>NC_069502.1:955606365-957068865 GCF_027579735.1 Bombina bombina | reverse complement strand
CCCTAACATCGCCGACCCCTACATTATAGTTATTAACCCCTAATCTGCCCCCCCCAACGTCGCCTTAATCTAACTACAAGTATTAACCCCTAATCTGCCCCCCCCAACATCGCCGCAACCTAACTACAAGTATTAACCCCTAATCTGCCGACCGGACATTGCCGCCACTATAATAAATGTATTAACCCCTAAACCGCCGCAATCCCGCCTCGCAAACACTATAATAAATTTTATTAACCCCTAATCTGCCCTCCCTAATGTCGCCGCCACCTACCTACAATTATTAACCCCTAATCTCCCGCCCCCAACGTCGCCGCTACTATAATAAAGTTATTAACCCCTAAACCTAAATCTAACCCTAACCCTAACACCCCCTAACTTAAATATAATTTAAATAAAACGAAATAAATTTACTATAATTAAATAAATTAATCCTATTTAAAACTAAATACTTACCTGTAAAATAAACCCTAATATAGCTACAATATAACTAATAGTTACATTGTAGCTATTTTAGGATTTATATTTATTTTACAGGCAACTTTGTATTTATTTTAACTAGGTACAATAGTTATTAAATAGTTGATAACTATTTAATAACTACCTAGCTAAAATAAATACAAATTTACCTGTGAAATAAATCCTAACCTAAATTACAATTACACCTAACACTACACTATCATTAAATTAATTAAATAAATAAATCCTATTTAAAACTAAATACTTACCTGTAAAATAAACCCTAATATAGCTACAATATAACTAATAGTTACATTGTAGCTATCTTAGGATTTATATTTATTTTACAGGCAACTTTGTATTTATTTTAACTAGGTACAATAGCTATTAAATAGTTATTGACTATTTAATAGCTACCTAGTTAAAATAATTACAAAATTACCTGTAAAATAAATCCTAACCTAAGTTACAATTACACCTAACACTACACTATCATTAAATTAATTAAATAAATGAATCCTATTTAAAACGAAATACTTACCTGTAAAATAAACCCTAATATAGCTACAATATAACTAATAGTTACATTGTAGCTATCTTAGGATTTATATTTATTTTACAGGCAACTTTGTATTTATTTTAACTAGGTACAATAGTTATTATATAGTTAATAACTATTTAATAACTACCTAGCTAAAATAAATAAATAGGGCAGATTAGGGGTTAATAAAATGTATTATAGTGTTTGCGAGGCGGGAGTGCGGCGGTTTAGGGGTTAATACATTTATTATAGTGGCGGCGATGTCCAGTCGGCAGATTAGGGGTTAATACTTGTAGTTAGGTTGCGGCGACGTTGAGGGTGGCAGATTAGGGGTTAATAACTATAATGTAGGGGTCGGCGATGTTAGGGACAGCAGATTAGGGGTTAATAGCTATAATGTAGGTGGCGGCAATGTCCGGTCGGCAGATTAGGGGTTAATACTTGTAGTTAGATTGCGGCGAGGTTAGGGGGGGCAGATTAGGGGTTAATAACTATAATGTAGGGGTCGGCGATGTTAGGGACAGCAGATTAGGGGTTAATAGCTATAATGTAGGGGGCGGCGATGTCCGGTCGGCAGATTAGGGGTGAATACTTGTAGTTAGATTCCGGCGACATTGGGGGAGGCAGATTAGGGGTTAATAACTATAATGTAGGGGTCGGCGATGTTAGGGACAGCAGATTAGGGGTTATTAGCTATAATGTAGGTGGCGGCGATGTCCGGTCGGCAGATTAGGGGTTAATACTTGTAGTTAGATTGCGGCAACGTTGGGGGGGCAGATTAGGGGTTATTAACTATAATGTAGGGGTCGGCGATGTTAGGGACAGCAGATTAGGGGTTAATAGCTATAATGTAGGTGGCAGCGATTTCCGGTCGGCAGATTAGGGGTTAATACTTGTAGTTAGATTACGGCGATGTTGGGGGGGCAGATTAGGGGTTAATAACTATAATGTAGGGGTCGGCGATGTTAGGGACAGCAGATTAGGGGTTAATAGCTATAATGTAGGTGGCGGCGATGTCCGGTCGGCAGATTAGGGGTTAATATTTGTAGTTAGATTGCGGCGACGTTGGGGGGGGGGGCAGATTAGGGGTTAATAACTATAATGTAGGGGTCGGCGATGTTAGGGACAGCAGATTAGGGGTTAATAGCTATAATGTAGGTGGCGGCGATGTCCAGTCGGCAGATTAGGGGTTAATACTTGTAGTTAGATTGCGGCGACGTTGGGGGGGGGCAGATTAGGGGTTAATGAAATTTATTATAGTGTTTGCGAGGCGGGAGTGCGGCGGTTTAGGGGTTAATACATTTATTATAGTGGCGGCGATATCCGGTCGGCAGATTAGGGGTTAATAAGATAATGCAGGTGTCAGCGATAGCGGGGGAGGCAGATTAGGGGTTAATAAGTGTTAGATTAGGGGTGTTTAGAGACTCGGGGTACAAGTTAGGGTGTTAGGTGCAGACTTAGTGTTTCCCCATAGGAAACAATGGGGCTGCGGGTTTTTTTTCAGCGAAACTGCCCCATTGTTTCCTATGGGGGAATTCCGAATATTACCAAGCTAATTCGGATTTATTCGGAGATACGGCAGCTATTTCGGATTCATTCGGTAGATTCGGAAGTATTTGAATTCGGAAATTCAAATCGATCCGAATCTCCGAATTTACCGAATTTTCCGAATTTCCGAATAAATCCGAAACGAATCGCACATGTCTAATTCATATCTATCAAATGTATATTGCATCTATTGAGCTATGTAATTCGTATCTATCAAATGTATATTGCATCTTTTGATCTATGGAATTCGTATCTATCAAATGTATATTGCATCTATTGATCTATGTAATTCGTATCTATCAAATGTATATTGCATCTATTGATCTATGTAATTCGTATCTATCAAATGTATATTGCATCTATTGATCTATGTAATTCGTATCTATCAAATGTATATAGCATCTTTTGATCTATGTAATTCGTATCTATCAAATGTATATTGCATCTATTGATCTATGTAATCTATGTATCTATCTATCAAATCTATCTATCTCGTGGCCGGACTGTTTTGTGACAGCCACTTGTGTTTCAGCCAAATTTGAAGTAGGAGGACCGACCAAGCATCTTTTTCCATCTCCCGGTTCCTACAATCCATGCAATATACAACTCCCCCGATAGGGGGAGTAACAGGTATTAAACTGCTAAGAATAGTACTACTTACACACCACTTATATCTGGTGGCACAATAGATTGCACGCGCAGTGCCCCAAATTTGAAGCAGGAGGACCGACCAAGCATCTTTTTCCATCTCCCGGTTATGAAAATCCATGCCATATACACGTCCCCTGGCACCGCAACTGCCTCTAGGAACCTTACCATGAGTCACAGACCGCACGTCTTGTAATTCTCTGTCTGCGAAATTATCTGTCTATTAATCTATCAAATCTATCTAACTATCAATCGTATCTATCAAATATATATTGCATCAAATATATATTGCATCTATTGATCTATGTAATTTGTATCTATCAAATGTATATTGCATCTATTGATCTATGTAAATCGTATCTATCAAATGTATATTGCATCTATTGATCTATGTAATTGGTATCTATCAAATGTATATTGCATCTATTGATCTATGTAATTGGTATCTATCAAATGTATATTGCATCTATTGTTCTATGTAATTCGTATCTATCAAATGTATATTGCATCTTTTGATCTATGTAATTCGTATCGATCAAATGTATATTGCATCTATTGATCTATGTAATTCGTATCTATCAAATGTATATTGCATCTTTTGATCTATGTATTTCGTATCTATCAAATGTATATTGCATCTATTGATCTATGTAATTCGTATCTATCAAATGTGTATTGCATCTATTGATCTATGTAATTTGTATCTATCAAATGTATATTGCATCTATTGATCTATGTAATCTATGTATCTATCTATCAAATCTATCTATCTCGTGGCCGGACTGTTTTGTGACAGCCACTTGTGTTTCGGCCAAATTTGAAGTAGGAGGACCGACCAAGCATCTTTTTCAATCTCCCGGTTCCTAAAATCCATGCCATATACAACTCCCCCGATAGGGGGAGTAACAGGTATTAAACTGCTAAGAATAGTACTACTTAACTCACCACTCATATCTGGTGGCACAATAGATTGCACGCGCAGTGCCCCAAATTTGAAGCAGGAGGACCGACCAAGCATCTTTTTCCATCTCCCGGTTCCCAAAATCCATGCCATATACACGTTCCCTGGCACCGCAACTGCCTCTGGGAACCTTACCATGGGTCCCAGGCCGCACATCTTGTAATTCTCTGTCTGGGAAATTATTTATCTATCAAATCTATCTAAGTATCAATCGTATCTATCAAATGTATATTGCATCTATTGATCTATGTAAATCGTATCTATCAAATGTATATTGCATCTATTGATCTATGTAATTCGTATCTATCAAATGTATATTGCATCTATTGATCTATGTAATTCTTATCTATCAAATGTATATTGTATCTATTGATCTATGTAATTTGTATCTATCAAATGTATATTGCATCTTTTGATCTATGTAATTCGTATCTATCAAATGTATATTGCATCTATTGATCTATGTAATTCGTATCTATCAAATGTATATTGCATCTATTGATCTATGTAATTCAGATCTATCTAATGTATATTGCATCTATTGATCTATGTAATTCAGATCTATCTAATGTATATTGCATCTATTGATCTATGTAATTCGTATCTATCAAATGTATATTGCATCTATTGAACTATGTAATTCGTATCTATCAAATGTATATTGCATCTTTTGATCTATGTAATTTGTATCTATCAAATGTATATTGCATCTATTGATCTATGTAATTTGTATCTATCAAATGTATATTGCATCTATTGATCTATGTAATTCAGATCTATCTAATGTATATTGCATCTATTGATCTATGTAATTCAGATCTATCTAATGTATATTGCATCTATTGATCTATGTAATCTATGTATCTATCTATCAAATCTATCTATCTCGTGTTTGTGCAAATGGACTGCTTGCGTTTTTTTGCGGTGCGTTACACGGGTAGTTTGGTCTGTCACTGTGAAGCGGGCGTAACCCTTACACTACCTGATCGATACAACATCATACCTGATGCTTTAAAGCACGTTATTCCAAACAATTTAGGAATGTTAGGTGATTTAGGCCCTTTATGGCTTAAAACCAGACTCTGCATCAACTATGTAATTTTCCATGGGAGTTTTGCCATGGATCCCCCTCCGGCATGCCACAGTCCAGGTGTTAGTCCCCTTGAAACAACTTTTCCATCACTATTGTGGCCTTGAAAGAGTCCCTGTTGGTTTTAAAGTTCGCCTGCCTATTGAAGTCAATGGCGGTTCGCCCGGTTCGCCGGTTCGCAAACAGTTGCGGAAGTTTGAGTCCGCCGTTCGCGAACCGAAATTTTTAGGTTCGCGACATCACTAATTACACATACAAAGAGCATACAACTGAAAAAGGAAGCGTTCTTGTGAAACGCACGTCAGGGGTCACCAGGAGAAGCCTTGTCTCTCCATTTTTAACTTGCTTGCCTGATTCCATGATTTAACACATCGTTACTCACTTAATTGATACTAAGCAGTTCAAATATTCTCTAAAATTACAATTTAAGCAGCTCCCGGATTGATGGGGCTTAGCTGATATTTACTTTCTGCCTGCTGGAGTACTCACAATATATATCTTATCGATACAGTTATAATTCTGGTGGATAACTCAAGTTTAAGTGTTTTAAATCAACGTTGCTGGTATGAATGGTTTTGTGTATAAATTAAGATTTAGCATGAATGTGTTTTACTAGTAGCAATATATTATCACTGTTGATATCTTTATGGAGCAGTAATTTTCTAACCTCTTAAACCAGGAGAGAACAATCCTTTTTCAGCTGTATGCTCTTTTTACAATTACATCATAATTGTCCTTTTTTTGCTTATACCCTGGGCATAAAAACCTTGATATGAATTCAACTAATACCATATATTACTAATTGTTTCACCCCAGGACTTTTATGCAGATTACTGCTCCCCCATTCTTTGTTCTTTTTTTGATTATACTAAGAACCTGGAAAGTTCCAATTTCTGAACATTTTTGAAAGCGTTACTCTCATGACCACTAGAAACATACACACATATCTGAAGTGAAGAACAAACACTTTGATTGGCTCTCTAAATATTTATATACTCTCTACACTTTGGTCTTTTTGTGCTGGCCTGAAAGAAAAAAAATACTAGAAATTGAAAAATAATTTAGTCTATGTAAATAGAGAGATATTTTATTAAAATTAAAAAAAAACCAACATATTTAGAATGTCATGACATGGGCTGGAATGTTTTCTAAAAAGCAGGTATATCCATCCAAAAGAAGAAAGTCAAGCAAAACGTCAAAGTAAAAGGCAAAAAACTTGTGGATTTGAAAGGAAACCAGAAAGGTAAAACTTGCTATGCTATAATATATAAAAAGGACTTAAATGTTGGCATATGAAGACAGATCATTAAATGTGGGAAGAAGGCCTCCTTTGAAAGATGTAAACTGTAAGCCACCATTGTTATCTGTCAATTTTTGACTTACCTCAACTCATTGTGAAACAAGTTTTCTGATTGGATTGGAAAACCACTGGTGAAGTTCCTCAGTGCAAAGTATCTGATGAGATTTTATAGTGCAAAGCCAAGTGAAAGCCATAAAAAATTTGTTTTCTTAAAGATTTAAATGTCCTTGAATTTCAAAACTGCTTGTCACACTTGTGAAAACCTATCCAAAGAGGTTTTCTAACACACCAAAAACCCATTAAAACTTGTTTATTACAAACATCCCAGCCATATTACCAACCTCTCTTCCTTGATTTATTTATCTTTTGTGTGGTATTCTAAAAGCAGCAATGTTTGATAAGAGTTAAAGGGACACTGAATCCAATTTTTTTTCTTTCATGATTCAGATAGAGCATGCAATTTTAAGCAACTTTCTAATTTACTCCTATTATCAAATTTTATTCATTCTCTTGCTATCTTTATTTGAAAAGCAAGAATGTAAGTTTAGAAGCTGGCCCATTTTTGGTTCACAACCTGGATTGTGCTTGCTGATTGGTGGCTAAATGCACCTACCATTAAACAAGTGCTGTCCAGCGACCTGAACTAAAAAATTGGTTGGCTCCTTAGCTTAGATGCCTTCTTTTTCAAATAAACATAGAAACATAGAAACATAGATATTGACGGCAGATAAGAGCCATAGGCCCAGCAAGTCTGCCCGACCTTACCTAACAGTATAAACTTATCTAGTTCATAGGATAGTGAAGATAGCAAGAGAATGAAGAAAAATTGATAATAGGAGTAAATGAGAAAGTTGTTTAAAATTGCATGCTCTATCTGAATCATGTAAGAAAAAAATTGGGTTTAGTGTCCATTTAAATATTGCTTTAGAATTTAGAAACTTGTTACATGTCTTATGTATAATTAATTACCACCTTGTAGGGAACATGGGTATGAATAAATTCTGTTTTAATGATTTTTTTGTGTGAGTTTGGCGCACATACAGTTTCTAGTGAAGGGCACTTAATATTATGGTCTTTTTCAAGTTTTCTTTCCCTTCCATATCTCTGCATGCAGCTACCAGATTTCCATTGAAATGGATTTAAAGGTTAGATCATTCTCTAATTTATTGCCACTTACAGATCATAATTTATTATAAAATAGCAAATCTGGAACCACATGCAGAAGAGATTTGTTTGTTTCCTCACACAACACAATCCAACTTAAAATTCAGAAAGGCTGCTTCTTTTCCAAACTAATACTAACAGCTGGATCTAAATGTAGAACTTTTCATTAAATAGACAGTTGCGACTAGATTTATTCTCATTGGAGGTTTCATACAACTTGAATTCTTGCAGTTAAAAACAGGGTTGTGATTCAGCTGGATGAGCGCCTATACAATATAATATAAATATGTGTTATATGAAAGCTCATGTTTAAAAGATTAAAGTAAAGGTAAATCCTAGAATTTTTGAAATGCGAGAATTTATTAGTGTTACAAATAAAGGGGACATTCAGTAATGAAGTATAAAAAACTTCATGCTGAAAGTTCCTTTAAAGGGATAGTAAACTCAAATTATTTCTTAAATGATTAAGATAGAGCATGCAATTTTAAGCAACTTTCTAATTGACTCCTATTATCAATGTTTCTTCTTTCTCTTGCTATCTTTATTTGAAAAGCAAGAATGTAAGCTTAAAGGACACTCAATCAAAAGTAAACTTTCATTATTCAGATAGAGCATGCCATTTTAAACAACTTTCCAATTTACTTCCATTAACTAAATGTGCACAGTCTTTTTATATTTAAACTTTTTGAGTCACCAGCTCCTACTGAGCATGTGCAAGAATAAGTGTGTATGCATTTGTGATTGGCTGATGGCTGTCACATGGTACGTGTATGCATTTGTGATTGGCTGATGGCTGTCACATGGTACAGGGGGAGTGGAAAAAGACATAACTTAAAATTGTCAGGAAAAAAATCTACTATTAATTTGAAGTTCAGACTAAGTTCTATTGCATTGTCTTGTTATCTTGCATTTGTTGTTTATGCAAATCTACTGTGTTGACTGGTCCTTTAGAAGCATTTTTGGTTCAGCATCTACAGTAGGTTGTGCTTGCTGATTGGTGGCTAAATGTAGCCACCATTTAGCAAGAGCTATCCAGGGTTCTGAACCAAAAATGAGCCGGCTCCTTAGCTTCGATTTCTGCTTTTTCAAAAAAAGATAGCAAAGGAACAAAGTAAAATTGATAATAGGAGTAAATTTGAAAGTTGCTTAAAATTGCATGCTCTGGCCTCTAATTCCGCAGCGTATTTGTGGCGAGCCTGATTCGCCTTAGTTATCAAACCCTACAGACCGGCAAAAGTAGAATTTAGTGACGTAACATACGATCCGCTGGACTCAGTCCGACACAGATCGATGGTTACGTCACTACAGATGTTCCGAATGCAAGTTCGGCACAATCTGACTACTTTTGCTAGTTATCAAATAACTAGCAGATACGCTCGCCACTATTCCAGCCCAGAGTACCTGGTTTTCAATCCGCCGCCCTAGAGGCCGCGGATACAATAGGAATCAATGGGAGTCAGAAAGCAGCGAGAGCTTATGTTCGCTGCTGCCCAATATCCCATTGATTCCTATGGGAATGTTTACACCTAACACCCTAACATGTACCCCGAGTCTAAACACCCCTAATCTGCCTCCCCCTACACCGCCGCCATCTACATTATACTTATTAACCTCTAAACTGCCGCTTCAGACCCCGCCGCAACTAAGTGTTTAACCCCTAAACCGTCGCTCCCGGAGCCCACCGCCACCTACATTATACTTATTAACCCCTAATCTACCCCCCTACACTGCCGCCACCTACATTAAATTTATTAACCCCTAATCTGCCCCCCCTACACCACCGCCACCTACATTAAATTTATTAACCTCTAATCTGCCTCCCCCTACATCGCCGCTACCTACATTAAATTTATTAACCTCTAATCTGCCTCCACCTACACCGCCGCCACTAAATTAAATGTATTAACCCCTAAACCTAAGTCTAACACTAACCCTAACACCACCTAACTTAAATAAATCGAAATAAAATTATTCCTATTTAAAACTAAATACTTACCTGTAAAATAAACCCTAAGCTAGCTACAATATAACTAATAGTTACACTGCAGCTATTTTAGGATTTATTTTTATTTTACAGGCAAGTTTGTATTTATTTTAACTAGGTACAATAGTTATTAAATAGTTATTAACTATTTAATAGCTACCTAGTTAAAATAAAGACAAAAGTACCTGTAAAATAAAACCTAACCTAAGTTACAATTACACCTAACACTACACTATCATTAAATTAATTACCTACATTAACTACAATTAACTACAATTAAATACAATTATCTAAAGTACAAAAAATAAAAAAACACTAAATTACAGAAAATAATAAAATAATTACAAGTTTTTTAAACTAATTACACCTAATCTAATCCCCCTAATAAAATAAAAAAGCCCCCCAAAATAATAAAAAGCCCTACCCTATACTAGATTACAAATAGCCCTTTAAAGGGCTTTTTGCGGGGCATTGCCCCAAAGTAATCAGCTCATTTACCTGAAAAAAATGTACAATACCCCCCAACATTAAAACCCACCACCCACACACCCAACCCTACTCTAAAACCCATCCAATCCCCCATTAAAAAAAACCTAACACTAACCCCTTGAAGATCACCCTACCTTGAGAAGTCTTCACCCAACCGGGCTGAAGTCCTCCACGAAGCCGGGCGAAGTATTGTATATATATATTGTAGCTAGCTTAGGGTTTATTTTACAGGTAAGTATTTAGTTTTAAATAGGAATAATTTTATTTCGATTTATTTAAGTTAGGTGGTGTTAGGGTTAGTGTTAGACTTAGGTTTAGGGGTTAATACATTTAATATAGTGGCGGCGGTGTAGGGTGAGGGCAGATTAGGGGTTAATAAATTTAATGTAGGTGGCGGCAGTGTAGGGGGGGCAGATTAGGGGTTAATAAATATAATGTAGGTGGCGGTGGTGTAGGGGGAGGCAGGTTAGGGGTTAATAAATTTAATGTAGGTGGCGGCGGTGTAGGGGGAGGCAGATTAGGGGTTAATAAATTTAATGTAGGTGGCGGCGGTGTAGGGGGAGGCAGATTAGGGGTTAATAAATTTAATGTAGGTGGCCGCAGTGTAGGGGGGCAGATTAGGGGTTAATAAATATATTGTAGGTGGTGGCGGTGTAGAGGGGCAGATTAGGGGTTAATAAATATAATGTAGGTGGCGGTGGGATCCGGGAGCGGCGGTTTAGGGGTTAAACACTTTATTTAGTTGTGGCAGGGTCCAGGAGTGGCAGTTTAGGGGTTAATACATATAATGTAGGTGGCTGTGGGCTCTGGGAGAGGCGGTTTAGGGGTTAATCACTTTATTTAGTTGCGGCGGGGTCCGCGAGCGGCGGTTTAGGGGTTAATACATATAATGTAGGTGGCGGTGGGCTCCGGGAGCAGCGGTTTAGGGGTCCAGGAGCGGCGGTTTAGGGGTTAATACATATAATGTAGGTGGCGTTGCGCTCCGGGAGCGGCGGTTTAGGGGTTAAACACTTTATTTAGTTGCGGCGGGGTCCGGGAGTGGCGGTTTAGGGGGTAAAACAGTATAGTATAGTGTGGGTGCTTAGTGACAGGGTAGCAAGAAAGCTGTAAAAAAGCAGAAGAGCAGCGAGATCGATGACTGTTAGTTAACAACAGTCTGCTGCTTATCGCTCTGTACTTGATGCGCGGCTTTTTGACAGCTTTATTGATAATTTTGGAGAACGTATTCAGGTCCGCGGCGGCGATGTTAGGCAATCTTAGGCGAGCGTATTGGTGCCATCGAATGCAGGTAAGTTGACAGGTTAATAACTAGAGGCCTCTATCTGAATCATGAAAGAAAAAAATTGGGTTTACTATCCCTTTAATTGCCTGCAGCGGCAAAACGCTATCTCCTAAATGAGGTGGTGTTTCCATCTCTGGGCCAATAGAGTGCTAGCTATCCAGCATAATGCTGATTGGCCTGCATGGCTATTGGCTAAGAGGTGGAAAAATCACCTTATTCAAAAACTAGCGTTTTGCTATGGGCTGCCTGAGGCGCTCAGCTAGGCATAAACTCGCTGCAAATAAAGTTACTTTCAGCATGAAGTTTTATATATTTCATGACTGAAAGTCCCCTTTATTTGTAGCACTGGTAAATCCTAGGGTTTAAAAAACACTAGGATTTAACATCACTTTAAATGGCTGCTTTCAGTCTTGCACTTTTTTTTTTATAGATAATGATTTGTGCATTTTTTCAGTAATCACAATCACAATACCTCTGTCACTACTACCCCTAAAGCTAGCAATCTTTATCTCCTGAAAACAAAACAAAATAGTTATCTGCATTGTTAATCTCCAAATTTTGTTATCCAATACCCAAATGCACAGAATTAATGACAAACAAAATGATGTTGTTTTTTTTAGCGATTAAATCACAGATTAAAGGGCCTGTATGTTAAATGGTCTGTATTATTAATGTGTAGTAATGCTTATAGGTGGCACGTGTGCAATTAACCTTTTGTGATCCAAAACAACAGAGATATGTGTATATGTCTTTTTAAGGGATTTGAACAGGGACATTATTGGTATAATGGGCATGTTTGTTGGTTGGATTATGGATTTGTCTATTTTTTATTAGTTTAAAAGTGCTTATTATTATTATTATTATTTTATAACTATAATTGATTGACCAGGTAGCTTTTTTGATCTGTTTGGTGATATTGCTTCATTCAAAATATCACCACACCCACAATTCAGTTTAACGAATAGCCAAGCAGCTGGGTGATAAAGAAAGGAGTAGAAAGCATCAACAAAGGAAATTTGGAAATAATTGTGCTTTATACAAAAAATCATAACTACCATAAAAATCATGGGCCTCATGGACTCATGTTTTCTTTCATGTAATTGGCAAGAGTCCATGAGCTAGTGACATATGGGATATCAATACCCAAGATGTGGATCTCCACTCAAGAGTCACTAGAGAGGGAGGGAATAAAAAATAAAAACAGCCATATTCCGCTGAAAAAAATTAATCCACAACCCAAAAAAATAAGTTTATTTTCATTTTTGAAAGAAAAAAACTTTAATAAAAAGCAGAAGAATCAAACTGAAACAGCTGCCTGAAGAACGTTTCTACCAAAAACTGCTTCCGAAGAAGCAAATACATCAAAACGGTAGAATTTAGTAAATGTATGCAAAGAGGATCAAGTTGCCGCTTTGCAAATCTGATAAACTGAAGCTTCATTCTTAAAAGCCCACGAAGTGGAGACTGATCTAGTAGAATGAGCTGTAATTCTCTGAGGCGGGGCCTGACCCGACTCCAAATAAGCTTGATGAATCAAAAGTTTCAACCAAGAAGCCAAGGAAATAGCAGAAGCCTTCTGACCTTTCCTAGGACCAGAAAATAAAACAAATAGACTGGAAGTCTTCCTGAAATCTTTAGTAGCTTCCACATAATATTTCAAAGCTCTTACCACATCCAAAGAATGTAAGGATTTTTCAAAGAATTCTTAGGATTAGGATACAAGGAAGGGACAACAATGTCTCTACTAATGTTGTTAGAATTCACAACCTTAGGTAAAAATTGAAAAGAAGTCCACAAAACTGCCTTATCCTGATGAAAAATCAGAAAAGGAGACTCACAAGAAAGAGCAGATAACTCAGAAACTCTTCTAGCAGAAGAGATGGCCAAAAGGAACAACACTTTCCAAGAAAGTAGTTTAATGTCCAAAGAATGCATAGGTTCAAATGGAGGAGCTTGTAAAGCCTTCAGAACCAAATTAAGACTCCAAGGAGGAGAAATTGATTTAATAACAGGCTTAATACGAACTAAAGCCTGTACAAAACAGTGTATATCAGGAAGTATAGCAATCTTTCTGTGAAATAAAACAGAAAGAGCAGAGATTTGTCCTTTCAAGGAACTTGCAGACAAACCCTTATCAAAACCATCCTGAAGAAACTTTAAAATTCTAGGAATTCTAAAAGAATGCCAGGCGAATTTATGAGAAGAACACCATGAAATGTAAGTCTTCCAAACTCTATAATAAATCTTTCTAGAGACAGATTTACGAGCTTGTAACATAGTATTAATCACTGAGTCAGAGAAACCTCTATGACTTAGTACTAAGCGTTCAATTTCCATACCTCCAAGGCGGTCAACGGGACATCCGAACCAGATCCGCATACCAAAACCTGTGTGGCCACCAGCAACACAAATGATTGTTCCATGATGATTTTGGAGATCACTCTTGGAAGGAGAACAAGAGCCGGGAAAATGTAAGCAGGATGATAACACCAAGGAAGTGTCAGCGCATCCACTGCTTCCGCCTGAACATTCCTGGACCTGGACAGGTATCTGGGAAGTTTCATGTTTAGATGAGAGGCCATGAGATCTATCTCTGGAAGACCCCACATCTGAACGATCTGAGAAAACACATCTGGATGGAGAGACCACTCCCCTAGATGTAAAATCTGGCGGCTGAGATAATCCGCCTCCCAATTGTCTACACCTGGGATATGTACCGCAGAGATTAGACAGGAGCTGGATTCCGCCCAAGTAAGTATCCAAGATACTTCTTTCATAGCTTGGGGACTGTGAGTCCCACCCTGATGATTGACATATGCCACTGTTGTGATATTGTCTGTCTGAAAACAAATGAACGGTTCTCTCTTTAACAGAGGCCAAAACTGAAGAGCTCTGAGAATTGCACGGAGTTCTAAAATATTTATTGGTAATCTCGCCTCTTGAGATTTCCAAACCCCTTGTGCTGTCAGAGATCCCCAAACAGCTCCCCAACCTGAAAGACTCGCATCTGTTGTGATCACAGTCCAGGTTGGCCGAACAAAGGAAGCCCCTTAAACTAAACAATGGTGATCTATCCACCATGTCAGAGAGTGTCGTACATTGGGATTTAAGGATATTAATTGTGATATATTTGTATAATCCCTGCACCATTTATTCAGCATACAAAGCTGTAGAGGTCTCATGTGAAAATGAGCAAAGGGGATTGTGTCCGATGCTGCAGTCATGAGACCTAAAACTTCCATGCACATAGCCACTGGAGGGAATGACTGAGACTGAAGGTGCCGGCAGGCTGCAACCAATTTTAAACGTCTCTTGTCTATTAGAGACAGAGTCATGGACACTGAATCTATCTGGAAACTTAAAAAAGTGACCCTTGTCTTAGGAATCAAGAAACTTTTTGGTAAATTGATCCTCCAACCATGTTTCCGAAGAAACAACACTAGTTGATTCGTGTGAGATTCTGCAGTACGCAAAGACTGAGCTAGTACCAAGATATCGTCCAAATAAGGAAACACCGCAATACCCTGTTCTCTGATTACAGAGAGTAGGGCACCCAAAACCTTCGAAAAGATTCTTGGAGCTGTTGCTAGGCCAAATGGAAGAGCAACAAATTGGTAATGCTTGTTTAGAAAAGAGAATCTCAGAAACTGATAATGTTCTGGATGAATCGGAATATGAAGGTATGCATCCTGCAAGTCTATTGTGGACATATAATGTCCTTGCTGAACAAAAGGCAGAATAGTCCTTATAGTCACCATCTTGAAAGTTGGTACTCTAACATAACGATTCAAAATTTTCAGATCCAGAACTGGTCTGAATAAATTTTCCTTCTTTGGGACAATGAATAGATTTGAATAAAACCCCAAACCTTGTTCCTGAAGAGGAACTGGCATGATTACCCCTGAAGACT
This sequence comes from Bombina bombina, assembly GCF_027579735.1. Classification (NCBI taxonomy): domain Eukaryota; kingdom Metazoa; phylum Chordata; class Amphibia; order Anura; family Bombinatoridae; genus Bombina; species Bombina bombina. The sequence goes on along the minus strand of NC_069502.1, from coordinate 957,053,489 downwards.
CTAGGTCTGAAACACACTTCAGGAAAGCCTGAGCTTTTACTGGATTTGCTGGGATACGTGAGAGAAAAAATCTTCTCACAAGAGGTCTTACTCTGAATCCTATTCGATACCCTTGAGAGACAATGCTCTGAATCCATTGATTTTGTACAGAATTTATCCAAATATCCTTGAAAAACCTTAATCTGCCCCCTACCAGCTGAGCTGGAATGAGGGCCGCACCTTCATGCGGACTTAGGGGCTGACTTTGGTTTCCTAAATGACTTGGATTTATTCCAATTTGAGGAAGGCTTCCAATTGGAAGCAGATTCCTTGGGGGGAGGATTAAGTTTTTGTTCCTTATTCTGACGAAAGGAACGAAAACGGTTAGAAGCCTTAGATTTACCCTTAGGTTTTTTATCCTGAGGCAGAAAAACTCCCTTTCCCCCAGAGATAGTTGAAATAATAGAATCCAACTGAGAACCAAATAAATTATTACCTTGGAAAGAAAGAGATAGTAATCTAGATTTAGATGTCATATCAGCATTCCAAGATTTAAGTCACAAAGCTCTTCTAGCTAAAATAGCTAAAGACATGGATCTAACATCAATTTTGATAATATCAAAAATGGTATCACAAATAAAATGATTAGCATATTGCAGTAAGTGAATGAAGCTAGATAAGTCAGAATCCAAATCCTGTTGCGCTAAATTCTCCAACCAGAAAGTTGATGCAGCCGCAACATCAGCCAAAGAAATTGCAGGTCTAAGAAGATGACCTGAGTATAAATAGGCCTTTCTTAGATAAGATTCAAGCTTCCTATCTAAAGGATCCTTAAAGGAAGTACTATCCTCCATAGGAATAGTGATACGTTTAGCAAGAGTAGAAATAGCCCCATCAACTTTGGGGATTTTTTCCCAAAACTCTATAGATTTTGCTGGTAAAGGATATCATTTTTTAAACCTTGAAGAAGGAATAAAAGAAGTACCTGGCTTATTCCATTCCTTAGAAATCATATCAGAAATTGCCTCAAGAATAGGAAAAACCCCTGGAGAAACCACAGGAGGTTTAAAAAGAGCATTTAAAGGATTACTTTCTGTTATAATTTTTAAGCTAAACAACTAACATATTAAAGTTAATAAACATTAATTAAAACCTACTGACCTATATTTTCTCCAAAACGAAGTTTCATAACGTTCTAAAAGTTATATCTTTTATTCGCCGATGATGTCACGTTATCCTGCCCACTATTTTCAGCACTGCATGTTCAAAATACTTAAACCAATAACTTTGTGTTTAAAGCGCTATTTTGAAACCTAGGTATTGTAAACGGATTGGTACAGAGCAAAGGATACCCACGGAGTGGGTTTGGAAAACAATTAAATTTGCAGACAAGATTTCTGACATACGGTAGAGATATGTTAATGAAATGCTATTGATAAAAAGCGTATTTGGGGTAGTTAGTTAGTAACAGGCATAGAAAATATTTACTTACAGTGGCCCTTTAAACATTTATTAGACTGAACATCAAGAGGACTGGTTACCTCAATATCCAAAGTAATTAACACTTCTTTTAATAAAGAACGCATATACTCTATTTTAAATAAATAAGTAGATGTGTCAGTGTCAATGTCTGAGGAAGGATCTTCTGTATCAGATAGATCCTCATCAGAAGAGGATAAATTATTATGTTGTTGGTCATTTGAAATTTCATCAACTAAATGAGAAGTTATAAAAGACCTTTTACGTTTATTAGAAGGTGGAAATGCAGACAAAGCCTTCAAGATAGAATCAGAAACAAATTCTTTAAAATTTACAGGTATATCATGCACATTAGAAGTTGAAGGAACTGCAACTTGCAATGTACTATTACTGATGGATACTCTATCTGCATGTAAAAGTTTATCATGACAACTATTACAAATGACATTCGGCGAAATAATTTCAACAATTTTACAACAAATGCACTTAGCTTTGGTAGAACCGATGTCAGGCAGCAATGTTCCAGCAGAAACTTCTGAGGCAGGATCAGATTGAGACATCTTGCAAAATGTAAGAGAAAAAACAACATATAAAGCAAAATTATCTATTTCCTTATATGACAGTTTCAGGAATGGGAAAAAATGCAAATAGCATAGGCCTCTGATAGAGAAAAAAGCAAGAGGCAAACATCATTGGGGTATAGAAATAATGAAAAAGTTTGGCGCCAAGTATGACGCACAACGTAACGTAAACTTTTTTGGCGCCAAAAATAACCAGAAATTACACACTCGCGTCACTAATGACGCAACCGTATGAAAGGTCTCGGTGTCAAGTTTGACGCCGGAAATGACGAAGTTGCGCCATAGACGTATTTTTCCACGCCAAAAATATTTTCGCACCAAGAATGACGCAATAAAGTTTAGCATTTGACGCACCCGCGGGCCTAATGCCGCCCGCAATTTGCAAGAAGTAGTCAATTGAAAAAAAGACTAAACCTCAGGTAAGAAAAAAATTTCTTTAAAAGATGTTAATATTTCCCAAATATGAAACTGACAGTCTGCAGAAGGAAATACATGAACCTGACTCAAGGCAAATATAAGTACAATACATATATTTAGAACTTTATATAAATGCATAAAGTGCCAAACCATAACTGAGGTGTCTTAAGTAATAAAAAACATACTTACCAAAAGACACCCATCCACATATAGCAGATTGCCAAACCAGTACTGAAACAGTTATCAGTAGAGGTAATGGTAAATTGAGAGTATATCGTCGATCTGAAAAGGGAGGTAGGAGATGAATCTCTACGACCGATAACAGAGAACCTATGAAATAGACCCCGTTAGGGAAATCATCGTATTCAATAAGTGATACTCCCTTCACGTCCCTCTGACATTCGCTGTACTCTGAGAGGAATCGGGCTTCAACAATGCTGAGAAGCGCATATCAACATAGAAATCTTAGCACAAATTTACTTCACCACCTCCATAGGAGGCAAAGTTTGTAAAAACTGAATTGTGGGTGTGGTGAGTGGTGTATTTATAGGCATTTTGAGGTTTGGGAAACTATGCCCCTCCTGGTAGGATTATATATCCCATATGTCACTAGCTCATGGACTCTTGCCAATTACATGAAAGAAACTTTATTTTTCAGCAAGACCAGTGACATTAACAGTTTCATGATCAACATTTGCTATTATACAGTTACAATACTGTGTTATACAATTTGAGTTTTACATCCTGCATTATCCTTCAGAACATTGTATCCTCATCATCGGTCTCACATTTTTTTACTACTAATAATTTTTTATTTTTTTTAAAGTTTTTTATTTAAATGGAATGCGAAAGACATTACAACTGTTATTGTAAACATTACAAGGGTTGAATTGATACAGAGATCACAAACTGCACCAGTACAAAGAAACAATGATACAAATTAACTTTGTCTTATCATTAACCAGCGGGGTAAGTGGCTGCGTCAAGGGAGAATTAGAGTCGTAATTTATATACTGTCTTATAGGTGTGGCGAGGATCGCCTAACCTAGTATGTAATATTAGCGCTAGTAGTGCCGAAGTGGTTCGGATGTTGATTAGTAACATAGGAAAAGAAGTCTATGGGTAACCTAGTAGAGCTCACCACGGGTACGCGGTGAGGTCCACTGCTCATTCTGTACATCCTTATTTTTCACTGTCGAGCAGAAGCGCCCCCATTGGGGGGGGGGGATAGGGCTCCTGTACTAAAGCAAACCTAATGATCGGATGGGGGGAAGGGAAGGGGGGTTCATCTTTGGACAGAAAGGAAGGGGGGGAGGGGAAGGAGGGGAATACAGTATCTGGGTCTTTGGACTACTATTGCCCTCACTGTAATACTCATCCCGGGGGATTCACAGGTTGGGAGTTGTTTTGCTGTAAGTAGGTATCCCAGGGTTCCCAAATGAGGCTAAAGATATCTGATTGGCGTCTTATTCGGTAAACAAAATCTTCCATGGACTTCACATAGTTTAGATATTCCACCACACTTTGCCACCTGGGGGGTGTACCTTCTTCCAGTTCCTAACAATTGTCATTTTGACTGAGGTGAGCATGTATATTAAGAGAGATCTCTGATGTGAAGGTATTTTCTCTAGATTTAGGTGTAGGAGAGCAAGTGCAGGGTCACAGATCTCAGGGAGAGCCATTGCTCTACATACCTTGCGGAGCTTGTTCCAGAGTGGCTTAAGTCTAGGGCAGGACCACCATATGTGTAATGGGGTACCCAGGCCACCACAGTCCCTCCAACAGGAGGGAGAGTGGGTAGGGTAAAGAGACTGAAGCTTGGTCGGGACCAGGTGCCATCTAGTGAGCATTTTAAAGTAGAGCTCGTACATTGTTGTGCAGTGCAACACCGCTTTGGTCTTAGTGATAGCCACTGTCCATTTCTGGGCAGTGAACGTCGTTTTTAAGTCTGTCTCCCAGGAGAGCAGGTGTCTCGTTTTAACTAGCACAGGGGACACTATGAGGCACTTATAGTGCTCCGTAAGGGGCTTATAGGTTTGGAGTCCCATTTTCCATCTCAACTCCCAGGGCGTGGGGGCCCGCGGCGAGTTTCCAAGAAGCCCCCACACCCTCAGAAAGGAACGCAGTCTCATTAATTCAAATTCTAGGTGTCGCGGGATCTCATATCTAGCTATCATCTCGTCTTGAGTTAGGAGGCGCCCATTGGCATAGAAGTCTCCAACCGTCTTTATTTCTAGCTGTTTCCATAAATTCAGTCTGAAGTTAGGGAGGGTCTGAAGTAGAGGAATAATTGGCTGGATGGGAGAAGGGTAAGGGGCAATCTGGGAGCTATGTCGAAATCTGTACCAGAGTAGCTGACATCCTCTGACTATGTGGTTAGAAATGGTATATTTGGAGGAAAGATGAGGGGGGAGCCATAATAGATCAGATAAATCCAGGCATGCCGGGAGAGAAGCGTGCTCAAGCTCCCTCCATCTCGTAGGCGAAAGATCTCTCCCCCACACTGAAGCATGGGAAATCATTGCTGCTTCATAATAGTGTCTAACACTAGGTAGACCCAATCCTCCCTGGTCAAGGGGGGAGTATAAGATTGCTGCAGCAACTCTGGGTCACTTGCTATTACACACATATGAGTTGAAGAGAGTCTGGAAGTTTTTTAGGATTTTTTTCCGGGACTGGAAGTGGGATACATCTCATGATATATGTTAATTTAGGTAGCAGCATCATTTTCAAGGCTGCAATTCTCCCCACCCAAGATAATTCATCATATCTTTTGGATCTTAATGATGTGGTAATCTCTTTCAGCAGAGCTTGATAGTTCTCACGAAGAACTATATCTTTGTCATAAGATATAAAGACCCCAAGATGGCGGATTCCCTTGCTAGACCATTTAAAGGAATACTGCTTCTGCAAGGTACGCAGTTCTAAATGATCAGGGTGTATCATATATGCCTCCGTTTTGGAGACGTTAATTTTGTAATTGGAAAGCTTGCCAAATATGTCGATTAAAGCCAGCAAGGACGGGAGCGAGTGTGTCGGCTCTGTAATGAAGAGGGTAAGGTCATCAGCAAACAACGCCACCTTTTGCATCGAGTCATGTAGTAGTAGGCCCTGAATTTGAGTATCACTTCTAATCGCCTCAGCTAGTGGTTCCATTACCATCGCAAAGAGGAGCGGCAACAGGGGGCAGCCCTGTAATGTTCCATTTGGGATATGTATCTTGGGGGAGCTAAAGCCTAGTCCCTTAACTACTGCCGTGGGAAGTACGTATAGTGCCTTAATTGCTTTACAAAATGAATGTGGGAACCCAAATATTTTTAAGGTCTCAAACATATATTCCCATCTCACCCTGTCAAACGCCTTTTCGGCATCCAGTGACAGGGTGAGAAGGGGTAGGCCCATATCGTGTGTTTCTGATAGAATATTCAGTAACCTGCGGGTGTTGTCGGTACCTTGTCTGCCTTGAACAAACCCAACTTGGTCAAGGTGAATTATAGAGGGCAAATGTTTCCCCAGTCTGGTCGCAAGGACCTTGGAATATATCTTTATATCCACATTGATAAGGGATATGGGTCTATAGCTCCCACATTCCGTTGGATCTTTGCCTTCTTTAGGAATAGTCAAAATGTTGGCCTCTAGAAATTCCTGGCGGGTCTTACCCTCCTCGGCAATTCAACTGAATAACCGAAGAAGCAGAGGGAAAAGGAGTGAGGCGAAAGACCGGTAAAATAATGATGTGAACCCATCTGGACCAGGGGCCTTGTGGGGTTTCAACGACAGGATGGCTGTTTTTATTTCTTCAATAGTAAAAGGCTTCTCTAGATCTTCCATAGAGTCTTCGCTCAGTTTTGGTAATTGCAGACTTGTTAGAAACCGTCTCAATTCCTCTCCACTCTGTGGCAGTTCACCAGAGCCGCCCTCTAAATCATAGAGGGCAGCATAGTACTCAGAGAAAGCGGTGCCAATGTCCTTGGGGGAGCGAACTATTCCTCGAACCGACTTAATAGCCGGGATCCTGCTGGTGGCCGCTCGGTTTCTAAGCTTGCGGGCTAAAAGCCTGTCAGCTTTGTTTCCTTTACTATTATAAATCTGCTTTAATTTAAACAGATTAGCTTGGACCCTTAATAGTTCCCGTTTATTGATTTCAGATCTTATAAGTCCTACTTGTGTGGCTGTGAATCATTATTGCAACACCTCTTTTTTTTTCGTGAAGGAGGCAGTTTCACACACGGGGTATAAGGGAGAGCTTCTGGGTAGTGTAGAGTTCTTCTCCCAGTGAGTCTCTTGCAAGAATACTAGGTGTAATTTATGTGTGACTAAGTACCTATGTAAGAGGCTCCGCTTAGTTGGGGAGTTAAGTCCCTGTACATTCAGGGTAGCCACTGATACAGGGGTAGTGGGGGATACTTCCTATTAAGTAGAGTAATTCTGTGGAGGGGATGGACAAGAAGGGGGCAGTTATAAGGGGGAAAAAGCTATTAGGAGCACTTCAGCCAGACAGCAAAGATTTTACTGTGATGGGGACTAACTAGCGCGTACCGATGTGTGTACAAACACTATCACAATGAGTGATCTCTCAAGTGTAAGTAAGAGAACACAACTATTTTGATGTGTGGGGGGGGGGAGAGGCCAGCAAAAATAGCCCAGCCCCAGTTGGCTATTTTGAGTTATGCTATATATTATTTCTCCTAACGAGAGTCTTAGAGTGCAATGTAGGACCAGCTCCTGATACGTTTTTAGTCTCAGGGCAAGAAGTAAATGTCTAGGGTAATGCTCTGCATACAAGATTAGTATCACGGATTAATAAAAAGCTTCATGTCATGGCCTATGGTTAGTCATTTCTGTCTCTGACCTCCGGGGGACCTCCTAGTACTCCCTCAAGTTAAATTGTCACACAGGAAAAACATTGTGTTGGGTAGGTTGTAGGTCTGCTGACAGTTGCATTAAAACAGTGAAAGCCTTGTGGGGTTTCAACGACAGGATGGCTGTTTTTATTTCTTCAATAGTAAAAGGCTTCTCTAGATCTTCCATAGAGTCTTCGCTCAGTTTTGGTAATTGCAGACTTGTTAGAAACCGTCTCAATTCCTCTCCACTCTGTGGCAGTTCACCAGAGCCGCCCTCTAAATCATAGAGGGCAGCATAGTACTCAGAGAAAGCGGTGCCAATGTCCTTGGGGGAGCGAACTATTCCTCGAACCGACTTAATAGCCGGGATCCTGCTGGTGGCCGCTCGGTTTCTAAGCTTGCGGGCTAAAAGCCTGTCAGCTTTGTTTCCTTTACTATAATAAATCTGCTTTAATTTAAACAGATTAGCTTGGACCCTTAATAGTTCCCGTTTATTGATTTCAGATCTTATAAGTCCTACTTGTGTGGCAAGAGCAGGATCAGGAGTTTTTTTTTTGGCCATTTCAAGGGGTCTCAAATCGGCATACAGTTTTGCCAATGGGCCCTGCTGAGTTGCCTTCCACTGGGCCTTTTTTTTTTATGAAGTGTCCTCTCAAGTAGGCTTGAAGTGCGGCCCAAACAATTTCAAGTTTAGTGTCGCCCGTGTCATTAAATTTCAGAAAGTCAGAAATCAACTCAGTCAATTGCGGGATCTCAGATTCCGCAAGGCACTGGTCAGGAAGCCTCCAAGGTGGTCTACAGTTGGGGGTCTGTAAAATCGAAAGTTGAGCGCTAACTAAGTCATGGTCTGACCAAAGACAGGGTTTAATCTTCGGGACAGAAAAGTTATCTAGTGTCCATGAGTCGCATAGGATGTAGTCTATCCGCGAGTATGAATTGTGCGGTATCGAATGATGTGTATAATCTAGTTCAGTAGGGGCGAAGCAACTCCAGACATCAAACAGTCCAAACTGAAACATGAGTCTACGGAAAGCATAAGATTGGGTAGCTAGATTCCGGTCTATCGGGTGATTTTTATTCATTTTCTTATCTAACATCGGGTCCCAAACCAAGTTCAAATCTCCCCCTAAAAGGACATGTCCCCTTTTAATGAGGTCTAGCTTATTGAGAAATTTTCTGAGAAAGGTGATCTGTCCAGTATTCGGGGTGTAGATTGAAGCCAGCGTGCAAAGAACTCCATTAAGGGTGCAAATCAGAATAAGAAATCTACCGTCTGGGTCTCGGTCAATATGCTCTATCTTACAACAAACATCCCGGTGAATCATTATTGCAACACCTCTTTTTTTTCGTGAAGGAGGCAGTTTCACACACGGGGTATAAGGGAGAGCTTCTGGGTAGTGTAGAGTTCTTCTCCCAGTGAGTCTCTTGCAAGAATACTAGGTGTAATTTATGTGTGACTAAGTACCTATGTAAGAGGCTCCGCTTAGTTGGGGAGTTAAGTCCCTGTACATTCAGGGTAGCCACTGATACAGGGGTAGTGGGGGATACTTCCTATTAAGTAGAGTAATTCTGTGGAGGGGATGGACAAGAAGGGGGCAGTTATAAGGGGGAAAAAGCTATTAGGAGCACTTCAGCCAGACAGCAAAGATTTTACTGTGATGGGGACTAACTAGCGCGTACCGATGTGTGTACAAACACTATCACAATGAGTGATCTCTCAAGTGTAAGTAAGAGAACACAACTATTTTGATGTGTGGGGGGGGAGAGGCCAGCAAAAATAGCCCAGCCCCAGTTGGCTATTTTGAGTTATGCTATATATTATTTCTCCTAACGAGAGTCTTAGAGTGCAATGTAGGACCAGCTCCTGATACGTTTTTAGTCTCAGGGCAAGAAGTAAATGTGTAGGGTAATGCTCTGCATACAAGATTAGTATCACAGATTAATAAAAAGCTTCATGTCATGGCCTATGGTTAGTCATTTCTGTCTCTGACCTCCGGGGGACCTCCTAGTACTCCCTCAAGTTAAATTGTCACACAGGAAAAACATTGTGTTGGGTAGGTTGTAGGTCTGCTGACAGTTGCATTAAAACAGTGAAACAAACAACAAAAACATAGGGAACAACCATATCAGAAACAGTAACAGTGTGTAACAATGATCTCCATATTAATAAGCCTAGGTTGGGGGCACCATTAGCGGCTCCCCAAGGGTAAAACATTAATAAGGGTCCTGTTGGTATCCTATCTTCAGAGAAACATGTGTCTAATCTCAAGGGCGGACACAGGTATGGTTAACCACGAGGGGGTGGAAAGGAGGGGGATTGTGCAAACATAATTTCAAAGTATATAACAGCCGTTGTGGGCGTACCCATAAGGGGAAAGTGCTCTTCCGACAAGGCTAGTGTAAAAGGATGATAACAAAGTGTAGGTTTTAATCCATAACCAAACATTTCTACCTGTGTCCTCTGGGGGCCCTCTAGGGGTCTCCTAAGTTAGATTGTCATATCTGCAGTGTTTTGTACAGTTAAACTTGCAGGTCTGTCAGAATTTGCATAAACAATGTAACAAGGAACAGAAATACGAGCAGCAAAAATAACAAGAATAATTACAAAGCACAATAATGGTAACCATGTTAAGAAGTCTAGTTGGAGGGTTACATTGATATTACCTCTAAGGGCCACAGACTAGAGGGTGTCTAGTTAACATCATATCTATGGGTGAACAAGTTCTTAATTATCTGGGCCAGCATAGTTATGATCACCCAGGACCAGAAAGGGGGAGGGGGCTTGTACAGATATAACCGTAAAGTTCATGACCTTAATTGTTGATGGACACATAGTGAGACAGAAAGGGAGAAAAAGAGAGAAGGGGAAAGGAGTTGAGGAGTGGGAGAATAGAAGGCAAAAGAAGAGAGAGAACAAAGGTGGGAAAACAACCATCATAAACATAGCAAATACATCTTTGATACTATATTCATCTCACCAATCTTCATGTACCCTTGGTACACAGGAGTCAGTCTCTTTAGTGGAGTATAGTCTCTTGATCAAAAATCTGTGGATCAAAAGTCCAATCTATGGAGAAATAACAGGGTGTGGAACAGTCTATTCTCTAATTGCTGATGTCTCTTGAGATAGGGTCTAGGTCTCTAGACGTTGAAGCTGTCCTCTGACGGCTTCTAGGTCTCTGTGGGAGGGGACCCAGTCAGGGGCTGACGCTCTCAGGCCTCTTCCAGGCACAATCGCCTGGGGAGGCACAGGTGGATCTTGTGGTAGTAGTCCCCATCTTTGGAGCAATTCCCTTGCTTGCTGTGGAGAGGAAGCTGCAAATTGCTGTCCATCTTTGTTGATGTAGAGCTTAACCGGGAAGCCCCACCTGTATTTTATAGCTTTGTCTCTTAAAATTTTAGTGTAGGGATGGTAGTGTCTTCTTAGTTGGAGGGTGTGAGGAGAGAGATCCTGAAATATGTGGATAGCAGCGTATTGTTCCGGGAGTGGTCTGTCACTGGCTAAGGTCTTGAGTAGCTTCTCCCGGAAAGTATAATAGTGAAGCCGGGCAATGACATCTCTAGGCTTGTCTCCCTCGGCCATCCATGGCCTCAAGGCTCTATGAACTCTATCAATCACCATCTCTTTCTCCATCTCTGTACCTAGGACAGCTACAAACAAGTCCTGCAGGAACTTTTCCAGATCTTGTGGAGGTACTGACTCAGGGATGCCTTTCACTCTAATGTTGTTTCGCCAAGTCCTGTCCTCGAGGTCTGCCAGTTTAAGCTCCAGATCAGTGATCTGTTCTGCAAGACCCTGTGAGTAGTCTAGTAGATTGGAGTCATCTATCCTCAGATCCTCTTGTTTACATTCTAACGCGTCTGTTCTTTCCCCTATCAAGGCTAGGTCTCTTTTCAGATCAGCGTGACCCTTGTCAAACTTCTTAGACAGGGAGTCATGGTGAGAGGCCAGGAGTGACCTGATAGAGTCCATCATATTGTTGTCAGCAGATGCTTCTTTATGTTGGAGACGGCCTGTGGCTTTGGTTAATGTTGTTCTAATGTGTGCATCATTAAGGCTGCTTGTGTCTGAGGCTTCGTCCTCCGAGCCAGACTGTTGCCTAGAGGCAGGCTGTCCAAAGTGATCCGCTACTGTCCTTTTATGCGTGTTATGGGCTTTTTGCTTTCTCTTAAAAGATTGAGGCATCGTGTGTGTCTGTAGGACTAACAAAATGAAGTGTGCGGAGAATATAGCACTATAAGGAAATCTTTTATAAGGCCGACTGGGGCTATGGCATTAGTGGAGCTATTACATCTTCATCACGATCCGCAGCTACAGTACATAGATTGAGCTAGGTCAGATAGGAGATTAAATCTCTTTAATGAAGGTTGTTAGGGCTTCTATGTAAGTTCCAATTTTCAAGTCCCTCCTCAGGGGAGTTGTCCCCTTAGGACGATGTGGGGTCAGGTATGGGGGTATGACCCACAGGCAATAAGGACCGGCGGGAAAGGACAAGGAGGGACTGATAGAGCAGGGAAAGGTGTGAAGCAGAGCTTAAATCTTAGCCTGTTCCCCAAAGCAGCACTCTGGGTAGTAAGCAGCTTTCTGGGTTTTAGCACTTAATACTCAGGTATGGTTATGGACCTCAACTACTGTCTCCTCACAGCAAGTTTAATTAGTCTGGTGTGCTACTGACAGTCAAATGGCCCAATAATAAGAAAAAAGGGGGGAGACTGACTAGGGATATGTCCAGCTGAGAGGGACAAATGCTTGTTAGGTAGTAACAAAGTTTATTATAGCAGCTTAATAAGGTTCAGTCTCAGAGCTTTTATTTATATTTATTTATGGGTATAGTAGTTTGTTAACAGATGTCTGCGTGATTGTGGAACTCTTACCCAGACTCTGCAGTGTAATCTGCTCCGTTAGGATTCACTCCAGATGAGCTGTGGCGTGCTGTGGCTGTGAAAAGATGTCTTCTGGCTCCTCTCAGCAGAGCAATGTGTCCTGAGCAAGCGGCCACCAGACCAGAGCAGGGCCCCAACCCTCTACTCAGCAGCCGTGAGGTCCGAATCGGAACTATGGGGCTAGAGGGACACTGCGTCCAAACCCAAGTCTTGACCGCGTCAGCAGCTCTGCAGTGAATCTAGATTAGGGAACTTGAGTGAGGTTGCCGTAATTGGGATCCAATACCGCTGCACGTGTATGGCCCTCCTCTGTATAGTGCTATGCGTCGTAGCTCAGTGTACGGGCAACCCAAGATGGCGGCGACTCGCGCCAAAATAATCTTCAAGGGTGGCAGCAGTTCTTGGGGTAGGTAAGTGTCCCTCTTTGACAGGCAAGGTATCCCCCAGCAGTGAAGTTGCCCGGAGTGTCTCCGGGGTTAGGTTAAAGTCTCCCAAAGCCCGGTAAGCTAATTAAGAGTCGTTGGGCCGCAGTTAGTGGTATAAGGCCGCAGCTCTCCTCTCCAATCACCGTGCATCTCTAGATAGGAGACAGAGCAGCTAAGCAAGATATCCACTGGCTATTAGACTGCCTCTTGAGCGGAGCCCCGACCCTCCAGAGGGGTAGTAGATGCAGCTACGAGTCCGATGCGTTGCAGGCCTTTATTTACACGCTGTTGTAGATGCTGTTAGCTTTGGCACTGGTCCTGTGTAGTATTTCTCCGGGCTTTAGAATAGTCTTATACTCGACCGGGGTATTGTCTAGGGTTATATATTACTTTTGCTTGTAAGTATGCTGAATCAAATCTACAATTTTAAGGCTGCAATCTCCCAAAACTCAGGAGCTCGAGCAAAACACAGCTTCCCTGCTCGGCGGTTAACTCCGCCCTCCCCTAATAATTTTTTTATTAGGACATATGTAATACAATCATAATGGCATACATTACACATCATAGCCATGTGAACAATAACAACATCCAAGAAAACTTTTATAATATTGAGGTGACCTCAAAGTAGTCCATATTACACAGCAACAGAGATCTGAACCTCACAAGGCCCATCAAAATCCAATGTCCTTTGCTACAAACAGGAAGACAATGCTTATGTCCAATAATAGCATACTGTTATGACAGATAATAATCATAAAACAAATATATGGGTGAAGATATTCCAATATTAACTTGCGATGAACAGACACAAATGAACAAATAGTAATAAACTCGGTAGGTAGTTCAATATCGGACGATCTTCAATTTATAAGATATCTCTGAGTGAAGATAAGGAAAGAGAAAATACACTGAATAGAGATAAAGAGGAGAAAAGGAGGGGAAAGGAAAAGAAGGAAGAGGAAAAAAATTATTTTCTTTCTCTTTTCTCCCTTTTTTGGGACGGGGTAGGTGGAGTGGGGGATACAGCTATACGGTTGATTACAAGTTATAGTTGTATAAGAAATACTTCTGTGGTACAATACCACGATTAGTCTGAAATAAAGGGCGATAACGGCTGAAGGGAAACTACACAGGACTGTAGTCCCAGACCAAGGTATGGAGGTTTTCAGAACCATGTGTGTGAGAGACATAGGCTTCCATTGATTTAATATATCACAAAGTGTCTACAACTTGTTCCCAGAGCGGAGAGGTCGACTGAAGCCACATTTTGGCAATGGATAATTTAATCGCCAAAAATAAGTAAATGCAAAACAGTTTTTGTGAAGAGATTAGATCTATAGGAAGAATATGAAATAGACCTAAACTAGGTGTAATTGGTATTTGGATGCCCTTCGAGTTACAGTGTTGAACTGCTTTCTGCCATAAAGGTGCAATGATCGAACAGGTCCACCAGATATGGGCTCAGGTACCCAGTGCATCACAACCCCTCCAACACTTGGGGGAGTTAGTATGTGAAATTTTGAAAAAATGGACCGGTGTCATGTGCCACTGCAGCAGTACTTTGAGAAATAATTCATAAAGAGTAATGCAATGGGCTGCTTTTTTAATTAGCCGAATTGCCGATTGCCATGTTAATGGTTCATGTATTACACCCAGGGAAGATTCCCATTGTTTTATCGGCGGAGACTTATGGAAAAGAGGATGTAATATATCCTGATAAGAGGCCGAGAGCAATTTTTCATATGGGATTTTTGAGTCCCATTTCATCTCCCACTTGGTTTTAGATCGTAGCGGGTCCTTGTCAAAACCCCACTATCTATTTCTGAAGAAAAGACTGATAAGAAATTAGTTGAGCCCCTTCATATAAATCTGTTATATTGGTCATGCCCAGGTCTGACCAGAGAGACGGATGAGTATCCGGCAGCGCAAGAAGAAGCCCCTTAATCTTATGGGATGGAGATGGATGTGGAGCAACTGTAGATATGTTATGGGTCTTATCCCAGAATTTTAGGTTCGAAGCTATGATGGGATTTAATAACATGGTTTGCGGTCTAGCGTGCTTAGGGAGCCAAATCAGGTCCTCGAGGGAGTACCCTGGCGGAAGCGAAGCTTGCTCGAATTCTGCCCATCTACTGATAGCTGGCATGCCCCACTGTGTCACATGGGAAAGGTGAGCAGCCTCATGATAATAAAGGATATTAGGAGCAGCCACCCCTCCAGCAGATACAGGTTGTTGCAGGGTGCTGGTGGCAATTCTAGGGACCTTATTACGCCAGATACATTTATTACATTGTTGTTGAAATTTGCATATCAGGGACTTGGAGATTAGAATGGGTAGAGATCTGAATAAATAAGTCAACTTAGGCAAAAGGCTCATCTTAAATGCAGCTATACGTCCCATCCATGATGGTGACGGTACATTCCAAGCCTCTGTGGACATTGTTATTTCGGATAGCAAAGGGGAAAAGTTCATAGAAAGTATAGTGGAAATGCTATGTGATAAAAATATACCAAGGTGTTTGATATGTGAGGTAGACCAATGAAATTTATATTGGCTCTTTAGTTTGGTAAGGGTGTCCTCAGGAATGTGAATAGCATAGGCTTCCTTTTTGGAAACATTAAGTTTATAATAGCTAACCGATGCAAATCTCTCTAGTAATGAGAAAAGGTGCGGTAGGGATGTAACTGGGTCCGAAAGTAGCACTGTCAAATCATCCGTGAACAAGGCTGTGGTCTGGGTTGTATGATGTATATCAACTCCTATTATTTGGGGAGATGACCTAATGGCAGTAGCTAACGGTTCCATAACAAGAGTGAATATTAGCTGTGACAGGGGACAGCCCTGTCTAGTACCATATGTGATCCCAAAGGGATCAGAACAGAATCCTAGTCCCTTGACTGTAGCCGAAGGGCTAGAATATAGAGCCGCTATAGATGTTATAAACGAAGCTGGAAAACCGAACCGTCGTAGGACAGCAAACATATACTCCCAGTTCACCCTGTCGAAGACCTTTTCAGCGTCCAACGACAGGGTGACACAGGGCAGGCTTAATCTGTCAGCCTCAAAGTATATATTTAATAACCTCCTGGTATTGTCGGACCCCTGGCGTCCCCTTACGAAACCCACTTGATCACAATTGATTAAAGATGGAAGAAGGAGGTTGAGGCGCGAAGCTAAAATTTTGGCATAAAGCTTAACATCCAGGTTTAATAAGGAGATAGGCCTGTAGCTTGAACATTCGGTGGGATCTTTCCCCTGTTTGGGAAGTGTCATAATGGTTGCCTGTAGAAACTCAGTAGGGAATGTGCCACAGGAACTAGCCATAATGAAAAACCTTAATAAAAGAGGTATAAGCTGTGTTTGAAATTTTTTATAGAAGAGGTCTGAGAAACCATCTGGCCGTGGCGATTTGAGGGCCTTAAGAGACCGGATAGCTGTTTTAACCTCGGATCTGGAGATGGGGACCTGTAATGCCTCTATCTGTGCTGCAGAGGCAACAGGGAGATCAAGATTAGTAAGAAAGTCATTTATACTGTCAAGAGTCGGAGGGGGGATCGCACTATCTTTTGACAAATTATAAAGAGACGAGTAGTAAACAGCAAAAACTGTACCTATCTCTCTCGGGTGTGTAATGTGTTGGCCTTTTATTCTCAGGGAATGGATGCGAGCCGCTGCTGTTCGTTGGCGTAATCGGTTAGCTAGAAGCCTATCGGCTTTATTGCCCTTGTAATAAAAAAATTCTTTGAGTCTAAGAAGTCTACCTGCTGATCTTTCAGTTTCTAACTGGACTATTTTCGCCTTGAGGTTTACAAGCTGTTCACAGAGGCATGCGAAGGGTCATTTTTATGCTCGGCAGAGAGTTTATGGAGGCTTACCAGTAGTTGGGCTAGTGTCTCACCCTTACGTTTTTTTTGTGCCGCCGCAATTCTAATAAAAGACCCCCTCATATATGCCTTCAATGAGGCCCATAAAGTAAAATCGTCTACTGCGCCATTATCATTGATTTCAAAAAAACTCAGTCAGATCCGTGGTGATGGAAGCAACTGTGTCAGGATCTGAGAAAACGGTTGGCGAAAGTCGCCACACTGGGGGACACTATAATTCTAGTGGTGATTTGAGAGTGATGTGCACAGGGTCGTGGTCAGACCATGGGCATTGGGGGATCCATGATCTAGATATACAATCTAAGAGTCTCGGTTCACAAAAGAAAAAATCTATTAGTGAATAAGAGTGGTGTACTGACAAGAAGTAAGTGTAATCACGCGAAGACACATTGAGTGACCACCAAATATCAAACAAATTAAACTGAGAGATGAGAGTTCTAAATTTGTGCGAAAGATCAACCAAAGCCTTATCAGACTTACAAGATTTATCAGATTTTTTATCCAACAAAGGATCCCAGACAGCGTTGAAATCTCCTGCAATGAGGAGGAAACCCTGGCGTAGACTATCCAATTTGTTTAGAAACTTGTGAAGCATCCTTATGTGTTGTTTATTAGGGCCATAATAGGAGGCTAATGTATAAACCACACCATCCAACTTACAAATAAGAATTAGGTACCTACCCTGTGGATTGACTTCAGTGTGGATGGGTTCGTACGCAATATCTTTGTGTATAAGAATAGCAATCCCTCTCGATTTTGGAAAAAGCTTTCCGTCTCTGCAACTGGGAACAACTTGGATTGTAGGGGGATTTTTGTACCCATTAACCAATGGGTCTCTTGTAAGAAGACTAGGTGGGCCCTGCATTTATAGAGAGACCTCAGAAAAATACTCTGCTTGGTCGGGGAGTTCAGCCCCCTGATGTTTTGAGTAATACAGTTATATGGCATTGTAATAGAATTCTATCTGGATTTATGAGGGAAAAAAAAAAGGAGGAGGAGTGAGAGAGAGAGAAAAGGTCATAGAGGGAAGTCTAGAAAAGAGGAAAAGTCAGAGAACACTCAGTGAAGATCTTATGAGAAGTCTTAACCTGATATTATGTGATAGTATTGTGCGGTATTTGAAAGAGATAAACCGCTTTGGTAGCCTCTGAAACAATATTCAGAGTACCTTAAGGAGGGGGAGATAACGTAAGCCAACTCAGGTTGGCAGTCAGTTGAGAGTAGGAGTTAGGGAGCACCAATAATAGAAAGAGGGAAGAAGGAAGGGGAACCACTCAACCACATACCAGCAGGGACTCGCACAAAAAAAAAAAAAAAAAAAGGGGAATAAACACTAACCACAATACAATCATACAGAGAGAAGGCACAATATAGCAATAAACATAAAGGGACAAGGAGTGCAAGGAAGAAAGTAGGGTAATCATCTGTGTGATAAAGACTAACAATATGTCTACATTTAACTTAACGTACCTAGAGCAAACTCATTTGAACCATGTGCATAAATGAACACGTAGATATGGGTGTGCAACTGTAAACCTCACATAGATGTATTGTAACAGAACATCAATCTAATAATACAAGTTTCTTCATAACAGCTCACTTTATACACAAACCTGACCTACAATGATGTGGAAAGAAAAAAAAAAGAACATTAACCACCATACAATAGCATAAAGAATCAAGGAGTGTTAATAGACAAGTAGGGTAATCATCTGTATGATAATGAATAACAATATGTCTACATTTAACTTAACGTACCTAAAGCAGACTCATTTGAACTATGTATATAAATTAACACGCAAATATATATATAAGCCATCACAGAAATGTATTGTAACAGAACATCAAACTAACAATACAAGTTTCTTCATAACAGCCCATTTTATACCCAAACCTGACCTAAAATGATGTGGAGAGAAGAAAAAATAAAAATAAAATAAACACAAGTCTCATTTCAGCCCAACATTGACATAGAGTAATTAAAGAAAACACAATTAAGGCAGTTTGTTATTTTATTCCTCTTTACCCTTATTTCTCAAAAGGGTACCTGGAATGTAAAGAAAGGTTAGCAAACATATTACCCTTACAGTCAGTCCTTATTCAATCTTCACCAGCTTCCTGAGCAGAGCTAGTAGGATCTGAACCATTAGAAGCTCCTTGTGGAGAAGAGACCCAAAGTGGGGCTGATGGGTCCAATGAAGTCTTCGGAGGACTATTTGTTGGTACTTGGGTATCCCAAAGTTTCATGAGTCTTTGACTCTGGTCCAGAGTAGTGATGGTATGTTGTTGATTGTCTCTATGAACTATACGCCTGGTGGGATGTCCCCACCGGTACTTGATATTATGGATCCTCAAGAACTTAGTGAAGTCCCCAAACAATTTTCTTTGCTGAAGTGTGTGATAAGAAAAATCTGCAAACACATTAATGTCCTGAATTTGAGCCGGGAAGGTAGGCTTAGAAAGGGATGCTTTCACCAATCGCTCTTTGTATGTGTAAAAATGCAATCTTACAATAACATCTCTAGGCTTTTCGGATGACAGGTTTCTAGGTCTTAAGGCTCTGTGAGCTCTATCAATAAGGCCTTAGCTGGAATCAGAAGGACGGCCAAACATCCAAAGTACTCCATCAGAAATTATATTAGATCTCCAGGAGCTACATTCTCTGGAATACCTCGTAGCCGCAGATTGTTGCGGTGGGAGCGGTCCTCCATGTCCACCATGTTATCCTCCAAGGTAGTTAATTGCTCCGCCAGACTTTGAGCGTAGGATAGAATATTAGCTTGATACACTACAATGTCCTCCTGCTTCCTCTCCACTGTATCTAGCCGCTCTGAGGTGGAGGTAAGATCTCTCCACAGATCAGCTAAAGAGGCGGTAATTTGGGTTTGAAAAGCAGAGTGATGTGCCACTAGTAGGGATTTAAGGGAGTCCAAAATAAAATTAGGGGACACTGTAGATGGAGCCGCATCTTGGAGTGCTGGGAAGGTTGTAGCAACAGCATCAGTTTCAGATTGAGACATAGTTGGATCCCCTTGTTAAACCTCTGGAGAAGAGGGAGGAATAGTGTTAAAATGGTCTGCCACTGTCCTTTTAGGCCCCACAGTTGACAATTTGGGCCGTCTTTTGTTAAGATGTGCCATGGGTGTAGGATCTCTTCGAATAACAAGACCCCAAATAGAGATATACCGTAAGTACCTGTCAATTATTTGGTGTGAATAAGCTGATATGAGACAAAAGCTAAAAAAAAGAAAACAGAGCTCAGTGGTTCACGCCCCCCCCCCCCCCTGGCATTAGTGTACTAGCACCCCATTTGTTGAAGGATATAGACAGATAGTTCAAGGATTTCCCATCATAGGGAAGGGGTCTAGGGCCAGCGGGGTGCAGTGAATGAGATTCGAACAAGGAAGACTCCTTAGGTTGGGGGTGTCTCAGTTGCTAAATAGGTAACTACTCAGCAGAAGTAACGCTTGCTTGTAGATCCCTCTTATGTAGATAACAGAGGTCTCTCTCCTGGGGAAGTGTTCTTTCTGAACTATGTAGGGTAAAAGGAAGGTGGATATGACCCGTGGGCACGTGGGCCAACGGGAAAGGGAGAAGAGAGACTTGCCAGCTAGTTATAGGTATTGTAGCAACGTTATTAAGTAACACAGAGAAGGTGATCTATTAGTGGCTCTATCTAGTCACCATATAATTTCAACAGTTATGAGGAGACACACACTTGAATGTGAACTTTATTGTAGATTTTCTCTTGATGCACAGTCTATTTCTTCACTTTTATTTGCAGTTTAAATTTAGCAACATATGACACTGCTAACTAAATGTGGTAGACAGTCACTCACTTTAGTGGCAGACTAGTCAGCAGTTTTAATAAGTAACACTAGGAGGGAGATCTATTAATAACTTTATCCATGTACTTCACAATCCTAGGAATGTTAACAAATCCCACACAGTGCGTGTAAACTTTACTGTACATATTCTCCCAATCTACTTTTTGTCTCTTCTCCTTTATTTGTATTTAAGGTCAGTGAAAACATAAACTGCTAATTCCTTATAGGGTACGGCCTTTGTAATTGGCAATATATTTAAGGCTAATTTGCAGTGCTGTGATTTTAGAGACAGACTCCTCTTATGGGCTCTGGTATGGATGAGGAAGATGTTAGTCTCTATCGGCCCACTTAGAGGCCTCAAAGTCCACCAGAGAGAATGAAATATGGCTAGCACAAGGGCTGTCTATATGGCTAAGACAAAATGCAAATATATAAGCCTTACCCTCTGTGCAGGAGTGAAGATCAGCTTTTTGTTTTTTACCTAGTCTGGTGCCGTTTATGCTCCTTCTTCTGAGCGGCCTAACAGTGAAGAAAATGGCGGATGTTCGCGTCAAAGCCCAAATGACGCATTTGCAAGATAGAGGTCCTCACTCTCGGCTAACCTGTATCACCGCTGGTAAGTAATATCAGCCGGGGTCCTGGAACAAAGGCTGACACTAGGACCTGTAGTCTTATTGAGTGCCGATCGCGACCAGGGATATGGGTGAACTACCTTGGTAGTTGCACAGTTCAAGCTCCTCCAGACTCTGATGGCCACAATGCCGATGGCAGCAGTGTCAGTAACAGGTGGTGTCCCAATGCTCCGGAGCGGAGCCCCGACCCTCCGGAGTGAAACTGAGCCACCAAAACTAGTCCTCCAGCCGTAGAGAGAATGTAGCTAATCCAGAGGCTCCGGTAGTCAGAAGTGGAATGCTAAGCACACGAGCTCTGTTCACCAGTCAGATAGGGTTTCCTATGTCCCCAATCTTGTCCCTTTGAGGTCTCAAACAGTTATAGAGGTGTGGTACCCAAAAGTCAGCTGTAAAATATGGGTATTTAGTCAAATTTTTAGCAATTTTACAAGAAAAAGAGAGGAGCTCCTACAAAACACGTCCTCTCACTCTGGCAGTTAACTCCACCCCCCCCCCTCGGTCTCACATTTGTAACTTAATAATAATAACTTAACAATAAACTTAACTAAACTAAATTAAATAGGTTACAGTCATCCCCCCCCAGTTTTTGTAGGAAAGATTTTTTCTCCCTTTCAGTCCATATAAAGGGGCCCATTTATCAAGCTCCGGATGGAGCTTGAGGGCCCATGTTTCTGGTGAGCCAGCAGAAACAGCAGTTATGAAGCAGCGCTGAAAATCAACCCGACCGAGTACGATTGGGTTGATTGACACCTCCCTGCTGGAGGCCGATTGGCCGCGAATCTGCAGGGGGCGGCGTTGCACTAGCAGCTCACAAAAGCTGCTGGTGCAATGCTGAATATTGCTCTCCGCATTCAGCGAGATCTGGTGGACCTGATCCGCAATGTCGGATAAATATCCCCCAATAGCATTACCCACACATTTACTTTTGATAATAATCTCCTCCATGTATCACTCAAGTACCCAATTCCCTCTATTCCAATATATATGTTGAGGATAAGAAAGGGGCTATATGTTTCTGTATATGTACTTGTTGAGACAGTATGAACAACTCCCATTTTCTGAAAAAAACTTTGATTCTACTGTATTAGCTACATCTCCCCTAACATCTGCTTGTTCAATTAGCAATTGTTGATATAGGGATTTTTTTTTAACTTTGCAATTGTAGGGGGCTTACTCATCCATTGTGTAAGTATTAATTAAATTGCCATCAATAGGATAGTGTTAGTCAGTTTGGTGTGTCTGAAACTTTGTTCATCTCCTATCAATGTCACTATCAAGCGCCAAGTCAGGGATATCTCAGGATTACATCATTTGCGAAGCCAATACTCCGTCATTCTCCAAAATTTGTTTATTTTTTGGGCAATTCCACATTAAGTGTTACATGGAGGGATTCATGAGTGAGCACTTTGTGCATTTATTCTCTATGGAGGGGTCCCATTTTGATGCTAATTTGGGTTTGATATATCTATGTATTAATTTATATTGTGTTTCTCTTAATGTTTCTGATAGAGTAGCTTTCCTTGCATTTTCGAAACTCTCTGTGATATCTTCCTTGCTTAAATTGCATTTCCTATCTCCTCTCCACTGTTCTGCTATCTGTGTCAGTACTGCATCAGCTTGCGAATCCAACAACATCGCATATTTAAGTGAGATAGATCTATTTCCTTGTGTGTATAAGGAAGTCAACAAGTCGCAATGTGATTTTTCCCAGGTATGTGGTTTCTGTCTTATTAATTCAGATAAGTAAAGTCTGACCTGCAAACATGCAAAATGCTGTTGGTTAGGTAAGTTATATTTCTCTTGCAATTTTTTGAAGGGGAGAACCCCTTTGTTAGAATGGTCCAGTAGTTGATCCACACTTTTCAAACCCCTGTCAGCCCATTGTGTGAATGTATTGGTGCTTAAACCAGTTATGAAAGTGAGGTTACCACAGAGGGGCAAATGTTTGTCTCCTACTCCGCTCTTTCCCCACATTTGTGAGACGCTTTTCCAAGCCAGTATAGGGCCCCTGAACAAAGTTTTATCTTTAATAATATGAGGTGCTCTTTTAAGGTCTATGAATAGTAAATATCCTAGGGTTACTGGTGCTACCATCTCCTTTTCTATTTCCAGTGAAGCAAAGGGACCTACATTTGTTACCTAATCTAATGCTATTTTTGCTAGTGCTGCTCAATTGTTCCTTTGTACATTGGGTACCCGGAAAACACTTTTAGTAGGGAATTGATATAACTTCCACATGTTTATTCTATGTTTCTTAGCTCTTCAGATAAAATTAGAGTATAGAGTGTGCAGTTTCTGAATATTAGTTTTGGTGAGCAGTACCGGTATGGATTGCAGGACATAAAGCAGTTTTGGGAATAAAGTCATTTTGAATAGCCTTATCCATCCAGAAATGGAAACTGGAAGAGGCATCCAAGCTTTTAAAGTATTCTCTGTGGATTTAATAATCGTGGAAATATTCAGCTCATATATTTTTGAAAGATTTTGTGGTATTCGTATGCCTAAGTATGTGAAGGAGTCTCTTACTACTTTAAACTCCCATCCTTTGATAATGGGCGGTCCATCATAATTTAACCACATAATTTCCAACTTATTTATGCTAATTTTTAGGCCTGAGAAGCTGCCAAATTGTTGTATAAGTGTCATAGTTTGTGGAATATTCCTAGAGGGGTCCCTGATATATAACAACATGTCATCTGCGTATAATGAGACCATTGCCTCCTCATTCCTCACCTGTATTCCTTATAATTTTTGTCATATTAGACATGCCAGGGGCTCTATAGTCCGGTCAAACAATAGAGGGCATTGGGGGAATCCCTGCCTGGTCCCCCCTCCAGTGATAGACGTTGGGAAAAATGGCCATTGACCAGTACTGAAGCTCTAGGTTTAGAATACAATTTGGCTATTAGTGTTAGAAATTCATTTTGAAATCTGAACATTTTCAATGTATATAACAGATGTTGCCACTCCACCCTATCAAATGCCTTCTCGGCATCCAAGGCAAGCAAGAAGGCATTTGCTAAGTCTTTCTTCTCCCCTCTCTGTTCCTTATCTTTATAGTGAGATAGCACTAAAAGTGCTTTTCTAATGTTCGCTACCGAGGACCTGTTTTTAAAGAATCCTGTTTGGTCTTTATGTATAATACTTGGCATTATGTGTGCTAGTTGATCAGCTAATATCTTTGTCAGTAGTTTATAGTCACTATTAAGTAGTGAGATGGGACTATTAAGTAGTGAGATGTGTCAGTAAGAGCTGGGGAGTTCTGGGTCTTTACCCGGTTTTGGTATTACGCATATAGTTGCATCAGTAAAGATGTCAGCAGGGGTGGCAGTCGTTGTCAGGAGGAAAATAGGTCAGCTAGAGTTGGGGCTATATAAATTCTTAACAATTTATATATTCTATAGGCAGTCCGTCAGGTCCTGCTGCTTTACCCGAGGTTGTATGTTTAATGGCTAGTAGTACTCCCTCTGTTGTAATTGGGGCATTAAGTAGGTTTACTTGATCTGTCGTTTTTTTAGGCAAGTTTACTTTTTTTTTAAAATTTACTCTGCTGTGTCATATCTGGGGTTTGGTTTTTATAGAGTGAGTGGTAGTATGCTCTAAAACCTTCTGCTATGTCTTTAGTTTTAATTTTTCTATTCCCATTTATTTTTAACGTGGAAACATGCGATCTGGGGTATATGTCTTTGTCAAATTAGCAAGTAATTTGCCAGTCTTGTTTCCATACCGGTAGTACTTTCCTTGTATGTGCACCCTAAATGCGTTATCTACTGAAGCTAGGTGTACATCCATCTCTTTCTTTTTTATATAATAGGCCTCTCTGTGTTCTTTGGTGAGGTTTGCCAGATATTTGCTGTAGGTCATTAAAACCTGTTCTGCTAGTATCTCAGAGGTCTGTCTATTATTTTTGCAAAAGTTGGCTGTGAAAGAAATTATTTCTCCTCTCATCACTGCCTTAGATGCGTGCCAGTAAAGGTCAGGGTTACTTCTACTTGGGATGTTTAAGAGGCATAATCGTACCACTTGGCCTGTAAGCAGGCCTTAAACGCAGAGTTATGCGTTAAAAAAACGGGGGAATCGCCAGTTTGAGGTTCTAGGTTTTTCAGTTTCGGTTTCTAAATGGATCCATATGGGATCATGGTCTGATATCACTACTCGGGGGATGCCCACATCTGCTATCTGTGTACAAAGCATCAAGGATGTTAGAAAATAGTCTATTCTAGATAGCGTGTTGTGAGTTTTAGATACACAAGTATACTCTCTGTTGTCAGGATGTGTGGCTCTCCAGATGTCTACTACATTTAAGTTGCCTTTCAATGTCTGTATTAATTTAGAATCAGTATTGGGTGTTAGGTTTTTGCTAAGAATTTTTGTGCGTGTGGTGGGATCTTATAATCTATCTAGTGGGGTACATTGGGCTATATTGAAATCCCCTCCTACAATCATGGGAACATCAGTCATGGTGAGCAAGGTAGTCTGTAATTTAGACCAGAAGTCCTTTTTTCCTGTGTTGGGGCCATACACGTTGCACAAAAAACAAGGAATTTTGCATAATAAAATCTTTAAAATTATAAATCTGCCATTCTTGTCAATAACTTTCTTTTGAATAGATACAGGTAAATCTTTTTAGAACGAAATAGCTGCCCCCCCTTTTTCTACCTGTATCCGGTGTATACACAGAAGTGGTGCACTCTGTCTTACCCGCTGTGTAGATTCGCGGCACATAGGAGAGAGGGGATGACGTCACAAAATCAATATCTTTTCTATGAAGATTTTATCCTAAGTGGTATGTGCTTGGAACTTTCTTTGTTGATATTTCACTTTTTGGCGTTTTGCCGTCTATAGCACTTGACCATACCCACTCTCCTATGTGCCGCAAATCTACACAGCGGGTAAGACAGAGCGCACCGCTTCTACACATCAAAAAGTTCCCTTCCTTTAGATCAGAGGCTGATTTAATTAATAAATGAAACACTGTTTTAGAAACATGTTCCTTTGCCCTGATTGAATTGCTGATTGAATATAAGCAAAAACAATGAAACGACTTACTGGTGGAAATCAAAGAGATACAAGAAAGACTTAAGGCAGTCCAAAAAGATCCGGACTTTAAAGCATATAATAAACAATTTGTAAAAAACATGCTGACATTTTGCTAATAGTTATGGGAATTCAAATCGAGATAAATCTCCAGGGATAAATATGATTATGATCACCATACAGTATACAGGTGGGATTCCAATGACTACTTTAATCGAGACCCTAAAAAAAGGAAAAAAGTGGTTTACAAACCGTGCAAAAAAATCTAAACAAGTAACCTTCTCTGAAACAGAAAACGAAATAGAGTCCTCATATGGTGAAGGGAACATGGAAGAGTCCACTCCCACAGTTTTGCAAACATCTCTTGCACTACCCTCAACCAGTGCTTCAAAAACGATCTAGTAGAGACTCTACCTGTGGGAAAAAAGAAAAAGTACATAGAGGCAAAAGGGGGAAAGGACAAAAATCAGGCGCAAGAAAAGAGGAGAGAAGAAAAATAACAAGATTAGAAAAAGGGAACACAACAGAGAACATATATTACGAGATTGGGGAACCAACAGAAGAAATATGCCTGAATAATAACAATGTTCTTAACCTCTCTAGTGTAAATTTGACTGAACTGGAAATACAAGTACTATCTACGGGTTTGAATTTTGTTCCCTCACAACATTTTTTTTTTTTTTAATTCTTTTTTATTGAAGAGAGTTCAGGCATACAACATGTATACTGTTACATATAGATCATTCAAAATTGCACAGAATCATACTTAATGGGTTTAGAATGGATATTGTGTTGACAAAAAAAAAAAAAAGGAATACATGCTAATAAATTTGATTAAAACCTATAGTTATTGCACATATTCACCAGATCTCTTCTCACTGCTTGTTACCCGAACTCCCTTATTTTTAACTTTATTGAACTAAACTAACCACTAAAACTAAACAAAATTAAACATTAAATCCCTAACCGACCCAACGATTACAGGGGTATACACTCCCCCACTAGATAGGTAGGAGATATCCCACTATACAGATTATGCAGTATTTCAAAATAACAAGTCTAGGCACTCAGCTAAGCAATAGTCTTGCTAAAGTATAACTGAAAAGGCCAGAATTAAATAGGGATATCTGCTTTAACTGTTGAATTGCATGGTATTAAAATGATATGAATTTGGTTGGTATGTACAAATGCCCAATCTATTTAAAATGAGGAGACCTATATGGGTTAGTGTTGAACCAAGTGTTCTGAAAAGGCTGATATACATAACAATCATAAGTGTTTTCAACATTCTTGTAGAGTAGGTGTGTATCATACATTTCAGCGTGTATAAGCTGCTTAGGGACTAAGCAGTCAGCCTTTAATGAGTGGAAAACAGCATAACTGAAGGTTCAAGGCATAGATAAACACTTAGAGTAACATTTGAATTGGATCTTAATCTAAAATAGGGGATAACAGATTTTGCTGATATATTTCAGTTCCAAAGTGATTGCCCAGAGTACTGCCTGACCAGGATGTTAGATATTAGCTCATTATTTGCAGCCATTATAATCAGACATTGTGAGTACCATTATTTTATGTGGGTAGAACATAGCCAAGGGAGCATTAGCTAAGGTACAGGGAAAGTAATAATAGGGATCCTTTAAAACTGAAATGTCAGAGTGAGATTACATTTTCCAGGGATATCCTCACTCAGTCAGAAATCCATCTTCTGGTTAACCAACTCAGACGTAATTAAGGGATCACTGATTAAAATACTTGGGGAGTTGAGGTGGGAATCCTTTAGAGTCTAAGTAGACAGTTAAAAAACAATGTTAAGGATCTTGCTTGGGGCCTCTCCCTCCCGACACGCCGCGGCCTCTGCTGGTGTGCACAGGGGGGCCCGCAAACGAAGCTACACTGTCAATCAACAGCCTCCGGTCCCAGGGGGGAGGCTCCTGCCGCATCCACGGGCTGCCGGAGAACGGAGAATCTTGAAGGAGTGGGCCCGGCTGGAGTGGAGGACTTCGGGCCTGATCTGAACCAGCAAAACGTAGGGGTAGGTGAGTCAATCCCAACTTAAATACGCGCAACCTGGGGAATACCCTAGATTGACACCTACCCCTATCGATCTCCCTCCACTTCTCCTGAGGCCACTTTGGGGGAAAGAAAAAAGGAAAAAAAAAAAACAACAAAAACAGGCAGTGCATGGTTCGTCATGGGGAGCTCTGAGGCCTACACATCTCACTCCCGGTAGGCCTCCCCTGCAGTACCATAAAACTGAAACCCTTTTAAACTCAGACACCTCAGCACTGAACACCACTGACCTGCAACCGCAACAGCAGTGATAACACACACTGTTAATACCTATACCCCACATCTATAGCTCCTCAAAATAAATATACATACCGCAATAAATAAAAGAGGTTGATGGGGACTGAGAATTAGTTGGCGGGAAAAGAGGCCATTTAAAAGACACTGCAGCAGGGATACATAAAACCTCTATTAACATCCCTCTCTATGCTCTAATGTGAGCACCGGCAAGCTTATCTAAGAACAGTCTCCTTACAAGACTCCATTATACCAATTTCTCGGCCTAGGCTGTGGAGCTTTATAGCCACAGCCTGGGAATACCAGTTGAGAATTAGCAGGAGCCTGCAAGTCACCTGACAAGAGAGACTTTTCAAATACACCACTTCA
The DNA here is from genome assembly GCF_027579735.1 of Bombina bombina. Classification (NCBI taxonomy): domain Eukaryota; kingdom Metazoa; phylum Chordata; class Amphibia; order Anura; family Bombinatoridae; genus Bombina; species Bombina bombina. The sequence continues at coordinate 957,024,823 of NC_069502.1, read as the reverse complement.
CCACCCTAAACACATTATGTGAAATTGAAAAGAGCTCCAATAATCACATTTCCTGACAAATAACCTATATGCACTAAATAAGTGTTGGACTCTCACAAGCATGAACAACCACCCCTAAATACTACCTAAAGATCCTGAGAATAACAAAGCACAAGGAACAACGCAAGCCAGGGCCTTTCTCAAACTTAAGATTTCATATAGGGCTGCCTACCTATCATCACTCTTAACATGAAGAATAAGTCACAAACAGTGAAAGAATGCCTTTCAAGGTCCCAATCAAAACAAAAAGGACCGGATAAAAGTAACTCGCCTGAGGCAACTAACTCAATGACACAGACCCCCGAGACTCTTGGAGGCTCAAGAACAGAGGAGACCAATAAAGAGCTCCTAGCCCAAATTAAATCAATATTCCAGGAAGAATTCAAAATGGCCCTTTTTGAGATAAGGCAAGATATTAGAGAAATAGGTGGGAGAACAGCGGAACTAGAAGAAAAACTAGACAATGTAACAGAGGAAATCCCTATACTCAGAAACTCCATACAAGACAACTCTTCATACATCTGCAGACTTGAAGAACAGATTGAAGATCTGGAAAACAGATCTCGCAGATCTAACTTGAGAATTCGAAATCTCCCAGAGACTTTTAAAAATCTAGAAGAAACCGTTACTGATCTATTCACACAACTAATCCCAGATATTGAACCAAATATGTTATTGATGGACAGAGTCCATAGGGCTCTCACAAGACCACAACCAAATTCTGCTAGAGACATTATTCTAAAACTACACTACTACCATGTTAAAGAAAAAATACTGAAAGCAGCTAGAGACCAAAAATGCATAGAATATGAAGGCCATAATTTGCAAATATACTCAGATCTCGCTCCAATAACACTTCGGAAAAGAAGGGACTTGAAACCCATTACCACAGCTCTCACAAAGGAGCATATAAAATACAGATGGAACTTCCCCTTCAAACTGGCCTTTACATATCAGAACGGAAATTACACCTGTACTACTCTGGAAGAAGGAAAGGCCATACTAGATCGTCTACAAATACAAATGGACACTCATGTTACACCTGCAAGCTCTTCATCCACTAGGAAAACTTTCCAGAAAGAATGGATCCCGTTCGGGAGAAAAGGAAAAGCAATGAAACAAAGGGCAAACCCCAGCAAGGATACTGAAGGAGAAGAAACTGATGACACAGTAGATCCCCCACCTTGAGAATAAGGCTAATCTGGAATCTCTATCTATTCCAAGACTTTTTCAAAAGTTGAGAGGATTGACCCAACCTGAATGGACAAGGCTTGTATAGTGACATTCTTTTGTTTGAGGTTCAATCTTGATGTGTTCTTGTTTTAAAGTTACTTTTTGGTTGCAATGTTTACATGTTAAAGTCCGTGGGCAATGTTCATTTCAGAAAGGCATAGCTCCCCGTTTAGATAATACATCACCCTCAAATTCATATTTGTCTAAGCTACCTCTTCAACTAATAGATAGCATAAGAAATATTGGTAGCCCCTACTGCCTCTATGGACTTAATTATCCTATTTAAGTTTCTGATAACATATTGCCTACAATTCTTAATTAGGTTCACATTCAAAATGTTTGCTAGTAGAATATAAAAGAGTAATAAATATTCCCAGGATCTCCCCCTCCCCTCCCCACCTTCCCAATCCCCCTATCCCTTACCCTCTTCCCCTAATCCATGTTCATGCTAAATTTTCTGATCAGGTAAATGTGATGTAAACACTATGTTCCACATCACACACTTATTGTTATTATTTCTAGAATTTTTTTGTATTTCATTTTTATTTCACTCTTGGTCACTAATTTTCAGGTCACTCCACACATTCACTGTGACAGTTCATTTGGTTGTCTATTCTCATGTAGTGTCTATTGCAATATTATCTGTTTTGCTAATTCTTTCCTCCATTCACTATGTAGGCTTGATCATAACTTTCCTACAGGAGCCATGCTTGGCCTGGTCCATGGAGCTCTCCCTCCAGAAAGGAGAGACTGCGATCCATTCATCAGAGGCTCTAAGGTACCTTACTATAGCTGTTCTATCTAAAGATATATCATGTCAATAAAAATAATATCACATAATGTTAGGGGTTTAAACTCCGATATCAAGCGGAAAAAGGCAATTTCAGAATACAAGGCGCTAAAGGCCAAGATAATAATGCTACAAGAAACACACTTCACGTCAGCATACACACCCACATATTGGGATAAGGCGTTCCCCACACAATATCATGCTATAGGCCCGAAAAAGAAATGTGGGGTCTCAATACTAATACACTCTTCCCTAAATTTCCATGAGGAATCTGTTACAAGAGACAGAGAAGGCAGATACTTAATAATACAAGGTTCAATACAAAACACCCCAATTCTGTTAGTTAATGTGTATGCCCCTAATGAGCTACAAGCCAATTTTATTTCTAAACTTAGCAAACACCTTACGATGTGGAAAAGGTATAAAATTATAGTGGGTGGGGACTTCAATCTCGCTATGAATGACAGAATTGACAGATCCTCACAAGTGAAGCAGCCTGTTAACAAACTCATCAAATCAAGTAGGATCCTGCTTGACTTCTCATTAGATCATAATCTGATAGACGGGTGGCGAGCTTTAAACCACGGTACTAGAGATTACACATATTATTCCCCTATGCATTCATCTCAATCCAGAATAGATTATATTTTTGTGAGTCAAATTCTAGTACCCTTACTCTCCAAAGCATCTATCACAAATTGCTCCTGGTCAGACCACTCCATAGTGGAAATCACTCTGTCAGGACTGATTAACCCATACAGGACTAAATCCTGGACTCTAAATGCATCCCTGCTTAGAGAAGGCCCGGAATTAACGCAACTTAAACAACAAATCACTGAATTTATTAATATCAACAACAACTCCACACAGAACCCTATCTTAGAATGGGGAGCACTAAAGGCATATACACGAGGTTTACTTATGGCTGAATCAAGCAGACAAAATAAACTCAGAGAAACTAAATTAATAAACCTAAAAGCGGAGACAAACAGGCTTCGATCACAAATAGGGCTCAACCCTTCACGTAATTTAACTAACCTACTCAAGACCAAAAATGCAGAATTAGACTCACTTCTAAATAAGGAAGCAGCAAGATCTATAAAAATAGTGGACACTCAGTACTACATATACGGCAATAAACCGGACCGAATGCTAGCTAACAAACTAAAAGAAATAACGAAAATCACAACAGTCCCCCAGGTACAATCTCCAAATAACAAAATGACCAATGACCCCCAGGACATTGCCAACACTTTCGCAGACTACTATGATAAACTGTATAATATATCATTAGCAAATAAAGGTAGAGACAAAGCCCCAGACCTATCCGCCTTTCTTGGAGAGAGTACGATGCCAACTATAACAGAAGAGGAGTTAGAATCACTAAATAGCCCCATAACCCAAGAGGAAATAAAATTGAATATTAAAAATCTTAAACGATCTAAAGCCCCAGGACCTGATGGCTACCCTGCCATCTTTTATAAAACACTACATTCCATTCTGATACCTCAATTAGTCAAAGTATTTAATGCCATGATGCAGGGTAAAGATGTACCTAGAGAAATGCTGTCGGCCAGAATTACAGTAATCCCAAAACCAGGGAAAAATAAACAACATTGTCACAACTATCGACCCATTTCCTTAATCAATCAGGATATTAAATTATTCACTAAAATTTTAGCGAACCGCCTAAACCCACTCCTTATTAAACTAATTCACCCAGACCAAGTAGGATTTATTTCACAAAGAGAGGCCCCAGATAACACTAGGAAGATTATTGATCTGATCAATATAGCCACGGTGGGAAGAATGCCTTCTCTGTTTCTCTCTTTGGACGCAGAGAAGGCATTCGATAGAATTAACTGGGACTTTATGTTTGCGGTCCTGGAGAAGGTGGGTATTTCAGGGTCATTTTATGACGCCATCAAATCACTATATTCATTCCCAACAGCTTTTGTAAAATTGGCAGGATATCAGTCTAAAACCATACATATCAACAACGGAACTAGACAGGGATGCCCGCTATCCCCACTGCTATTCGCTTTGAGCATAGAACCGTTGGCCATTAAAATTAGAGAAAATCGAGACATTTCCGGAATTCAGGTAGGCCAAACAGAACATAAGATATCCCTGTTCGCCGATGATGTGATCTTGACGCTAACTAAACCCTTATTATCCCTCCCACCGGTATACAAGCTAATACAGCAGTTTGGGTTCCTGTCGGGTTATAAAATAAACGAGGAGAAATGCGAAGCCCTAGGAATCGGGTTGCCAAATCACACTAAAAAACTTATGGAACTTAATTTTGCATTCAAATGGCCAAAAAAGTCCATTAAATATCTAGGAATTAACCTATCTAATAGTATACACTCCCTATATCAATTAAACTACCTTCCCATGTTTAAAAAAATTAGAGCCTTACTAATAAAATGGACGAAACTCAAGATCTCTCTATACGGACGAATTATCTCTATCAAGATGTCCCTGTTACCCAAATTGCTATACTTATTCCGCTCCCTGCCAATATCTCTTCCCCTATCAGACCTACATAAACTCCAAAAGGATATCTCGAAGTTTGTATGGCAGGGTAAAAGAGCAAGAATCAATAAAAATATCATGTGTACTTCAAAAAGAGAGGGGGGGGTGGGTCTTCCAAACCTTGTCCCATACTATTACTCAGCCCGTATGGCCCAGACCTTACATTGGTTCAAACCTCATGATAATTCGCAATGGATAAAAATTGAATCTAACATTATGAACACCTCGCCATTATCCAATCTCTTATGGATCCCTAACACTGATATTACTCATAAAAAATGTGAATTTATTGCAATTCAGCATACCCTACACATTTGGAAAACTATGAACTCCAAATTCCCCCTTCTCAATAGGAAATCAATTATCACCCCCTTGACTCCCAAAAACACCCCACTCGATAAAATTACACAACAGAAATGGCATAATAAAGGCCTTTACAGAATAGCAGACATATACAAAGACGGCAAGTTAATTTCTTACGAACAGTATCAAGCCTTAGATAGCGAAGATAGAAATATTTGGTATCATTACCTTCAATTAAAATCAAGAGCACAACAAATTCTGGGGGGGGAGAAGGTTCCTATAAGTACCACACTAGAGAGGCTTTGCCTTTCTGATCAGAATGTTAGAGGTGGGATCTCTACCCTTTATACACTATTTAACAGCGCTCCAAAAGATAGCAAACCACCCATAATGTTAAAATGGGAAAATGACACAGGGAAAACCTGGTCTATAGAGACATGGAGGGAGACATTAGCCAGTGGGTTATCTTTCTCACAAAATGCGGCTCTTAAGGAAAATTTCGTTAAGGTAGCCTTCAGATGGTACTTATTCCCAACTAGGTCGGGAGGAGGGGGGGACCCACTCACCAAACTTTGCTATAGAGGGTGCAGCGAACCTGGGACATACGCCCACATGTGGTGGGATTGTAGACTAGTTAAGGAAGTTTGGAATCAGGCCTCCTCCCTAGTGAGTGAGATTCTCCAAAAAACAATAACGTTGACAATGGAGCAGGCTCTCCTACACTTCCCGATTCCAGGAATCTCCAAGCATAATAATAAGTTAGCAAGATGGATCTGTACTATTGTCAGACTGAGCATAGCCCAATTTTGGAAGGGAACTCCCCCTAGTTTTGATATGATCAAACAAAAGATGATATATCACTTTGATATGGCGTGCGCCACAGCAGAATATCTAGACGATAAAAAAACATTTCTTCAGCAGTGGGAACCCTTCATACATTACTATGAAGCCTCGAGGAGGAGGGGGGGGGCAGGAATGGACTAGGCCAAGCAAAACTTATATAGAATGGAACCACAAAACATCTTAGGAGAGTGGAGACACATATGAACCCGTATGTTTTTCTTTGTAATGTATGTGACTTGTACCGAGCGACTTGAGAATGTTGGAACTTATGACCACTGTTTACTGTTTATGTATTTGTAAAAATTTATGAATAAAATATTTTCACCATAAAAAACAATGTTAAGCTAGACAGGCGACCAACAGCACCAGGATTTACAACACAGTAACTACACCTTTACCGAAATGAGATGCATTGTCAATCACTATGGCGGCACAACAATTTGATCTTATTCTGCTTTACAGCAATTATTGCACAAAGGTTTAGTTTCAGCAGAGTAGTGGCATCTTATATAGACGACTTTCCACATTGAAAAAGCATGTAATGGGAATAACGAGATACTAGTCGTGGGCAGTTAACAATATAGTCCGTTTGTCGATAAAAGCAAAACGACTATCACTGTTTTCAATAAAATGACATTGTATGTAGGATGTTTCATTGTAGGCTGGGACATTGTAGTAAAAGATCTTAAATTCCCCTTCATCTTTATGTTTGCAATGAGCAGGACAAATCTTTAAATATAATGATAAGATAACATTTTCCTGGGTTGTCTCACTTCTAAATGCTAACAACAACAGCAAAACTTTAACTGAACAGTATAACAGGTACTAGTTTTAAACTCATGGGTTACATGTACAGGATAACAATGTAATATAGTCAATTACAGGAAATATTCATCAAACTATACAATATGATATGTTCATATTTCCTTCGAATGTGAAAAGTGGGCTTCTAAATAAATAACAATGGCCCACAGTGGTTCTGATCATGATTCAGCCGATACCCATTGCCCTGCGAGTGAGTCTCATGCTGACTGTAACATGGGGATGTGACATACAATAACCTTTAATCCATGTCGGATCTAGCACCAGAGGTAGTAAAGGCACCAGCAACCTGGATCCAAGGTAGATTACACTGTCCTGCTTGTGTTCCTCACTCAGGATAGTCTCTGTAGTAGTGCAGGTGGAGCACTACACAATATATCTGTCTTTTACCTTTGAGTGTTCCTGCATCTGATCCGATATCGGTAATGCTGGGGGTGTAACACATGTTGATTGTAGCATGAGCTGCTCCTTCACGGCAACTGTCAGCTTTCCCGAAATTTTATGCTGTGCCTGCCCCCTCAATGGCAACCGAGGTAGAATCCACTGATCCAGAGCTGATTCCAATGCATGTTTCGTAGCCTTGGTTAACAGTGTAGTTCAACGTAGTCTCCAGAGATTTTTCCCTGGTCACATCTGGTAACGGACAAGTTACAAGATCTAATGCATATGGCTTCTGTGGGGTAGCCTTTGCGGTTGTTTGCACTTCCTTACACAGAGTTGCGCAGGAAGAAATCAAGATATCTAACCGAGGTAAGAATATAGCAGTCAGTTCTTCAAGGACTTGATGTATGCCATCCGCCATCTTAGTTTGCAGTTTCAATGCCTTCCGTGGGTGAGAGTTGTTGTTCACTCTCCAGCTGTCTCCAGGGTTATCAAATTATTCCAACTGGTCCGAGTAGCAAAACTACTAAGGAGTTGTGCGCACGGGAAGTCCCCCTCACAACATTTTAATTTGTTCAATACCATTATAGACGTAAACAAGTTTGTGCGCAAATTGATCTTGCGCAAACACTTTATAAATGATGAGAGAGAACAAAATGAAGATGGGAAAAGAACCCAGTAGATTGGATGTGGGGAATTGTTTTTCTTTTTCTGAAATTTGTACTGTTACTGATTTGCAGGATTTGCTAAGTGAAAATTGTGAAAACACTGAGGGGTTGGTCTCTAAAAAAGACATAGACCTGAGTAAATTAAAAAAATAAAGCAATTTCTATCCTGTAAATTGTAGGTTACAAGCGGTAGAATTTTTTTTAGAAAGTTTTAGAAGAAAAATTAAGAACTCTAAATCAGAAATCCAGAAACCTGAAAACCAATTTAACATTTAAAGAAAAATAGGCTCTAAAGAAATTAAATCAGGACTGTAATTTTGTGATTAGACCTTCGGATAAGGGGGGAATTTTTGTTATTTTGGGTAGGGTGATGTATACTAAGGAAGAACATAGACAATTGCAGGATAGAGATGTATATATCAAACTAAAAGATAACCCTACTCACCATTTAAAAACATATTGGAAGACATTATTATGTATACAAGATATAATAACATCATTACCCAAACGACACAAGAAACGCTAGTACCCCAACATCCAGTAACCCCATATTCCACTACTTTACTAAAGTTCACAAATACATGTCTAACCCCCCTGGGTGCCCCATAATAGCAGGAATAAATTCCTTAAATGAGCCCCTGTCTGATCTAATTGATAGTTTTTTACAACCATTGGTAAAGGGAATGCCCAGTTTCATACAGGACACTACATCTTTATTACTGAAATGAAATGATGTAAAATGGAAATCCTCTTATAGGTTTTTGGTGGTTGATGTGGCCTCCTTATATACTTCAATTGTACATGACAAGGGGTTACAAGCGGTAGAATATTTTCTGGACCACCATAGTGATTTTGATCCTGCAACTAAACAATTTCTACTCTCCAATGTATCATACAATACTCTGCCTATACGATGCACTCTTTCTACCACTATTGGCTGCACTCCTAGTAGCATGTTGAGTAGCTTGGGCAGTTGATGCTGGACAAAATCCATCAGGTCTTTATTTAGAACCGACTCAGGTAGCCCCACCAATAGAAGATTGTTGCGGCGAGATCTATTTTCAAGATCTTCGACTTTATCTTTCAGGTATTTAACTTGTCTTTCCATCATTCAGACACTTGCTTGGGTTTCAGTATGCCTGTCCTCAATGTCTGAGACCCGCTGTTCCACCTGCCCCATGCAACTAGAAAATTGCTTCACTTCTGATGCTAATAAATCCATCCCTGATTAAAGTTGCTCCATTTTGGGCAGGAACTATGGGGTGGGTAGTATCAGACGGTATTTCCTCTGTTATTACAGGAGAGTATGGGGCCACATGTACCTCTGCAGTGTGTTGATTTTTTGTCTGCGTGCCTTGATTTTGCCGCCATGTTTGTCCTACAGCTCTTTGGGGAGCTTACAAAATAATTGTCCACTTTCATGAAATAGTGATAGTGTGCAGGTTCAAACACGTTTATGTATTAGATTTAGCTTTCTCTTAGATCTTGTTTAAGGTGATCAGAAGTGCATATATATTTGCAGGAGCCAGTTATTGTTAGGAGGGCTTCCCTGTTTTTTTTTTCCTGTGCAGAAAATATGAGGGTTGCAGAATGCAAAGTTCTGTGTTCAAGCACTATCAACACTCTAGCTTTTTATGTGTGTTCAGCCAGCTGTGTAAAATATGCCTCTTTTCTTAGGGTTAATAATAGCTAGTTTAGCAAGTCCTGGTTAATACAGCGTTCCCACCCATGTGGCTGATGTTTTAGCTTACCACCCTGTCCTGTTGCTGCACTTGATTCTCTGTGTCCTTTTTTAGCGATGGTCCATGAATGGCAGTGTTCCGGTTTAACTTTCAGCTATTTGTATTTTGTATTTTCTTTGAGATTTAATTCGCCCTGATGTCGCAGCGTTCTGTTTCCAGGTGTGAGTTGGTGGGTGCTTCTTTTTGCGGCTCTGCTTATTTAGATTAGTGGCTCCGGTTCTCACACAACTTACTGCCGTTTGTTTGGCAGCTCCAGATATGTTGTGTGGTTATGGAGAGTAGCTGTGGGGCTCCTGTGGCTTATATGGGCCCAGGGTTTTACGGAGCTTCTCTTCCCTGAGACCGCTCACTAAACCCGCCCACCGGAAGTCCAACAGTAATACATTTTAAAACTTTTTGAGGTACCCAGTAATAAGTAGAATTTTTTTCTTTCATGTAATTGGCAAGAGTCCATGAGCTAGTGACATATGGGATATACATTCCTACCAGGAGGGGCAAAGTTTCCCAAACCTCAAAATGCCTATAAATACACCCCCCCACCACACCCACAATTCAGTTTTACAAACTTTGCCTCCTATGGAGGTGGTGAAGTAAGTTTGTGCTAGATTTCTACGTTGATATGCGCTTCGCAGCATGCTGAAGCCCGGTTTCCTCTCAGAGTGCAGTGAATGAAAGAGGGATGTGAAGGGAGTATTGCCTATTGAATGCAATGGTCATCCTATTGGGGATCTATTTCATAGGTTCTCTGTTATCGGTCGTAGAGATTCTTCTCCTACCTCCCTTATTAGATCAACGATTAACTTTATATGTAAAGTTCTAAATATATGTTTTATACTTATATTTGCCATGATTCAGGATAATTAGTATATTTCCTTCTTACAGACTGTCAGTTTCATTTTGCGAAATGCATATGAATACATTTTTTTCTTACCTGAAAATTTTTCAATTGACTTTTCTTTCTAAATTGCGGGTTGTTAGGCTCGCAGGAGCACAAAATGCTATAATTTATTGCGTCATTTTTGGCGTGAGAATTACGTTTGTTGATGTTATAACGTAATTTCCGGCGTCTTAGTTGGCGCTGAGAATTTTCACGTAGTTGCGTCATCTATGACGCTTGTGTTTGTTGCAGACAGTCTTGGCACCAAAAAATATTTTGTCAGTTGTGGGCATCATACTTCTGCTTCTGGTTTTCAGAGGCTTATTTTGTTTGCATTTTTTTCCCATTCCTGAAACTGTCATTTAAGGAAATTGATATTTTGCTTTATATGTTGTTTTTTCTCTTACATTTGCAAGATATTTCAAAAACTGTTCCTGTATCAGAAAACACTGTTGGATTCCTGATGACTGATATCAGTCCTACCAAAGCTAAGTTCATTTATTTTAATGTTATGAATTTTTATCTTTAGCTATGGTTTGTAATAAGTTATCATGATAAGCTTTTACATGCAGAGTCCATCAGTATTAATGCACTATCTATTGCTATTCTTTTAACATCTAATGTACAAGATATACCTAGGAATTTATAAGAATATTTTTCTGATACTATTCTAAAGGCTTTGTCTGCCATCCACCTTCTAATAAAATGTAAAGGTCTTTTTTAAACTTCTCATTTAGTTGATTAATTTTCAAATGACCGGCAACATACTGAATTATCCTTCTTTGATGATGATTTTTCTCATTTAGAATATCTTTCATCAGATATTGACACTAACAAATCTACTTTTTTACTTTTAAATAGAGTACATTCATTCTTTGTTGAAAAGGTGTTGATTATATTGGATATTGAGCAGACTAGTCCTTTTGATTTTAAGACTAGCTAACATTTAAATTCTGATTATTAACCTTCTGTGGTTTCTTCAGAGGTTTTTTTCCCAGTTCCTGATACTAGGGAATGGTATAGGCTTAGGACTTCTTTTATTCCTTCTTTAAGGTTTTTAAATTGTATCCTTTGCCAGCAGTTAGTTTGGAGTTCTGGGGAAAGATCCCCAAAGTTAATGGGGCTATCTCTACTCTTGCTAAACATACTACTATTCCTATGAAAATAGTATTTATTTTTCAGTTCCTTCAGATGGGAAACTTGTATCTTATCTAAGGAAATTATTTTCAGACCCTTTTCTTAGGCCTGCAATTTATTTGGCTGATGTTGCAACTGCTTCAACTTTTTGGTTGGATATTTTAGCGCAACAAGTATCGATTTATGATTTGTTTAGCATTGTTAAGTTGATTCAACATGCTAATAATTTCATTTGTGATGTCATTTTTTGATATTTTCCCAGTTGAGGTTAAATCTATGCCTTTAGCTATTTTAGCTAGAAGAACTTTGTGACTTAAATCTTGGAATGCTAAATTATTTGGTTCACTATTGGATTCTATACTTTCAACCGTTACTCTGGGGAAGGAATTTTTTTTTGCTTCAAGATTCAGTTCTAAGAGTAAATTTTAAGCTTATATTAGTTTTTGTTTTTAATAAGGAGCAGAAACCTAATTCTTCCCCAAGTAACATGTTTCTATGTTGAAGTTTTCTTCAAAATGGAATGAATTCAAGCCATTTAAAAGATCAAAGTCAGCCCCAAATTCGCATGAAGGTGCGACCCTTATTCCAGCTTAGCTGGTAAGGGGCAGGTTAAGACTTTTCTAAAGTTGTTTGGTTCAATTCGGTCCAAACTTCTTAGATTTGGGTACAGAATAGGATTCAGAGTAAGACCGCCTGTGAGAAGTCTTTTTCTCTCTAGCATATTCCAGCTATTCCAGTGAAGGCTCAGACTTTCCTGAAGTGTGTTTCAGGCCTGGAGTTATCTGGGGTATTCATACCAGTTCAGTTTAAGGAACGGGGTCTGGGGTTTTGTTCAGAACTATTAATTGTCCCAAAGATAGAAAATCTTTTTGATGTGTCATGTAAGAGTACCATCTTTTCAAAATGGTGTTTATATGGTCTATTCTGCCTTTTGGTCAGCAAGGGCATTACTTGCCTACAATAGACCTACAGGATGCATATCTTCATTTTCTGTTTTCATTCAGATTATTTTCATTTTCTGAGATTCTCTTTTTTAGACAAGCATTACCAATTTGTTGTTTTTCCTTTCTGGCCTAGCAACAGCTCTAGGGATCTTTTCAAAAGGTTCTCGGTGTTTCCTTATTTGGACAATATCGTGGTATTTGCTCAGTCTTTTCGTTCTGCAGAATCTCATACGTTTCAACTTCTGTTGTTTCTTCAAGGACATGGTTGGAGGATCTTTTTACCAAAAGTTCCTTGATTCCTCAAGACAAGGGTCACCTTTTTTGGGTTTCCAGATAGATTGTGATCTATGATTACGGCCAACGGCCGAATCGCATAAGATTCACCTTTTCTATATGCTCCTTTACAGCTGCAGCCTCAGTAATGATGTCTTTTAAATATATTAATAAAGACTGTTTTTTAATCTTACTTGCAGTAGTATCCGAACCTTGTTTTTTGAGATTGTGTCAATGTCTTTGTTTCTAACAGACAAGAGACAATTTTTATTGGGTTCAGCTTGTCAGAACCTTTAGTTTCTATTATTTCCTTCAGTAGCTATATGCATGGAAGTTTTTAGGTTTCATGACTGCAGCATTGGATTCAATTCTCTTTGCTCATTTTCATATGAAACCTTTCCAGTTTTTAATGCTGAATTAATGGTGCAGGGATTATTCTAGGATATCACATTGAATATCCTTGAATCCCAATATTCAACTATCTCTGACTTAGTGGTTAGATCACCATCGTATAGTTCTTCAGGGTCTCTTTGGTTCATCCAACCTGGACCGTGATCACACAGATGTGAGTCTTTTAAGGTTGAGAAGCTGTCTGGGGATGACAGCACAAGGGGTTTGGAAATCTCAAGAGGCAAGATTATCTATCAATATTTTGGAACTCCGTGCGATTCTCAGAGTTCTTCAGTTTTTGGCTTTTATTTGAAGAGAGACGCTTATTAGTTTTCAGACAATGTCACAACTGTGGCGTATGTCAATCATTAGGGTGGGACTCTCAGTCCTCAGGCTATGAAGAAGTATTTTGGATACTTGCTTGGGCAAAATCCAGCTTCTGCGGTCCATATCTCAGGTATAGACAATTGGGAAGCGGATTATCTTTGTCATCAAGCTTTACATCCAGGAGAATGGTCTCTTCACCCAGATGTCTTTTTTTCAAGTTGTTCAGATGTGCAGGCTTCCAGAAATAGATCTGATGGCATCTCATCTAAACAAGGAACTTCCCAGGTACCTATCTAGGTCCAGGGATCCTCAGGCGGAAGCAGTGGATGTATTGAAACTTTCTTGGAGTTATCAACCTGACTATATTTTTCTGCCTTTTAGTTCTTCTTCCAAGAGTGATTTTCAAAATCATCATGGAGGAATTATTGGTGCTGCTGGTGGCTCCAGCATGGCCGCTCAGGTTTTGGTATGTGGATCTTGTTCGGATGTTCAGTTGCCAACCTTGGCCATTTCCATTAAGGCCAGTCCTTATATCTCAGGGTTTGTTTTTCCATAAGGATCTCAAATCATTAAATTTGATGGTATGGAGATTGAATGCTTAGTCATAGAAGTTTCTCTGATTCAGTGATTTAAACTATGTTGCAGGCTCGTTAATCTGTGTCTAGAAAGATTTTTTATCGAGTTTAGAAGACTTACATTTCATGGTGTTCTTCTCATATATTCTCAGGGAATTCTTTTAGAATTCCTAGAATTTTTCAGTTTTTTCAGGATGGTTTAGATAAGGGTTTGTCTGCAAGGTCTTTGGAAAGACAAATCTCTGCTCTTTCTGTTCTATTCCACAGAAAAATTGCTAAACTTCCTGATGCTTTTTGTTTTGTACAGGCTTTGGTTCGTATCAAGCCTGTCATTAAATCAATTTCTCCTCCTTGGAGTCTTAATTTGGTTTTGAAGGCTTTACAGGCTCCTCAGTTTGAGCCTATGCATTTTCTGGACATTAAATTACTTTCTTGGAAAGTGTTGTTCCTTTTGGCCATCTCTTCTCTTAGAAGAGTTTCTGTTTTATCTGCTCTTTTTTTGTGAGTCTCCTTTTCTGATTTTTCATCAGGATAAGGCATTTTTTTGTGGACTTTGTTTAAATTTTTACCTAAAGTTGTGAACTTTAACAACATTAGTAGAGAAATTGTTGTCCCTTCTTTGTGTCCTAATCCTAAGAATTCTCTGGTGAGATCCTTACATTCTTTGGATGTGGTAAGAGCTTTGAAATATTATGTTGAAGCTACTTTCAGGAAGACTTCTAGTCTATTTGTTATCTTTTCCAGTTCTAGGAAAGGTCAGAAGGCTTCTGCCATTTCTTTGGCATCTTAGTTAAAGGGACACTGTACCCAATTTTTTTCTTTTTTAATTCAGAAAGAGCATGCAATTTTAAGTAACTTTCTAATTTACTCCTATTATCAATTTTTCTTCGTTCTCTTGCTATCAGTATTTGAAAAAGAAGGCATTTAAGCTTTTTTTTTGGTTTCAGTACTCTGGAGAGCACTTTTTTATTGGTGGATGAATTTATCCACCAATCAGCAAGGACAACCCAGGTTGTTCACCAAAAATGGGCCGGCATCTAAACTTACATTCTTGCATTTCAAATAAAGATACCAAGAGAATGAAGAAAATTTGATAATAGGAGTAAATTAGAAAGTTGCTTAAAATTTCATGCTCAATGTGAATCACAAAAGAAAAATTTTGGGTACAGTGTCCCTTTAAGCTTTTGATTCATCATGCTTATTTGGAGTCGGGTAATTCCCTGCCTCAGAGGATTACGGCTCATTCTACTAGGTCAGATTCACTTCCTGGGTTTTTAAGAATGAAGCTTCTGTTGATCAGATTTGCAAAGTAGCAACTTGGTCTTCTTTGCTTACTTTTTCCTAAATTCTACCATTTTGATGTTTTCTCTTTTCAAGAAGCAGTTTTTTACTTCAGGCAGCTGTTTCAGGTTGATTCTTCTGCTTATATTTTCATTTTTTTTTCATTATAAGATTAAAACTTTTGATTTGGGTTGTGGATTATTTTTTCAGCGGAATTGGCTGTCTTTATTTTTATCCCTCCCTCTCTAGTTACTCTTGCGTGGAGTTCCACATCTTGGTTATTTGCTATCCCATACGTCACTAGCTCATGGACTGTTGCCAATTACGTGAAAGAAAACATAATTTATGTAAGAACTTACCTGATAAATTCATTTCTTCCATATTGGCAAGAGTCCATGAGGCCCACCCTTTTTATGGTGGTTATGTTTTTTTTTTTATAAAGCACAATTATTCCAATTCCTTGTTGATGCTTTCGCTCCTTTCTTATCACTCCACTTCTTGGCTATTCGTTAAACTGAATTGTGGGTGTGGTGGGGGGTGTATTTATAGGCATTTTGAGGTTTGGGAAACTTTGCCCCTCCTGGTAGGAATGTATATCCCATACGTCACTAGCTCATGGACTCTTGCCAATATGAAAGAAATTAATTTATCAGGTAAGTTGTTACATAAATTATGTTTTTTGTCTGGGAATTTGTCAAGTGCTTGTAGATAATTCAATAAATGAAAGATGGTTCTGTATGTGTCCTTAAATTACCATAAAATACAGAAGAATTGCATAATCAACAAATGCATAATAAAAAGACCATGCAATAGCCCTTTTTTGTCTGACAAATTTCAAAATTCAATTTGCTGGCTCCCTGCATCATGTGACAGCCATCAGCCAATCACAGACTCATATCCGTATACACTGGGAACTCTTGCACATGCTCAGAAAGTGTGCATATAAAGAATGTACACAATTTCATAAGGTAAGTAAACTGGAAACTCACTTGAAACTACATACTCTGCCTGAATAATGAAAATATAATTTTGACTTTATTATCCCTTTACATATTGAAAATTAAATGGAAAACAAACAGGAACGGCACATATTAAATATAGCTCAATTTTTGTGAAAAACTGATCATGTAAAAAGTGTTTCCTATAATTAAAATGTAATTGGAAGCTGTTAACATGCCAATAATTATCAAACCATAAGATTGCAAACAACCCCTCAATTCATAAAACAAAAACAGCAAATACTATTCGGCTAGATTACGAGTTTTGAGTTATGAGTGAAAAAGTCTCATAACGCTACTTTTTCACTACCGCTGGTATTACGAGTTTTGCAGGTATAGCTGTACCGCACACTTTTTGGGCCGTAACGCAACATAACTACCGCACCTTTCAAAAAGTATTTTTTCAATTGGAATTATTACGGTATTACGAGTTTTGCCTGGGAGGCAAAAAAGTGAGCGGTACACCCTATACCGTCAAGATTCGTACCGCCATCAGTCAGTAGTTATGGGTTTTGCGCTACAAAGCTGTAGCATAAAACTCATAACTAAAGTGTTACAAAGTACACTAACACCCATAAAATACCTATTAACCCCTAAACCGAGGCCCTCCCGCATCGCAAACACTAAAATAAAATTATTAACCCCTAATCTGCCGCTCCGGACATCACGGCCACTATTATAAACATATTACCCCTAAACCTCCGCACTCCTGCATCGCAAACACTAGTTAAATATTATTAACCCCTAATCTTCCGCCCCCAACGTCACCGCCGCCACTATACTAAAGTTATTAACCCCTAAACCTAACCCTAAGTCTAACCCTAACACCCCTAACTTTAATATAATTAAAATAAATCTAAATAAAAATTACTATCATTAACTAAATAATTCCTATTTAAAACTAAACACTTACCTGTAAAATAAACCCTAAGCTAGCTACAATATAACTAATAGTTACATTGTAGCTATCTTAGGTTTTATTTTTATTTCACAGGCAAATTTGTATTTATTTTAGCTAGGTAGACTAGTTAGAAAATAGTTATTAACTATTTACTAGCTACCTAGTTAAAATAAATACAAATTTACCTGTAAAATAAAACCTAACCGGTCTTACACTAACACCTTACATTACACTACAATTAAATCAATTACATTAATTAAATACAATTAACTAAATTACAAAAAAAATAAACACTAAATTACATAAAATATACATAAAATATGATTAGCAGCAGAAGCAACCTGTGTATGATGTTTGCTCTATTGCTTACTAGAGTCCTCAAGCCAAGCAAACAGATGGGAGAACTTTTGTAGGGTGATTAAAGGGACAGTCAACACCAGAATTTGTATAATTTAAAAAGGTAGATAATCCCGTTATTACCCATTCCCCAGTTTTGCATAACCAACACTGTTATAATAATAATATACTTTTTACCTCTGTAATTACCTTGTATCTAAGCCTCTGCAGACTGTCCGCTTATTTGAGTCCTTTTGACAGACATGTATTTTAGCCAATCATTTCCTGGCTCCTAGGTAACTCCACGGGGATCAGCACAATATTATGTATATGGCATATATGAACTAATTGGTAAAAAAACAATGTCAATATGCCTTCAGATAGGAGGCGGCCTTCAAGGGCTAAGAAATTAGCATATAAGCCTACCTAGGTTTAGCTTTCAACTAAGAATACCAAGAGAACAAAGCAAAATTGATGATAAACGTAAATTGGAAAATTGTTTAAAATGACATGCCCTATCTGAATCATGAAAGTGTATGTTGGACTAGACTGTACCTTTAAATGAAATAATTTTTTATTACCCACATTCCCAGTCCCAAAACATCAGGAAAAATACAGACATTAGATCCTGTAGGTACATCAAACAGTGAAAAATAATCAGTTCGTAGGAGAAAGAATTGACTCACTAGATTACTTCGTATGACAAGGGAGACTTCTAGCTACAGAGGCTCCTCATAGTCTTTATGTATGAGTTTCCAGGCGTCTGTCAGAGATTGAATACCGATCAACAGCCATAGAATTAAGCCATATCAGTCTCTATTGGTTCTCTCAACCTTCTTGTGGGATGGGGTTAGTTTTGATTAATAGTCTCCTGAGCTGTATCATTGTCCAGTTATCGTCGCAACATTTTCAATAGGAGACTTTCAAGTATGGGGGGTAATATATAAACAAAATAACCAACTTTAATCAATCTCAGTAGCACTTTTTGGAAGAGCTTGATTTTAACCAAACTGAGAATGATCAGAAACACAAGACAAGTGTTAAAATAACATGAAAGAATAACAAATAACAGTAATTGCATGAAATAACTATAGTGGTTGGTAAGTCTGCATTGTACGTTATATCTCAAAACTCCTAGCTGGAAATCGTGTGCTTCTCAACTCTTCCAACCAAATTGTCCAGCCATGAGTGCCCATCACTGTTCTAATTTCGAAGCCTCCCATTAGAGCACCTTTGTATTGCCTCCCCTCAGTCTCCCTCACCTGCACTGTAGGTCGGTTTGTTATTATTCTCTAATATCCAATAAAACCAAATTTTTTGGAATGTGGATTCCGTGTCTTGCATGAATGCTGCTGATTCATACATCCTATAAACTAGTTGGATTTTAGTCAAGACTTCTGACCAGGAGGGGATTTCTGTTTTCCAATACTTTGCTATAACTGTTCTTGTGGTGGTGCACAGAATTCTAATAAAGGTGTTAATGTCTTTGTGCAGCCTAGGAACACCTTCGTGCAGTAGTGCTTGAGCAGGTGTAAGATGTATCTGTTCGCCCAGGACCTTCCCTAGTAGTAAAGATAGTTCTCGCCATACCTTTTTAACTTTAGGGCATTCCCACCACATATGTATATAGGTTCCTACAGTTTTACAGCCCCTATAACAAAAATTAGAGCTCTCCTTCCCCATATGGGCTGTTCTTAGTGGGGTCAGATACCATCTGAAGGATGTTTTTATTACATTTTCCTTCAAGTCAGCGCTAATAAGGCCTTTACTAGCTTGATGTAATATCTCATCCCATTTGTCTAACTCAATTTCTTTGTCTATATCTGTTTCCCATTTGAGCATTAGCGTATTCTTAGAGTGTGTTCTCATTTCTTGTATGGAGATATACAGTCTAGAAATTGATTTCTTAGGTCTAGTCGTCGCTGTGCATAATTGCTCCAGAACAGTTTGTCGGTTATGTGTCGGGTGTTTAGCTGTGTGTGTACGTACAGCTGAGGTTATCTGGAGATATAGGAACCAGTGTAGTGGGATGGGGTCTAGTTTCTGTCGTAACTGAGTGAAGGTCAGCAGCGCGCCCTGTGAGTAAAGGTCCGCTACCCTGTACAGCCCCTTGTTTTCCCATTTTTGGATCTGTTTTTTAAACTCTTCACTAACGATGTATTTTAGAGGTATTATTTTTGAGTATGAGAAAATAATTTTCTCTGATTGCTTTGATGAGGGCCATTGTTGTTTGGTGATTAGTGTGATTTTGTTCCTATAGGTATCGTGCCCAGTGAACAAGTCACTGCACCAGAGAATGCCGTCTGGTGTTTTCTGACCCGCCATCTCCGCCTCCAGGGCGGGCCAGAGGATATCTACCTGTTGTCTGCCAATGATTGAGTCTTGTGCCAATCTAGCAGCTCTGTAGTAGTCAAGTAAATTAGGGGCACCCACCCCACCCAGTTGTCTATGCTTGTTTAGAATATGATGTGGAATTCTCGGATGTTTATTGTCTCGTAAGAACCTATTTATATCTCTCTGCAGATTATCTATGTCAGCAACATTAATTTTAATTGGAAGCACCCTAAACAAGTAAAGTATCCTTGGTAGGATCGTCATCTTAATAGCGGAGAGCCTCCCGTACCAAGAAAAGCCCATCTTTTTCCATTTCCCTAGGTCAGATCTGATTGTTTTGAACAGGGGAGTATAGTTTGTTTCGTATAATTTTGAGGAATGTGATCTCAATTTTATTCCTAGATATTTTAGTCCGTCCGGTACCCATCTAAAGTCAAAGTTCGCCGTTATTAGTTTAATAGTGTGTTTTGGGATAGAGATGGGAAGTGCCTCACATTTATCTGCGTTGATTTTATAGCCTGAAATCTGAGAGAATAAATGTATTGCTTGGTATACGTAAGGCAATGTGTGAAGTGGTTTCGAGATGGTAAGTAGTACGTCATCCGCGAACAGGGTGATCTTGTGGTGCAGATTCCCAATCTCTAGGCCAAATATGTCAGTAGAGTTTCGTATGTAAGCAGCTAGTGGTTCTATGCATATTGCAAAGATTAGGGGGGAAAGAGGACAGCCTTGCCTCGTCCCATTTAGGATAGATATATTGCTCGATTGGTGTCCTATTGCTCTAACATAAGCTGTGGGTGACGAGTATAAACCCATAATGGCCTTCAAAAAATTACCTTCAAATCCCAGTTCCGAGAGCAAAGTTAGCATATATTTCCAATCCACCCTGTCAAATGCCTTCTCCGCGTCCAGTGATAGGATCAGAGAAGGCACTTTTCGGTCCTGTAGGAAATCTATCACCGATATCATCTTTCTAATGTTGTCTGGGGCTTCCCTATCCTTAATAAATCCTACTTGGTCTGGGTGGATGATGCGAGGCAAGATATGCTTCAGTCTATTGGCCAGGATTTTTGTGACTATCTTGATATCCTGATTAATAAGGGATATGGGCCTGTAACTACTACAAAGACTGGGATTTTTCCCCTGTTTTGGTATAACCACAATCTTAGCTCTAAGAAGGTCGGTAGGTATCCTGCCCCCTTCCATTATATGGTTCGCAAACACCACTAAATGGGGAACCAGAGCCTCACGAAATGCCTTATAGTATTCCCCAGGAAATCCGTCAGGTCCTGGAGCTTTACCTGGCTTGAGGTCTTTTATAGCTAAGATCACCTCAGCTCTTGTGATCTTGGCATTTAGGGCATCTCTGGTCTCGTCGTCTATCGGTGTCATTTTAGCTTTTTGCAAAAAGGAGTCAAAAACTGCCTTTGTCGTAGGATTATGGAGTACCTTTGTGCCATCATATAACTGACTATAGAATCGGGAGAATGTGTCAACAATTTCCTGAGGGTGTGTGGTTATGCGACCAGTTGATGTTTGAATGTTTGGTATAGCGAGAGATTGGCATTCATCTCTGATCTTTTTTGCCAAGTATTTGTCAGGCTTATTGGCAAAGACAAAGTAGTTTGCTTTCAATCTGTGTGCAGCTTTTACAGATTGTTCATTTAGTATGGATTGTAGAGTTTGTCTCTTGCCAATCAGCTCAGTTAATATGGCCTTAGAACCATTCAACTTGTGTAACTTTTCAAGAGAAGTGATTTCAGTATTTAAGTGTGTAATAAGGGCCTCTTTCTTCTTTTTATGTAGTGCTTTCTCTTTTATTAGTATTCCTCTTACTACTGCCTTGTGTGCTGCCCAGGGTGTAATAGGGTCTTCCGTAGAGTTTACATTGATCTGCCAATATTCTTTTAAGTTATTTAAGATTCTGTCTTTGACAAGTGGGTCTTTGGTACAAAATGAGTCATATGTCCACGTCTTTGCTCTTTTTGGGTCTGAGAGATCACCCAAGGTGAGCAATGTCAAGGAATGGTCAGACCACACACATGGGTGGATGTCTATAGAGTGTACTACTGGCTGCAGAATCTGGCTAGTGAACACATAGTCTATCTTTGAGTAGCTATCATGGGCCGATGAATAATAAGTGGTACTCCCATCCCCCCCGTTTAGGTGTTTCCAGGTATCTTGTAGTGTGTGCTGGCCTAATACCTCCCAGATGTTTCTAGCCATTACTCTTTGCCTTTGTTTCTTCCTAGACTGTTGAGTGAGTGTTTGTTTAGTCAGCGCCTGGAGGTCGATGTTAAAATCCCCTGCTAATATTATTCTCATTCTAGACCAACCTGTTAACATATTGGAAAGGGTGTTAAAAAACTTATCTTGTTGTTCATTGGGCGCATATATATTACATAGGAGAATCTCAGCGGTCCCAATTTGTCCAAACACCAATAGGTATCTGCCCTCTTTGTCTGATATGGTCTCTTTGTGGATAAATGGCAATGTGGAGTGTATTAAGATAGAGACACCTCTTTTTTTTGAGTCTAACACAGAGTGAAACTGCGTTGGGTAATCTCTTGCCCAATATTTGGGAATAGTATCTTTTAAAAAATGAGTCTCCTGAAGATAGATAATATTAGCCTTCAGCCTTCTGTAATTTGACATAGCTGTCCTTCTCTTAATATCTGTGTTTAATCCTCTCACATTGTGCGAGATCAAGACTATCCTAGGTAAAGACATTCCACTGGGTAAGATAGTTCTGTATACTATTTCTACTCTGAGACAATAGCCAACCACTGGTTCCTACGGGTATAGATGAGGTGCTCCATTTTCTCTGGGCCAGTGAACCTAACTGCCTTTCTAGGGCCCAACCTTTCTGTAATAGGTCTTCCCCTGGTAAACTTATGCTAGTCGTACAATGTTTCATGCATTTAGATGGTAAAAACATATAACAAAACAGTAACAATAACAGTTGATATTGATTAAACTTTTGAATACACATTTATCAAAAACTAATACATATTAATTGCGCTGCACAGCCTCAACAGGAGGGGCTTGCTTAACACAGTTTCATGTGAGTGAAGTGCAGAAGTCAGACCCTTAGGTCTGGTACCTGTGTGACCTCACGGTCATCGTTAGTGTCCTCCAGGAGTAGATACTCCTGAATTTGGGTCTGTAGAAAATATAGCTCAGGTCTTGGGTTTCTTCTTAGTCACTGTCCTCCATTTTTCTCTTTGGGGTTTCCCTCTGGATGAAGATGGTGCAGAGGAGGGGTGCGTTGTTTCTGTAGCTGTAATCTCAGGTGGTTCAAGATCTAGAAATTTGCAGAACTCCGGAATCTCCTCAATGGTTTTAATTGAAGTTATTTTGCCATTGCTGCTCACCTGGAGAGCAAAGGGAAAACCCCAACGGTATTGTATACTGTTCTTTCTTAGAAGGAGAGTTAGAGGTCTCATAGCATATCTTCTTTGTAGTGTTTTGACACAGAGGTCTTGAAAAAATTGGATTATGTTGCCCTGGAACTTGAATGTGGGATTCTGTCTGGCGGCTGTTAAGATTTTTTCTCTGTCAGGAAATCTAAGGAGCTTGATGATGACATCTCTCGGTGGTTGGTCTGGCTTGGGTTTAGCCCTTAGGGCCCTATGAGCTCTTTCAATTGGATATTCAGCATCTGTTGGACTTCCAAGAATAGCGTGAAATAGCTGTTGGAGATAGTTGTGAAGGTCCTCTGCTCCTACAGTCTCAGGAATTCCCTTAAGCCTAATATTAGAGCGCCGGCTTCTGTTCTCCATATCTTCTATTTTTTCTTCTAATTCGGAGATGGTTTGGGATTGAAAGGCAAGGGATTTGGAGACTGTCGCCACTTCTTCTCCCATTTCATCTGTAGCCGATTCTAATGAGTCTACTCTGTTCCCCAGTTCCAGGATCTCAGTTTTAATTTCTGTGAGGCTGTTAGTAACTGTAGTTTGAAAGCTGTCAATTTTCCCCCACAGTTTGTCAAAGTTAGAAGTGATATCTTGTTTAGATACTAGGGCTCGTAGGTCAGCTTTAGTTACAGGAGTGAGATCCTCAGCATTATCCTCATTCTCAGATTCCATATCCTCCTCAGTGTCCGCCATGTTGTGATCTTGAGATCTAGGAGTTCTGGATGATTTAAAGAAAGCGTCTACTGGTAGGGATTTCATCCCCTTATCTCCTTTAGAGCCCTTTCTCGTAGCCATGGTAGTTGTAGTGGTAGTTTAATTGTGTTA
The DNA here is from genome assembly GCF_027579735.1 of Bombina bombina. Classification (NCBI taxonomy): domain Eukaryota; kingdom Metazoa; phylum Chordata; class Amphibia; order Anura; family Bombinatoridae; genus Bombina; species Bombina bombina. The sequence continues at coordinate 957,000,850 of NC_069502.1, read as the reverse complement.
TCCTGATCTTGTGCCAGTACTGTAGTGTCTGTATCGAAGAAGCTTTTCTTGCTATTGAGACCTCTATTAGGTTGTCAGATATCTCTCATCCCCTTCACTCACACTATAATTCACCTCACTCAATTAAAATGTTCATTGATCTTCTGTATGCTGTCTGTCTCCTCTTATGAAGCATATAGGCATGTTTGTCGTGAAAAAACAGCATAAGCCAGAGAAACTGTGTACTGTTGTGAAAATAGTGGTGAAGCGTGGACTATTGTGGCTTCCCTGTCAGACTGCACAGGCAATATTGTTTAAGTGTCTAAATCATTGCATACTTTGTTATGCTTATTGAAGCCTCACATAAAATATCCAGGATGATAAGTGCGAGTTAAATAGGCCCTCTCCCACCCTGGGGAGAGTGTCTGCACTAGACAAAGTCGGGCAAGGGAAAGAGGATATGACCTGCTGGCACTCCGTCCAGCAGGAAATGGTGGGGAGAGAGAGCCTTACAGTTTTAATATGGTGCTGCACTTATCTCGTGTTCCCCCCTCCCTCCCAGCCTGCACGGACTAAATTGATTGTATGGACAGGAGCCCAACAATCACTCTTTAAAGTACTTGGCGGCAGTGGATAGACTAAGAAGAGGTTCACTCGCCCGCCACCCAGTCCTCTGTAGCTATAGGAGTTGCGGTTTCCAGACAGGCCGCGAGGAGGGGTTTGTAGCGTCTGTATGACAGAGCCTAAAAATGGCGGATCTTCGCGCCAAGAGAAAGGAGTAAGCCCCGGGCAATCTCAGATGCTCCAGCCAGCCCGCCTGCAGGTGTAGCGTAAGTCTTTTTGTGTGAAAGATATTTTTGGCAGGTCTGGTGGAGTCTGAAGTCTCAACTTGCGGTACTGTGTCAGGGTGTTTGGTACCTTAATTGGCGCTTGCACTAGCGCAGGGTCTGAGCGGGTCCTCTCTTCGCCCCGGTCGTTGCTTGGTGCCTGTGTGCTATTCCGGAGCGGAGCCCCGACCCTCCGGAAAGCAGCACAGGCGTTATCCACTGGATCCCTGGTGTTACCGTAAGGCTGTGGGATCCGATCTGTGTGACTTGGCTTCAGAGTTTTAGCAAAGCTCTGCAAATTTCTCCCTCAGTTGTGGGTTGCGAAGTTGGATTTTCCCCCAAATTATTTGCCCCACTGCTTTTTCTGTAGTTCTCTGGGGTTATGGGGTCAGTTAGATGATCACTTGGATGGTAATTAATAGTTTTTTTAGCAATATAGTACTGGAGCTCTTAATGGAGACGTCTTCTCAGCTAGGCAGTTTGCTCCACCCCTAGACTGTACCTTTAAAGGGACATGAAACCCAAATTTTTTCATTCATGAATTAGAAAGAGCATGCAATTTTAAACAACTTTCTAATTTAATTCTATTATCTAATTTGCTTCATTCTCTTGATATACTTTGCTGAAAAGCATATCTGGATAGGCTCAGTAGCTGCTGATTGGTTGCTGCACATAGATGCCTCGTGTGATTGGCTCACCCATATGTATTGCTATTTCTTCAACAAAGGATAGCTAAATAATGAAGCAAATTAGATAATAGAAGTAAATTGGAATGTTGTTTAAAATTGTATTCTCTACTTGAATCATGAAATATTTTTTGGGGTTTAGTGTCCCTTTAAGCACTGATTTTTGAGGAAGAGAAACTTCTGTGTGGTCTTGGATAACGGTTCTAGAAAATACTCTTCTTTAGGTATGAAGAATCTTGTATTGTTACCAGAATCTATTAAAGTACCATTATAATCTAAAAACTAGATAACATTTTAAGATTAGTGATCCTTTACTTTTAATGCAATGTGTTAAACACACATTTAAAGTACCGCTCAGGACCCCCAGAGCACTGCTGTTACAAACAAAAAACTGTCACTTATTTAATATTAGCGCTACTCACACAGCTGAGTCGTGCTACTAATGCTACTGATGGAAACTGTTGGATCAGCATCAGTTTCTGCTCTGGACCAGCAGTGGGGGTCCCGATTGGTATTTATACTATGTGTTTAACCCAGTTGGGGGGGTTAAACACATAGCATTATGGGATCACTAGTCTTAAAATTACATACCCTATCAAATTAAAGGCCAATTTTTCAACTATAATTGGCCTTTAATAAATCTGGGAAATAATTTCTATATCATTTTCTATTGATGCACAATATGCATACACATGAATTGCAGGTTTAATATATTTATTGCATTTTTTTTAATAAGCATTAGACTTACACTTGGTTTTATACTAAGTAAAAGCACAACTAAATTATTTGTTCGATTGATCTGGAAACAATAAACAGGCTATCTCTGTTAAAGGGACAGTCTAGTCAAAAATAAACTTTCATGATTTAGATATGGCATGTAATTTTAAACAACTTTCCAATTTACTTTTATCATCAAATTTGCTTTGTTCTCTTAGTATTCTTAGTTGAAAGCTAAACCTAGGAGGTTAATATGCTAATTTCTTGGCCCTTGAAGGCCGCCTCTTATCTCACTGCATTTTTACATTTTTCACAACTAGCAGGCGTTAGTTCATGTGTGCCATAGAGATAACATTGAGTTACCTAGGAGTCAGCACTGATTGGCTAAAATGCAAGTATGTCAAAAGAACTGAAATAAGGGTGCAGTCTGCAGAGGTTTAGGTAAAAAGTATATTAATATAATTGTGTTGGTTATGAAAAAATGGTGAATGGATAATAAAAGGATTATCTATCTTTTTAAACAGTAAAAATTCTGGTGTAGACTGTCCCTTTAATTGAAAATGAACAAACTAATACTTCACAAAAATGTAATTACCATTACTCTAAAGGCAGTAAATTTACACTCTTTGGGTAGAAAAGGCTCTGAAAGCTAAAAATTAGACATGTGCAATTAGTTTTTGGCCGAATTTTGGCTGTTTCGGAGATTCGAATGAATCCGAATTTCCAAATCGGCACCATAACTAAAATCCACAAAAAAAATTCAAATGAATAAATCAGTTTCCAAATTTTTGGATCCATTCTTTATTCTTATTCTGAATTTTTCATTGTTCTAATCTAAACCGCAGTTCCCTGACATCGTCAACACTAACTAAAACACTAAATAAACCTAGTAACCCCTAAACCGCCGTTCCCAAACATCACCAACACAAAAAATAACAAACAAAATTATCCAAAAAAATAAAAATTATTCCTATTCTAATACCCCTCTTCCTTTAAAAAAAATAAAAAAAAAATAAAATAAAAAAAAAAACTATAATAAATTACCAATAGCACTCTCATGATTTAGAATGAGCATGCAATTTTAAACAACTTTCTAATTTACTTCTATTATCTAATTTGCTTCATTCTCTTGATATTCTTTGCTGACAAGCAAATCTAGATAGGCTCAGTAGCTGCTGATTGGTGACTGCACATAGATGCCTCATGTGATTGGCTCCCCATGTACATTGCTATTTCTTCAACAAAGGATATCTAAAGAATGAAACAAATTAGATAATAGAAGTAAATTGGAATGTTTAAAATTGTATTCTCTACCTGAATCATGAAAGACATTTTTTGGGTTTAGTGTCCTTTTAACAGCTCTTTTGCTAAAAAAATTACAACAAACGCCCCTAACATTACAAACCCCCACCCCCAAACCCACAAAATAAAAAAACCTAACTAAAAAAACCCTAATCTACCCATTGCCCTTAAAAGGGCATTTGTATGGACATTGCCCTTAAAAGGCCATTCAGCTCTTTTACTGCCCCTAAAAGAGCATTCAGCTCTTTTTTGGCTCATTAAAATAAAAAAAGGCCTTATCTAAAACAAAAAAAAATTAAAAAAAAAAATACCTAACACTAGCCCCAAAATCGGTACTCACAGATGCTGAAGTAGGAATGAGAGCTGCTTAAATCCTATTGGCTGTTTAAATCCAACCTCCACAGGGATGAAGAATATAAAGGATGCTTGACCCGCGATGGATGAAGATGGAGCCGTCTGAATGGAGATCTTTCGCCGGACTTCAGCAACTGTGAGTACCGATTTTGGGGTTAGTGTTAGGTTTTTTGGGGTTTTTTTCGGGTGTTTTTTTTTTTTAGATTAGGGCTTTTTTCTTTTAATGGGCCAAAAAAGAGCTCAATGTCCTTTTAAGGGCAATGCCCATACAAATGCCCTTTTCGGGGCAATGGGTAGCTTAGGTTTATTTTTAGTTTGTGGGTTTGGGGATAGGGGTTTGTAATGCTAGGGGGTGTTTTTTTTATTTTTTGCAAAAGAGCTGTTAACTTTAAGGCAATGCCCTACAAAAGACCCTTTTAAGGGCCCTTGGCAGTTTATTATAGATTAGGGTTTTTTATTTTGGGTTGTTTTTTGTTTTCTTTTAAAACAGGGTATTAGAATAGGAATATTTTTTATTGTTTTGGATATTTTCGTTTGTTATTCTTTTGTAATGGTAGGTTTTTTTGTTGTTGTAATTTTAGTGTTTATTATTTTTTGTAATTGTAGTTTTAATTTTTTAGTAATCTTATGTTTTTTTATTTTTACTAATCTTAGGTTTCATCAGTGTAAGCTTAGGTTTTATTTTTATTTCACAGGTAAGTTTGTATTTATTTTATCTAGGTAGTTTGTAAATAATAATATTGTAGCTAGCTTAGGTTTCATTTTTATTTCACAGGAAAGTTTGTTTGAATTTTAAATAGGTAGTTAGTTAATAATTGTAACTTTAATTTAGGTCTATTTTAATTATGTTAAAGTTAGGGGGTGTTAGGTTTAGGGGTTAATATAGTTTAATTTAGATTGTTGCAATGTGGGGGGAGGCGGTTTAGGGGTTAATAGGTTTAGTTACTGTTGGTCTTGTGGGTGTATGAAGGTTAAGGGGTTAATAGGTTTAGTTAGTGTTGGCGATGTGGGTGTAAGGCGGTTTAGGGGTTAATAGGTTTAGTTAGTGTTGGCGATGTCGGGGAACTGCGGTTTAGGGGTTAATAGGTTTAGTTAGTGTTGGCAATGTGGGGGGATGGCGGTTTAGGGGTTAATAGCTTTATTTAGTGTCGGCGATGTGGGTGGCGGTGGCAGTTTTAGATCATTTTGTTTTGGCAATTGGCGGCATATTAATTATGTTAAGTTAAATCCTTTTTTCAGATCCTTTCATTTTTTCGGATCCATTCTTTATTTATATGCATTATTCTATTCTAAACTTTAGAATAGAATAATGAATATGAATAAAGAATGGATCCAAAATATCGAACAGATCCGAAAAACCTATTTAACTTAACAAAACTAATTTGCAGAAACAATTTTTTTTTTAAACTTAACTAAACTAATTTGCCTAAACGAAATTACTTATTTTACTAATGAAAATGAAACTAAAAGAATTTTTTAGCGTTGCACATGTCTACTAAAAATGATTATATTTACTGATGTAGTAACATCCTTCTCAGCTGATTGATTGTGGTGTCAGCCAATAAGCATAAAAATGCCAATCCTGACCTCATTAAAAAAAAATATTGTTGAAGAATAAAGCTAGGTAGGCTGATAGGAAATTAGAAGCATGCATGTGTCTTTAGCATTCTAAGGTAACAGTCGGCCAGATTACGAGTTTTGTGTTATGAGTGGCTCGCTACTAACTTGCAAGTTATTTCTACCGCTCACCTTTAATAGCACTGCTATTACAGGTTTGCAAAAACCCAGTGTATGCGGGTGATATGACTGCGTTGAGCTCCATACCGCACACAAATACCAGCGCTGCTTTGACGTGCTCGTGCACGATTTCCCCATAGACATCAATGGAGAGAGCCGGCTAAAAAAAGCCTAACACCTGCAATAACAGAGCGTAAAGCTCCGAAATGCAGCCCCATTAAAGTCTATGGGGAAAGAAAATGTATGTTTAAACCTAACACCCTAACATAAACCCCGAGTCTAAACACCCATAATCTGCTGCCCCTAACATCACCGCCACCTACATAATGTTATTAACCCCTAATCTGCTGCCCCTAACATCGCCGCCACCTACATTACAGTTATTAACCCCTAATCTACTGCCCCAACATCAACGCCACCTACATTACAGATATTAACCCCTAATCTGCTTCCCCTAACATCGCTGCCACCTACATTAGATATTTACCCCTAATCTGCTGCCCCTAACATCACCGCCACCTACATTACACTTATTAACCCCTAATCTGCCGCCCCCAATGTCATCACCACCTACATACATTTATTAACCCCTAATGTGCCACCCCCAATGTCGCCGCTGCCACTATACTAAATTTATTAACCCCACTAACATTAAATAAATATATTAACTCCTAAATCTAACCCTAACGTAACCCTAACACTCCTAACTTTAATATAATTAAAATAAATCTAAATAAAACCTACTATTAATAACTAAATAATTCCTATTTAAAACTAAATACTTACCTGCAAAATAAACCCTAAGCTAGCTGCAATATAACTAATAGTTATATTGTATCTAGCTTAGGTTTTATTTTTATTTCACAGCTAAGTTTGTATTTTTTTTTTTTTTTTATTAAATAAATTTTTATTGAGGTTGTGCGAGAACAATACAACTTGTTTGAAATAGCAAAACATAAGACAGACATAAATGATACATCTCAATTTACCTGCTTCTATATAGATACATAAAATTCACATTCTGGGTAATGCTATACAGAAACTGGAACCTCTTTTTCTTTTTTACATAACCTAAACACAATGTGTTTCCTCATTTGACACTAGAGGCAACTCTTGTACCTCTTATAAATTGCAAGGATCTCTAGAAGAGGAAAATGGTTAGTTTGAGGAGATCTATAGGCTTCAAAAAGGTTAGCAATTAACATTTTAAATGATAACAACGATGAAGGCGTCATTCCTATGCTTAGGTGCTATGATGAGATATGTAGGACTGTTAAAGTAATTATTATGGATGCGGTATAGAAGAGAATAATCGCTTAAGTAGTCCTCCACTTATTGGAGGCACATTATGTTGGGGGGGGGGGGAGGTGGTTATTTAGAGTGCGGTGGAGAGACAAGATGGCTTATAATACAATAACTCAAACGTGAGACGAACTTCAGTAGTGCTCTCAGGAGCATGTGGGTTACTAAGGGAATGACAAAAAAGGGTTAGTGTCGTACTGGGCTGCTGAGCGGTTTGGCCTGTTAGAGCTTTAAGGTCGAAGTATTTTGTGGAGCTATGATTCGTTTAGGGTTTTATGCACTGGGGGGCCATAAGTAAGAGTAGCAATGTGGGTCCAGCCCACTGAAGTAACGTAACAAATGGTTCATTCATGTTACATAAAATATTAGCATTAAAGGGTTAAGCAAGCAGTAATAGGCCAAGTAACAGAGATACAAAGAATATTGGAATAATGTTTAGCCTCTCAATAAGATGGCTGTGTTTAAACTATAGAACTTATTAAGCTAGAAATTGCTAGAAAGTGTAAGCTACCCAGCCTTCCTATACATATATGTTATTTTTGGGGTCTAAAAGATCTTGTTAGACTCTAGTAAGGGATGCCTTCCTCTTGATGTAATTTGGGAGCTGCAAGTTTAATTGTAATGCCTTCCTCACTTACCAATATAGCTATATATGCATGTATACAGTAATTAAATCCTCTACTAACAAGCTAAAATGCCTACCTAGTTATAGAGAAATAAAAATAACTCCAACATTTTAGTCCTGATGATCAATTAGGCATTATAGTATAAACAGAGAGTAAGATATAGTATTTTCCACATACTTAGAAACCTTGTTGTCTAGACACGGGCCCTATGCCCAAACAACAAGCACACTCAACTTTCCCTCAGTTATCTATATAGCATTTGCAATACCTCTTGTATTACTTGAAGAATCTGAGTTGATAGGACCTAAGCTGAAAGACAGTCTAATAAGGCATATCAATGGACTGTACACATACATATAAATTCACATACACATAAATAGGCATCAAAACATGTAAAATATATAACGAACGTCAGCAACATGAAGCAGGATTAACATAAGGCTAATAAACAGATTTTAAGATGGGAGAAGCAAAATTTGTCAGTGAGACTAACATTTAACATGCATATAGCGATCTAGACTTGTGTCCCAGTGTATAAGCAGCTAGATAGAGATCGCTCAGTATGGGCAGAACTTCAGATTATGCTGAAAAGGAAACCCCTGTGACCAGGAAAGATATGTTTTGTAATATGTGCTGCATTACCTATATGGCAACTGAGCTAAATAGAGTAAATATTGTCAAACCTGCGTGCAGCGTCTATAGAGTTATATCATTAAACATGTCGCAGCAACATAAGTAGAAACAGGATGTAAACCATTAAAGCGTGAACTGACATACCCACAGTACACATATCACTATAACATTGACAAAGAAAAACATTGTAGCGCATTGGTTGCTATAACATAGCCATAAGGAGCTAGAGAGCAAAACAGGTGTTATGCTGTAGATGCGTTAACCCTGGCCCTGAGGCCGACAGTGAACAAGGACAAACACAAATCCCCAGGTAGTCTAGGTCTCTATCAAACTTTGATGTTCAGTTCAGCAAACACAGTCCCTAAATGGCCAGTGTCGGTAGAAACATAGAGAGTCTTCAACCAATGCCAGATTTGACAGTAGGTAATGTAGGGAGTACCATTACAGGCCAGTCTGCCTCGATTGCGCTTTGTGAGTCCCAGCTGTGCTGAGCTGGTTTCCCTGTAAATACAGACCTTCGTGTTTTCTTGCTTTTGGTCCCAGTGTTGTGAAGGCGAGCATTCCCCTGGACTCCCTGTCGCATTTGTGGGACACGCTCCAGTGATGGCGGCCAGCTCCATTCAATAACCAGGTTGCGGGAATCGCGGCATAGATGTGAGTCAGAGGCCCTGTATTCTGCCAACCTTATAGTGTCCGCTCCGGGCAATCTATGCAGTTTGAGGGAGTGCCGGTAAGGTAACTGAGAGCCAGAAGTCAGGCGCGGTCCCCACACCCTCAAACAAGCTGTAGTGTGCTGTAGCGTATCCGCTTGTAACAATACTCCAAGCTTATTATAAGGTGTATCCAGTCGCAAGCCACACAACTCAGCCTCTGATTCCTCCTCAGGAATAGTGATCTCCCAAGCCACCGCCATGCCACAGCATGATACCTTCCGAGTAGGTCTTGATGATAAAGATGGCGGCTGCCGGGGATCCGCTACTTTCTCTATGTCGCCACACTCCTCCTCAGAAAGAGTTAGGGTAGATAAGAAGGCGGTATGCGTAGTAATAGAGTTGTAAGCCTCCTCAACTGCATCTAGTAGAGTTTGATTATGAAGCTCTAGCAAGTCCGTTATTTGACTCAGGAGAAGTGCAGCCATATTTTCCATGTCCTTGTTTTTTAGGTCCGGCTTCACGTGGCGTATCTGAGGAGGTGAAATCAGTATAATATACTCATTACAGTGTTCTCATCTTCTCTCTAGGCTCGGGAAAGCTGACAATTGCATTATATGTAAGGATAGTAAAATAATAGAAGCTTAGGCTCATTATAGATAAGTTAGTCTTTGTATGCAGAATTGAAAGCCAGGAGCTTCACAAAAACACATCCGGCCATGTTAGCAGCTGGCTCCGCCCCCCAGTTTGTATTTATTTTAAATAGGTAGAGTAGTTAATAAATAGTTATTAACTATTTACTAGCTACCTAGTTAAAATAAATATAAATTTACCTGTAAAATAAAACCTAACCTGCCTCACACTAACACCTAACATTACAATAAATTAAACAAATTAAATTATAAAAATACATTTATCTAAATTACACAAAATAAAAAAGAAATGATCAAAAATAAAAATGAATTACTCCTAATCTAATAGCCCTATCAGAATAAAAAAAACCCCCAAAAATAATAAAACCCCTAGCCTCCACTAAACTGCCAATAGCCCTTAAAAGGGCCTTTTGCCGGGCATTGCCCCCCAAAAAACAGCTCTTTTACCTGTAAAAAAAACCAACCCCCCAAATAAAATCCTATCTAAATAAACCTAAGCACCCCATTGCCCTGAAAAGGGCATTTGGATGGGCATTGCCCTTAAAAGGGCATTTAGATCTTTTACATTGCCCAAACCCTAAGCTAAAAATAAAACCCACCCAATAAACCCCTAACACTAACCCCCGAAGATCCACTTACAGTTTTTGAAGACCGAACATCCATCCTCATCCAGCCGGGAGAAGTCTTCATCCAAGCGGCAAGAAGTCCTCAACGAAGCCTGGAGAAGTCTTCATCCAAACTGGGTGTTAGTGTACTTTGTAGCACTTTAGTTATGAGTTTTATGATACAGCTTTGTAACGTAAAACTAATAACTACTGACTTTCCGGTGACGGTACAGATCTTGTAGTTATAGGCTGTACCACTTTTTGGCAAACTCGTAATACCGGCGCTATGGAAGTCCCATTAAAAAATGACTTTTTGAAAGGTGCGGTAGTTACGTTGTGTGATGGACAAAAAAGTGTGCGGTACAGCTGTACCTACAAGACTTGTAATAGCAGCGGTAGTGAAAAAGCAGCGTTATGAAGCCTTTTCACTGATAATGCACAACTCGTAATCTAGAGTGTTTGCAAAGGTGCATAACAGTGCTATAAACATTTTTGTATACTGTTGTCAGATGGCTAAAGCTTCATTTTGACTTTACTGCTCCTTTAACAATCTATTTCATGAGCAAATATAGACCTGAATGAAAAAAAATTGTGACAAATGATTTGTCTGAAACATACACTTTTGTTTTTACCTGTAAAACCACACATTGTAGTAAAACACACATGCTGTGTATAATTTCAAATAGTATGGTTTCTTTTTACAAGGTTTCTTTTTATATCTTCTTTGCTTGTAATCCAACCAAAATGTAAAGAGACAGTAGACTGTATCTGGATTATATATTTTTTACTGAAACATATAATAAAAATGTTAAAGGGACAGCCTACTCCAGAATTTTAATGTTAAAAAAGATAGATAATCCCTTTATTACACATTCCCCAGTTTTGCATAACCAACAGTGTTGTATTAATATACTTTTTACCTCTGATTACAATGTATCTTAGCCTCTGCAAATGTTCCCCCTATCTCAGTTCTTTTGACAGACTTGCCTTTTAGCCAGCCAGTACTGACTCAAAAATAACTCCACGGACATGAGCATAATGTTATCTATATGACACACAACTAACGCTGTCTAGCTGTAAAAAACTGTCAAAATGCACTGAGATAAGAAATTAGCATATGTGGCTACCTAGGTTTAGCTTTCAACAAAGAATTCCAACAGAACAAAGCAAAATTGATGATAAAAGTAAAATGGAAAGTTTAAAATTGCATTCCCTATCTGAATCATGAAAGCTTCATTTTGATTAGACAGTCCCTTTAAGAAGAATATTTAGAAGGAATTGCATGTATCTAATTTGTATCATATTTGCCCCCAAATAACTGTTTCAATGCAAATTAGATGTTCTCTGAGGAACTTTAGAGGTTAGTTAAACAAATTAACATCTGTGCCTGTAGCTATGCACGTGCTGGCAAGCCCAGTTTTATTGCCCACTTCTTGCTTGTTATTAGATCACATATTTTCCTTTGTATTTTATCACTGCCACTCTCCTCAAAGCTCCTATTAAAGTTATTGTTACATTCTTAGATTATGAAAACATACTGAAGTATGCTCACCACATTGTCAAAGGCTAATATGATAGTGTGACAACGCTAACTGAATGCATTCATCACTTTCATCATTGTATCCCAACTGTCTGCTTTTGGTTCCAGAATTCATCCAACTGAGTTATTATGCGCTGCCTTCTGCCCCTGGATCTGTACCAAGAATGTTGCAGAAACATCCTAAATGTGAACAAATTAATATATTGCAGCTGAATACTCTGTTTTGCTTTTGTATATGATTTTGATCTGTACATGAAACAATATTAGAAAGAACATTTTGTTAGTTATCAGGGATTTTATTTTCTGGAAAGGAATTTAAAGGAGATCATTACCATGTTGCAAAAATGTGGATGTTTGAGTTAAAAAGTTTAGTCTCAATACAAATATATTTAATTAAAGACTAATGATTCATGTAACAATTGGAAACTTTTAGTAAATTGATTGTAGTCTTATTTCAACTATTGACTTGGGCCTAGATTTAGAGTTCGGCGGTAGCCGTCAAAACCAGCGTTAGAGGCTCCTAACGCTGGTTTTGGGCGCCCGCCGGTATTTGGAGTCAGTGATTAAAGGGTCTAACGCTCACTTTACAGCCGCGACTTTTCCATACCGCAGATCCCCCTACGCCATTTGCGTAGCCTATCTTTTCAATGGGATCTTTCTAACGCTGGTATTTAGAGTCGTTTCTGCAGTGAGCGTTAGAGCTCTAACGACAAAATTCCAGCCGCCTGAAAAAAGCAGGAGTTAAGAGCTTTCTGGCTAACGCCGGTTCATAAAGCTCTTAACTACTGTACCCTAAACTACACTAACACCCATAAACTACCTATGTACCCCTAAACCGAGGTCCCCCCACATCGCCGCCACTCGATTAAAATTTTTAACCCCTAATCTGCCGACCGCCACCTACGTTATACTTATGTACCCCTAATCTGCTGCCCCTAACCCCGCCGACCCCTATATTATATTTATTAACCCCTAACTTGCCCCACACAACGTCGCCGCAAGCTACTTAAAATAATTAACCCCTAATCTTCCGACCGCAAATCGCCGCCACCTACGTTATCCCTATGTACCCCTAATCTTCTGCCCCTAACATCGCCGACCCCTATGTTATATTTATTAACCCCTAATCTGCCCCCCACAACGTCGCCGACACCTACCTACACTTATTAACCCCTAATCTGCCGAGCGGACCTGAGCGCTACTATAATAAAGTTATTAACCCCTAATCCGCCTCACTAACCCTATCATAAATAGTATTAACCCCTAATCTGCCCTCCCTAACATCGCCGACACCTACCTTCAATTATTAACCCCTAATCTGCCGACCGGAGCTCACCGCTATTCTAATAAATGTATTAACCCCTAAAGCTAAGTCTAACCCTAACACTAACACCCCCCTAAGTTAAATATAATTTTTATCTAACGAAATAAATTAACTCTTATTAAATAAATGATTCCTATTTAAAGCTAAATACTTACCTGTAAAATAAACCCTAATATAGCTACAATATAAATTACATTTATATTATAGCTATTTTAGGATTAATATTTATTTTACAGGTAACTTTGTAATTATTTTAACCAGGTACAATAGCTATTAAATAGTTAAGAACTATTTAATAGTTACCTAGTTAAAATAATTACAAATTTACCTGTAAAATAAATCCTAACCTAAGATATAATTAAACCTAACACTACCCTATCAATAAAATAATTAAATAAACTACCTACAATTACCTACAATTAACCTAACACTACACTATCAATAAATTAATTAAACACAATTGCTACAAATAAATACAATTAAATAAACTATCTAAAGTACAAAAAATAAAAAAGAACTAAGTTACAGAAAATAAAAAAATATTTACAAACATAAGAAAAATATTACAACAATTTTAAACTAATTACACCTACTCTAAGCCCCCTAATAAAATAACAAAGACCCCCAAAATAAAAAATTCCCTACCCTATTCTAAATTTAAAAAGTTACAAGCTCTTTTACCTTACCAGCCCTGAACAGGGCCCTTTGCGGGGCATGCCCCAAGAAGTTCAGCTCTTTTGCCTGTAAAAGAAAACATACAATACCCCCCCCCCAACATTACAACCCACCACCCACATACCCCTAATCTAACCCAAACCCCCCTTAAATAAACCTAACACTAATCCCCTGATGATCTTCCTACCTTGTCTTCACCATGCCAGGTTCACCGATCCGTCCTGGCTCCAAGATCTTCATCCAACCCAAGCGGGGGTTGGCGATCCATAATCCGGTGCTCCAAAGTCTTCCTCCTATCCGGCAAGAAGAGGACATCCGGACCGGCAAACATCTTCTCCAAGCGGCATCTTCTATGTTCTTCCATCCGATGACGACCGGCTCCATCTTGAAGACCTCCAGCGCGGATCCATCCTCTTCTTCCGACGACTAGACGACGAATGACGGTTCCTTTAAGGGACGTCATCCAAGATGGCGTCCCTCGAATTCCGATTGGCTGATAGGATTCTATCAGCCAATCGGAATTAAGGTAGGAATTTTCTGATTGGCTGATGGAATCAGCCAATCAGAATCAAGTTCAATCCGATTGGCTGATCCAATCAGCCAATCAGATTGAGCTCGCATTCTATTGGCTGTTCCGATCAGCCAATAGAATGCGAGCTCAATCTGATTGGCTGATTGGATCAGCCAATCGGATTGAACTTGATTCTGATTGGCTGATTCCATCAGCCAATCAGAAAATTCCTACCTTAATTCCGATTGGCTGATAGAATCCTATCAGCCAATCGGAATTCGAGGGACGCCATCTTGGATGACGTCCCTTAAAGGAACCGTCATTCGTCGTCTAGTCGTCGGAAGAAGAGGATGGATCCGCGCTGGAGGTCTTCAAGATGGAGCCGGTCGTCATCGGATGGAAGAACATAGAAGATGCCGCTTGGAGAAGATGTTTGCCGGTCCGGATGTCCTCTTCTTGCCGGATAGGAGGAAGACTTTGGAGCACCGGATTATGGATCGCCAACCCCCGCTTGGGTTGGATGAAGATCTTGGAGCCAGGACGGATCGGTGAACCTGGCATGGTGAAGACAAGGTAGGAAGATCATCAGGGGCTTAGTGTTAGGTTTATTTAAGGGGGGTTTGGGTTAGATTAGGGGTATGTGGGTGGTGGGTTGTAATGTGGGGGGGGGGGTATTGTATGTTTTCTTTTACAGGCAAAAGAGCTGAACTTCTTGGGGCATGCCCCGCAAAGGGCCCTGTTCAGGGCTGGTAAGGTAAAAGAGCTTGTAACTTTTTAAATTTAGAATAGGGTAGGGAATTTTTTATTTTGGGGGTCTTTGTTATTTTATTAGGGGGCTTAGAGTAGGTGTAATTAGTTTAAAATTGTTGTAATATTTTTCTTATGTTTGTAAATATTTTTTTATTTTCTGTAACTTAGTTCTTTTTTATTTTTTGTACTTTAGATAGTTTATTTAATTGTATTTATTTGTAGCAATTGTGTTTAATTAATTTATTGATAGTGTAGTGTTAGGTTAATTGTAGGTAATTGTAGGTAGTTTATTTAATTATTTTATTGATAGGGTAGTGTTAGGTTTAATTATATCTTAGGTTAGGATTTATTTTACAGGTAAATTTGTAATTATTTTAACTAGGTAACTATTAAATAGTTCTTAACTATTTAATAGCTATTGTACCTGGTTAAAATAAATACAAAGTTACCTGTAAAATAAATATTAATCCTAAAATAGCTATAATATAAATGTAATTTATATTGTAGCTATATTAGGATTTATTTTACAGGTAAGTATTTAGCTTTAAATAGGAATCATTTATTTAATAAGAGTTAATTTATTTCGTTAGATAAAAATTATATTTAACTTAGGGGGGTGTTAGTGTTAGGGTTAGACTTAGCTTTAGGGGTTAATACATTTATTAGAATAGCGGTGAGCTCCGGTCGGCAGATTAGGGGTTAATAATTGAAGGTAGGTGTCGGCGATGTTAGGGAGGGCAGATTAGGGGTTAATACTATTTATGATAGGGTTAGTGAGGCGGATTAGGGGTTAATAACTTTATTATAGTAGCGCTCAGGTCCGCTCGGCAGATTAGGGGTTAATAAGTGTAGGTAGGTGTCGGCGACGTTGTGGGGGGCAGATTAGGGGTTAATAAATATAACATAGGGGTCGGCGATGTTAGGGCAGCAGATTAGGGGTACATAGGGATAACGTAGGTGGCGGCGGTTTACGGAGCGGCAGATTAGGGGTTAAAAGTGTAATGCAGGGGTCAGCGATAGCGGGGGCGGCAGAATAGGGGTTAATAAGTGTAAGGTTAGGGGTGTTTAGACTCGGGGTACATGTTAGAGTGTTAGGTGCAGACGTAGGAAGTGTTTCCCCATAGGAAACAATGGGGCTGCGTTAGGAGCTGAACGCTGCTTTTTTGCAGGTGTTAGTTTTTTTTTCAGCTCAAACAGCCCCATTGTTTCCTATGGGAGAATCGTGCACGAGCACGTTTTTGAGGCCGGCCGCGTCCGTAAGCAACTCTGGTATCGAGAGTTGTATTTGCGGTAAAAATGCTCTACGCTCCTTTTTTGGAGCCTAACGCAGCATTTGTTTGAACTCTCGATACCAGAGTTAAATTTATGGTGCGGCCAGAAAAAAACCCGCGGAGCGTTAACAGCCCTTTTACCGCCAAACTCCAAATCTAGCCGTTGGAGATTTAGAGGCTTATGTATCTGTATATATTGTTGGTGTGCAGAAACACTATAGAATAAAGCTTCATTAATCTGAAATTAGTCCTCCAGGTAGGAGCTTTTGCTTAAAGGAAAATAAAACCCAAAATATTTTTTTCATGATTCAGATATAGAATACAATCTTAAACAACTTTCCATTTTACTTCTTTCATCTAATTTGCTTCATTTTATTGGTATCCTTTGTTAAAAGAGCAGCAATGCACTACTGGGAGCTAGCAAAACACATCAGGTGAGCCAATGAGAAGAGGCATATACAGTATGTGCAGCCACTTATCAGTAGCTTGTTCCCAGTAGTGCAATTGTCTGCTTCTGAGACAACCTAAAAAATCTAATTAGATAATAATGGTGAATTTGAAAGTTGTTTAGAACTGCATGCTGTATCTGAATCATGATCAAACATGTGTCTATATCTCTTTAAATCAAGACCAGAGTTACCTGTTCTGCTCCTCAAAAATACTGGGCAACCAGTTGGTGATGTGGAAAGCAGGAGGTGGGGTTAGATCTCAGAAAATATGTATTGACATTCAGCACCTATCAGCCATATGCCCTCATTTAATGTGGTGCCCATACTGGATCTCAGATTGCACTTATAGGCCTGTAAGCTCATGCTATTACATGTGGTGCCCATACTGGATCTCAGATCTCACCCATATACCTGTAAGCTTATGTCATTATATCTGGTGCCCATACTGGATCTCAGATCTCACCCATAGACCTATAAGCTCATGTCATTACATGTGGTGCCTATACTGGATCTCAGATCATATCCATAGATCTGTAAGCTCATGTCATTACATGTGGTGCCTATACTGGATCTCAGATCACACCCATAGACCTATAAGCTCATGTCATTACATGTGGTACCTATACTGTATCTCAGATTGCACCCATAGACCTATAAGCTCATATCATTACATGAAGTGCCTATACTGTATCTCAGTTTGCACCCATAGACCTATAAGCTCATATCATTACATGAAGTGCCTATACTGTATCTCAGTTTGCACCCATAAACTACAAGCTCATGACATTACATGTGGTGTCTATACTGTATTGCAGATTGCACCCATAGACCTGTAAGCTCATGTCATTACATGTGGTGCCCATACTGGATCTCAGATCACACCTATAGACCTGTAAGCTCATGTCATTACATGTGGTGTCCATACTGGATCTCAGATCACACCCATAGACCTGTAAGCTCATGTCATTACATGTGGTGCCCATACTGGATCTCAGATCTCACCCATAGACCTGTAAGCTCATGTCATGACATGTGGTGCCCATACTGGATCTCAGATCACACCCATAGACCTGTAAGCTCATGTCATTACATGTGGTGCCCATACTGGATCTCAGATCACACCCATAGACTTATAAGCTCATGTCATGACATGTGGTGTCCATAATGGATCTCAGATCTCACCCATAGACCTGTAAGCACATGTCATTACATGCCTACATGAAACCTTAGCTCAAGCCCTATCATTGTAGGCTTCAGATTTTATATTTCTTTCCTAAGATATGGTGAGCCCACGGAATCTTCAATTACTAGTGGGAATATCACTCATGGCCAGCAGGAGGAGGCAAATAGCACTACAGCAAAGCTGCTATATATGTCACTTTCCTTACCCATAACCTCCACTCATTCTCTTTGCCTGCAGTGCAAGGAGGAGGTGAAGTTTTGGTGTCTGATCTACAATCAAGATTTTTTTATTTTAAAGCAGAGTAGGTTTGCTCTGATCTTTCTAAAGGGTCTAGCCTTAGCCCATGTCAGTCTCTTCAGTAGGGCAGTGGTGGCTTTTAAGCAATATGGAACTTTTGGGGTATAATCCTCATTGCGTTTTCCCAAAACATTTTGCTGCCCTATTTAGATAGCCTGAGTAAGTTTACTCAGTCTTTCTGTATTTTTACAGGTCCATGTGAGGGATGGCATCCTCTCAAACCAGATGAGCTGTCCTGCTGCTGGACAGATGAATATTAAGGTAAGTGCCAGTTTTATTTTTCTATGTAGCAGGGAAAAATTTGGCACTTATTCAGCTAAAATGCTGCAGAGGGACATTTTATATTATTCCTGTCAGGGTGCAGGTTTTTTAATGGCAGTTTTTGCAGGCACTGTTAGTGTGAGGAGTTATTTATTTTTTGATGGCTCAGGATCCATTTTTATTAACTGATTATGTACTTTTTTGGGGGGTTTTATTGTTTGTTTTTAAGCCTGTTTTCAAGAAAGTTGTTTTAAAAAAAATGAAAAATTGCTTTTTTTGTTTGCTGTAGGACCGCCCTTTTTAGGGAGGTTCTGTTTCTTTGATGTCAGAGTTTTTTTGGCGCTTTTTTCACTTCCTGTATGAGTGAGGTGCACATTTCTGATGCTCTGCTGTTTATAAGGCTTCTTGCTGTTTTTGCTTCTCTGGAAATCCGGATTGTAAACAGGATAGTTTTTTCCTCAGTTTGCTGCGGGTTGCAGGACAGGTAGGGTACCTCAGTAATTCTGCTGAGGTGTAGAGTGTTACCTGGGTTATGTTTTTTCTTGATTTGGTAAATTTAAAGGGATCATTTATTTAAGAACTTTTTTTTTTGGTTCTGTATTATTTCCTTTGTTAAAAGATATAATGAGCCATCATTAGCTAAGGCGGATGCTGTTCAGGAGCCTCCTGTTTCAGATGTGCCGCAGCTTTCTCGTCAAGCGTCCCAATCCTATTCATCTGCACATGCAGTGCCCTGCATTTCCTCTCATGCTCGGTCTGGAGTTACATTGCAAGATATTCCTGCCCAGGTATCTGTGGTATCTGAGGCGCTGTCTGCTTTTCCCATGCTGCAGGGAAAACGCAAAAGGAATTTTAAAGAAACAGTAAGTAAGGTTTCTGATCCTGAGTTGGCTAATCAAAGTCTTTCGTCTCAGAAGTCTGATTTTTGTGCTTCTGAGGGTGAAATTTCGGATTCAGGCAGTATAATTCCTTCTACTGATGCTGAAGTTGTGTCCTTCAGATTTAAGCTGGAACACCTCCGCTTTTCACTTAAGGAGGTTTTAGCTACCTTGGATGACTCTGATACTACTATTGTTGTTAACCCTAAGAAGTCTAGTAAGCTGAACAAGTATTTTGATGTTCCCTCTGCGGTGGAGGTTTTTCCGGTTCCAGACCGTGCTTCTGAGAGAGACCTGGTATTCCTTTTTCTCCATCTCCTATTATTAAAGAAAATGTATGTTCACCAAGGTCTTCAATGGCAGCCTGCGGTGTGTATTTATACTGTTACCAGCACTGCAGCTTACTGGTTTGATGCTTTGTCTGATTCTATTCAGACAGATTCTCCTCTTGAGGAGATCCAGGACTGGATTAATACTTAATTCCTTTATTTCGGATGCTTCCTTACAGGTCATTAAACTGGGAGCAAAAATGTCTGGTTTTGTGGTTCCAGCTCGCAGAGCCCTTTGGTTAAAATCCTGGTCTGCGGATGTTTCTTCTAAATCTAAGTTATTAGCTATTCCCTACAAGGTTAAGACCTTGTTTGGCTGAAATATTTTCAGATATCACAGGAGGAAAGGGATAGTTTCTTCCTCAGGATAAGAAGAAAGGGCAGCAGAGTAATTTTCGTTCCTTTCGTAACTGTAGAGGTAAACCCTCCACTTCCTCTTCCAAGCAGGAAACTATTCAAGTCTTCCTGGAAGTCTGGTCAGTCTTGGAACAAGGGGAAACAGTCTAAGAATGATAGTCTAAGAAGCCTGTGGCTGACTCCAAGTCAGCATGAAGGGTCGGCCCCTGATCCAGGAACAGATCTAGTAGGGGGCAGGCTTTCTCAATTTGCTCAGGCTTGGATACGAGATGTCCCAGAACTGTGGGCCATGGAAATTGTATGTCAGGGGCACAAGATAGAATTCAAGACTTTTCCTCCCAGAGGTAGGTTTCCTCACTCAAGATTATCTGTAGACCAGATAAAGAGAGGCGTTCTTAAATTGTATCAAGGATCTTTTTGCCCTGGGAGTTATAGTTCCAATTCCTCTGCAGGAACAGGGTCTGGGATTTTATTCAAATCTGTTTGTGGTTTCCAAGAAAGAGGGGACTTTCAGACCTATTTTAGACCTAAAGTGTTTAAACAAGTTTCTCAGTGTACCGTCCTTCAAGATGGAGACTGTCAGGGTGCCAGGAATCAGACTGAGAAAATAATCACAACTTTATTAATAGCAAAAAATAATAAAAAGTCCACAAGTCAAATAACAAGCCAGGAGTCAAAGCCAGAGCTGGTAGTCAGACGAGTCGATTCAGGAGCCAAAGCGAGTAGTCAGACGAGCCGAGTCAGGAACCAGGAGGGACATCAGACAGCCAGGTAATACACAGGAACTCACAAACAGGTCTGAGACAATGCAAGGGCACAGCATACTGAACAGAGGCCCTTTAAATAATAAGTGATGACATCACAATTCTGAGACTGCAACCCGTCTCACACGGATGATGTACAACAGTCTGGCCATAAGAGGGCGTGCAGGAAATGAGCAGCATCACATACTCTGCACCAGATACAGCAAGAAAAGTTAAGCAAAATGGCTGCCAGAAGCACATGGCAAACAAAGCAGGGAAAAAACCCTGAAAGTACCCTCCCCTCAACGACCCCTCCCCGCGGGAGGACAAAAGGCTTATTGGGGAAACGGGCATGGAAGACATGGAGGAGGGCGGAAGCATGAACATCAGAGGAGGGAACCCATGAACGTTCCTCAGGACCATAGCCCCTCCAGTGAACCAAATACTGTAAGCAGCCCCTGGACATACGAGAGTCAATAATGATGCTGACCTCATATTCTTCATGGCTGTCAACAGAGATAGGACAGGGATGAGGCAACACAGTGGTAAACCGATTATAAACCAATGGTTTCAAGAGCGAGACATGAAAAACATTGGAGATGTGCATTGCAGGAGGAAGGTCATTAGCGTTAGCCACAGGATTGACCCATCTGAGTATTCGGAAAGGACCAACATAACGAGGAGCCAGTTTATTGGAAGGCACACGAAGATTCAAGTTTTGAGAGGACAGCCAAACCCTCTCACCAACCTGGTAGGAAGGTGCGGGCAGACGCCTACGATCAGCCTGGAACTTTTGGCGCTGCATAGAATGATGAAGGCAATCCTGAATCTGCACCCACGTGGAACGGAGTTGCCAGAGATGCTCCTCCAAAGCCCGAATACCCTGAGACATGAATGAATCGGGCAACAAGGCTGGTTGAAACCCATAATTCGCCATGAACCGGGATAACTGGGAGGAAGCATTAATAGCAATATTACGAGCGAGCTCTGCCCAAGGTAACAGTTCAGACCAATTATAGTATTGATCTGAGACATAGCAATGGAGGAACTGTTCCAGAGTTTGATTAGCCCTTTCCGCAGCCCCATTGGATTGAGGGTGATATGCTGAGGAGAAGGAAAGCTGGATACCCATTTGCGCACAAAAGGAACGCCAAAATCTGGAGACAAACTGGCTACCCTGGTCCAACACGATCTCCTTGGGTAACCCATGTAAACAGAAGACCTCCAGGGCAAAAATTGAAGCAAGCTCCTGAGCGGTAGGCAGCGTCTTCAAGGGAATGCAATGCGATATTTTAGAAGAACGGTCAACCACCATTAGGATAATAGTATTGCCATTGGAAACAGGGAGCTCGACAATGAAGTCCATGGAAAGATGTGTCCAAGGACGCTCACCATTAGCAATAGGTTGAAGAAGACCCACAGGAAGACGTTGAGGAGTCTTATTCTGTGCACAAACTGAGCAGAAGGCAACATACGCAGCAACATCAGAACGAAGACCTGGCCACAATAATTGTCTAGTGACAGACCAAATCATTTGGTTCTTGCCCGGGTAACCTGCGGCGTTAGGATAGTGGTAAGTGTGCAAAGTTTAGTTCAAAGATTCTCAAGAACAAAGCACTTACCACTAGGTTTCTTAGGAGGTGCATTGGTTTGTGCAGCCAGGATCTCCTCCCCCAAGGGAGAAGTCAAATTAGTACGTATGGTAGCCAAAATATGATCAGGAGGTATAACTGGAGTAGGTACAGACTCCTCCTTGGACAGAGGCGAAAATTGTCGAGAGAGGGCATCAGCCCTAACATTCTTACTACCAGGCAGGTAGGAGACCACATAATTAAACCGAGTCAAAAATAGCTCCCATCTGGCCTGTCGGGGTGACAAACGGTTTTGGTCAGTAAGAATGAGCACTGGTACGCTAGTATCCTTGAGAAGATGCCTTCATTCCTTGAGTGCCAAAATTATGGCCAGTAATTCCGTGTCGCCAATTTCATAATTGCACTCCGATGGAGAAAATTTCTTAGAGAAGAAACCGCACGGATGCAAGGAACCATCAGGCGTAGGACGTTGAGACAAGAGGACACCTACTCCAGTCTCAGATGCATTGACCTCAAGAACGAAAGGCAGGACAGGGTTAGGATGAGCCAGTACTGGAGCAGCAGCAAAGGCAGTCTTAAGACTATCAAAAGCCTTAATGGCAGTAGGTGACCAATGGAGTGGATCATTCTCTTTACGGGTCATGTCTGTGATAGGTTTGGCCAAGGAAGAAAAGTTTTTACTAAACTTTCTATAGTAATTGGCAAAGCCTAAAAAAGGTTGAATAGAGTGAAGACCAACTGGGCAAGGCCAGTGCAGAACTGCAGCCAACTTGTCAGGATCCATGGAGAACCCTGCAATGGAGATCACATAACCTAGGAAGGTTACTTGAGTCTGATGGAATTCACATTTCTTGAGTTTACAAAACAGGCCATTCTCACGTAGTCTCTGAAGTACCCGTGTTACATCAGAACGTTGAGCCTCAAGTGTGGGTGAGTGTATGAGGATGTCATCTAAGTACATCACAACACACTGTTGCAACATATCTCATAGGACATCATTAATAAATTCCAGAAAAACAGCAGGAGCATTACATAGGCCGAAGGGCATTACAAGATAGTCATAATGCCCGCTCCTGGTTTTAAATCTGTTTTCCATTCGTGGCCCTCCTTAATCCTAATGAGATTGTACGCTCCTCTCAAATCAAGTTTAGAAAAGACTGTAGCTCCCTTGAGGCGGTCAAAGAATTCCATAATGAGTGGAATAGGGTAGGCATTCTTAATGGTAAGATGATTAAGACCCCTATAATCGATGCATGGTCTTAACTCACCATCCTTTTTCTGCACAAAGAACCTACTGAGAGAAAAACTGCTCATTCTATGAGGGCTGTTTCTTCTTCCTGGGCATTTAAAAATGAAGCTTCTGTGGAACAGTTTTGCAACGCTGCAATTTGGTCCTCTTTGCATACTTTTTCAAAGTTTTATAAATTTGATATTTTTGCCTCAGCTGAGGCTACTTTTGGGAGAAGGGTTCTTCAAGCGGTTGTGACTTCTGTTTAGGTCTACCTGTCTTATCATCTGTGTCCTCTAGCTAGCTTAGGTATTGATTCCCCCTAGTAATTGATGATACTGTGGACCACCCTTTATTTAAGACAGTTATTTTTTCTAAAACCTCTAAAATCTCAGGCACCTCTACACTTTTGTGTTATCTTCTTTTTCCATTTTTCCTTCGGCCGAATGACTGGAGGTTATGGGTAAGGGAAGTGACATACTGTATATAGCAGCTTTGCTGTAGTGCTCTTTGCCTCCTCCTGCTGGCCAGGAGTGATATTCCCACTAGTAATTGATGATTCTGTGGACTCATCATATACGGAAAGAAAGAAATTGATCAGGTAAGCATAAATTATGTTTTTACTTGATGATTGAAATACTGCACTCTCCCCATAAATACTGGAAACCTAACAACCCTAGCATCCCACACTAATATTCTTATGGTAAAGTATAACCAGAATAGGTTAAACCCATCTCTCCTTCCCAGCTACTTTGCATGACTGGGTGTAGAAGGCACATTTCATACATAGACTTTATAAAAGTTCTTCCACCACTCAGCAGATTAAATTCCAATGATTCAAAGGAACTGCCTAGTAGACATGTTATCTTCCTTATTCACTATTCGGACCCAGAACTAAGAATCAGCTGGATACTTGAAAAAGCAATGTAAATGCTGAATACAATCTAATGGAATTAACTACCACATTTGACATAAATTCAGATACTTATATAACCCAGACATCAATATATATGTTATAAGCATTAAGTTTTGTTTTTTATCTCCATTCAAAAAGAAAAAGCATTCAAAATTTGTAGTGATCTGAAAGACAAATTAAATTACTACATTTCAGCCAAATTAATTAATCCGAAAAAGCTTATAAATATTTTAAAATCAATGACTAACAATTAGTTATTTTATGCTATGATGTGACAAAACATAGAAACCAATTTTGAGACATTATTATGGCTCAGATTGCACTAGCAAGTGCAGACAGAAGCTGTTATAAAGAAATGTCTATCTATTATAAAGACATATTTGCAGCTGCTTATTCATAGCTTTGTGTTCTCTCAATTGTGATTTGCTAATTACTTGACCAATCAAGACTGAGCACCAAATAGTGTGGTGCAAATAAAAAGTGCTTTTTACTTTCATGATTCAGACAGATCATGTGATTTTAAACAACTTTCCAACTTCTCTTCTAATCTAATTTGCTTTGTTCTCTTGGTATCCTAAGTTGAAAAGCATACATAGGTAGGTTCAGGAGCAGAAATGCATTATTAGGAGCTAGATGCTGATTGGTAACTGCACATAAACTGGCTCACCAGACGTGTTCAGCTAAGGATAAAAAGAGAATGAATTGGAAAGTTGTTTAAAATCACATGCGGCTAGATTTGGAGTTTTGTCGGTAACGACCCGAAAAACTAACGCCCGCGTTTTACTGGCCGCACCATAAAAATAACTCTGGTATCGAGAGTCCACATAAAGGCTGCGTTAGGCTCCAAAAAAGGAGCGTAGAGCATTTTTAACGCAGCTTCAACTCTCGATACCAGAGTTGCTTACGGACGCGGCCAGCCTCAAAAACGTGCTCGTGCACGATTCTCCCATAGGAAACAATGGGGCTGTTTGAGCTGAAAAAAAACCTAACACCTGCAAAAAAGCTGCGTTCAGCTCCTAACGCAGCCCCATTGTTTGCTATGCGGTAACCCTTCCGACGTCTGCACTTAACACTCTAATATGTACCCCGAGTCTAAACACCCCTAACCTTACACTTATTAACCCCTAATCTGCCGCCCCCGCTATCGCTGACCCCTGCATATTATTTTTAACCCCTAATCTGCCGCTCCATAAACCGCCGCTACTTACATTATCCTTATGTACCCCTAATCTGCTGCCCCTAACACCGCCGACCCCTATATTATATTTATTAACCCCTAATCTGCCCCCCACAACGTCGCCTCCACCTGCCTACACTTATTAACCCCTAATCTGCCGACCGGACCGCACCGCTATTATAATAAAGTTATTAACCCCTAATCCGCCTCACTAACCCTATCATAAATAGTATTAACCCCTAATCTGCCCTCCCTAACATTGCCGACACCTAACTTCAAACATTAACCCCTAATCTGCCGACCGAATCTCGCCGCTATTCTAATAAATGTATTAACCCCTAAAGCTAAGTCTAACCCTAATACTAACACCCCCCTAAGTTAAATATAATTGAAATCTAACGAAATTAATTAACTCTTATTAAATAAATTATTCCTATTTAAAGCTAAATACTTACCTGTAAAATAAATCCTAATATAGCTACAATATAAATTATAATTATATTATAGCTATTTTAGGATTTATATTTATTTTACAGGTAACTTCGTATTTATTTTAACCAGGTACAATAGCTATTAAATAGTTAAGAACTATTTAATAGCTAAAATAGTTAAAATAATTACAAATTTACCTGTAAAAGAAATCCTAACCTAAGTTACAAATAAACCTAACACTAGACTATCAATAAATTAATTAAATAAACTACCTACAATTACCTACAATTAACCTAACACTACACTATCAATAAATTAATTAAATACAATTGCTACAAATAAATACAATTAAATAAACTAGCTAAAGTACAAAAAATAAAAAAGAACTAAGTTACAAAAAATAAAAAAATATTTACAAACATAAAAAAATATTACAATTTTAAACTAATTACACCTACTCTAAGCCCCCTAATAAAATAACAAAGCCCCCCAAAATAAAAAAATGCCCTACCCTATTCTAAATTACTACAGTTCAAAGCTCTTTTACCTTACCAGCCCTGAACAGGGCCCTTTGCGGGGCATGCCCCAAGAAGTTCAGCTCTTTTGCCTGTAAAAAAAACATACAATACCCAAGCCCCCCAACATTACAACCCACCACCCACATACCCCTAATCTAACCCAAACCCCCCTTAAATAAACCTAACACTAAGCCCCTGAAGATCATCCTACCTTGTCTTCACCATACCAGGTTCACCGATCGGTCCAGAAGAGCTCCTCCGATGTCCTGATCCAAGCCCAAGCAGGGGGCTGAAGAGGTCCATGATCTGGCTGAAGTCTTCATCCAAGCGGGGCAGAAGAGTTCTTCCATCCGATTGAAGTCTTCATCCAAGCGGCATCCATCCGGAGCGAAGCGGCAGCATCCTGAAGACCTCCACCGCGGAACATCCATCCTGGCCGACGACTGAACGACGAATGACGGTTCCTTTAAATGACGTCATCCAAGATGGCGTCCCTCGAATTCCGATTGGCTGATAGGATTCTATCAGCCAATCGGAATTAAGGTAGGAATATTCTGATTGGCTGATGGAATCAGCCAATCAGAATCAAGTTCAATCCGATTGGCTGATCCAATCAGCCAATCAGATTGAGCTTGTGTTCTATTGGCTGTTCCGATCAGCCAATAGAATGCGAGCTCAATCTGATTGGCTGATTGGATCAGCCAATCGGATTGAACTTGATTCTGATTGGCTGATTCCATCAGCCAATCAGAATATTCCTACCTTAATTCCGATTGGCTGATAGAATCCTATCAGCCAATCGGAATTCGAGGGACGCCATCTTGGATGACGTCCCTTAAAGGAACCGTCATTCTGCAGTTGGACGTCGCCGGAAGAAGATGGGTCCGCGGTGGAGGTCTTCAGGATGGAGCCGGTCGTCATCGGATGAAGATAGAAGATGCCGCTTGGATCAAGATGGTTGCCGGTCCGGATCGCCTCTTCTTCCCGGATAGGATGAAGACTTTGGAGCCTCTTCTGGACCTCTTCAGGCACCGGATGATGGATCGCCAATCCCCGCTTAGGTTGGATGAAGATTTTGGAGCCAGGACGGATCAGTGATACCTGGTGAGGTGAAGACAAGGTAGGATGATCTTCAGGGGCTTAGTGTTAGGTTTATTTAAGGGGGGTTTGGGTTAGATTAGGGGTATGTGGGTGGTGGGTTGTAATGTTGGGGGGGGGTATTGTATGTTTTTTTTTTACAGGCAAAAGAGCTGAACTTCTTGGGGCATGCCCCGCAAAGGGCCCTGTTCAGGGCTGGTAAGGTAAAAGAGCTTTTAACTTTAGTAATTTAGAATAGGGTAGGGCATTTTTTATTTTGGGGGGCTTTGTTGTTTTATTAGGGGGCTTAGAGTAGGTGTAATTAGTTTAAAATTGTTGTAATATTTTTCTTATGTTTGTAGATATTTTTTTATTTTTTGTAACTTAGTTCTTTTTTATTTTTTGTACTTTAGCAAGTTTATTTAATTGTATTTATTTGTAGGAATTGTATTTAATTAATTTATTGATAGTGTAGTGTTAGGTTAATTGTAGGTAATTGTAGGTAGTTTATTTAATTAATTTATTGATAGTATAGTGTTAGTTTTAATTGTAACTTAGTTTAGGATTTCTTTTACAGGTAAATTTGTAATTATTTTAACTATTTTAGCTATTAAATAGTTCTTAACTATTTAATAGCTATTGTACCTGGTTAAAATAAATACAAAGTTACCTGTAAAATAAATATAAATCCTAAAATAGCTATAATATAATTATAATTTATATTGTAGCTATATTAGGATTTATTTTACAGGTAAGTATTTAGCTTTAAATAGGAATAATTTATTTAATAAGAGTTAATTTATTTCGTTAGATTTAAATTATATTTAACTTAGGGGGGTGTTAGTGTTAGGGTTAGACTTAGTTTTAGGGGTTAATACATTTATTAGAATAGCGGTGAGCTCCGGTCGGCAGATTAGGGGTTAATAATTGAAGTTAGGTGTCGGCGATGTTAGGGAGGGCAGATTAGGGGTTAATACTATTTATTATAGGGTTAGTGAGGCGGATTAGGGGTTAATAACTTTACTATAGTAGCGCTCAGGTCCGGTCGGCAGATTAGGGGTTAATAAGTGTAGGCAGGTGGAGGCGACGTTGTGGGGGGCAGATTAGGGGTTAATAAATATAATATAGGGGTCGGCGGTGTTAGGGGCAGCAGATTAGGGGTACATAGGGATAATGTAGCTGGCGGCGGCGTGCGGACGGCAGATTAGGGGTTAATAAGTGTAGGTAGCTGGCGGCGACGTTGTGGGGGGCAGATTAGGGGTTAATAAATATAATACAGGGGTCGGCGGTGTTAGGGGCAGCAGATTAGGGGTACATAAGGATAACGTAGGTGGCGGTCGGCAGATTAGGGGTTAAAAAAATGTAATCGAGTGGCGGCGATGTGGGGAACCCTCGGTTTAGGGGTACATAGGTAGTTTATGGGTGTTAGTGTACTTTAGAGTACAGTAGTTAAGAGCTTTATGAACCGGCGTTAGCCCAGAAAGCTCTTAACTACTGACTTTTTTCCTGCGGCTGGAGTTTTGTCGTTAGATGTCTAACGCTCACTTCAGAAACGACTCTAAATACCGGAGTTAGGAAGATCCCATTGAAAAGATAGGATACGCAATTGACGTAAGGGGATCTGCGGTATGGAAAAGTCGCGGCTGAAAAGTGAGCGTTAGACCCTATTTTGAGTGACTCTAAATACCGGCGGTAGCCTAAAACCAGCGTTAGGAGCCTCTAACGCTGGTTTTCACGGCTACCGCCAAACTCCAAATCTAGGTCATGCTCTTTCTGAATCATGAAAGAAAAAAAAAAAGGGTTTCATGTCCTTTTAATTACTTGTGATCTATTTATAATGCAGCTAGTAAAGTGTTGGTGCTGCACTCATGGAAAATAACAGCAGAAGGCAAATAACTGCAACAGGCAGATGCATGGTAGTATTTTTGTACACCTGTAATTAAAATGCCTTAAAGGGACAGTCTACACCAGAATTTGTAGTGTTTAAAAAGATAGATAACCCCTGTATTACCCATTCCCTAGTTTTGCACAACCAACACAGTTATATAAATACACTTTTTACCTCTGTGATTACCTTGTATCTAAGCCTCTGCAAACTGCCCCCTTATTTCAGTTCTTTTGACAGACATCCATTTTAGCCAATCAGAGCTGGCTCACCTGAACTCCATGTGCGTGAGCACAGTTATCTATATGACACACATGAACTAACACCCTCTAGTGGTGAAAAACTGTCAAAATGCCCTGAGAGAAGAGGCGGCCTTCAAGGGCTTAGAAATTATCATATGAACCTCCTAGGTTTAGCTTTCAAATAAGAATACCAAGGGAACAAAGCAAAATTGTTGATAAAAGTAAATTGGAAAATTGTTTAAAATTACATTCTCTATCTGAATCATGAAAGTTTATTTTGGACTAGACTGTCCCTTTAATTGATAGTCATGACCTGTATATCCAAATGTACCAAACCTTTTATTTTTAATACTCTACAAGCACTAAAAGTGTAGCCATGGTAAAATGTAAAATAAATGGTTTAAACTATTGACCGTCACAAACTAGAGCAAAGTAAAAGTCAAAATATCTCAGAACCCCAAAATGTCATTTTTGTTGTAACTGACAATCACTGCTGGAATGCAAAATGTTAGCCAAGGTTATTAACACAATCAATTGAAAAATGAACCTCATAATGACCCTTTCAAAAACAAAAACTATGTGTAATCATAAAGTCATTATGTTATTTTCACAATATGTCTCACTAAAGAGAAATCATTTGTAACCGACCTTTAAATCAACAACAGTTTTTGAGAATGTTACACAACTAATATAATGATCTTCTCCTGGGTACTATTTCAAGGCCTACTAGTACTGTCAAATAAGTGAACCATAGAAACATCTGCCAAAGGAAATCTGAGCTAATGCTTTAGTTATTTTTATGCCTGTATTTTACTGCTTAATCTTCACAATATATATCATCCTTGATAAATCCCAAGCATCAACCAGAGAGAGCACAAGAGAGTGCTACATTGGTACAACGTGTGTTGTTATTATTACAACACGACTAAAACATTTTCTTATTCTAAAACAATATTTATAAAAAATTGTCTTTTTTTTAATAAATATTGTAATGTAATGTTTTATATGTCTTCTGTTTTTTTGATTGTAATGATCTTTCACCAGATCAAACACATCGGGCTCTATTTAACAAGCTCCGAAAAGAGCTTGACGGCCCGTGTTTCTGGCGAGTCTGAAGACTCGCCAGAAACAGCAGTTATGGAGCAGCGGTCACAAAGACCGCTGCTCCATAACCTGTACGCCTGCTCTGAGCAGGCGGACAGACATTGCCGGAAATCAACCCGATTGAGTACGATCTGGTTGATTGACACCCCCTGCTGGCTGCCCATTGGCCGCGAGTCTGCAGGGGGCGGTGTTGCACCAGCAGCTCTTGTGAGCTGCTGGTGCAATGCTGAATACGGAGAGCGTATTGCTATAACTATGGGCCATCTAGTTTAGTCAGATTATGGGTTTATATGCTTGTTGTAAGTCAGTATAAAAGAAATGCCATTATTTTGTGACTTCTTACTTTATGCATGTCACTAAATAATAGCTGTCCCTATAGTTT
Source organism: Bombina bombina (assembly GCF_027579735.1). Taxonomy (NCBI): domain Eukaryota; kingdom Metazoa; phylum Chordata; class Amphibia; order Anura; family Bombinatoridae; genus Bombina; species Bombina bombina. The sequence goes on along the minus strand of NC_069502.1, from coordinate 956,969,658 downwards.
GCAATGTCCAAAGCATAGGAGCTGCTGACCCTTCTCTGGTCCAGTGCCATTGCCCATAAATCCTTATCCCATGATAGTGCAGGCCGCACTGCCCCTTGCAAATGGTAAATGTGGAGACATTAGCTTCTGCTGCTCTAGAAGTAGATTGATATTGTGAAGTGTATCCTCAAGCCTGGAGAGATCTTGCTCTTGTATGTTTTATGATGAAAACACATAATACATCTTGCCAGTAGGTGTAAATACAGTTCTTGTATGAGGTTTATGTTGCTCTTGAGAAAAGCATTTTTATCTGTTAAAGCGCATAGAGATTTTGGTATTTTATAAAGGCTGTAGGCAACTTGTTTTTAACATATGGCTTTGAGATCCTGTTAATGAACCAATTAAGATTCTTTCACCTTGTGAGTACCTTCCATAAGGTATCATTCTTGTATGAAGTTTATTACACTATATCCACTATCCCCCCAAGAAATATTGTGGGTGGGACCGATAATGCATACCCCCCCCAGTTAAATGAGGCATGAGGATTGCTTAATAGCCATTAGTGGGGGAACTTTCAGCGTCGCAAAGGATGCAGGAGTTCCACCACTGCTAGGGAGGTTTTTGTTCACTGTGTTTGTTGCTCCTCATGGTCGGTAGAAGGATGCTCAGTAGGAGCACTAAATGTCTGTGAAAAGCCACCTGCGTCAAGAGCAGCTTGCAGGTGCAGTGTCAGGTAAAGACAGCACAGTGCACGCTGCATGTTGATGGTTCCCAGTCCAATCAATGCCCTGCCCAATTCCAGGTCTCGGCTCCCCATGCATTCTGTTCCCACTTCTGGGTAGAGAGAGGTGGCATAGTTCTTGTGTGCACCACCTGAGCAGTAAACTGGTCACTCCACATCTCTAGCATGTCCAGCTCCAAGGAAACCAGGCCGATGCAGCTCCCGGGGAGCCTGAAGGAGAAGTGTAAGAGGCTGGGAGCCTGCTGTGCTGAGACAGGGAGCCACTCTAGGCATGGGAGCCTATCTCTGTGTACCGTGACAATGGCAGTGCAGCCTGCACACAGCATTTCTGTCAGTGTTGAGACTGGGGTTTGCACTTGTAGGGACTTATAAGTGGAGGGGCACAAATAGCAGGTGGAACACTAATATACCCAACACCAGCACTGCTCTATATGCAGTCTTATCAATCGCAAAGTATGCATTCTGGGTTATTCCATTGTTTGTGTGTGTGTCTGAGTGTTTCTATGTGTGTGTGTGAGAGAGAGAGAGAGAGAGAGACAAAGAGAGAGACAAAGAGAGAGAGAGAGGGAGGAGTGCTTCTGTGCTGTGAGAATGTTTTTGTGTCTATGTGTGTCTGAGTGTTTCTGTGTGATATATACAATTTGCTATTCCAGACAATTCTAATCCTACTGAGCTTTTTGGTTTCCTATGGTCAAGGTATCCCACAGTTAAATCTTTGAGAATTAATTCCAACCATCTTGGTCAGGGGTTTAAGCTTTCTTTGTAGAATTGTTGTTATACAAGTATGCCCTCAAGCAAAGAGAGACCAGCTTTTGAAATTACAAAGAAATATTCTTTAACAACTGAACATTTTTGAACACCTTGAGAAGAAAATATGAAATTGGCTTCAGCACTATCTTATCTTGAGAAGAGACTCTTTAAGCTTAAAGGGACAGTCAACACCAGAATTTTTGTTGTTTTAAAAGATAGATAATCCCTTAATTACCAATTCCCCAGTTTTGCATAACCAACACAGTTATAATAATACACGTTTTACCTCTGTAATTGCCTTGTATCTAAGCCTCAGCAGACTGCCCCCTTATTTCAGTTCTTTTGACAGACTTGCATTTTAGCCAATTAGAGCTGTCTCCATGGTAAATTCACATGCATGAGCTCAATGTTATCTATATGAAACACGTGAACTAATGCCCTCTAGTGGTGAAAAACTATCAAAATGCATTTAGATTAGAGGTGGCCTTCAAAGTCTAAGAAATTAGCATATGAACCTCCTAGGTTTAGCTTTCAACTAAGAATACCAAGAGAACAAAGCAAAATTGGTGATAAAAGTAAATTGTAAAGTTACATGCCCTATTTGAAACATGAAAGTTTTTTTTTTTTACTTGACTGTCCCTTTAAGTAATGTTCAATCAGAAAACTGTCTAGAAAGTTAAACAAATCCTAAAGATATATATGCAAGGCTCCTATGTGGATTTTTTTAGTTCAGTGAACTGGTACTTAATCATTAATCAAATTATGTTCCTCACATGAAAAGGCCTGATGTTCTAAGACTCTTTAAGATATATTAAGTACCAACAGGAAAGCTGTCTAGTTACATGCAAGGCTACAATGTGGATGTTTTATTATCATTCTATATACATAAAATAAGAAGTGCTGACTGACTGACTGACTGAATGATTGACTGACTGACTGACTCATCATACCCAGCTCAAACCGTTTAACCAAGGAACGTGAAATTTGGAAGTTACGTTGTTTTTATGACGTAGGAATCCACTAAGGAAGGATTTTTGGAAATTGCGTCCCTAAGGGGGTGAAAAAGGGGAATGAACTTTTTTATGAGGATACCTATATCTCAAAAACTGACAATGCTACAGACGTGAAAATTGGTATTTAGATTCTCCTTGAAAAATAAAGAAACATGTGTTTTACCATTTCCCCAAACTCCACTTAAGGGGGAGTCAAAAGAGGGGGGGGGGGGCTGATTTATGAGGATACCTATGTCTCAAAAACCGATGATGTTACAGACGTGAAAATTGGTGTTTAGATTCTACCTGAAAAATAAAGAAACACATGTTTTACCATTTCCCCAAAATCCACTTAAGGGGGGTCAAAAGGGGGGGCTAATTTATGAGGATGTCTATATTTCAAAAACGGACTATGTTACAGACGTGATAATTGGTATTTAGATTCTCCTTGAAAAATAAAGAAACACATGTTTTACCATTTCCCCAAAATCCACTTAAGGGGGGTCAAAAGGGGGGGCTAATTTATGAGGATGCCTATATTTCAAAAACGGACTATGTTACAGACGTGATAATTGGTATTTAGATTCTCCTTGAAAAATAAAGAAACACATGTTTTACCATTTCCCCAAAATCCACTTAAGGAGGGTCAAAAGGGGGGGGCTGATTTATGAGGATACCCATATCTCAAAAACCGACGTTACAGATGTGAAAACTGGTATTTAGATTCTCCTTGAAAAATAAAGAAACAATTGTTTTACTATTTTCCGAAAATCCACTTTAGGGGATCAAAAGGGGGGTGATTTATGAGGATACCTATATCTCAAAAACCAAAGATGTTACAGACGTGAAAATTGGTATTTAGATTCTCCTTTAAAAATAAAGAAATACATGTTTTAACATTTCACAAAAATCCACTTAAGGGGGGTTAAAAGAGGGTGGGCTGATTTATGAGGAAACCTATATCTCAAAAACCAAAGATATTACAGACGTGAAAATTGGTATTTAGATTACAAGAAAAACAGCGAATTAACAAAAAATCAAGAAGTTCATGTCAGCGAGTGTGCAACCCGAACAGGCACACACATTAGGGCACACATCATTGCGAGTAATCGCGTTTTTCACTATTTTTTTACAAATCACAAAATCCATGCGAGCAAAACCGCGGGCAACAGCTAGTAGCTGATAAAAATTAACAATCAGTTCAGATTATATTGGCTTGATTATACTTATTGATGAAATTGCTGAATTTTCTTTGTACTATGGACTGGAACTTTACCATGTATCCATGCAGGAATTATAATATGTCTTCAAAAACAAGAGCCACTAATGTGCTCTTGTGTGTTTGACTTCTGTGTACAAATGTCATTGTATACTTTAGTATACATGGAATTAGTTTTCAGAAGTACAAAATAAGAACAAAAAAACTTTCTTCTGCTTCTTCTGAAGTTGTACATACATAAAAAAATTAAAATATTAAATAAATTATTGCCTTACATGGGTTGATTGCATATCTGTCAGCAATCCAACACTTAAGACACTATAGAAAGCTCAAATTATGCAGGCAACTCAATTACGAGATGGATTCTCTTAAGTTTGATAAATTGATGATGTTTTGGAGAATGTGGGCCCAAGCATGTAAGAGAGGCAGTGCTTGGTTGAATGAGAGTTATGAGAGGGTAACTGTTAATGACAGTGGAAGGGCCTATAAGAGTACACGTGAGAAGGGCACAGTCACATCAGTGATGTGCAGTCACTAGAGGCAGGTGATGCAGTGCTTCACCTCTCATATGGGCAAAAATATATTTTTTTTTTATAATTTGTAATTATAAATATAATTTTGTAATTTTTTTTCCCCAGCATTTTTTTTTTCACAGCTACATGTTGTGCAATGGAGAGGCACAAGCAGGTCTGCCCACCATTACACAACATGCTGCGCCACCTACTGGATGAAAGTGGTTAAGATCATTGCATGGCCCATTAACTGCTTATTTGAGGCAGTCCTATTTGGGCTGAACCAATCCAGTGAGAGGCATTAGTAAGTGGAACTTAGGGTTGGGGCTGGATGTTAAATCATATAAAACAAAACAAAAATGGAAAAAAACAACTTTCATATATTTTGTTGCTGTCCTGTGAACCTGCTAGCTTTGCTAAAGTGAAAAAGAGAGTTCTGTTCTTCCCCTCTACGTGCAGTGGAATGTGCCACTGTCACTTCCTGAATCCTTACAGAGCAGGAAGAGAGGCAGAGAGAGCAGTGTTTTAGCCACATCTTATTAAAGTAAGATTTTACTGAAAGGGATTCTGTTAGTGAAAGTGATAATTTCATGAATGTGGTTTAGTGTTTTTTGTGTTTTTACTCTTTTACAGCAGTTTAAGGATTGTTTTTGTATTTTGTTTACTCAAAATTTACACCCACTAACTTAGCAGCTTGCCTCTGTACTTCACACTAATTTATAGTCTCACTTTATGAACTCTCTGTAGCTCTGCTGTTTTATTACTTAAAAATGCAGTGGTCCCTGTCCCCCCCCCCCTTGTGTGTGTTTCTCTCTCTCTCTATCTATCCATCTCTCTCCTTATGTGTTGTTCTCCCCCATGGTCTCTTTCTCTCTCTGTCTCTCTTCCTCCCCCTCTGACTCTCTCATCCCTTATGTGTCTCTCTAACCCTCTGTGTGTGATTGTGTCTCTCTCTCTTTCTCTCTCTCTAACCCTCTGTGTGTGATTGTGTCTCTCTCTCTCTAACCCTCTGTGTGTGATTGTGGCTCTCTCTCTTTCTCTCTCTCTCTCTCTCTCTCTCTCTAACCCTCTGTGTATGATTGTGTCTCTCTCTTTCTCTCTCTCTAACCCTCTGTGTGTGATTGTGTCTCTCTCTTTCTCTAACCCTCTGTGTGTGATTGTGTCTCTCTCTCTTTCTCTAACCCTCTGTGTGATTGTGTTTCTCTCTCTTTCTCTCTCTCTAACCCTCTGTGTATGATTGTGTCTCTCTCTCTTTCTCTCTCTCTAACCCTCTGTGTGTGATTGTGGCTCTCTTTCTCTCTCTCTCTCTCTCTCTCTCTCTCTCTCTCTCTAACCCTTTGTGTGTGATTGTGTCTCTCTCTCTAACCCTCTGTGTGTGATTGTGTTTCTCTCTCTTTCTCTCTTCCTAACCCTCTGTGTATGATTGTGTCTCTCTTTCTCTCTCTCTAACCCTCTGTGTGTGATTGTGGCTCTCTTTCTCTCTCTCTCTCTAACCCTCTGTGTATGATTGTGTCTCTCTCTCTTTCTCTAACCCTCTGTGTGTGATTTTGTCTCTCTCTCTTTCTCTCTTTCTAACCCTCTGTGTGTGATTGTGGCTCTCTCTCTCTCTTTCTCTCTCTCTCTCTCTCTCTCTCTCTCTCTCTCTCTCTCTCTCTCTCTCTCTCTCTCTCTCTCTCTCTCTCTAACCCTCTGTGTGTGATTGTGTCTCTCTCTCTCTCTAACCCTCTGTGTGTGATTGTGTCTCTCTCTCTTTCTCTAACCCTCTGTGTGTGATTGTGTCTCTCTCTCTCTTTCTCTCTTTCTAACCCTCTGTGTGTGATTGTGTCTCTCTATCTCTTTCTCTCTCTCTCTCTAACCCTCTGTGTGTGATTGTGTCTCTCTCTCTTTCTCTCTCTCTCTAACCCTCTGTGTGTGATTGTGTCTCTCACTCTTTCTCTCTCTCTCTAACCCTCTGTGTGTGATTGTGTCTCTCTCTCTCTTTCTCTCTCTCTAACACTCTGTCTGTGATTGTGTGTCTCTTTCTCTCTCTCTCTAACCCTCTGTGTGTGATTGTGTCTCTCTCTCTCTCTTTCTCTCTCTCTCTAACCCTCTGTGTGTGATTGTGTGTGTCTCTCTCTCTTTCTCTCTCTCTAACCCTCTGTGTGTGATTGTGTCTCTATCTTTCTCTCTCTCTCTAACCCTCTGTGTGTGATTGTGTCTCTTTCTCTCTCTCTCTCTCTCTCTCTCTCTCTCTCTCTAACCCTCTGTGTGTGATTGTCTCTCTCTCTCTCTCTCTCTCTCTCTCTCTAACCCTCTGTGTATGATTGTGTCTCTCTCTCTTTCTCTCTCTCTAACCCTCTGTGTGTGATTGTGTCTCTCTCTCTTTCTCTCTCTCTCTAACCCTCTGTGTATGATTGTGTCTCTCTCTATTTCTCTCTCTCTCTAACCCTCTGTGTGTGATTGTGTCTCTCTTTCTCTAACCCTCTGTATGTGATTGTGTCTCTCTCTCTTTCTCTCTCTCTCTAACCCTCTGTGTGTGATTGTGTCTCTCTCTCTTTATTTCTCTCTCTCTAACCCTCTGTGTGTGATTGTGTCTCCCTCTATCTCTTTCTCTCTCTCTAACCCTCTGTGTGATTGTGTCTCTCTTTCTCTCTCTCTAACCCTCTGTGTGATTGTGTCTCTCTTTCTCTCTCTCTCTAACCCTCTGTGTGATTGTGTCTCTCTCTCTCTCTTTCTCTCTCTCTAACCCTCTTTGTGTGATTGTGTCTCTCTCTTTCTCTCTAACCCTCTGTGTCTCTCTCTTCCCGTCTCTCTCTCCCTCTCCCTCCGAGTGCTTTTCTGTGTTTCTGTTTACCTTTTATTTATTTAATTAATGAATTGGTAGTGCCATCTGATGGTGTGGCTTTATTTAAAAGGGTGAGGTCAAGCGCCCCACCATCTTTAAATTTCACCAGCCGCCACTGGATCAAGACATTTTTATATTTACTGAATAATGAAAGAATCTATAAGCATAATTTGCAGCATGTTTAAAGTATGTTTTAAACATATTTTAATGGGCATGGATTTCTAGATCTCATAATCATTGTGTTATCTGGCAAGAGTTTCTGTTACAATCCTTTTAGACTAAAATCAGATGTTTACTAAGTTGACCAGTTTTCCAAGACACCATTTAAAGGGACATGAAACCCATATGCATTTTTAAATAACTTTCCAATTTACATCTAATATCTAATTTTCTTCATTCTGTGTTGAAAATAATATCTAAATATGCTCAGTAGCTGCTGATTGGTGGCTGCACATAGATACCTCATGTGATTGGCTCACCCATGTGCATTGCTATTTCTTCAACAAAGGATATCTAAAGAATGAAGGCATATCCCAGCCTTCTGACGTCACCGCATGTCACTGAGTCACATATATATGCACAGCCGCCTGAGCTTCTTTTGGAGGCAAGGTGGAAATACTGCTGGATTTTAGAAGATACATCCAGGTATATTTTCTGAAGAAGATGTTGTAGTATAACTACTAAGGTTATTGGCTAAATCAGAGACATCTTGTCTTAGATAGGATATTTGGGATAGTAAGTTAGTAGGACAGGATTTAAAGGGACAAATTAAACCCAAACATTTTCTTTCATGATTCAGATAGAGCATACATATGTAAACAACTTTCTGATTTACTTTATTATCAATTTTGCTTCATTCTCTTAGAATCCTTTATTGAAGAAGCAGCAATGCACTACTGGGAACTACCTGAACACATTGGTAAGCCAATCACAAAAGGCATATTTGTGCAGCCACCAATCAGTAACTAGCTCCCAGCTTCTGAGCCTATCTAGATATGATTTTCAACATAGGATACAAAGAGAACAAAGCAAATTAGATAAAAGAAGTACATTACAAATTGTTTAAATTTGTGTGCTCTGAATTCTGTCTGAATCATGAAAGAACAATTTTGGGTTTCATGTCCCTTTATTCTCCTATATTCTCTTAAGTGACCTGTTTATGAGTGTTTTTTTTTATACTTTTTAAATTATTCATTGTATATATCTCATGTTGCCAATAAATATTTAGTGAAACTTAAGATCTCCTGGTTATACTTTTTAATGTGATGTAATTCTGGCAATGTCATATGTAATGTTTGTCTGGTACATTTTCTTTAATGTTTCTACTTTAGTTTTGTCTTTCCTCCAAACTCTCTCCTCCTCTGCACAATCTCTTTCTCTTTCTCTCTCTTTCTCATATTCCAAACACTCACACTCCTTTCTTTTCACTTACTATCAATCCATATCGCTAATCCTTCTCATTTCATCACACTATAATCACTATTTCTTCCATTCTCCATACCTCTTTCCTGTCCTTCTAAATGGGATGCACTGCTATAAACGTGTTTTCCCTATAAAAACCCAGTCACAAAGATGCAATCTTGTTTGAGTAGTTGTTTGCAAATACAAAATTGCAATAGAGCGGGTTCAAATTCTATAGTTTCAGTACTGTAAATATCCAGTATAAGAAGATACGATCAGTCCATCTAATAGAATCCTCTAGTCTTCTTCTTGTTTTCAGATGTAGATCCCACCACAAATGGTGCTATTACAATCAATAAATGTAAATATTGTAAATAAAAAAATACTTTTATAATATTAAACATGGCAATATAGTGATTGATCTATCACACTCACAGTATGCCCATAATGACAACATACAATTGGCATTATGATGGTTTAGCAGTGGTGAGGATGGAAACAGATTACAATAGGTTTCTTTTGAACTCTTAATTACGCAATCCCATTTGAAAGGCTGGTTATGAGAATGCCAGTACTGTTAGTGACAATCACACAGTGCAAGTATGACTCAGAGACAGCATTGCTCCTAGCTGTTGGGGTCCTTATCTCACTTTTTCTGAAGATCCCCTTAGCTGTACAGGATATCATGTACTCAACACAAATACATATATTAATGAACCTATACATATGTAAATGCATGCCCTGGCCACTGCTTAAAGACTATACAATAGCATTGAATAAAACTTTAATGAATTAATACCATTTATGTTAATACATTACACCTATAAATGTATCCATGGCCATTTCAAAGTGTCTTGCACATGTGCAATATTATAGAATGTTTCAAAATAGTCTTGGAATACTTTGGAATACTTGAAATTCCAATTTGGCCCTTTTATCAAGTACCTTGAGGAGATGAATTAAAAAAGGCAAAACTGGTCTCAAACAGGTGTAGCCACCAACCATTTGTGAGCTCCCAGTATTAAATTGCTGCTGCTGAACCTACCTAAGTATGCTTTTCAACAAAGGATAACATGAAAATTAAGTACATTTGACAAAAATAAATTGAAAAGTCTCTTGAAATGGAATGCTTTATCTGAACCATGAAAGTTTATTTTTGACTTTCATGTCCCTTAAATATGTTTGTGATTTTCTCCATGTCTCCCAAGATATTTCAAAGCCTATATACATCCAAATATTTAAGTGGAATTATTTACTTGCATTTTTACTGTAATTATGACCCCTTAACCCCTTAAGGACCAGTGACGTACCCTGTATGTCACTGGCCTTTATTTGGGACTTAATTGTTTTATAGCGTGGTCTTGCCACCAGCGTTGAGACTGCTCTATTCCACAAAGCCTGCTGGAGGGAGGGTATTAATAGTGTATTCTTGCTAGACTTGTACTATTATGTCCTGACAAAACCTTTAACGACCAGTGACATACAGGGTACATTGTTGTCATTAAGGGGTTATAGGGACATTGTACACTAGATTTTTCTTTGCAGAAATGTTATGCAGATAATCCATTTATATAGCCCATCTGGGGTGTTTTTGTAATAATGTATAGTTTTGCTTATTGTTAATAACATTGTGCTGATTTGCAGACTCCTTAGCAAGCCCCAAAGTTTTAGATTTACTACTGATGTATACATACTTCAGATTGCTTCTGTTTGTATAATGAGCCTTTTAATATGCAGGGGATGAGGGAGGGTCCACTCTTAGCCTCTCTCAGTGGGTGTCCCAGCCTCACCTCATCAACAGTGCTAAATTAGGAGCTTCTAAGTAAGTTTTTAAAAGTTTTTTTTTTATCAGTTTCTGTGCATATTATTCTTTATGGTAGTGTCTATTAGATGCAGATAACTGAAAATTGGTGTATACTGTCCCTTTAAATGAGGCCTTAACACTAAATCTTTTTATGACCCTTTTCTACAATATGCAGCTGAAAACACCCAAGAAACATGTGACATTTACTGCATCTTTTGATTGTCATTTAATATTGCAATAAAAAGCTGCTTTTCAGCAAATGCTTTCCATATGTAAAATAATCTTTAAACAGCCATGGGAATTAGATCACTTCTAGTTTTCTATAAGTGTTGATGAAAAATGTAAATGTTAAATAGGAATGAGTAAGCTTAAAGGCATGGCATTTCAAATCCGAATTAGCGTTTTGACTGTCAACACTGCACTAAAATCGTATTTCATCTAAAAATGCGCTTGCCCAGTTTTTTTTTGTAACCATAAACACCACGAAAATAGACATTCTTGCTGCCATTATAAGCAAATCCTTACTAATAAAACTTTATTTGTTTATTTCTCAAGTTACCACTACAGTATTTATATTAACACCCAAGAGATCAACTGAATTTAATGATGAACTAAATTTATTTATTTTGTTGTTTTGTTTTTGCTTTATTTGTACAGATTTTGTCCAGTTTAGAAATGTATGTATTACATAAACAACTAGACCTAAGACTCCACAATCTAAACTTAGCAAGATAAGACGTGTTTTTTCACGACGATCCTCGCAGGGGCTGCCCTGGTGGAATTATCATAAAAAGGCACAGTTCCTGCGAGTGGCTAGATGTCTCCTATTAAGAGTAATGGAGCTCACTGGAAAGGGCCACTTCACTCCATAGAGCAAAGTTAGCTTTGAACAGGGGGCACACTTTAATAAGTAAATCCTGCGGCCAATAAATCACATTACGCTGCTTTCTGTGTATAGCATCTTACAGTCGCCTATATTTTCATATGCATGTGTTTTTCTATTAGGATTTTATTGTTTTGAGAAAAGCCACCTTTTACTTTGGGAGAAAAAACTGTGATATCTGTAGTGGGAAAATCTTTACAGGATTACGCTGGGATTAGAGAGACAATTTCATAGGTTACCATGGAACACCCATGTTCAGAACATTTTACGAAAAAACAACAACACTTTATATTTTATACTTATAAGTACTAATTTCTGTGTGTTTTTTGGCCAATCCAGTGTATTTCAATTGCTGTAAATATTTAATACGATTTATTCCTGAGTAATTTACATACAAATTTTACGTTTTTGATCAAATAACATTTTTGGTGACGAATTTTGTTACCATTTTTGATGTATCATAAAGTGAAGGTAAACTTTGATTAATGGTTTTTAAAAGTACTATTAAAAACAGGGGCACTTTCATTCATCAAAGTGTAGAAAGCTGTGTAGAGTGTGGTGTATACACCACACTCTACACATATTTTTATATTTATATAGGTCGCCACTAGGGGTAGCTGCATGACCCCACATAGTCAAGTTGCCACCCACCTCAATTACAAAACACACCACACACGTTTGTTGGGATTTAAAGGCCGCAGCTCATTTATTAACATAGTAAATAAACGTAAATAAACATAAATAAACATAAATAACCATAACTTAACAACAACCACAGTGCTTGCCCCCACTTGTCCACTTGCAAGCCCCGCCCAACCCAAGGGAGGGGCAATCACCATTAAACCAACCCCTGTTACTGCAACAGGAAGTCCAACCACTTCATAATAGGCGTAAGCCTCTACCAAACAGGGAAAGCACCCTGCCATGCTGCGACATCTTGTAACATCCATTATTAGGGAGGGAGGGTGGGAAATTCAGCTTCCACCGTTAGCTCCTGTTAGAAAATGTGCCTGTCACTTCCTGTGTTGTGCCTATACTCCTCTTCTTAGCCCAGCCCCCCTGTCCTCACCTTCACCTCTTGTTCTCTTCCTGTTGGGGTCATACAACCCTTCCTTCCATTTCCTCATCCAGGGTTCTGCTTGACCCCACATAGTCAAGTTGCCACCCACCTCAATTACAAAACACACCACACACGTTTGTTGGGATTTAAAGGCCGCAGCTCATTTATTAACATAGTAAATAAACATAAATAAACATAAATAAACATAAATAACCATAACTTAACAACAACCACAGTGCTTGCCCCACTTGTCCACTTGCAAGCCCCGCCCAACCCAAGGGAGGGGCAATCACCATTAAACCAACCCCTGTTACTGCAACAGGAAGTCCAACCACTTCATAATAGGCGTAAGCCTCTACCAAACAGGGCAAGCACCCCGCCACCTCTCACCCCCAAGGTGAGAACCGCCAACCAGAGCTAAGGCCTTCTCAATCCCCTCCTTTAAAGTGTAATTAAAGAGATGTAACCCCACCTCATTGAGGTGTATCCCATCTTTCAGGTAGAAACACCTCCCTGATTCACCCTCAAATTCCACATGCCTCAAACTCACACCTCTGCACCGTCTCACATGCCCACTCACCATTCTATTGATCTTCCGTCTGGAAGCCTCCAATCTCCCCAAATCCCAAGCTGACCTCCACACCAACCGACTCTCAATCTCAGACCATACAATAACCACCCCCAGGAAAAGCTGGCATATCCGGTCTATCCCCTTTTTCATGTCCTCCACCAAGTCTCTTTGTGACATGAACCCCAAGTCATTCCCTCCTACATGTATCACCAAAATTTGAGGGGGAGAAAACAATCTTGCAAATTCCACAACTTTCAAAACTAACTGGCCCCATTTCATACCCCTGATCCCCAGCCACTTTATCTCCACCTTCTCCCTGTCCAGTCCCAGCTGTAAACCATTGTCCTTCACTGCGGCAGCCTTCCTGGCCCAATGGATGTATGAATGCCCGATCACCCAGCACCTCACCGGACCTGTCAAAACAAATAGAGCCGTATCAGCTGCCGCACCCCCAACTTACACCCTCAGCCCCGGTCTAACGTACCCCTTGAACCTCTCTGATCTCCACCGCCCAATTCTTTTGATCACTCCTGCATCCAACCCTAACCCTGCAGCCTCTGTCGCCGCCCCTATTCTGAAAGAATGTGACCCAAAATCCATCCCCCCAATTCCCAGCCTCTCCAATGCCTTCCTGAACACTGCAATGAATTGGTACCTAGACAACTCTGAACCGTCCGCATGGAGGAACAGCGGCCCATTCCTTTTGGGGCGCAAACCAAGGTAATCTCTCGTTGCGGCCACCGGGCAGCACCTCCCCCCTATCTCCCTCAAGCTTATCAAGCAACCCTTTCCCGCTTGGTCCGTCTTAGACCTCCTCAGCCACACTTCCACCTTCCTATCCCTCACAATGACCTCCCCCCCTTGAAGGCCCCCTGTATCCCTCCGATTTCGGCCCACCAACTCAGACACCCTGAATGCCCCAAAAAATGCTAACACAAAAGCTGCTCTGAACAAACTTTCTTCCCCTTCCGAAAAGCACAAACCCTTCAAACAACTCACCACCCTTTCCAGTATCGCAAATGTCACTGGTCTCCTCCCGTCCTGTCTCCTCCGTCCCCTGCACAAACCCCTCACTGCCATGCGTACCACAAAAACCTTTGTCAGGTCCTCCATGCCCACCAATTGAAACCAAAAGGCTAGAGCCGCCAACCTCTGGGGGACTCCCGTCTCCTCGGGGGGGTGTGAACCCTTCCTGTTCCACGTCCGGAACCTGCTGCCTGCGAGGAAGAGGAACCAATCAAATCATCCCCCCTCTCCATCCTCCCACTCCCTTCCCTGCTGCCCCCCCTTTCACCTCCCCATGGTGGGGTCAACAATTGCAAAAGCTGCGCCAGGGCATCCATGCCCCCTACCTGGCCAGCCGTTCCTGCTCCCGCTGACGTCCCCTCCAGTGGGTCCTCATCCTCATCAAAGTCCCCACTGGCCTCTAATTCCAGTGGTGGCTCCGTCCACAGCTCCAGATCCTCCAAACTCTCCTCCTCCCTGCAGGCTTCTTCCGCCTCCTCCACCCTGGCCGTACTGGCCCCGACCTCTGCAAAACAAACAAACCATCAATAATTGCCCCATTTCCCATTATCCCCCCCCCTGCTCCCCCAGCCCCCCCCCTTTTGTCCCAACTGTAATCCCTCTCCCCGTTCATCCCACATCCTTCCCCCCCTACCCCCCTCCTTCCTATGCCCTTACCTAACTAACCTCACTTTCTTTCTTTCTTCCTCTCCCCTATATATTTTTATTTTTATTTTTTTACTTTATCCCCCTGTACCAACTCCATACTACCCCGTAACTCCCTCCCCCCTTTACCTTTGGCCTTCCTTTTCACTAACCCCCCCCATGACCACTTCCCTGCTGCCCCCCAAGGTCCCCCTGTTCTGTCCCCCCCCAACACAGATGACCCGTTCCCTGCCTATGCGTCTTGTGGCCCCCAGGAATAAACCAGCCGCACCGGAAGGTACCTAATTCCCCCCCCCATATGCCCGTCCGTATCGTGCCTAACCCTGCTTGAATACTGCTTGAACCTGCCCCTCCACCGGCTACACCTCCTTAACTGGGGCCCCTCCACAACGTCCTCCCTCATCCTTCCTATCTTTTACCCTGTGGCCGATGCCCACTCCCCCCCCCACCCGATCAGCCGACATACCAATTTGCTCACAGGCTAACAGGTTTATCTACACCTGCGCCTCCTCAGGCCCTTCTCCCTTCACCACATAATGCACTTCCCTCCCATGCCGCGATGTGACCTTACCCTCCTCCCTGAGCCAGCTCTCCTCTGCCTGTTTCCCATTGCCTGCCACCGCAGGCCTCTCCCTCACACCCTGCTGCTTCTGCAGCTCACATATCGCCGCTGGCGTCAGCCCCCCCCTCACCCCCTGCCTTCCCGGTATGGGCATCCGCCCCCCCCTTTTTACCTCCGTTCCCGCCATCTTCTGAAGCGCCGGCCCCTCAGTCAAGCCCGCCTTACCTGTCCTTCGCTCTCCCGTCCTGCCGCTCCTCCGCCTGCCTTTCTCAGCTCCTGGGCCCGGTTGCGGCCGGGCCGTGACGTCATCCGGCACCGCTGCTCCACGACGCAGGCCCTCTCTGGCCGTCACACCGGGTCCTGTTTCCCGCCGCTCCGTTTCCTGGCATCCTCCAGCCGATCTTCCTCTCCTTCTCTGCACCTGAGGCCCCGGCTGCGACCGCCGGGCCATGCTCCTCCTCGTCTCCGCTTCCTGAGGCCTCAAGCCCGGCCTGGGCCTGGCCGTGGTTACCGCTCCTGCTCCCGGCTGTCCTCCATTCTGCTCACTCGCCTGGGGCCTGCCACTCGCCTTCCCCCTCTTGCCGGTGCCCATCGCAGGGCTCAGTCTCTCTGGAGGCCTCGACCTCCTGGTCGGCCGTACACTGCTCCTGGAAGCTGCTTCCCTGGAACCAGGCGTATCCACTCCTCCGGTGCCTGCCTCGCCTGCTGCTGCTGCTGCCAGCCTCTCTCTGATCCAGTCAGCACCCTTCTCCTTGGCTACAGCCATCAGGTTAGATAACAGAGCCTCCATACTGGTAAGCAAAGCCAAATTCAATTTCAAATTCAGCTTCCACCGTTTAGCTCCTGTTAGAAAATGTGCCTGTCACTTCCTGTGTTGTGCCTATACTCCTCTTCTTAGCCCAGCCCCCCTGTCCTCACCTTCACCCCTTGTTCTCTTCCTGTTGGGGTCATACAACCCTTCCTTCCATTTCCTCATCCAGGGTTCTGATTTCTGGATTATTATAAAGTGTAGAAAGCAGCCGTTTTGATTAAAAACTTCCCTCTGTTTTTTTCACAGCCAGAGCAGCTTCCCCCACCCAGAAATCCTCTCTTCACACATCATCAATGTCTAATCTGGCTTCCTCCAATCACGGCTTTTCCTCCAGGGCAGTCATTGCCTGAGGCGATGCCGTGATTGGAGGAAGCTGGCTGGATTAGTCATTGATGACGTGTGAAGAGAGGATCTCCGGGTGGGGGAAGCTGCTCTGGCTGTGAAAAAAACAAGTTTTTAATCAAAATGGCTGCTTTCTAAACTTTGATGAATGAAAATACCCCTGTTTTTAATAGTATTTTTTAAAAACGGGCTTTCATTCATCAAAGTTTATTTTCACTTTAACAATAAAAAAATTCCCTGCATTTTTTGGTGTGAATGGTTCAAATATTTATTTTGTAAAAATGCTAATTTTATTGCACACTTTTGTAATATTCACATCTCCTCCCCATACGAAAATGCAGTATACGCCCCTTGGATGTAAAGTGTTTTTGGCTTCCATTTTTCACTAGCTTTACATTCTTCCTCATTTCACTTTAAATGTGCACAGGAATTTTGGCTAGTGTTTAACCCTATGTCAATTTTAATTTAATGTTTAGTAATTTGGTAGTTTTTATAGGGAAATGAACATCTCAGAACATGTTGCTTAGCAACCCAATGGTATAAAGACCTTATTTTGCTAGTGACCTCCCCTGGTGATCGACTCAGAGCAGGGTTAAACATGCAAAATGTAAAATTATTTTATAAGCTATTTAATTTACATTTATATCAGAGTCCAATGTTTAGTTTAATTTATAAATTTTTCTTCATGATTTGCGGTGAGACCTGCGCTATTCAAAACAAGGTGCATGGTACATGTGGTCACTAATGGGTTAAAGAATGCTCATCAGTCCTTCTTTTTCCCTGGTGGAATGATTTAAAGCCACTTTTTACCCTGAAAATGGGGTGTCTCGCTAAGGGGTGTATACTGCATTTTCATAAGGGGAGAAGATACGGACATTACAAAAGTGCACAGTAAAATTCATATTTTAAAATTCTTACAAATTAAAAATTGTACCATTCACACAAAAATATGAAGAAAGAAATTGTATTTTTAACCCCTTAATGACCAAAACGATAAAAAAATCATCCGTTAACGAACAAGAACGCTCATAGCACGTCCTCTGTCAAAATGAGCGCTGAAAGCCATTGTGAGCGCTGGAAGCCATTGTGATCGCTTCCAGCAACTCTCAGGCTATTGCAGCGATGCCTCGATATTGAGGCACCCCTCTCAGGCTATTGCAGCGATGCCTCGATATTGAGGCACCCTGCAATACCCTTTAGGCAGTAACTGGCGTGGGAGGGATAGGAGGGAGGCGGGTGGGCGGTCCATCGCTGGAGGAGGCGGGAGAAGGTGTGTGATGGGTGGGAGGGAGGTATGCGAGGGGCGGGGGTGGGTGGAAGATTGCGGGAGCGGGTGGGACAGCTATGCTATGTTACAGAAAGTTAGTGAGTAGGATGGAGTGGGAGGTTGATAGTGTTCAGGTAAAGGGATTTGGGAGGAGGAGGGGGTAGGGGAATGAGGGGCAGCTACACTACAGAAATAAATGGTCATTTTATTATTATTATTATTTTTTTTTATTTTTTTTAAAAAAGCCGAATTTTCTGCAAACTGGGTACTGGCAGACAGCTGCCAGTACCTAAAACGGCTGCTAATAGGTAGAGGGTGAAGGTTTAAAGAGCTGTTTGGGGGTTGGTAAGGGGGGATCTTACACTGCAGAAAATATATAATAAAAAAAATTCTGCCAGTACTTAAAGGGACACTAAACCCAAAAATGTTCTTTCATTATTCAGGTACAGAATACAATTGTAAACAACATTCCAATTTACTTCTATTATGTAATTTGCTTCATTCTTTAGATATTATTTGTTGAATAAATATCAATGCACATGGGTGAGCCAATCACACGAGGCATCTATGTGCAGCCACCAATCAACAGCTAGTGAGTCTATCTAGATATGCTTTTCAGCAAAGGATATCAAAAGAATGGAGAAAATTAGATAATAGAAGTAAATTGGAAAGCTGTTTAAAATTGTCTGCTCTTTCTAAATCACGAAAGAAAAAACATGGGTTTCATGTCCCTTTAAGATGGGGGTGACCCTTGGGGGATGGGGGAGGGAAGAGATCTGTTTGAGAGGGGTCAGGGAAGGATCAGGGGGTGGGATGTGACCTCTACACTAAAGCTAAAATTAACCCTACAAGCTACCTAATTAACCCCTTCACTGCTGGGCATAATACACGTGTTGTGCACAGCTGCATTTAGAGGACTTCTAATTTCCAAAAAGCAATGCCAAAGACATATATGTCTGCTATTTCTGAACAAAGGGGATCCCAGAGAAGCATTTGCAACAATTTGTGCCATAATTGTGCAAGCTGTTTGTAACTAATTTCAGTGAGAAACCTAAAGTTTGTGAAAAAGTTAACAATTTTTTTCATTTGATCGCATTTGGCGGTGAAATAGTGGCATGAAATATACCAAAATGGGCCTAGGTCAATACTTTGGGTTGTCTACTAAAAAAATATATGTACATGTCAAGGGATATTCAGGGATTCCTGACAGATATCAGTGTTACAATGTAACTATTGCTAATTTTGAAAAAAAAAATGGTTTGGAAATAGCAAAGTACTACTTGTACTTATTGCCATATAACTTTCAAAAAAGCAAAAATCATATAAACATTGGGTATTTCTAAACTCAGGAAAAAAATTAGAAACTATTTAGCATGGGTGTTTTTTGGTGGTTGTAGATGTGTAACCGATTTTTGGGGTTAAAGTTAGAAAAAGTTAGAAAAAGTGTGTTTTTTTTTTCAATTTTTTCCATCATATTTTATAAAAATGTTTAGAGTAAATTATATGATATGATGAAAATAATGGTATCTTTAGAAAGTCCATTTAATGGCAAGAAAAAAATGGTATATAATATGTGTGGGTACAGTAAACGATTAAGAGGAAAATTACAGCTAAACACAAACACCTCAGAAATATGAAAACAGCCCTTGTCCTTAATTGAAAAATGGTTTGGTCACTAAGGGGTTAAGGTGCATCAAAAGTCTTAACAAAATTCTTCACCAAAAATTGTATTTTATCAAGAATGTAAAATGTGCACTTGTATTACAAGTTGAAAGTAAATGCAATTGCTCAAACACTTACACAATTGCATTTTACTCTCAAACTTTTTACGCAAAATGAAAGTTTGCGTAAAGAGTTTCGCCAAATGAAAAATTTGCACTTAACTATACTATTAACCCCTAAACCTCTACACCCCCACATCACAAATTACCCCACTACACTATATAACAAACAAAACATGACAGCACTAATCAACTAAACATAAAAAGTTAAATGCTAAAGTAAATGATCAATCTCAAACATACAATGAAATATATCAAAAAAATGATGAAAATGTAAGCACTAAAAATATATATAAGATGACAGTAATATAAATAAATCAAGCACTTACTAAAACAATACAATATGCAATATATAAAATGATGAAAAACAACTTCAGAAAACAATACCCTAAGTCCAAATGTAATGAATGTAACAGTCCATGAAACAATGAATGGATATTAAAGTCCAGAGAAGGCCTTAGGGATTAGCAAGAGTTAATGCCGCTTCTCATTAGGTGATATTTCCAAAAATTACCAAAAGCATAGGCAGAACTGAAATAAAGAAATAAGAGAAGCGCAAAAACTTGAGAAATTTATTTGAATACAACAATGCAATAATACATAGTAACTTACACTTAGGTAAGCGTAGAAATTCCGCAGTCAGGTAACACTGTACAACGGCAACAGTCTGAATTCTGAAATGTTGATAAATCCCCTACTTTTACTAACTGGGATGGCACACAGAAGTTTAATATTAAAAATAGAACCTCTTGTGATTCAACTTATGTTGTATATTTAATTAATTGTGTGTTCTTCTTTATGTAGGGCTTACAAAAAGAAAGATAAGAACAAGAACTAACAAGCATTTATGTAATACTAGTCCTAAAGCCCGTTCACACGGGCCATTTTTTGCAGTACAGCGGTCCCACCCCTTGCTCTCTCTCTCCCCCTCTCTTTTGCTCTCTATCTCTCCCCCCTCTCTTTTGCTCTCTCTCTCCCCCTCTCTTTTGAGCTCTCTTTCCCCCCTCTTTTGCGCTCTCTCTCTCCTCCATCTCTTTTGCGCTCTCTCTCCCCCATCTCTTTTGCGCTCTCTCCCCCATCTCTTTCTCTCCCCTCTCTTTTGTGCTCTCTCTCTCCCCTCTCTTTTGCGCTCTCTCTCTCCCCTCTCTTTTGCGCTCTCTCTCCCCCTCTCTTTTGCGCTCTCTCTCTCCTCTCGCTTTTGCTCTCTCTCCCCCCCTCTCTTTTGCGCTCTCTCTCCCCCCTCTCTTTTGCGCTCTCTCTCCCCTCTCTTTTGCGCTCTCTCTCCCCTCTCTTTTGCACTCTCTCTCCCCCTCTCTTTTGCACTCTCTCCTCCCCTCTCTTTTGCGCTCTCTCTCCCCCTCTCTTTTGCGCTCTCTCTCCCCTCTCTTTTGTGCTCTCTCTCTCCCCCCTCTTTTGCTCTCTCTCTCCCCCCTCTTTTGCACTCTCTATCTTCCCCCTCTTTTGCGCTCTCCCCCCCCCCCTCTCTTTCTCCTCCACCCCTCTTTTTCCCCCACCCCTCTCTCTCCCCCCTCTCTCCCCCCTCTCTCTCTCTCTCTCCCCTCCCCTCTCTCTCTCTCCCCCCCCCCTCTCTCTCTCTCCCCTCCCCTCTCTCCCCCCTCTTTCTCCCCCCTCTCCCTCTCTCTCTCCCCCCTCTCTCTCTCTCTCTCTCTCCCTCTCTCCCTCTCTCTCCCCCCTCTCTCTCTCTCTCCCTCTCTCCCTCTCTCTCCCCCCTCTCTCTCCCCCCTCTCTCTCTCTCTCCCTCTCTCTCTTTCCCCCCTCTCTCTCTCCCCCCTCTCTCCCCCTCTCTCTCTCCTCCTTTCTCTCTCCTCCTCCTCTCTCTCTCTCCTCCCCTCTCTCCCCCCTCTCTCTCTCCCCCCCTCTCTCTCCCCTCCTCTCTCCCCCTCTCTCTCTCCCCCTCCTCTCTCTCTCCCCCCTCTCTCTCTCCCCTCTCTCTCTCCCCCACTCTCTCTCTCTCCCCTCTCTCTCCTCTCTCTCCCACTCTCTCTCTCCTCTCTCTCTCCTCCTCTCTCTCCCCCCTCTCTCTCTCCCCCTCTCTCTCTCCCTCTCTCCCTCTCTCTCCCCCCTCTCTCTCCCCCCTCTCTCTCTCTCTCCCTCTCTCTCTTTCCCCCCTCTCTCTCTCCCCCCTCTCTCCCCCTCTCTCTCTCCTCCTTTCTCTCTCCTCCTCCTCTCTCTCTCTCCTCCCCTCTCTCCCCCCTCTCTCTCTCCCCCCCTCTCTCTCCCCTCCTCTCTCCCCCTCTCTCTCTCCCCCTCCTCTCTCTCTCCCCCCTCTCTCTCTCCCCTCTCTCTCTCCCCCACTCTCTCTCTCTCCCCTCTCTCTCCTCTCTCTCCCACTCTCTCTCTCCTCTCTCTCTCCTCCTCTCTCTCCCCCCTCTCTCTCTCCCCCTCTCTCTCTCCCCCTCTCTCTCTCTCCTCTCTATCTCTCTCCCCTCTATTGCGTGACTGCACGTGGCCACGCCCCTTCACATCTGGCCATGCCCCCTTCACGGGCCTGCCCGGCCATGCCCCTTTCACGGCCCTTCAGGCCTGGTCATGCCCCCTTCACGCCGGCCACGCCCACCGCTCACACCGGAACCACACAACACACTGAATCCATGTTTGACCCCCTTCTATAATCCTTATACAGCTCATTGGCATACGTCATCCAGTCATTTGGCTTTTACTACAGAGTTTATGCCAATCACACAAATGTATACAACTTACTATTCTTCTGGCATCTACTTATGCATGTCTTGTCAGTACCTAAAATTCAACGTCCCCTTCACATCTGGCCACGCCCCCTTCACGGCCCTTCACGCCCGGCCTCGCCCCCTTCATGCCGGCCACGCCCACCGCTCACGCCAACTTCTGCCGCAGATCAGCTAGGGACTCAAAGGCCAGGTGTGTTTGTCCTCGTGCTGTCTCTACTGCGCATGACAGCTTCGGACAAACACACTTGGCCTTTTATATTATAGGATTAAAATGGCAAAAAGGGATAAACTTATTAAACATAGTATTCCTATCCATTTTTCTGAAACCCATAATTGCAATCCATCAACACTTAGAGTTAAAGTGATAGATAGGATTCCCCCAAATGTTCACAATATACTCCTTGCTTTGAGACAGCAGGAGACATATTGGATCTACAAAATTGGCAGTTTGAACCCTATAATGATCTTGATCTTGCTGCCTATATGTAATTATATGTTTTTATATAGTTTATTCTTTTTTTCTGTTTTTTCAGTATGAGTATATAGGGTTGCTAGGGCCCCTTTTTTATTGATTAATTTTATGATTATTTTTAGTGATTAATTTAGGTTTCTGGCGTCTTTATAGTAGTTTTACTAAGCATATTAATAGTGAATAATAACCTATAAAATAATTTTATTTTCACTTTGAAAAAATCTTGTTAGAACGATTAGGTTCTTATAGTATTATTAATGTGTGAATATTTTAAGTTGGTATGTCTTCATAGTGTGTATATTTATTCAAACATATTTATTCAAATGTATTTTGATAATTACTATGAAATAGTATTAATTCTATGCCATTTTAATAAGTTTTGATTCATTTATTGTTTATGAATTTTAATCGTGCATGCATTTCGAATCTCATTTATTGATATATTAATTCCTGTTTATTGTAATTTATGGTAGGTGATTTTTTGTTACTATTGTTGTTATCATCATTTGTTGCTGCTCAATATTGTAACAATGTGTTAAATTTTTGTCCGATAATCCTCATTTGGTTTACATGTTATCACACTATTTGACATTGGTATCACCAGAGGGCGCTCTTTGTGAATGTATAAAAAGCAGTGGCGGCTGGTGAATTTTGAAGATGGGGGTGCACTAGACCACACCCCTTGAAATGAGGCCCCGCCCCTTTAACGAGAAACTATGTATATTTGATACACACTTCACACACTTACACAGACAAACTGCATACATACTGTACACACTACATACATATACACATTACACAAGCATACATACTGTACACACTACATACATATACACATTACACAAGCATACATACTGTACACACTACATACATATACACATTACACAAGCATACATACTGTACACACTACATTCATATACACATTACACAAGTATACATACTGTACACACTACATACATATACACATTACACAAGCATACATACTGTACACACTACATACATATACACATTACACAAGCATACATACTGTACACACTACATACATATACACATTACACAAGCATACATACTGTACACACTACATACATATACACATTACACAAGCATACATACATACACACTACACACACACACAGACTACATACTTTCTTGTAATGCATTTCCCATTGAATATAATATACAAGCTTTGACGTGACATTATATTAAACAATATAATTGTCAGTCTCAATGCAAATGATTAAATATTAGCTTTGGTGGAAACATGTTTTAGTACGTTAATAATGTATGTGCTGACTTGGTGATAAACATCTAAAAATGTTCTTGCAGGCAGTATGGTGGTAGCCATATAGGAATTGTAGTTAAAGGGACAGTCTACACTAAAATTGTTATTGTTTAAAAAGATAGCTAATGCCTTTACTACCCATTCCCTAGCTTTGCACAACCAACATTGTTATATTAATGTACTTTTATATATGTGATTATGGAGCTGTCAGATGATGCACACATACAAGGTAATCACAGAGGTAAAAAGTGTATTAATATAACAGTGTTTGGTTGTGCAAGACTGGGGGATGGGTAATAAAGGGATTATCTTTATAAACAATAAAAATTATATTGTAGACTGTCCCTTTAAATCTAGGATAGGCATATCAAAGATCTGGTATTCATATGTACATGAGAGGTATAACAGCATTAATAAAGCTTCTGAATGATAATGGGAGTAATCTGATGTTTTTATTACCCCAAGCAACCATCCCAGCTCACCTTAAAGGGACATGAAACCCAAAAT
The DNA here is from genome assembly GCF_027579735.1 of Bombina bombina. Lineage (NCBI taxonomy): Eukaryota > Metazoa > Chordata > Amphibia > Anura > Bombinatoridae > Bombina > Bombina bombina. The sequence continues at coordinate 956,945,518 of NC_069502.1, read as the reverse complement.
GTTTCTGTCATGATTCAGATAGAGAATACAATTTTAAACAACTTTATAATTTACTTCTATTATCTAATTTGTTTCATTCCCTTGGTATCATTTGTTGAAGGAGCAGCAATGCACTAATGGTTTCTAACTGAACACATAGGTGATATATATATGCAGCCAGCTAGAACCTAGGTTCTCTGCTGCTCCTGAACTTTCCTAGATAAACCTTTCAGCAAAGGATAACAAGAGAAGGAATCAAATTAGATAATAGAACTAAATTGGAAAGTTGTTTAAAATTTTATTCTCTATCTGAATCATGAAAGAGAAGCAGGGTGAATGCCAAGCTAAAAGAAACATAGCTTATTAAAACCATTAGAAAACAGGCAGATATATGCATAGAAAATGGAGGTTGTGAAAGGAGAAATATTTATCTTACATTTTAAGATGACATCATATATATATTTTTAATAACACAAAATAAGTACAATGCAGAATTTCAATATGCAAAATTAAAGAGCTTTAGTACTAGCAGAGTAACTGTTATAGAACTGTTCAGAGCACTGGTGCTTTTTTTTAGTTGATTTTACAGTGGGAGAACCGTGCAGTAAATCTAGGGGAAGCAGAATGCTGGTTATACACTGAAGCTTCAAGTCACACTGGGGGAGGGAGATTAGCTTTTAAAAATATGTTAGTGATTTACATTTATACAGCTCACACAGCACACACAGGGTCAGGGATTTCTCACTCACTTGTATTTGCAGCCAGCTAGCCCCTTTGTATCGCTGTAGTCTTACATAACCATTAAACAGATCTGACCCCCTCACCTAACCCCAGCACATGGCTTGTGTAGTAAAAACAAACAGTGGAGTCACAAGGCTGTAAAACTGTCAATCAAAAGCCTCCTGGATCCTCCGGTGCAGCCATTATCTATTTTTTTACTTTACATCAGCCAGCCTCCCTCACAGCGTGCTGCCAGTGTTTGTGACACTGCCTGCCTGTTAGTATGACAACAGAGCAGTGTCATAGTGCAAACAGTGTGCAGATAACGTTCCTCCCAGTCCCTTTTACCACTGACACAGCCACCGTACCTTAGTAATCCAGTTGGGTCACAGAAGGATCAAGGATGGTGTATCTGCTGCTATTGTTAGGGCTGCAGGATTTGCCTGTCCTCTGCTGCTTCTCAACCAGTCCCCACCAACACATGGCACATGTCCCCATGCTGGCTGAACAGCAATTTTCATTCCTCATTTCTTCCTCACAGCACACTGTGCGCACTCGCAGTCAGTCACCTCAAAGAGAGTGGGTGGAGGCGGAGCTGGACTCTGGAGCTGACTGATCATCACGTGATCAGTGATGACGTATCCAGACCAGCTTAACACCACCTCACTGGCTCAAGAGCACAGGCTGAACTGTGCGATTAAGCCAGTATAGGGATGGGGTGGAGAGTGGGAGTGGTCTGCATGAAAATATACAGACAGCTAATGAGACAGGCATGTAGGCTCTACCGCACGTGCGGTTAAATAAAGAAAAAAACAGTGGAATTGTGGAAACATTAAAAATATATAATTTAACAACAAAAAACAGTTTTGCTTTAACTTTTTTTGGGGTATAAATTTAATATAATTTTTCCAATAGGGGGCTATTGGAAAAATTATATTTTCTTCAGAATTTTTTTTTTCTTCTCTTCTTCTGAATGGGGGTTCACATCTGAATGGGGGTTCACGTGCGAATGTGAACAAATGGAGGAGCCTCCACTGATAAAAAGACGGTCTTTGTAACTGATGATTGTTCCAATATTTTAATTGTTCCCTTGAAAAAGTCCGGCCGAGACACAGACAAAACACGTAGGGTGTTCTGGGATTTTGTGGTCAGTTTCCTCTGACAGCTGTGCGGTCTGTTAGGCGGAGAAGAAGGACTTTCCGGATCTTTTCCTCCACACTGACGTCAGACGCCGGTTCACTGTGAGGCGGTCAGCTGTGAACTTGGATGTTCCGTGTGTCGAGTTGAATTCAGACTGTTGCCATTGTACAGTGTTACCTGGCTGGGGAATTTCTACACTTACCTAAGTGTAAGTTACTATGTATTATTGCATTGTTGTATTTAAATACATTTCTCAAGTTTTTGCGCTTCTCTTATTTCTTTATTTCACCCCACTACACTATTAACCCCTAAACCATCACACCTCAACATTGCAAAATACCGCACAACACTATTAACCCCTAGACCGCCACATAGCCCACTACAAAGTACCCATTTAACTCCCCCAGCTGACACCCCTAACCAAGCACCCTCTAAGTTACAAATAAAACTTACATTACAGGGGGGGGACTGGAATTACTGAAAATTAAAAATCTAACATTACAGAAAATAAAAATACTACCTGTCACGCTCGGCCACTGGGAAGCTCCGGCGGTCCTCTCTGTGTGCTTGATTGGCAGGTAGCCTGAGCCGCCCCTTCCTGATGATGTCACTACCAGGCTTTTTATTCCGGGCTTCCTGTTTCTTCAGTGCCCGTTTGTTTGTTACTCTTTGTGGCTCCTGTGAGGACTTCGCTGTGGAAACTCTCTAACTGCTGATTTTCTGTTGCCAAACTCTGCAAAGACTGACTATGCTGGGTTAACCCTCAAACTTCTTGATAACCTGTTTCCAAATACTGCAAGTACTGTTTATTCTGTGAAATTCTCAAACTGCATGTTAACCTGTTGCCAAACTCTGCAAATACTGTTTACTCAGTGTAAACCTTCAAACTGCTTGATATCCTGTTGCCAAATACTGCAAGTTCTGTTTATTCTGTGAAACTCTCAAACTGCATGTTAACCTGTTGCCAAACTCTGCAAATACTGTTTATTCAGTGTAAACCTTCAAACTGCTTGATATCCTGTTGCCAACTACTGCAAGTACTGTTTATTCTGTGAAACTCTCAAACTGCATGTTAACCTGTTGCCAAACTCTGCAAATACTGTTTATTCAGTGTAAACCTTCAAACTGCTTGATATCCTGTTGCCAACTACTGCAAGTACTGTTTATTCTGTGAAACTCTCAAACTGCATGATAACCTGTTGCCAATCTCTGCAAGTACTGATTAATCTGTGTTAACCTTCCAACTACCTGATATCCTGTTGTCTAACTCTGCAAGTACTGACTATTCAGTATTAACCCTCAAACTGCCTGATAACCTGTTGCCAAACTTTGCAAGGACTGACTACACAGTGTTAACCCTCAAACTGCCTGATAACAAGTTACCTACTCCTGCATTATTAACTGTTTCTTGTTTTATCCTTCCTCTGAGTATAAGTGGACTATCCCTGCTCTCCTGATTCTGTGGAAGACATTTCCTGAAACCAGTTCCTTACTCAGAAGTCTATTTGGCTGATATCTTGTATTACTTTGGACTCAGGCTAACTCTGCTCCATATCGTGAGTACATTGTTTTTTAGAGGTTGTCGTGGGGTCACGTCCTGGATTAAACTCAGAGTGCAAGGGTGTTGTTTAAGTTCGCCCTAGCATTTGGGTCTTCTTCTGGACATTTCCTAACCTGACACTACCATTACAGAAGAAAAAAACATTACCAAAAAATAAATTAATCAGTAAGACCTATGCTAAAACTAAAGTCCCCTTAAACAAAAGCCCACCCCAAAATAACAAACCCTAAACTAACACTAAAACCTACTCTAAAAATTGCCCTGAAAATGGCATTAGTTGGGCAGTGAAGTCTTCATGTGGTCACCGCCGCACCCTGAATCTTGAATGCCAGGTTCCCCCTTATATAGGGGTGTCCTTGCATTCCTATTGGCTGATTTTCAAATTCAAATCAACCAATAGAATGAAAGTTTTCTCTATTGTCTGATTTGATTTTGGATTTGAAAATCAGCCAATAGGAATGACAGAGCACTGCTATATATGTTAGGTTTTTACTTTCTGTAATTTTTTTTTGTTTTTTTTTGGGTAATGGTAGATCTTTTGTTAGTTTTTTTTATTTTTGGTAACTTAGGGGGTTTTAGGTTAGGGGTGTTGGATGGGTTAGCTGTTAGGAGGTTATAGGGTATTTTGCAGTGGGCTATGTTGCCATTTAGGGGTTAATAGTGTAGGGAGTTAATTGCAGTGGACTATGTGATGGATTAGGGGGTTAATAATGTAGGGAGTTAATTGTGCTAGGTGGCTGTTTAGGGGGTTAGTAGTAAATGGAATTAATTGTAGTCGGCTATGTGGCAGTTTAGGGGGTTAATAGTTTAGGGAGTAAATTGCGGTGGGGGTTATTGGAGTAAGGGACTTATTGCGATGCAGTTTAGTGTGTGGGTAGGGTGTTAGTTTTTTCTCAGTTTTTTGGCTCCATTGAAATCTATGCGGGAGTGCATTAACACAATTGCAAATTTGCTAGACAGAGGCTTTTTGCGTGCATCCGGTTCTGCTCACGCTCAAACTTTTTACTTTTAACTAATACAAAGAGAGCAATACGTCACTCGCAAAAAAGCCTCCATCTAGTGAAATTAACGTGTGAGTGGGAGCGCAAAATAGCCCTACCTATCTTTATTTAGCCCTGTGTCAGAACTAGCTTAGAATAAATGTACAAGATGGTTTTTGTAGTAACCTACAAGTGCAGCACAATTGTGAGAACTTATGCAACAGAATTAAAAAGAACTTTCATAACAATATTTGATTTTGATTGTAGAAAAAATGCCACAAGTCTGTCTGGCTGTTATATCTGTAAAAAGTGGCTTTTTGTTCAACAGTTATTATATATCCTTTCTCACCTACAGCTTTCATTAAGTAATACACTTGCAATGCATAGTTAACATGCTCTTTTGATACGCTTGCCAAGTACATTCAAACCTGTCAGTCATTATTAACAAAACAAAAACTCAATGTAGCTGGCCGCAGATGTTTTAATTCACAGTTCGAGTTTGCAGTGGGATGAGATAATTAACTAATATGTGGAAAAAATGCAATTCACACAGACAAGGCTTATATGATTAGCATTTTTTGAAGATCACTTTAACTGTTCACTTTCTTTTGAGATATTATCAGAGCCATTCATGTTTACTCAGCTTTGATGAGATTTAAAGTATTTAACACAAAAATGCATAATAAAGCCTGTTGATAAAAAGTGAACATTTAATCCTCAAATATGTATAGAAAATTTGTTTTTTTAGTACCAAAAAAATGGGGTGCTATGATTTCCAATGCCCCTTGCCTTGCATGACAAAGGAACATTGCATACCATTCACAGCATGTTTTATATGAATTAGCTGATACATAATCCACTTATTCTAAAATCTGACTTTTCAATATATCCATAGCCCGGTTAAAGGGACATTAAAAAGTATGCGATTGTTATATAAAATGTTTGATTATGTGAAGTTAAAAAACTTTGTAATATACTTTCATTATTTGGGTGTAAGAGAGGCGCTGTGTAAACAGCTGAGAGAACCAACAATAGCTAAAAGAGTTTAAATAAAAATATCTCAATATGTATAATACAATGTATCGTAAAATTAGATATATATCAATATGTATAATAAAAAACAAACATAGAAAGGGATAATATAAGCTAGTTTAATAAAAAGCAATAATAAATAACAATAGTAAGTTGTGGCCACAACTAAAAATGATGAAGAAAAATTAGCAGCATAGATTTACAATTCACAATTCAAACGCTATTAATTAACTATGACGGTTCAGCAATGTAATATCACTTAGATAAGGTGCAATACTAAGCCTCCTGTAAGTAAATAAAACTGAAATAATTGGCTTGTAATTTCTCCGATAATGTCCGTATGTGATTTAAAACTGGTGAGTTAGGGTATCCTTTGTGAATGAAATAGTCCCGTTGAAAGTGTGTAGGCAAATTCCTATTGCGTGTACTGAGTTGAGCTTAGTGAGTTGAAGTGAGTGAGAGACAGGGCAATCTGCTGTTCTGCCGTACTATGTTAAAGTGCAAGTGATAGATAGTTCTTTGTTAAGTGAACTAGTAGATACGTGAATTTCTTTGAATTAGCTTCTTTGCAAAAAAGTGACAAGTTTTCTTATTTAAGAATATTTTATCAATGTGATAGTTATAAAATGTTCAATGTGAATCTTCAGCTGTATGACAGGCTTATTAGCTGCGCTCCCCGGCCAGCGTATGTGTGTAAATGCGTGGCGGAAGTACTCACAGCTGCTTCACTGTCTTGTGACAGCACTGAATCCTTTCTAGTTGCCGTTCGGCTGTTCCGTTGAAAGAATGGACAATGGTCTCCTTGATCTTCCTGGATCCTCCTGGATCTTTCCCGGGTAATATCGATAGATGATGGGTGACAATGGAAAGTGTAAACAGACTCCACAGCTTCCTATCTACGCGTTTCAGCACTGTGAGTGCCTTTATCAAGAATGTTTTCGTGGAGTCAGAATGTTCCTTTTAAATGGTTCTCATAACCCGTATGTAAGACCCGTATGTTAGTAATGGGTCCTAGAGGTTCTCGGCTTTAGATATATTGTATCAAAGTGTTTTACAGAGTATCCAGTAGTTTTAAATGTCCTGCTCAGTGACTTTCTCTGTCACGTGCTGAAACGCGTAGATAGGAAGCTGTGGAGTCTGTTTACACTTTCCATTGTCACCCATCATCTATCGATATTACCCAGGAAAGATCCAGGAGGATCCAGGAAGATCAAGGAGACCATTGTCCATTCTTTCAACGGAACAGCCGAACGGCAACTAGAAAGGATTCAGTGCTGTCACAAGACAGTGAAGCAGTTGTGAGTACTTCCACCACGCATTTACACACATACGCTGGCCGGGGAGCGCAGCTAATAAGCCTGTCATACAGCTGAAGATTCACATTGAACATTTTATAACTATCACATTGATAAAATATTCTTAAATAAGAAAACTTGTCACTTTTTTGCAAAGAAGCTAATTCAAAGAAATTCACGTATCTACTAGTTCACTTAACAAAGAACTATCTATCACTTGCACTTTAACATAGTACGGCAGAACAGCAGATTGCCCTGTCTCTCACTCACTTCAACTCACGAAGCTCAACTCAGTACACGCAATAGGAATTTGCCTACACACTTTCAACGGGACTATTTCATTCACAAAGGATACCCTAACTCACCAGTTTTAAATCACATACGGACATTATCGGAGAAATTACAAGCCAATTATTTCAGTTTTATTTACTTACAGGAGGCTTAGTATTGCACCTTATCTAAGTGATATTACATTGCTGAACCGTCATAGTTAATTAATAGCGTTTGAATTGTGAATTGTAAATCTATGCTGCTAATTTTTCTTCATCATTTTTAGTTGTGGCCACAACTTACTATTGTTATTTATTATTGCTTTTTATTAAACTAGATTACATTATCCCTTTCTATGTTTGTTTTTTATTATACATATTGATATATATCTAATTTTACGATACATTGTATTATACATATTGAGATATTTTTATTTAAACTCTTTTAGCTATTGTTGGTTCTCTCAGCTGTTTACACAGCGCCTCTCTTACACCCAAGTTTTTGTTTTCTTTAGTGGACTGAGTAGGGAGATATCAGTCTTATTTAGAGAGGCTAAGAGGGTTAGACTTAGTCCAGACTCTTGTTTTTTGATTATACTTTCATTATTTATTTTGTCCCCTTTTCTTGTAATTTTGTTTAATTCCACTCGGCTAGATTTGGAGTTTTGTCGGTAACGACCCGAAAAACTAACGCCGGCTTTTTTCTTGCCGCACCATAAAAATAACTCTGGTATTGAGAGTCCACATAAAGGCTGCGTTAGGCTCCAAAAAAGGAGCGTAGAGCATTTTTAACGCAGCTTCAACTCTCAATACCAGAGTTGCTTACGCAAGCGGCCAGCCTCAAAAACGTGCTTGTGCACGATTCTCTCATAGGAAACAATGGGGCTGTTTGAGCTGAAAAAAAACCTAACACCTGCAAAAAAGCCGCGTTCAGCTCCTAACGCAGCCCAATTGTTTGCTATGGGGAAACACCTCCTTAGTCTGCACCTAACACCCTAACATGTACCCCGAGTCTAAACACCCCTAACCTTACACTTATTAACCCCTAATCTGCCGCCCCCGCTATCGCTGACCCCTGTATATTATTTTTAACCCCTAATCTGCCGCTCCGTAAACCGCCGCTACTTACATTATCCCTATGTACCCCTAATCTGCTGCCCTAACATCGCCGACCCCTATATTATATTTATTAACCCCTAATCTGCCCCCCACAACGTCGCCTCCACCTGCCTACACTTATTAACCCCTAATCTGCCGACCGGACCTGAGCGCTACTATAATAAAGTTATTAACCCCTAATCCGCCTCACTAACCCTATAATAAATAGTATTAACCCCTAATCTGCCCTCCCTAACATCGCAGACAACTAACTTCAATTATTAACCCCTAATCTGCCGACCGGAGCTCACCGCTATTCTAATAAATGTATTAACCCCTAAAGCTAAGTCTAACCCTAACACTAACACCCCCCTAAGTTAAATATAATTTACATCTAACGAAATTAATTAACTCTTATTAAATAAATTATTCCTATTTAAAGATAAATACTTACCTGTAAAATAAATCCTAATATAGCTACAATATAAATTATAATTATATTATAGCTATTTTAGGATTTATATTTATTTTACAGGTGACTTTGTATTTATTTTAACCAGGTACAATAGCTATTAAATAGTTAAGAACTATTTAATAGCTAAAATAGTTAAAATAATTACAAATTTACCTGTAAAATAAATCCTAACCTAAGTTACAATTAAACCTAACACTACACTATCAATAAATTAATTAAATAAACTACCTACAATTACCTACAATTAACCTAACACTACACTATCAATAAATTAATTAAATACAATTCCTACAAATAAATACAATTAAATAAACTAGCTAAAGTACAAAAAATAAAAAAGAACTAAGTTACAAAAAATAAAAAAAATATTTACAAACATAAGAAAAATATTACAACAATTTTAAACTAATTACATCTACTCTAAGCCCCCTAATAAAATAACAAAGACCCCCAAAATAACAAAATGCCCTACCCTATTCTAAATTACTACATTTCAAAGCTCTTTTACCTTACCAGCCCTGAACAGGGCCCTTTGTGGGGCATGCCCCAAGAAATTCAGCTCTTTTGCCTGTAAAAAAAAACATACAATACCCCCCCCAACATTACAACCCACCACCCACATACCCCTAATCTAACCCAAACCCCCCTTAAATAAACCTAACACTAAGCCCCTGAAGATCTTCCTACCTTGTCTTCACCCTACCAGGTTCACCGATCCGTCCTGAAGAGCTCCTCCGATGTCCTAATCCAAGCCCAAGCGGGGGGCTGAAGAGGTCTATGATCCGGCTGAAGTCTTCATCCAAGCGGGAGCTGAAGAGGTCCATGATCCGGCTGAAGTCTTCATCCAAGCGGGAGCTGAAGAGGTCCATGATCCGGATGAAGTCTTCTATCAACGGCATCTTCAATCTTCTTTCTTCCGGATCCATCTTGCAGACCTCCGACGCGGAACATCCTCTTCTCCCGACGCCTACTAGCCGAATGACGGTTCCTTTAAGGGACGTCATCCAAGATGGCATCCCTCGAATTCCGATTGGCTGATAGGATTCTATCAGCCAATCGGAATTAAGGTAGGAATATTCTGATTGGCTGATGGAATCAGCCAATCAGAATCAAGTTCAATCCGATTGGCTGATTCGATCAGCCAATCAGATTGAGCTTGCATTCTATTGGCTGTTCCGATCAGCCAATAGAATGCGAGCTCAATCTGATTGGCTGATTTAACTTAGGGGGGTGTTAGTGTTAGGGTTAGACTTAGCTTTAGGGGTTAATACATTTATTAGAATAGCGGTGAGCTCCGGTCGGCAGATTAGGGGTTAATAATTGAAGTTAGGTGTCGGCGATGTTAGGAAGGGCAGATTAGGGGGTTAATACTATTTATTATAGGGTTAGTGAGGTGGATTAGGGGTTAATAACTTTATTATAGTAGCGGTGCGGTCCGCTCGGCAGATTAGGGGTTAATAAGTGTAGGCAGGTGGAGGCGACGTTGAGGGGGCAGATTAGGGGTTAATAAATAAAATATAGGGGTCGGCGGTGTTAGGGGCAGCAGATTAGGGGTACATAGCTATAATGTAGGTGGCGGCGCTTTGCGGTCGGCAGATTAGGGGTTAATTATTGTAGGTAGCTGGCGGCGACGTTGTGGGGGGCAGATTAGGGGTTAATAAATATAATACAGGGGTCGGCGGTGTTAGGGGCAGCAGATTAGGGGTACATAAGTATAACGTAGGTGGCGGTCGGCAGATTAGGGGTTTAAAAAAATTATTCGAGTGTCGGCGATGTGGGGGGACCTCGGTTTAGGGGTACATAGGTAGTTTATGGGTGTTAGTGTACTTTAGAGCACAGTAGTTAAGAGCTTTATGAACCGGCGTTAGCCCAGAAAGCTCTTAACTACTGACTTTTTCCTGCGGCTGGAGTTTTGTCGTTAGATGTCTAACGCTCACTTCAGAAACGACTCTAAATACCGGAGTTAGAAAGATCCCATTGAAAAGATAGGATCCGCAATTGACGTAAGGGGATCTGCGGTATGGAAAAGTCGCGGATGAAAAGTCAGCGTTAGACCCTATTTTGAGTGACTCCAAATACCGGCGGTAGCCTAAAACCAGCGTTAGGAGCCTCTAACGCTGGTTTTCACGGCTAACGCCAAACTCCAAATCTAGGTCACTGTCGGCTAGATTTGGAGTTTTGTCGGTAACGACCCGAAAAACTAACGCCGGCTTTTTTCTGGCCGCAGCATAAAAATAACTCTGGTATTGAGAGTCCACATAAAGGCTGTGTTAGGCTCCAAAAAAGGAGCGTAGAGCATTTTTAACGCAGCTTCAACTCTCGATACCAGAGTTGCTTACGTAAGCGGCCAGCCTAAAAAACGTGCTCGTGCACGATTCTCCCTTAGGAAACAATGGGGCTGTTTGAGCTGAAAAAAAACCTAACACCTGCAAAAAAGCCGCGTTCAGCTCTTAACGCAGCCCCATTGTTTGCTATGCGGAAACACCTCCTAAGTCTGCACCTAACACCCTAACATGTACCCCGAGTCTAAACACCCCTAACCTTACACTTATTAACCCCTAATCTGCCGCCCCCGCTATCGCTGACCCCTGCATATTATTATTAACCCCTAATCTGCCGCTCCGTAAACCGCCGCTACTTACATTATCCTTATGTACCCCTAATCTGCTGCCCCTAACACCGCCGACCCCTATATTATATTTATTAACCCCTAATCTGCCCCCCTCAACGTCGCCTCCACCTGCCTACACTTATTAACTCCTAATCTGCCGACCGGACCTGAGCGCTACTATAATAAAGTTATTAACCCCTAATCCGCCTCACTAACCCTATAATAAATAGTATTAACCCCTAATCTGCCCTCCCTAACATCGCCGACACCTAACTTCAATTATTAACCCCTAATCTGCCGACCGGAGCTCACCGCTATTCTAATAAATGTATTAACTCCTAAAGCTAAGTCTAACCCTAACACTAACACTCCCCTAAATTAAATATAATTTAAATCTAACGAAATAAATTAACTCTTATTAAATAAATGATTCCTATTTAAAGCTAAATACTTACCTGTAAAATAAATCCTAATATAGCTACAATATAAATTATAATTATATTATAGCTATTTTAGGATTAATATTTATTTTACAGGTAACTTTGTATTTATTTTAACCAGGTACAATAGCTATTAAATAGTTAAGAACTATTTAATAGCTAAAATAGTTAAAATAATTACAAATTTACCTGTAAAAGAAATCCTAACCTAAGTTACAATTAAACCTAACACTATACTATCAATAAATTAATTAAATAAACTACCTACAATTACCTACAATTAACCTAACACTACACTATCAATAAATTAATTAAATACAATTCCTACAAATAAATACAATTAAATAAACTTGCTAAAGTACAAAAAATAAAAAAGAACTAAGTTACAAAAAATAAAAAAATATTTACAAACATAAGAAAAATATTACAACAATTTTAAACTAATTACACCTACTCTAAGCCCCCTAATAAAATAACAAAGCCCCCCAAAATAAAAAAATGCCCTACCCTATTCTAAATAACTAAAGTTCAAAGCTCTTTTACCTTACCAGCCCTGAACAGGGCCCTTTGCGGGGCATGCCCCAAGAAGTTCAGCTCTTTTGCCTGTAAAAAAAAACATACAATACCCAAGCCCGCCAACATTACAACCCACCACCCACATACCCCTAATCTAACCCAAACCCCCCTTAAATAAACCTAACACTAAGCCCCTGAAGATCTTCCTACCTTGTCTTCACCTCACCGGGTTCAACGATCTGTCCAGAAGAGCTCCTCCGATGTCCTGATCCAAGCCCAAGCGGGGGGCTGAAGAGGTCCATGATCCGGCTGAAGTCTTCATCCAAGTGGGAGCTGAAGAGGTCCATGATCTGGATGAAGTCTTCATCCAAGCGGGAGCTGAAGAGGTCCATGATCCGGATGAAGTCTTCTATCAACGGCATCTTCAATCTTCTTTCTTCCGGATCCATCTTGCAGACCTCCGACGCGGAACATCCTGCTGGCCCGACGGACTAACGACAAATGACGGTTCCTTTAAGAGACGTCATCCAAGATGGCGTCCCTCGAATTCCGATTGGCTGATAGGATTCTATCAGCCAATCGGAATTAAGGTAGGAAAATTCTGATTGGCTGATGGAATCAGCCAATCAGATTCAAGTTCAATCCGATTGGCTGATTCAATCAGCCAATCAGATTGAGCTCGCAATCTATTGGCTTGCAATCTATTGTAGGTAATTGTAGGTAGTTTATTTAATTAATTTATTGATAGTATAGTGTTAGGTTTAATTGTAACTTAGGTTAGGATTTCTTTTACAGGTAAATTTGTAATTATTTTAACTATTTTAGCTATTAAATAGTTCTTAACTATTTAATAGCTATTGTACCTGGTTAAAATAAATACAAAGTTACCTGTAAAATAAATATTAATCCTAAAATAGCTATAATATAATTATAATTTATATTGTAGCTATATTAGGGTTTATTTTACAGGTAAGTATTTAGCTTTAAATAGGAATAATTTATTTAATAAGAGTTAATTTATTTTGTTAGATTTAAATTATATTTAACTTAGGGGGGTGTTAGTGTTAGGGTTAGACTTAGCTTTAGGGGTTAATACATTTATTAGAATAGCGGTGAGCTCTGGTCGGAACTTTGTATTTATTTTAACCAGGTACAATAGCTATTAAATAGTTAAGAACTATTTAATAGCTAAAATAGTTAAAATAATTACAAATTTACCTGTAAAAGAAATCCTAACCTAAGTTACAATTAAACCTAACACTATACTATCAATAAATTAATTAAATAAACTACCTACAATTACCTACAATTAACCTAACACTACACTATCAATAAATTAATTAAATACAATTCCTACAAATAAATACAATTAAATAAACTTGCTAAAGTACAAAAAATAAAAAAGAACTAAGTTACAAAAAATAAAAAAATATTTACAAACATAAGAAAAATATTACAACAATTTTAAACTAATTACACCTACTCTAAGCCCCCTAATAAAATAACAAAGCCCCCCAAAATAAAAAAATGCCCTACCCTATTCTAAATAACTAAAGTTCAAAGCTCTTTTACCTTACCAGCCCTGAACAGGGCCCTTTGCGGGGCATGCCCCAAGAAGTTCAGCTCTTTTGCCTGTAAAAAAAAAACATACAATACCCAAGCCCCCCAACATTACAACCCACCACCCACATACCCCTAATCTAACCCAAACCCCCCTTAAATAAACCTAACACTAAGCCCCTGAAGATCTTCCTACCTTGTCTTCACCTCACCGGGTTCAACGATCTGTCCAGAAGAGCTCCTCCGATGTCCTGATCCAAGCCCAAGCGGGGGGCTGAAGAGGTCCATGATCCGGCTGAAGTCTTCATCCAAGCGGGAGCTGAAGAGGTCCATGATCCGGATGAAGTCTTCATCCAAGCGGGAGCTGAAGAGGTCCATGATCCGGATGAAGTCTTCTATCAACGGCATCTTCAATCTTCTTTCTTCCGGATCCATCTTGCAGACCTCCGACGCGGAACATCCTGCTGGCCCGACGGACTAACGACGAATGACGGTTCCTTTAAGAGACGTCATCCAAGATGGCGTCCCTCGAATTCCGATTGGCTGATAGGATTCTATCAGCCAATCGCAATTAAGGTAGGAAAATTCTGATTGGCTGATGGAATCAGCCAATCAGATTCAAGTTCAATCCGATTGGCTGATTCAATCAGCCAGTCAGATTGAGCTCGCAATCTATTGGCTGTTCCGATCAGCCAATAGAATGCGAGCTCAATCTGATTGGCTGATTGGATCAGCCAATCGGATTGAACTTGATTCTGATTGGCTGATTCCATCAGCCAATCAGAATATTCCTACCTTAATTCCGATTGGCTGATAGAATCCTATCAGCCAATCGGAATTCGAGGGACGCCATCTTGGATGACGTCCCTTAAAGGAACCGTCATTCGTCGTTAGTCCGTCGGGCCAGCAGGATGTTCCGCGTCGGAGGTCTGCAAGATGGATCCGGAAGAAAAAAGATTGAAGATGCCGTTGATAGAAGACTTCATCCGGATCATGGACCTCTTCAGCTCCCGCTTGGATGAAGACTTCATCCGGATCATGGACCTCTTCAGCTCCCGCTTGGATGAAGACTTCAGCCGGATCATGGACCTCTTCAGCCCCCCGCTTGGGCTTGGATCAGGACATCGGAGGAGCTCTTCTGGACAGATCGTTGAACCCGGTGAGATGAAGACAAGGTAGGAAGATCTTCAGGGGCTTATTGTTAGGTTTATTTAAGGGGGGTTTGGGTCAGATTAGGGGTATGTGGGTGGTGGGTTGTAATGTTGGGGGGCTTGGGTATTGTATTTTTTTTTTACAGGCAAAAGAGCTGAACTTCTTGGGGCATGCCCCGCAAAGGGCCCTGTTCAGGGCTGGTAAGGTAAAAGAGCTTTGAACTTTAGTTATTTAGAATAGGGTAGGGCATTTTTTTATTTTGGGGGGCTTTATTATTTTATTAGGGGGCTTAGAGTAGGTGTAATTAGTTTAAAATTGCTGTAATATTTTTCTTATGTTTGTAAATATTTTTTTATTTTTTGTAACTTAGTTCTTTTTTATTTTTTGTACTTTAGCAAGTTTATTTAATTGTATTTATTTGTAGGAATTGTATTTAATTAATTTATTGATAGTGTAGTGTTAGGTTAATTGTAGGTAATTGTAGGTAGTTTATTTAATTAATTTATTGATAGTATAGTGTTAGGTTTAATTGTAACTTAGGTTAGGATTTCTTTTACAGGTAAATTTGTAATTATTTTAACTATTTTAGCTATTAAATAGTCCTTAACTATTTAATAGCTATTGTACCTGGTTAAAATAAATACAAAGTTACCTGTAAAATAAATATTAATCCTAAAATAGCTATAATATAATTATAATTTATATTGTAGCTATATTAGGGTTTATTTTACAGGTAAGTATTTAGCTTTAAATAGGAATAATTTATTTAATAAGAGTTAATTTATTTCGTTAGATTTAAATTATATTTAACTTAGGGGGGTGTTAGTGTTAGGGTTAGACTTAGCTTTAGGGGTTAATACATTTATTAGAATAGCGGTGAGCTCTGGTCGGAAGATTAGGGGTTAATAATTGAAGTTAGGTGTCGGCGATGTTAGGGAGGGCAGATTAGGGGTTAATACTATTTATTATAGGGTTAGTGAGGCGGATTAGGGGTTAATAACTTTATTATAATAGCGCTCAGGTCCGGTCGGCAGATTAGGGGTTAATAAGTGTAGGCAGGTGGAGGCAACGTTGAGGGGGGCAGATTAGGGGTTAATAAATATAATATAGGGGTCGGCGGTGTTAGGGGCAGCAGATTAGGGGTACATAAGGATAACGTAGGTGGCGGCGCTTTGCGGTCGGCAGATTAGGGGTTAATAAGTGTAGGTAGGTGGAGGCGACGTTGTGGGGGGCAGGTTAGGGGTTAATAAATATAATACAGGGGTCGGCGGTGTTAGGGGCAGCAGATTAGGGGTACATAAGGATAACGTAGGTGGCGGTCGGCAGATTAGGGGTTAAAAAATTATTTGAGTGTCGGCGATGAGGGGGGACCTCGGTTTAGGGGTGCATAGGTAGTTTATGGGTGTTAGTGTACTTTAGAGCACAGTAGTTAAGAGCTTTATAAACCGGCGTTAGCCCAGAAAGCTCTTAACCACTGACTTTTTTCCTGCGGCTGGAGTTTTGTCGTTAGATGTCTAACGCTCACTTCAGAAACGACTCTAAATACCGGAGTTAGAAAGATCCCATTGAAAAGATAGGATACGCAATTGACGTAAGGGGATCTGCGGTATGGAAAAGTCGCGGATGAAAAGTGAGCGTTAGACCCTATTTTGAGTGACTCCAAATACCGGCGGTAGCCTAAAACCAGAGTTAGGAGCCTCTAACGCTGGTTTTCACGGCTAATGCCAAACTCCAAATCTAGGTCTTTGTTTCTATAAAGTAATAGACGTTGCCATGTCTAAACTTAAGTTTTAAGCTTATCTAACTCTCTTGCTGCAAACATATTTAAAACAGGCAATAAAATATTCTATACAAACAGCTTTGTTTACACAAACTCTATATTATTGCCTGATTTATCTATCTTTTCCTAACTGTTCTCCACAGAAGACAGAGATAAATAGAAAACTATTCAAACATGGCAGCACTCGTTAATTTATAGAATCTACAGTACTTTATATAAACTAAACATTTAGACTTATATCATAAATAAACAACTAATATATATAAATGGGTATCGGCTTGTGAATAACCATATATATCATAGGTGCATACCAATATCAATATATAAATAATCACCACTTGAATTACAGGATCCATTCACCAAAATCCCAATGTATAAAATAAATCCTCATGTCCAATCTGAATCTATAATAAATCCCCCAAAGTTACCAGGGGAATCAACAGCACCCAGCAATGCGTACCCTAAATGTCAAAATACTAGTCAGAGTAAACTTAAAGTGACACACACTGCCGTAATACATAGCTGTGAGAGTGCGTTGACCCTTTGAGTTAGATTTATATATATATATATATATATATATACAGTACTGTGTATATATATATATATATATACTGTGTATATATATATATATATATATATATATATACTGTATATATATATATATATATATATATATACATATGATAAAAATGTTTTAATATCTATAACTATATATCTATATGAATATATAGGCATATATAAATATAGAAATATATATTTAAAAACACTAAGAACATTTTGTTCTCAGTGAAGAATATTTTAATATAAAATATTTAAATACATAGTAAAGCACATTATAAAATATTAAAATTGATTAAAAATGATTTTTCAAGTTTTGAGGTGTTTAACTGGAAAGGGCTGTATGTATATATGTATTAAATATCTCAAAATGTGAAAAATCATTTTTAATACATTTTAATATTTTATAATGTGTTTTACTATGTATTTAAATAGTTTACATTCCAATGTATAAATCTTTGAAAAAAATCGCACCCTCTGGATTTAAGCACTCCAAATGTTAGGCTAGATTACAAGAGGAGCAATATTTAGCGCTTTTGCTATAGCGCTAATTGCTCTAGAAGTAAACTTTTTGCGCGCATTGGGTTACATTGGTATTAAGTTTAAAGTAAAAAGTTATCGAGCTTGCGCTAACCCGACATGCACAAAAAGCCGAACTTACAATATAGCACATGCAATAACCTATTCCCTCATAGAAGTCAATGGAGTGGAAAGAAAACCTACCCGCAGGCTAACCTGAACACATATTCTCATGTGTGCTAACCCGACATGAAAATATGAATATTTCAAATTCCAATGTTCTGCACATAGCAGAATATGTTATATTTATATATATATATATATATATATATATATATATATATATATATATGAAACAACAAGATATGTGTCAGCGCTGAAAAACCCCTGTACTGTATTAACAAATATAAGGGAATACACAGGGGTGAAATAATATTAAAATGCTGCTATCAAATGAATGAGACAGGACCTTTAAAGTCACTACATCAAAGGGAGTCAATACAAAAAAAATTGGAAAAAAAAGACTGATGTTTAGGATGGTCCTAAAGTGACCTAGAACCTGTGGATCTGGTTTGTTAAAAGTACAAAATATGCCAATAAGGAATGAGTAACGTTCCTAAAGTTATAACCTCCAATAAGTTAGTTGTCCAAAAGAGGTAAAGTGCAGTGTGCAGTGGTGAACGTATAGAACAATGGAAATACTGAGATCCCATGTGTGCCAATAGAGTAAAATTATGTTGAATCCTGTACAGTTAGTCTCTTAATTCAAACTGTCAGAGATGGAGTTCCCAGGCAAAAGTAAAGTGCAGGGTGCAAAAAGGTTAACAAAACAAACAGTCAAAACCAATCTTTGCCAAAAGAAGTATACTTTCAATAAGTACTGTATACTTATTGCTTGGTTGTCAGTTTGTGTATGATCAATGGAGGGCTCCTGGATGGTTGTAGATTTAAAAATTCTGTTGGCAGTAGAGAAAAGCAGCTCCGGTATTGAGCTCGATAATCCTAGACCGCTGGACCGGATATAACGTCACATGCTAGATAAGCTCCGCCCTTACGTGTTTCATGAATTTTGATTCACTTCATCAGAGGGCAATCTGTATCCATCCTATGTCATGGAGCCTATTTATTGCCTGGGAAAAGGGGAGGGGTAGCTAATAGAGAGCTGTGCTAATAGATGCGTTCACTATTATTATTAATATTATATATATACTGTATATATAGATGGTATTTTGGTACAATATATATCTATACCTACTATATACACATATTATTCTGCATATAGGCCGCACCTGATTATAGGCCACACCCTTAAAGTTTGGTGCCATTTTGAAGAAAATTTATTTTAAAGAATAGGTTTATTTTCCAGCTTTTGACAGTATTTGTCATGTTTCAACACTGTTCCTTTAAATGCTCTGGCCAATTACCGTACATTGCAATCTCCTTATAAAACTCTCCTTCCTAACATACCGTACCTTGCTTAGTGATTTTCTGTTACTAGCATCAGACTTAATACTGCCTTTCTGTGAATCACCTAGCCGATCCGTCGTCTACCTTCCTATAGCCATCCTCTGGGAACTTAAGCAGTGGTACCAACTGTTCCATCCCGGATAACCTACAGTAATAATGGACTCCGCATACCTTACCAGCTTCCTAGATCCAGTGGTAACACTCTCCGTTCAGCACACAGCTCCTACTGTGCTGACGTCATCAGCTACGGCCACATCTGCTGCTCCGTCCCTGCAGACCACAACGCTGATTCCTTGTCTGTGAGAGAAGCAGTTAACAGCGTCTTCGTTCCACTCCTAGCAGACTGCTACTGCTCAGTCACAGGTAAGGCTCTAATAGGAGCTCAAGCTTCCTCCTGCAAGTTTCGTCACCTATTTCCAAGGAGCGTTCCTCCACAACGATACTCGCTCAGGTATCACTATCAATAAGAAGGTATAGTCCTATATTACTGTATTTCTTATTCTAGCCTATTGTAAGTTAGAGTTTAAGATTCATCTTACATTCCTAATTTACCATACTAGGCAATATTAAAAAAGACAGAGATATACTGATTATAGGCCGCGCCCCGCATATAGGCCGAACCGCAAATTTATAGCTACAAATCAAGAGAAAAAAGTGCGGCCTATATGTGGAACAATACGATATATATATATATATATATATATATATATATATATATATAGTTTAGCAGGTGGAGAGCACTCTCACTTCATAGAACAACTTGCCAGGGTGCATGCAGAGAAAAACATCAATAAACAGTGGCTTGCACTCGCTGATCTTTTGAAAAACGTGCCTTTATTGTAATGTTTCGGGGACCATATCCCCTTCCTCAGACAGTGAAATTAACACATTTATAAGACCCACATCCAATAGAAACAAACCCCACCCCCTAATTAAACAAAAGAACCGCCAAGTGGTAGTCCTAGTAACACAGGTATACACACAAATTGCACACCCACATTTCCTCACATCAATATGGAGGACAAATAATTGAACATATATCATGATATCAAACAAATTCAAGAATTAAAAGGTTACCTGTGAAAGCTAAAAATTAGCCAGAGATCACAAGTGCAACCTTCCACTAAGATCAACAATAACAAATTGGCATTTAAATACGTATGGAATAAGTATTGCACAGGCACAAGAGTTGCATAATCATGTATATTTTGTCAGCAAATTGCGTGCTCTTGCAAAAAAGCAGATTGCCAGAAACTTACATCTTTTTCTTTTACATACGAGGAGGCAGAGGAACGTCAGACTACTCTTGTGCTGCCAGTGTGAGTCCGATTGGAGACGCGTGTGACGTCATCACGTATCGTCAGCTGGGTAAACAAAGCCCCTAACAGATGATCCGATCGATCAAACCACACACTGTCACAACGAGCACAAAAGGACTTAACATGTTATGGGGGCAAATATAGTACAAAAGGCATAGTACACCAATAGAGAAATAATAAAGAAATACAATTCTATACGGCCCTGATTGCAAAAACTTGTGGCTCAGAGCACAATAGTGAAGCTGACTGAGATAACAGCCATAAAAAATAAAATATAAAATATTACAATTAAACAATAAAAATAATAAAAAAAAATAATGGAAACCAAAGGCATCAAATCAGCCTACAGTCAGGGAAACTGCATCATACCGGGGTGAACAGCACCATAGGGGTACGTGGATTACACAACGGCAAATTAGCAATGGCCATAGATACATAGTTGCGGAGCCCATATATCATAATAGAATACATGAAAAAATCAATTGTAGAGAAATTCATATGACCACCAAAAAATACATGAGGAAAATTCATAACAAAAATCATAAAAAATTCATAAAAAGTTCATAAGAAAAAACTGTGTATTAGAAAAAAAATATGTATATTAGAAAAAATGTATATTAGAAAAAATGTATATTTGAAAAAAAATTACAAAAATTAAGTTATAGGAAAATATATGGAAACAGGTTGCATAAAGGGCTCATGGACTCTCATATGGATGGATAATAGGGCTGTACTGCGCTCATAGAGTATACCATCATGAATACTCAATGGATACAAAGGGTTACTACTGGGATGATAACATATCATATAAATGTGAAAAAGATCATGGGCTCTCAAAAAGTTGGATCAAATGAATCAAATGGACACACTCATTAAAGGAAGCAATGCCAATCTAGCATGGAATTAAGTCCATGTGGCTGTATGGTTTTCAAACGGTATGTCCATCTAGCTTCAGTCTGAAGGAGGATCTTATTCCTATCACCACCGCGTCTCAAGGGGGGGCAAACCAAAGGTTCGTTGAATTATGACCAGCTTCCATAAAGTGTCTTGCAACCGGTTGTTCGCTCTTGTTGTTCTTGATAGCAGCTCTGATCACAGATTTGTGGTTCGCCATTCTTGTACAGGCGTCATCAGTAGTTTTTCCTACATAAAACTTGGCACAACTACAGCTTAACAGGTATACAACGTACTTCGTTGTACATGTCAACCGGTGGCTAATGGTGTATTTCTTCTTTTTATGTGGGTGTCCAAACGTAGCCCACATGCAACTCAATGCTTCTGGGGGCTACGTTTGGACACCCACATAAAAAGAAGAAATACACCATTAGCCACCAGTTGACATGTACAACGAAGTATGTTGTATACCTGTTAAGCTGTAGTTGTGCCAAGTTTTATGTAGGAAAAACTACTGATGACGCCCGTAACAAGAATGGCAAACCACAGATCTGCGATCAGAGCTGCTATCAAGAACAACAAGAGCGAACAACCGGTCGCAAGACACTTTATGGAAGCTGGTCATAACCTTTGGTTTGTCCTGATTGACCACGTGCCCCCCTTGAGACACGGTGGTGATAGGAATAAGATCCTCCTTCAGATTGAAGCTAGATGGACATACCGTTTGAATACCATACAGCCACATGGACTTAATTCCATGCTAGATTGGCATTGCTTCCTTTAATGAGTGTGTCCATTTTATTCATTTGATCCAACTTTTTGAGAGCCCATGATCTGTTCCGCATTTATATGATATGTTATCATCCCAGTAGTAACCCCTTGTATCCATTGAGTATTCATGATTGCATACTCTATGAGCGCAGTACAGCCCTATTATCCATCCATATGAGAGTCCATGAGCCCTTTATGCAACCTTTTTCCATATATTTTCCTCTAACTCAATTTTTTTACATTTTTTTCTAATATACATTTTTTCTAATATAAATTTTTTCTACTATACATATATTTTTTTCTAATACACAGTTTTTTCTTATGAACTTTTTATGAATTTTTCTCATGTATTTTTTGGTGGTCATATGAATTTCTCTACAATTGATTTTTTTCATGTATTCTATTATGATATATGGGCTCTGCAACTATGTATCTACGGCTATTGCTAATTTGTCATTGTGTAATCCACTTACCCCTATGGTGGTGTTCACCCCGGTATGATGCAGTTTCCCTGATTGTAGGCTGTTTTGGTGCCTTTGGTTTCCATTATTTTTTATTTTTATCGTTTCATTTTTATTTTTTATATTTTATTTTTTATGGCTGTTATCTCAGTCAGCTTCACTATTGTGCTCTGAGCCACAAGTTTTTTGCAATCAGGGCCCTATAGAATTGTAGTTCTTTATTATTTCTCTATTGGTGTACTATGCCTTTTGTACTATATTTGCCCCATAACATGTTAAGTCCTTTTGTGCTCGTTAGGGGCTTGTTTACCAAGCTGACTATACGTGATGACATCACACGCGTCTCCGATCGGACTCACTCTGCCAGCAGGAGAGTAGTGTGGCGTTCCTCTGCCTCCTCGTATATAAAAGAAAAATATGTAAGTTTCTGGCAACCTGCTTTTTTGCAAAATATACATGATTATGCAACTCTTGTGCCTGTGCGATACTTATTCCATACGTATTTCAAATGTGGGTGTGTAATTTGTGTGTATACCTGTGTTACTAGGACTACCACTTGGCGGTGCTTTTGTTTAATTAGGGGGTGGGGTTTGTTTCTAATGGATGTGGGTCTTATAAATGTGTTCATTTCACTGCATTTCACTGTCTGAGGAAGTGGATACGGCCCCCGAAATGTTACAATAAAGGCACGTTTTTGAAAAGACCAGCGAGTGCAAGCCACTGTTTATTGAGATATATATGGAAGAGTTAGTTACCGCATCTGGCCAAATGGGACAAGCCCAGGACCACGTCAAGGTCTCTTCCAAAACCTAAGTCCCTAAACAGCCACACAATGCAAGCTCTCAATCCAACAAACTGGGAACAAGTGAAGGGTGCACAGGCTTATGTAATCACTCTAGACATATACAAAACACGGAAGGGGACTGCACTCTCAGACCGGACTGGGTACACATATATTTTGTATGTATATATATATATATATATATATATATATATATATATATATTAAGGTTTTGTATATATATATATATATGTATATATATATATAATTATTATATTGTTTGTTCTCTTGGTATCCCTTGTTGAAAAAGAATACTCACATTTCCTACACTAGTGGGAGCTAGCTGCTGATTGGTGCTTGCACACATTTGTTCAGCTACGGATATATGTCTATATATGTCTATATATGTATTTATGTGTTTCTATGTGTGTATACACATATAAATACATAAATACATATGTATACATATATAAACATATAAATATACATACATATACATCTTTAGACATGTATATGTAAGTATCTCAATGTTAAAGCCCTTTGCCTACCTTTTTTTTCTAGCACCTGAGACCTCATATCTTTGAGCCCTTATAACTTTTGTGTGCAATATATTTTTTTTTAAATAATTCTTATCAGATAGTGTTATTATGAGTTATAACTGTACTTTTGAATGTATTTTTGATGTATGTGACACTTTTTTGCTTTGTGAAACAGTTAACCACATCCCTGAAGATGCGGTAATCCGACGAGCGTTAACTTAAATTGCGCTCAAACATCCTTGTTTGCTTTCAACTTGTAATACCGGGGCAATTTAACCTGCGTGCAAATGATTGCAAAAACCTGATATCTTGCGCACATATGCTTGCACTCCACTTGTAATCTGACCCACAATTTGAGGTTGCAGGCCCTTCGCCCCTTCTTTGGACAAACCCAAGCAAGTTAAATACAGTTTTTAAATATCCCATAAGAGCTCATCCCCATGTGCACAACCAATCATTGTTACACTTCAATTAAGTTAAGTTAAATTAAGTCAATTAGAGTCAATATATTGACATAGTTCCATTTCTTTAATCATAAATCAAATATAATCTATCATATATAATAGTATTAATAATTATAAAACTCATCCCATCATATCATAATATAGTGTTAATGAGAAAAAACTATATATATATATATATATATATATATATATATATATAAAATATATAGCACAAAACATAACAGTAGCAAATGTAGAAAACAAGTGCGTAAAGCTCATTCCCAAAACTCAATGTCATGGAAAAAATGGTATGTCCATTAGGAAAGTTCCAAGGTGTAATCCTTTGTGATACCTGAGGATAGTAAAATGCCTCTAAGGCATATAAAGAAAAGTTCCACAGTAATATGGTTACTAATAAGCTGGTAGTGTCCAATGTATCACAATCAAGTGCTATGTGATGTGTGGAGCGTTATTGGAAAAGTTCAGAGGTTAAGTCACTAAAGTAGCAAACATGTGAGCGAATACTTATCTAGTTTCCACTGTTGTCGGGGAAGCCTGATGAAGCGCATGTGCGCATGTGCGAAACGTGTCAGGTGTCCATCTGTATACTCACCTGCTGTTTGGCATTTCTGCTGAATAAAATCAACTTTTGAACATAGTTTTTAGTCTCCGGACTTTCCATTCCTTTCCCTCTTTGGGATAAATCTTTATATATATATATATATATATAAATATATATATATATATATATATATATATATATATATATATATATATTATATATACACACACATACACATGTATATGTGTGTATATATGGATTTATTAATTGATTAATTTTTTTTTCTTTTCTTATTTAGTTAATTTCAATATAGTTCAATATTAGCTAATAGCTATTAAACCAAAATTATACTTGTCCTAGAAAACCTAGGGGTATGGGATATGTATTAGGCTTTTTTAAAAAAAAAATAATATATATATATATATATATATATATATATATGTATATATATATAAAAATAATAATAATAGCACACTCAAATAATAATCTATTTTCTAAAAATTAATAATTACAAATTCTAAAAATGACATATCGTTTAATACAAAGTATTGTTTTTTATAATGAATCATCAGAACATTGTACAAATTATAAATAGTATTTATTCTTAACTTATGTTACGATTCAGCTTTAACCTGCCTTAGACCATTAAGTACAATTTACTTTGTAATAATTAAGTCACAAGACTTACTTATCCACTAGAATCATAGCTGAACTTATTCATTGAATACAACGACATGGAATAATATTTAGTCAGAATTCATTTTATTTTAATTAAATTTTTGTATTTTTTAAGCTGTTAATGCAGTCATCTAATTTGTTTATGAGTAGAATTGTTTCTGCATATCCATTATATTTTTTACCACTTTAACATCATGTATAATTTGATTGGCTGGAGGCTCCTTTTAATAGACTTCACTTGTAGAGCATTATGATCTCTGAGGAAGCGCATGTGCGCATGCACGAAACTCGTCAGGACACGTTCACTTGCCTTACCAATCTATTTGTGTAACGACATTGAGTTTGAATAAACCAGCTACTTAGCCCAAGAGTTCTCAAATCCTGTTTCCTTTTGTTTTGTGTATATATATATATATATATATATATATATATATATATATACTCCAAAGAAATAACTTGCACCCGGTTTCTTCAATAAGAATGTTACCACTTTATTCACATATTGTACACTTCACACCCAAAAACATCCAATGTTTCGGTCCTCCACCTGGGACCTTGATAAACCTTGGGTGTGAAGTGTACCACAATATGTGAATAAAGTGGTAACATCCTTATTGAAGAAACCGGGTGCAAGTTATTTCTTTGGAGTGTGTTTGGAGACTGCACCGGCCATTGTTACCTTACAGGGAGTGCTAAGGTTGTGTAAGATATACAGTATATATATATGTGTGTGTGTGTGTGTGTGTGTGTGTGTGTTTATTTTGATATATTTGTATACATACACATATTTAGACTTTTTTTACCCTTACACTTTACAAAAGGTCTTCACTTGTGCTAATTAGATGAGCGCAAATTTTGTTTACGCTCGAGCGCACCCACCTAATTTTTATCTTCCATCTTATTGCGACCTGCACTTACTTTAGCATGCCACTTGTAATCTAAACCTTTGTTTTTACTTAACATGCTGATCACTTAGATCTGACTAGTGGAGACACTCTCTGCCCTAAAGGGTTGGAACGGTGAGGTGTGCAGCAGCGGCCTAGCAGAAAACAGGCACTTACCTAAACCCCCACAGCAATCTGGGCAGAACAGTTCAGGTCAGGAGATTGGGCTGACCATAACAGGGTCTTGATCTGGTGGTCCTCCATCCACACCTTGATTGACCTGGCTTTGTGGCATGGAGCATTGTTCTGCTGGAAAAACAATCCTCAGAGTTGGGGAACATTGTCAGAGCAGAAGTAAGCAAGTTTTCTTACAGCATAACCTTATACGTGGCTTGATTTATGCATCCTTCAAAAAGATAAATCTGTCTGATTCCAGGTCTTTGATGAGTCTAATTTTCAGCTTTGCCTAATGTCCAGACCTGAACCCCATTGAAGACCTCTGGAATGTGAGCAAGAGGAAGATGAATGGTCACAAGCCATCAAACAAAGCTGAGCTGCTTGAATTATTTCGCCAGGATTTTTTTGTATGTGATTTTATTTTTATTTTTGTAGGTGTCTCAATAGTTCAATAAAAACACTTTAGAAAATAGGTTAGGGGGTAGCAGAGTTTAGCAAAAAGTGACAGGTATCTCTTATATTGTCTTTTATATAATCACAACTCAATGCTTAAATTATTAAGAGGAATACCTGTTGTGGTTAACAGGTTTAAAGGAACATACGACAACTAGTTAAACTAATTGTAATAGAGGATACAATCCAGTTTAAGAAAAGAACCAGTTCCACAATCGTATAGTACTGGTAAGCTCTGCTAGAACAGAGATTATAACAATATTAAAAGTGTTCCATATCATTCATACATTTACACTTTATTGTTATCAACTAGAAACATGCACACATACAGTAGCAAGGCTACGAGTTAAAAACACTTAAGCTCTGTGGATTGCACAATCACAATATGTACTACAAAAAGTTATCTGCAACTATTAACAGTCCTCAGTCCGTAAATTATTAGAAGTAAACTAAGCCTTTACAATCCGAGGGCTGCTTTATTATTACTTATATTGCTTGTAAGGACCAGAGGCTGTGATATATCTCATTAAGTTAAAGATACATTACTTTTACCCACAAGAGCAAGCAGATTAAAAAACAGTCAGAAGAGACAGAGCTACTCCGGACGGACCCCTGACGCGCGTTTCACGAACGCTTCCTCAGAGGGGGTGAAACGCGCATAAGGGGTCCGTCCGGAGTAGCTCTGTCTCTCCTGACTGTTTTTTAATCTGCTTGCTCTTGTGGGTAAAAGTAATGTACCTTTAACACTACCGCACTTGAACTTTTTTGCAAACTTTACCCTTGAAGAAGTCCGGCCAGGTTCCGGACAAAACGCGTAGGGATATCGTGAAGGGTGGCTCGCCTTCATTGACAGTAATTGCAGCTGAGAGGTTGAGGCCTAAAGGGGGACGCTCCGGATCCATTATCTTACAGTGACGTCAGACGCCGGCTTTTTGTTCGGCGGTCCACAGCCAAATCTGGACAAATTTCTGCCTGTTTGATCAGGACTCAGACTGCTGCTGCCTTTGATTTTATTTGGGGATCGTATCTGCTTTCTGAAGTGTAAGTTACTATGTTTATTTTTAATACATGTCTGTAATAAATTACTCAAGCTTGTTTGCGCTTCTTGTACCTTCTTTGCTCTACCTTTAACTTAATGAGATATATCACAGCCTCTGGTCCTTACAAGCAATATAAGTAATATTAAAGCAGCCCTCGGATTGTAAGGGCTTAGTTTACTTCTAATAATTTACGGACTGAGGACTGTTAATAGTTACAGATTACTTTTTGTAGTACATATTGCGATTGTGCAATCCACAGAGCTTAAGTGTTTTTAACTCGTAGCCTTGCTACTGTATGTGTGCATGTATAAAGTGTAAATGTATGAATGATACCGGTACTATACGATTGTGGAACTGGTTCTTTTCTTAAACTGGATTGTATCCTCTATTACAATTAGTTTAACTAGTTGTTGTCAATAAAAACACTGTTAAAAAAAAGAAGAATATGAACAGTCTACATGGGTCAACTTTTTATTTGCTATTAAATGAAATCTTTCTATGATTAATGTGGAGAGTTTTTCAAAGTACCAATAGCTTACAATACATATTTCTGACAAAAGTATTTATACTTACAGTATTTATACTTAATTGTTAGTTGTGTTCCACTGTTTGAAATGTTATGTTATGTGTGGCAGGTGTTGAGTATATACAATAAGGACATTCTAGCAGACAGTAAACAATTGTGTCAGACCATCTGCACAATACAATTTATGTTGTTAACTAAATAAACTGTGGATGTATCTGTGTCTGTAAGATTTTCCATGTGGAGTCACATTCCTCATGCATTTTTCCAAATGATGTGTTGACAACCGTGTATTACTCATGTGTGATCAATTATTAATAAGTGTCTTGCAATGGGAAAACTCGCATGCATAGCAATATGCTAAAAATCACAGAGCAACTACTAGAATTTACAAATTGTTACAAATGCATTTTTTAAGAAGGGCCAGGTCTGTTGAGTACCTGAGTGGAAGACCGCTTGGTAACACCAGGTACGGTAGGTTATGCTGTTTGCTACAAAAAAGGTTTTCATTTTTTTGTCATAATATTGGAGTGCAACCTCTACTTTTTCATTGAAGGTGCATTATGTATTTATTAAAAAAAAAATATTGAAAATAATTAATAATTAATGTAAATAATTTTTGTCAGTAATTATTATAGGTATACAAAAAAAAATCTAAATAATCCATAGGAAAAAAATAATTATAATATATATATATAAAAAGAGGGGAATAGGGGATATGAGGCAAGCGCTAAAAAAGAGAACAAAATATTAAACTTAAGGAGTGCTAGATCCTAAGTAAAATAACAGATCCACAAATAATACTTATACACTTCTATATGCAAAAAAAATGCACTGTACCTAAAAACGTAATGACCTTTATTGCCTCTGATGAAGAAGGTAGCAAAATTATTTTAACACCTTCAAAACGCGTCAGGCTTAACACTAATAAGTGCTAATTGATTGACTAACCTTACAGTATTGCTACTTTGTACCATATATAACATTTTATTTTGGAATTAAATATCTATGCACCCTTGGGAACATTACCCACTATGGAGTGATTATATATGAGCCTGCTTGTTACCTCATTTCATTGAGGGTTTTAAATGTGAGTGCAAATTTTTACTATTTCTTGTGCATAGTGTTTTAAGCCTAATAAATTGTGTCATATGTTATTGCACTATTATTGCACTTTATTTCTTTCATACTTCCCAAGCCTGACAAGGGATTCTGGACTGGAAGGACGCACAAGGGATTGCATATATATACAAGTTTCATTGAGGACCCACGCTCTAACCTTACCTCATATTGATTGAGGGTAGCTCTTGTGAGTATATTTTCATAAGGGCTAGTGTGGATCCCCTTAACCTATTGGAGTGTTTCTGAATCTATGGGACTATTTTAAAAAAAAAAACTGTACAGTATTTTATTTATTAGCCTGTACCGCAAGTCTTTTAGCTATTTCCTTGTACCGCAAGTGTTTATTGAACTGTTGTTACCACTCAGTAACCATCTCTATTTGGAAAACATTCATAACATTTCGGATACTTAAGGATTTTAAAGATAATTTTTTGTGCAAAACTGATACCTCATAACGATTAAGGTTATTCTTGTGAGTATGATTTTATCACACAATAAAAGTGACATTCCTTGTAAACAATATTATGCTATGTCTGTTCTTCCATTCCTTCTTTGTGAACATCTGATTTTCCTTCGGCTGAACGGGGAGTGAATAGACACTGAGGGAACTGGTGACAGACCTGCTTGTCGGATTGGTCAAGTGATCCTGTACACGGACCCCCAGGAACCACAGTCTCTTATATATCGACACGCTCCAAACTTACCTCGTAAGATTGAGGTCAATGGATGTAAATAGAACATTGTGCTCATACGGACCACTTTTGAATTTTGAAGTTGGAAGTATAAGGCTCACTTCAATCAAGCAACTATCTTTATCAACAATACTGTGGACATTTATATTTTATAACACTCTATACAGTGCCTATATATTTTTTTTGGTTCACCATTATTATATGGTATTGGTTATTGTAAATTAACTGACATACCTATACACCTTAATAGATATTGTGAAGATATACAATATTACTGCGATATAGTTTAGCGCTGTCAATGTCTCAAACTATTTTTTAAACCTATATATATATATATATATATATATATATATATATATATATATATATATGTGTATATGTATTTACAGTTTCTATAATAATTATATATAGTATTTTTTTATATTTTATATTTAATATATTACATAACATGCCTTAAGATAACTAATACAGTACTTCTTGTGAGATAACCCGACACCACATTAGACCTAAAGCGCAAAACCTGATGCTCGTTATGCATATTTTACATTCCACATTGAAAAAATTATTTTTATTATTAAATATACATTTCTATATATATCTGATAATGATATTTTAAAATATATGTCTTTACCTATATATCTATAGCTATATGTACAGGTATAGGTATATATATAGATATAGCTGAGAAATCTGCAAAATATACACCGGTGCTAATACTGAAATAAAAAGTGGTTAAGCTGAAGATGTTAAGAACAATTAAAACATCAATGCAAATATATAAATCAAAGGTTTAATTACCCTATCACGCTACCACAAAGGAACAGTTCCCTTGAAATCATAAATAGTTCTTATGCGATATCCCAAAATATTATAGGCAGCCTTGGATTGTTCTTTAAATGTGTGAGGGATGGATCAGTATACGTGTGCCGCTCTCTTTATACCAAAGCTTCCTCCTCTGGTTATGGTAGATCAAACATGTGAAAAGAATAAAAACAAAGCGCAACTCCAATTCAAGTTGTTTAATAATAAAAATAGCAAAAGCGCAAAACATAGGCATTTACTTTAAATAAAAGAAACATAAGCGTCCAATATTGGGCCAGATTATGAGTGAAGTGCAAATTAACGCTTCTACTCAAGCTTTAATTACTCTAGAAGTAAGCTTTTTGCTCTTGTCGGGTTGCACTCTTATTATGAGTTAAAAGTAAACTGTTTTCGCTCTCACGCTAACTCGACAAGTGCAAAAAGCTAAAGTTTGAATATCGCATATGAGTTCATGTATTCCCCATAGAAGTCTTATGGAGAAAAAAAGTGGAAAAAACCCTCTAACACCCCACATATTCTCATTTGCACTAACACAACATTAAAATTTGATTATTTCACATTCCAATGTTCTTCACATTGCAGAATATGTTCTATTTATTCATAAATACATATTTCTACATATATCTGATAGTATTTTGGTACAATATATATATATATATCTATACACACACACACACACACACATATATATATATGTAAGTGAGTGCTGGACTTTCTCTGTGTGCTGTATTAATTTGTTTTGTAACTTTCTCTATGGTTCTTGCACCCAGACCTGTCTGGGGTTAACTGCCTGTGACTCTGGGGACAGCACAGCTTCCTGTGAGTGCCTATGAGCACACAGGGCTGAGCATGTTACAGGGTCTCAGTTAAGATTTAAAAGCAAAAATGGAAAACAGAATTTATGCTTACCTGATAAATTACTTTCTCCAACGGTGTGTCCGGTCCACGGCGTCATCCTTACTTGTGGGATATCTCTTCCCCAACAGGAAATGGTAAAGAGTCCCAGCAAAGCTGGCCATATAGTCCCTCCTAGGCTCCGCCCACCCCAGTCATTCGACCGACGGACAGGAGGAAAAATATAGGAGAAACCATATGGTACTGTGGTGACTGTAGTTGGAGAAAATAAACAGGCTTGATCCTAACCAGAGCCTGAACAAATGCTTGAACATCTGGCACAGCTGCCAGTCTTTTGTGTAGTAAGACAGATAAAGCAGAGATCTGTCCCTTTAGAGAACTTGCAGATAATCCTTTCTCCAAACCTTCTTGTAGAAAGGAGAGAATCCTAGGAATTTTTATCTTATTCCATGGGAATCCTTTGGATTCACACCAACAGATATATCTTTTCCATATCTTATGGTAAATCTTTCTAGTTACCGGTTTTCTGGCCTGAACTAGAGTATCTATCACGGAATCTGAAAACCCACGCTTCGATAGAATCAAGCGTTCAATCTCCAAGCCGTCAGCTGGAGGGAAACCAGATTTGGATGTTCGAATGGACCCTGAACAAGAAGGTACTGTCTCAAAGGTAGCTTCCATGGTGGAACCGATGACATATTCACCAGGTCTGCATACCAAGTCCTGCGTGGCCACGCAGGAGCTATCAAGATCACCGAGGCCCTCTCCTGATTGATCCTGGCTACCAGCCTGGGAATGAGAGGAAAGGGTGGAAATACATAAGCTAGGTTGAAGGTCCAAGGGGCTACTAGTGCATCTACTAGAGTCGCCTTGGGATCCCTGGATCTGGACCCGTAGCAAGGAACCTTGAAGTTCTGACGAGACGCCATCAGATCCATGTCTGGAATGCTCCATAATTGAGTTATTTGGGCAAAGATCTCCGGGTGGAGTTCCCACTCCCCCGGATGGAATGTCTGACGACTCAGATAATCCGTCTCCCAGTTTTCCACACCTGGGATGTGGATCGCAGACAGGTGGCAGGAGTGATCCTCTGCCCATTGAATTATTTTGGTCACTTCTTTCATCGCCAGGGAACTCCTTGTTCCCCCCTGATGATTGATATACGCAACGGTCGTCATGTTGTCTGATTGGAATCTTATGAATCTGGCCTTTGCTAGTTGAGGCCAAGTCCTGAGAGCATTGAATATCGCTCTCAGTTCCAGAATGTTTATCGGGAGAAGAGACTCTTCCCGAGACCATAGACCCTGAGCTTTCAGGGATTCCCAGACCGCGCCCCAGCCCACTAGACTGGCGTTGGTCGTGACAATGACCCACTCTGGTCTGCGGAAGCTCATTCCCTGGGATAGATTGTCCAGGGTCAGCCACCAACGGAGTGAATCTCTGGTCTTCTGATCTACTTGAATCATTGGAGACAAGTCTGTATAGTCCCCATTCAAATGTTTGAGCATGCACAGTTGTAATGGTCTTAGATGAATTCGTGCAAAAGGAACTATGTCCATTGCTGCAACCATCAACCCTACTACTTCCATGCACTACGCTATGGAAGGACGAGGAACAGAATGAAGAACTTGACAAGTGCTTAGAAGTTTTGACTTTCTGACCTCTGTCAGAAAAATCCTCATTTCTAAGGAATCTATTATTGTTCCCAAGAAGGGAACTCTTGTCGACGGAGACAGAGAACTTTTTTCTATGTTCACCTTCCATCCGTGTGATCTGAGAAAGGCCAGAACGATGTCTGTATGAGCCTTTGCTTTTGACAGGGACGACGCTTGTATTAGAATGTCGTCCAAGTAAGGTACTACTGCAATGCCCCTCGGTCTTAGAACCGCTAGAAGGGACCATAGTACCTTTGTGAAAATCCTTGGAGCAGTGGCTAACCCGAATGGGAGGGCCACAAACTGGTAATGCTTGTCCAGAAAGGCGAACCTTAGGAACTGATGATGTTCTTTGTGGATAGGAATATGAAGGTACGCATCCTTTAGATCCACGGTAGTCATAAATTGACTTTCCTGGATAGTGGGTAGAATCGTTCGAATGGTTTCCATCTTGAACAATGGTACCCTGAGAAATTTGTTTAGGATCTTCAAATCCAAAATTGGTCTGAAAGTTCCCTCTTTTTTGGGAACTACGAACAGATTGGAATAAAATCCCATTCCTTGTTCCTTTATTGGAACTGGGTGTATCACTCCCATCTTTAACAGGTCTTCTACACAATGTAAGAACGCCTGTCTCTTTATTTGGTTTGAGGATAAGTGAGACATGTGGAACCATCCCCTTGGGGGTAGTTCCCTGAATTCCAGGAGATAACCCTGAGAAACTATTTCTAGCGCCCAGGGATCCTGAACATCTCTTGCCCAAGCCTGAGCAAAGAGAGAGAGTCTGCCCCCCACTAGATCCGGTCCCGGATCGGGGGCTACTCCTTCATGCTGTTTTGTTAGCAGCGGCAGGCTTCTTGGTCTGCTTACCCTTGTTCCAGCCTTGCATCAGTTTCCAGGCTGGTTTGGGTTGTGAGGCATTACCCTCTTGCTTAGAGGATGCAGAATTAGAGGCCGGTCCGTTCCTGAAATTGCGAAAGGAACGAAAATTAGACTTATTCTTGGCCTTGAAAGGCCTATCTTGTGGAAGGGCGTGGCCCTTTCCCCCAGTGATTTCTGAAATAATCTCTTTCAATTCTGGTCCAAATAGAGTTTTACCTTTGAAAGGGATGTTAAGCAATTTTGTCTTGGATGACACATCCGCTGACCAAGACTTTAGCCAAAGCGCTCTGCGCGCCACGATAGCAAACCCTGAATTTTTCGCCGCTAATCTAGCTAATTGCAAAGCGGCATCTAAAATAAAAGAGTTAGCCAACTTAAGTGCGTGAACTCTGTCCATAACCTCCTCATATGGAGTCTCTCTACTAAGCGAGTTTTCTAGTTCCTCGAACCAGAACCACGCTGCTGTAGTGACAGGAACAATGCACGAAATGGGTTGTAGAAGGTAACCTTGCTGTACAAAAATCTTATTAAGCAAACCCTCCAATTTTTTATCCATAGGATCTTTGAAAGCACTACTATCCTCGATAGGAATAGTAGTGCGTTTGTTTAGAGTAGAAACTGCCCCCTCGACCTTAGGGACTGTCTGCCATAAGTCCTTTCTGGGGTCGACCATAGGAAATAATTTCTTAAATATAGGGGGGGGAACAAAAGGTATGCCGGGCTTTTCCCACTCCTTATTCACTATGTCCGCCACCCGCTTGGGTATAGGAAAAGCGTCGGGGTGCACCGGAACCTCTAGGAACTTGTCCATCTTGCATAATTTCTCTGGAATGACCAAGTTGTCACAATCATCCAGAGTAGATAACACCTCCTTAAGCAGTGCGCGGAGATGTTCTAATTTAAATTTAAATGTCACAACATCAGGTTCAGCTTGTTGAGAAATTTTTCCTGAATCTGAAATTTCCCCATCTGACAAAACCTCCCTCATGGCCCCTTCAGATTGGTGTGAGGGTATGACAGAACAATTATCATCAGCGCCCTCCTGCTCTTCAGTGTTTAAAACAGAGCAATCGCGCTTTCTCTGATAAGTAGGCATTTTGGATAAAATATTTGCTATGGAGTTATCCATTACAGCCGTTAATTGTTGCATGGTAATAAGCATTGGCGCGCTAGATGTACTAGGGGCCTCCTGTGTGGGCAGAACTGGTGTAGACATAGTAGGAGATGATGTAGTATCATGTTTACTCCCCTCATCTGAGGAATCATCTTGGGCAATTTCATTATCTGTGGCAGTACTGTCCTTACTTTGTTTGGACGCTATGGCACAATTATCACACAAATTTAAATGGGGAGACAAATTGGCTTTCATACATATAGAACATAGCTTATCCGAAGGCACAGACATGTTAAACAGGCTTAAACTTGTCAATAAAGCACAAAAAACGTTTTAAAACAAAACCGTTACTGTCTCTTTAAATTTTAAACAGAAAACACTTTATTACTGAATATGTGAAAAAGTATGAAGGAATTGTTCAAAAATTACCAAAATTTCACCACAGTGTCTTAAAGCATTAAGAGTATTGCACACCAAATTTCAGAGCTTTAACCCTTAAAATAACGGAACCGTAGCCGTTTACAAATTTAACCCCTATACAGTCCCAGCTATAGCCTTTGCTGAGACCTAACCAAGCCCAGAGGGGAATACGATACCAATTGACGCCTTCTAGAAACTTTTCCAGCAACTTTCAGATCCTCACACATGCATCTGCATGCCCTGCTCTCAAAAAACAACTGCGCAGTAATGGCGCGAAAATGAGGCTCAGCCTACAACTAGGAAGGCCCCCTGACTGGAAAAGGTGTCTAACATAGTGCCTGCCGTTTAATAAACGTTCCCCAAGTTTATAAATGTGAATTGTCAGCATAAATATGAATAAAATGCCCAAATAAAGCAATCGATTTAGCCCATAAAAATGTCTACCAGTTTTATAGCCCATATTAAGCCCTTTATTCTGTTTGCTTGACTAAGAAAATGGCTTACCGGTCCCCATGAGGGGAAATGACAGCCTTCCAGCATTACATGGTCTTGTTAGAAATATGGCTAGTCATACCTTAAGCAGAAAAGTCTGCTAACTGTTTCCCCCAACTGAAGTTACTTCATCTCAACAGTCCTATGTGGAAACAGCAATCGATTTTAGTTACTGTCTGCTAAAATCATCTTCCTCTCACAAACAGAAATCTTCATCCTTTTCTGTTTCAGAGTAAATAGTACATACCAGCACTATTTTAAAATAACAAACACTTGATAGAAGAATAAAAACTACATTTAAACACCATCTCCGTGGAGATGTTGCCTGTGCAACGGCAAAGAGAATGACTGGGGTGGGCGGAGCCTAGGAGGGACTATATGGCCAGCTTTGCTGGGACTCTTTGCCATTTCCTGTTGGGGAAGAGATATCCCACAAGTAAGGATGACGCCGTGGACCGGACACACAAATGTTGGAGAAAGGTTAGTTACCGCATTTGGCCAAATGGGACAAGCCCAGGTACCACATCAAAGCCCTTTCCAAAACCTGGGACCCTAAAACAGCCACATAATGCAAGCTCTCAAATCCAAACAAACTGGGAACAAGGGAAGGGTGCACAGGCTTATGTAATCACCCTAGACATATACAAAACACGGAAGAGGACTGCAGGGTCATGGGATGTGTACCCGGTCCGGTATGAGAGTGCAGTCCCTTTCCGTGTTTTGTATAGGTCTAGGGTGATTACATAAGCCTGTGCACCCTTCCCTTGTTCCCAGTTTGTTTGGATTTGAGAGCTTGCATTGTGTGGCTGTTTTAGGGTTCCAGGTATTGGAAAGGACCTTGATGTGGTACCTGGGCTTGTCCCATTTGGCCAAATGCGGTAACTAACCTTTCCATTTTTGCTTTTAAATCTTAGCTGAGAGCTTGTAAGTGAGTGCTGGACTTTCTCTGTGTGTTGTATTAATTTGTTTTGTAATTTCCCTATGATTATTGCACCCAGACCTGTCTGGGGTTTACTGCCTGTGACTCTGGGGACAGCACAGCTTCCTGTGAGTGCCCGTGAGCACCCAGGGCTGAGCATGTTACAGGGTCATGGGATGTGTACCCGGTCCGGTATGAGAGTGCAGTCCCTTTCCGTGTTTTGTATAGGTCTAGGGTGATTACGTAAGCCTGTGCACTCTTCCCTTGTTCCCAGTATGTTTGGATTTGAGGGCTTGCATTGTGTGGCTGTTTTAGGGTCCCAGGTTTTGGAAAGGACCTTGATGTGGTACCTGGGCTTGTCCCATTTGGCCAAATGCAGTAACTAACCTTTCCATTTTTGCTTTTAAATCTTAGCTGAGAGCTTGTGAGTGCTGGACTTTCTCTGCGTGTTGTATTAATTTGTTTTGTAATTTCCCTATGGTTCTTGCATCCAGACCTGTCTGGGGTTAACTGCCTGTGACTCTGGGGACAGCACAGCTTCCTGTGAGTGCCCGTGAGCACCCAGGGCTGAGCATGTTACAGGGTCTCAGTTAATATTTAAAAGCAAAAATGGAAAGGTTAGTTACCGCATATATATAATTTCATTTATTTATTTATTTTCAACAGAACCAGCAGATTAAGAATATACAATTATTAATATTTAGATCTATACTATAATCGTGTTTGTAATGCGTCCGTCGCTGTTGCCAGTTGCGCATGCATCCTCAAAGGAATGTTGGCTGCGTGAGGCAGCTAAAAGAATGTTGGCTGTGCGCGCAGCCAAAAGAATCTACCAAAAGAATCTACCTGGATGCAGCGTAGGCAAACAAAGCATTAAGAAAAAAAACATGCAACCGCCCACACAAAATAATTAAAAAACCTAACCACCCGAACGACGTATTAACAAAAAAAACCTAAGCGCCCAGAAGAAATGTTAACAAACACCTAAACCGCCAACACCCACATTGCAAAATAAAAAAGTAATTAACCCCTAATCCGCAAATTAAACAACGCAAATAACATAATTAAAATTTTAACCCCTAAACCGCCAACTCCCCACATCACAATAAACATAATTAACCCATGAACCCCTAAACCGCGAACCCCCCACATCGCAATAAACCAAATGAACCTATCAACTCCTATTAACTCTGCCAACCCCCCACAATGCCAATAACTAATTTAATTACTAAGCCCCTAACCTAACAACTCCCTTTAAAATAAAAAAGCCTAACATTATTTAAAAATAAAACCTGAAATTAAATTACAAAACATTAATCTAAAATTCCCCCCAAAAAAGTCTAAAAGTACAGAAAAAATTAACAAAATTGTCAAAAATAAAAAAAATGAAACCTAATCTAATACCCCTATGAAAATAAAAAAGCCCCCTAAAATAAATACACCCCCTAATCTAAACTAAACTACCAATAGCACTTAAAAGGGCCTTTAGTAGTACACTGCCCTAAATTAAACAGCTCTTTTACATGTAAAAACTACTAAGTCCCCCCTAACAGTAACCACCCCCACCCACCAAACTCCCCAAAATAAAAAAAACCTAACACTAAAAAAAACTAAGCTACCAATTGCCCCTGTAGGTTGGGTGGGGGGGTTTACTGTTAGGGGGTACTTTGCAATTTGTATGTGTAAAAGAGCTGATTTATTTAGGGCAATGCTTTTAAGGGCTATTGGTAGTTTATTGATAGATTAGGGGGTGTTTTTATTTTGGGGGGGATTTTTTATTTTAATAGGGGTATTAGTTAAGGTTTACATTTTTTATTTTGGATAGCTTTGTTTATTTTGTTTTCTAATGAAACGGTGAGTCCACGGATCATCATAATTACTGTTGGGAATATCACTTCTGACGAGCAGGAGGAGGCAAAGTGCACCACAGCAAAGCTGTTAAATACCACTCCCCTACCCACAATCCCCAGTCGTTCGCTTCGCTTGTATCAGTTGCAAGGAGGGGTAAAGTTAGGTGTCTGATTCTTCAATCAAGAGCTTGTTATTTGTCTTAAACAGAGCAAGTTTGCTTTGGTTTTTTGGGGGGTTTAGCCATAGTCCATATCAGTCTCTACAGTAGAGCAGTGGTGGCTTTTCAGCATTTGGGAACTTGTGGGGTATAATCCCAACTGTGCCTCCCATGTTGTCTGTTGCGGCCCTTTACTCAGTCTTTTCTTTTCTCCACAGGTCCATGTGAGGGAGGAAGCCTCTCTCATACCAGATGAGCTGTCCTGCTGCTGGGCAGATTTTCATTAAGGTAAGTGCCTATTTTTTATTCTCTCTAGGAGGGGGAATTCTGGCACTTTAACAGTTAATTCTGTTTAGGTAAAAATCAGCCTATTAGGGGTTAATAGGTTATTGTATGGCAGTTGTGCATGCACTGGGGATGATATGGAGGCTCAATTTTGTTGCAAGTTTTATTGCTGTATTATAAAGGGACAATATTCATGTTTGTGGTTTTTTTACTACCGGCGGTTAATGGCGACTAGGAGGTTCACTTAGCCACGCCCACACCCACGATAAGCGGGCTTCTCTGAAGCGGCAAGGAGGTTGTTTGCACTCTCTTTTTTGCCTTTTCCTCCGGATACTGCAGTTTTTCTGCGCAGCTCCTCAGAGGTGGTTCATCGTTCTATAGTGTCGGCTGGGCGGCTGTGTGGAAGTCTGGATCCTGCTTACTTTCGTCTCCGGCAGCAAGGAGGACAGGTAGGCACCTCAGCAGAGTTTGCTGAGGTGTGGAGGTTGCCTGTTTTAGAGCTGTTGCTCTGCCGTTTTTGATAAATAAGGTGTCTGTTTAATCGGACAGTAAAGTTTTTTCTCAATTAAAGCCTAAGTTGAGAATTATTACAGACTTATGACTATTTTTTTGCTGTCCTGTAGTTTTAAGAAATGTGTTTATTTAAATTTAAAGGGACAGTATCGTTTCTTATCCCTATAAAATCCAAAGTTATTTTATTGATTGGGGATAAATATGGACCAAGAGGCCCTGCAAGCTGTTGCTTGTACTCTATGTTTTAATGCTAATGTGGAACCTCCTATCCTTTTTGTTCCTTCTGTGTTGACAAAACATTACATTACAGGGATAGACGTTTTTCTGAGCCTTCATTATCTTAGGCGGATGTTGTTCAGGAGTCTCCTGTTCAGGCTAATCCGCAGCTTTCTCCTCAAATATCCCAATCTTCTTCTCATGCAGTGCCCTGCGTTTCATCTCAGGTTGGTTTTTCTTTGCAGGTTATGGCTACCCATATATCCTCGGCAGTATCTGAGGCTTTGTCTGCTTTTCCTATGTTGCAGGGGAATCGCAAAAGGAAGTATAAGGTTTCTGATTCTGTTGCAGTTATGTCTAATGTTTCTTCCCATAGGTCTGAGGAGGAAGATAATTCTGTAGCATTTGAGGGTGAGATCTCAGATTCTGACAGTGTAAATCCTTCTGAATCTGAGTTTTTTTCCTTCAGGTATAAGCTAGAGCACCGCCGTTTGTTACTTAAGGAGGTTTTGGCTACCTTGGATGACTCTGACTCGTCAGTCATTGTTATTCCTAAGAAGTTTAGTAAACTTAATAAGTTTTTTTATGTTCCTTCCTCGGTGGAAGTATTTCCTGTACCAGATCATGTTTCAGATATAATGAAAGCACCTCCGTTTGTTACTTAAGGAGGTTTTGGCTACCTTGGATGACTCTGACTCGTCAGTCATTGTTATTCCTAAGAAGTTTAGTAAACTTAATAAGTTTTTTGATGTTCCTTCCTCGGTGGAAGTTTTTCCTGTACCAGATCGTGTTTCAGATATAATTGCACGGAATGGGAGAAGCCTGGGATTTCTTTTTCCCCTTCTCCAATTTTTCGGAAGATGTTTCCTATTGCTGACTCTATTAAGGAATCTTGGTAGACAGTTCCCAAGGTGGAGGGAGCAGTTTGCACCCTGACTAAGAGAACCGCTATTCCTATTGAGGACAGCTGTTCCTTTAAGAATCCTATGGATAAGAAGTTGGAAGCTTTGCTTAAAAAGATGTATGTTCACCAAGAGTATCAATGGCAGCCTGCTGCATGTATTGCTACCGTTACCAGTGCGGTTTCACCAAGAGTATCAATGGCAGCCTGCTGCATGTATTGCTACCGTTACCAGTGCGGTAGCATATTGGTTTGATGCATTGTCTGATTCTATTCAGCAAGATACTCCTCTTGAGGAAATTCAGGATAGAATCAAGGCTTTGAAGTTGGCTAATTTCTTTATTGCGGATGCTTCTTTACAGGTCATCAAGTTGGGAGCAAAGATTTTTGGCTTTGCTGTTCTGGCGCACAGGGCCTTATAGTGGAAGTCCTGGTCTGCGGATGTGTCATCTAAATCTAAGCTTTTGTCCATTATTTACAAGGATAAGACCTTGTTTGGGCCAGGTTTGGCTGAGATTATTTCGGATATTACGGGAGGGAACGGGCATTCTCTCCCTCAGGATAAGAGAAATAAACAGAAGGGTTGTCAGAGTAATTTTCATTCTTTTCGTAACTTCCCTGGTAAGTCTTCCTCTTCTTCCTCCAAGCAGGATCAGTCCAAGCCCTCTTGGAAGTCCAATCAGTCCTGGAGCAAGAGGAAGCATGAAGGGTCTGCCCCCGATCCGGGAATGGATCGTGTGTGGGGCAGACTTTCCTTTTTCGCTCAAGCTTGGGTTTGAGATGTTCCAGATCCCTGGGTAGTAGATATTGTGTCCCAGGGATACAAACTAGAGTTCAAGACTTTTCCTCCCAGGGGCAGGTTTCTTCTCTCCAGGTTATCTGTAGACCAGATAAAAAGAGAGGTGTTCTTACGTTGTGTTCAGGATCTTTCTGACATGGGAGTGATCGTTCCTGTTCCAATTCAGGAGCAGGGGCTGGGTTTCTGTTCCAATCTGTTTATCATTCCCAAAAAGGAGGGAACTTTCAGACCTATTCTAGATCTCAAGAGTGTAAACAAGTTTCTCAGAGTTCCGTCTTCTAAGATGGAAACTATTCGGTCCATTCTTCCTCTGTTTCAAGAGGGTCAAATTATGACAACAGTAGATCTGAAGGATGCGTATCTGCATATTCCCATCCACAAGGACCATCACAAGTTTCTGAGATTTGCTTTCCTAGCCAAGCATTTTCAGTTTGTGACCCTTCCTTTTGGTATTGCAACAGCTCCCACTGTGTTCTCAAAGGTCCTGGGAGCATTGCTGGAGGTTATTGGTCATGGACATCATTCCGTTTGCTCGGTTACATCTCAGGCCTCTGCGGTTATGCATGCTCAGACAGTGGAATGGGGATTATACGGATCTGTCCCCAAAGATTGTTCTAGATCAGGCTGTAAGAGATTCTCTTCTGTGGTGGTTGTCTCAAGATCTTCTCTCTCAGGGGACCTGTTTTTGCAGGCCTACCTAGGTGATTGTGACCATGGATGCCAGTCTGCTGGGTTGGGGAGCTGTCTGGGGTTTGCTGAGGGCTCAGGGTCTATGGACACAAGAGAAATCGGTTCTTCTCATAAATATTCTAGAGATGAGGGCAATTTTCAATTCTCTTCTGGCCTGGCCTCAGTTAGCTTCAGCCCAGTTTATCAGATTTCAGTTGGATAACATAACGTCAGTGACTTATATCAATCATCAGGGAGGAACTCAGAGTTCTTTGGCCATGACAGAGGTAGCCAAGATTATTCAGTGGGCGGAGGCTCACAACTGCTGTCTATCTGCGATCCCCATTCCAGGGGTGGACAATTGGGAAGCGGATTTTCTGAGCAGACAGACATTTCATACGGGGGAGTGGGAACTTCATCCGGAAATGTTTTCCAGTTTGATTCTCAAATAGGGACAACCAGAGTTGGATCTCATTGCATCT
Organism: Bombina bombina; assembly: GCF_027579735.1. Classification (NCBI taxonomy): domain Eukaryota; kingdom Metazoa; phylum Chordata; class Amphibia; order Anura; family Bombinatoridae; genus Bombina; species Bombina bombina. The sequence goes on along the minus strand of NC_069502.1, from coordinate 956,901,995 downwards.
CGTCAGAATGCCAAGCTCCCGAGGTATGGATCAAGGTCAAGGGATCCTCAGGCTGTTCTGATAGATGCTCTGGAAGTTCCTTGGATTTTCAGTCTAGCGTTTTTCCACCATTCGCTCTCCTTCCATTGCTTGAATCAAACAGGAGAGGTTGTCGGTGATTCTCATTGCTCCGGCCTGGCCTTGCAGGATCTGGTATGCGGATCTGGTGGGGATGTCATCTCTTCCACCATGGTGTCTTCCATTAAGGAAGGATCTTTTACTTCAGGGGCTTTTCCTTCATCCAAATATTGTTTCTCTGAAGCTGACTGCTTAGAGATTGAATGCTTGATTTTATCTAAGTGTGGTTTTTCTGAGTCAGTTATTGAAACTATGATTCAGGCTTGTAAGCCTGTGACTAGAAAGATTTACCATAATATATGGCATAAATATCTGTATTGGTGTGAATCCAGAGGCTACTCTTGGAGTAGAGTTAGGATTCCTAGGATTTTGTCTTTTCTCCAGGAGGGTTTTGAGAAGGGTTTATCTGCTAGCACTCTGAAGGGTCACATTTCAGCTTTATCTATTTTATTGCACAAGCACCTGGCGGATGTGCCAGATGTTCAGTTTTTTTGTCAGGCCTCGGTTAGAATTCTGCCCGTGTTTAAGTTTGCTACTCCTCCTTGGAGTCTTAATTTGTTTCTTAGAGTCCTTCAACAGTCTCCATTTGAACCTATGCATTCTTTGGATATTAAGTTGTTATCCTGGAAGGTTGCTATCTCTTCGGCTCGAAGAGTTTCAGAGCTTTCAGCTTTGCAGTATAAATCTCTTTTCCTTATTTTTCATTCTGATAAGGTAGTATTGCATACTGCCCTAGGTTTCCTTCCCAAGGTTGTTTCTGATAGGAATATTAACCCGTTCGTGACCAGAGCACCTTTCCATTTGTTGACCGTCTGGGACCAAGGCTATTTTTGCATTTCTGCTGTGTTTTTGTTTAGCTGTAATTTTCCTCTTACTCATTTACTGTACCCACACATATTATATACCGTTTTTCTTGCCATTAAATGGACTTTCTAAAGATACCATTATTTTCATCATATCTTATAATTTACTATAAAAAAAAATATAAAATATGAGGAAAAAATGGAAAACTTTTTCTAACTTTGACCCCCAAAATCTGTTCCACATCTACAACTACCAAAAAACCTCTATGCTAAATAGTTTCTAAATGTTGTCCTGAGTTTAGAAATACCCAATGTTTACATGTTCTTTGCTTTTTTTGTAAGTTATATGGCAATAAATACAAGTAGCACTTTGCTATTTCCAAACCATTTTTTTTTTTTTCAAAATTAGCGAGTTACGTTGGAACACTGATATCTGTCAGGAATCCCTATTTTTTTTTTTATTGATCTAGGCCCATTTTGGTATATTGTATGCCACCATTTCACTGCCAAATGCGATCAAATAAAAAAAAATTCACTTTTTCACAAACTTTAGGTTTCTCACTGAAATTATTAACAAACAGCTTGTGCAATTATGGCACAAATAGTTGTAAATGCTTCTCTGGGGTCCCTTTTGTTCAGAAATAGCAGACATATATGGCTTTGGTATTGTTTTATGGTAATTAGAAGGCCACTAAATGCCGCTGCGCACCACACCGCTAAATGCCGCTGCGCACCACACTTATATTATGCCCAACAGTGAAGGGGTTAATTAGGTAGCTTGTAGGGAGCTTGCAGGGTTAATTTTAGCTTTAGTGTAGAGATCAGCCTCCCACCTGACACATCCCACCCCCTCACTTTGTATGCACGTTTTAGACATATATGTCTTCAGCATTTATTATATTGTAATAGTTTATTAAGCTATCCACTTAGGCAATATTCATTGTACAGGCATGGATCTATAACGGTATTTACCAGATTGTATGCCTGTAGTTTTATACATGTAATCATCTGACATTTTAGGACATATTTTATGCTGATACCGGTGTCTTATATATTCAGTTTTACTGTTTATATCACATTAATAAACTTATGTATTTCATTTTATTGAGTGTTTGAACGCATTATTAGTTATAGATCAGTCAGTATCTTATTGTATTTTATATGTATATACATCCTTTTTATTATTAAGTAATATTCTCTTAACAGTGGGAATTAGCATCTATTGCGCCACCTACACCCTGTATATATGTAATATCCCACCCCCTGATCCCTCCCAAACAGCTCTCTTCCCTCCCCCACCCCACAATTGTCCCCGCCATCTTGAGTACTGGCAGAAAGTCTGCCAGTACTAAAATAAAATGCTTTTTTTTTTTTTAAATAATAATTATGCAGCTCTGATGGACCCCCCTAAGCCCCCAACCTCCCTGATCTCCCCCAAACAGCTCCCTAACCCTTCCCCCGCTACCTATGTGCCGCCATCTTGGGTACCCATTTTGCTCCAAAAAAGTTTTTTTTAATTTTTTAAAAATAAATAAAAATGTTCTGTAGTGTAGCAGCCCCCCTCAAAACCCCCCTCCCTCTCCCCCTCCCAGATCCTCCGATCCTTATTTCCCCCCCTCCCTCCTTCCCATTCACTTTCATTGATGGCAGTGGTTGCGCCCCACCCAGGTCCCACGCACGCTTCCAGCACCCGGCGTGCACATTGCACATAGAGGAACCAGATGCCGGGTAACGATGGGCCGCCCACCCGCCAATGCTCCCACCCACCAATGATGATCGATCAGCACCATCGCTACCAGTGCAGAGAGGGCCACAGAGTTTGTAAAAAATAAAAGCGTCTGGAAGCAATCAGGATTGCTTCCACCGCTTGAAAGAACAGAGGATGTGCCAGGAACGTCCTTGGTCGTTAAGGGTGTTTTTTGTAGGATGTTCCTGGCACGTCAACGGTCATTAAGGGGTTAATTAAGAGATTGTTGTCCCTTCTTTGTGTCTTAATCCTTCTTCACATAAGGAGTGGTTGTTGCACAACCTGGATGTGGTTCGTGCGTTAAAATATTATTTGCAGGTGACTAAGGATTTTCACAAGTCATTCTTTATTTGTTGTTTTTTCTGGGAAATGTAAGGGTCAGAAACCTACGGCTACTTTTTTTTCTTGTTGGTTGAGGAGTGTTATTCGCATGGCGTATGAGACTGCTGGACAGCAGCCTCCTGAGAGAATCACGGCTCATTCCACGAGGGCTGTTTCATCTTCTTGGGCCTTCAAAAATGGAGCTACTGTAGATCAGCTTTGCAAGGCTGCTACTTGGCATACTATTTCTAAATTTTACAAATTTGATACTTTTGCTTCAGCAGAGGCTTCTTTTGGGAGAAATGTTCTTCAAGCAGTGGTACCTTCTGTTTAGGTTTCCTGTCTTGTCCCTCCCTTATCACCCGTGTCCTCTGGCTTGGGTATTGGTTCCCAACAGTAATTATGATGATCCGTGGACTCACCGTGTCATTAGAAAGAAAACATAATTTATTTTTACCTGATAAATTTATTTATTTCTTGACAAGGTGAGTCCATGGCCCGCCATGTTTCCTGAATTTTTTTTTTCTATAAACCTCAGGGACCTCTGCACCTTAGATTACTTCCTTTCTCCTTTCCCTTTGGTCGAATGACTGGGGATTGTGGGTAGGATTAGTTGTATTTAAAAGTTTTGCTGCGGTGCTCTTTGCCTCCTCCTGCTGGTCAGGAGTGATATTCCCAACAGTAATTATGATGATCCGTGGACTCACCGTGTCAAGAAAGAAATACATTTATTTTGACACGAATAAATTATGTTTTTTCTGTAATTTTACATTTTTTATTTTTTGTAATATTAGCTTTGGGGTTTGTAGTTTTATAAAAAATAGACTGCCCTCTGGGAAGGCTTATCGCCTAGTATATATATATATATATATATATAAATTGTAAATCGAAACCGTTGTAAATTGAAACCCAGTTTATAATGTAAGTCAATGGGAAGTGGGGGAGTTAGGTTCCAGGACCCTCTCAAAATTGTCATAAGTAACACCTAATACATTATTTTTAAAGTTTTGAAATGAAGACTTTAAATGCTAAACAGCATTATAAACCTAATAAAATAATCACACAACATAGAATATATAATTAAACTAATTTATTTTGCTAAACAGCATTATAAACCTAATAAAATAATACAGACTTCACTTGCATTTTTCTGCAAACAGTTCTTTCTATGCATTCCAATCTGGACTGATTTATAGACAGGAAGATCTTGTTTTGTTTCTTTGAAATCTGCTTGATAGCTCAGGTCTGGTTCAACTGATTAATTTCAGCTTGCTTGGCTTTGCTACAACACAAGCGGACAGCTCCACCTACTGGCTATTTTAATAAATGCACTGCTTCTCAATGCTTTTCAATAGCAGTCACATGACTGGAAAAAAAGGTTGTTATTCTGAAACGGTGTAAATTGAACCGTTGTAAAACGAGGGCCACCTGTATATATATATATATTTTTTTTTTTAATGTTTTAAAATATGTCTCAACTATACAATTACATTATAGTATATAAGGGTATAACACAGGCATATAGAGTGGGTTTGACAATTTGTCTAATGCTTCACCAATTTCCAAGCAACATCTTAGCAAAGAATTACAGAGATTACAAGTTGTGCGCTAAACCTGGGGCCCCATTACATATGTGGCATCGCCCACAAAAGTTGGCGCCGTCGTTTTTTGCGCGATTTTTGTATTACATATACGCGTTGCATACAAGTTACGTGTGTATATTTCACCCGTCGTCCGTATTTTTTCTCCCATAGATTATCATAGAACAGCCACGCAATTTGGCATCCAATATACAGCGTAAGGACTTACGCGCGCAGAATTCAGAAAATCTACTCCATTTTCATCTTGCCACAAATTGCAGGCGCAGCAACCATGACTAAAAAACAACGTAACTCCCTGGAAGCCTTAACAAACACATACATTTAAGCAGCATCTCAAATAGTTGAAGGGATGAGATGTGTTTTTAAGCTTTATTTGTGTATTTGAAATAGCTGATTTTGTATTTGGAAGCCACAACCTAATCAAATGCATTGAGCTTGTAGGTATAATCAGATCTCATTACTTTATCATATTGTGTACATAGACTTGCTTCTTTACTTTATATTTGTCACCAATACTTGGAGAGAACAATGGGAAATCATATTTGTATTACCTTTATCTCTTTAGAACCCACTGGGAGTGTAATTTATTCTATTGTTAACACAGCTTGGCATTGATGCTAACATATATAATGGGGCAATCAAGTCCAAAGAAAACCTTCTTGTTTCAAATAGGGCATGTCATTTCAAACAACTTTCCAATTTAATTCTAACACCAATTTTGCTTTGTTCCCTTGGTATTCTTAGTTGAAAGCTAAATCTAGGATGGCTCATATGACAATTTCTAGGACCTTGAAGGCCGCCTCTTTGCAATTGTGTCAAACCAATCACAAACAACCAAACCTCTCACCTGCAGCCTTAAAAAACCTGATAATGCACACCTATCAGTAACATCAGTATTATATATACCCATGTGTCAATTTATATTGGATGTAAGATACATTGATTTACATCTTAGAAGTGAATATTACTATATGTACCCTTCATAAACAACTATTGTGGATGTGAGTTATAGTACAAGAATATATCATAAACATTATAATATTACCTGTTTTTATTGCCATTTCCACACAGGTCATATTATATGTTTTAACAATATTAGTGTAATAGAACACACCTTACATGAATGTGTATGACAATTACATGGTAAATAACAGAGGACAAGGCTTATGGTGAACTATAATAATATTTATTTATTTATTTATTTATTTGGCTTCTTGGATAAGGGAGCTGAGGTGCCTGTAGTAAATTTCCTTGTTTTCCTTGTTTTAGAAGATTCTGGTGTTTCTGCTGGTGTCCTGGCCACAGATGATAGGCTGGAGGCAGTGTCCTGCTGGTGTGTAAAGTGCTCAACCAACACACTCAAGAGTTGATTTTGTTCTCTCCATCTATTGTCCATCTGCATCTGCATATCAGACATAATTCACATTATCTATCTATCTATCTATCTATCTATCTATCTATCTATCTATCTATCTATCTATCTATTTATCTATTGGGTACTAATCAACCATGAGGGTCTCAAGGCGCTATGAGGGTCTCAAGGCTCCATCATCTGTGACTGGTTCTGAACACTTGCACTTAACGATGCTGCCATGTCCCTTTGCAGCTCTATGCTACATTGTTGTATCCTCTCTTGGCTCCTGATGAACCTCTCTTGGTTCCTGAAGAGCCTCTATTGGCCTCTTTGTATGCTCTTGGTGCTTGTTATGAGCCTCCTCTGGAGTGCAATGTATTCTTCACCCAGGGGAGAATACAATGCATCCACAGGCTCTTGAGCAGCAGGGCTTCTAGTTGTTTGTGGGGCAGGTTCAGCTGCATCTGATGGTTCTTTTGGGGCAGGTTCAGCTGCATCTGCTGGTCCTTGTGGGGCAGGTTCAGCTGCATCTGATGGTTCTTGTGGGGCAGAGTCAGCTGCATCTGCTGGTCCTTGTGGGGCAGGTTCAGCTGCATCTGCTGGTCCTTGTGGGGCAGGTTCAGCTGCATCTACTGGTCCTTGTGGGGCAGGTTCAGCTGCATCTGATGGTTCTTGTGGGTCAGGTTCAGCTGCATCTGATGGTGCTTGAGGTGCAGCTGTAGTTTCTGCTATATTTCCATCTGCAGATGGTGGAGCTCGTCCAAGTGATGAGGATGGTGGCACTCTCATGCTTGATTGATAGTCCCATTGATGACCAGTGTGTGACCACTCAGCCTGTCCAATTGGCACTTCTTGTGACATAGTCTGTGGGTAAAATCCATGACTGACATGAGATTGTGTTGTGGGGGGGGGGGGGGGTAAATACATGGACCCTTGTGGCTGTCTTGGCTCCCCCTCAAAGCCAAAGAAAGGATATTCCTCTGCCCAGGAATCTTGCCAGGGGTCATATGGCAATGGTGGTGACATCACTCCTGGGTCCTCAACTGAAGCCATCCAACCGTGCTCATGCCTTTGAGCATACTGTTCTTGCGGTTGCCTGAAGACTGGTGGTGGTGGTGGTGGTGGCATGGATGTTTGTATCCTCGTGACAGGAGGTTCTGTGGAGGAGTCAAAGGATGAGAGAGATTAGTACAGTCAGATATATGTCCATGTGGGCATACAATGTACATTGATACATGCTAGGGCCTATACTGATTCTCATATCAAACTCTATAACATGCATGTGCACATTGTGAGTTGTTCTCTGATTGATTTGAATATGAGCAGTATACAGGGATGTGTTTCATACAATAGTTATGTGTCCATTCATTGAAAACTCTACATGTGGCTTGTGGCTTGTTTTACTCTGAGACATGTTAGTATTGCACTATTCCACCTCATATCATGAATTGCATTGTGTTAAGTAGCAGTAATGTCAAGTATAATTGTAGATGTTTTTGTTAGTACGCCAAATACCATGCTCCTGATCGTGTACATGAATGTGTGATATTAAAGGATGTTCTCAAATACATATAATACTCGTGTGTGGGATGTTACCAGCATTATGTGCTGTGTTTGCAGCCCCTGAGTCACGAGCCCCTGGAAGTCCACGGACTGCTGTGATACTCAGCGGCCTGCGTATCATCTCCTGCCAGGTGTTATACTCTATATCCAGGGCTGGCCCACCACCTGTTCCTTTCTGGTGCATAGCTACCTGCCCCATCTTTTCTTTGACCTGCCTCTTGCAGTCATTCCAGTGCTTTTTCAGGCCCTCAACATTCCTCCTCTGCGGGGCCACACTGTTGACGGCATCCTCTACCACCAACTATGCTGTTTTTCTCTTTTTGGCAATGCCTTTGCCCTTCTCCTGCCCGAAGAGGGCACTGTAATTGTCCATGATGGCCTAGACAAGGGCAACATTTTCAGCAAATGAGAAGTTGGGACATCTCAGCCTTTCATCCTCCATGGCAACTTGGCTTCCTCCCTGTGATGTCCCTGGTGTGGGTTCCACCCTATTCTCTCCCTCCTCCCCCCTTCTGTCCCCATGTGCACCCTCTGTCCCTCTCCTAGCTGTGCCTGCTCTCTGGGGTTCTCGGGCATCTCCCCTCCCATATTCCCTTCTGGATCTCCCTCTCCCCATTCCACTTACTCCCTGATGGGGACCTCACTCCTGCCCTCTCCAATACTCCTCTCCTCTCCCTGCCACTCCTCTCCCCTCCTCCCCTCCTCCCCTCTCCCCTCCTCCCCTCCGCCCTATGTCTCCCTGCCATCCTCACACTAAATCACACTACACACACTCACACTCCCAGTTCAATCACACACAATCACAACCAAACAATCCTATCACGCTGTAAAAATAAAATAAAATATGTGTGTGGTGTTAGAGAAAAAAGTGTGATGTATTTGTATATGTATGTATGTATGTATGCAATGTGTGCAATATGTAAGAATATGTGTAAGTGTAAAAGCTTACTCAACAACAATGCGACCTAACTCCTCTGTTTGCGCCTCTCTCTCTACTCTGACTAATCCTCCACTCCAGTGTAGTGTGTTGTAGCTCAACGAACAATCCAAACACACTGAAGAAAATGGCGGCTGCGCATGGGTTTATATATGAATTTGAATAGCGTAATTACGTGTCGCATTTTATCTGAATTACGGTTTAATTTTTATGAGTGTTAACCTAATTTGCATAAAACTACTCTTTATTGACATTTTCCGTGGACATAATACTGGCGTAAGTTACTTGCGACCATTAAAAAAAAAAATTACGGGCGGCGGGGGTTTCCACGCTTGTGCCGAAGCCTGCGCCGTATATTTAATCGCGCCCCTGATGCGTAATTAAAGCAAAAAAAAAAAGGGCAATTGGTAGCTTATTGTTTGGTTAGGGGGTGTTTTTATTTTATTTTGGGGTGGCTTTTTTGTTTTTATAGGTCTATTAGATTAGGTTTAATTTTTATTATTTTGGATAATTTTGTTTATTATTTTTTGTAATCTTAGTGGTTTTTTATTTTTTGTAATTTTAGTGGGGTTTTTTTTTGGTAATGTTAGATTTTTTTTTATTTTTTCATAGTGTAAGGTTTTTTTTAATTTCGTAATTTAGTTTTTTATTTTATTTTCTTAAAATAGTTATGTTAGGTTAGTTTATAGTTTAATCTTAGGTTGTATTTATTTCACAGGTACGTTTTTATTTATTTTAAGATAGTTATATTGTAAATTTAATTTAAAGTATAGGGGATAGTTAGGTTTAGGGTTAATAGTTTATTTAGTGATTTGCAATGTGGGTGTTTGGTGGTTTAGGGGTTAATAGGTTTAGTTTGGTATTTACAATGTGGGGGGTCGGCGGTTTAGGGGGTTAATAGGTATAGTTTAGTATTTGCAATGTGGGAGCCTGCGGTTTAGGGGTTAATAGGTTTATTTAGTGTCGACAATGTGGGGGGTCGGCAGATTAGGGGTTAATATGTTTATTATAGTATTTGCAATGTGGGGGGATGGCGGTTTAATGTATAGGGGATAGTTAGGTTTAGGGGTTAATAGTTTATTTAGTGATTTGCGATGTGGGGGGATGGCAGTTTAGGGGTTAATAGGTTTAGTTTAGTATTTGCGATGTGGGGGGGCGGCGGTTTAGGGGTTACTAGATTTATTTAGTGTCAGCAATGTGGGGGGTCAGCGGATTAGGGGTTAATACGTTTATTATAGTATTTGCAATGTGGGGGGATGGCGGTTTAGGGGTTAATAGGTAGTTTATGGGTGTTAGTGTACTTTGTAACATTCTTGTTATTAATTTTGTGAAACATAACTACTGGTCTTTGTTCATGGAATGGATCGTAGCTGTATTAGCTATAACGCTAGCGTAATAGCCTGTGCAGAATGGAGAGTTGTGTAAAGGCTAAAACGCTAGCGGTATAGCCATACCGCCACAACTTGTAATACGGAAAAACCTGCATATTCTGCGCGCAAAGGCCAATTTTTCAGCAGTATAGCCGTACCGCACAACTTGTAACCTTGCTGAATATGAGCTGATAATATGACAGACATAAGGATAGTTCCTTATCAGCATATCTAAATGCTTATGAGTAAAAAGTATACATAAGCAAAGTACTAATAAGGCTTTCTAAACTGCTAAAAAGAAAAGTGTATTCCACTTAAAGAATCTCTTAACCCCTAACCAGTAAGATGTAGGGCCCGATCCGATATGCAGCGTCGCCCGCAAAAGCCGGCGATGCTGAAATTTGCGCTGGTTTGGTATCCTATATACGGCGTAACCTAGAAGTTACGCCCGTATATTTCTGCCTTCGCCCGTAGTTTTTTGGGCCATAGGCAGGTATACCAAACCAGCGCAGTTTGGTATCCAATATACAGCGTAAGGACTTACGTGGCGAAAATGGAGAAATCTTACTCCATTTTCACCTCGCCACAAATTGCAGCCATAGTAAGCCTTACGCTGTCTATTGGAGCCCCGTAACTCCCTAAACTAGCTGCAAAATAAACCTAACACCTAACGCATGCGCAATATCTATCTACCTGTCAACCGCGATCCCCCGCCGCAATCCCTAATAAAGTTATTAACCCCTAAACCGCCGCACACGGACCCCGCCGCCACCTACAATAAAAGTATAACCCCCTAATGTGATCCCCCTACACCTTCGCAAGCTACATTACATACCCCCTAATGTGAGTCCCTTACACCGCCGCCATCTATCTTACCTACCCCCTAAAGTGAGCCCCTACCCCGCCGCCATCTACCTTACCTACCCCCTAAAGTGAGCCCCTACCCCGCCGCCATCTATCTTACCTACCCCCTAAAGTGAGCACCCTACCCCACCGCCATCTATCTTACCTACCCCCTAAAGTGAGCACCCTACCCCGCTGCAATCTATCTTACCTACCCCCTAAACTGAGCCCCCTACCCCGCCGGCATCTATCTTACCTACCCCCTAAACTGAGCCCCCTACCCCGCCGTCATCTACCTTACCTACCCCCTAAACTGAGCCCCCTACCCCGCCGCCATCTATCTTACCTACCCCCTAAACTGAGCCCCCTACCCCGCCGCCATCTATCTTACCTACCCCCTAAACTGAGCCCCCTACCCCGCCGCCATCTACCTTACCTACCCCCTAAACTGAGCCCCCTACCCCGCCGCCATCTACCTTACCTACCCCCTAAACTGAGCCCCCTACCCCGCCGCCATCTATCTTACCTACCCCCTAAAGTGAGCACCTACCCCGCCGCCAGCTACCTTACCTATCCACTAAAGTGAGCCCCCTACCCCGCCGCCATCTACCTTACCTACCCCCTAAACTGAGCCCCTTACACCTCCGCCATCTATTTTAAAAATATTAACCCCAATTTAATACCCCTACAACCCAACAAGCTATATTAACTATATTAACCCTAATTATATTAGGGTTAATATAGTTAATATTGTTATTATATTATATATATATATTAAGTATAATAACCCTATCTAACGCTAACACCCCTAACTAAATTCTTATTAAAATAAATCTAATTAATATTAATATTATTAATTAAAATATTCCTATTTGAATCTAAATACTTACCTATAAAATAAACCCTAAGATAGCTACAATGTAATTAATAATTACATTGCAGCTATTTTAGGGTTTATATTTATTTTACAGGTAACTTGGTATTTATTTTAACTAGGTACATTAGCTATTAAATAGTTAATAACTATTTAATAGCTACCTAGTTAAAATAATTACCAATTTACCTGTAAAATAAATCCTAACCTAAGTTACAAATACACCTACACTATCAATAAATTAAATAAACTAAAAATATCTAAACTAAAATACAATAAAATAATCTAAACTAAATTACAAAAAAAAACCAAACACTAAATTACAAAAAATAAAAAAAATATTACAAGATTTTTAAGCTAATTACACCTATTCTAAGCCCCCTAATAAAATAATAAAGCCCCCCAAAATAAAAAAAATTCCCTGCCCTATTCTAAATTTAAAAAGTTCAAAGCTCTTTTACCTTACCAGCCCTTAAAAGGGCCTTTTGCGGGGCATTCCCCAAAGAATTCTGCTCTTTTGCCTGTTAAAGAAAAACACAATACCACCCCCCAACATTACAACCCACCACCCACATACCCCTATTCTAAACCCACCCAAACCCCCCTTAAAAAAACCTAACACTACCCCCCTGAAGATCTCCCTACCTTGTCTTCACCCAGCCGGGCCGAACTCTTCATCCGATCCGGGCGATGTCCAATGAAGCGGCAGTGAAGTCTTCTTCCATCCGGGCGATGTCTTCAATCAAGCGGCAGTGAAGTCTTCTTCCATCCTTTGTGACATCATCATACTTGTGACAACGTCACCGGCACTCCCATTCATAGCTTGGGAGTACCGCCCACTAGGCTAACGAAGATCCCCAGCCTGTAGTGCAGGGAATTGCTGAAAACAGCTTCTGATTAGAGATCCCATTTGCATGGTGAGAATGCCTCGTGATGTGCATGACGAGGATGCCTCATTATGCACATCGAGGGATTAAGCACAATATATTTACCTTATGAAAACAACACAAAAACTTTATTTGAATTGTTAAGCTTGAAATACCTTAATCGAAAAATAAAAATGGACACAAATAAAGATAAACAAAATGGACACAAATAAAGGTAAACAAAATGGCGGTATAAGAGGTTTTAAATTATTTCACAGGTTGAAGGGCCTGTATATTGTTTGATCCCTTTTAAAGGGACAGTCAACACCAGAAGTGTTGTTGTTTTTAAATATAGATAATCCCTTAATTACTCATTCCACAGTTCTGCATAGCCAACACAGTTATAGTATTACATGTTTTATCTCTGTGATTACCTTGTATCTAAGCCTCTGCGAACTGCCCCCTTATTTCACTTCTTTTGACAGACTTGCATTTTAGCCAATCAGTGCTCACTCCTCTGTAAATTCAAGTGCATGAGCACAATGTCATCTATATGAAACACCTGAACTAATGCCCACTAGTAGTGAATTACTGTCAAAATGCATTTAGATTAGAGGCAGCCTTCAAGGTCTAAGAAATTTGCATATGAACCTCCTAGGTTTAGCTTTCAACTAAGAATACCAAGAGAACAAAGCAAAATTGGTGATAAAAGTAAATTGGAACGTTATTTAAAATCACATGCCCTATTTGAATCATGAAAGTTTTTTTTGTACTTGACTGTCCCTTTAACAGTGTGTTAATTTGGTTGTTGATTTTGATCATTTTTATTAGTGAAAAGGTGCTTACTACAATTTTTTTTAAATCTTGATTAAGCAAAGAGCTTTTATATCTGATTGGTAACCGCTCCCTAATGCCATCTAATCTGGTGGGGGTAATGTCAGTGTGTTTTGTGCACATACAAAAACAAGGTAATATCTGAAAACTTTTTGGGGTTCCTGGTAATATGTCAAAATGTGTTGTCTGGGGGTTTATCAAGTCCCTTTAGCTTTGGAATTCAATAAGTAAAAAATGGTCTTCAAAATGTGAAGATTATTATCATTAATTTGGATTGTGATCAAAACAAACAGGATTGTATAGGGACATTTTTTTTAAATTCAGTTTTTTATTTAATTTGAAATGGTAGCTATTCCAATGGACTGGAATGGTTTAGGAAACGATTATACCATCACCCAATCTGAATATAGAACTTGGTGGTAGTAGCAAATATTTAAACGAGAACTTTGAAGGCTGAAGTGGAGAAGGGTTCCATGTGAACAGTAGTTGAACATGGGTCAGTCGGTCCTGAGAGATAGGCGAGTGCCATTCGGAAGGGACGGGCGAGAAGTTTTAACATAAACTGTTATGGGTCAGAATGGATCCTTATGAAGAGAAAATGTTTAGTTGAAGAGTGACTACTTATAAACCTTTAATTTGATATTACATTGACATGGAAGTCAAAATCAAAGTGTTATGATTCAGGTAGACTGTACAATGTTATAAAACTTTCCAATTTACTTCTTTTATGAAATATAACCTTTTATCTTGGTCCCCATCATTGAAACTTGGTCCCATTCCATGAGGCACTCTGAGGTAGGCTCAAGGGCATGCATGTGTTTTGAGCGATTTGGTGTAACAATGTATGTAGAAATGTCTTACAAGCAACCTGTAGAGGAAGGCTGCATCAGAAAGTTCTGAGTGATAGCAGGGTTCATCCACAGTTCTACCTTCACATACCACTTCTGTACACACTGTTTGGATGTTTCTTATTTAAAGATAGATGCACTCTCAGTTTCTGCTCAAAAAGTCTTTATTAAACATTACTTCTAGATAAACACTAGTTTAGATTACCATAACATTTTAGCACATAGTGGTCGACAATACTGTGCTCTAAAGCTCCCTCTATAGGCTGCTTTTATAACTGCTATAAATACTACATAGTATCAGCTTGCCCTCATAGAAAGAGGTCACATTTCAACCAAGGACACTAGAAAATAAATATATTTGTTAAAAGTAGACATGTGCGTTTTGTTTCATTCCGAATCGAAATTCGGCCAAATTCGCCAAATTCAGAGATTCGAATCAATTCGAATTTCCGAATTACCCTAGCAATGAAACTAAACTAATCCAAATGCATTTGTAATGAATAAATCGGAATTAGTTCGGATTTATTCTTTACATTCGAATGGCCATGGACTAATCACAAATCAGCATAAAAATTTAATTCAGTGAGATTTAGTGAGATAGAACAGTGAAATAATTCAGTTTGTGTCATTTGGAACCATCTGAATCAACATACCAAACTTCCGAATTTCCAAATCCGAAACGAATACATCCGAATTTATTAGAATTCGAATGAATCCAAAACAAATACATTTGATTGTATCCAAATTCGAATCAATCCAAAACAAAATTCAAGAAAATCTGAATCGTAACGAAACAAAACAAAACAAATTTTTCGCTGTGCACATGTCTAGTTAAAAGATAAATGTGAACTTTTCCTTTGACTTTCACATCCCTTTAAATTACAAATAATTGTGGAAGTACAGATGTATTTTATCTTAGTAGGCAAACAAAAGTCATGTGTAAACTGCCTCACAACAGATACTTTTTTCCCCTCTTTCCTAACAATACATAATAATACAAAACAATATATTTGGACCTTAGAAACTGAATCAAACTGAATTAAATTTAATTACTCTTAAAACACTTCCAAAAGGCATCTGGATACAATGTTTATATATTTGGCATTTATGCAAACAATAACGCCATACTTAATAATAGAGTTTCATCCCCTTGTGTTATGTTCTCTCATCAAATTGTTTTTGAATGTGTCAATTGTGTGCTTGGGACATTTTCCCTGGAACATATGTTCTGTAGTATTTGCTCCAGTGGCAGATCTCATTCACCAGGAAATCTGGCAACGTTTCTATTATAACCATTCTTATACTAATGTTTTGTTACAGTCTAATTTTAAAGTTTCAAGTTTTTTTGTTGAAACATCTGATATTAAGGGTGTTTACTGAAAAAGAGTGGTCTGCTGTTTCCTAACAAAAAAATATTAGGTTCAAGGTTTTGCCAGGTTTACTTATTTATGGCCAGATTACGAGTGGAGCGCTATCGTTAGAGCAAGGAGCGCAAACGCAATCACAGTGTTCTTTATGCTCAAACCCATATTACAAGTGGCAATTGCCTTTCCCTCTCAAACTTTTTAAAGAGTTTGTCCGGATGAAACAGTTGCACTAAACTTCACTATAAACCCCTAAACTGCCATCCACCCCATTGCAAACAACCTCTTTACACTATTAATCCACTAACATCTAACCTCCCTAACCTAACACCCCTAAGTTAACCCAAAATAGACTAACCTTTACCAAAAAAACTAACTACCTTTAAATAATTAAAACTTACCAGTGAAAGAAAAAAACTTTAATCTTACCTTTTAAAATAAAAAAACTACCATTACTATTAAAATAGAAAAACTACCATTAACAAAAAAAGAAAACATTACTTTAACAATAACAAAAAAAGCCTCAACATTACAAAAAAACCCTAAAACCTAACATTAAAAAAAAATTAACAGGGGGGAGGAGCCAGCTACCACCGTGATAAGACGCACACTTTTAGAGCTCCTAAAACATCCTACAATTCTAAAGGTTTTATTATATATTTTTCACATTTTCACCTCACTTTGGAGATCCCTGAAGAGAGCTATCTTTTTGCTGCCTGTGAGATAGCCTAGCAGCGCTAAACATTTTTATGTGGGACCTGTTTTTATAACTTCTGCTGGCACGCTACTTGTGTGAAACCATGGCTGCACTTCTACTTCATCAGATGAAGGAGCTTTTAGACCGTCACAACGGAGCCCTTCTGAATGCAATGGCCGAGGCTTTTAAGCCCCTCACCACACATACTGCTACCCCGGGCGTTTTGGCTAACTATGAGGAGAAGTGCCCAGAAAGAGCAATTACCCAGCGAAAGTCGCCATCTTGGATGACAACATCGGAGCATCTTTCACTGCTACATGACATGGTGGAGACAGAAAGGCAGTGTGCTGGTGATACGCCGGTCACTGCTGAGGAGCTACTAGACTTACATTTGCAAGCGCCCTACAGAAAATCAAGAGAAACATCACCACTAGATGTATCCCAGAGCACTTCAGGGCAGATTGAGCCACGAAAACTGCGGGGGACTTTCGCTGACTGGATAACTTACCGGAGCCCCTATGAGGTACTCGGTGTATCCCACAAAGCAGAATTTAAGCTAGCGGGTCTCTCAGCATGTGTCGCTCCTCATCATCTGGTCAGTCGGAACATTTACTCTGCAAAGCTGGTAATAAACTTGCAGCTGGCTCTAGAAAAGCCCTCAGCCTTACGGTCCGGAGTGGGGTAAAAGATTCTCCTTTTTGATATGCTGCGCCATGGCGGTATTGCTCACCCGGACTGCAAATTGATTAGAGAGATCATACGTGAAAACGGGCATTGTACCTCACCAACACAAAACTGACCCAATAGTCTTTTACTATGGCTTCATAAATTGTTTATCTCACTTGCAGAGAACTCTAGACCTGTTCTTCTCCGGTTTGTGTGGTTAACCTGTTTTGGGCACTAGATGTTAGGCTTTACTGTTATACCTTAGATATTTTGCATGCTGGTTGCGTCTGCTATTTGTTTTTTAAAAAAAAATTCAGCTCTACATCACTAATTATTGCATATGGTTCATTGCCTTTGTCCTAGTATACTAAGCCTGGTGCGGCAGCATAAATCCATAATGTTTGCTACTTGTTCTTTTAGCATACCTCTACAGCATCTGGGCATAAATGTACAAATATAGACTCTAATAGGGTCTTCAGTTCTCCAGTACCCAAAACAACATATTTTAGCATCAGTGTAACGTAGAACCACTCCCCGTGCTATACTGGCTTTAAAAAGTTATGTCATTCAGGGTGTGCTCACTTGTGTGTTAGATTTCTATGACTAATACTGCAGGACATATTCCTGACTAGACTCCTGTAGAGGAAGTTTATTTTAGGGCAGTTCTTTATACTTTACCAATCTGTTATATGGTCAAATCTAATATAGTATGAGGAGCTGTTCATATAAGTATAGCTTCTCCACCTAGTTAAGTACATTGCTTATTTTAGTGACTGCTCCAGAGACACTCTTTACCATAGCTGGAACCAGCATATAGAAAGTTTCTGCACACTCTATCTGATACTGATACTGTACTGATTTGATGTAACAGTCCCATGTCTAATTTCAACATCCTATATGTTTAACATTTATGTATGACTTTAGATTAACAACAATGTTATATTTTAAGGCTCACCTTAACCACAGGGCAAATTGAGTTCACACCCTCTACATCAAACACCTCTGCTGGTATTGCTGCCTCATATATGACCACAATTCCTCTGCTTTACTGTGCTCCTTACCATTACGGTGGAGTATCATACAGTCAGTCCCTTACACTTATTCCTAAAAAAGTTGAGAAATGTCACAGTTACAGATGCAGTCAACCTGATTTCTATGGCCGCCTACAGTTAATCCGATGAGGCAACCTAAGCTATTATAGGAGTTGTACATAATATCGGGCTGTATTAAAGTAAGTGTAACTTTTATGTACTGGGTTAAAGATCTGTCTACTATTTCAGTTTGATAGACTATGGCTACGAAATGAGATTAAGAGAATGGTGGTGATGTACAAGCCTATTTACGCCCTATAAATTGTCATATCTGTGTTCCATATCTTAATGATACCTATTTGCCATTGAGACGATACTATTACACTAATTTTGTATTATTTTATTACCACCTCTTCCTCTGTAGTATTAGACAATAGTACTTACCATGCCTTGTTTATAATTGTACAAGTTTCATTTGAAAGCTCCTAGTTGTAAATGCCCCTTCTGGAGGCCATCTCTTTAGCCCGACATAGAAAGTATATCAAGGTGCCCACAAGGATCCAGCTAATCACTCATTGATCTCATCTCTATATGTATGTATATATATATATATATATATATATATCTACTCCCTTACACAACCTATATAGTAAATACAATTTAATGTGCTGTCCCATACTATCCTGAATATTTCTAGGGCTTAGGTGTCTGCGGCCGAGATATCTGAGCCACCTCATTCCAACATTTATAGACACGATAGGTAACGTGTTTTGATAGGGGACCAAGTAGACAGTAGGGAAACACCAATGCTCACCATTATTTACCGTATATTTGCCCTTGCAGATAGCTCCAGATTTTTGTTTACCACCAACACCTTACAATACCATATGTATTCTCTCATCCAAGTCTCTAACATGCTTACTAACGCAGGCTTGACCTGCATCTTGTATAGTCTCCCTCCACACAGTGCCAAAATTGAGCTGCATAACGTTCGTCAACCACATTCATTAAGATCTCATGGGCTTCAGCCTGTTGAGTTTTTCATTGGCCCAATATGCAATCAGCCCTTCTCTCATACCAACCCACTCCATGACTGATTACCCGGCATTCACTAAGTCCCCACCTTCATATAATTTCATAAATTCAAGCCCAGTCTGCCCCATCAAGTTCTATCCTCAAACTTTTAATATAATTGATCCCCCCTATTTCAGCTTGATATATACACTCACATTACAGACCACGCTAGCTAGTATTAAATGTTTATATAGTTCCTGGATCTCCATATATGCTGAGACATATCCTTATTACTATTTACTATCTTCATTATCCTAAGCCGGATATACCATCAGCTTACTTTATAACTAGCTCACCTCTATTTCGCCCTGGGAAACCAATATGTTTAAGTGACTATATATAAGACTATATTACCCTGGGACACTAAAACATTTCTACCTAATATCTGTTGCCTATCACACTTATTTATTTATCTCCTCCTTAACCCTTAATGAGCCTTTTAGCTCCTAGGCTACATATCCTACTTATAGCACTCACCTAACCACCTCCTCCCCCCACCCCTCTATAATAAACCTCCTATCTTAGGAGGGCTAACTACGTGGCTTATCTTCTCTATGCCGCACCCTAACTATACTTCTGTGTACTATTTTTGTTTTCAAATAAGGGAATTTATCCTATCAATACTATCCCTATAACATTTAACCTAACATACACACCTATCACATAAGCACGTGATAAAATTATATAAAATCGAGGTTTACTAATGAGATCCATAAGTGGTCTCCTTTGTTTGCATATGCCTTCTTTCCTCTTAATGTTTGTGATGGTCCAAGAATGGCCTATGATATTATTTAGAAGGCTTCTAAATGTTTGGCATCCTATGTATCCCATGTTTGCATGATATGTAAATCGTTATCTTTACGTTTCCTTTATGTTTATCTTTTCACTCTTGTAACACTGAAACCTTACTGTATGTGACATGCAATGCAAGAACCTATTTTTATGATCAATGTATGCCTTTAAATACACCTCAATAAAAATTATTTAAAAAAAAAAATATTAACAAACACTAAAAAAAGAATTATGCCTATTCTATAACCAAAATATAAAACCCACCCCTCCTTCCCAAAAAAAAAAGAAATAAAGAAAAAAGGACATTTTCTAGGGCATTATCTATACTGAAGTGGTTCACACCTTTTCACTAAGGGACTCTATTTAACAAGGTCTGGCAGACCTGATCCTACAGTGTGGATCAGGTCCGCCAGACCTCGCTGAATACAGAGAGCAATACGCTGTCCGTATTCAGCATTGCACCAGCAGCTCACAAGAGCTGCTGGTGCAACGCCGCCCCCTGCAGACTCGCGGCCAATCGGCCGCCAGCAAGGAGGTGTCAATCAACCCGATCGTACTCGATCGGGTTGAATTGCGGCGATGTCTGTCCGTCTGCTCAGAGCAGGCGGACAGGTTATGGAGCAGCGGTCTTTGTGACCGCTGCTTCATAACTGCTATTTCTGGCGAGCCTGCAGGCTCGCCAGAAACACGGGGCATCAAGCTCCATTCAGAGCTTGATAGATAAGCCCCATAAGGTCTTAAAGCACAGTTATGTTGAAAAATGATTTCCAAGCGCTAACCTTTATTATTATACCAGTGAAACAGGTCTCAAAATAAGAAATGGTATTGAGAGACAGAATATTGTTTTAAAATAAATTTTTATTATGCAGAAAAAATAGCTTACAGAAGTAATAAAAAAATGAAATTAATTTAAAATCCATTATACACACATAGGGACAAATTTATCAATGTCTGTTCGACATGATACGCTGTAGCATATCATGTCCGACAGACATCGCTGAATGCCGACCACATACGCTGTTGGCATTTATCATTACACAAGCAGTTCACTAGAACTGCTTGTGCAATGCCACCCCCTGCAGAGCTAGCAGGGACTGTCATTCAGCCCGATCATATAGGATCGGGCGGATTAAAGGCTGCAGCCTCAGAGGCAGTGGATCAGTTATGGAGCAGCGATCTTTAAACCGCTGCTTCATATCTGCTGTTTCCGGCGAGCCTGAAGGCTTGCATGGAAACTGGGGAATCAAGCTCCATTCCGAGCTTGCTAATTCGGCTCCACAGAGTTAAATTGAATTAATTAAGCTTGCTTATCATAACAATTGTTCACATAGCACTCAAATTGACTTTCAGTAACCAAATCCTATTCTTTGAGAGTCTAGAACATCCTGTCAGTCACCTGCCCATTGTTTTCAATGAGGTGTATTTATAGTGTGTTTTTTTATTAGTTGATGTCATCATTCTTATCCATTGTTTTCATTTTCTATGTATTTTTTATGTATAATGGCAACAAATCTTATCTAACTTTTTTCTAGCATCAACAGCTTAGCCTTGAAAACATGTTATACAAGAGTTAGATATACGCACTTTTTATTATTGGATTAAATAAATGAATCCTCCATTTTAGGATTTGCTAATACAAGGTTAAATAAACTTCCATTTTAGTTTTAGTACAGAAAATCATATAACATCACTTGTTAGTATTTGAATTTCACTAAACACAGTTATACATCTTATACAACAAGGGGGCAAGGGGGTTTGGTTAAGCACACCTAACAAAAACATTTTTATAGGGAGACTGACCAAATCCCTTTGGTTAAAGCACACCACCCTGCTCAGGTGTGTTCCAGACAATGTTATTGAAATATATATATATATATATATATATATATATATATATATATATATATATATATATATATATATATATATATATATATATAACCAGGGAGTCTCATTCTATGCAGTCTTTGTTTTGAAGCATAGTACTGAAGTTTTGGAATTATAATTTGGTATATTAGAATTGAATGATTCAGCCCAGTAAGGCTAAACTTTATAGTGTTAGGACCAGTCTATCTTGGGACACCTTGTAAGTGGTGACTGGCTGAGCAGAATATGGCCATATTGTGTGACTAAGATCCCAATTTTATTTAAAAGTAAAAAGTTTTTTGCAGGCAATTTTTTTGCTGCATTTATAATATGTGGTCTCATTTGTTTGGATGTGCGCCAATACTGTTGTTTGTCATGGAGTTATAAATCTTGTATTTACAGAACAACTTTATTTAAGCACACATATGAAAGATTATATAAATCCTTTATTGCAGGATAACTTTTGTATATAGTAACCTTAAGTGTAAAAATGTATTTCTAACTGATGGCATAGTCTTTATTCAAACATTTTCATAGCAGTTTTTATTCAGACAAACATACTACAAAACAAACTTTATTGCAACGTTCTCTGTGAAACATTTTTCCTGCAGATAAAAAGCAAACATTAATGCAATAAAGACACAAAATGCAGCCAGCCTTTCACAATACCTAATATATATATATATATATATATATATATATATATATATATATATATATATATATATATAGATATATAGATATATAAATATATATATAAATCTTTCCCTATGCTAGCTACAACTATGATGTTACATGGCTAACAGAGCTGGGGTGGAATAAAAAGCTGTAAAGGGCTGTGTTAACCTATATGAAAACTTAGAGTTTGGCCAGCATAATAGTGGTATAGCAATTAATAGAATAGCACCCTGTCAGTATATTTATGAAAATCTAAGTAGTGCTCTCCAAACAATACATCAGCTTATGGCAGGGTTATAACACAATACAAATAATAATTATCCTTAAAATAGTAACCCTTAATCAACATGCATCTACTAGAAACCATACAATTAATATAAATACCTGAACTCTTTTATTTAGTTAATATCCATGAACATTTTGAAATATATTTGCAATACCAGAATATGACACAATATTATATGCGCTTGAAAACTATTTAAATATGCTATGCAAAGTTCATACACGCTTACCTTTAAAACCAACCTTATTTACAAAAAGCCTTTCATTCAGTTAACACAATGGGATTAAAACCTTTAACTTTTAACATCCAAGCAATACAATCCTAAACAGTGCTCTTAAACAATAGGATAATATATATATTATGCTATTTAACTGCAATTTATCCTAATACAATATTAATTTAAAACTTCAGAACTTGCACAGATAAATTACTTAGTCTACCAGATACAAATTTAAACAATACATAGGCTTATGAAATACTAGCTTAAAATCCAAACTATTTCTTTAACTCTGCTACATACAGCAATATTAAATGCTTGTTTTAAATTGTTTTGCATGCAAAAGATAAATTTTATCCTACACAGGGCTATGAATATACGCAAAAATACAGACTATTCTCTTCAAATCTATTTATTATAACTTGATTATGTTCTTACCAATAATCTTGAATACGTTACCAGGGTAAACAGCAATCGATCTCCAATATTCATTAATAGGAATTGTTTCACCTCAGAATACCAAAAAGTATAATTTGCAGTCAATGAGAATAATAGATCAGCTTTGCTTTGAGTAAATGGTATTTCGCGCCAACAGGAACCAGTTACAAGTTTAGCTCAGCAGAAAATCTGTCTCTCTCTATCTTGCAATAACTTTATATGGGTTCTCCTCACCTTTTAAATTGGAAACGCCCAAATGGAAAACTTGTCTCGGATTGGCCCTCGTGCTTGTCCCTGGTCCGCCCTTAGAGTTGAAGCATGTTTACCATGCATTAAAAAAAAAATATTATTTGCTGTATGTTCAGTAAATCTCAAAGTCACACCTTAACATGTGTCTTTGAGATTCCAGTAAGCTAATTTCCATCTCATCAAGCTTCAAAGAAAATTCCAGACGTGCCGTCTCCATACACTGTGTGGTGTCACCTATCTGACAATCTATCCTCTTAATTTACCTTTTATGACTCATCCTGTCTCAAACTGTAAGTTGATTAGAGCAAATTTGGTATGGGCTTCATGTTCACACTTTAGCTAGGAATGTCTCTTTTAAAGTAATCTTTAAGAGTTTCCTGTGTAATTGAAAAAGTGGGGGAGAATAAAACATGTTTGAAGTCAGTTTGTCTGACAGAAATGAATCATTTCTACTGATCAGTCAGATCTGAATAAATATAATAGTATTGCATAGCCTTAAAATATATGATTAAAATATATATATTTATTGACCTTACATATACCTTGACAACCCACAATGAATGAGTAGAATCAATCCTACATGCATATTAAAATAAGCAATAGTTTGGGTCAATGATCTTGTATGAAACAAGAGCTAAACAGATAAGCTGTTCCCTAATGCTGTAGGGCACACAAACATGAGGTCTGAAACGTAAGCAATACACACAGTATGATAGTAAATATAAAATCCTAACTCAATTCACATATACTGAACCCTGATAACATATGTAAATAGTGGAGTAACAATTAATATAGTAGCACCCACAATGAATGTGTGAAATCAATACTACAGGCATATGAAAATAATCAATAATTTGGGTCAATGATATTGTATGAAGCAAGAGCTAAACAGGTGAGCTGATCCCAAATGCTGTAGAGCACACAAACATTAGGTCCAAGACATAAGCAATGCACACAGTATGATAGTAGATAATATAGAATCCTAACTTAAGTCACATATACTTAACGAAGAAGAAAAAATAAGTGAAAGAGAATAACGCAACTATTAACTTGCATGAAATATAACGTATGTTTTGGTTGGGAAGTCATTTTAATTCAGCCCACTCCAGATCGGTAGCTGTATTGTACTAGCACGTTGTGCAAGGTGAAATAGGTCTCTCGGGCTAGCGTGGTAGGTAAATGAATTTGGCAGTACAGGAACAGAAGTCTCCAGATTAAATGCATCTCGACATACCAGTGGGAGCCCGCCAGTAGCAGAAGAATAGGCTCTGAATCTCGTCCCGAGGAGTCGGCCGCACCTCCTCCGTCTGAGGCCAGAGGTGCAGGATCGGGCATCAGAATTTCCACAAGGCACAAGGATTGAGATGTCGGGGAGTTGATCGTGTCACATGTCTGAGGTCAGCAAGGACGTCTTGAGACTTGATGGGTCAGAGCTCACAAGCGGATCTTTCCGTATTTCCTCCACAGGGGTAGGCGATAATCCAGATAAGTCAGACGTGACTCCCCTGACATTCTTATTTCCGGGGCTATATTCCACATCCCTGTCAGGCCTTGCACTCTGAGGTGGTAATGACTGGGTCATCGGGAAGGTGCTCTCATTCAGCGCTATGTGACCCGAGCCCTTGCTCGTAAGATTCCCTGTATAATCCTGCACATGTGCTCCTCTGATAATAGCAGTGAGCTCCGTAAATCTTCTGTCACACGTATTTGTGAGCTCTGTTAGGATGGTGTGGATATCTGAATGCTCCATCTTGAGTCAGCAGTGAAAAAGAAAATATTGTTAAACCCGACTATCTGTGGGGGGGTTAGTAAAGTTGAGGATTGAGGGCCGGCGCCAATCTCCATTCCAATCCAATTTGGTGCTTTAAATAACACTGCAACCATTCGATGCAGAGATAAAAAAATTCCTTTAGATGCTAGGGATCTCATAGAGATGATATAAAGCCCTCAATTAGTATAAGGAAGGACTCCTGTTAAGGAACACAATGGCTGTACCTTTAATTAAGTTTGTATCACTGAATAAATGTGAAAACCCCTTTATTAAAGGAAAGGGTTCAATACTTATTAAGTGAGTTGGTCGTGAGAATTCTATATATTACTTCATACACAGAAGTGAAATTTACTCTCCTATTTCAGAGGTAAACTCTAATTACCAAACAATTTGCAATTTGACTTTTCTAAGGTTGTAGGATAAAGAGTAATAATTAGTTATGCGAAGTTTTTCCTGATTCCTCTATTATTTAGTTTGCAATAATTGTGAAGACTTAAAGCCCCTTTTTACTCGATGTTATGTGAGTACTCGTTTAGCAAAGTAAAGTGACAGTTCATAGAAACACATTAACTCTTTACCTTGATTGGAGAAAGTTTCAGTGTCCTGTGGTGATGGAAAACAAGCAGTGGAGTTGCGGCTGAAAAGCTATGCTGCTCGGATCTCTTTTCAGAATCACAGTGAGTGAGAGGTGCGAGTCTGTGGGAAAGAGATGACAGAGAGGTTTCCTTACCCGTGGTCTGGTGGCGTGTGACGTCAGAGAAGGGAGGAGAGAGAGAGTAACCGTTAACCGTATTCCGGTCCTAGACGGTTCCTTGTCACAGATGAACTTTGGGGGTAAGAGCTTTAGTTGAGAGACAATGCGCAAAGGTACTGTTAATGGAATCTGAAAAACAATTAGAAAGTCAGTTTGGTTTAGGTGGAGTCGTCACAGTAATCCTCAGCGAAGCTGCAGAGGCTTGTTATACACAGGTTTCTTTATGAAGAGGTAACGGCTGTAAAGCTTGGAGGAATCTTGTTAAATCTTGTGTTTAGAATTGATGTCTTGAGGCTTTAGTATTTCGTTCTGTTCTTTACACCACAAGTAATAGTGCTATGGGAAACAATTACTAAGCAATGGTTAGAGTAGGAGGTGGATATTTAAAGGCAAAGCCACCAATCGGATTATTGAAAGATTTAAAGCAACAGCGTGAATCTCCTAATTTAAAGCAACAGCGTGAATCTCCTGACATGACCCCCACCTCAATGGAGCTGTCCCACAGCTACAGGTCTAGGACGATCAGTATATCTGCGATGGAATGAGGAAAGCAAACTTGGTGCCCGTAGGTTGGAGACTGGTTCCCAGGTATCATCATCAGGAGAGTAGTTCTTCCAACGGACTAGATATTGAAGTTGTCCTCTAAAGTATCTGGAATCGAGAATGGAATGAACTTCATACTCCTCTGGATCCAAGGAGGTAGGACAGAGCCATCAAGTCTAGTGTTGGTAAAAGGTTTGAGGAGGGAAACATGGAAAGTCGGGTGGACTTTGATGCTGTTAGGTAGTTGGAGTGTTACAGCATTATCATTTACGATCCGTATGATAGAAAAAGGTCCTAGAAAAAGTGTTGCCAGTTTTTTACTAGGAATCTGTAACTTTAGATTTTTGGTGGATAACCATACCTTGTCCCCGACCTTGTAAGAGGGAGGAACTCTTCTGCGGAGTTCGTAGTATGATTTTTGATCTGTTTGTGCTTTTTTAATGTTGTTATGGACAAAACTGAAATTATCCAGAAGAGAATTTTGAAGTTCATCAACGAGGGGAGAATTGGTTATTTCCTTTGAGCTTATATTGAGTAATGGATGATATCCATAGTTAGTGTAAAAAGGGGTAAGTTTTGTGGAGGAATTCAGAGAGTAATTGTAAGCAAACTCAGCCATTGCAATGAACTTCATCCAATAGTTTTGATGGTATGAGCAGAAACATCTTAGATATTGCTCCAACCATTGGTTTAGACGTTCAGCTTGTCCGTTGGTTTGGGGATGGAATGCTGTTGTATACCTATGGTCAATACCTGTTATTTTACATAGGTTAGTCCAGAATCGTGAGGTGAATTGGGATCCCCTGTCAGTTGTTAGTATAGGTGGTATTCCATGGAGTTTGATGATATTATTTATAAAAAGATGAGCGGTTTCAGAGGAGGTTGGAAGTTTATGATATGGGATGAAGTGTGCCATTTTTGAGAAAATGTCTATTACTACGAATATGGTATTTTGATTGTTGGAAGTGGGTAAGTCAACTATGAAGTCCATTGATAAGTGGTACCAAGGTCTAGTGGGAGTAGGTAGAGGCATGAGTAGTCCATATGGTGGTTTCTTTTCAGATTTAGAGGTGGTACAAACTGGACAGGAACGGATGTATTCCTGTATGGCATCTCTCATGTATGGCCACCAAAAGCTTCTTTGTATCAGATCTGTAGTACGTAAGATTCCTGGATGACCAGCTAATGGAGTGTCATGAAAAGTTTTTAGAATCTTTAACCTCATTGCTTCAGGGACATAAAGTTTCTCTCCATAATAGTAATTCTCATCTTTTTTCTTAAGAGATTGATGAGGGGGAACACCTTCTTGGTCAGTATATTCTCTTAGGTCTTCAAGAAAGTGTTCGGAGACTCCTATGAAATGTTCTGTTGGAATGATAGGAAAGTCGTTATTGAGGTCTGGAGGTTTATCTGGTAGGCGTGATAGGGCATCGGCTTTACCGTTTTTATTTGCTGGTCTGTGAATAATATTGAAATTAAAACGAGCAAAATACAAACTCCAGCGGACTTGTCTTGAGGAAAGAGTCTTATTGCACTGTAAGTATTGAAGGTTTTTGTGATCAGTATAGACTGTGATAGGATATTTGGTGCCTTCTAGGAGATGTCTCCAATGTTCAAATGATTGTTTTATGGCTAACAGTTCTTTTTCACCTATGGGGTAATTTCTTTCCGCTGGTGTCAACATTTTTGAGAGGAAGGAGATAGGATGAATAGGGCTGTTTAGGGTTCTTTGTTGGGAGAGGACGGCTCCCAATGCAAAATCTGAGGAATCTACTTCTAAGATGTAAGGTAGATTTGGATCTGGATATTTCAATATGGGTGCAGAAGTGAATCTGGTCTTTAATGTTACAAAAGCCATTGTAGCATCGTTATCCCAGTGGAAAGGAATGGAAGAACTGGTCAAGCGTGTCAGAGGCCTTGCAATTTTGGAATAATCTTTCATAAATTTTCTATAGTAGTTGGAGAATCCGAAGAACTTTTGTAGATCCTTTTTGTTTTTGGGAATAGGCCAGTTTTCTACAGCATCCACTTTCTCTCTCTGCATCTCTATCCCTTGGGGTGATATGCTATAACCTAAGAAGGAAACCTTTGTGGTGTGGAAAAGGCATTTCTCCAATTTAGCATATAATTTGTTGTCTCTTAATCTCTGAAGAATCAGTTTAACGTGTACAATGTGTTCTGCCATGGTCTTTGAGTATATGAGTATGTCATCTAGGTACACTACAAGACACACATCCAGCAGATCATGAAACACATCGTTGATAAAATGTTGGAATGTGGCGGGTGCGTTGCACAATCCAAACGGCATAACCAAATATTCATAGAGCCCATATCTGGTTCTAAATGCGGTTAACCATTCGTGTCCCTCTTTTATACGCACAAGATTGTATGCTCCTTTTAGATTGAGCTTGGAGTATATGGTGGCTTGTGAAAGACGTTCTATTAATTCCGGTATTAATGGGAGAGGATATCTGTTTTTTATGGTTCTTTTATTGAGTTCCCGGTAATCTATAATTGGTCTAATTGTTGTATCTTTGTTATGGACAAAAACCATGCCTGCACCGGCAGGGGAGGTAGAATGTCTTATAAACCCCTTCCTTAAATTGTCATCGAGATATTCTTTCAAATAATCCAACTCCGGTTGGCTCATGGGATAAAGATGTCCGTAAGGAATGCTGGCTCCAGGTTGTAGCTCTATGGGACAATCATATGGTCGTCGGGGGGGAAGATTTTCCACCTCAGTTTTGCTAAACACATCCTTAAAATCACTGTATTCCTTAGGTAGGATCACTTCCTGGGATTCCAATTGTAGAATTACTGTATCGGATATACAATGTGACCTACAGTATGGAGAAGGGAAGGTTATTTTAAAAGAAGACCAATTAATGTGTGGGTTGTGCAATTTGAGCCAGGTAACACCTAGTATGACAGGGAAATGAGGTGATGGTATCACATCAAACGACAACATTTCTGTGTGACCTGAAAAAGAGACAATAATTGGTTCTGTATGGTGTGTGATAGGACCACTGGGTACTGATGACCCATCAATAACACGCACAGAGACTGGAATCTTTTTGCAAATCAATGGAATTTTATTGGCTACAGCTAAAGTGTGGTCAATGAAGTTTCCATATGCGCCAGAATCAATGATGCCTTCAACTGTCAGATGGTTTTGGAGCCACTGTAGAGAGATAGATAACATGTTAAATGAGGATTGGTTGGTAGGTTGTATAGATGTATTAAGATAAGTAGACTTACTTCTTTTTGACTTTTGAAGTAATGGGCAATCCTGGACGGTATGTTGTGGGTTAGCACAGTACATACATAGACTTTTAACTCTCCGGCGTAGTCTCTCTTCTGGTGTTAGAGGTCCACGAAGTACACCAATCTCCATTGGTTCTGTAGTTGTTTTATTAGTGGTTGTGGAGTGAGGAGTGAGAAAGGGACTTGAGGTTTTAGGACGAAAATCAGACAAAATGCGTTCAGCTCTGCGTTCTCGAAGTCTACGATCGAATTGGACTGAAGATTTCATCAAGGCATCCAACGTTTTGGGTAACTCAAAACGTACCAATTCATCTTTAAGGTTGTCGGCTAGTCCCAGGCAGAACTGATTCCTCAGTGAGACCTGATTCCATTGGGAGTCAGCGGTGTACATTTTAAACTCCGTAATATAGTCTTCGACGGGCCTCTTTCCTTGTTTCAGACTTCTCATGGCAGCTTCTGCTGTTATCTGTACATCAGAGTCTTGATAAAGTTCATCCAAAGAGGCAAAGAAATCCTCCAAAGATCCTAAAAGGGGGTCGTCATTCTCACACAATTGTCTGCCCAGGTCCTGGGTTCCCCTCTAAGGAAAGAGATAGTACTTAAAACCTTTACTCTCTCTGTAGGGTATGTTCTGGGCCTGAGATTAAATAATAATTGGCAGGAATTTTTAAATTGCCTGTAAAGCTTCCTATTTCCTGAGAATGTCTCTGGCATTGATACTTGTGGCTCTGGGGAACTATCATGTTGTGATTTCAAGGAAATGGAATCTCTAATAATGGTTCTTAATGATTGCTTGTTTGTGACAGATTATAGACTATCTGTGGAAGGTCAGCTGGTTCCATTTTAGTGGCTTAGTAATTATATAAGGAAGGACTCCTGTTAAGGAACACAACGGCTGTACCTTTAATTAAGTTTGTATCACTGAATAAATGTGAAAACCCCTTTATTAAAGGAAAGGGTTCAATACTTATTAAGTGAGTTAGTCATGAGAATTCTGTATATTACTTCATACACAGAAGTGAAATTGACTCTCCTATTTCAGAGGTAAACTCTAATTACCAAACAATTCGCAATTTGACTTTTGTAAGGTTGTAGGATAAAGAGTAATAATTAGTTATGCGAAGTTTTTCCTGATTCCTCTATTATTTAGTTTGCAATAATTGTGAAGACTTAAAGCCCCTTTTTACTCGATGTTATGCGAGTACTCGTTTAGCAAAGTAAAGTGACAGTTCATAGAAACAAAGTAACTCTTTACCTTGATTGGAGAAAGTTTCAGTGTCCTGTGGTGATGGAAAACAAGCAGTGGAGTTGCGGCTGAAAAGCTATGCTGCTCGGATCTCTTTTCAGAATCACAATGAGTGAGAGGTGCGAGTCTGTGGGAAAGAGATGACAGAGAGGTTTCCTTACCCGCGGTCTGGTGGCGTGTGACGTCAGAGAAGGGAGGAGAGAGAGAGTAACCGTTAACCGTATTCCGGTCCTAGACGGTTCCTTGTCACAGATGAACTTTGGGGGTAAGAGCTTTAGTTGAGAGACAAAGCGCAAAGGTACTGTTAATGGAATCTGAAAAACAATTAGAAAGTCAGTTTGGTTTAGGTGGAGTCATCACAGTAATCCTCAGCGAAGCTGCAGAGGCTTGTTATACACAGGTTTCTGTATGAAGAGGTAACGGCTGTAAAGCTTGGAGGAATCTTGTTAAATCTTGTGTTTAGAATTGATGTCTTGAGGCTTTAGTATTTTGTTCTGTTCTTTACACCACAAGTAATAGTGCTATGGGAAACAATTACTAAGCAATGGTTAGAGTAGGAGGTGGATATTTAAAGGCAAAACCACCAATCGGATTGTTGATAGATTTAAAGCAACAGCGTGAATCTCCTAATTTAAAGCAAGAGCGTGAATCTCCTGACAATTAGTAGGATTCTGAAGATAAGTGAAAGGATTGTTGTAGTGAATCTGGAGCTACCATGAAGTGCGACCTGTCATGGCGCCGGCTAGACACGCCCCCCGGATGACATCCTTTTAATATGGGAGGGCACTGAGAAAGAACTTAAGAATTTTGTGACCGAACTTAATGTTAATGAGAGAAACATTGCCTTAACATTAAACTTCAGTAAATCTGACCTATCATTTTTGGATGTACATATACATGTAGAAAAAGATGTTTTGGTGACTGAGAACTATAGGAAGGAGACTGCTACCAATAGTCTCCTTGAGGCTCACAGCCACCACCCAGATCACCTAAAGAGAGGCATCCCTAAGGGCCAATTCCTATGTTTGCGTAGGAATTGTTAATCTGTGACAATATGATAAACATGCTACCCAGATGGAAAAAAGGTTCAGAGCAAGAGGTTACTCTAAGAGGATTGTATCTCATGCTAAAACTACAGCAAAGAAAGTAGAGAGAAATGAACTCTTATTTCCTAAAGAAAGAGCAAAAGATAACAACATTAGACTGATTACAAAATTTAATTGTCATTGGGGGAGTATCAAAAGCATACTTAAAAACAATTGGAGCATTCTCCTAAGTGATGAAAATGTAGCTAAAGAAGTGGGAGAAGTACCACCACTGACAGCAAGAAGAGCTCCTAATCTAAAAGACAAGCTAGTAAAGAGCAAGTTTGTCACACCCCAAAAAAACTGGCTGTCTAGGCAAAAACTAATAGGTAACTACCCCTGTAAAAGATGTGTGGCTTGCAAATTTATGTTGCAAACCAAAGTCTTTTCAGTTCATGATGACAAAATATACAAGTTGAAGTATTTCTTCAACTGCAATACTGAAGGTGTTGTTTATTTATTATCTTGTTCATGTCCCAGCTTTTACGTTGGAAAAACTAAACGGATTCTGAAAGACAGAATCCTAGAACACAGAGATGACATAAAGTACAAAGTACAAAGTAGCAGTGTAGCATGACCCTTTGAAATCTATCACAATAGTGTACCTGACTGTATGAGGGTAACTGGTATTGACAAAGGAATCACCAATGGTAGAGGGGGTAATAATTACAAGACACTACTGCAAAAAGAGTGTAGGTGGATTTATAACCTATCTACCATTGGCTCAGGGGGCATGAACGAAAAGCTATTGCATGACGTCCATCTACTATGCCCTGAGGAAGCCCCGTCTCCTTGATGACGAGGGGGTGAAACACGTGTTGGCTCACTTGACATCCATGCTGGCTGTGTTTGCTGCAGAACTGAGCGGCTCTGTTTGGAACCGAGCGGAGTAATTTTAAAAGGAAAGTGGATACATTACACAAGCTGAACGAGCACGTCCGAAGATTGGTGAAAGTTAATACCACCAGGACGACATATTGCTGCAGAATGTTTTAAGAGAGCAAGTGAGAAGTTAGTGACACACAGGAAGAACCGACAGTTTGGTGAGGTTGATGTTATATATGAAGGGTATAAGGAAAGGTGCAGTCGACAGAGGGGTACAATAAATACAGTATCCTCCTGTACCTATTCCTATGCGTACCCTGTTACCTGTTTCCCTAGCTGTTGCTAATGGCTGCCTCACCTCCTGCCTGCTTTAGCCTGCTTGGCTGATCTATTACTACTACTAATAATCGCTAACTGCTTGTTACTTACATCTGCTTCAAGGCAATTGTCTGCTTTATTACTTCATCACTAATAACTGTTGCATAATGTGCATGTGCTTGTTCGATATCTGAAAACAGACTGCTTAACTGTTTGCTAACTCTTCTCAGAAGGATTTAAACTTGCCTGAACTGAGTATAAGTGGACGGTTTATGTGTTCACTGTTTTGCATATAGCTGGCACTGTGCTTCTTCCACCATATCCACGTATATGAATGTATACTTTAACAGCTCTGCAGAGGTTCACATAATTTTAAATGGTTTATATCTATGTAACGGATGTCAATTCCTGTAAATAGGATTAGTATATTCTCCATAGGTGGGTTCAGTTTTACTAAAACCTCCAGTGGTCTGATTTTTACCTGAGAATATCTTCTCCATTTACTGTACATTGCGTTTGACCTGTATTTTAGAACAGTCTTGATGTCATCCATATCAGTTCAGCCTGGTTAGTCATAGGGGCCGGTCCCATTTGTTTTTAATCTTCACTTTAGAAATTAATTTAGTCACTATTCTGTATTTTATTTCTATGGTATGTTATGATATTTTATTTCATGCCTTGTCGTTGTGTACCTGTCCAGGTCTCTGGGCGGAGCTGTACATAATAAAACCACGTTTTTGATACTTTATTCCTAACAAGTGTCTTACTTTCTGCAAAAGAGTGCTGAAATCCCAGTCTTTTATAAATGCCACTATTATGTGCCATTTCTCTTCTTGTATCTTATGTATATAGTTACTTAATGGGTCTGCACCACTAATGAAGTACTTAGACTCTCAAATTTTCTTGAGACATAGTAGTTGAGTACACTCAATACTTTATTAACACTTGCTATAATTACCTATCACAATTTTTTTTCCATCCACCACCAAAAACTTTGTATATATAAATAAATATATATATATATATATATATATATATATATATATATATATATATATATATATACAGTTGCAAGAAAAAGTATGTGAACCCTTTGGAATGATATGGATTTCTGCACAAATTGGTCATAAAATGTGATCTGATCATCACCTAAGTCACAACAATAGACAATCACAGTCTGCTTAAACTAATAACACACAAAGACTGAAATGTTGCCATGTTTTTATTGAACACACCATGTAAACATTCACAGTGCAGGTGGAAAAAGTATGTGAACCCTTGGATTTAATAACTGGTTGAACCTCTTTTGGCAGCAATAACTTCAACCAAATGTTTCCTGTAGTTGCAGATCAGACGTGCACAACGGTCAGGTCCTGTAACGTTATGGACTGTCTCTTTAAGAATATGCAAGGCAAGGTTATATAAGTCTCCTCCCTTTCCTGCCTCAGTGCTAAGTAATTTGTAGTTGAAGGCATAACAGGCTGAATCTAACTTTAGCTTAGCCAAATACAAGTGAATTATACTGTGCTTATTTTAGCTGTTACATTTCAGCTTGAATCTGTTTGCAACACTGTTGCCAAAATCTTTAGTTACTTGTTTCTGCCAAAACGCTGTGTTCACAGCACTTGCTTCTCAGAGGGATCAGATTACATTCACTGACACCTGAAGCTGCAGCACACTGAGAAGCCAGCAGTTTCATTTCCCAGCACTTACCAGTAACGCTGTCTGCACGCTGCAGACACACTGAGCGTCTTCTAAACAACAGTCTCACAGGATCTGGCACCGGAGCTCCACGCTGCATACCTGAGTACTCACAACTAAGATACTACTTGCCGGACCATCTCTTAAGCACGCAGGATCAGTGAGTAAGGCTCTCTTATAATTTCAATTACACATCTCTGAGTGGAGCTTTCACTCTTTCTGTTACCTGGTTATATTTTATATGCTTATTTACAATAGTGGTGCCGCTACAAGCAACTCTCCAACAGCAGGCATTTGTTTCTGTTAAGTCAGCCCTACAGCATATCTGCTTACTTCTTGGTAGAAATACTGACTTTCTCATTAGGGAATAACATCCCCAGCTGGGTAGCTCTCAGGAACCCTGCACTATAAGTGTTTTCTATCAATGGACATTCTGAAAGTACTGCTGTGCTAAACCTAACTAATTTCTAAGACACATTACATCTTGTTCTCATATCTCTTTGTATCAAAGTTATTTCTTTCTAATGGGAGTTTAATTGGTTGTGCACTTTAGGTTTTACTTCTCATTATGATGTGTGTTATTACTAATGCTATCTTACACACTATTGGTTGTTTCTATTTCCTTCCTGACTTCTCTTAAGTCCCCTCATGTCGATGAGCAAAGTCCCGACTCTCTTTGTTTAAGAGTCTAAGGTGTGGTGTGAGACTGAGTGGCAAAGATTGCATGCATTTCTCCTATAAACATTCTTACACGCCTTACATATTACTTAGCCTTTAAAATTATTGCATCCAATCTTTTGCTACAGGCATGGATCTTAGTGACTTATCAACAAGGGTAGGCACCCTCTCTCAGAACATGGATCTCATGCTCCAGGGCTTACGTGAAATCAAGTCTGAAAATGAACAACTCAGAAAGTTCATAAATGAACAAATGACTTTGAAGACGGCAACTTCAGATT
Organism: Bombina bombina; assembly: GCF_027579735.1. NCBI lineage: Eukaryota > Metazoa > Chordata > Amphibia > Anura > Bombinatoridae > Bombina > Bombina bombina. Next base: position 956,866,096 of record NC_069502.1, on the reverse strand, counting down.
TACCTGAACCACAGGTCTGCCCCCCTGAAAAGTTCTCTGGTGACAGAACCCGTTTTAGGGATTTTCAAAATTCCTGTACTCTATTTTTCCAGCTCAAACCGAAAACCTACCCTACTGATCGTGTACGTGTACTCACCGTTATATCTTACCTCTCAGGTGAGGCTAGAACCTAGGCAAATACATTCTACGAGTCAAATGATCCTATTCTTGATTCCCTGGACTCCTTCTTTACCGCGATGTCACAACTCTACCAAGATCATGATAAGCAGTGCTCAGCTGAAACAGCCATTAGGGCATTGAAACAGGGTAGACGTCCAGTCGAAGATTATATTACAGAATACAAAAGGTGGGCTCCAGACACCCTCTGGAATGAACACGCTCTAAAAAATCAATTTCGTCATGGCCTAAGTGAGAACGTAAAGGATGAGCTGGCACGCATATCTATGCCGACCAGTTTGGACTGTCTCATAGCCCTCAGTATTTCCATCGACAGACGTCTACGTGAAAGAAAGTCTGAAAGGGCACATTCAGACTTCCCCACAAGAAGATTCATTACCTCTGCTCCCACGATCAGGGCAACTGAAGAACCCATGGAAATAGCTTTTGTAAAAGGTCCGTTAAAACCGGAAGAAAAAGCTCGACGTAAGCATCTCAATCTGTGCATGTACTGTGCTGCTCCAGATCACACCGTGAAGGATTGCCCCAATCTCCCTAGACAGCGGAAGGGTAAGTCCCTAGTTGAGTCTGTGTGTCGTGTTACTGCTGAGAAAAGCTCATCTCATCTCTCATTTTCTGTTTCTCTACAGTGGCAGCAGCAGCAAGTCCTTACTCAAGCCGTGATTGACTCCGGAGCAACCGGAGACTTAATTGATTATGATTTTGTTTGTGCACATAAAATTCCTTTAATTAAGAAAATAAATTCACTACCTATTAAGCTTGTGGATGGCTCTTCTATTAAATCAGGCCCAATAACACACCAGACAGTACCTATACGTTTAACTTTCACATCTGGGCACACTGAGATTATTGTGTTAGAGGTTATACACACGCCTTTGTTCCCTTTGATACTAGGTCTTAACTGGCTTAAGCTTCACAACCCCAACATACTCTGGGGAACAGGTGAACTAAGCTTCAACTCCAATACCTGCATACGGACCTGCAATTCAAGCAATTCAACCTGTCCTCGCATACTCCTGCACATCTCTGAGGTCACAATACCTCCTTGTTACCAGGAATTCGCTGATGTATTTGATAAAAAGGAAGCTCAAGTATTACCACCCCACAGGCCCTACGATTGCCCTATCGATTTGCTTCCTAATTCTTCAGTTCCATACGGGCGAATCTATCCTCTATCTGATCCAGAACTTAGGCATTTGAAGGAGTACCTCGATGAGAACCTCCGGAAAGGTTTCATCAGACCATCCACTTCCTCAGCAGGTGCTGGTATATTCTTCGTCAGGAATAAAGACAAGAGTCTTCGTCCTATTATCGACTATAGGGAATTGAATGCCCGGACTAAAAAGAATAGGTATCCATTACCCCTCATACCAGAATTAATCGAACGATTACAAGGGGCAAAGGTCTTTTCCAAACTAGACCTCCGCGGGGCATACAACCTGGTTCGCATCAGGAAAGGAGACGAGTGGTTAACTGCTTTCCGCACAAGATATGGCTTATTCGAATACAGAGTTATGCCTTTCGGACTCTGCAATGCCCCCGCTACCTTCCAGCATTTCATGAACGATCTTTTCCGGGACTTGCTAGATGTCATAATGGTTGTCTATCTCGACGATATACTAATTTATTCCGATACCATGGAGAACCATATAAAACATGTCAAGACTGTCCTCACTCGCCTACGAGCAAATTCACTCTACTTAAAAGTTGAAAAATGTATATTTAACTCCCAGTCCATATCCTTCCTTGGCTACCGAATATCGCCATCTGGTATTGAGATGGAGGATAACAAGGTAGATGCGATCAGAAATTGGCCTACACCCAAGTCCAAAAAGGATATACAGAGATTCATAGGGTTCGCAAACTTTTACCGAAAGTTCATTTATCGCTTCTCTTCTATCATTAAACCCATGACAATTTTAACCAAGAAAAACCAAGTCTTTAAATGGAATGAACAAGCAGAGGTGGCTTTTCAAACTTTAAAACAGAGATTCATGACAGCACCTATTCTGCAATTTCCAGACCCAACATTACCCTACGTGTTGGAAGTCGACGCCTCTGACCATGCAATCGGTGCAGTCTTATCTCAACGTAAAAGTTCTGCTCATCCGCTACACCCTGTGTCTTATTTCTCTAGACTGATGAATAGTGCTGAACTGAACTACGGAGTAGGGGAGAAAGAATTGCTAGCAATTAAGGCCTCCCTAGAGTTCTGGAGGCATCTACTAGAGGGAACTCCCGCACCGATAGTCATATACACAGACCATAGGAACCTTCAGTTCCTAAAGATCAATAAAACCCTGAGTTCACGCCAGGTAAGATGGAGTCTTTTCTTCAGTCGGTTTAACTATGTTATAACTTATAGACCCGGAACAAAAAACGTCAAGGCTGATGCCTTATCAAGGAGAGATCCCAGACCTGATGATTATAAACCCTTGGATAACATAATTCCCAGAGATAGGTTGATTGGACTTACCACTACAAGCAATACACACCTCAAATGCAGGCAAGAGGAAGAATGCCATACAAACTCTCTGCACCTACAGAAGGCTTCAAATGGACTCTGGTACAAAGGGAATCTTCTATTCGTTCCTACTTCCTTGAGACAAAATATTCTGAAAACCTCACATGATGGCCTCTTGGCAGGCCACCCGGGGTTACATAAAACTCTTGATCTTATTCGAAGAGAATATTGGTGGCCACATATGTCCCGAGATGTGAAGGACTATGTTGCTACTTGTTCTACTTGTTCCCAGAACAAACACTCTAGACAACTACCCTATGGATGCCTCCTTTCCCTTCCTATACCACAGAGACCATGGATGGCAATTGCTATGGACTTTATAGTGGATCTACCCCCTTCTGCCAATCATAACACAATCCTTGTGGTCATTGATCACTTCTCCAAGATGGCTCATTTTATACCCGCTATAGGATTACCAACAGCCAAAGAAACAGTGCGTCTTTTTCTGAAACACATAGTCCGTTTACATGGACTCCCGGACTCTGTAACAACAGATAGAGGTTCCCAGTTCACCTCTCGGTTTTGGACAAACCTCTGTAGCATATTGAAGATTGAGAGACGTATGTCAACCGCCTACCATCCACAAACTAATGGTCTCTGTGAAAGAGCTAACCAAACTCTTGAGCAATTTCTGCGTTGCTACTGTTCATCCCAACAAGACGATTGGTTAAGCCTGTTGCCTTTCGCTGAATTCTCATTCAACAACACAGTCAATAATTCTACAAAGGCTACTCCTTTCTTCATCAACTATGGATTCCATCCAACGTACCATTTGAACAATCAATCTCAAACTGAATCTCCTGTGGTGAACGAATTCCTCAATTCCATTGCACATGGATTTACTGCTATACAGGCTACTCTACTTGAGGCTCAACAAAGTCAAAAACGTTACTACGACCTTCGGAGATCAACTACACCACCCTACCAGATTGGTGATAAGGTCTGGTTGTCCACAAAACATCTAAGATTATCTGTACCATCCAAGAAACTGGCTCCCCTGTTCATCGGTCCCTTCTCCATTGAAAAAGTGCTAAACCAAAACGCAGTCAGGTTGAGTCTTCCTACCACCTACAAGATCCACCCGGTCTTTCATGTTGCCCTACTGAAGCCTTATAAGCAGATGAGAGCAAATTCTTCTTCCCAGTCTAACCCAGTTCCTACGGTACCTGATGACCTATACGAGGTCCAGTTTATTCTTGATTCACGATACCAAAGGGGACGACTCCAGTACCTAATCAGATGGAAAAACTTCAGGGCTGAGGAGGATTCGTGGGAACCTTCTTCTAATCTCTCAGCTCCACGATTGATCTCAGAATTTCATCGTAAACACCCGGACAGGCCTGGACCCTGATCCGCGGAGCGGCTCCTTGGGAGGGGTATCCTGTAACGTTATGGACTGTCTCTTTAAGGATATGCAAGGCAAGGTTATATAAGTCTCCTCCCTTTCCTGCCTCAGTGCTAAGTAATTTGTAGTTGAAGGCATAACAGGCTGAATCTAACTTTAGCTTAGCCAAATACAAGTGAATTATACTGTGCTTATTTTAGCTGTTACATTTCAGCTTGAATCTGTTTGCAACACTGTTGCCAAAATCTTTAGTTACTTGTTTCTGCCAAAACGCTGTGTTCACAGCACTTGCTGCTCAGAGGGATCAGATTACATTCACTGACACCTGAAGCTGCAGCACACTGAGAAGCCAGCAGTTTCATTTCCCAGCACTTACCAGTAACGCTGTCTGCACGCTGCAGACACACTGAGCGTCTTCTAAACAACAGTCTCACAGGATCTGGCACCGGAGCTCCACGCTGCATACCTGAGTACTCACAACTAAGATACTACTTGCCGGACCATCTCTTAAGCACGCAGGATCAGTGAGTAAGGCTCTCTTATAATTTCAATTACACATCTCTGAGTGGAGCTTTCACTCTTTCTGTTACCTGGTTATATTTTATATGCTTATTTACAATAGTGGTGCCGCTACAAGCAACTCTCCAACAGCAGGCATTTGTTTCTGTTAAGTCAGCCCTACAGCATATCTGCTTACTTCTTAGTAGAAATACTGACTTTCTCATTAGGGAATAACATCCCCAGCTGGGTAGCTCTCAGGAACCCTGCACTATAAGTGTTTTCTATAAATGGACATTCTGAAAGTACTGCTGTGCTAAACCTAACTAATTTCTAAGACACATTACATCTTGTTCTCATATCTCTTTGTATCAAAGTTATTTCTTTCTAATGGGAGTTTAATTGGTGGTGCACTTTAGGTTTTACTTCTCATTATGATGTGTGTTATTACTATGCTATCTTACACACTATTGGTTGTTTCTATTTCCTTCCTGACTTCTCTTAAGTCCCCTCATGTCGATGAGCAAAGTCCTGACTCTCTTTGTTTAAGAGTCTAAGGTGTGGTGTGAGACTGAGTGGCAAAGATTGCATGCATTTCTCCTATAAACATTCTTACACGCCTTACAGGTCCTTTTTACAGAACTGTTTCAGTTCAGCAATATTCTTGGGATGTCTGGTGTGAATCGCTTTCCTGAGGTCATGCCACAGCATCTCAATCGGGTTGAGGTCAGGACTCTGACTGGGCCACTTCAGAAGGCATATTTTCTTCTGTTTAAGCCCTTCTGTTGTTGATTTACTTCTATGCTTTGGGTCATTGTCCTGTTGCAACACCCATCTTCTTTTGAGCTTCAGCTGGTAGACAGATGGCCTTAAGTTCTCCTGCAAAATGTCTTAATAAACTTGGGAATTCATTTTTCCTTTGATGATAGCAATCTGTCCAGGCCTTGACACAGCAAAGCAGCCCGAAACCATGATGCCCCCACCACCATACTTCACAGTTGGGATGAGGTTTTGATGTTGGTGTGCTGTGCCTCTTTTTCGCCACACATAGTGTTGTGTGTTTCTTCCAAACAACTCAACTTTGGTTTCATCTGTCCACAGAATATTTTGCCAGTACTGCTGTGGAACATCCAGGTGCTCTTGTGCAAACTGTAAACGTGCAGCAATGTTTTGTTTGGACAGCAGTGGCTTCCTCTGTGGTATCCTCCCATGTAATCCATTCTTGTTTAGTGTTTTACGTATTGTAACAGGGATGTTAGCATTTGCCAATGACTTTTGCAAGTCTTTAGCTGACACTCTAGGATTCTTCTTCACCTTATTGAGCAGTCTGCGCTGTGCTCTTGCAGTCATCTTTACAGGACGGCCACTTCTAGGGAGAGTAGCAGCAGTGCTGGACTTTCTCCATTTATAGACAATTTGTCTTACCGTGGACTGATGAACAGCAAGGCTTTTGGAGATACTTTTATAACCCTTTCCAGCTTTATGCAAGTCAACAATTCTTAATCGTAGGTCTTCTGAGAGCTCTTTTGTGCAAGGCATCATTCACATCAGGCAATGCTTCTTGTGAAAAGCAAACCCAGAACTGGTGTGTGTTTTTTATAGGGCAGGGCAGCTGTAACCAACATCTCCAATCTCATCCCATTGATTGGACTCCAGTTGGCTGACATCTCACTCCAATTATCTCTTGGAGATGTCATTAGTCTAGGGGTTCACATACTTTTTCCACCTGCACTGTGAATGTTTACATGGTGTCTTCAATAAAAACCTAGCAACATTTCATTATTTGTGTGTTATTAGTTTAAGCAGACTGTGATTGTCTATTGTTGTGACTTAGATGATGATCAGATCACATTTTATGACCAATTTGTGCAGAAATCCATATCATTCCAAAGGGTTCACATACTTTTTCTTGCAACTGTATATATATATATATATATATATATATATATACACATACATAGACATACTTATACATGTATATGTATGTATCTCTATGTTAAAACCCTTTGCAGCCTTTTTTTTTTCTAACACCTGAGATCTCATATCTTTGAGCCTTTTGGGCCGAATTTTTAATGTGCGGGCGGACATGATCCGCTGTAGCAGATCATGTCTGCCGCACATCGATAAATACCTACAGCATTTATCATTGCACAAGCATTTAATTGGAAATGCTTGTGCAATGCCTCCTCCTGCACCACTAACAGGGGGTGTCAATCAACCCGATCGTATGCAATTGGGCAGATTGCTGTCCACCGCCTCAGAGTTGGCGGACGAGTTAAGGCTCGCTGTTTCCAGCGAGCCTGAAGGCCGGAGCTTGATAAATCAGCCCCCTAATAACTATTTTTTGGCCAATATTTTTTTTAATGATTTTTATTAGATGCTGTTATTATGAGTGTAACTGTACTTTTGTGTGTAATTATTTTTTTTTTTATTTTTTTTTTAAGTTTTAAAAGCTTTATTGAAAACCAAAATATAACAAACATAGCGAATGGCATATTACATTCTGTTAATCTCCCAAACAATATAAGTTGAATATTTGTAATGTCCAAACTCCTGTCCTCTTCTCCAGTGCCAAAACCAAGGGAACCGAATAGGTTCCACATCTTATCAAAACATAGAACACAATGTAAACAATGATACTAGAAACAAAGGTACATTCATATAACGCTTAGGACACCTGTATTGCTTACTCATTGAAAAGGGATATATGCAGAGGAAAAAGGAAAGGGGAGGGGGTAGCCCAGCGGTAAGCTCATGAATTTGTCTCACTACCCTCTACCAGCAGCTTAGCTTGTAGGGTGTGCTTCTCCATCTGCCCAAGTTGACAGCATGAGCTCGTGTGTGTCAGTGGAACGCTGCACTATGTGGTGATATCTTTCAAGTTGAAGTAGCATGGTAACATGCCGTTTCCACTCTGCCAGTGTCGGAACAGTGTGTGACTTCCAATTTTTAGGGATCAGCATTTTAGCACTATTCAGCATAATCATTAATAGAGCTTTATGCTCTTTTCTGTAAATTTTGGGCAGTGATAGGTATAAGAGGATCTTGGGGTCGTTAGGCAAGGAGCAGCCTAATATGCTTTTAATGTGAGAGAGGATCTCAATCCAGTATGTGTCTAGCTTGGGGCAATCCCACCAAATGTGTATCAAGTAGCCTTCTCCCCCACAATCTCTCCAACATTTCCCAGAGGCCGACCTGTATATGTGATGTATTCTGATGGGAGTGAGGTACCACCTAGAGAGGAATTTGTAATTTGATTCTTGAATTCTGGCAGAAATTGATGATTTTTTGGTAGCTTGGAAGGCTATCTGCCATTCCTGGTATGTGGTATCTGTGTTCAACTCTTTATCCCAAGCTTTAACATAGGAAGGTAGGGCTTGTGTCTCTCCAAGTAGGAGGAGTTTGTACAATTTCGAGACTGCATGTTGTGTGTTTGTGGTTTGCAAGCAGAGTGATTCAAAGGGGGTTTTTGGTCTTGTAAAATGTTGCTTATGCTGGTGTGTAGATAAGTAATGAGCCAATTGGGCATGTGTGAACCAATTCATTTGCACTTCAGGTAGCTGTTCCTGTATGTCCTCAACTTTCTTAAGTTGTGTTCATCTGTTATTGCGGAAAACACTCACTCGCCTATGCGTGCGGTCTGATTTGATCTAGTTTCTCTAAAATCCCAGGGCAGTTCGGGGTTATTGCAAATAGGGGTAAGTGGTGATGTGATGCCGGATATATGTGTCGAGGTATTAAGGATCCTGTCCCATACCTGGTAAAACTCTAATAGGAGGGGGTAATCTGTCACTGCCTTCGGCCTGTATCTCTTATTAAGCCAAGCTGTCAAACCTGCATTGTTCATATTCATTATATCACAATCTAATTGAACCCACTCTTTGTTTGGGTCATTCCGGCACCAGTCTAATAATCTATGTAAAGCAATTGCCTGTTTGTATGTAGCTATATGCGGGACCCCCAACCCACCTTTATCCTTTGGGAAATGTAGTGTACGTCTAGATACCCTTGGTTTAACTTCTCTCCAAATGTATTGATCTATAAGCCCTTGTATCCTGTCTAGGTAATGTATTGGGAGAGGTATAGGGGTGGTTTGAAGCAAGTAGAGTAGTCTGGGCAAGACATTCATCTTCACCACACTTTTGTGTGTAATTTTGATGTGTTTGGTGCAACTTTTTATTCGAGCATAACAGATAACCAGAGCTCCGAGGTTGCTCAAACCCAGCGCACAATAACTTCAATTCATGTTTACTTTTAACTTCCAACGCACACAAACAGGCGCAATAAAACCACGCTCAACTGTTACCGCGTCACTCGAAATCTGGCCCATTGTTTTTGCATGCCGTATACTTTCAATGGAAAGCACAGGATGTGCTATCATTGCTCATATTGAAGCAGTGAGTTATGCGTTGTGCTTAATGAAAAATTTAGTGAGCCTAAAAAAAAACCTGTGTTAAAACCCATGTATAATATAACTCATCTATCCATCTATCCATCTATGCATCTATCTATCTATCTATCTATCTATATCAATCTATATAATTTATTTGTATAACGCTGCAAAATACCACAGCACTAGGTACAGAGATATGGGTGTACAATGACAAGGATTTGTTATAAGATACAAAAACATAACAGACTAAACAAATCTAGGACAGGAGTAAGAGGGCCCTACTCTGGAGAGCTTACAGTCTACAGGTTGAGGGCACATAGACATAAGGTTTGAGGTAGCTTGTTATGTGGATTGTAGTTGCAGCAGTGAGTCAAGGCAGTTATTTTGGTTAGGATGAAAAACAGATGGGAGATGGTAAGCCTTTCTGAATAGGTGGGTTTCCAAGGAGTGTCTGAAGCTATACAAGGTTGGAGCCAGTCCTATGGAGTAAGATAGATAGTTCCAGAGGACAGGAGCAGCACATGAGAAGTCTTGGAGATGGGAGAGGGACATAGAGATAATAAGAGTGGAAAGAAGTAGGTCAGAGTTTTATCTAAGCCAACAGGTCAAGTAGGTTGCAAAATATTTGGAGGTGAGAGAGGAAATATCTTTGGGAATGAGGCTGTTGAATGCTTTATAAATTAGGATTAATACTTTAAATTGTATTATGGAGTGTATGGGAAGCCAATGTAAAGACTGGCAAAGCGAAGCAGCTGATGTAGATCAGTGACTTAGGTGGATGAGTCTAGCTGAAGCATTCACAATACATTGGAGGGAGGAGAGGCAATGTTTTGGAAGATCATATAGAAGTAGATTGCAAAAGTCAATGCGTGACAAAATTATGTAATTAATTAGTATTTTTGTAGTTTCTTGAGAAAGAAAAGGACAAATTCTGGAAGTGTTGCGTAGCTGTGCACAGCAGGATTTGGAAAGCACTTGTACATGTGGGGTGAATGGGTGTTCAGAGTCATGCGTGACCCAAATACAGCGGATCTTGGGTGACATGTTGAGAATAGAGTCTCCAACTGACAAAGAAATGTCAGGTGTTGGATATCTCGAAGAGGTTGCAATAAAAAGTGGCTCAGTTTTAAAAAGATTGAGTTGCTGGTGGTTGCAAGGACATCCAAGAGGAAATTGCTCAGGGTCATTTTTCCAAGGGAGGATTTATAGAAAGATAAAAGCAATGGACCCAAGACAGAGCCTTTTGGTACTCCAACTGAGAGAGGCAAAGGTTTAGAGGACATGCTATTAAAGGAAACTGAGAACAAGTGGTTTGAGAGGGATAAAGCAAACCACGGTAGGACTGTATATCAGATGCCAAATAAAAGTAGGATTTTTAAGAGGAGAGGATGGTGAACTGTGTAAAAAACTGCAGATAGACCCAGAATAATTAGTAAGGAGTAGTGTCCCTCTGCTTTAGCTGATAGAAGATCATTTGTTACTTTAGTGAGAGCAGTTTTTGTTGAGTGTTTAAGACAGAAACCAGAATGTAGTGGATCAAGTATGTAGCTAGTTGAGAAAAATGTAATTAGGCAATTATAGACCAATTGTTCCAATAATTTGGAAGCAAAGGGAAGTAACGAGACCAGCCAATAGTTAGGAAGGGGGAGGGGTCAAGCAAGTGCTTTTTAAAGATTGATGTGATTGGTGCATGCTTGAATATATCAGGAAATGTGCCAGTGGGGAGCGACAGTTTAAAGAGATGAGTTGGTGCCAGAGTTAGAGAAGCAGAGAGGGAGGAAAGAAGTTGTGAAGAAATAGGATCAAGTGGGCAGGTTCTGAGATGATCCAAAGATAGGAGTATGGAGACTTATTCCTCTGTTACAGGAGGAAAATAGCGGAAAAGTTTGTTAATAGAAGGGGTGAGTAGGAGGGCTGGGTATGAGTGATGTGAGGAAGAGATGTCTTTTCTAAGTGTGTCATTATTTTTTAAGTGATCAGCAATAATCTGAACAGTGATTTTGGTAGTGGGCAAAAGTGCAGGCGAACGTAAAGGGAAGTTAAAGGTTTAGAACAGATTTCTGAGGTTGGATGCGTGAGTTAACCCCTTAAGGACCGGGCATTTCAGACTAAGAGGCCTATGTATCAAAGGTCTTGTGGACCTAATCCGACAGTGCGGATCAGGTCTGCAAGACCTCACTGAATGCGGAGAGCAATACGTTCTCTGTATTCAGCATTGCACCAGCAGTTCACAAGAGCTGCTGGTGCAACGCCGCCCCCTGCAGACTCGCGGCAAATCAGGGGGTGTCAATAAACCCGATCGTACTCGATTGGGTTGAATTGTGGCGATTCCTGTCCGCCTGTTCAGAGCAGGCAGACAGGGTTATGGAGCAGCAGTCTTTAGACCGCTGCTTCATAACTGCTGTTTCTGGTTGTCTGAAAACTCGCCAGAAACAAGGGCCCACAAACTCCATACAGAGCTTGCTAAATGAGCCTCTAAAACTTCTCCAAAAGGCCAGAGCATTTTTAGCATTTTCGCCATCACTCCATTTAAACACAAATAGAGCCTTGTTTTTTTATTTACCTATCAAAACTATTTATATATATTTTAGTAGACAACCCAAAGTATTGATCTAGGCCCATTTTTGTATATTTAATGCCACCACTTCACCGCCAAATGCAATCAAATAAAAAAAAATTGTTAACTTTTCCACAATCTTTAGGTTTCTCACTGAAATTATTTACATATCGCTTGGGCAGTCATGGCACAAATGTTTCTTAAAGCTTCTCTGGGATCCCCTTTGTTCAGAAATAAAAGACATATATGGCTTTGCCACTTCTTTTTGGTAATTAGAAGGCTGCTAATTGCAGCTTTGCACCACACTTCTATTATTCCCAGCAGTGAATGGGGTTAATCAGGTAGCTTGTAAAGTTAATTTTAGCTTTAGTGTAGAGATTAGCTTCCCACCTGACACTTACCATCCCCTGATCCTTCCCAAACAGCTCTTTTCTCTACCTCACCCCCAGGGGTCAAGTCCTACAAAAAAAGTGTGGGAACTCACCAAGACTTCCAACCCCTCTCACAATTAATATTATTTTAGATATATACACACTTACACAAACTGTATTTATATGTATATAAGCTATACACTTTGGTTAATAAAAGCAAATTAAATCCAATGGACGGTTGAAAGGTTGCCTTTGGGCCTGAGGATCCTCCTCTGTCACAGAGTCTCACCCACTTAAGGTGCAATAGTCCTATTTCTGCTGAGGAGAGCTAAATAACTCTAGAGCAAGCCAAGCAGAAATGTAAGCACCATGTGTTACACACATTGCGGGGTGATCTCACTGCAGGACTGCTGAAAAGTTTGCATTTAGTATATTAATAAGTGTTACTGCCCATTACTAGAGGATCTCACTAGAGGGCTAACCAGACTATTGCTCTAGCTACTTCCACCAGCAGCAGTAGTGTTACTGAAGCATTTATGTCCAGAGGGAACTTAGTTCCTCCTTCAAAAATAGTGCAGGAACTCCGTTCCGATGCGTTCCCACCTGACTTGACCCCTGCTCACCCCCCACTGGTCACGCCCTCTTAAGTACTGGCAGACAGTCTGCCAGTATGCAGTTTTAAACTTTTTTTTTAAAAAAAAAGTATTATTATTTTCTTCAGTGTATGATTACCCCTTTACCTTCCCCTATCCCTGATACCTCCCAAAAGCTCTCTAACCCTCCCCTCTCTAAGGTATCTTAGGTACTGGCAGCTGTCTGCCAGTACCCAGTTTTCTATGATTTTTCTTTCTTATGGAATTATAATATTAAAATAAAATAAAAATTCTGTAGTGTAGTTGCTCCCCTCATTTACCCCACCTCCCCCTCAGTGATCTTTTCCTCTACCCTCTATTCTCCCCTCTCTACTCTAGGACCCCCCTACTCTCTATTCCCCCTCCTACCCCCCTTCCTCTTTCCCCCTCCCTCCCACTCTCTGCATTTATTTTATCTGCTGGGTAGTGGTCCCACCCATTCCTGCCCCTCCCACCTGCCTCTCTCCTAACCCTCCCACATCACTAATGATCTGCACCACTGCTACCCGATGCAGAAAGGGACACATCAGTACCTCTGCAAGTGTATTTCTGCACTGCTCCACTCGTAGGGCAGGCAAAAATAGTGCGATCTTGCCACTTTTAGTGAGATTGCTGCAGAGAGAGGCCCAGGACAGCAGTGTCGTACAGGGTACAGCGCTGGTCCTTAAGGGCTTAACGAACAGCACTATGGGGTTAACAGAAGGGAGGAGAAATAGACTTATTTGGCAAGGCTGATGGCAGAGTAGTATTACTTAAGAATGAATATATAGATAGTGCAAGAAATCAGCACAGGTGCGTGAACATCGCTGAAGATATGGGGTCTGTTTGGTGTACCACGGTTTATCATCGAGTGCATGATAAATGGCGAACAATTGAGGGTTGAGCTTTGCCAAGTGATAATTTTAGTGCCAAATTATACTGTACGGCCACAAGGTCAGGGCTAAAGAGAGATGAAATGTTGGAGAGAAGAAGATTCAGGTGAGCAGAAATCTTTTTGAGATCCAAGTAATTTAAAATCCAGTAAGGTAGCAGTTTTTTTGGGACTTTCAAGGATGCAGAAGGTATGAGATAAAGTTAGTAGATGGAGGTCAGAGAGAGGAATGGGGAAGTAAGAGAAGTTGGAAACAGCACAAAGAATGGTTAAGACCAGGTCAATTAAGTTGCCTTCACAGAGGGTTTGAAATGTTTTCCACTGGGACAGGGCACAGAGGTGGTAAGAGATAGAAGTTTTGAGGCAGCAGGCATGTTAGAATTGTCAACGGGTATGTTGAAGTTTCCTAAGATGAAAGAAGGGACATAACAACAGAGGAAATGTTATATATATATATATATATATATATATATATATATATATATATATATGTTATATTAAATATAAATGTTTTAAAAGGGAATTAAAAGGATGTGGTATATAAAAATGTGTTGGACTGAGAAGGGCTCAAAAGTGTATATGTATGTGTGTGTGTACATAATACATACACATACATATACACCTTTGAGTCCTTCCCAGTCCAACACTTTGTCATATACCATATGGGTCCAAAAACCCAAATGCCAATTATAGTCTTAATGGTACACTTAAAAGAAGAAAGGGACATGGGAATTATTATTTCAGATTATTTAAAATTTAGTACACAATGCAGCAGTCCATCTACTAAGGCCAGTTGAATACTTGGTTGCATTGGAAGAGGTATTAGTAGCAGAAATAGCAAGGTTACTATGTGACTTTACAGATCATTAGTTAGGCCAAATCTGGAATACTGTGTACAGTTCTGGAGACCATATCTTCAGAAAGATATAAATAAACTAGAAGCTGTCCAAAGGAGGGCTACTAAAATGGTACATGGTCTAAATTAAAGAAAGTACAAAGAAAGACTCTATGATCTAAATATGTAGAGTTTAGAGGATAGAGGGGAAAGAGATTACATGATAGAAACCTTCAAATATATGAAGAGACTTAATAAAATAGAAGCTGAAAGCATTTTTCACAAAAAATAAATGCTAAAACAAGGGGTCACAATCTAAAGTTAGAAGGTAGCAGATTCAAGAGAAATTTGAGGAAGCATTTTTTTACAGAAAGGGTGGTGGATTCATGGAATAAACTTCCATTTGAGGTGGTAAACACAAAGACTGTAAAGGAATCAGTCGATGACAACTTTAAGCATGCATTACTAAGTCTTGGCTGATGATGCTTTTAAATGCATGTTATTTCTATAGGCTAGCTTACCGGCCAACATTTCCTTGAAGGTTTGGATTTGGAGGCTTAGGTTGAGTTTTTGCTTGCAGTGGTTGGAGCCATGATGGTTGACATTCTGTGGGTGGAACCAGAGTAGCCTGTGGACATTGTTAAGAAGTTACTTAAACCAGGACTGTTATGAGAGAGAGAGAGAGAGAGAGAGAGAGAGAGAGAGAGAGAGATAGTGGAACAGCATTGGGAGCCGGATACAGGCCATTGATTAGTGGCCAAATAAACATATTACTCCTGACTGTTTTTTTTATAAATCCAGAGCAGACTTTAACAATATGCTTAACCCCTTTGGGGGTGTTAAAATCATAATTAAGATTTTGACATAACATGAAAGTAAAAAGCATTTCATATCACATGTTCTATATAGTGTATAATGCCTCTTTATTTGCACATTTAAATTAATTTAATAAAATGTATTTATAAAAGATATCTTTCACTTATAAAAATATGGTGCCCAATAATCTCTTCGACTGCTTCTCTTATTTCAGTTCTAGTTTCTCAATAAGATAGTTACAAATACAATTAAGGCTAAAAATTGCATTTAGAAAACAGTTTATATTATGATGACCACTCTTTTAAGATGTCTGCTAAATGCAATATAAGCGCTTGACAAATCAAGCCCAATAGGAAATGTGCCCAGACTTGGGCCAATCTGATCTTTCTTATGATCCATTTAATTGTTCCTCATTCAATCAATAATATTTTAACAGTGACTACGGTATATTTTATAGGCAGTTTAGTAACTGTCCCTAATTGGCCACAACAGAGAAGGTAATTTACAACATGACAGCTCCCATTGCTTTATATACACTAAAACTTTACACTTATTTTGTCAATGTTTAAACAGCTAATTAAACTTTAAAACATGTTATTCTCAGACGAATATTTTATTTAAATGCTTCTATGTAGCATTTTTTTTTAGTGTTTAATGTCCCTTTAACCCCCTACATGAAAGTTTCCTTCATATTGCCTTTCCTTTCACTAAGCTATACATATTTAGTTCACTAAGGGTTTCTTTGTGAGTTTTATTTTTTAGACAATGTACCATTTTATTAGCCATCCTTTGAATAGATTATAGTTTTTTATATCCTTGTGGAGATATGGGGGCCGCTTTATCAATGTCTGGCGAACATGATACGCTGTAGCATACGCTGTCGGCATTTAACATTGCACAAGCAGTTCTGGTGAACTGCTTGTGCAATGCCACCCTTAGCAGGGGGTGTCAATCAACCCGATCGCATGCGATCGGGCAAATTGATGTTCACAGCCTCAGAGGCAGCAGATGAGTTAAGGAGCAGTGGTCTTAAGACCGCTGCTTCATAACTCCTGTTTCCGGCGAGCCTAAAGGTATTTAGCCTCATTCGGGCCATGATAAATCGGCCCCATGGCCTCCAGAACTGCAGACAATGCTCAATATGAGGCCTAACTAGTGATATAGTAACAGAAGAACCTTACTATTTCTGCTTTAAATATCTGTTGTAAAAACTACATTGTTTATCCAATTTCACACCATCTGATAAAATATTTCCCAAGTCCTGTTCATTGTTTGTAAGTCAGAAAAGTGGGGTTGAGTCTGTTATTAACCTATGGGGTTTTCTTTCCTAATTTCTGCTAATTCTCATTGACTGATAGATATAATGAGCATTTATGCCTATCAGACAGTAAGCATTAGTAGGATATACACAGCTGATACCACAGCTGATACTGTTCTATTAGTTTTTTATTTACATTCAAATGACTTTTGCTTCCCATTGTTAGGCATAAAACGCACATATATATCATGCTATTTCATGTAGTTGACAGAAAATGTTTCAGTACAATGCCCCTTTAACTTAAATTGTATGATGTCACTGTTACCTAATATGAATTATTTTATAGTTTTATGGATCATTTTTTATATAAGAAAAGGAAAACTAAGTAAAATAGTTTATATATGAGCTGAGAACAAACTATTCAAAAACCATATAATCAATGATGTGATTTATAAGATATACGCTTCCTGTTTTAAAATCATTTAAGTCTTAGAGAAACACACATTAAACATATGCATTTATAGGTTTTAGTAAACAAACCCTTCCTGTTGTGCAATGCCCATATTTCAGATGTTGTTTCCCTAAAAACTTCTACAATCGATGAGTCAGATAAAAGGCCAAGAAGAGTTGAAACAGGAATTAAATAAGGATGCTTGACGTAAGTAATAATGAACAAAACAAACCTACCTACATAAATAAAAAAAAAGTCAAAATATCACTGAGGTTAAAAGGAGGAAATTGAATGTGTGTGTCTGGGTAAATATAAATATAAATAAATGTGTGTATATATATACACTATATATATATATATATATATATATATATATATTTATATATATACACACATACAAACACAAAACACACTGTAAGGGGTAGATTTAACAAGCAGTGCATGCTGCTTTCTACGTCTGAAGTCTCCAGCTCCCCGGAAACGTAAGTTAAGAAGCAACGGTCCTTAACTTGTCCGCCACCTTTTCGATACGATTGGGATTATTGAAACCCCCGCCGATGTGCAGGGGGCGGCATTGCACATGCTGTCGGCATTTAGCAATGTCAGGTAGGCATGATTCACTACGGTGAATCATATCCGCCCGGCACTTGTTAAATCTTACCCTAAAACCGGACTGGGTACAGATCCCATGACCCGGCAAACCTCACACATCCTGTCAATGATTTTCTACACGAGATCCCACCGGTAGGACACTTCCTGTAACTGTTTTTCTAAACAAGATCCCACCGGATAGGACACTTCCTGTCACTGCTTTTCTACATGAGATCCCACCGGATCACTTTATATGTATATGTATTGTCTGTCACATTCGATATAAGTATCAAAGTAGATAAGGTTGAAAAAAGACTGAAGTCCATTGAGTTCAACCTATACAAATCTAAAATACTTACAAAAAGCTCCAGTTAAGCTTAAATAACCCCACTAAAAGGTGACTCATTTAATACTAGCAATCATATCCATGAATTTTGTTTATATACAGAAATGTATCCAGACTATTTTTAAATGTATCTAGGGTATTGGCATTCACTACCTCCTTTGGTAATGAGTTCCACAATTTTATTACAGTGAAAAAACGTTTCTGTTGCAGGAGATTAAATCTCCTTTCCTCCAACCTTAAATTGTGACCTCTTGTCAGAAACAATTTTCTTGGAATAAACACAGCTTCTGTCATCTCTGAATATGGGCCTTATATAATATATTAATATAAAGTAATCATGTCACCTCTCAAGCGCCTTTTTTCTAAAGAAAGCAGACCCAGTTTGGCTAGCCTCTCCTCATAGGTTCATTTCTCCAATCCCCTTATTAGCTTTGTGGCCCTTCTCTGAACTTTTTCTAGTACTGCAATATCTTTTTTTGCGATCGGTCCCCAGAACTGCACTCTCTACTCAAGGTGAGGTCTTACCTGGGCTTTATATAGTGACAGAATGATGCTTTCCTCCGTTGAATCAATACCTCTTTTAATACATGCTAGTATCTTATAAGCCTTTGTGCACCCATCTTTAGCTTGTTATCTATTACTACTCCCAAATCCCTTTCCTCCTCTGTTTGGCTAAGTCTTGTCCCATTTAAAAAATACGTTGCCTGCTTATTTTTACTTCCAAAATGTAGAACCTTGCATTTTTCCGTATTAATTCTCATTTTCCATTTTCTTGCCCATACTTCTAATTTTTGCAGATCCCTTTGTAATGAAAGTTCATCCTGCTCTGACCTAATGACCTTACTTAACTAAGTATCATCTGCAAAAATAGAGATGTCGCTATTTAATCCTTGCTCCAAGTCATTTATAAAAATATTAAAAAAAACGGGGCCCAGTACTGATCCCTCGGGGACTCCACTGATTACCTTTGCCAAATCTGAGTATGATCCATTTACTACTACTCGTTGCTCCCTATTTTTTATCCAGTTATTTATCCATGAGCTAACATTTTCAGCTATTCCAAGTCCCTTAATTTTGTGCATTAATCTCTCATGTGGCACTGTATCAAATGCCTTTGCAAAATCTAAGTATATCACATCAACTGATTCCCCTTTATCTATATTTTTGCTTACTTTCTCGTAGAATCTAATTAGATTAGTTTGACATGATCTATTTCTCCTAAAACCATGCTGATTAGAACTCATAATCTTGTTTACACTAATATGCTCATCAATATAGTCCCTTATAATCCCTTCAAATATCTTCCCCACTATTGATGTCAGACGAGACTAACTGGTCTATAGCTTCCTGGATCATCCCTGCTTCCCTTTCTGAAGAGTGGCACCACATCAGCTTTACGCCAATCCAGGGGTACCAGTGCTAAGTTCCCTTAACACCCTTGTGTGTATTGCATCTGGGCCTGGGGTTTTATTTACCTTAATATTATCCAGTTTTTTTCTGATATCCTCTAAACATAACCCAGTTAATGGTATGGACTGGCATGTTCTATTTTGTTCCAAAGTATCATCCAATGGTTCCTCTCTTGTGTATACTGAAGAAAAAAACTGGTTTAGTACCTCAGCCTTCTCCCTGTCATTATTTATCATGCTACCCTCCACACATTTTAATGTACCTATATTATCCTTCTTAGATTTTTTGCTATTTATGTACTTAAAGAACCTTTTAGGGTTAGACTTAGAATCCTTTGCAATTAATTTTTCATTTTTAATTTTGGCTAATTTAATTGCTTTTTTGCATGCATTGTTACATTCCTTATAAATATTGTATGTTGAGTCTGTACTATTTTCTGTGAATAATTTAAATGCCCTATGTTTTTTCCTAATTTCTCTTAACACATTTTTATTTATCCACAATGGCTTTGATTTTTTTATTTTTTATAACCAAATGGTATTTGTTGATATGTATATTTATTTAACAAAGTTTTAAATATTATCCATTTATCCTCTGTATTTTTATTAGAGAATACATTGTCCCAACTTGTGATAAGGTTAATCACGAAAGTGGATCTACAGTTAAGGCACATATTCTTTATGTAGGTTTGGCCTGTAGCTGAGGACCTAAATGATTCACCCACTTCAACTTTCTCGCATGCTACACAGTCTCTGTTGTAGAACTTGAACATACCCCTAGATGACAACCAAAAGGATTCTTTAGGCTTTGTAGATAGTAGTCGAGTGGGAGCTACTAGATTCCCTATAGTTCTGTTGCGTCTGTATGCAAATTTGCAGAGTCCAGTCGAAAGTTCAGCCAATCCGTCATCTGCCTTTAGTATGGGGAGGTGCTTCCTAACAGTACTGCAAGCTTGGTTATACTGCTCAGTATAATCTGTAATAAAGAGGCCATTGTTGGTATCTTTCTTAGACTGCTTGGGATAAACCTTGGGACCTATCAGGTCTTGGCGGTCCATGCTACTGACTATCTCTACAGCCTTATCTATGGTATCCTTTTTGTACCCTCTAGATAACAGTCTATCTTTCAAATTTAATTATTCAGTTTAAAATTGGTCAAGGTCTGAACAGTTCCATCTCAAGCGGATAAACTGTCCCTTTACTATTCCTGTGAACAAACTCCTCTGGTGGCAACTCCCATATGGTATATGACAGGAGGGTATTTTCAGAGATAGGTTTTCTGTACACAGTCATGTGTACGTTTTCATTACATCTGCCAGAGAGGGTAATATCCAAATAGTTAATACTAACGGGGCTTGATTCTGACATGAAACTGATACCTAAATCATTGGTATTAAGGTACTGTAAAAAACAAGATAAGTCCCTCTGTTCACCCCCTCCAGATGAACAACAGGTCATCAATGAACCTTCTGTACACAACTATCTCCGAGCTGAATGGGTTCACACCTCCACAAATGTGGTCCTGCTCCGACTACCCCATAAATAGGTTGGCGTAGGAGGGGGCAAACTTTGCCCCCATAGCAGTCCCACAAACCTGGAGGTAAAAAACAAACAACTCAAACTCAAAGTAGTTGTGTTTCAGGAGGAATTCTGCAACCCTGATTACAAACTGGCAATACTCTGGGTCATTCCCATGGTATTTTCTCATGAAGTATGTGAGGGCCAGAAGAACCTTATCCTGAGGAATTGATGAATACAAGGCTTTTACGTCTACCGTTAACCAAGTGTATTTTTGCTTCCAATTTATTTTCTACACAAGGTTAAGGATATGTTTTGTATCCCTCACATAACTCTGCAACTCCAAAACCATGGGTTGCAGGATCAGGTCGAGCCATTCTGATACGTGTTCCAACAGTGATCCAATGCTGCTGATAATTGGCCTCCCCACCACATTTTTAAGGGATTTATGTACCTTTGGGAGGTGATTAAATACTGGGACCATGGGGTGTGAGACTAACAAGTAGTCCCCTGTTTCTTTGTCAATGAAGCCCTTCTCCACGCAAGGAGTTGCCACCCGAGGAGTGTGTTCAGAGGAATAGTTAATGGATAGTTTATCTGCTTGAGACGGAACTGTTCAGACCTTGACCAATTTGAAACTGAATCACTAAATTTGAAAGATAGACTGTTATCTAGAGGGTAAAAAATGGATACCAGGGGGCGGAGTTAGCCACTGAACTGTTCAGACGTGCGTGTGCTGAGCTCCTGAGCCCTAAAACCATAAAAAGCTATATAAAGGTTTATTTTTGGGTTCCTTTGCCCAACTTACTATTAGAAACATCGTGGACACTAAATAGGGGCAAAATATTATACCCAACTTGATCTTTTGGGCTCCCCTACGCAGAAACTCTTTGCTGCACCGCTGCTGTATACAGACCAGGCCTTCACCGCTCATTGCCGAACTTGCCAGAGAGGTACCCCGAGTGAGACTGCCGACTCCTTTACTACCCAGACCAACTGGCCTGCCTCTCGTGCCACTAACGCCACTTACCATCTGCAACGGACAGACTCCTAACTGGTCCCACAGCTGGTGCGGTAGCTCTCCACCTACTCCGGAGGGTCGGGGCTCCGCTCCGGAGTAACCGCTTAACCCGCCTTAGCCTGCCCAGCCTCTGATTGAGCCTCATCCTACCGCATCACTCCGGAGGGTCGGGGATCCGCTCCGGAGTGCTTCGCTGCTGTTCTTTCCCACTCGAGTGGGGCTGCCTGGCGTTTAGGAGCTCTCCTGAACTACCTCTGAAACACCTGAAGTTACCGGACCTGAGGTTGACCGCTATACTGACCATCCTTACCTCCCGGTGGGTCCGGTGACCCTGAAGATCTGCCAGATTTCTGTGGTCCCTGGGGACCAACTACGATCCTTCTCCAGCAGGCCTTAAGAAAAGGCGCGAAGACCCGCCATCTTGGGGCCCTCTCACCTTTACAGCTCCTCTGCAGAGAGCCCAGTTGTTTACACGGCTCACGGCCCCTGAGACATATCACGAATCCATCAGCTTTTCGCTTCATAAGTGCCCCACTGCAAGACCGGGTAAGAGCCAGTTTGTTCAGCTGACATCCTTCTCTATCTCCTCTGACCCCGGTGAGTAGCCTGCATACATGTAACTTTGTCACACGGCAGCAGATACAATAAGAAGCTCCCCTGCTATAGAGACTTTTACTCTCAACCATACCTTCCTAAAGAAAGTAACTTTGTTGGGACTTACTCACTACCCACGCTAAACGGGCCTTACATCTGCCACACATTTAATACTGATTGCTTGACTGGGGAAAAATTGTACTCTCACATATACTTAAGGCCACACTTTATACAGAAGAACTTCCAACTATAAGTGTACTGTTGTTGTCCATTTATTGCTGCTGCGTCAGCACAGGTGTCCTTGAGCATCTGCTTAAGGTGGAGTGTTATTTTATTCTGCCTAACAACCTTAATCCTTTTCAGGCCCTCAGATATCGTAGATATACTGGACACACAAAATTGCAATTAATCACTGCTCTGTTTTACTGCTTGCCTAACTGCTATTTTTCTCTACAGGTTGCTCCCTTCATAATTAATGTGTATTGTGTTTAGATATATACGTGTAGCTGAGCTAGAGTAATCCCTCAAGACTCACCCTTTCCGGCCTGGCTTGTCCAGGCTGGTCACTTCCACTTCCCTTTTCCCCTTCCCTTGGGTCGTATCCCTCTACCCCGAGTCGAGAGGGAATATTGGTTTCTGGTGCAGTTAGCCCCACAATATTGCTGATGGAGTAGTGTGTGCTAACTACCCCTTATAGCGGCACAGGCCAAAACAATTCTGTTTTGATGTAATATATCCTTTAACTATGTAGGTAGCTCCTTGATGCCGTGACCCCAGTCAGCCTGATTTAAGCAGACCACTATAGTGCTATCATTATCCTCAATTTTGCTGAATGTCCATGCAGAGCCGAAAAATGCCCCAAACATTCAAAAGAAAACAAAAGCCCTCTAATACACCCAAACGTACCATTTCAGTAAACCCCTCTCTAGATCCCTAGCTGGCACAGATGAAGAGCTCACAGATGTCAGTGATTCTGCTGAAACCCCCAATGAGACTGCCCTGCTCCAATCAGTGGGGCGATCCCTACGCGCCGGTCAGGAGGTTAACAACAACCTTATGGATTCTATTACAACACTCTTGGCCTCTCACCATGACTCCCTCTCAAAGAAATTCGAGAAGAGCCATGCAGATCTGAAACGTGATATAGCTTCTATTGGAGAACGCACTGACACCATTGAACGTAAGCAAGAAGATTTAATGATCAACCACACCAACCTGCTTGGCTACTCTCAGTGCCTAGCTGAACAAATCTCTGATCTAGAGGTCAAGCTAGCCGACCTCGAGGACCGCACCCGACGCAACAACATCCGAGTGAAGGGTATTCCGGAGTCTGTCCTCCCTCAGGACCTAGACAAGTACCTACGAGAGTTTTTCACCACTATTCTTGGCCCAGAGGAAGGTCAGGAAATGCTGATTGATAGGGCACATAGGGCACTGAGACCCAGGTCAGCAGAGGGAGATAAGCCGAGAGACGTTGTAGCACGGCTACACTATTACACCTTTAGAGATAAGCTACTCCGAGCATTAGTAGGTGGCAGAAACCTCCCAGAACAGTACTCTGACCTACAAGTCTATCAAGACCTCTCCCCACACACTCTCCAACTAAGGCGCCACTATCAGCCCTACACTAGATTGTTGAGAGACAAAGCCATAAAATATAGATGGGGATTTCCTGTGAAGCTTCACGTCACTAAGGATGGCCACCAATATACAGTATCCACCCCACAACAAGCTAGAGAACTTATGCAGAGGTGGGATTTGTTACCACCAGACCCGCCTGGAGATCATCACGACAAAGATCCCACCAGAGGACTGAGAGCCTCGGCCCCTGAGTGGCGGCCCCTTCCCCAGAGACTAAGCAACACCCAGAAGAAACATCAACAGCGATCGGGCCAGACCCCGTCTACCAGTAGTGCCACTGATGAGCCTCACACAACTTAAGATCCCCTTTGCTAAGCTCTTCCTCCCACACCCTGTGTAGGGAGTTACTGTACTTTCCTTTGAGAGTTTAGATATCCCCTCTAGGGGCTATCTTCCCCCTCTAAAGCCACCTTCACGACTGCTCTTGGATAATTTCAGCAAAATTTTGTCTATCAGGTTTCTCTACCTTCATATTTCAATTACTGCCTTAGAGTGTCAAAATGATATCATTATTATTGATTGTGGTTTGTTCCCTATTTTGATAACATATTCAAACATACTGACATTCTAGAGAGTTTGCTTTCCCTAAGCTTTGCTCTATCCACAAGTTGACTGCCACGCATCGTAGGCGATGAGGAGTCTGGGATACAATTAGACGAAGCTTGACTATAATTTAGTCGTATCACTACCTAACTTTGTCCTCCCCATGCTCCCCTCGCCACGCTGAAGTGTCACTCAAGTGTTGAACTGTTGGGATACTACCCCTTCTTTGATTGTTATGTATTTACAGTTTTACCAACCGGTTCAGAAGTAGCGTAATTTGCTATTATTCAGGATGTCCCTACCGCCACTGTTTATGGCTTCTTCGCCATTCCCAAATGCATATTCAGATGTCCTGAGAACTTTGTAATGTTAGTATTGTTTGTTTTCCCTTTTTTTTTTAATTTTATGTTTCTTTTCTCTAGGAACTTTGCTCTTGTCATATGAGGGCTGCCCCACACTATGGGTGGTGGGGAATGCGGGGTGTAACCAGACGAAATTGGACTCTGATCCACCGTTTGTTACTATCTGACTTCGTCCTCCCCGCCCTCCCTTCACCACGTTATAGGGTCTTGCATGAGCTCCATTCTTACCATATTACCTTTACCAATGATTGTTATTTGTTTATAGTTGGACTGCCATGTTTAGGTATATTGAATTTTATCAATGCTCGACCTATCTTGAGTTATGTATTTACTATGCTTGAGCCATTACACACTCCGAGTAATAAGATATATTAGACGCCTGTAGAAGAACCCCAATACTAGTTTAGATCAGAAGCACGAGCCAAAAATGGCTGACTGGGGTTAGGCCTCACACTTGGCCTCCCCCCCCACCTTGATAGTTGTGTTCTCTTGCTATCACTAGCAAGAACACTCATTGAGATAGTGTAATATACACATCACACTAAGTCTTGACAGTCCTTGTGACACTATACATTACCCTTAAGTGGAAGAGCGAAGCTTATCTTCATTTCAACACCTTATCTACCTCCTTCCCCACAACTACTCCCCCCCCTGCAACCTGCTTTTCCCTCCTTGCCCCCTCTCCCCTCTCCTCTACCCAAAAGAGACCTCTACTCTGCGAACCCTATGGCTCCTATTACTGTAGCCACCCTGAATGTCCAGGGTTTAAATTCCCCTACTAAGCGAAGTCTCCTGTCCAATTTTTTGAATGCCCATAGATTACACATTGTTTTTCTTCAAGAGACACACTGGAATAAAGAACTTAGACCTTTTCGTAATCCAGCTCACTATCCCATATGTGAAACTGCATCTTTCACTAAAAAAAAGAGAGGAGTAGCGATCCTACTTCACAGAGATGTCTGCTGTACTACAGAGTACATAGAACGTGACCCCGAAGGTAGATATCTGATTTTGATCTGTACCCTCAATGGTATCTTATATACCCTGGCTTCAATCTATACCCCAAACGTTAAGCAGATACCCTTTTTGAGAAAGTTTCTAAGGAGACTGAGTGAAGTTAGGAGAGGCCACCTGTTGATAGGAGGAGACCTGAATTTGGTTTGGGACCCCGTCTTAGACAAAAAGACTCCTAAAGCTTATCCCACTGACCGCAACCTTAATACTCAATCCAATGCACTGCGCAAGCTCATGTACCAACATGGTCTCTACGACATCTGGCGCTGCCTCGCCCCAACTGACAGGGACTACACCCATCACTCTAAACCACATAACTCCTACTCCAGGATTGATTACTTGCTTTGTGACTCCTGGACGTTAGACCAATTCTGCACCCCACGTATACGACCGTGCCCATGGTCTGACCATGATTTGGTAAGTGTTGGATGCTTGGAGTTGCGTCCCCCCCGACAGTAGGCCCTCCTGGAAACTCCCAGACCACTTTCTCTCTGAAACAGAAATTCCCCAAATTATCGAGACCGTCTCAGACTTTCTAAGACTCAACGACACGGGCGACACAAGCCAGGAAATATTGTGGGCCTCATTTAAAGCCTATCTTAGGGGTCACTTTATTAAAATGAGCTCAATCCAGAAGGCTAAAAACAAACTCCCCCTTGCAAAATTATATGCTGAATTGAGGCAAACCGAATTGAGTAACAAAAATGCTCCTTTGCCTACCCTAGCTGAACAGATAGGTTCCATTAGAGAGCAAATCAACAAGAGAGAGCAGCTTCGGGTCCAAGCCAATCTAGTGAGACTTAAACAGTTATATTTCTACAAAGGGAATAGAGCTGACAGGTTACTTGCCCGTAAACTTAGAGACCGCGCGGTTCAAGCTAGAATCCCCCGGATAACCACACCTGCGGGCGTAGTTCGTTCTCCAAAAGCCATAGGGAAGGCATTTGCTGCCTATTACACCTCCCTATACAACTTAAAAAATGAATCCTCAGAGACTGAGGTAGACAGACTGGCTATCCAACAGTTCCTGGCAAAATTAAACCTCCCTTCTTTGAATGTAGAATCAGTTGATGATCTACTTGCCCCGTTTGACATAGAGGAAGTAAAGGCGGCTATCCTCGCTTTGAAGCCTCATAAAGCACCTGGCCCCGATGGGTTTACGGGTCTATTCTACCAGAATCTTGTCCACCTCTTATCCCCTGTTCTACTACGCCTCTACCAGGAAGTTGCAGAAACTGGAACTTTCCTTCCCGAATACCTGGAGGCTAGCATTCTGACCATTCCTAAAGAAGGGAAAGATCCCTCGCTTTGCGAGAGCTACAGGCCAATTTCGCTAATTAACGTGGACGTCAAGGTCTATGCCAAAGTCTTGGCAACTAGACTCGGAAAACATCTACCCTCACTTATCCATTTGGACCAAGTGGGATTTATCCAGGGCAGGCAAGGTACTGATAACACCCGTAGACTCCTAAATATATTTATGGAAGCGGCTGATATGGAATTGCCCCTCCTCACCCTGTCCCTGGACGCAGAAAAAGCGTTTGACAGGGTGAGGTGGGAATACATGTTCTGCACTATGGAGCGTTTTGGGCTCCCCAGAGTGTTCCAGACTGCTATCGCAGCCCTCTACGCCTGCCCGACAGCGGTGGTTAAGGGATTGGGTTTTTGTTCGCCTAAATTTCCCATCAGCAACGGGACCAGGCAGGGGTGCCCCCTGTCCCCGCTTCTTTTCGCCCTAGTTATGGAGCCGCTAGCAGAGGCAATTAGGGAAAATATAGGAGTCCAAGGCCTTCAGATACATGATACCCTACAGAAGGTAGCGCTTTTCGCCGATGATCTCACCCTCTTCTTAACAAACCCGCTAGATTCTTTGCCCCCTCTCCTTGAAATTATTGATGCCTTTGGCAAAATATCAAACTACAAAATTAATGTCGCTAAAACAGAGGCCTACACGATATTTGTTGGGGAGAAGGAACAGAGACATCTCAGGAGGTCTTATTCATTTAAGTGGTCTACGATCGGTATCAGACACCTAGGGATATTTCTGTCCCATGTAAAGGACACAGTGATACAGGAGAATTATGCGACTCTACTAAAGAGGTTAGACCCTAAGCTGAAGTCTAAGAAATACGAGGAAATCTCATGGATGGGCAGAATAGCTGCCCTTAAAATGATGATCCTCCCCAAATTAACCTACATTATGAGGTGCATCCCCATCCCAGTCCCAGAACGGATCTTACGCGGTTTCCAAACCTTATTCAACTCATATGTTTGGGAAGGCAAGAGACCGAGAGTAGCGGCAGCCACGTTGCAGGCCCCAGTAACCAGAGGTGGACTGGGCCTACCTAACGTTCAGCTTTATCACCAGGCGGCCATGCTTCCCTCCCGGCATACATAGATCTTTCAGACCTACTATGGGTCCCCCAACATTTAGCTGCTCGAATACCAGTCTCAAACCAGCTTATCAAAGGTTGCCAAACAACTTGGTTCCAATTGAGACACAACCAGTTGATAGCCCCGCATCCGTCCCCCATTCATCCTGTCTTGTCACTCCTACGGGAACTACCTAATGTCAAGCTAGCTCTCTGGAGGACCCATGAGATTGCCTCCCTGGGTGACTTTTACCAGAATGAAAACCTCCTCACAAACCAAGATATGATAGCCAGATTTGGCATCCCTCGTCAGCTAGACTTTGACCTCACGAGACTCAGATCCCTTATGAAGGCTTGGGGATTCCTGACTGACAAGATCAGGGCCCCCACCATCTGGGAGATAAGATGGAAAACTAACCAACAACTGTACAAACCCCTGACTGCTCACTACCAATCTCTTCTAGGGCTCCCTACCCTTGTAAAGACAAGGCATATGATCTCCTGGGAAACTGAATTGGGTTTGACCTTCACTCCGTTGGACTGGTCTAGGGCTATACAACTAACCAAAGCTGCTCTCCATTGTGTCACTCTATACGAACTTTACTTCAAGATCATTACAAGATGGCACCTGGTGCCGACCAAGCTTCGCACTATATACCCTATCCACTCTCCCCTGTGTTGGAGAGAATGTGGCGAGATCGGCACACCACTACATGTGTGGTGGTCGTGCGATCGACTGAGACCGCTCTGGTCTAAGACCTCTGCGATTTGCGCAGTGCTGGAACTCCCGACACCTGATGCCCCGAGCCTAGCCCTTCTGCATATAGGGATAAAAAAGATTCCGAAGTATAAGAGATATCTGTTGGTCTACCTGCTGACATCTGTAAAGATGCTGATAGCCAGAAACTGGAAGAAACAACAGCCCCCACGATGGCAAGCAGTGGTTGACCATTTGCACTACATCAAATCAATGGAAGACTATGTCTTCCGCATACACAACCAATCTGCTATCTTTAGTCAGATATGGGAACCTTGGGAAACACTCCTTAAATTGGCTACGTAACTCCCCCTTCCCTTGGCCATTGTTGGCCTGCTCTGGCTGGGTCCCTGGTCGCCCTAGGAGATGTGCCCCGCTGTTACTGAGCTGAGATACCGAGACATAAATTCTCCCCCCCCTCCCACCTCTGATTCCTTCCCTTTCCTCTCCCCCCCCACCCCCCTTTCATGTGAGGATATACAGAGTAGAACCTCGCACTCCACCTATCATACATGTTTATTATGAACACCTATTAGTTTCCTCACATGACTGTCAGACATCTTAAGTATGGCATACACTGCGATACTTTAATTAAAATATTAAACTTTAATGGTTCCTTAGAATGACCAAAACATCACAACAGATATGTTCGGCACGCATTGGGCAATATCTTTATTGTGTTTATGAGTTTTATCCTAGATGCACTGTTCCTGAATGTAACTCATTCCTCCTTTACTTGACTGCGTGTAACCTCATTTCGATTTATGTCAAATGCTATTTGTGTTGTTTTTTGGTTTATGTACCCTATTTATTAATAAAAACTTATTATGAAAAAAAAAAATGGATACCATAGATAAGGCTGTAGAGACAGTCAGGGTCATGGACCGCCAAGACCTTATAGGTCCCAAGGTTTATCCCAACCAGTCTAAGAAAGCTACCAACAATGGCCTTCTCCAAGTTTGCAGTATTGTTAGGAAGCACCTCCCCATACTAAAGGCAGATGATGGGTTGGCTGAACTTTTGATTGGACTCTGCAAATTTGCATACTGACGCAACAGAACTATAGGGAATCAAGTAGCTCCCACTCAACTACTATCTACAAAACCTAAAGAATCCTCTTGGTTGTCATCTAGGGGTATGTTCAAGTTCCACAACAGAGACTGTGTAGCATGCGAGAAAGTTGAAATGGGTGAATCATTTAGGTCCTCAGCTACAGGCCAAACCTACATAAAGAATATGTGCCTTAACAGTAGATCCACTTTCATGATTTACCGTATCACTTGTATCGAATGTGACAGACAATACATTGGTCTAACAACACGTGAAGTTAGATGCAGGATTAGGAAGCACCTCCCTAGCACTCCTCTGGTACAGAATTTTGTCCATCAACACAACAAAAGTGCTGATACCTTTAGATGGACTTGCATAGAGAGGATCCTCCCTCCATCCAGAGGAGGGGACAGGGAAAGGCTGCTGGTCAAACAAGAAGTCTACTAGATCATTTTTGGCAGTAGTCTCTCCCTGTCTCAAATTCCTAGATAGCCTCCCATACAGTTCTAGCTTTATTCTTTGGGTCTAATTATCCAAGACACTTAATAATGAGGTCTGGTTGATTGTAGACAGTTTAACCTAGTATAAAGCATTACATTATTGTACTATTTAGCGCACCTATCGTTGTTAGGTTTTATCACCATAAATTAGGGTCTGTTCAACTCAGGGACATTATCTGTTTTATTTACTGTCAAAAAATTAGTTTGGCCCTATATATGTGATTAAAACATTGCAGTGTTGCAACCATAAGTTTGTTAACTTCTAGCAAAGTACAGCGCATATGAGTATTCCCACAGGGGGAATTATTATAGTCCATAGGTTAGCACGTTTTGTGATCTAATTGCTGCCATGTTGGAATTATAAGTATGTCACTTCTAAGCATACTACTATGATTATTAGTATTCCTACAGGAGGAATTACCACAGTGGTGTATCTGGCTGGCTCTGTTAAATATCACATTCTATCCTGTTCATGCTGAAGTCCAATAGATTAGTATTCTTTTAAAATGAAAAATATGAATCTTGCATTTAATCAACCCCCTGTTTGCTGGTAGTTTACCCTATCTGTTATCCTAGGTGTTAATAGTATATACATACTATGCTTTTCTAGTGCAATTTGTTAACGTTTTTAACTTTTGTATTTTGCTTTGTGTAACCTGTGTCCATCCTTCTAATATTGTTGCTCGCAGTCTCTAATTCAACCCACCAGTTATATTGTAAATATACAAAGAAGAGAAATATAGCTTGATTGTTAAGGGTCTCTGATTATAT
Organism: Bombina bombina; assembly: GCF_027579735.1. NCBI lineage: Eukaryota > Metazoa > Chordata > Amphibia > Anura > Bombinatoridae > Bombina > Bombina bombina. The sequence goes on along the minus strand of NC_069502.1, from coordinate 956,834,879 downwards.
TACATGGCATTCCGATAAGAGCCATGAAAGAGTTAATATGTATAATCATATGTTAACCAATAGGAGTCATTTTGCAATTTTAAAATGCGGGGAGTTTTCTCTGAACTTCATCACCTTTGACAACGGCATAAAGCCGAAACGCGTCAGCTGGGTTTGCTGACTCCTTATGTTAGTTAACACAGTGTGTTTCCTGAGCTTTTATTATTGCTATTATTTTTTAAATACATTTTGAAGCTTTTATCGAAGCCGGTGCTCCGCTCTTCTTCATTTGCCTTCAAGTACTTTGACCTGCCTAGCGTGAAGCACAGCTGAATGGGTAATACCCTTCCTTTTTCCCTAAGCTCTGTGGTTGGCTCTACTGTTTCGACAATGACCAATGAGGAGCAAGGAGGCAGCACCCCCCACACTGTGACATCTGAGTCACACAAGTGAGTAGGAAAAGCGCCCGTCAAAGAGCGGTTGGATAGACAGCGCGACCTAGATGATCTAGCTCCCTGGATCCGGACAAGTCACGAGTTGTGGGGTAAGCTCTCAGTGTGCATAACCACTGGATTACTTCATATCATCTGATATTTAATAGACTCCTGTGCAGACAAGTCCCATTGGGTCCGTTTGTTGCTGCTGTTTATTGCAATATTTCTGTATGTATTCAGGCACTTTTGTGTAAGGAAGTATCTCTCAAGTCACATGATTACCCACACAGCGGTTCTTAACTAACAATCCTCCTGGACACGGACAGAGCCGCCAAGAGGATTCAAACAACTAACTGCATCCCTGTGATCCACTATCCGAAGTTAAGGTATTGCTATTTCAGAGGCATTGTCCGCTAAAATACAGACATCATCTGTTAATAGTGATCGATCCTTTATCAGATATTGAGTTATGTATGCCTACTTTATTGAAAAGACTTTGGCTTTTTATTATGGATTCCATTTTGTAATGGGATAATGTACTGATAGATTTACCACTTTAGTCCTGTAAGTGGGTTAGACCAGATTCTGTTATTTTATATTGCTTTTATTCATTCAGGGAGACGTCCCGCCACATTTTATATCACTTTGTGTCAATTTTGTACATATTAAATTGTATCAGTTTATTAACATACGATTTCTCTAGCCTCTGATTAATTTTTATATTTGTGCCTCCTAGTCTATCATTGATTAAATAATATCATCCTGAATTTATAAATATTCCCTTTTTGTTTCGTGCTTTTTAGCACTGCCTCTTTCTTTTTTAGCCCTGCAAACCTCACAGCCCTGTGTGCTCTCCAGCACCCACTGTAATGCTGTTTACTGAATCTATTTTTACAGAGTTAAGGAATTAGGGGTTAATCTCATTTCTTATGTATTTGTAGCCTGCTTATGATCCTTATACAACCTTTTATATAAGTGTCAGTAAATAGGCAGTTTAGTATGTTAACCCTTGATAACATGTGAGAGCAGGTCATATATTCACATAGCCTCAAGCGCCACAAAGGGTTAATAGAATAACAATTGTTATCAACACTGGTCAGGGATACAGGTAGGAAACCACAGGAATAGAATTCAGCCTACTGGTATGTGGATTACTATTAAGGCTGTTAGAATAACACGTTATAACTATAAGTTGTTACTTTAGACTTGTAGCAAAATAACATACATTTGTCATGCAATATTGCATATAGTGTAGTTACCGGTGCTGGGATCCCAGATAGAACAGGCTCTGCTCAGAGGAGACACGCTGTTATGGCGGCTGATGCAGTCGGCAGGTCTGGTTGTGATCCAGGCTGTGAGAAAGGTGTGTCAGAGAAAGGCAGAGCTGCGTACAGCTGATTGCAGCTACTGAGTAAATGAAAATCCAGAATGCTCAGAAAATGAGCAGGCAAGTCTTGTACTTCAGTTAAAGGGACTTTAAACACTTGTCATTAGTGTTTTGTTTGTTTTTTATTCATAATGTTTCTCTATTTTTTTTAAATGCAAATCGCTATTTCTTTTTATTATAGGTTTATTTATTTATTTAAATTTACTTCACTTTCTGACCGGTCCGTGCCGACATGGCTGAAAGTTATGTTGAGAAAGCCGGAAGTCTCTGCTTATTGCTGTGAGCGCGCACGCATGCAGACAGCACAGCAGAACTAAAACTACTGCTGCTATAAAGTTTGCAGCGATTATCTTAGTTTTTTCCCTAAATAATATCATTTGAACTGGCCTCATCTATAGCTAACACCCTTGTAAGCTAATAATTTTGTTATAATTTAAAAAAAAAAAAAAAAAAATTAACTCTATTTTGCAATAAACCTTGTACTATGAGTGAAAGAGGTATGGCCCAACACACTGATCAGGGAGACAGCTGCTGTCTCATAAATATACTCTGTTTTCTTTTACCACTCTGTTATCTCTCCAAGCTCCCGGAGTCCCGCTCAAGCTATACCTTTTCTGAGCTTATTGCAAATCGTATGCAGCTCACGCTCTCTATGTGATGTGACAGCATCAGTGGTTTGTTTATTTAGCAGGCATTCTGAAGATCCTAAAAGATAGCGTAGTGAATGCTTTGTTTGTGTGGGGTTTTACGAGTATGGAGCGGTCAGCCATAGGGGCCTAGTTATCAAGCCGTCAACCTCAAATACGCTGGAATTCCGCAGCGTGTTTGTGGCGAGGCTGATTCGCCTTAGTTATCAAAGGCTAGAGACCGGCAAAAGTAGAATTTTGTGATGTAAGCTTCGATCCGCCGGACTCAGTCCGACATAGATCGATTCTTACGTCACTCCAGATGTTCTGCACACAAGTGCGGCACAATCTGACTACTTTTGCTAGTTATCAAAAAACTAGCAGGTACGCTCGGCACTTTTCCGGCCCAGCGTACCTAGTTTTCAAACCGCCACCCTGGAGGCGGCGGATCCCATAGGAATCAATGGGAGTCTGACCATAGCGAAAGTACAAGTTCGCTGCTGCCAGACATCCCATTGATTTCTATGGAAGATGTCTGCACCTAACACCCTAACATGTACCCCGAGTCTAAACACCCCTAATCTGACCCCCTACACTGCCGCAACAAAATAAAGTTATTACCCCCTTAACCGCCGATCCCAGAGCCCACCGCAAGCTACTCTATACATATTAACCCCTAAACCGCCGCTCCCGGAGCCCACCGCAAGCTACTCTATACATATTAACCCCTAAACCGCCGCTCCCAGAGCCCACCGCAAGCTACTCTATACATATTAACCCCTAAACCGCCGCTTCCGGAGCCCACCGCAAGCTACTCTATACATATTAACCCCTAAACCGCCACTCCCGGAGCCCACCGCAACTATAATGTATGTATTAACCCCTAAACCGCCGCTCCCGGAGCCCACCGCAACTATAATATATGTATTAACCCCTAAACCGCCGCTCCCGGAGCCCACCGCAACTATAATATATGTATTAACCCCTAAACCGCCGCTCCCGGACCCTGCCGCAACCTATATTAAATTTATTAAGCCCTAATCTGCCCCCCCTACACCGTCGCCACCTATAATACATTTATTAACCCCTATCCTGCCCCCCACTACACCGACGCCACCGTAATAAAATTATTAACCCCTAAACCTAAGTCTAACACTAACACCCCCCCTAACTTAAATATTAATTAAATAAATCTAAATAATATTTCTATTATGAACTAAATTAATCCTATTTAAAACTAAATACTTACCTTTAAAATAAACCGTAATATAGCTAAAATATAAATAATAATTATATTGTAGCTATCTTAGGATTTATTTTTATTTTACAGGCATCTTTCAATTTATTTTAACTAGGTACAATAGCTATTAAATAGTTATTAACTATTTAATAGCTTACCTAGCTAAAATAAAGATAAATTTACCTGTAAAATAAAAACTAACCTAAGTTACAATTACACCTAACACTACACAATACTTTAATAAATTATTCCTATTTAAAACTAAATACTTACCTGTAAAATAAACCCTAAGATAGCTACAATGTAATTAATAATTACATTGTAGCTATTTTAGGAATTATATTTATTTTACAGGTAACTTTGTATTTATTTTAGCTAGTTAGAATAGTTATTAAATAGTTATTAACTATTTAATAACTACCTAGCTAAAAGAAATACAAAATTACCTGTAAAATAAATCCTAACCTAAGTTACAATTAAACCTAACACTACACTATCATTAAATTAATTAAATAAATTAAATACAAATAACTACAATTAAATACAATTACATAAACTAACTAAAGTACAAAAAAAAAGCTAAGTTACAAAAAATAAAAAAATAGGTTACAAACATTTAAAAAATATTACAACAATTTTAAGCTACTTACACCTAATCTAAGCCCCCTAATAAAATAACAAACCCCCCCAAAATAAAAAAATGCCCTACCCTATTCTAAATTAAAAAAGTTCAAAGCTCTTTTAACTTACCAGCCCTTAAAAGGGCCATTTGTGGGGCATGCCCCAAAGAATTCAGCTCTTTTGCCTGTAAAAGAAAAATACAACCCCCCCTAACATTAAAACCCACCACCCACATACCCCTAATCTAACCCAAACCCCCCTTAAAATAACCTAACACTAATCCCCTGAAGATCTTCCTACCTTGAGTCGTCTTCACTCAGCCGAGCAGCGATGGAACCGAAGAGGAGACCCGGAGCGGCAGAAGTTATCCTCCAAGCGGCGCTGAAGAAATCTTCCATCCGATGAAGTGATCCTCCAAGCGGCGCTGAAGAAGTCTTCCATCCGGGCGACGTCATCTTCCAAGAGGCGCTGAAGAAGTCTTCTATCCGGGCGATGTCATCTTCCAAGCAGGGTCTTCAATCTTCATCCCGCCGACACGGAACATCCTTCTTCACCGACGGACTACCGACGAATGAAGGCTCCTTTAAGGGACGTCATCCAAGATGGCGTCCCTTCAATTCCGATTGGCTGATAGGATTCTATCAGCCAATCGGAATTAAGGTAGGAAAAATCTGATTGGCTGATTGAATCAGCCAATCAGATTCAAGTTCAATCCGATTGGCTGATCCAATCAGCCAATCAGATTGAGCTCGCATTCTATTGGCTGTTCCAATCAGCCAATAGAATGCAAGCTCAATCTGATTTATTTATTTAGTTGCGGCGAGGTGCGGGATCGGCAGGATAGGGGTTAATAACTTTATTATAGAGGGCGGCGCTATAGGGGGGGCAGGATAGGGGTTACTAGGTATAATTTAGGTGGCGGTGGGCTCCGGGAGCGGCGGCTTAGGGGTTAATGCATTTATTATAGTTGCGGCGGGGTCAGGGAGCGGCAGTTTAGGGGTTAATATGTATAGAGTAGCTTGCGGCGGGGTCAGGAAGCGGCGGTTTAGGGGTTAATATGTATAGAGTAGCTTGCGGTGGGCTCCGGGAGCGGCGGTTTAGGGGGTAATAACTTTATTTAGTTGCGGCGGTGTAGGGGGGCAGATTAGGGGTGTTTAGACTCGGGGTACATGTTAGGGTGTTAGGTGTAGACATCTTCCATAGAAATCAATGGGATGTCTTGCAGCAGCGAACTTGTACTTTCGCTATGGTCAGACTCCTATTGATTCCTATGGGATCCGCCGCCTGCAGGTACCAGGTATGCTGGGCCGGAAAAGTGCAGAGCGTACCTGCTAGTTTTTTGATAACTAGCAAAAGTAGTCAGATTGTGCCGCACTTGTGTGCGGAACATCTGGAGTGATGTAAGAATCGATCTGTGTCGGACTGAGTCCGGCGGATCGAAGCTTACGTCACAAAATTCCACTTTTGCCGCTCTCTAGCCTTTGATAACTAAGGCGAATCAGCCTCACCACAAATATGCTGCGGAATTCCAGCATATTTGAGGTTGACGGCTTGATAACTAGGCCCCTATGGCTGACCGCTCCATACTCGTAAAAAAAAACCAAAGCATTCACTACGCTATCTTTTAGGATCTTCAGAATGCCTGCTAAATAAACAAACCACTGATGCTGTCACATCACATAGAGAGCGTGAGCTGCATACGATTTGCAATAAGCTCAGAAAAGGTATAGCTTGAGCGGGACTCCGGGAGCTTGGAGAGATAACAGAGTGGTAAAAGAAAACAGAGTATATTTATGAGACAGCAGCTGTCTCCCTGAGCAATGTGTTGAGCGATCCCTCTTTCACTCGTAGCACAAGCTTTATTGCAAAATAGAGTAACACAGCTGTCATTCACTGAAAACAGCTCCGTACGGAGCTTGAAGGGCAGTGTTTCTGGCGAGTCTTCAGACTCGCCAGAAACACAAGTTATGAAGCAGCGGTTTAAAGACCGCTGCTCAATAACCCTGTCCGCCTGCTCTTAGCAGGCGGACAGGAATCGCTGGAAATCGAGTACGATCGGGTTGATTGACACCCCCTTGGCCGCGAGTCTGCAGGGGGCGGCGTTACACCAGCAGCTCTTGTGAGCTGCTGGTGCAATGTTAAATGTGGAGAGCATATTGCTCTCCGCATTTAGCGAGGTCTTGCGGACCTGATCCGCACTGTCGGATCAGGTCCGCAAGACCTTTGATAAATAGAGGTCATTGGCCCTAGAATACATTTTTTCTAGCATTTTTGGGTAGAGAAAGAAAATAAAATAATAAACAGCAGAATGAATAATAAAAAACTAATTTATTCAATTTAAATGAAATAATAACAAGGATATTATGTAATTTAATCAGTTTTTGCCAGACCCTTGCCAACGCTTTTTTACTTATAACCAGCTTCAAAGATTAACAACACACAACTTTCATTATGGCAGAAAGATTTGCGTTGGTTAGCCTTGATCTGTGAATTGTTTTGGTACCTGTCATACATGAAAACAGTTGTTCACATATATATGTACTCCCAAATTAACATGAAATTTGTTCAGCAAACATTTTTATTTCTGGGTATTTTTGCCCTAAATATGATAATAGTTTTGGGATCCTGATATCTCAATATTTTTCTATTAACGGTGAATCATTCGGCAAATGAGAACATTTGTGAGAAAATTTGAGCTTTCTTGACATTAAAAGAAAAAGGTCCAGTGAAAAAGGAAAAATATTCTTGTTGCTCCTTTAAAGCTTTAAAGGGCCTATAAAACTATTATTTTTGGTAAATTTTAGAAAATTTATAACGTTGATTCTGATTATTTAACTGTTCACACATAAGAAAGGGGTTACTAGGTATAATTTAGGTGGCGGTGGGCTCCGGGAGCGGCGGTTTAGGGGTTAATGCATTTATTATAGTTGCGGCGGGGTCAGGGAGCGGCAGTTTAGGGGTTAATATGTATAGAGTAGCTTGCGGCGGGGTCAGGAAGCGGCGGTTTAGGGGTTAATATGTATAGAGTAGCTTGCGGTGGGCTCCGGGAGCGGCGGTTTAGGGGGTAATAACTTTATTTAGTTGCGGCGGTGTAGGGGGGCAGATTAGGGGTGTTTAGACTCGGGGTACATGTTAGGGTGTTAGGTGTAGACATCTTCCATAGAAATCAATGGGATGTCTTGCAGCAGCGAACTTGTACTTTCGCTATGGTCAGACTCCTATTGATTCCTATGGGATCCGCCGCCTGCAGGTACCAGGTATGCTGGGCCGGAAAAGTGCAGAGCGTACCTGCTAGTTTTTTGATAACTAGCAAAAGTAGTCAGATTGTGCCGCACTTGTGTGCGGAACATCTGGAGTGATGTAAGAATCGATCTGTGTCGGACTGAGTCCGGCGGATCGAAGCTTACGTCACAAAATTCCACTTTTGCCGCTCTCTAGCCTTTGATAACTAAGGCGAATCAGCCTCACCACAAATATGCTGCGGAATTCCAGCATATTTGAGGTTGACGGCTTGATAACTAGGCCCCTATGGCTGACCGCTCCATACTCGTAAAAAAAAACCAAAGCATTCACTACGCTATCTTTTAGGATCTTCAGAATGCCTGCTAAATAAACAAACCACTGATGCTGTCACATCACATAGAGAGCGTGAGCTGCATACGATTTGCAATAAGCTCAGAAAAGGTATAGCTTGAGCGGGACTCCGGGAGCTTGGAGAGATAACAGAGTGGTAAAAGAAAACAGAGTATATTTATGAGACAGCAGCTGTCTCCCTGAGCAATGTGTTGAGCGATCCCTCTTTCACTCGTAGCACAAGCTTTATTGCAAAATAGAGTAACACAGCTGTCATTCACTGAAAACAGCTCCGTACGGAGCTTGAAGGGCAGTGTTTCTGGCGAGTCTTCAGACTCGCCAGAAACACAAGTTATGAAGCAGCGGTTTAAAGACCGCTGCTCAATAACCCTGTCCGCCTGCTCTTAGCAGGCGGACAGGAATCGCTGGAAATCGAGTACGATCGGGTTGATTGACACCCCCTTGGCCGCGAGTCTGCAGGGGGCGGCGTTACACCAGCAGCTCTTGTGAGCTGCTGGTGCAATGTTAAATGTGGAGAGCATATTGCTCTCCGCATTTAGCGAGGTCTTGCGGACCTGATCCGCACTGTCGGATCAGGTCCGCAAGACCTTTGATAAATAGAGGTCATTGGCCCTAGAATACATTTTTTCTAGCATTTTTTGGTAGAGAAAGAAAATAAAATAATAAACAGCAGAATGAATAATAAAAAACTAATTTATTCAATTTAAATGAAATAATAACAAGGATATTATGTAATTTAATCAGTTTTTGCCAGACCCTTGCCAACGCTTTTTTACTTATAACCAGCTTCAAAGATTAACAACACACAACTTTCATTATGGCAGAAAGATTTGCGTTGGTTAGCCTTGATCTGTGAATTGTTTTGGTACCTGTCATACATGAAAACAGTTGTTCACATATATATGTACTCCCAAATTAACATGAAATTTGTTCAGCAAACATTTTTATTTCTGGGTATTTTTGCCCTAAATATGATAATAGTTTTGGGATCCTGATATCTCAATATTTTTCTATTAACGGTGAATCATTCGGCAAATGAGAACATTTGTGAGAAAATTTGAGCTTTCTTGACATTAAAAGAAAAAGGTCCAGTGAAAAAGGAAAAATATTCTTGTTGCTCCTTTAAAGCTTTAAAGGGCCTATAAAACTATTATTTTTGGTAAATTTTAGAAAATTTATAACGTTGATTCTGATTATTTAACTGTTCACACATAAGAAAGTAAGTTAGAGTACCTGCTTTCGAATGATTTTTCCACATAAACAACTTTCGTACAAAACTTGCCAGTGCGTCATTCATATCAGTTATTAAAGGGACAGTATACACTAATTTTCATACAACTGCTTGTAATAGACACAACTATAAAGAATAATATGCACAGATACTGATCCAACCATCCAGTATTAAATCTTTTAAAAACTTACTTAGAAGCTCCCAGTTTACCACTGTTGATGAGGTTAGACTGGGACACCCACTGAAAGGGCCTGAGAAAGCAGGAAGAGCAGACAGCCCCCTCCCCTGCATATGAAAAGACCCATTACACAAACAGGAACAAGCAGGAATCTGTAGACTTCAGTCTACATCTGATACTTTGTGGCTTGGTTAGGAGTCTAAAAATCTGCACATTATTAAAAAAATAAGCAAAACTAAACATTGTTACAGAAACACTCCCAGAGGGGCTATATAAATGGATAATCTACAAATATTTATGCAAAAAAATCTAGTGTACAAACTCCCTTTAACTGATCCTTCCCTTGTAGTTTGATGTTTAGATTGTACAGGAGCCATGTAATTTCTTTTAGGAATGCCAGATCTTGTACCCATGACTGATCTTTCAAAAGCGATATATCCTGACCTTTAATTTCTAGAAACAATATTATTTCTTCCAAAAGTAAAAAAAAAAGCTAGGACTTTGTGGCAAGACAACCAACAAACTTCTGTGTAATAAGGTAGCTCTTCAAATGTACTCTCCAATCCTTTAAGAAAAATCACAAACTGCTGGCGATTAAGTCCTCTGGATCTAGCGAAGTTCACGGTATTAGTTGCAGTCTTAAGAACTTTGCTCATTTCCAGTACTTTGGAACAAAGAAACTCCTAATAAATAATGCCATGGAAAGATTGCAGTGTTGGTTTGTCTGGGTAAATGTCCTTCAGTTTTGCTGCAAGTCTTGGTACATATCGTTTAACTTTGTCATTGCTGGATCGCCATTGGTTGTCATAGCCAGAGAGGAAGCTTGTATTTCTCATTATGGCTTCAGAAATATCTTCCCCAGTAGTAGTTCTTTGGACTGGAATAATTTCCAAGAACTCTTCAGTTATTTTCATATTGTCATTGCATGCTCGGATAAAAAGGGCAACTTGCGCCACATCTTGAACATCAGTGGTTTGAAAATTGAAAAGCACTGAAAAGTTGTGAATAGTTCCTGCAGTTTTTCAGTCAGGTTGTCTGCCATTTCTGTTATTCTTTTGGCCTCTGTATTCCTCGGCAAAGAAATATTGAAAAACACTTGCACTTTTTTTGGGACATTCATTTTTCAGTTGCTTTTATCGTGCATTTCTTAACCAAGGAGCCATCACTGAAGGGTTGGAATGTTTCGTCAGTAAATAGCTAATTTCATAACGGGCTCTCAGTACAGATTCATTGCCTTTTATAAACGTTGCAAATACTTGTTGAGGACTCTGTAGTGAGTTCTTCATACTTTTTAGATTTTCTTCTTTTAATTTAACCTCGAATTGTGAATGTTGTTGTTTGTGAATTGTATCATAGTGTTTTTTAATGTTATATTATTTGGCGACACTAATCGATGCTTTGCAAATAATATATATACAATTTTTTCCTTTACCTCTGTGCAGAAGTAACTAATTTCCCCTTTTTCCTGGAATTTTCTGCCTTTATTAAAAATATATATTTTCTTTTCTATGGCATGGAGAGTCCACTAATTCCAATTACTAGTGGGATATTCACTCCTGGCCAGCAGGAGGAGGCAAAGAGCACCCCAGCAGAGCTGTTAAGTGTAACTTCCCTTACCCATAATCCCCAGTCATTCTCTTTGCCTCTATCATGGGAGGATGTGCGAAGATGGTGTCTGAAGATATTTAATCCTTTTATGAGTATTTTCCCTGCAAGCAAGGATTGGGGTCAAGCTGTGTCCATGTCAATCTCTTTAGTAAGAGTAATGGTGGCTTTTTAGCAGTTAAAAGATGGTGAAGTGGTCTTTGCTTAACTTCTAACATTATTGCTACCCCTATTATTAAAATACAGGGTTGGTTACTCTGTCTTTTCTTTTCTACATGTCCCTGGTAGAAGTGGAGGAATCTGCCATACTTTAGAAGCCATTCCCTGCCTGATAGCAGGATCCACAGACCACAGGTAAGTGCTTTCCCTTCTAGATTAGAGGGTATCAGCACTTTAAGGGTTAATCCCTTTGTGGAGTAGCACTCTTGGGACTCAGTGTCTATTATTAAGGGATATGTTATACAAAAACAACACAAATAAGAAAGGGCACTGCATACTGTTTGTGAGGGTGTTATGAGGCTGACAGTCCATGTGAAGGAGACATTTCGTTTGGGCTTTTTATTGGGGCATATAGGACTTCATATGAGGGATAGTTCATTTTTACAGGTTTAAACTAAACCTCCTTAATGAATCCCTTTTCTGTTTAACATTTTTATCTTTGCAACTTTTTTTAAAGTATTTATTTATTTATTTTCAAATTAACATGGCATAGTGTTACACTTGTTCTGCTTTACAAAAATCTGGAGATGCAGCTCCTATTCAGAGTACATTTAACATGGAGACACAGCTCCTCATCTATAATAAATCAAATACATTAATTTAATGCACTCTTTTAACCCATTTATCTCAGTTAACTTGTGATGGCCTTTTGTGACCACCCAGATTTTTCTCTCTAGATCATCACATTTGGTCTTTCCTTGCCATAATACCAAAGACAAAGTTAACGCCTATTTCCCATTTATCAATTAAGATGATACTATTTACCCTTATATAACTAGTTATTTTTTATATTATCATCCCATTGGGCGTCTTATAACATCACAACACTACTAATACACCGGTATATTTCCCTCATCACTGAAACATGCACTGGTCACACCTATCCTCAAAAAACCTTCCTTTGATCCTACCTCCCCATCCAACTACCGCCCTATTTCCCTCCTCCCTCTTGCCTCAAAGATTCTCGAAAAACTACTATATGCACGCCTATCCCATTTCCTTACGTTAAACTCCCTTCTTGACCCACTGCAATCTGGATTTCGTCCCCATCACTGCACAGAGACAGCAATTGTTAAGGTTACCAATGACCTACTTACAGCAAAATCAAAAGGCCACTTCTCTCTGCTTATCCTCCTTGATCTGTCCGCAGCCTTTGACACTGTTGACCACCCTCTTTTGCTCCAAACCCTCCAATCCTTCGGCATCTGTAACACAGCCCTTTCGTGGCTCTCTTCCTACCTGTCAAACCATACCTTTAGTGTAGCCTTCTCTGGGGCCTCCGATGCCCCGTCACCACTTTCTGTCGGAGTACCACAAGGCTCTGTCCTCGGTCGCCTTCTCTTCTCAATCTACATGTCATCACTAGATTCCCTAATAAAGTCCCACGGTTTACAATATCATTTGTATGCCGACGACACCCAAATCTACTTCTCTGCACCAGACCTATCTCCTTCCTTGCTAACCCGTGTCACTGTCTTTCTCACATCTCTTCCTGGATGTCCTCTCACTACCTCAAGCTAAATCTCTCCAAAACTGAGCTCCTCATTTTCCCACCATCTTCTAAAATCTCCACCCAAAATCTCTAAAACTGTCGACAACTCCATCATTACCCCTACCCCGCATGCCCGATGTCTCGGGGTCACATTTGACTCAGATCTTTCTTTCACTCCTCACATTCAGTCATTGGCTAAAGCCTGCTGCTTCCACCTTAAAAACATCTCTAAAATTAGACACTTCCTTACACAAGACACAACTAAGATTTTAATCCACTCTCTCATTCTTTCCCTCCTTGATTACTGCAACTCTGTCCTCTCTGGTCTCCCCATCTGCTGCCTAGCTCCTTTACAATCCATAATGAATGCCTCTGCCAGACTCATCTTCCTTACAAATCGCACTTCATCTGCTGCACCTCTCTGCCAATCCCCTCACTGGCTTCTTCTTGCCTCTAGGATCAAACACAAAATTCTCACTCTGACATACAAAGCCCTCAACTGCACTGTTCCCCCCTATATCTCAGACTTTGTCTCCAGATACTCTCCCTCCCGTCCCCTTTGCTCTGCTCATGACCTCCTAGTCTCCTCCTCTCTGGTTACCTCATCGTACTCCCGTTTACAGGACTTCTCCAGACTGGCTCCCATCTTGTGGAACTCTCTACCTCCACAAGACTCTCCCCTAGTTTTGAAAGCTTCAAGTGCTCCTTAAAGACTCTACTGTTCAGGGATGCATACAACCTATGCTAACCTTACTTTATACCAGTTCCACTCCTCCATTGCTATCCACTGAACCCCCTTAGCATGTAAGCCTAAGAGTCCAGCTGTTTGTAGATCACCTTCTTAAGAGCTGATTACAACAGTGCAACTCTTGGCAGGGCCCTCTACCCATTTGATTCCTATAATTGTTTTGTTGTACTCCCCCTTTGTTTATAGCGCTGCAGAATCTGTTGGCGCTCTACAAATAACTGATAATAATAATACAAAATCAAAATTACCTTCCTATAAGGAGCAATACCATATAGAGGCAAAAAAATATATACTGTATATAAAAAATAGAAGAAAAATGGTGTATCAATCCCACGCTACTCCTGTGATTTCTTTATTAATCGCTTCTTGGTATCCAATCATAAAGGGTAACCTTTATACCACTAAGATTACACGTCACAGTTTATGATGTGTTTTCTGTATATGGTATCCGTTTAATAGATAATGGAGAGGACAAGCGGAAGGGAAGAGAGGAAAAAGAGAAAAAAAAAAGAAGGGTTGGGAGGCCCCCGTTAAATTCTAGATGAAGTACAAGGACAAGAAAATATCAAGCCACTACACATTCAAAATTATATCTCAGGCCCAGGACATAGGGTCTTGTTATTCTAGCCAATAATCAGGGAACCGTCCGTTTAGGACGAAAATCCAGAAAAAATATGAGTTTTGGAATGTTCTTACTATTTGTCTTTGTGTTCCTGCAGGGTTTGAAAGCATTACTGTACCCCATTTATCAAAAAAAACTTTTGACTTCCACTTTTGTTTGTTGTATTTGGATCATATTGTTCTAACGTCATTTGATATTGTACTTTATTAATATATTCCTTTATACTGGGACTGGCTCTGGACTTCTAGGAACTTGCAATTATATTCCTACCCATTAGAATACACAATACAGGTATTTATCAAATCCTGATTTATATCGTCTGTGTATCTGTTGCACAGAAAAAATATATCTGTTAAGTTAAATGTCTCTTTCCTTGACAGAAACTTATTCAGCCAGAAATTTACTTTATGCCAAAATTTCCTCACTTTTGGACAGGCCCAAAAGCAATGTATCAAATCAGCCTTTGGGAAAGAATATCTAGAGCAGGTAGCATTTTTCCCTGGAGACCACTTAGCTAGTATATTTGGAGTCAAGTATGCTTTATTTATAACTTTCATGTGGGCCTCTCTCCAGGCTTGCACATTGGTACACTTATGTACTACTGATAAACTAATTCTAATATCTTCCGCTATAATTTCTGTGAACTCCTGCCACTTATTTTGTAGGTCTTTGCACCGTTTTTATTAGTTTGTGGGGCAGTTAATTTAGTTGCGGTCATGTGATCGCTCCTCCGCACTTCCAGTTTCCGGCTTCTCCGATCAGAGCAGAGTTTTGCCGTGGCTTGTGTGGAGATTTACAGCTCCAGTGAGGATTTTCTAACTTAGGTCCTGTAGTTCTTGTTCCCTCTGCTAGTGGGATAGATAGTCTGGCTCAAGGAAGGGTAAGACCTCAACATTTTTTTTCGAATTTTGATTGGTGCACTATATTAAAGAATTATCTGCTAATTGCTGGTGGAATCAAGTTACGGACATTAGTGAAGAAACTGGGTCCTTTAAAAAATGTTTACTTTGCTTGGAGGCTAAGATTATTCCTCCCGTGCAGTTTTGCTCCACTTGTCTAAATAAAACCTTATTATTTAAGGATAAGCTTTCTTTCTCAGTGCCTTCTGTCTCTCAGGACAGTGGCGTCACTAGGGTTGGTGTCACCCGGTGCGGTAAGTTATGGTGTCACCCCCCCCCCAGAAAGCAGACACACACAAAAACACAGGCAAACACACATACAAACACTCAGACACACTTAAAACATACTCAGATGCACACACAAACACTCGGAAACACACTCAGACACACACACAAAAACACTGAGACACACACACACAAAAACTCAGACACACACATACAAAATATGTAAACTGCACTGCATTAATTATAAAGCTCATGCCTAGAGCTGCTCCCTGGCTCAGCAGAGCATCAAATGAAAAATAAACAGAAAAAATAAATTACTAAAGAAAAGTTTTAGGTGCAAACTATGAAAATTCTGCTCTCTGACTCTGTTCCAAGTCTGTCAGTACACAGCCCCGGGCCGCGTGCCTACCACTTCTTATGGCCAATCACCTCTGCACTCTGCCCACCCCCAGACCCCCGCCCGCCCTCCTACCTGTTCAGTGTGCACTTAGTGTACCATAACCGTAATGGTCTGGTGGGCATCATACGTGGCTCCTTCACTTTAAAGACAGTGTCAGACAGTTATGCGGTCAGGTGCCAGGCATCCCCTCATGATTTGCCAGTTCCCGTTTAGAGAGACAGCACAGCAGTGAGTGACTCCACTGCTCCACATGTCACTGAGCAGTGAGCACAGATAGGCAGGCAGGTTTAGGCTAGCAGCGCAACTTTGCAAGCCCCACGGCATGTCCACAACATTCATAGCGAAATTGGGCAGGGGAGAAGCAAAGTACAAACAAGCAAAAGCAGCCGGGAAAACTATTTGTTGAAATTGCAGCACTGGCTCAAGGGGCAAAAAAATTGTGTGTCTACAACTTCCCCAGTCCCACCAATGTTCCCAAATGCCAGCCCCTCTAATAAAAAAAAATCCATGCATATCAACATTGTATTTCCTTGAATTTCAATAAAATTTAAAAAAAAAAAAAAAAAAAAAATTTTTTTTTTTTTTTTGGTGTCACCCCCTGGTGGGTGTCACCCGGGTGCGGCCCGCCCCCCCCGCCCCCCCCTAGTGACGCCACTGTCTCAGGATGGTGCTGTCCTAGCAATGCCTCAGCTTTCCCCTCAAACGTCCCAAGCTATAACAGATTACTTCTGAGGTTTCTGCAGCTTTATCAGATTTTACAGTTGCAGGTAAAATTAAAAAGAAAGTCTACAAATATTTCTCTCAGAAAGAGTTCTGACTCCGCTAAGTCGGTGTTAGTCAGTCTCTCTCAGTTATCTGATGATGAGGATACCTCAGGGGCTTCTGAGGCTGACATTTCAGATTCTGACTCTATAGTGGAGAAATCTACAGACTCAGAAGAGGTTCATTTTAGGTTTAAACTAGAACACCTCCGGTTACTTTTATAGAAGGTACTTTCTACTTTGAATGACTCTGAATCATCTGTCGTTGAGAATTTAAAGAAATCTAGTAAACTAAATAGAGTATATGATGTTCCTTCTTCTGTGGATATCAGAAATTATAGCACAGGAATGAGAGAAACCAGGTATTCCTGTTGCAGATTCTATACGGGACTCGTGGCGCACAGTTCCCAAGGTAGAAGGAGCTATTTCTACTCTAGCAAAGAGAACTACTATTCCTATTGAGGATAGTTGTTCTTTCAAGGATCCCATGGATAAGAAGCTAGAGGCTTACTTAAGAAAGATGTACATTCATCAGGGATCTCAATACCAAACTTAGTGCAAGTATTGCTACGGTCGTGGGGGGAGCAGCATCTTATTGGTGTGATGCCTTGTCTGACCTAATTTCAGAAGAGACTACTGTAGAGGAGATCCAGGATAGGATCAAGGCTCTTAAGTTAGCAAATACTTTTATCTGTGATGCCAACATGCAAGTACTTAGACTGGGGGCTAAGATTTCTAGTCTTGCAGTTCTAGTTCGCAAAGCTCTTTGGTTAAAATCTTGGTCTGCTGATATAACTTCCAAGTCCAAGCTCCTATCTTTACCTTATAAGGGTAAAACTTTATTTGATCCTGGTCTGGCTGAGATTAATTCAGAAATTACGGGTGAAAAGGGATCTTTCCTACCTAAGGACAAGAAGAATAGACCTAAGGGTCACCAGAATTCAATTTTTCATTCCTTCCATAACTTCAAACAACAGAAGTCTTTCTCCTCTTCTTCCAAGCCTGAGCAATCCAGAACCTCTTGGAGGTCCTGTCAACCTTGGAATAAGGGAAAGCAAACCAAGAAACCATCTGTTGATTCCAAATCAGCATGAAGGGGCCACCCCAATCCGGTTCTGGATCAAGTGGGGGACAGACTGTTTCTTTTTCGGCCGGCTTGGATCCAAAATGTCCCAGATCCTTGGGCTGTGGAGGTAGTATCTCAGGGATACAGAATAGGATTCAAGTCTTGTCTTCCCTGGGGAAGATTTCTCCTGTCAAAGTTATCAGCAAGCCAGGTAAAAAGAGAGGCCTTCTGAAACTGCGTAAAGGACCTATCTTCTCTGGGAATGATTGTTCCAATTCCTGTAGCGGAACAAGGTCAAGGGTTCTATTCAAATCTGTTTGTGGTTCCCAAAAAAGAGGGAACTTTTCATCCCTTTTTAGACCTCAAGTGTCTCAACAAATTGCTCAAGGTTCCATCCTTCAAGATGAAAACAATTTGTTCCATCCTACCCTTGGTAAAGGAAGGTCAGTTCATGATGACCATAGATCTGAAGGATGCATATTTGCATGTTCCCATTCACAGGGAATATCACCAATACCTTCGGTTTGCCTTTCTAGACAAGCTTTTCCAGTTTGTGGCTCTTCCCTTTGGTCTTGCCATGGCTCCTTGAATCTTTACAAAGGTCCTAGGGGCCCTTTTGGCAGTGGTCAGATAACATTGCACAATAAAACATCATGGGATAAATATATTTCGGTTAGACAAGAAAGGGATCTTTTCCTTTTACAAAAACCTTCCTGGGAAGAACTTAAAACTAATGCAAAGTATAAAGGCCATTTTGGCAAATCTGCAAAATATCTGTCTAGATTAGACAAAGCTATGAAAAAAACAACACAATTTAAGTAATTACAGATGGAAATATAAGCTATACGGACCTCTCGTAAATTAAAAATATATTTTTCAAATACTTTGAACACATTTATACCCGAAAATAAATAAATGTAGAGAATAAACATAAGTTTTGGAATAAAATTAAATTACCTAAAGTCTTTTCTGAACTTTTAGAAAAACTGAATACTCCCATATCTCAGGAGGAAATATCAGAAGCTATAGACACAATCAAACTTAATAAACCCCCAGGCCCTGACCAAATTCCAGCTGAGTTTTTTAAAATACTAAAAACTGATATCTTAGACACATTAACTTTACTATTTAATAAATACTTCATTAAAGCCCAAATGACTTCTAAATACTTTACTGCCTCACTTATCACACTTAACATACATTAAAAGGAAAAAATTCAGATGGATCCAGGCTCATATAGACCTATCTCGTTATTAAACGTAGATTACAAAATACTCACCTCTATTATTGCTAATAGATTTAAAGTATGTCTTAATGAAATTATAGATGAAGACCAGTCAGGTTTAATGTCAGGCAGATCCCCTACTAAAAATACATGTAAAGTAGCCTTATTATTAGAACATTTTTGAAATGAGCTTTATAAAAAGAAAAAAATTACCAAGGTAGACCTTGCCTTACTGACAATTGACGCAGAAAAGGCCTTTGATTCAGTAATTTGGGATTATCTATATTCATCACTTTCAAACTTTGTTTTTTCAGGTTGTTTTGTAACTTTCGTTAAAGCAATATATAATTATCCTGTATCTTCTATTATCGTGAACGGTAGTATGACAGCTAACCTATCTTTAAATAAAGGAACAAGACAGGGATGCCCTCTTTCTCCTCTTTTATTCAATGTTGCAATTTAATCTTTGGCAATCCTTCTTAGGAAGGAATTAAAAGGAATAACTTTAGGAAATAACAAGTTAGTATTCTCAATATATGCGGATGATCTGCTTCTATTTATTAAAAATACTAAAACTAGCATCCCTACCTCCCTACAGGCATTTGATATGTTTAGCTCAATTTTTGGTTATAAAATTAACCTGTCAGAGACAGAAATCCTATGGATACAAAAAACAAATGTAGCTGCTTACAACATCCCTTCAAAGAAGTAGAATCCATCAAATACTTGGGGATCTATTTCCATAAAAATCCAAATAGGTGGTCTAATTTTACCAATTTTTTTACAGGAGCCATTTCCAAACTGAACAGATGGCAGTCATTCCCAATATCCTTTTCGGCCAAAGTAATGCTAATTAAAATAATATTGTTTCCTCAACTTCTTTATACAAAGCAAAACCTGCCTTTGTTTTTTTTAAGCAAACCAGATCCTAAAAATAGGAGGAAAATAGAGGCGCCTAGTGTGATACCATAAGGACCATAAGGAAAAAGGCAAGTGTATATATCAAATATACTTACAAACCAAGGTGCACATCCAGTGCAATAATCAGCAGGCTGAGACTTCAGAACCGCTCAGCTGACTCAAAAAGTGTTGAGGTGATCAGTCCTCTTATGTATTTATGGATATAAAGAATCACTTTTCCTACTCTGTTTGATTTGACACTCTTTTGGGGGTGGGGCTACTATTCAGTGTTCTGTCAGTTTTTCATACACCCAGGTCTCAGCCTGCTGATTATTGCACTGGATGTGCACCTTGGTTTGTGAGTATATTTGATATATACACTTGCCTTTTTCCTCATGGTCCTTACGGTATCACACTAGGCACCTCTATTCTCCTCCTATTTTTAGGATCTGGTTTTCATCTCATCACCTTTACAAGAGAGCTGCATCTATTGTCCACAAGCATGTTTCTGATCACCTATTAGAACATTTACGTTCATTACAAGACACCAGTAAGAGTTGTTTCCCCATTCTTTGGGGTGGACGGTCCTAGCCTATTGACTATTCACTGGGATATGAATTATCACAAACAATATTGAGCCACGAATCATTTTATCACTGTATTTTAATTTAATTTAATTTTTTATTATTATTATTTACCTATATTGATATATATAGATTGCATAACACTTATATATTATCACCTCTAATATTTGTATTATCACTTTTAATATTTTAATTATCACTTTATTGTATTTTGTACTGTGTTTCTATTTTGGCGCACCTCTCTTTTAGTTCAGCATTGCACTGTATTTTGTTTAGTTTTTTTAAGCAAAGATATAAATATCTTCTATAAAGCATGCGCCAATTTCATTGGGACACACACACACCTCCTTTCAATACATAGACTATCACAGCCTACAGAACTTGGTGGCCTTTCCTTTCCTGAGATAAAGTGGAATAATATCACAATTTTGGCTCGATATGTAGTCGATTGGCTCACTAAGGAAAACTATCTAACCTACTGTGATATAGAAGAAGCACTAATCTCTCCATTTCTGCTTAATGCCAGTCTCCATTGTCATAAAGCTCAACTTCCATGTAACATCCAAAGTTTGATTACCCTATGCAATACTATTACCGCATGGCCGAAAGTATGTCTTACACTTGACATAAACTATCAGATGTCCACATATCTTCCAATTAAAGGTAATCCCAGTTTTATACCAGGATTAAACTCCCAAGTATTTGTAACCTGGGCACAAAAAAGGTTGGTTTATTTAGCCCAACTACTTGACAGCACCAACAGAATCAAAAACTTTGAGGTTATCTCTGCAGAATTCAACAAATTCAAATTCAACTGGGCGATTATAATAATCTTTACAGACAGGGATCTCATTCTAATTCTCCTAAATAAACAGGGTCAAAACTTTTTAGAATCGATTCACTCTAATTTGCAAAAATACTTTCCCAACCTTAATCCAACAACAATAAAATTCAGCATGAGATGGGTGAGAGAGGCCCATAGCTCCAACATGTGGAAATAATCCCATATTAAATTAATAAATAAGGTTTACATTACACCTGAAAGACTAGGTGAATGGAAAAACAAAGGTAATATAACAGGCTCCAGATGTAATGCCTTTCAGGCAGATATTATGCACTGTTTGTGGCATTGCCCAAAAAATCTCCAATTTTTTAATAAAATCCAATATTGGTTAGCCCATTAACGACGCATGTCGTACAGGGTACGTCACACACAAACTGGTCTTTAAAGATCAGAGACGTACCATGTACGACATTAGGGTTTAAAGTGACTGGAAGCGATCCTGATTGCTTCCAGTTGCTTTCAAGGTATTGCCGTGATGCCTTGATATTGAGGCATCACTGCAATACCTTTTTTTCCCAAGACCAATGCAGAGAGAGCCACTCTGTGGCCCTCTCTGCACCGGTAGCGATGGAGCCGATCGTTGGTGGGTGGGAGCAGCTGCAAGCTGTCAAGGGATATTCAGGGATTCCTGACAGATATCAGTGTTCCAATGTAACTATAGCTAGTTTTGAAAAAAAATGGTTTGGAAATAGCAAAGTGCTACTTGTATTTATTGCCCTATAACTTGCTAAAAAAGCAAAGAACATGTAAACATTGGGTATTTCTAAACTCAGGACTAATTAGCATGGGTGTTTTTTGGTGGTTGTAGATGTGTAACAGATTTTGGGGGTCAAAGTTAGAAAAAGTGTGTTTTTTTCCATTTTTTCCTCATATTTTATAAAAAAAATTATGGTAAATTATAAATTATGATAAAAATAATGGTATATTTTGAAAGTCCATTTAATGGCGAGAAAAACGGTATATAATATGTATGGCTACAGTAAAAGAGTAAGAGGAAAATTAAGGCTAAACACAAACACCGCAGAAATGTAAAAATAGTCTTGGTCCTTAAGGGAAAGAAACTGAAAAATGGCCTTGTCCTTAAGGGGTTAAATAAAATATTGGATCATAAAGTTTCCTTTGAGTCAAAACATATATATTTTTATGTACAGAGCCAAATATGAAAGATCGTAATTTAATCAACACTGCTATTATGATAGGCCGTAACTTAATTCTAAAAGAATGGAAATCCAGAAATGCTCCTACTTTATCTGTATTTACTAAAATGATACATTCTCAAATTATATTCGAGTAGTATAATTCTATGATACTCCAAGATAGGCAGATTTGTGTTTTTTCTCCAAATGTCTGAAAACCATTCTATCATATCCAAACTCAAGACCTAGTTCTAAGAGAAACGTTCCCCCCATCATGGTGTTATAGCTGATTGCCCGGGCCGAGGGGGGGAGGGAAGAAAAGAGAGAAAGAAAGAGACTCGCAAGTTTTATCCATCTTTTTATCTTTTTTCTCCCTTACTTTTTTTTTTTTTTTTCTGTCTCTTTCCCTTTTCCAAAAGAAAACTATTAACATTTGTCTGCTTTAAAAATGAATGATATAAATATAGAGCAATACAGTTGAGGTGCGAGTTAACCTCTAGGAAATTTACACATTGCTTAATAGCATACATTTGTAAAGCTTATCATCTATGATTGAATCTATAATGTTAAATTAGATATGTTTCTATTGTATATGACTGGAACAATATGCAATGTATTTTCGTTTCTGTAGCATACTGTCTTTCTTATTATTGTCTCTATTTTATCTGCACTGTATGTATACAATAAGCAAAAAACAATAATAATAATAAAATAAATAAAAATATTGTCTTTAAAATTACTTACTTTATTGTGAAAATGAAAAATATTAAATAGAAAAACACAGTTTGCTTGTTTTACTACATAAGATTGTAAGCAAATCGAATTGTATGATTACGATTTCCCATTTACTCCAGTGTTATCTTTTTTCGTGCCAGAAACTAGTACGTCATGCGTTGTACGGTGGCTGTATATGTAAACTCCTTTAAGTAATAAGCATAATTATTTTTTTATCATGGAGGCATCACGGGCCGCAAACAGTTAAGTTGCAGGCTGTATGAGGCACACAGGCCGTCAGTTTGACACCCCTGCCGTTTTGCTTATGAGCCGTAGGCTTGTTTGGGAGCTGTAAGCACTGTAGCCTGTGACTGGCCAGGTAATGTAAACACCACTGCTCAATGGCTCCCCAGCTGTTTCCTCTATGGAACCAGCAGTTTTTTGTAGCTCCTGAGCTGCACTTTATCTGTGTGTTTAATCCCTTTGCTGGTTAAATATAACTTGGCTATTTTTGAATTAAGAAACATGTGAATTAGAGGAGCATATGTAGGAAATGTAGTCCTATTTTACCCAGCACACGATGGAACTCCTAGGCACCAGGTGAAGCTATCTTAGAGTCATTTGCAATACATTTTATGCCGGAGAGATTTGCGTGATGTTTACAAGTGTTGCAATATATCAGCGATTTGCAGACGAAGGGCCAAATTAGAAGTAGAGCGGTATTTATCACTCCTGCTTGCTCGCTAACTCCGCTAGCAGAAGCTTTTTGTGCACCTCATGTAGCGCTCGTATTGCAAGTTGAAAGTAAAACGTTTTTGCACGCGTGCTAACCCGACGTGCATAAAAAGATGAACTTCGTGAACATGATGCTGCAATTATATTAGATTAGCCAATCTGGTTAAGTGAATGAGTGGGATATGATAATGCCAGTAATATCTCATGTGACTATATGCTATCTTACACTGCCTCTTTTTGCTTCTGTATCTTTAAATATATCCGCTATCCCCTTTAATTTCATAATGCTATTCCCAACTACTCAGATTCTTAACTATGGTCAAAGAAAGGCCCCTAACTGAAATGAGAAATAGACAGACTCCAATTTAAAAGAGGTTTGATGTTGATAATGTATGCCACTTATTTCTAAACAGATATGTCTATGCTTAAGAGTGGTGTATGTCATGTAAGAGCGCAAAAGAAAGGGGGGAGTGAGAGCAAAAGATAGGGGGAGAGAGAGAGGGGGGAAAGAGGGGGGAGAGAGAGAGCAAAAGAGAGAGGGAGAGAGAGCAAATGCGAGGGAGAGAGAGAGAGAGAGCAAAAGAGGGGAAAAGAGAGCAAAAGAGAGGGGGGTCAGAGAGAGAGAGAGGGGAGGGGAAAGAGCCAAAAGAGAAGAAGGAGAGAGAGAGAGCAAAAGAGAGGGGGGAGAAAGAGAGCACAAAAGAGAGAGGGAGAGAGAGCATAAAAGAGAGGGTGGAGAGAGAGAGAGAGCAAAAAAGAGGGGAAGAGAGCACAAAAGAAAGGGAGGAGAGAGAGCACAAAAGAGGGGGGAGAGAGAGCAAAAGAGTGGGGGAAGAGAGTGCAAAAGAGAGGGGGAAGAGAGCGCAAAAGAAAGGGGGAGAGAGAGCGCAAAAGAGAGGGGGGAGAGAAAGCAAAAGAGAGGGGGAAGAGAGCGCAAAAGAAAGGGGGGGGAGAGAGCAAAAGATAGAGGGAGAGAGAGCAAAAGATAGAGGGAGAGAGAGCAAAAAAGAGAGGGAGTGAGAGAGCAAAAGAGAGGGGGGAGAGAAAGAGCAAAAGAGAGGGAGAGAGAGACAAAGAGAGCAAAAGAGGGGGAGAGAGAGCAAAAGAGAGGGGGGGGGGGGAGCAAAAGAGAGGGGAGAGAGAGAGCAAAAGAGAGGGGGAGTCATAGAGCAAAAAATAGAGGGGGAAAGAGAGCACAAAAGAGAGGGGGGAAAGAGAGCACAAAAGACAGGGGGAGAGAAAGCTCAAAAGAGAGGGGGAGAGAGAGCGCAAAAGAGAGGGGGGAGAGAGGGAGCAAAAGAGAGGGGGGAGAGAGAGAGAGCTCAAAAGAGAGGGGGAGAGAGAGAGCAAAAGAGAGGGGGAGAGGGAGCAAAAGAGAGGGGAAAGAGCAAAAGATGGGAGAGAGAGCAAAAGAGAGGGGGAGAGAGAGAGCAAAAGAGAGAGGGAGAGAGAGAGCAAAAGAGAGGGGGAAAGAGAGAGCAAAAGAGAGGGGGGAGAAAGAGAACAAAAGAGAGGGGGGAGAGAGAGCAAAAGAGAGGTGAAGCGAGAGAGAGCGCAAAAGAGAGGGGGGAGAGAGTGCATTAGAGAGGGGGGAGATAGAGCAAAAGAGGCGGAGAGAGAGTGCAAAAGAGAGGGGGGAGAGAAAGCAAAAGAGAGGGGGAAGAGAGTGCAAAAGAAAGGGGGGTGAGAGAGCAAAAGAGAGGGGGGGAGAGAAAGAGCAAAAGAGAGGGAGAGAGAGACAAAGAGAGCAAAAGAGGGGGAGAGAGAGCAAAAGAGAGGGGGGGAGAGCAAAAGAGAGGGGAGAGAGAGAGCAAAAGAGAGGGGGAGACATAGAGCAAAAAATAGAGGGGGTAAGAGAGCACAAAAGAGAGGGGGGAAAGAGAGCACAAAAGACAGGGGGAGAGAAAGCTCAAAAGAGAGGGGGAGAGAGAGCGCAAAAGAGAGGGGGGGAGAGAGAGCGCAAAAGAGAGGGGGGAGAGAGAGAGCTCAAAAGAGAGGGGGGAGAGATAGAGCAAAAGAGAGGGGGAGAGAGAGCGCAAAAGAGAGGGGGGAGAGAGCGAGAGCTCAAAAGAGAAGGGGAGAGAGAGAGCAAAAGAGAGGGGGAGAGGGAGCAAAAGAGAGGGGAAAGAGCAAAAGATGGGAGAGAGAGCAAAAGAGAGGGGGAGAGAGAGAGCAAAAGAGAGGGGGAGAGAGAGAGCAAAAGAGAGGGGGAAAGAGAGAGCAAAAGAGAGGGGGGAGAAAGAGAACAAAAGAGAGGGGGGAGAGAGAGCAAAAGAGAGGTGAAGCGAGAGAGAGCGCAAAAGAGAGGGGGAGAGAGTGCATTAGAGAGGGGGGAGATAGAGCAAAAGAGAGGGGGAAGAGAGCGCAAAAGAAAGGGGGGTGAGAGAGCAAAAGAGAGGGGGGGAGAGAAAGAGCAAAAGAGAGGGAAAGAGAGACAAAGAGAGCAAAAGAGGGGGAGAGAGAGCAAAAGAGAGGGGGGGAGAGCAAAAGAGAGGGGAGAGAGAGAGCAAAAGAGAGGGGGAGAGAGAGAGCAAAAGAGAGGGGGAGACATAGAGCAAAAAATAGAGGGGGAAAGAGAGCACAAAAGAGAGGGGGGGAAAGAGAGCACAAAAGACAGGGGGAGAGAAAGCTCAAAAGAGAGGGGGAGAGAGAGCGCAAAAGAGAGGGGGGAGAGAGAGCGCAAAAGAGAGGGGGGAGAGAGAGAGCTCAAAAGAGAGGGGGGAGAGAGAGAGCAAAAGAGAGGGGGAGGGGGAGCAAAAGAGAGGGGAAAGAGCAAAAGATGGGAGAGAGAGCAAAAGAGAGGGGGAGAGAGAGAGCAAAAGAGAGGGGGGAAAGAGAGAGCAAAAGAGAGGGGGAGAAAGAGAACAAAAGAGAGGGGGAGAGAGAGCAAAAGAGAGGTGAAGCGAGAGAGAGAGCGCAAAAGAGAGGGGGAGAGAGTGCAAAAGAGAGGGGGGAGATAGAGCAAAAGAAGCGGAGAGAGAGTGCAAAAGAGAGGGGGGAGAGAAAGCAAAAGAGAGGGGGAAGAGAGCACAAAAGAAAGGGGGGAGAGAGAGCAAAAGATAGAGGGAGAGAGAGCAAAAGATAGAGGGGGGAGAGAGCACAAGAGAGAGGGAGTGAGAGAGCAAAAGAGAGAGGGGGGAGAGAAAGAGCAAAAGAGAGGCAGAGAGAGACAAAGAGAGCAAAAGAGGGGGAGAGAAAGCAAAAGAGAGAGGGGAGAGAGCAAAAGAGAGAGGGGAGAGAGCAAAAGAGAGGGGAGAGAGAGAGTAAAAGAGAGGGGGAAACATAGAGCAAAAAATAGAGGGGGAAAGAGAGCACAAAAGAGAGGGGGAAAGAGAGAGCAAAAGAGAGGGGGGAGAAAGAGAACAAAAGAGAGGGGGGAGAGAGAGCAAAAGAGAGGTGAAGCGAGAGAGAGCGCAAAAGAGAGGGGGAGAGAGTGCATTAGAGAGGGGGGAGATAGAGCAAAAGAGGCGGAGAGAGAGTGCAAAAGAGAGGGGGGAGAGAAAGCAAAAGAGAGGGGGAAGAGAGTGCAAAAGAAAGGGGGGTGAGAGAGCAAAAGAGAGGGGGGGAGAGAAAGAGCAAAAGAGAGGGAGAGAGAGACAAAGAGAGCAAAAGAGGGGGAGAGAGAGCAAAAGAGAGGGGGGAGAGCAAAAGAGAGGGGAGAGAGAGAGCAAAAGAGAGGGGGAGACATAGAGCAAAAAATAGAGGGGGAAAGAGAGCACAAAAGACAGGGGGAGAGAAAGCTCAAAAGAGAGGGGGAGAGAGAGCGCAAAAGAGAGGGGGGAGAGAGAGCGCAAAAGAGAAGGGGGAGAGAGAGAGCTCAAAAGAGAGGGGGAGATATAGAGCAAAAGAGAGGGGGAGAGAGAGCGCAAAAGAGAGGGGGGGGGAGAGAGAGAGAGCTCAAAAGAGAGGGGGAGAGAGAGAGCAAAAGAGAGGGGGAGAGGGAGCAAAAGAGAGGGGAAAGAGCAAAAGATGGGAGAGAGAGCAAAAGAGAAGGGGAGAGAGAGAGCAAAAGAGAGGGGGAGAGAGAGAGCAAAAGAGAGGGGGAAAGAGAGAGCAAAAGAGAGGGGGGAGAAAGAGAACAAAAGAGAGGGGGGGAGAGAGAGCAAAAGAGAGGTGAAGCGAGAGAGAGCGCAAAAGAGAGGGGGAGAGAGTGCATTAGAGAGGGGGGAGATAGAGCAAAAGAGGCGGAGAGAGAGTGCAAAAGAGAGGGGGAGAGAAAGCAAAAGAGAGGGGGAAGAGAGCGCAAAAGAAAGGGGGGTGAGAGAGCAAAAGAGAGGGGGGGGAGAGATAGAGCAAAAGAGAGGGAAAGAGAGACAAAGAGAGCAAAAGAGGGGGAGAGAGAGCAAAAGAGAGGGGGGGAGAGCAAAAGAGAGGGGAGAGAGAGAGCAAAAGAGAGGGGGAGACATAGAGCAAAAAATAGAGGGGGAAAGAGAGCACAAAAGAGAGGGGGGAAAGAGAGCACAAAAGACAGGGGGAGAGAAAGCTCAAAAGAGAGGGGGAGAGAGAGCGCAAAAGAGAGGGGGGAGAGAGAGCGCAAAAGAGAGGGGGGAGAGAGAGAGCTCAAAAGAGAGGGGGAGAGAGAGAGAGCAAAAGAGAGGGGGAGAGGGAGCAAAAGAGAGGGGAAAGAGCAAAAGATGGGAGAGAGAGCAAAAGAGAGGGGGAGAGAGAGAGCAAAAGAGAGGGGGGGAAGAGAGAGCAAAAGAGAGGGGGGAGAAAGAGAACAAAAGAGAGGGGGAGAGAGAGCAAAAGAGAGGTGAAGCAAGAGAGAGAGAGCGCAAAAGAGAGGGGGAGAGAGTGCAAAAGAGAGGGGGGAGATAGAGCAAAAGAAGCGGAGAGAGAGTGCAAAAGAGAGGGGGGAGAGAAAGCAAAAGAGAGGGGGAAGAGAGCACAAAAGAAAGGGGGGAGAGAGAGCAAAAGATAGAGGGAGAGAGAGCAAAAGATAGAGGGGGGAGAGAGCACAAGAGAGAGGGAGTGAGAGAGAGAGCAAAAGAGAGGCAGAGAGAGACAAAGAGAGCAAAAGAGGGGGAGAGAAAGCAAAAGAGAGGGGGAGACATAGAGCAAAAAATAGAGGGGGAAAGAGAGCACAAAAGAGAGGGGGGAAAGAAAGCACAAAAGACAGGGGGAGAGAAAGCTCAAAAGAGAGGGGGGAGAGAGGGGAAAGAGCAAAAGATGGGAGAGAGAGCAAAAGAGAGGGGGAGAGAGAGAGCAAAAGAGAGGGGGAGAGAGAGAGCAAAAGAGAGGGGGGAAAGAGAGAGCAAAAGAGAGGGGGGAGAAAGAGAACAAAAGAGATGGGGAAGAGAGAGCAAAAGAGAGGTGAAGCGAGAGAGAGAGAGAGCACAAAAGAGAGGGGTAGAGAGTGCAAAAGAGAGGGGGGAGATAGAGCAAAAGAGGCGGAGAGAAAAAACAAAAAAGAGGGGGGAGAGAGAGCAAGGGGTGGGACCGCTGTACTGCAAAAAAATGGAATGGGCGTGTGAACGGGCTTTAGGAATAGTATACTATAATTTGCTTCTGTATCTTTAAATATATGCCCTATCCCCTTTAATTTAACAATACTGTACCCAAATTTTTTCTTTCGTGATTCAGATAGAGCATGCAATTTTTTTTTTTAATTCTTTATTTATAATCCAACAGTGTAAATATGACAGAAAAATAACATTAGCTTTTCCATCACACCACATAGGGTGTCATAACAAAAAGGAAAAACAAAACAAAACAATTCTTACAGAATGTATATTCCTATCCATGTACAGGCGTAGTAAAGATTAATACAAGGCCAACAAATCCTTTTTTGACCGTAAAAAAGAAGATAGAAAAGAACAAAGTAAAGGATCAGCAAAAAACTAATATCTGTTAATTGTACAATATGCCCTGTTGGTTATTTTTTATTTCCCCCCCAAAAAAAAAAAAAATAGATTAAAAAAAAAAAAAAGGGAAGGACCAAAAAAACACACAAAGAGAGGAAAAAAAAAAAAAATCCCCAACCCCCCTCCATTCCCCTACCAGTTCCCTAGTAAGACTGTTTCTG
The DNA here is from genome assembly GCF_027579735.1 of Bombina bombina. NCBI lineage: Eukaryota > Metazoa > Chordata > Amphibia > Anura > Bombinatoridae > Bombina > Bombina bombina. Next base: position 956,805,389 of record NC_069502.1, on the reverse strand, counting down.
AGTTTTGAAATGGGAAAATTATATGATTTATTTCAGTAGTGGGAAATATCTTTAAGAATATTGCCCATTTATTAAAGAATTTTCTAATATCCTGTTCATTTTCTATATTTGTGTCCCTTTGCTCAAGTATACACTGCTTCTTCATGCAGTTCTTGACTTCGACAATACTTGGAAGTGCTTGACTTTTCCATTTTTTGCAGATTAGGTATCTGGTTGCGAGAATAGAAGAGATTACTACTTTTTCGCTGTTTTGCTTACCAGATACCTTATTTAGACAGAAAACTATCTGAAAAAGTGATAGGGCCAGAGGAACTATCATTAGTACATTTTTTAACCAGTATTCTAATTTGAACCAAAAGTTTCTTATTTTTGGACATGACCAAAACATATGTATTAGGTCCGCTGCAGGATATGAACACTTAGGACATTTATTAAATCCAGGGTTACCACATCTGAGGCCTCTCCCGGGAGTAAAGTATGCTCTGTGGAGAAGCTTGACCTGTGATTCACGCCAAGTGGCAGAGATGTTTGGAGCAGTTTTGGTTCAATATCACTTTGAGGAATTAAAGTGTTCCAGTCTGCTGCCAATTTAGTTAGGATTGGAAGACCCTTACTAGTACCTAAAAAGTGATAGCACGGAGCGATTGACATATGCCCATTCCTGGCTAGTGCAAGCCAGTTCTCCAGTTTTCCTAGTCCCCAACTCCAGCCCCTTTCTTCAGTAATTTCCAAAACAAAATGTCTTGCCTGTAGGTAGGCAAAGAAATCTTTGTTGGGTAAATTAAATTCCGTTTTTAATTCCTGAAACGTTTTAATGCATCCCCTATCCTTATCTATTATTTGACAAGCCTTGCTCAGCCCAGAGTTGTGCCAGCTTCTGAAAACAGCAGAGTTTAAGCCTGGTTGGAATTTCGGATTTCCTATTAAAGGTAAGTAAGAAGAGGCCTGAACACTGATTGAAAGGAGGTTGGCAATTTTATACCAAGCCTTAAGTGGGTTATAAATTGTTTTCAGCTTCTTAATTTCTGACGGTATCTCCTTTGGTATAGAATGTATTAATGCTGATGGAAGATACGGAGTACATACATTAGTTTCAAGCTCATTATTCAAAACATAGTTATTAAGTAAAATCCAATCCGTTGCTATCCGGGCAAGGAAACAGAGGTTGTAAAGCCTTAAGTCTGGCAATGCAAGTCCACCGTATTCCTTTGGTACTGAGAGTTTAGCAAGAGAAATCTTTGATCTTTTCTCCTGCCAAAGAAACTGTATAAGTGAGCTATTAAGTGAGCGAATATCTTTTTATAACAAGATTATCGGGGTGTTTTGAAGGATATAAAGCAACTTCGGGAGAAGAACCATTTTAAATAAAGCAACTCGGCCAGAAATTGATATAGGTAAGTTTTGCCATAACTTAAGTTTTCCTCTGATATACTTCATTACCGGTGGAATATTAAAATTATATAGATCTGAAAACCTAACCGGGACACAAATCCGAAGATACTTAAAAAAATCAGTGACCTCCCGAAAAGGAATATTTAAAGGAGAGGTAGTATTCTTCCTAAGCCAAAATATATCTGATTTTGTCATATTCACTTTGTATCCAGAGAAGGATCCAAAGTGGTCTATTATCTGAATCAGCTTGGGAATATTCACCTTGGTATTAGCCAAATAAAGAAGTAGATCATCCGCGTATAATCCAATTTTTATCTCATGGTTATGTATTTTTATACCATCTAGAGATTGCCTAATCCAGATTGCCAGAGGTTCAATGGCAATATCAAAGAGAAGTGGAGAGAGGGGGCACCCCTGTCGCGTACCCCTACCCAATAATATAGCAGGGGAGAGATTGTTATTCACTATCAGTCTGGTAGAAGGTTGACTATATAGATTCTCTACAAATTTAGAAAAGTTGCCTCCAATGCCAAATTGCATTAATGAAGTTATTATATGTTCATGAAAGATAGAATCAAAAGCCTTTTCGGCATCAATAGATAGGATAGCAAGGTCAGGGGTGCCCCCACCTCCATCATCTGAGCCCGGCAGATTCCCGAAGTATTCTGTTACGACTAAAACTTCTCTGATTTTTGCAGAGGAATTGCGTTTGTTCAGAAATCCTGCTTGATCAGGATGGATGACTTTTCCAAGTGCCCCCTGTAACCTAGATGCTAATATTGTAGTTAGGATTTTGTAATCGGAGTTCAGAAGAGCTATTGGCCTATAAGACTCCTTACAGTTAGGGTCTTTGCCACTTTTAAGTATTAGAGTCGTAAAAGATGAAGAAAAAGAGGGTGGGACAGGGTTGGTGTTTATGTAAAAATTATTGAAAAGAGTACATAGGTAGGGGGCGCTTTCCGTGGATAATATTTTATAAAACTCACTGGGAAGTCCATCAGGACCAGCTGCTTTATTTGGAGATAATTTAGAAATTACTTTCTCAATTCCTTCTATAGTAATAGGAGAGTTTAAAGTATCAGACATTTCTGATAATATTATAGGATGAATAATTTTACTCCAGAACTCGATAGAGTTCTTTGTGTCATATATTTTGGGTGCATAAAGCTCTTGGAAATACTCAAAGAATGTCCGCGAGATATCTTCAGGTTTTAACAGTTGTTTCCCTTTATGTTGAAGATGTTCTATACCTGGTTGCTTCTTATCATTTTTTACTAATTTAGCCAGCATTCTGCCAGTCTTATTGCCGTACCTATACATTTTAACCTGGATTTGCAGTTCCTTTTGAGACTCTTGTTGCAGTACAAATGTATCTCTTTCATTTTTAGCGCGGACATACTTTGCCCAATTCGAAGGGGTTTTATCCGTAAGAAATTGATTATACGAGTTAATCAAAAATATACCTACTTCTTTTTCTCTTTGTCTCATCTTCTTAAGAAGTGTACCCCTATATGCTATTATTTCTCCTCTCATCACAGCTTTTGCAGTTTCCCAAAATATTACAGGACGGTCTATGTATTCATTATTAAAATGAACATACTCTTCAAATTTATTTTTGAGCCATCTTTTAAACTTAAAATCAGATGCCAAAAAATAAGGAAATAAGAAACGTAATGGGGTAGATTGTAAATGTGTATTATAGAGCTCAAGAGAAATGGGGGCATGATCTGATAGTAAGATCTGTGCTATCTCGGATTTGACCTGGGATATGGATATATGTTCGTCAATCAGAAACAGGTCAATCCGTGAGAGGGTTTTGTGGGCTTTAGAAAGGCAAGTATAGTTCTGGACAACAGGGTTCTGGGTTCTCCAGATGTCTCGCAGTACTAAGTTTTGCTTGATTTTTTTAAACATCTTGAATTCCAAATTATCTTTTTTTTGTTTCAGCCGTTTAGTATTATGCCTCAGCCTGTCTAATGGGCATTGTGGTGCCATATTAAAATCACCGCCGATAATTAGGTGCCCAGTAGTATATACGAGAAGTTTGGACTGAAGGGTATCCCAGAACTCAGGGTCGAATATGTTAGGACCATACACATTGCAAAGTGTATAGACCTTGTGAGCAATTTTAGCCTTTAACAGAACATATCTCCCCCCAGGATCGGCCTCAGAGTGGATAATCTTGAGATTAATTTTTTTCCCTATTAATATAGCTACACCTCTTTTTCTCCTTACACTAGGCGCAAAGTAAATTTCTTTTACCCAGGAAGTTTTTAATTTTAAAGATTCTTCTATGCTTAGATGTGTTTCCTGTATAAAACCTATATCTGTTTGTGCCTTCTGTAGCTGAGCAAGAATAGCTTTTCTCTTAATAGGTGTTGATATACCTCCCACATTCCAAGAAACTATTTTACATTTATCTACCATAGTTACCTTTTATGTGACAGGATGGGGAGAAGGAGGGGGGAGAGAGAGAAAAAAAACAACCAAAAAAAAAAAAAAAAACACATCAACCCACACCCCGTGTCTCGCTTCTGCCGAGACTCACGGGGTATTCCCAAAGTCAAGACCTGCATTTCATTTAGTCAATTAATTAATATTGTTCGGCTAGACTATTACTAAGAAGGTAGATCAAGTGATTTAAAAAGATTTTCAGCTTTCTGAGCTTCCTCAAACCAGTGTGTGGCCTCATCCACTATGACTTTAAGTTTGGAGGGGTAAATTATAGTGGCTCGATAACCATGCTGTATGAATTTAGAACATATAGGGGCCAGTTCTCTTCTTTTTGATGCTGTGTCAGCCGAAAAGTCTTGGAAGATAAGAATTGAGACCCCTCCAATACTAATTGGCTGATGTTTGCGATAGTGTTGAAGTAAAACAGTCTTATCTTGGAAATTTAATAACTTCGCAATTACAGGTCTTGGTCTATTTCCGCTTTTATTGTCTGTACGGGGTGGGCCAAGCCTGTGTGCTCTTTCAACAAGAATAGGTTGATAATCAGATGAGATCTTAAGGATTTTAGGTAATGTTTTTGATATGAAAGAGGAGAGATTTTCGTATTGTTGCTCCTCTGGGAGACCTATAATTCTAATATTATTTCTCCTAGAACGGTTTTCTAGGTCTTCTAGTTTGCTATAGATTTTTTTGATATTAGTATCTAGGCCTTCCAGTTTAGAGTTGTGAGAGATTGTCAAGTCTTCCAAATCTGACACCCTTTGTTCGACTTCTTGTAGTCTATTAGAGAACTGTCGCACTTCCTGAGTTAATCCAAGGATGTCCTGCTTGATTTCGGTTCTAAGGGCGTCAAATTTGGGAGAGAGAGCATCTGAGATGCTGACAACTAGACTTTGAATATTAATTGCTTCCTGTGCTATAGGTGTATTTGGTAAGGTTGTTTGACTGTCAGTAGTATTCTCTAAAGTGCTTTTGGTTTTTCGATCCTTATGTCGAGCCGCCATGGCGGGAGAGGGAGTCTTGGACAAATTATGAAGAAATTTGTCCATGTGCTGGGAATGAAAAGTGACTTGTGAGGGGGTTCAAGCAAAATACCTGTGCAGGGAGTGAAAGAAAAAGTGAATTGTGAGAGAATCAGACCCCACAAGGGGGATAATCAAGGCAAAGAAAGAAAAAAAAAGGGTGAGGATGTGCAAGGTGTAGATTGTGTGATAGTAAGGAGGAGAAATAAAAAAAAAAAAAAAAAAAAAGAGGGGGGGGGGGGAGGTGCAGTAGGAAAAGGTGATTTAATTAATTATGTGGTTTATCCCTCCAGGGAGGCAAGAACAAGGGATATATTGTTGTTAGTTTTTTGGATTAATAAAAAAAAGTAGTAAAGCACTAGAGAGAAAAAATATGAAGGCAGTTAAATATTTTTTGTACTTAGCAAAGGATATATCTCATTGCCTTCTATAGTCTTCCTTTCTCTCCTCTCTCAGACATTAGTCCCTTATATATTAAGATATAGTAGGATATATATAAGTATATATATTATTAGGCCAAGGGAGGGACAGACCAACACCCCTTTCTACTTTCAGTTTAAATATGTAAGATAAACATAGTTCATCAATGTATATTTAACAATATATATAAAAAAAACAAAAAAAAAAAACTGTTGCTTATCTCAGAAATCTATAAAGTAGAAAGCATTTAAATCAGATACAGACAGGATTTTTATAATTATACATTCTTATTAGGATTTTAAACCATTGTATCGTATAAAAAAAGAGATATCTTTTCTCTGTTTCACAACCCTCTCCAAGGCCCTACAGATGGTTTACAGATACAGAAGGAAAAAAAAGAAAAGGCTAGGTAAAGGGCAGCTTTTTATACCTTAAAAAACAAGGTTGCAGAAAGAAAAGGGGGAAAAACAACTTTGCAGAAGCAGTTATAAAGTTAGATAAGGTTTTCTAGCCCACAAACTTTTTTCTTAATTTCAAAAAATACCTTAAATTATAAAGTTTGTTTAATCCCTCTAGCTGCCTAAGGCTTGTTTATATGGCCTGTCAGTACACACACAAAAAAAATAATTGTTATGCCTTTTTATACATTCCAAGCCATTAGACACAATGTATCAGCCAGTTCCTTGACAGTTAACAAGATGCTTTTTCCTCACTTATTTCCTTTATATATCCCCTTGGTTAAATCCTTGGAGATTTTTTTTTCTTTTCATTTTTTAATCCCATGCGTCCTAAAATTAGGTAGGGCTTTTTAGACAACAAACTTTAATTGATTTCAAAGGGTGGCTTTGATTATATAGTTTGTTTTAGTCCCTCTAAATGGTAAGATTTTCTAGGTAGCTGCTAGAGGCTTGTTTGTGTGGCCTGTCAATTCAGAGGTATTATGATGTGCCTTTTTATACGTCCCAAGCCATCAGAAACAATGTATCAGCCAGTTCCTTGTTAGTAATATTCCCTCACTTGTTTCTTTTATATGTCCTCTGGCTTGCACAGTTGGAGATTTTTAACCCCGTGTGTCCTGGCTCTGGGTTCCTTAAGCTTTATTTTCTTTCCCCTCTTTCTCCTTTTCTCACCGCTCACCTCCTCTCTTCCCCCTTCTCCTTCCTTTATGTGATTTTCCCCTTTCGATCCATTATCTTTATGCTCCAGGAGCAATTTAGCCTTAGTGTTTCCTTTTCATACACCCCCAACAAGCTTCCGCCCGAAAAGATGAACCAAAGTTCAGAGGACTCACCTCAGTCGCCTGCCCGCCGTGAGTAAGGCTTTGAAGAGATGTCCTTGCGGTACCGCAGGCTGATCCTAGCCCAAAGGAAGAAAAGTCTCCTGCCGCACACTCCCGTGGTCAGTGGCGTCGAAAGCAGCTTCAGTTCCCCTCGTCTCCTCTCACGCAGCACCGGTGGGAGAGGAGAGAGTGGGGATGTCGTCAGAAGGCCCTGCGCAATAGGACGCAGCTCAGTGAGTGTCCCTCCGCCAGACCCGGTACCTCCTCTCACGCAGCACCGGTGGGAGAGGAGGCGGGGTAGATGCTGTGGAGTACAGTGGACCCAGGTACAGCAGAGCCGCCGGTGACTCTCTGGTAAGTCTTCAGCCTGTCTACTGCAGACTCAAAAGGCAGGCATATAGGCGGCAGAGGGGTAAGAGAGAAGATCTTCAGCCGAAGCCGGAGGGTGTAAGTTACCTTGCTGAGGTAAAGGGGAGAACGGAGTATTTCATAGGCAGCTTGGTTCCGCTTGTGTCTCTGCTCATATGTTTATGTAAGAGCTTGTTAATAGCGGTGAGGCCAGCAACATTTGTATAATAATAGAAATTGAGGTCTCTTTGAGCTGTCCTTGCTCATTGATACAGTGGCTTGGATTTCCACTGTTTGGGTCCCAGAGGTGATCGACAAAACTATCCAGATAGCTACCCTAAGAGTTAGGGAGGCGCGAAAATCCCACCGCCAGCAGCTGAAGGACTGGAGTGAAGAGCACAGCAGCACAGGCTTTGCTCCTCCTCCACCGGAGAGAGCATGCAATTTTAAGAAACTTTCTAATTTACTCCTATTATCACATTTTCTTCATTCTCTTGGTATCTTTATTTGAAATGCAAGTATGTTTAGATGCCGGTCCATTTTTGGTGAACAACCTGGGTTGTTCTTGCTGATTGGTGGATAAATCCATCCATCAGTAAACAAGTGCTGTCCACGGTCTGAACCAAAAAATAGCATTCAAATAAAGATAGCAAGAGAATGAAGAAAAATTGATAATAGGAGTAAATTAGAAAGTTGCTTAAAATTGCATGCTCTATTTGAATCACAAAAGAAAAAATTTGGGTTCAGTGACTCTTTAACTATGGTCCAAGAGAGGCCCCTAACTGAAATGGGAAATAGACGGACTCTAATTTAAAAGAGGTTTGATGTTGATTATGTATGCCACTTATTTATAAACAGATATGCCTATGCTCAAGAGTGTTGTATGTCATGTAAAAGGTGAGATATCATCGGAAGCTATGTGCATAGATATCATGCTGATTGATTCATCTATATTTGAAACTATTTTAAATATAATTTATGTACTGTAAGTGTCATTAAAGGGACAGTCTAGGCCAAAATAAACTTGAATCATGATTCAGATAGAGCATGTAATTTTAAACAGTTTTCCAATTTACTTTTATCACCAATTTTGCTTTGTACTCTTGGTATTCTTAGTTGAAAGCTTAACCTAGGAGGTTCATATGCTAATTTCTTAGACCTTGAAGCCCACCTCTTTCAGATTGCATTTTAACAGTTTTTCACCACTAGAGGGTGTTAGTTCACATATTTCATATAGATAACACTGTGCTCATGCACGAGAAGTTATCTGGGAGCAGGCACTGATTGGCTAGACTGCAAGTCTGTCAAAAGAACTGAAAAAGGGGCAGTTTGCAGAGGCTTAGATACAAGATAATCACAGAGGTTAAAAGTATATTATTATAACTGTGTTGGTTACGCAAAACTGGGAAATGGGTAATAAAGGGATTATCTATCTTTTACAACAATAAAAATTCTGGTGTAGACTGTCCCTTTAAAGACCTAAAATAAGACCTTTCAGCCCAGACCCCTCTCTAAACTCAATATACAGACTGCACTTTGATGTATTTCTAAATTACTCAATTAAAATAATTGCCCCGATACTTACCTAAATCAGGATACCCCCTACAATGAGAGAGTCAGTCTACAAGTAATCAGTTCTTTGAAGCACCAGCCTTACAGGAAAGGTAAACATTACAGTTAAGTGCTAATTATTCATTGAGCCTTCTCAATACACAAACCCCAGACCTGATGAGTAAATCTTGGTATTATATGGGAAGTTAAAAAAGTTTATATGAAAAAGATCATTTGAAATGAATTGTATAATTCATACATACATATTTAGACATGTGTATGTATATATGTATCTCTATGTTAAAGGCCTTTGCAGCTTTTTTCTTCTTTCTAATAACAGAGACCTCATATCTTTGAGCCCTTATAACTTTTTGTACATTTTTTTTAAATAATGTTTATTAGATGGTGTTATCATGAGTGTAATTGTACTTTTAAATGTATTTTTGATGTTTTTTGTGACACGTTTTTTTTTGCAGTTACATTAATCGCACGTAACTGTTAGCGCTCCACTCGTAATCTGGCCCCAAGTTGGTTGCTGAATTTCTAGAGTGATCACAATGCAATACTGTTTATTTTATTAAATGTCTGCTGCCGTAAACAAGTTTTCAACAGTAAAGCTACCTTTTCTTGTGTTAAGTACCTGGCATTGAAATAAAAACTGGGATGTAACCCGAAACTGATTGATATAGCTCATTCACACCTCTTAAAGTTACAGTAAAGCTATATTCATTTAACCCCATTGTTCATTCTGCAATGAAAATACTCATTTACATGTATGACATTAATTTATTGTAATCCAAATCCATACTCAACACTCATTAGCCATATACATGCCATATGTATCTTGGCATGGTCAGCATACTTTAATAGTCGCTTCAGGCCTCAACATCTACAAATAGTATGATTTTATTTTTAATATTCACATTTGATTAAAAGTCTGGCTAGCTATTGCCTGGTATCAAGAACTCCTAGTCACCAGGTGAGGCTATCTTAAAGTCGTCTTTGTTAGTAACGGTACTGGTGTTTTTAAAATCAGGTTTTAAAATGGGATTGCACAATCACAAATTCCATAGGGAACTATTGCAATCCATTCCAATCAGCACCACTGTTAACTCATCTTAAAGGCACAGTTTACTTGAAAATTGTTGTTGTTTAAAAAGATAGATAATCCCTTTATTACCCATTCCCCAGTTTTGCATAACCAATACTGTTATAGGAATACAATTTTTACCTCTGTGATTACCTTATATCCAAGCCTCTGCAGACTGCCCCGTATCTCTATATACAAAAAGGGGTTAATAAGGAAGAACCATAAAGGTGATTTATCTATAAATGCAATAATTACTCAAATCACTGGATGCACTTTTAGAGGGGTAGTTGCACTAGAGAGACTCACTGAATTATGAGTTGCAAGAAGCAGACAACAAGAAAAAGGTTGCAAACCCCTCAATTAATATGTGATAGAATATAGAAATTAAATATATTTAAAATAAGTAGGATGTATTGTAACCATTCATATCATCATTTTATTAAACAGAATAAAGACACATTCATAAATAAAAACTCTTAAACTCTGCTGCTTAAAAAATTGAAAGAGTGCTGTGTAGGGATAATCTAAGCAAATAAGGTAATATAAACCGTTGAGAATAACAAGCTCAGTTATCATTACTGGGATGTAAAGGTATAATTAATGCCTGGTTTCAAAGAGCATCTAATATGACTTTATTTATTGACTAGTTGGTAAGCCTACCCAGAGGGCAGTCTAAGGCCCCTATTTATCAAGGTCTGGCGGACCTGATCCAACAGTGCGGATCAGGTCCGCCAGACCTCGCTGAATACGGCGAGCAATATGCTCGCCGTATTCAGCATTGCACCAGCAGCTCACAAGAGCTGCTGGTGCAACGCCGCCCCCTGCAGACTCGCTGCCAATGGGCCGCCAGCAGGGGGGAGTCAATCAACCCGATCGTACTCGATCGGGTTGATTTCCAGCGATGTCTGTCCGCCTGCTCTGAGCAGGCGGACAGGTTATGGAGCAACGGTCTTTGTGACCGCTGCTTCATAACTGCTGTTTCTGGCGAGCCTGCAGGCCCACCAGAAACACGGGGCATCAAGCTCCATTCAGAGCTTGATAGATAGGCCCCTATGTGTTGTTAAAACAAATAAAAAAAATTGAACTACAAAACAAAATAAACAAATTGTCAAAAATAAACAAATTAAACCTAATCCCTAAGAAAATTAAAAAGCTCCCCCGAAAATAAAAACACCCTCTAAAATAAAGTCCCCCCCATTCAGCTCTTTTGCTGCCCATCCCTAATCTAAAACATTTTTAAATAAAATTAAAAAAACCTCTAGTCTAAACCCCCCCAAAAAATAAAAATAAAACCTAATCCCTATGAAAAAAAAAAATAAAATAAAAAAAAAACACCCTCTAATCTAATGCTAAACTACCAATAGCCCTTAAAAGGGATTTTTGTAGGGCATTGCCCCCCCCCCCCAACAGTAAAACCCACCACCCACCAAACCCCCCAAAATAAATAAACCTAACACTAAAAAACCTAAAGTATCCATTTTGCTGCCCATCCCTAATCTAATATATATATATATATATATATATATATATATATATATATATATATATATATATATATATATATATATTAATAAAATCTGTCTAAACCCCAAAAATTAAAAAAAATTAAACCTAAGTTTAAATTAAGCTAAAATTACAGAAAATAAAAAAATCTAAGTTATCAAATTTAAAAAAAATTATACCTAATCCCTATTAAAATAAAAAAGCCCCCCCAAAATAAAAACACCCCCTACTCTAAGAATAAACTACCAGTAGCCTTTAAAATCGCTTTTTGCAGGGCATTGCCCCAAGATAAACAGCTCTTTTACATTAAAAATACACAAAGTCCCCCCTAACAGTAAAACCCCCCACCCACCAAACTCCCAAAATAAAAAACCTAACACTAAAAAACCTAAACTGCCCATTGCCCTGAAAAGGGCATTTGTTGGGCATTGCCGTTAAAAGGGCATTTAGCTATTTTACAAAATGCCCACCCTAATCTAAATAAAATAAAAACCCCAAAAAAATTTAAAGAAGACCGGCAACCCTGGAACTGAAGACCGGTGATCCTGGAACCGAAGACCGGTGACACTGGAACTGAAGACTGGCGACCGTGGAGCCATGGGGCGTGGAGGATCCTCTTTATATGATCGCCTCGTACACTGGATAGTAAATTCAAGGTATGCGATTAAAAATGGCGTCCCTTGAATTCCTATTGGCTGATTTGATTCTTCAAATTCAAATCAGCCAATAGGATAAGAATTTCAGTAGCTCTCATCCTATTGGCTGATTTGAACAGCCAATAGGATTTGAGTAGCTCTCATCCTATTGGCTGATTTGAATTTGATTAATCAAATCAGCCAATAGAAATACTTTAATCGCGTACCTTGAATTCACTATTCAGTGTACGGCGGCAATCGGAAGAAGAGGATCCTCCATGCTCCATGACTCCACGGTCGCCAGTCTTCAGTTCCAGAAGGTGGATTTTTTCACCACCCTGCCATTTTCTGAATCCACCTGGATGCAGCTTCGCTTCATCCAGGTGAGTTCTTTTGGCTACGCGTTATGATGCCTCAATTAAACTCCTTCTATAGCTAGAAGTTATTTTAGGAGTATCTTGCCCTCATGCATTAGGTACAACCATCGTTTAGATAGCCAAATGAATAACGATTAAATTCTCTATTTAACGGTAGCGGGCAGAGTAAGCAAAGTTAAAATTAGAGAGACAAACTCTCAAACACCGGTCCCCACCTAATAACTCTTAATTCAGTGTGCCCCCTTATCTCAATTTGCTATTTACAGACTTGAATTTTAGCCAATCAGTGCTGACTCATAAATAACTCCACAGGAGTGAGCATAATGTTATCAATAAGACATGCATGAACTAACAATAACTGTGAAAAAACGTCAAAATGCACTGTTATAAGAGGCAGCCTTCAGTGGCTTAGAAGTCAGTTTATGAGCCTACATAAGTTTAGCTTTCAACAAAGTATACCAAGAGAACAATGCCAATTTGATGATAAAAGTAAACTGGAAAGTTGTTTAAAATTGCATGCCCTATCTGAATCTTGAAAGTTTTATTTTGACTTGATTGTCCCTTTAATGCATATTTTATGTTGTGAGGATGGGCAGACTGTGCACTATTTTTCTATAGCTATATGGTCGCTTTTCAACTTTGACAAGTATTTTTTTTTTAATGTTTATAAAATTGTTTCCATTTTGCCTTGAACTAAAGATAAGATGGCGACTACAGGTTTTTATGCATGAAACTTTTAATATCTTATTATACTGATCTTAACATTATTTAAACTCTAAATAACATTGTATCTGCCTAGGACATGCTTAAACAAAATCGTGACTTTGTGACTGGGTGTTTATAGGAGACGCTCTTGAAGATACAATAAGCTTAAAATTGGTCACGAAAATTGGAACATTATTGAACTTATGGTCACAAATACTTGTTTGAGTTTCAGAACTTCTCAGCCCATAGGAGAAATAGGGCTTTTATTGAGGATTCAAAAACCCATTTGCTAGTGCAGGAACAGCTGAAAACACACTATTGTGATCACACTAAATCAAAAAGTAGCTTTTTTCGGCAGGAAAAAAGCTGAAAAAACATACATTTTGCTTACCTGATAATTTCATTTCCATCTGTGGGAGGAAAGTCCACTGCTTCATTCATTACTTGTAGGAATTAAGAACCTGGCAACCAAGAGGAGGCAAAGACACCCCAGTCAAAGGCTTAAATATCTTCTCCACTCCCCTCATCCCCCAGTCATTCTGCCAAGAGAACAAGGAACAGTAGGAGAAATATCAGGGTATAAATAGTGCCAAAAGAACAATATTAAATTTAGGTCCGCCTCTCGGAGAAATGGGCAGGAGCAGTGGACTCTCCTTCCACAGATGGAGGAGAGTCTACTGCTTCATTCATTACTTGTGGGAACAAATACCCAAGCTCTAGAGGACACTGAATGAAGAAAACGGGAGGGTATAAGGTGGCAGACCCTATACAGAGGGCACCACAGCCTGTAGAACCTTTCTCCCAAAAGCTGCTTCTGCCGAAGCAAAAAACATCAAATATGTAAAATGTTGCAAAAGAATGTAAAAAGGACCAAGTAACCGCCTTACAAATCTGCTCTATAGAAGCCTCACTCTTAAAGGCCCAAGAAGAGGCCACAACTCTAGTTGAATGAGCTGTAATCCTCAGAGGAGGTGTATGTCCCATCGTCTCAATGTGAAATGGAAAGCACTCATCAGCCAAAAGATAAGGAAGTCGAAGAGGCCCTTTGACCCCCCACGCTTCCTGGAGAGATCATAAACAGATAAAGAAGTTTGTCTAAATTCCTACATGGCCTGAAATTACATTGAAAGGAACCACAATCTCTTGATTGGTGTTATGAATTGACACAACCTTAGGAAAAAAAACAAACTTGGTTCGTAGAACAACCTTACCAGCATGGAAAGCCAGATAAGGAGGGACACATTGCAAGGCAGTAATCACAGATACTCTGCGCGCAGAAGCAATAGCCCATAGAAAAGGAACCTTCCAAGACATAGGTTAATGTCTATGTCATGCATAGGCTCCAACGGAGCCCGTGCAAAACCTAAAGAACAAGATTCAAACTCCAAGGAGGAGCAATAGATCTAAACACAGGTCTGATCCTAGCAGAGCCTTAACAAGTGACTGCACATCTTGAAGCTCAGCGAACCTCTTGTGCAGTAACACAAACAGGGCCGAAATCTGACTCCTCAGGGGATTTGTAGAAAAACCCTTCTCCAGTTCATCCTGGAGAACCAAAAAAGTAGGTCCTCCACACCTTATGATAGATGCGACGAGCAACCAGCTACGAGCTTGAACAAGAGTATAAATAACACTCTCAAACCACCCTCTCTTGGCTAGGACTGTGTTCAATCTCCACGCAGTCAGCCTCAGAGATCTAGACATAGATGAACAAAAAGACCTTGGTCAGCAGATCCCTGCGACAAGGTAATTTCCACGGAGGAGGTAACGACATCCCCACTAGTCCGCGAACCATATCCTTCACAACCAAGACAGAGCAATCAGTATCACTGACGCCTGCTTAATTCGAGCCACTACACTAGGAAGTAGTAGTAACAACCGTAAAAGATAAATTAGATTGAACCTTCAAGGCACTGCTAATGCATCTGTTAGCTCCGCCTGAGGATCCCTATACCTCGACCCATATCTGGGTAACTAGGTAATGAGATGTCATAAGATCTTCCTCTTGCAAATCCCTGCAAACACTCGGGATGGAGAGACTACCCCCTCGATTAAATTATTGTCTGCTGAGGAAATCCACTTCCCAGTTGTCCACACCAGGAATGTGGATCGCTGACAGCAAACAAATGTGGGTCTCCGCCCACTATAGAATCCGAGATACTTCCCTCATAGCTAGGGAACTTCTCGTTCCCCCCTGATGGTTGATGTAAGCCACTGAGGATATATTGTCTGATTGGAATCTGATAAACTGGGACGAACCCAGCAGAGGCCAAGCCTTCAGAGCATTGTATATTGCTCGAAGATCCAAAATGTCCATAGGCCCTTCCAGACAGACTCGCAACCGTAGTCACAATAACCCAGAATGGTCTTGAGATGGACATCCCTTGGGACAAGTGATCCGGACCAAAACCCCAGAGAGTGATTCTCTCAATGAGTTGTCCAGAGAAATCTGTTGAGACAGATCTGAATGATTGCTGTTCCACTGCTTCAGCATGCGCAGTTGTAACAGTCTGAGGTGGATACTGGATAAGTAATAGTTAAATTAAAATTATTTAGATAAGTGTGATGTTTGTAGTTGACCACATGGTGGCAGCATTTGGCTGTTAATGTTATACCTGACTTTTCAGGTGTTACAATTAGCTGTGCAGGTGTGACTTATTTTGGGTATATAAGAAGTGAATCAGTGTCTGTTTGTTATGCAAGATTAAGGACTTGTGTCTGAAACGTTGCTGATTTTTTTGATCTTGGCTCAATAAAGAAAATTATTCACTGAACTTGGTGGTGCGACTATCATCTCTTGTGAAACCTGGCAAGGAAATGGTGTCCATGCCGGACACCATGAGACCAATCACCTCCATACACCGAGCCACAGATGGCCTTAAGGAGGTCTGGAGGGCAAGACATGTTGAAGCTAGAATGCAATGTCTCTGGTCTGTTAGAAAAATTCTCATGTCTATGGAAACTATTATAGTACCCGGGAATTCCACCCTGGTACTCGATAGAAGAAAACTCTCTCTAGAATTATCTTCCATCCATGGGATTGAAGAAGACAGAGGAGAAATGGTCCACTCTCCGAAAAACTTCTTGGAGAATGCCAGGTTGGCCGGGATCAACCCCGTTTTCAACAACTTGGAGGCAGTTATGCTCCCCACTATACCAGCTAGACCAAACAGAAGATCAATAAACTGAAAGTGCTGATCCAGGAACGCAAACTCTAGGGACTGGAAGTGGTCCTTGAGGATTGGTACGTGAAGGGAGCATCCTTCAGATCTATCGTGGTCATGAACTGCCCTTCTCGAACGAGAGGAAGAATGGACCTATTGTCTTGAATGAGGGGACATTTAAAACCTGTTTAAGCACATCAGGTTCAAATCGGATGGAAAGTTCCCTCCTTCTTTGGAACCACGAAAAGGTTTGAATAGTATCTCAAACCTCTCACTGCAATAGGCACAATAACTCCTAAGAGAACAGATTCCGTACATACCCCAGAAAGGCTGAACTGCCCTTGGGTGGCAGAGATTTGAAACCTATCTTGTGACACTGAGATATGACATCCAGGACCCATGGATCCTGCACGTCCCTGAACCAAGCGACTGAAAAGAGCGTCAGTTTGCCCCCTACATGATCCAGAAGAGGACCGGGAACCACCCATTCATGCTGACTTAGACTCGGCAGGCTTCTTACTTCAGGCTTAACGGAGGACTGCTGACATGGGCTTTATCAAAACTAAAAGAACGTAAATTGTCCTTAGACTCGTATATATTATCTTGCGGTAGAAGGGCACCCTTGTCCCCCTGTGACCATGGAGATAATTGAGTCCAGGCCTGGACCAATCAAAATCATTCCCTTAAAGGGGAGGGAAAGAAGTCTAGACTTAGAAGTCATATACGCAGACCATGACTTCAGCCAGAGCCCGACGGCCCTGAACGGAAAAGGCTGAAGCCTTAGCATTTTGGCGATTAATAATCTGCTTAATAGCATCACAGATAAAAAAAATTAGCAACCCTCAAGGCCGTAAATCTTTCCTGAGTAACATCGAGGGGACCTCTCCACCCCAATCAATCCTTTAAGGAGTCACAGCAGAAGGTGGTTTCTCCAGCAACCACGGCAATGGCTGCCTCCGGTTGAAAGTAACAAATATCTGTATGTTGAAAACAACTGTCTTAACAGAGTTTCCATCCTTTATCTATGGGCTCTTAAAATGAAGAGCTATCCTCAACAGGGATAGTAATACGTTTAGCAAGGGTGAAGATAGGGCCATCCCTTTTAGGGACAGAACCTCACAACTCCATTGAGAGTTCAGGGCCGGGAGAAGAGAGGAACAATCCAGTCCCATTCATTTTTAATATGTTCACCATCTAACAGGAACAGGGAAGAATAAGGTACCACCCTGTCTTCAAACTCTATCCAATTTAGGAATTAAAGGTTCCTCAGGCAATTTGGCCTCTGGAACCACTGAATTCACCAAAAAACTTCCTTTAGAAGAAAGCGTAAATTCCTAAAAATAAAGTCTGGTTCCTCCGCAGCCGGAGGTTTAGAGGCAGCAGACTCCGACCCCGAATGTTCATACTCTGAAGTCTCAAAAAGAACTTCATCTTTTGATAACCCTATCAGTTAAATCCAATACATTATCTGAAGGAGTGCAATACATAACCATTCGCTTACTCTTAGCAGGGCGAGGTAAAGCATTAAAGCAGACTTGGGCCAGCACTACATCGGTCCAATATAAGACAAAAAAATTTGGAAGCCCCCCTGTCCAAGCACTTCCTGGAAAGAAGTCATGGCATTAGCCAGTTGAGATGGCAAGTCATTGAACAAGTTAAGACGCCCAGGAATTGCATGGACAGGGAGAAACTATTAAAACAAAGGTAAATGTGGTGGATCCATAGACTTGAAACATTGATCCCAAAGGGACTTAATAGAGATTTTGATTTAATTGTAGTATAAGGTGGCACAATTCAAATTGCTATTCCCAATAATGTTATATCTAGTTCTTAAAATTTGCAGGTCATTAGACACACCTCTATCTATATATTCCTCTTGGAAAAATGAGCGCTAAACAAAAATTTATTCAAAATTGTGTACAGATTTATTGATATTCTTTAAAAAAAATTATAAAACAATTTAAAAAACAGTTTAAAAACCTGACACCGGTGCCTTCTAGATTCACAGAGTTTGAGTGATAAAAGATATACAAATGTATCTAATATGTTAAACAGTCATACAAATTTATCTATTTTATAAAATGTTTCTAAAATACCATTTATAAAGTTGCTCTCAAGATTCTAGTTTGCAATTTACAGTATCTCTATCTTCCGTAATAAAGGGATGAATATAGCTTTGTATTTTATACACTACTTGCAATTTATGTTCACAGAGTGAGTAACGTAGTGGTCCAAATTATAGATTGTCTTTCGTAAGAAGATTATAACGTCCAATGTTACCTTATAGTGTATCTGACTGATTACACTATACTGGTGAGTCCGTGGTATAAAACGTTTGTTGAGCAAATAATCCCCAATAAATTTCTTCTGATGTTTGAGCTTTAGCTATTTATGTTGGTGTTGTGGTGTTTATGTCCCCGTTTTTGTCAGATCCTTGCTTAGTAACTTTCAGTTGTAGATGATCTTCCTTTCGGTCAGTGACCGATCGCCTGCTGTTGATGTGACCGCTCCTCCTGAGATCTTTCTTTAGCGGTTTTCTACCTGCGGTCCGTGATTAACCGCTTGTTGTTGTAGCTTTTGACTTTGTGAGACCTTTTATGTTGAGAGTCTCTCGATGATACTCGATGTGAATAGTGGTTGGAGATTGTGGTAGTCCTTACTGGACCTGGATGGTAATTGTCAGTTTTCAAGAGGGCACAAAAAGGCTTTGTTTGTATTTAGCACAATCAGTTTGGCCAGTAGTCAGGTGTCTGATCCTCCTTTCGGTCAGTGACCGATCGCTTACTGTTGGTGTGACCGCTCCTCCTGAAAAGTCTCTTGTTGGTTTTCTTTTTGCGGTCCGTAGTTAACCGCTTGCTGTTAAAGCTTCTCTCTTAGTGAGCCCTTAAATGTTGGGGGTACTTGATGATCTTTAGTGCGGACAAATAGTGAACCGCTAAAGGTTGCAAATAGCGGTAGTCTTGGCGGACTTGAGAGAAGTAAATGAGTGTTCCAAGAAGAGCAAAAGAGCTCAGTTTGTTCCTTATTCACCACAATCAGTGTGGCTATTACTCTGGTATCAACGCGTTTCGGCTGGGCAGCCTTTCTCAAGATACCAGTAAGGTGGATTCTTGGCTATTTAAAGCCTGGTTATTAACTCTTGGGTTGCTGATCTTAATTACATAACGTATTTCACTTGAATTTTGATATTGGATATTTTGAAATGTATACTTATAATTGTTACTTTCTTTAACCTTTTAAAGCTGTTATGCCGTTCCATTCCGTCATAATTAGACTGGGCTTTAAAGCCGTTATGACGGAATGGAACTTCATAACTAACGGCTGTCCTGAAGCCTTCTGTGCTTCAGGGATTTAATCGCGGTCTGGAGGGCGTTCCTAGGATTGTAGGGACGCCCCCCAGATGCGATCCAATAATGCCGATGTAGGCACTTTAACCCTGTCACGAAAGGGTTAATGTATGGTACGCTTAAACATTAGTAAGACCTGAAAATACTTTATGTAAATTTGTCACAACATATATCTCAGAGTGTGTGGTAGTCTGCAGGTATATATTTAATCCAACTCCTGCAGTCATTAAATATACCAAAAGGAATATGTAGACACATATGGATCTTAGCAATGGAAACTGTATATCAAAACTTTATAATGTAAAAGCTTCTATTATTATGGGATACAAGGGTTTAATTTAACATTTGAGTTTTAAATAATAAATTCACTGTATTATGTATTTTAATCGGACATTTCTTATATATTGTAGTGGGTCATTTCTACAGTAGGGGTGAGGGCGTGTAGTTTATATATTGAGTGGCATGGAATGGTTTGCAAAATGTACTTTACATAATGTGACTAATTCCATTATATAATGGCATTCAGATCTAATTAGCTATTTAAGCCCTTTGGGTATAGGGTGCCCATTTTAAAGATCAGTTCAGCCTCTTGGTATAGTAGTCTTTTTTCTAAATTCCCTCCTCTACACTATAAAATTTTGACATACAGTTTACATTGCTAAGATCCATATGTGTCTACATATTCCTTTTGGTATATTTAATGACTGCAGGAGTTGGATTAAATATATACCTGCAGACTACCACACACTCTGAGATATATGTTGTGACAAATTTACATAAAGTATTTTCAGGTCTTACTAATGTTTAAGCGTACCATACATTAAAGAAAGTAACAATTATAAGTATACATTTCAAAATATCCAATATCAAAATTCAAGTGAAATACGTTATGTAATTAAGATCAGCAACCCAAGAGTTAATAACCAGGCTTTAAATAGCCAAGAATCCACCTTACTGGTATCTTGAGAAAGGCTGCCCAGCCGAAACGCGTTGATACCAGAGTAATAGCCACACTGATTGTGGTGAATAAGGAACAAACAGAGCTCTTTTGCTCTTCTTGGAACACTCATTTACTTCTCTCAAGTCCGCCAAAAATCACCGCTATTTGCAACCATTAGCGGTTCACTATTTGTCCGCACTAAAGATCATCAAGTACCCCCAACATTTAAGGGCTCACTAAGAGAGAAGCTTTAACAGCAAGCAGTTAACTACGGACCGCAAAAAGAAAACCAACAAGAGACTTTTCAGGAGGAGCGGTCACACCAACAGTAAGCGATCGGTCACTGACCGAAAGGAGGATCAGACACCTGACTACTGGCCAAACTGATTGTGCTAAATAAAAACAAAGCCTTTTTGTGCCCTCTTGAAAACTGACAATTACCATCCAGGTCCAGTAAGGACTACCACAATCTCCAACCACCATTCACATCGAGTATCATCGAGAGACTCTCAACATAAAAGGTCTCACGAAGTCAAAAGCTACAACAACAAGTGGTTAATCATGGACTGCAGGTAGAAAACCGCTAAAGAAAGATCTCAGGAGGAGCGGTCACATCAACAGCAGGCGATCGGTCACTGACCGAAAGGAGGATCATCTACAACTGAAAGTTACTAAGCAAGGATCTGAAAAAAAACGGGGACATAAACACCACACCACCAACATAAATAGCTAAAGCTCAAACATCAGAAGAAATTTATTGGGGAATCTGGGGATTATTTGCACAACAAACGTTTTATACCACGCACTCACCAGTATAGTGTAATCAGTCAGATACACTATAAGGTAACATTGGACATTATAATCTTCTAACGAAAGACCATCTATAATTTTGACCACTACGTTACTCACTCTGTGGACATAAATTGCAAGTATTGTATAAAATACAAAGCTATATTCATCCCTTTATTACGGAAGATAGAGATGCTGTAAATTGCAAACTAGAATCTTGAGAGCAACTTTGTAAATGGTATTTTAGAAACATTTTATCAAATAGATTAATTTGTATGACTGTTTAAAATTTGTATATCTTTTATCACTCAAACTCTGTGAATCTAGAAGGCACCGGTGTCAGGTTTTTATACTGTTTTTTAAATTGTTTTATAATGTTTTATAAGGAATATCAATAAAACTGTACACAATTTTGAATTAATTTTTGTTTAGCGCTCATTTTTCCAAGAGGAATATATAGATAGAGGTGTGTCTAATGACCTTCAAATTTTAAGAATTAGATATAACATTATTGGGACTAGCAATTTGAATTGCACCACCTTATACTACAATTAACTTACAAACTTTTGGGATAACGTTTTAAAGGTGAGCTATATTCCCTACCAATCACTCAGTCTACTCCAATCTTTGTCTATTTAAGAGATTTTGATTTAACCTGCTTCTCTTAAATCTTATTAATCAATATGGTCTAGTTCTAAGGGAATTTCTATCCTAATATGTAAAAAAAACTAAATTATTAAATCTAGTTAAATGGCTTCAAACAAGTTCTCTATTTCTAAAGGGCTGTGTATAAAGTACATTGCTTTGGATGTAATATATGTCAATCCTTTCGTAGGAAGTTTTTGATAGTATTGTAGCTTAGACTTCATATGCTTACCAGCTTGAGCAAAAAGTAGGATGTAAAATATCAAAACCTGAGATACAAAATAAGGCCTAGATTTGGAGTTCGGCGTTAGCCGTGAAAACCAGCGTTAGAGGCTCCTAACGCGGGTTTCTTACGCACTCCGGTATTTCGAGTTTATTTACCGCCACTCAAAATACACCTAACGCTCACATTTCTACCGCCACCTCAGACCCAGTAGTAAACATATACCGACAAAAAAAACATCCACGAATCACAAAACAAATATTACACAAAGTACACTTACACTCATACAAACACTACACTATATTTATTTTTCATATTTAATTTTTTTTCTGCAAAATACAAAGGATTAAAGTTGCGAGATCTCGGGTGTTTGAAAAAATTCCACACAAATACATTTTCCCATTGACTTACATGGACATACGGGAAAAGACCCTCATATACCTACATCTAACTAATAACATTATCACAAACATACACTCATCGATGCATACAAACAATATACACCACATGACATACACAAAATATTTATTTATTACAAAAAGAACACGATTTAGTTACTTTTTCACACAAGCTCATGACGTCACTCACTTTACGAGGAAAACCAGTCTTAG
Source organism: Bombina bombina (assembly GCF_027579735.1). NCBI lineage: Eukaryota > Metazoa > Chordata > Amphibia > Anura > Bombinatoridae > Bombina > Bombina bombina. The sequence continues at coordinate 956,782,894 of NC_069502.1, read as the reverse complement.
AAAAAAAAATTAGAAATCTTTAGAGCCTCCATTGACTTCTATTGGGAAGACGTGCTCGTGCACGCGAAACCCTCATTTCCCTAACGCACGCAAATAGCGTAGACTGAAAAACTCCAAATACCAGAGCTAGAAAATACATGATTTCATGCGTTAGACCCAGCTATGATAAATAGATTAAGAAATGACTATTTCCCTATGGTGGACTTATGGTTTTTAATTATTGAATATTCACAACACCATAAAATTGTTTCACACTTTTAGATTACATCAACTACAAATCCACATCACTAGTAACACATTATTATTTAAATAAAATTACATTTAAAATTAAAATAAAATTCACTAAACATTTCTGGATTCACAAACAGTACACAATGGGAAACACCTCTCATTTACCTTTATTATTGCATTTCAGTTATTCAACTCATATGCTTGCAGCAACTGCATATTTACATAGGCTTAACACATAATCACTCATGGATGCACATATATTACTTTTAACATTCACTCATACATGTGCATTCAAATGATGGGGGAAAACACATTACATTCTCTACAGGAATCACAAAACACAACATATGGATTTGACTGTACTTTTAACATCATGATTCCATCACAATAAACCATTAGGAATTACCTACAAAAAAAACATCATTACACCAGATTACAGATGTCACTTTATGGGAAGGAACAACAATGCCAGACCGCTATATAGAAGTCAGCATATGTGGGACACAATCACAATATATACGTATATGTACATAACACGTATCACCCATGACGCAACCACAAAGCACACATTTATATTTTATTCAGCACACAATAACAATGTAGCACAATACAACAACACAATGAGGATTTCAGAACTACATAGGCAGGTTAAGAATATCATGACGTCATTAGAAGATTCAACCATACACATCACAGATTCACCACTGTACCGCCCCTTTAGGAACTTTAACACTCAATACTACAATACAACATATACGTAAACCACACTTTTGAACAGCATTATTATGGAGATTTCAATGGGACAATTAAGAAATATTGTCAGATCGCAAATCAATTATATATATATAATACTACAGATGGCAGCCGGAAGTTATTCAGTATTAGTGCAATTTTTATGGGACGCATACAATATTGTCAGATCTAAAATCACTTATATATACAATACTACAGATGACAGACGGGAAGTTCGGAATTATTATTGCGATTTGAATGGGACGCATACAATATTGACAGCTCGGCAATCATTTATATATATAATACTACAGATGACAGCCGGAAGTTATTCAGTATTAGTGCGATTTGAAAGGGACGCATACAATATTGACAGCTCGGCAATCACTTATATATATAATACTACAGATGACAGCCGGAAGTTATTCAGTATTAGTGCGATTTGAAAGGGACGCATACAATATTGACTGCTCGGCAATCACTTATATATATAATACTACAGATGACAGACGGAAGTTCGGAATTATTATTGCGATTTGAAAGGGACGCATACAATATTCACATCTCGGAAATCACTTATATATACAATACTACAGATGACAGCCGGAAGTTATTCAGTATTAGTGCCATTTGAATGGGACGCATACAATATTGACAGCTCGGCAATCACTTATATATACAATACTACAGATGACAGCCGGAAGTTATTCAGTATTAGTGCCATTTTAATGGGACGCATACAATATTGACAGCTCGGCAATCACTTATATATACAATACTACAGATGGCAGACGGGAAGTTCTGAATTATTATTGCGATTTGAAAGGGACGCATACAATATTCACATCTCGGCAATCACTTATATATACAATACTACAGATGGCAGACGGGAAGTTCGGAATTATTATTGCGATTTTAAAGGGACGCATACAATATTGACTGCTCGGCAATCACTTATATATACAATACTACAGATGGCAGACGGGAAGTTCGGAATTATTATTGCGATTTTAAAGGGACGAGTACAATATTGACAGCTCGGCAATCACTTATATATACGATACTACAGATGGCAGATGCTACTTTATCGTTTACAAACAATATTGCAGCAACATTGATCGATCACATTCAATGCACATTATACACAACTATGCACTTTCATTCATGTTAGCCTGGACGTGTGCTTGTTACTATAAGATCGCGTTTAAGAAATATTGATTACGCATATGATCAAACATTACAAACATGCACTGTATGTGTGATATTTGACACTTTCACATTGAGATTCATTTGGGGAAAACAACATTTCAGCAAACAACAAAAAAACGCCCACTGTGAAAGCATTTGCGCCGCTCACATACAAACAGGTGAATACAATCAGCAATCATTACAAACTCACTACCATTGGACTAATCGTACTATAAATCCCCCAAACAACATGGCCAATGCATCACTTGTGATCCACATCAGATCAAGTGCTTACCTTGTTACGCTGTTTTGAAAGATGGATGACGATGACATGGTAGACGCTGCTGGTGCTGCTATTGGCGAACTAGCTGTTGGTCGAATCAGGCAGCCTCGGCGGCTCAGACCGAGACGAAGGGGTCGTCTGGTTCGAGGTCCTCCTGTCTACAGGGTGAGACCCACCTTGGAAAACATGAGCGACTTTGAGGTTTTTGATAAGTATCGGCTCGATCGCGAACAGCTCATTGGCCTTTACGAGCTTCTTAAACCTCATTTGGAGCCACGTATACAAATAAGGACTGCTGTTCCCCCCATGAGTAAGATGCTAAGCTGTCTATACGTCCTGGCCTCCGGGAGTTTTCAATCCGGAGAACTGTACATGCATGGCCTGGCTCAAGGTACATTCTCTGTGGTGTTTGATAACTTTCTGGATGCCATGGTACGTATCAGTAAGCAATACATAGGATTCCCACAGAATGATGGTGATTGGAGGTGCCTGAAGCGGGAATTCTTTGATATTGCTCAATTGCCCAATGTCTTGGGAGCCATTGATTGTACCCACATTGCGCTGCGTGCTCCAATTGATGACTTGCCCTTCAGAAATCGCAAACATTTTCATAGCCTCAACGTGCAGTATGTTTGTGACGCACGGATGAGGATTATGCATGTGTATGCGAATTTTGGAGGGGCTTGTCATGATGCCCTGCATCCTCTCTCTGTCGTCCCTGTGGAGACAGTTTGAGGAAAGACAAATGCCCCCTGGTTATCTCGTTGGTGAGTATTTGTGCACAACATGGTTAATTAGTTTGACAATTGCCCCTGTATTTTTTAAATGTTAGCGTCATGTTCAGCTATAGGATGCAATTTAACCATTTGTTATTTACCGACGCTAATGTTTACTTTTATTTAAATGCAGATATGTAGCATGTCTTACCTTAAGTGCTCAGATAGAGAATGCAATGTAACCATGTAGTTCGCATTTTACACAATGTTTGTTTTCTGAAAAATACGCATATGTAGCATGTCTTAGCTGAAATGGGAAGATATTATCTCATGCAATTTAACCCTGTCATTGTCTCTTTCCGCTAATGTCTAGTTTTATTTAAATGCAGATATGTAGCATGTCTTACCTTAAGTGCTCAGATAGAGAATGCAATGTAACCATGTAGTTAGCATTTTACACAATGTTTGTTTTCTGAAAAATACGCATATGTAGCATGTCTTAGCTGAAATGGGAAGATATTATCTCATGCAATTTAACCCTGTCATTGTCTCTTTCCGCTAATGTCTAGTTTTATTTAAATGCAGATATGTAGCATGTCTTACCTTAAGTGCTCAGATAGAGAATGCAATGTAAACATGTAGTTAGCATTTTACACAAGGTTTGTTTTCTGAAAAATACGCATATGTAGCATGTCTTAGCTGAAATGGGAAGATATTATCTCATGCAATTTAACCCTGTCATTGTCTCTTTCCGCTAATGTCTAGTTTTATTTAAATGCAGATATGTAGCATGTCTTACCTTAAGTGCTCAGATAGAGAATGCAATGTAACCATGTAGTTAGCATTTTACACAATGTTTGTTTTATGAAAAATACGCATATGTAGCATGTCTTAGCTGAAATGGGAAGATATTATCTCATGCAATTTAACCCTGTCATTGTCTCTTTCCGCTAATGTCTAGTTTTATTTAAATGCAGATATGTAGCATGTCTTACCTTAAGTGCTCAGATAGAGAATGCAATGTAAACATGTAGTTAGCATTTTACACAAGGTTTGTTTTCTGAAAAATACGCATATGTAGCATGTCTTAGCTGAAATGGGAAGATATTATCTCATGCAATTTAACCCTGTCATTGTCTCTTTCCGCTAATGTCTAGTTTTATTTAAATGCAGATATGTAGCATGTCTTACCTTAAGTGCTCAGATAGAGAATGCAATGTAAACATGTAGTTAGCATTTTACACAAGGTTTGTTTTCTGAAAAATACGCATATGTAGCATGTCTTAGCTGAAATGGGAAGATATTATCTCATGCAATTTAACCCTGTCATTGTCTCTTTCTGCTAATGTCTAGTTTTATTTAAATGCAGATATGTAGCATGTCTTACCTTAAGTGCTCAGATAGAGAATGCAATGTAAACATGTAGTTAGCATTTTACACAAGGTTTGTTTTCTGAAAAATACGCATATGTAGCATGTCTTAGCTGAAATGGGAAGATATTATCTCATGCAATTTAACCCTGTCATTGTCTCTTTCCGCTAATGTCTAGTTTTATTTAAATGCAGATATGTAGCATGTCTTACCTTAAGTGCTCAGATAGAGAATGCAATGTAAACATGTAGTTAGCATTTTACACAAGGTTTGTTTTATGAAAAATACGCATATGTAGCATGTCTTAGCTGAAATGGGAAGATACAGAATAATATAGAAAGTTATTTTTTGGATGTTTCTGACAACTTTTAATATGGATTATCGTGTACAAAAAAATATTTATAAAACAATATACTAGTTTAAGGATTCTGTTTGAATTATGTTCTGTTCAAAATTTATAGGTGATTCTGGGTACATGAGCCGGCCTTGGCTCATTACCCCCTTGCGTAGCCCGACTGATGTGTCTGAGGAGCGCTACAATAGGGCTCATAAGAGAACCAGGGCGGTGGTTGAAAGGATGTTCGGGCTCCTGAAGATGAGATTCAGGTGCCTGGACCGTTCTGGAGGAGCACTCCAGTACAACCCAAAGAAGGTGGCTAAGATCGTTGTAGCCTGTAGCGTCCTGCATAATATTGCACAGCGGGCTGGGATGCTGCAGGCCGTCCCGGTGGACAGAGACCTCCTCAGAGATGAGGAGGATGATCCTGTTCTAGAGGGGGAATTCCAGGACGAGGGACTTGATGTCAGAGCAGACGTCATCAACCGCCACTTTAGACGGTAAAGAATAGAAGTTACACTGGAGTATTTTCAATAGATGTGAACTCTAGGGAAATGACAAGTAGAGAATTGTGCAAACATGTTAGGATTGATCAAATGTTAGAATAATTTTTTTATTTATTAATATAGGTGATGCTCTGGGCATTGGGTCCTATAGCGAGTCTTTGCCACCTGGTTTTTAAAGAGGACATCAGATGGTAAGTAGAAATGTATGGACTGTTGCTGGCATGAATTGTACACAAATACATCATATGGCATACATTTTCAAAAATATAAATTTGTTTACACATTACTTAAAATGTACATAATCAGAAAGGGATACTCTAGAATGACTATGGTTCAATGTCACACAGAGGTTTGTTCTGCTCAATATTACTCATCTTCACACTTGATAGAAAATAACACAGGTTCATACACAGGCTTAGTAAGCTAGTGACAGAAATTTATTATGAAATGGGGGGTGGGAGAGGGGTACAGAACTGATTCACACACTTGTATCAATTCTTTTGAAAATATTTCTTCCATTAGGGAGATGACTTAATCTAAAGACTGAAAGGGAACAATTTGAAGCCTGACAGTGAAGATTGCCCAGACTGACAGTGGGGAAAAAGCCAAGATTGAAATTGAAGTATACCAATGGGATCATGTCTGGCATTATCTTTCAATTCTGCTGACCTTGAAAACCATACAAAGACATGTTCACATGGTAAGTGCAAACTATTTGATAGAATAAGGCTGTGGAGACATCCTATTGGAGACACTTAGATGATTTTCTATTTTGTAGATGGTATTTCCCAGTCCTCTATTTAATGAACTGATGAATAAGACACCTATTGAAGATAAACTGTTTACCCCTGAATTGACTTTCAAAGACCATGCATTGTCCAGGTTGGTGTACCAATGCATGCTAGTGAAGACTGTTGAATATTAGTAGCTTACATACATTAGTCATATTTAGTTCTTAATTAGATATGTAGGGATCACAATCAGACACTTAGATGATTGTACTTTTTTAGATGGTATTTCCCAGTCCTCTATTTAATGAACTGATGAATAAGACACCTATTGAAGATCAACTGTTTACCCCTGAATTGACTTTCAAAGACCATGCATTATCCAGGTTGGTGCATGCTAGTTAAGAATCACATGAAGAATGTTGATTATTGTTAGCTTACATACATTAGTCATACTTATTTCATCATTAGATATTTAGGGATCACAATCCGAAAAAGGAATACATATTATAGTTGATATAGAGGTATTTGAATGGACATGAAATCTTACATTTATGTTCAGCATACATATATTGTTGAAATGTGATATACATTATTATGTATAATTTGAATTTTGGATATTTAAATAGAATTTTGAATCAACAATATAATGGTGTATGTATTTCATTTATTTTAAATCAATTTAAGAATTATCTTTAAAAAATGTTGATCAAAGTTAGAGCATAGACACCATATGATTTTAAATGTATTTTATGAATATTTGACAACGTGTGTATTAACTTTGTTCCATTTTTATTATTTGTCATTTCAGATTGGCATCTGATGACTTCCAGGAATATTTAATTATTTTCTATTAAATTTATTTTTACATGTTAATACTAAACATTTTATTATTAAATACATTCTTTTGAACAGATTCTACTAAATATCAATATAATCTGTAAATAAATAAAACTTGGACTCCCATGACTGGTAGATGGCTATTTGACAAGCACATGCATAAGATAAAATAATGCATTAATATTAGAAAATAAAATGCTTCCGAGAATATTAAATTAAAATATATTTTATAACATTAATTGGGGAGTCAGATTCTTCAATGCTTTTCTATTGAAAATGTAGATATTAAAATTATTTTGGATATGTAGTCAAATGTTTTTTATTTTAACTTTTAATAAGGTGAAGTGGTTCAATTACATGAAAGTGACAGTGTTGTTGAATGTAAAAATAATTGTATAAGATCTTGTATCTTCCTTAGGTATCTCAAAACATTATTTGAAGATTTTTTAAAATTATTACATTTATAAATGGTAGGTCATTTAACTTGATATTTTTCCAAAGCTAGTTATTGGATGCCAGGTTAATCTATGTAATTTTCTAGTGGAGTCATTTAACTATACTTAGTAATATTATGTATTTATTACAATCTTACCTCTTGGGTTAGACATCAAATATCTATATAGAATGTAAATTCCCCTTTTGTTTATTTTGTCAATGTTAAATCAAAATACAAAATGTTTGGGTCCTTAAAGGGACATTCACAAAGTATATTGTGTATAGATTTTAAAAAATATCATACAAGAATTTAAACATATTTAGAAAGTACTATAGAATTACATTCAGTCTTTAAATATACTTGTTAAAAAAAACAACAATGCACATATCTTAGTCAATTATATAAGGCATCTATATGCAAACAACAATCAGCATCAAAATAGCCTATGTAGAGATGTATTTAATCCAAGAATATATATAATTACAATATAATGATTGAATAACAAAACATATTAAGTTGGTCAAATATAAGAATATTATACAAAATGCATACATAACATATAGCTTAATGTCCCTCTAAGCTGAAGGCTCAAAAAGACCTCCTTTAATAAATATATTTCAGTCAGTGTGTAAAACAATCTAGAAGTTAATCTAAATTTGCTTTACTCAGATGTTAGACTAATTTAGCAAAAGGAAGGTGCCTAGGTTTATGATATTTTAAGCATTATTGTGAAATGTTTCTTTAAAGGGGCATGAACTCAAAATATACTTAAAGGTAGACAGTTAAAAAAATACTGATTTATATATTCTGAATGAGTATACTATTTTAATCAACTTTAAAACTTGTCTCATATTATGAATGCTCATTGTGATGTTGCTATCATTACTTTAAAAATAAGGCAGTAAATAGCTAATTTATTTGCTTCAGTACTCTGGACAGAACTTGATTGTTTGGAATAATTGATACAACAATCGTCAAGGACAACCCAGGTTTTTATTAAACAATTGTCCGTAATATAAAATATCATTATTGATTTGCAAAGAAACATAACAAGATAACTGTTAACATTTGATAATCGGATTAAATAATAAAGTTCATTAACATTTCATGCTCAATCACCAATGCTAAATTTGTTTGGACAGTGTCCCTTTAAGAGATTTAAATAGTGTATTTACTTCTCTTCCTATCTTGACATACTTTGCTTGAAAAGCATATCGAGATCGGCTCAGTAGATGAAGATTGGTGGATGCACAGAGATGCCTTATGTGATTGTCTCAACCATGTGCATTTAAATTTCTTCTGTTGAGGATATATAAATACTAAGAGAAAATGATTTACATTTTAAAGTCTAAACAATCTTCTATCTCTACAGATCATTTGATACAATTGTTTGTTTGTAATGTCTCTTTAAAACTAAAGACGCCATTGCACAATAACATATATGAGCACTTCAGACAAATACAAGCTCGAGGTTTATTTGCTAATAACAAAGCTGTAGTTTAATATTTATAAACAGATTATCAAATTTACTGACATTCTAACCTGAATTTTAACATTAAGAAATATTGCGTGGGAAACGCATCTTGAAACACCAGATTAGCATCTTTAAACATTAGTCTAATGTCACGCAATAGCACACAATCAAAGTGCATTATAAAGAAATTTAATAGAGCAATGTCAATACTTCACAATAAATTTATTTAAAGAACAATAAAGACATACAATATTAAATGTGTATTTGTATTAAAGAAACAGACCGTTATTAAACCGAGAAATGTCGACAACATTTAATAATGTGACAGTATTAGATTTTAAAGAGTATTTAATCATTAATATTTAACGGATCACGGATATTAAATCTGCGTCACACATATCCGCATGACAGGCCCATGAGTTACAAATAAGTCTACATGAAAAATGAAGTAACAGCACCACCAAGCGGTATGTGTAAGGAAGTTACTAAGATATTAAACACTAAGGAACGGCAAATCAGAGTTCATCACACAAACACAACTTGAGTCAGGATGGTCTCACAGACATTATAACAATATTTCAAACTTTTATCCAATCAGATGTACAGATAAATTGTCCCATGGTGCATCTCATGTTTACTTCACCATATAAAAGTCCATTACACGTTGCCATCTTTGTCAGTTCTCTAATGCCTGCAGGCAATATATATTATTATTATACAACCCAGCAGGCATGTCAGTTCCCAGGTTCACCAAGGAGGAGAGCGCTGCACTGGTCCACGCCGTCAAGGACTTTTATCCCCAGCTGTTTGGGAACAAGAGGAGCTCGACAGATGCGCCTGTTAAGAAGGCCCTCTGGGAGTCTATCACCAATGTGTTTAGATTGGTGTGTGACGTCCAGAGGACCCAGGATCAGATCATGAGGAGATTCGGAGATATGAGGTTACGTTTATCGAAAAAAGTCAACCTCATAAGGGACTGGGTACAAGCCCGTAAAAGAGGGGGCCAAAGAAAGGCCCCGCGGAAACTGTACCTACTCCCTTATGAGGTGACTTTATGCGAGCTCCTCAATCTCCGGGTCCCCAAAAGATTTAGATCCTCGCCATCCTCGGCCTCCTCTTCTTCCCTCCCAGCTGCGGGATCTGAAAGTCCTGACGCGGGGGCCAGGGCAGATGCTTCTCCGTCCGGTGGCCTGGGAGGAGATGGAGAATCTGAACCAGGTAATTATCCAACTTCATATAATATCTTAATATTTTTTATTTAATCAAAAAATGTGTATATAGTCAGATACTAAACCTATACAGATCTCACAACATACACTACATATGATGTTTAGATATCTTATTTTAGATTATTGACACATGAAATAGGAATGATGTTTCTTGCGCTCTACAGAATATGCGTCACAGAGCGGAAATGTAATTTCTCATCCACGTTAACATGGGTTTGCGGAAAGTGGCATTGCTTTATACATGTTGGTGAAATGACGGATGCATAATTCCGCTTGGAATCATTGCGCAATGATCGCGAAAATGGCATTTCTCATCCACGTTAACATGGGTTTGCGGAAAGTGGCATTGCTTTATACATGTTGGTGAAATGACGGATGCGTAATTCCGCTTGGAATCATTGCGCAATGATCGCGAAAATGGCATTTCTCATCCACGTTAACATGGCTTTGCTGTAAGTGGCATTGCTTTATACATGTTGTTCAAAATTAAATGGGAATTCTTAGATTAGTGAAGAATACAGTATTCTTATTTTCAATATTATAGCTAATAAAAAACGAAGAATACAAATAAATTATAACATATGGCCATCAATTGATGATTATGAAATAACAAGCAGATATTATTAAAGATACAGTAAACAACACAACTGATTGAAAATAAGAGTCCAGGATATATTTATAATTAATTTAATTGAGGAAACAATTAACTCATGGGACTACCAAAGGATTAATATTTTTCAATTGATTTGTTAGTAATGTACAGTTTTTAAACATGGCATGATTAGTATTAATGATATGCAATCCTCATTTAATATATTACAGATATGGATGTGGCTGCTGGATCCTCAAGCCAGGGCTTGTCACAGTATGGTATGTCTATTTTTAATTGACATTTGTCTTAGAAACATGGACTGAACATTACATACTAAATACACATTGTTCAATATTTATATGTAATGTCTATTTAATAGATGAAAATTAAATAATTCTTCGGATATCCTTAAATAACATATTAGATTTGAATTGCATGCTCAATACCATTCATTACATCAACATATGGAGTAGATAATTCATTAACAACAACATTGTGGAATCAATTTAATTTTAGATTAAAGGGATACTGAGCTACAATTATTAATATTGTCATTCAGATACAGTATGCAATATTAATAAACATAAAAATATAATACTATCATCATATGTGACATATTCTATTGCTAAATGTATTTTAAAATCAAGAAAGTACGTTTATGTGCATCTAAATTTTGGTTGACCAACCTGGGTTTTTATTGATGATTGGTGGATACCTTCAACAAACAATATTTATTGAATCCAATATTGCTTATCTGCCTTTAAGCTTAAAATCGAGCAACATTCTAATTATAATAGGAGTCAATGTTAAATCATTTTGAACAGTTTGAACATAGAAATCAATTATTTAAATTAATCATGTCAGTGTCCCTTTAAGACAAAATAGATTCATTCATCTTTACATTCTTTTTATTAAAAACTATTGATATATAATTCACATTCTCTGTTGGAGTTACTTTATAGATATCTGCATACTCTAACAGCACCATGATTACATATTTGTAATAATCAATTTTGTTTTGTATTGTGATAAATATGTGTTGTGTCCTAAACAAGATTACTGTACATTGCCCAAATGGCTCGATGTGACACATGTGTTTGTTTAGATTTGTCAACAGATGCTCTTCAATATGTGGTTTGTGTGTATTCTTTTAACTTCTTAAGGACATATGACGGAATTATTCCGTCATAAAACAATTGAGCAAAGTGAAAGCTGTGTCCTTAAAGGGTTAAGAACATTGATCAATGGGTATATTTAGATATGCAATAGCAGCATCTGAGATGAATTTGATGTCTAATGTAGTCTGACATTAAACATATGTTCAATACAGAAATTTTAACAGAATCCCCTTGATTCAATCAAGCATTTTCTGGTGTAATGACTGCTCTATTCTTCACATTTTAAAGTTGATTAATGTTAAAATTCGAGACAGATGTGATTTAGTGATATCCCAAATGTGTTTAATAATATATATCTATATCATTCATAGAGAGAGTTGGTGTGGTGAGCCCACAGGAATCCAGCAGTGACATAGAGCCGCCTTTGCGGTCTCCTGGTAAGTCCATTGACTCATTTATATGTAATTGAAGGTGTATTGCTAATCAATATTATGATCATGATTCTGATGAAGCATAACATTATAAAAATTAAAAATATTTCTCTTCTGATTATATATTAATTTTCTTTTAATATTGAACGATTAATAATTTCAACTTTATTAGTCTACACATTTGTTATTCATAAGATGTATAACATATGTTTGTTTCCATTTGATTTTTTGACAACAGTCATCAAGTGATACACACATGAGAAATCTTAAATGTTCTATGTACTATGCTTTTATGAATTTAACATTAATACAAACAATACATTTAAAATCAGATTCATTGACAATAACAAATCTATTGTCATTTGTATGCTCCATCAAAATGATGTAAATCATAACTTTGTGTGTGTATATCTTTAATGCAACATTGATGTGCGTATTTGAGCAACAGTAACATATGTTATAATATCTGATCTTAACGTGTACACAACATGTTATGTTTTACAGAGATTGATGTAACATGTGGGACGGAGGAGGAAGAGGCTGCCTTGGAGTCTGATGGTATGTGAAATATATCTATCATGTTTCCAACATGTTTATTTTTTGGAAATCATTTTATTGAAGACATTCAAAGTCTACAGCTTTTGCCCTTTAAAAAGGAATATTATTTGTCTGTTCAAATACACTACTGCCCCCTTTCTATATCAGGCTGCATGAAAATCTGCTTGTATTTTTTTTTTAAAAAAATTATAATTCATGCCATCATTATGTCACATGCATATTCCAGGCCAAAACACAATAATAAGGTTAAAATTGTACAGACAGTCATTGATATTCATCTGAGTGCCTATATACATACCATATCCTCATTTCAGAATTGTTTACAAATTCAAACACACTTCGAAGTATATTGAAAACATAATCAATTTGAAATGCGTTGATTTGATGTCAGGATGTATGAGATGTTAATATATTTTCTTTACATTTTCAGATGGATCCACCACTTCTGGTCATCTGGTTTCCGCCCCTGCCCAGTCACAGACCCCTCCCCATGCACACACCCCTGACCATGGCCAGACCCCTGCACAGACCCAGACCCCTTCCCATGACCAAACTCCTGACCATGCCCAGACCACTGCCAGCCCTTCCCATAGTTCATATCCTGTCCCTCCCAAAAAACGCCCATACACCCCCCTTCGCCGCTCTCCCCGTATTCTGGCCCGTACAGCTGCCCAGACCCAAACTCCCCACTCCCCAGCTGTACGGCCTACCCCGGAGCGGCAGCTCACCACTCCCCAAGCCATTAACATCCCTCCCCAAGCCACTCCCATCCCTCCCCAAGCCAATCCCATCCCTCCCCCCTGTCTCAACCTTCATTGTCCTGGGTGTCGGATTGTCCTTCCCAGGCACAGCTGTAAGCATCATTCAAAATACACGTTATAAGATACTTAAAGGTACAGTGAAGTTAAATTTGTTAAATTGTGATTCAAATCCAGCATGCAATGTTAATCAAATTTATAATTTAATACTCTTATGAATTATTCGTCATTCTCTTGATATATTTTTTGAAACAAAGTAATTCCTATAATTAGTTTAAACAATAAAATAAATCTGGCCATCATTTCTTTATTGTTGGATGAATGTATCCATCAACCAGCAGGCACAAACAAAGTTGATAAACAAATATTGGCTTCCATAAAAAGCAACATTCTTGCATTCAAAATATAGCTTGAGAATTAAAACATATAATGAATATGTGTAATTTATAAAGATTTGTCATGTCATGCTCTATCTGAATCAGTCCATTAAATATTTAGGTTCAGTGTCCCTTTAATTGGATATCACTACATATACCAATCACCACTACTTGGATCCAACAATTTATGTACAAATGTTGATACATTATCTCTTGTCTAACCCAGTGGGAATGTAATTTCTTCAGGTTGCTATGTTTACACAGCTTGTCCTCAATGCCAAAATGTTTAAGGATAGGTGTGCCTACCACAGTCTAAATTTTATTTTTAAATTGATGATGTAAGTACAATGTAAATCCTTTAACAAGATTTGATACACTCAAGCTGTATAAGTGGATCATCTAAAACCAATTAAAGGGGACAACATGTTTGAGTAACATGTCCCTTTAATGATTTCTGTCTGTCTGAATAACCTAATTCATGTGTAAAGAATAAATGTAAACTAATTGATGTAAAGAATTATTTGTCTTTATGATGACAATGTATGTAGTAAAAATTTTTTAGTCTGTTGTGTAATTATCCTTAATATTTAATTTTATTTTATTTTAGGCTGTGACTCAGCATGGCTCATGCTAGAAGGTATAGCAAGAGTAGAGCAGGCCGTGTTGAGGAACGCAGCTGTCCTGAGAGGGATGAACGACACCATGCAGGCCCAGCTCCGGGTTCAGGACTTGACTCTGCGTGCAATTATGCGATTAAGTTCAAGGCCTGAATCTGGAGCTGGACATGCACAGGACAATGAAGAGGATGACCAGTAAGTGGAGGATCTGGATATGCTCCATGGTGGCAGATAAGAATCCTCCGTCCACATGTTGAATTTGTATTTTTATTGTTGCCATTTGGCCTTTTTAAAAGTTTATTGTTGTGCCTGTTGCACTCTTTTACCTTGTCATATGTCTCCAATGGGGCTATGCTGGCCCTTGGCAACTCTCTTCATGGACTGTGATGCACTGTGTTACCTTGTCATGTGTCTCCAATGGGGCTATGCTGGCCCTTGGCAACTCTCTTCATGGACTGTGATGCACTGTGTTACCTTGTCATGTGTCTCCAATGGGGCTATGCTGGCCCTTGGCAACTCTCTTCATGGACTGTGATGCACTGTGTTACCTTGTCATGTGTCTCCAATGGGGCTATGCTGGCCCTTGGCAACTCTCTTCATGGACTGTGATGCACTGTGTTACCTTGTCATGTGTCTCCAATGGGGCTATGCTGGCCCTTGGCAACTCTCTTCATGGACTGTGATGCACTGTGTTACCTTGTCATGTGTCTCCAATGGGGCTATGCTGGCCCTTGGCAACTCTCTTCATGGACTGTGATGCACTGTGTTACCTTGTCATGTGTCTCCAATGGGGCTATGCTGGCCCTTGGCAACTCTCTTCATGGACTGTGATGCACTGTGTTACCTTGTCATATGGCTCATATATTCCTTATTTTTACAAGATTATTTATAAACGTTGTGTATGTTTTCTTACATACTAATAAAATACATTTTATTTCACAAATCTTTGTCCTCATTCTTCCTGCTATTTTTTGAAAGCTCTAGTTTATGTTGTTGATTCTTAAAGGGACCTACCAAATATATTTGTTATAATAAAATCATATATGTAAGACAATAGTAAATGACTTTAAGATTAACATCTCCAATGTAATCTTATTATTTGTCTTTATATTATCTTCTCTTAGCTTTATCATTGCCTGATTATGATTAGCATAGTAATTTTTTTATATATGTATATATAGATTGGTATTTGTGTATATATGTATATTTCAATGTTCAGATCCATGTGTGTATTTAGAAACTCTGCATGAATTGATGCACCTTTACCAAATGATCTGAGTATTGATACAATGATATAATCCCTGTAAAGTGTTCATTTTATTGAAATAGTATTGTCTATGTGTATGCTCTTTTTAAAAACAAAATAATGTCCCTTTAAGTGATGTTGATCACAATTGTTAATGAATGTATTTCCATTTGTAAAGCGTTTTTGTCCTTTTTACATGAACAAGGACATATAATTTTATTAATAAACAATCTTATTGTAATGTTGACAGCACCTGTATTTCATTTTCAAATCTATATTATTGTAAAAGTGTAACCAAATAAATCTCTGTGTGTAATGCAAATAATTTAGATGATGAATATTTGTTAACTAAAATGTTAACAAAATACATCTCCTCCCATATATGGCTATAGGTAGGCTGACAATAATTAAACTTGAATAAATGACACGTTTAATCAATACATGTATAACTATTGTTATTCAACAACAATCCAAACATATCTTAAAACATCAATGGCATATGTATTTCTCATGTGTATCTTTTAAATGTTAAAGATATACACCATAGCTATAGTTCAAGGGACAGTCAAGTCCGAAAAGATGATTCATGATTTGTTGTCATTCCTAGATAGCAATCTACACACATACTAGTTCCTAAAATATAAATACGTTTCTTAGTCCTTGTATTGTCTGCGGTTTTCCAGCGATCTCGGATGCGCCATGTTGCTTAAGACGTCACCTGCCAGGCTGTCCAATAATTCCTTGTATTGACTGACGTTCTTACGTGATCAGGAATATGCCTTTTATTGGATTGCGTTTTGACGCGATCAAGGATGCGCCTTTTTTTTTGGGCGTTCTTACGTGATCAATAATGTGCCTTTCATTGGATGGTGTTCTTACGTGATCAAGGAAGCGCCATGTTAAGACGTCACATGTAAAGGTAAAAAAACGTCTGATTGGATTACGTAGTCCCGCAATATTTGTGCACGTTAAAAACGTTTGTGACTGCAGCCAATTTTAAAAAGCTTGCGAATATGTATTATTTGCATCATGTTACATTGTTGACCCGTAGCTGATAAAGACCACCACATTCTCTTTTGCTGGATGTCTGGTTGAATCAACGAACGAAAGCAAAATGTTTTCATGCATAGGATATTTCTAGGCAAGTGCAAATCTCTATAGTCCATGTTTAATATGTTTGTCAACAATATGTTCCTTTTTCTGAAAAATTAATGTTGTGTTTAATGTTGAATATATCTAATTAATAAATATGCGCTATTGTGTTTGAATAAAGTAATCAATATGCATTTATCTTTATCATATGCTAAATATATGATGCCGACTTCTTCTAAATGTAATTTCGTTGTATATTTTATTAAAGGTTCATTAGACACTCACATTATAAATCAAAAGCTTTGATTTTGTCTCTAGTTAGATAGTCCATTGTTTAACCAATACGTTTATTTTTCTTCTGTTCTAAGAAAATGTAAGTAATTTTCTGACTCCTCGCAAAGCCTCTGAGTTTCATGTGAGTACCATCTCCAGCTTTCTCCAGTTTGTGTAAAGGGTCTTTTCATATGCTAATGATGGGGTATTGTGTTGTTTTACGGTTGTAATGGGGGTTCATCTATATTTTCAATATAGCTAACCCTATTTTATTTTCAAGTGTTTGAAGCTTTTTAATATTGATAGCAGTATATGTTAATCTTGTTGTTTGTAGTAGTGTCTATTACATACAGTTCTGTTAAAAATATAGGATACTGTCCCTTGAATGCAAATGTTGTTTTTTGTATCATGTATGAGATCCACATAGTTTAATCTTCAAATATATTATTGTTAGCATATTTTCACCCCCCCCACTCCTAAAAGGACTTTAAACCATATTCATTGTTAAAAAAAATGTCTTTACAATAAAATATTAACACAATAATGTCTCTTAAAGAAAATAGACTTTATTTAACACGTCAATATAAATGTGATTTCAATATTTATTTTTTAACAAAGTACATGTAGATATACCAACAAGCTTCAAATATGTGTTAGCATATGTAATGTTGTTAAAGGGACAGTTTAGAAAAAAAATAATGTTTTTCATTATTCTAAAAGTCAATTCTGTAATATCAAGGATATAAAATGTTTCTCAACAATTGAACATTTGTCTGGGTTTATTTAAATTTGCTATCTAAACCTATGAGGTTGGTGTGCTCATTTCTTCAATCTTGAAGAGTGCTTGTAATCATTATACAATTTGAGCACTAGAGGGCATTTGGATAGCATTTGTATATGTAAAACCTTGTGCTCATACAGCATATTATTGACCATGTATTGATCATTGATATCTAAAATGTTGTTATGTATGAACAACAAATAAGTGGTCATTTTTCATAGTCAGAGATACAAGGGTAAGCACATAAGTCACACGTATTTCTCCATGTTTTGTTGTTTCCAACTTTATAATGCGTAATACAGTGTTTTCTTTGTAATCAATAATTTTCTGACTGTCCCTTTAAGCTGTGTTATTGGCATTCAAACAGTAATATGCCATCATGGATAATTGTTATGGTAATTTAGTTAGCGATTCGGGAAACAGTTTGGACATCACATCACAGAAACCAATCAATATCATGAACAAGGATAGGTATGTGATGATGTGGTTTTCACACACTTATAACCCACACTCTGCAAACAATCTGCCTCCATGGACCCGGTCCCATAGAAGTCGATTATATACAGAGTGTGGTCCACAAGTGTATGAAAACCACATCATCACATACCTATCCATTACACATTAAATTAAAAAAACCAGTGAAGATGAAAAAAAATACTTACTTCCTCTTCCTTCCCCTCTTCCCACGGGGCTGAGGCTCTGGGAGAGGCAACTGCCTACTCCGAAGAGTCCTCCTTGGAGCTGTTGTGGGAAGAGTGGAAGGAAGAGTACTGGGACGACCAAGGTGAGGAGTAGATGGCTGAGGAGGAGAAGATGGATGAGGAGGAGAAGATGGCTGAGGAGGAGGAGTAGATGGCTGAGGAGGAGGAGTAGATGGCTGAGGAGGAGGAGTAGATGGCTGAGGAGGATGAGATGGGCCGGCAGGAGGAGATGGCCCAGCAGCAAGAGGCCCAGCAACAAGAGGCCCAGCAACAGGAGGTAGACCAGCATGCGCCTCCCGGAAAAAAGTGAACATTTCTTGGTGAAGCTGAAATATTCTGGTTTGTCCTTCTTCTATTCGATTCAGTATGTTGATGATTTCATTTTGTCCTTGAATAATTTGATTTTGGCCATCAAGTATTCTGTTGCGTCCTTCTATATTTTCTATCCGGGAGGTACGCATCTGGTCTATGTAGTCCAGTAGAACCCGCACCTCCGCTATTTCCTCTTGTTGTGCTTGTTGTACCCGTGCACGGCGGGGTGCCCGTGCACGGCGGAGTGCGGGTCTTTGAGGGGCCTCGGGTTCCGCGGGATCCTCCTGTGCTTCCGGGGCCTCTTCATCATCTCCCGTGCGCTGTTCGTCACGGGGGGCCTCTTCCCTCCGAAGTGGAAATTCCTCACCACCACTCTCATCCCGGGGAGATGCAGGAAGCTGTGCTGCCTCGTCCCCAGACTCTGTATATTAAAAAAAAATATATATATATAATGTATATATTAGCATATTTGCAAATAAAGGTTTAAATGACTTAGCTTACGATACAATTACAAATGCAGAATCATTAATCCACTTTGAAATCTAACAAACAATCAATACGATTTCCGCTTTTTCTAAACCGTGTTTGTGATATCTGTGGTCAATGTGAATGTTTTTGCGTTTGTTTTCAGTCTGTTTAAATGCACACCTAACCTATAGCCTAGATACTGATGTAACCGCAAAGTAATTGAATGCGTGTAAACAACGTTATAGCATTAATCTGATCCTTAACACATGAAACCCAATGTTTTATCTTTCATGATTTAGAAGCATACATTTTGTATCAACTTTCGAATGTACTTTTCTTATCTAATTCGCTTAATTCTCTGGATATTCTTTGCTGAAAAGCATATCTAAATATGCTTCTAAGATGCTGATTGTTAGCTGAATATAGCTGCCTCCTGTGATTGTTTCACCGTGTGCATGGCTATTTCTTCATTAAAATATATCTCAAGAATGATTCAAATTAGGTAATTTAAGTACATTTGAATGTTTTGTCAAATTGTATTCGCTACCTCAATCATGAAAGTAAATGTTTGCGTATAGTGTCCATTGAAATACATTCGTATGTGAAATTATTGTTCAATGAGCTTACCGTCAGATGAGAGTGGCAGGTTCCCGGTATCGATTCCTCCGATACCGACTACTTCCACCTCGGAGATGCTGGGCCGCAACATTTCCTCCCATCGGCAGTACTCGATTTCAATGGCAGGGCCGCCACCGGTTCCTGCGGCATGTCGGGCCTCCAGGCTTAACTTTTTTTTCAGTTCCAGTTTACAGTCCCGGTAGCGATGTTTGATCGAATCCATATCTCGGTTCCGGCCACCCACTGCATTGACTGCATTCCTGATCTCGTTCCAGAGCCTCCTCTTCTCAGTCGGGGTGGTCTTTTGGTGCTGCAGCATCCTATGCCTGGCCATATAGGCCTCTACGAGGGCCTCCTTCTCCTCCATCGTAAACCTCGCCTCCCTAGTCGCCTTGGCCTTCCCCTGTGACGATGCCCTCTGTTTCCCGGACTGTGAAGCCCTACTCTGACCGCCACTGGGCCCAGCCACTTGGTCATCTTGAACCAAGTGGCTGGGTCCACCCACCGCTTCCACCCCCGCTTCCTGCCCCCCTTCCTGCCCTGTTCCTCTCCCCCTCCCTCTACTCCCCCCTCTACCTGTCCCCTGCCTGGCCTCCATCTCTTCCCTAAACTAAACCCCAAATAATCAAACAAAAAGTGAGTGTGATGAAATTAAAGGGGGGCAAAATAAAGAACTAAAAAGACAAAAAAGGTGCTTAAAGTGTGAGAGGGATGTAAAAAACAAAGAGGGTAAGGAGTATTTAAATAAACGAAAAGAATAAGACTAAAAGGAGGATATGTAAACTAAATGTAACTAGGGGATGGGTATGGGATGGGTATGGGGTATGGGATAAGAGTAAATGGGATGAAAGGGAATGGGACTACAAGGAATGGGGTATGGAGTGTAGTATGAGGGGGTAGGGGGTATGGAGTGTATGTAGTGTTATTGATAAGTGTATGTATGTATTGAATGTGTTTGCGTGTAAATGTGTTAAGTGTACAGAAAAATCACTCGCTCGCTAACTCACACTACTTCTAATTCTCACTAACAAACACTCCCACTAACGCTCACTAACTACCACTAACTGACGCTCCCACTAACAACTCTCACTAATAACTCCCACTAACTCACTCACGCTCCCACTAACAGACTCTCTCCCACTCCCACTAACTCCCACTAACTCACTCACTCTCTCACGCTAACACTAACTCACTCTCAAAAATTCTCAAACTCTCTATTCTTAAACCTCCAATCTCCAAAGACCCAACAGCAACACAGTCAAAGAAGCCATGCTTGTGTGGTGCTTATATACCCTGTGTAAATGTTTAATGATGTCCCAATTTCCGTTGTAAATAGTGTTCAGGTGTGCTTTATTAGCAATTAATATTATTGCAATGTGTATTAAGTGTGTGAATTTGCGCATGCTCATTTAGAGTTGGTATTTGTGGAATGTGTAGAATGCGATGATGTCATAGTGTTCGTTTTAGCTTTCATTGTCCAAAAGTATTCTTTTTAAATGTGAATTTGCGATGGTGTGTTCTTCGTGAAGTGTTGTATATGTATGTTTGTCATAATATATAGTGATATTGAATGCGATTTTGTTTCGAGTGTATGTATATCTTTTTTAATCCTTGTTGTTATTTTGCGATTTTCCGCATCTTAAAGTATATGCGTATTCCCTGTATAAAATTGTATTAAAACTTCCCCCGCTTGTGAATGTGTAATGCTTGTGTGCTTTGTTGATTGATTGTTGTTGTGACATTTGCGGCGTGTTATTGTTGTGCATGATGTGGTATGCGTCATATGACCGAGCTGTACGTATTCTCGCGAGATCGAGTGTTAGGTGAAAAAAGCTATTTTTTGCATTTCCCATTGATCTCTATGGGAGACTGTCTAACGCGGGCAGTATTACGCGTGTGACATACACGCGTTAGGAGCATCGTTAGATGGTCTTATTTTAACTCTAAATACCGGAGTCAAACAATGCCGTGCGTTAGACATAAACACGCGTGGCGTTAACAACCCATCTACCGCCGAACTCCAAATCTAGGCCTAAGTTACTTACTATTGTATAATGGATTATAATAGAAATAAGTAGACCCATAGGGAAGGATAGAATAATATAAATGTAACAATTTGAGTCATATGTTGTGCCCTTTTTTCACAAACTGTCATTGCTATAATATTGTTTTTAAATATATTTGTTATACTGTCTACATGTAAAGTATCAGATGACCACCTGGGGAAGCCAGTGTACAACAGAAGTGTAACTGGCGCGAAATCTGGGGTTTAAAAACAGTGACACTGTGTATAGCAAAACATAGCATGAGTAAGGGGATTTCTCTGAAATGTTGCTTGTATTTTATTATGTTTGAATAAAGTAAAAAATAGTTTTATACTATAAGGTGCTGTGGACATTCTTATATCTAAAGCATTAAAGGACGCAGACACCGCTGTTTGAGCTGCGCAATAATGTCTGGTGAAAAATGTCCCCCTGCAGATGGAGGATCAGCAATGCAACGGGAAACTGCATGTGTAGAGAGATAGTCATGTAGGGTACGCACCTCAATGGACGACAACTCCTCAGAGGTGGACAGCTCAGTGGTATCAAACATGTTTCATATTATCAAATTATGAAGGCATATGGAACATAATTGAGGGGGCGGTAAGGCCTCTTACATTATAAACAGGAATTACTCTTTAGGAATAGAGAGCATGTCCTCTAAGTAACAGAATCCTCCATCGCTAGTGCAATAACCAGAGAACTATAAAAATAAAACATTATTTTATTAAAAAAAACTGCACCTTTATATCTCAGTGGTTGTGGTACTCACCACCTCCCATGACCCAGACAGTACAGAGAGTTATGGACTCCTCTCTGATAGACACTCGGTCAGGAAAGAGGGAATTGTGACAGACCCTTCTGTCAGGACTGAAGGAGTTAACTGTGTTTAGCTTTAAGAAACTATTTTCTAAACACAAGTTGCTGGCTCCAACCATAATTTAGTTAGTGATAAGAATTCCATTGTTTGATCACCCTCAGAGAGAAAACGCCTAAGTGATAAGAAGAGCCAAGAGTGTCTTGTGGTTGAAGTGTTTAACTAATATAATTCTATTGTATCATGTAAAAGGGCGCTTTTCCCTCCATGTAATGTACAACAGTCTTTCAACCCCCATCTGGGGGGGGGTCAGACCTGCATAAATACTAGGCATAGCCTTTAATAAATGACATTCTGTTTTAAACCTGAAAACTGGCTGGGTTGTGAATTTCTGATTCCCTATGCAGGACATTGTTCCCTGGTGTTAACCCTTGGTATCCTGTTGGTACCGTTACAATTGGTGGCAAGCAACGGAATGAACCTTATCGCCCAGAAGAGCAACTACACAAGGCAGTAACCTCAGGAAGAGGGGGATTACTACAATACTGACTAAGATGGAAGGAGTACCAGGGACCGAAGTGAATGGAGATGGATTATTCTAAGCTAAAGAGACAAACGTTAAAGGAACTGCTAGAAGCCAGGGGAAAGATAGGCAGCAGCAAACCCAAGACTATATTAATTGCCGAGCTGATGGAGGGAGAAAGAGCTCGCAGCGCTACGCCTCCAGCAGCCATGGAGGAGACCCAATACCAGAGGGAAATGAGGACCAGGCTGGAATTTTTACCCCAACCTGTACCACGGGATATGCTATCCGTGGTAATGGCAGATGTGCAGGAGTACGTGATGGCACACAGTCCGCGGAATGCATCCTCCCGAGCAGAATCCATTTTGGACGCACTCAGCAACCCAGTAAGACCCAAAATCCCATACCATGCATTTAAAATGTTTTGTGAGGAGAAGGATGAGATCGATGGGTATTTACAGGATTTTGAGAGACTGTGTGAGTTACATGATTTGGAGCAGTCCGTATGGGTGCCGGTGCTAGCAGGCAAGCTAGCCGGTAGAGCAGCGGAAGCGTATCGCGCTGTACCCAGGGAGGACAGCAAGGATTACGCTAAAGTGAAGAGAGCGATCTTGGAAAGATATGCCATTACCTCAGAGGCATACCGGCGCAAATTTAGAGGCCTGCGCAAGCCAGAAAGAGATTCACATGCAGAGTGGGCCCACAAGCTGGATCAAGCATCTCAAGGGTGGATACAGGCCAGCCAAGCTACCACCATGGAAGAATTGCGACAACTGATGCTCTTGGAGCAATACTTTAGCGGCTTGTCCCCAGAAGCCCAAGAATGGGTGAGAGATCGAAAACCTCTCACCTTAACCGAAGCAGCCAGATTAGCAGACCAGCATTTTGATGCCAGGAGGCACCATGGACTACAGCTGAACAACCCCACAGCGGCACCTTTTCGCCCAGCCCCAGGGAATCCACCACCCCCTTCACGATACAACGGACGGGCGAATATACAATGCCACACCTGCAAGCAGTGGGGACATATGGCACATGAGTGCACTCAAAATCGGAGCAGACAAGCTTGGAACCAGGTCAGACAGAACCTGGCCCCAAGGGCGGCTGCTCACCATTACCAAACGGAACCAGCCGCTCATGAGGTGTTGAGCACCCAAGCCGAGGAACCCCTGGGAATACTGCATGAGGTGATGTCGGTCCGGGCCACCGATAACCGGCAACATCACCGCCAGCTGGTGACCGTAGAGGGGAAGGAGGTCCAGGGACTTCGGGATTTGGGAGCTACTTTAACCCTGATAGCTCCCCATTTGGTGCCGGATACAGCACACACTGGCGGATCCGTGGCAGTACGAGGGGCAGGGGGAGCGGTATACCGATTGCCCACTGCTAGAGTGGAGTACAGACCCCCAGTCACCCCAGCAGCTGCCAGTTATCAGCCCCCGGCGCACCGCTATACCACACGGTCTCCGGCCACGAACTACCCTCAGAGTGCCCGGTTCAATTCGCGGGGCTACTCACAACCTATTCGGTGCTTTGGATGTAAGCAACTAGGGCACAAAAGACCAGAGTGTCCCCTAAACGCAGCGAATCAAGCACAGTCCTGGAGAAGACCCGCCGGCGGAATCCCACATAATCCTGAATGCTGGGGCAGCCTACATGAAGCAGACCCCGTGCAAGCTGCCCACCGGAATAACTGGCAACGGGTTAAAGTGAATGGGAAGGAGGTCAGTGGTCTACGGGATACTGGTGCTACCATGACCTTGCTTCAAGAGAACTTGGTGTCTGAGAAACAGCACACTGGAGACACTGTGGCTGTGAGGGTAGCAGGGGGCACTGTGTTCCGCCTACCTGTTGCCAGGGTACATTTGGATTGGGGAGTGGGCGCTAGACCTGTGAATGTGGGGGTCAAGGAGGACTTACCTGCTGATGTTCTCCTTGGAAATGACTTGGCCCCCCTTGTTTCTGCCTACGCTCCTATGGGTCCCGCTGATGTTAACCCTGTGACTACCCGTGCCCAGATCCGTGCAGCAGAGACTGACCCACCTGCTGCTAAGCCCCAGGACGCTGAGCTCAGTAAATCTCTATCCGCTATTGATATGTGGAGGTCCCGTTAAAATGCGCTGATGAAGGAGAAGAGGAGCGCAGAGGAAAAAGCACGTTTAGAACGTGAATCTCTGCTAGACAAGCTGCACCGACAGACTGCAGAAAACACCAGCTTGAGAGTGGGACATGAAACATTAAAGACAAACTTAGCGACACTTGAGGAGAAGCTGACGCTGGCTCATAGTGAGGTGCAGCAACTCAAGGGCACCCTATGTCAGTATAAAGGGATTGTGGATACCTATAAAGAGCAGGTACAGAAAACTCGTAAGGAAGCTGATGGGATTTTGAAGGACTGTTTAGCCCTAGTCTGGGCACTGAGGAAGTTGAACCCTTGTTTGTATGGACAGGAATTCTCTCTCATAACGGGAATACAGATGGATTGTCCTGGCAAACTGACATGCCTACCACCTCCTAGTCCGGTCATCCCCAGGTTGACCCGCAAAAGGGTCAAGCCGGGTCTGCCGGAGTGTTCCACAAGGGGGGAGCTATGTGACAGACCCTTCTGTCAGGACTGAAGGAGTTAACTGTGTTTAGCTTTAAGAAACTATTTTCTAAACACAAGTTGCTGGCTCCAACCATAATTTAGTTAGTGATAAGAATTCCATTGTTTGATCACCCTCAGAGAGAAAACGCCTAAGTGATAAGAAGAGCCAAGAGTGTCTTGTGGTTGAAGTGTTTAAGTAATATAATTCTATTGTATCATGTAAAAGGGCGCTTTTCCCTCCATGTAATGTACAACAGTCTTTCAACCCCCATCTGGGGGGGGTCAGACCTGCATAAATACTAGGCATATCCTTTAATAAATGACATTCTGTTTTAAACCTGAAAACTGGCTGGGTTGTGAATTGCTGATTCCCTATGCAGGACATTGTTCCCTGGTGTTAACCCTTGGTATCCTGTTGGTACCGTTACAGGAATAATCATATGGTGCATAATGCAGGACCGTTGTTCTGTCGAGAACTCCAATTCGTCAAAAACTCCAATCTGATGTCACTTCCCCCTTGATCCCCCCAGGCGGAGGCAAAATAGATAGTGAAGATAGGCGATCTGATTGGTTGTGAATCCTGTCACTCACAGGACACGGACCAATCAGATGTATGGAAATACTGGAAGTGACGTCAGATTGGAGTTTTCCACAGATTGGAGTTCTTGACAGAACACCGTCCCTGCTATGAGAAAAAGTGCACCAAGCTTGTAAGCTGCATGGCTTCCAAAATGAAAGTGAAACCTGTATATTCCATAACAGCCTATGAGCCCATAACATCTCACACATAAAAGCAGCATAAAATCAAATAAACATATAAGATAATTCCCCTCTGTTTAATAATCCCCCTCAGGAGATATTAACCCTTGATTCTATACAGATAAAAGAAGTTACACTGTGACCCTGTCTTCTAGCGTTATCATACATGTATAAAAAATGAAACAATCTTACCAGAATCTATGCCGTGGAACCGGAACACGGCCTATCAAGTGTGACAGTTTAGTAGTATCGCTCCTGACATGGACTTGAGAGCAGAATGCAGGCAGCGATACTCGTCAATGCTGATTGCTTAAGGAGCTGTTCATATGAGTCGGGATGGTTTCGCAGAAGAACTCCCCCTGCATCTCCGAACTATAACTTTCACCCATGCTCTCACTGAGAGGCTGACAGGACTACTTAAAACTCCAGTCCCATTGTGAACAGTACTACCCTCCATAAAAAAAAATACTCATAATCTTCTGACACTTCTCTGCCACACTCCTGTGACAAAAGGCAATGAATGACTAGGGGATGAGGGGAGTGTGTGAGGTATTTAAGCCTTTGGCTGGGGTGTCTTTGACTCCTACTGGTGGCCAGGTTCTTAATTCCCACAAGTAATGAATGAAGCAGTGGACTCTCCTCCCATTAAGATGGAAAGCCACAGCTGATAGATTGTGATCAAGGTTAATTTATGCAGAAGTGTTATTAACTATATTCTGAAATTTTAATATAGACTTATATGAAGAGCTGGGAAGTGTAGTTAAAAATAGCCTGGAATGCTCATTTTATTTCCAAAGGTAATATCTTACCTTTGAGTGGCTTTAAGAGATCAAGATTCTATGAAGTTTAAGAAGACATCTTAGATTTAATTTTGTTAGAGCAATATACTTTCAGCTAATCTTTAGTACATAGATATCCCAGGGCTACATTCTTCTCATAGTGGATGTAATGACGTCAGATGTGTTATTTTCCCACAGCTACATCTCAGTATCCTTTGATCAGGGGATTATTTCTTCATAAGAAATGTGTATTTTTACAAAATCCCAGTAGTTTTTCTCATGATTTTTTTCTTTATTCAGCTATAATTTTATTTTCTGTTAAAAAGAGATGCTAATACCATTTGCCTTGGATAGGATTTAATAGGGCATTTCAAATGTTAGTTTTTAAATTGGTAACAAGCATAAGTTGTCAAATTACTAAATATTAAACATTTAAAGGAACTTACCCTACGAGATTGTTACTTTCAGTTAATTTATAACTGTCCCTAAGTGACCTCAATAGTTGGAGCTTAGACAAGAAGAACCTAACCTAGGACAACTTAACTACAACATGGCAGCGTTACTTTACAGGTAAAAGAGCTGATTACTTTGGGCCAATGCCCCACAAAAAGCCCTTTTAAGGGCTGTAATTTAGTATAGGGTAGGGATTTTTATTATTTTGGGGGGCTTTTTTATTTTTTTAGGGGGATTAGATTAGGTGTAATTAGTTTAAAAAAATTGTAATTATTTAATTTTTTTCTGTAATTTAGTGTTTGTTTTTTTCGTAATTTAATTGAAATTTATTGTAGTTAATTTAGGTAATTTATTTAATGATAGTGTAGTGTTAGGTGTAATTGTAACTTAGGTTAGAATTTATTTTACAGGTAAATTTGTATTTATTTTAGCTAGGTAGTTATTAAAAAGTTATTAACTATTTAATAACTATTCTACCTAGTTAAAATAAATACAAAGTTGCCTGTAAAATAAATATAAACCCTAAGATAGCTACAATGTAACTATTAGTTATATTGTAGCTATCTTAGGGTTTATTTTATAGGTAAGTATTTAGTTTTAAATAGAAATAATGTATTTAATAATAGTATTTTTATTTAGATTTATTTAAATTATATTTAAGTTAGGGTTAGACTTAGGTTTAGGGGTTAATAACTTTATTATAGTGGTGGCGACGTTGGGGGCGGCAGATTAGGGGTTAATAATTGTAGGTAGGTTGCAACGACATTGGGGGTTGCAGAATAGGGGTTAATAACTATAATGTAGGTGTCGGCGATGTTGGGGGCGACAGATTAGGGGTTCATAAGTATAATGTAGGTGTCGGCGGTGTCCGGAGCGGCAGATTAGGGGTTAATAATATAATGCAGGTGTCAGCGATGTCGGGGGCGGCAGATTAGGGGTTAATAAGTGTAAAATTAGGGGTGTTTAGACTCGGGATTCATGTTAGGGTGTTAGGTGTAGACATAAAAAGTATTTCCCCATAGGAATCAATGGGGCTGCGTTAAGAGCTGAACGTTGCTTTTTTGCAGTTGTTAGACTTTTTTCAGCCGAATCAGCCCCATTGATTCCTATGGGGAAATCGTGCACGAGCACATTTAGCCAGCTCACCGCTACCGTAAGCAGCGCTGGTATTGAGGTGAGATGTGGAGCTAAATTTTGCTCTCTGATCACTTTTTTGCGGCTAACGCCGGGTTTAAAAAACCTGTAATACCAGCGTTGTTTGTAGGTGAGCGGTGAGCATAAACTGCTCGTTAGCACCGCAAGCCTTACCGACAAAAACTGGTAATCTAGCCGTAAGATAGCTACAATATAACTAATAGTATTTTTATTTCACAGGCAAGTTTGTATTTTTTAACTAGGTAGAATAGTAACTAAATAGTTATTAACTATTTACTAACTACCTAGCTAAACTAAATACAAATTTACCTGTAAAATAAAACCTAACCTGAGTTACACTAACACCTAAACTTACACTACAATTAAATAAATTACATTAATTGAATACAATTAACTAAATTACAAAAAAACCAAACACTAAATTACACAAAATAAAAATAAATTATCAGATATTTAAACTAATTACACCTAATCTAATAGCCCTATCAAAATAAAAATACCCCCCAAAAATAAAATAAAAAAACCCTAGCCTAAACTAAACTGCCAATAGCGCTTAAAAGGGCCTTTTGCGGGGCAGTGCGCCAAAGAAATCAGCTCTTTTACCTGTAAAAAAAATACAAACAAACCCCAACAGTAAAACTCACCACCCACACAACCAACCCCCCCAAATAAAATCCTATCTAAAAAACCTAAGCTCCCCATTGCCCTGAAAAGGGCATTTGTATGGGCATTGCCCTTAGAAGGACATTTAGCTCTTTTTCCGTCCTAACCCTAAGCTAAAAATAAAACCCATCCAATAAACCCTTAAAAAACCTAACACTAACCCCCGAAGATCCACTTACAGTTTTGAAGACCGGACATCCATCCTCAACGTAGCGGCAGAAGTCCTCATCGAAGCCGGCATATATGATTATCTCCCAAATCTTCCAGGTTCTGTATGATGTCGATGTGGTCTCTTTTAATCTGTGGTAAAACATTGATTTTATGTAGAAAGCATTAGGGACTACAGAGCTCTACTATTATGCAGCCATCTCAGTGCGTGGCCAGGCTCCGCCCCCTTTCTTTTTTTTTTTATATTTTTATTGAGGCAATGGAAATCAGAGTTACAGTCTCAGAATGAAGGACAACATCTCAGGGTATAATACAAAACAGTAATTTTGCACTGTAAACAAGTATAAGCAGAACATTAATTGAGTTATGACATTGAACTTCACTGTTTCCTCAGTTTTTGGATAGTGAAATACTCTCGCATCAACAATGCAAAGTAGATCCACGGTCGGTATCTGGTAGCTGGTACTTATCAGAAGACAGAGTTCTCGGTTTCAAGAGTTCACATTGAGAATCAGAAAAACTAGGTGCTTAACAGGTTATTGAGGTTATAATCGCATATACACAACAGTCGCATCAACAGGTTACATTTCTCAACATACATTATACTGACATGACATAACACTTTAGGCACCTCATTTTTTTAAATCTTATAGGTTCGCAAAGTCCTCAGACAAACCAGTCCAGTCAAGGGACCAGAGTTTAAACAGAACAATGGAGGACATATTAATAGAGATAATAGTAAAAATCGCAGTTTCAGCGTATGTGGAGTAAATACAAAATATGTAATAAACATGCAATATCAAAAAAAGAGAAGCAGTCCTCAGTTGTTGTTTTAAACTAATGACTCACTAACACTGAACAGTTGTTAAACCATAGACATTTGTAAGACTATTATCCTGGATAAACTGTAGGGGAACAGGGAATCAGAACAAAATTAATTTTCCTGTATTAGAACCCCGAGAGCCAATTTACATAAATATAGAGAAAAACTAAGTCATGGCTCTACAGGTTAGACAGAGACTACTAAACTCTGTCAAAAGGATATGCGGAGGAGGAAAAACTCAACCCTAACCGCATAAAAGTGGTGGTGGGGGGCGGAGGGTAGGCCGAAAATAGCATAACCTTCTGTTGCTGATTTGCATATCCAACACATTGAGTGACCCTAGAATCACCTGGGTCAGGGCAATATAATGTAGGTGATGCCTTTAAAGTATGCTTCTAGAGGCATGTGGCAGAAAGGCCACCAGTATATGGAAGGGGTATATGTATTGTTAGGTTATGGTGGTGAGAACATCTCCTCCTATCACAGAGATTAAAACACGTTTTGACTACACAAGAGATCCTAGGATTGTAGTAGAACAACTTAACATCATATAATGCTGACCTTGAGGGTAGCAGTTAATTAAGACTCATAGTCCTGTGTGATGGAGGCTAAATAGAGTTATCAATGCATCGCTGCAGGCGTTTCCCTCTGTTGTACATTTATGCATTATTAGATACTGGTTTTAAAGGAATACATCACCCACACATACTTTCACCTCATCCATTCATCTCCCAGTTAGTGAGAATGGTATTCTGCTAATGGTATTGATTCCATATAGGTACTGGGAAAGCTGGTTACATAAAATTGCTATCGTCAACATTAAGCAAAGAGATAACTTAGTCAATTGGGTATTTGACAGCATGTCTTCAGGCATCGAGTGGTGTATGTACCCCCAGTAAAGAGAGTGTGACAAAAGTCTTGTGTCTGATCTCCCAAATGAAGTCTAATAGAGTCTTAGACACCAGTCCATCATGAAGCGAGAGAGGAAAAAAAATAAAAATAAATAAAGAGTCACTGAGTAGGTTGTGCAGGGGGATGACAATTTTACCAGAGTGGTTATACATAGCCCCATATAGGGCATGGAGAGTCACCCTACAGCCTTCTTCTTATGAGTCCTATTCTGTTGAGGTATGGCCTCGCAGCAGTCTCCGTGATACTGAATAGCCTGCACACACAGAGATTTAGAGGAGCCAATGCTCTGCAGGGCACTAGGACAGTGTAAAGCATGGGATCCACTGACCAGGTAAGTTGCTGCCTTAACAAACATAGGCCCCGGACCAATCCCTCCACTGCTCAGAACCCTCATCTTCACTGGCCCTCACAGCCGCTACTTTTGTCGGACAGTCATGGGCCACCTCTTGCTCCGAGGGGTTAATCGCACCTCTGCGTGCAAAGACATACAGTAAGTGGTTGCTGCTACTATGGGCTGGGGCAGCTTCTAGGGGAGAGATGGTTCCTGTGGAAAAATGTCTGTTGGGAGTCTCTGAGGAAACAATCGCTCCTGATTCAGGAGCCGCAGCCTCTCGCTGAAGGTGCCCGACTGCAGCTCAATCTGAACCCTTAGCTCTGCTGACTTGTATAAGCCGATCAAGTCGGCTCATCAGTTGGTAGCCGTAGTCTTCAAAGAGGGCAAGGAAAGCCATGTGGTGATCTTCCATATTCTTCTCCACTCTCGAAAGGCCCCAACGCGCAATCTAGCCACAGCAACAGAGCACCCTTTATAAGGTTTTGAAAGTTTGCTGTAGTCAAACTTCAGGTCTACCGGATATCTCCTAGCTAGTCGGGTTATAGGGACCTGGTTTCTGATGATTTTATCCCTTTGTTGAATGGCCTCCGTCCCGGGGTAGGCCGCATCCCCGGAGTTGCCTAATTTCGGCCTGGTCCAAAGTTGCACCAAGGCGTCTGAGATTTGCTCAACTGCTTCCTAATTGTATTTAGAGGCGCACAGTGCTTGTTGTTCAGTTCTTTTGCTGTCAATACTTAGCTTAAATGGCTTATTTCTATACTTTTTACCCAGAGCTCCAGCTAGAAACTTCCTCTCAGCTTGCTGGCTGTCCCCGCCCCCCGCAAGCATTAATTTTTTTAAAAAAACTATTAAAAAGCAGAAACTTTGGAGGGTCGAGAGTCCCTGACCTCCAAGCTTATTTTAACGCGGCCAGATTAGCGCAAACTGCCTTACTACATCATATCAATAGTGAACTAGCCTGGATACAAGTAGAGGGTGCAATGATAAAACTCAATCCCATTTATCAGATGTTTTGGCCATCTAAAAAAGATAGACCAGCGAAATGGTACACATATGTCACAATATCACATACCATTAAAATATGGGATAGCCTACAAAAGAAGTTTAACTTAGTCCCTAGAGACTCATTAATCACACGATTGGGGATACCCTCAAATATCGGGGAACTAATATCCTCAGTTATGAACAGTACAATGATCTAACACTTACATTAGCGAATTCCTGATTCCACTACCTACAATTAACCTCTAGAGTAGGAGAAGTTAGAAAGATTTGGGGTCCAGATAATAATACATTCTTCGAAAAATTATGCATTTCCTCCTATAGAAACAAAGGAGCGATTACGATAAAAATTATCCAAAAATGGGTAGAGGAAGGCCAATTAGCAATGGAAAGTATGGAATGGGCAGAAATAAACAGAAAAGGGTTGTCCTGCTCCATGAACGCAAATTTGAAAGAAAACTGCATTAAAGTAATTTATAGATGGTATAATAATCCTAGCAGATTTAAGCATTATCATTCAGCCTCAATTAGTGCACCAACCCCCTTTGTTATCGCGGCTGCTTAGAAGAAGGTACTTGCCTACACATGTGGTGGGAGTGACCAAAAGTTAAAGATATCTGGACAACCACCTCTACACTACTTAGTGAAATCACAAATAACACTCAGCATAAAACAAGCCGTTCTGCATTTCCCTATTCCTGAGATCCCTAAGAAATCATCAAAATTAGTTGGCATAATTTCTACGGCTGTTAGGACAGTTATTGCTAAATTCGGGAAAACCTCAGTTCCTCATTATAACATTATATTAAACTCAAATATTACCACAAAACAGACAATATTGCTTCTGCTCTATTAGACAAATGAAATGAATATTTAAAAATGTGGGAGGAATGGATAATATGGGCCGATACGAAAAGAATGTTCAACAGGAGAAGCGTAAGGACCTAGACCTCAAATCTTCTATGCACAAATAAGAAATGATGCCACAAGTGATCAATACCCTCTCTGTCTTCTACTTTCTTCCCCCGCCCCTCACCCCTACTTACCTCTATTTTCTCTTTTCTTATCACGAAAATGGAAAATATGGAAGGAGTTATTTACTTTAAGGGGACAAACAGAACAAATCACAATATTCACAGTGTATTACTTTGTGAAAATGTATATCGGAACTCGAATAAGCTATTATTTTATATTATGATGAATGTTCCTGCCATTCGGCAATGTCTGATTTATATTGTGTTGTTTGGAAACAGGTTGATATGAATAACTAATAAAAATATTTCAACATATAATTTATAGCAATAGAAATATCTATTACTTGCATGCAAACACCCAAGAAACTCATTGTGAATTGCAATTAAGCTGAACGTGATAGGTTTTTAATGATATTACTCTATTATAAAGAATTTATACAACATAATATTAAGATATCTATATTAAAGGAAAACGGAGGTAACATTTTAAAGTTTCATAATTTAGACAAGAGAGTTATTTAAAAAACTTTCCAATTTACTTCTATTGTTAAATGTAATTCTTTCTCTTGGCATCCATTGTTAAAAGTTAGCGCCTTTCCATTAAAGAATACCTAGGTAGGCCTACATCTAGGTATTTTCTCATGAAAAGGAGCTTAGTTTTAACTTAAGATACCAAAAGAAAGAAGTAAAATTATTTTATACATTCTGAATGTTGACTTTAACTCCCTTCAATACATATTCCATTAAGAACTGTTTAGGTTTTCGGTGAGTCAATAAACATTTTCTTTGGAAAAATGTTTTGCAAATAAACTAAAATGTAACATTTAACTGATGCCAGGAAAACAAAATGACAACTACCTCTATCATTAGATGATCCAGCTATGAAGTAGTTAATAAGTAATGCTATGCATCTTGCACCGCTTTGGTTACCTGCTCTAAATAAACACAACAAACATTTTGCTGATGCCTATGGTTATAGTGAAAGTTTAATGTTTTTACTCCCCTAGGGAAATTACAATTATGCTTCTTATTAGCAGGCAGATTTGGTATGAAAGGAACTTTCTACTTTAAAGTATGTTGGTTGTTTACCTCTGTGGTTTGAAGAGGCAATAAGTTACTTGTGTAGACAGAACCCAGGGACAACATATGCAGTGTGCAATTCCAAACATTTCCAAGTTCCAAAGTCATAAAAAGCATTTGAATAATTTACCTTCCCTCAAGAGTATTAGGGTTTCCAGGTATCTTGTTCCTTAGGGTCAGTCAAGGAAATTAAATTCATATCTTGGTTTAATGACTGTAATAATGTATTTGCTATAGTGGAACATACAGAATATATAGATAAAATGCAAGATATGACTTTATATTATTGTTATAGTAAAGGTAATGAAGGCCCAGTAGTTTGTGTTAAAATTTACACTTTTAACCCTGGACAGATGTTTTAGGTTTCAGGAGCATAAAAATATATTTACTTTAATAATTAGTTTTTTTTCAGGGACCAATTGTAAACCGGCTAAGAGTTTGTAACTAACTGGAGAAAATATAAAAAAATATAATGGTGCTTATTACGGAAAATCTGAAATATTCTGGGAAACAGCCAAAGCATATCTCAGAGGAGAAATCAAAGCTTACATGGTAAAACAGAAGAAGAAAGCTAGAGCACAAGGGCTACAACTTGCAAATCAAGTCCGAAAAGCTTATAGGATCTATAAAGCCTCACCGAATAGTATACTGTAAAATAAATATATTACCTCAAGACAAGAGAGAGATCTTTTTCTAACACAAAAGAAGAACTTAAAATAAAAGCAAGATATAGAGGTCAAGTCGGTAAATCGGCCAAATACTTAGCTAGTCTAGACAAAGCGAGGAAAAAATCTAATATCATTGAAAAAAATTATAGAAAACAATAAAACCCATACAGACCTGATGAGTTTTAAAAATTCCTTTTTTGAATACTATAAGAAGATATATACAGCAAAAGAAGTAGATGCTGCGAATAAAACCCAATTTTGGAATATGGTAAAACCCCCTAATATTACACCAGACCTTTGAGAAGATTTAAACAGTCCAATAACAATAAAAGAAACCGAAGATGCTATTGACGCAGCCAAATCAGACCAGATCCCAGCAGAAATTATAAAGGTTTTGAATCATTTATATTATAAATATTATACTAAGAATCAATCAATGTCAAAGATATTTACTGCTTCTTTGATTACGCTAATCTTAAAGAAAGACAAAAATCCTACTGACCTAGGTTCGTATAGACCCATCTCGCTACTAAATGTAGATTATAAAATACTTACCTCTATTTTGGCAAATAGACTTAAAAAATGTCTAAATGTGGTAGGAAAGTAGCTCTTTTGTTGGACCTTTTTTGGAATGATTTGTATAAAAAAAGAGAAAATGGTGATACAGATTTTGCAATTTTAACAGTAGACGCAGAGAAAGCGTTTGATTCCGAAATATGGCTATATTCTTTAGGCAAGCACTAAATGTAATTAGACTAGGAATGAAGGAATTAATACTTTCCATGTATGCCGATGATCTCTTATTATTCCTCAAAAATACAAAGATTAGTATCCCCTTATGCCTCCAGATTTTTGACCTATTCAGCCCAATATCAGGATATAAAATTAATATATGCAAAACAGAAATTTTATGGCTATCCAAGCATAAAAATAGTTACCACCATCATCCATTCAGAGAAGTAGAATCGATAAGATATCTTGGAATCCTATTTCATAAGAACCCAAACAATTGGTATAAATTTAACTATACGCTCTTTTTTGTAAAAACACAAGCTGGGCTATACAGATGGCAATCATTTCCCATAACCTTCTCAGCGAAAGTAATGTTGATCAAAATTATCTTACTTCCCCAATTGCTATACATAATACAAAATTTACTGTTGTTTATCTCTAATAAAGATGTTAAATCCTTTTACAGAGAATGTGCTACCTTTATATGGGCTGGGAAAAGACACATACTATCGATACATAAATTATCACAACTCACAAGCTTTGGCGGGTTTTCCTTCCCGGATTTTAAATCCTATAATATTATTACTTTAGCCAGATATGCAGTGGATTGGCTTACTAAAGAGAATTACTTAACATATCACGACCTTGAAGAAAGCTTAATATTTCCTTTTTCACTTAATGCAGCCCTACATTGTAAGAAAAAACAACTCCCAGCAAACATTCAAAATAGAGCTATAATATGGAATACTATTATTGCTTGGCAGATGTTGTGCACTACGCTAGAAATAAATGATCAAATCTCTTCTTTTCTTACAATTAGGGGTAACCCAAATTTTGTCCCCAGGTTAAATTTGCAGGTCTTTTGATCCTGGGAACAGAAAGGCTTGGTTTTCGTAAACCAAATTTTAGATAGTAATAAACAGATTAAATCTTTTGAAGCTATCTCTCGAGAATATATTTCTAACAAATCTTTTTTTGCTTATTTGCAAATCAGGCATTTTATATCCGATAATATAGAAAATATACAAAGGTCGTGTGGATTAGGAGTGGTGGGGGATTATATTAGACTTTATCAAAAGGGCTGTCATTCATCTTCTTCTCTCTACAAAATATGCTTAACTAAATACGGTAAAGATTCTCTTGACGTACTTCAGGCTAAGTGGGTAAATTATTTCCCTGGTCTTCAGCTTAGAGAGATAGGAGAATATTTTATCTTCTTCCTTGAGATAAATCAGAAAAGAGCATCCATAGCGCAATATGTATGATACATATAAAGTATAAAAAGATACCAAATCTTTTGCACTCACATTTGGTGAAGCACTTCCAAGTGCTATACTCGCAGGCCAGATATTCTAGAGTAGTCTGGCTAACTCTTTCGGCGTATCAGGAACATAAATGGATATCTCTCAGTAGATGAATGGATAAAAAAAGAAACATATAGCAAATAGCAAGAAATTGGCAGTATTCAAATATATACTACTTGCTAAAAAATGTGTATAAAAATCAGTTTTGATTAAAAAATATTATTTATTATCAAAACTAAAACACAGCAACGTGTTTCTCAGTATAACACTGTTTCATCAGGCTGATATTGGTACAAAGTTTTTGTGAGCCTTTTATACACAATGGCCTCTAGTTATCAAGCTCTGTAAGGAGCTTGATAACAAAGACCGCTGCTCCATAACCTGTCCGCCTGCTCTGAGCAGGCGGACAGACATCGCCGGAAATCAACCCAATCGAGTACGATCGTATTGATTGACACCCCCTGCTGGTGGCCTATTGGCTGCGAGTCTGCAGGGGGCGGAGTTGCACCAGCAGCTCTTGTGAGCTGCTGGTGCAATGCTGAATACGGCGAGCGTATTGCTCGCCGTATTCAGCGAGGTCTGGCGGACCTGATCCACAGTGTCGGATCAGGTCCGCCAGACCTTAATAACTAGAAGCTATAGTATCCAATCAAAGATGTTACATTCAAAAACACTCCCCTTCCTAGAAACTCCCCCTTGTGTAAAATTGGCAATAAAAAATAACTTTAACATATTCATTAAAATCTTTCTAAAAGTCCCTTCTTTGTGTGACTCTCCAAGTGATAATGTATCTCTCTACAATATAATTGCTTTGAACATGTATACAATTCTAGTATAAGTCATTGTTGTTTAAAGCGTAATTTGTGGGCGTGTTTTTATTATTCTTACTATCGAGTCTACTCTCTTTGGCTATTGGTGGTGCGTATGACCATATGACTAAACATCTGATATTGTGTAGTTCTAATTGGCTGATTCCTATACAACCTACAACTCTCCCCTGTGTGAGATTGACACTTTAATACAGCTTTAGTATGATTGTTAAAAATCGTATTAAAAGTCCCTTCTTTGTGTGATTCTCAGTATGATAATACATCTTGCCACAATATAATTGCATAAAACATGTATAATTTTATTTCCATCATTGCTGTTTAAAGCATATTTTATGGGCGTGTTTTTGACATTCTTACTAGCGTGTCTGCACCCTTAAGCTATTGGTGATGCATGTGGCCATGTGACTAAACATCTAATATTGTGTAGTTATAATTGGCTAATTTCTCTTCTACCTCTATCGTATATGATAATTTGGAAAAGTTCATTCATAAAAAAGAGATTCGATAGTATTGCTATCGATCTCATACTGAAAAGATGGACCACAGAGTTTTTGTTATTCTTACGTACATGGATTTCTATTTTAGTGACCTTAGTCACGGGACATAAGCAATAGATAATGATATTCTATTGGTAGTGATTGTTGCTTAAATAATGGATGATGGTATACTATTGATAGTGATCATAATTGTATACTACAATCATATCATCTACTGGAATTGATCTCAAAAACTTTCAGTTCATATTTGTCAAACTTCGGAATATTACGCCTAGATTTAGAGTTTTGCGGCCAAAGGGGTGCGTTAGCTACGCGTCTTTTTTTTCTAGCGCTGCTTCTAAACAACGCTGGCATTTAGAGTTCTCTGAAGGGCTGCGTTAGGCTCCAAAAAGAGAGCGTAAAGGCATATTTACCGCCACTTCAACTCTCAATACCAGCGTTGCTTACGGTAGCAGCTAGCTGGAAAAACGTGCTCGTGCACGATTCCCCTATAGGAAACAATGGGGCAGTTTGGGCTGAAAAAAAACCTAACACCTGCAAAAAAGCAGCGTTCAGCTCCTAACGCAGCCCCATTGTTTCCTATGGGGAAACAGTTTCTAAGTCTGCACCTAACACCCTAACATGAACCCTGAGTCTAAACACCCCTAACCTTACACTTATTAACCCCTAATCTGCCGCCCCCGCTATCGCTGACACCTGCATTACACAATTAAGCCCTAATCTGCCGCTCCGGACACAGCTGCCACCTACATTATCCCTATGTACCCCTAATCTGCTGCCCCTAACATCACGACACCTACATAATATTTATTAACCCCTAATCTGTCCCCCCCAACCTCGCCGCTACCTAACTACACTTATTAACCCCTAATCTGCCGACCGGACCTCGCCGCCACTATAATAAATGTATTAACCCCTAAACCGCCGCACTCCCGCCTTGCAAACCCTATAATAAATAGTATTAACCCCTAAAGCTAAGTCTAACCCTAACCCTAACAACCCCCTAAATTAAATATAATTTTAATCTAACGAAATAAATTAAATATTATTAACTAAAGTATTCCTATTTAAAACTAAATACTTACCTGTAAAATAAACCCTAATATAGCTACAATATAACGAATAATTATATTGTAGCTATTTTAGGATTTATATTTATTTTACAGGCAACTTTGTATTTATTTTAACTAGGTACAATAGCTATTAAATAGTTATTTACTATTTAATAGCTACCTAGTTAAAATAATTACAAAATTACCTGTAAAATAAATCCTGTTACAATTAAACCTAACACTACACTATCAATAAATTAATTAAATAAATTACCTACAATTACATACAATTAAGTAAACTAAACTAAATTACAAAAAATAAAAAACACTAAATTACAAAAAATAAAAAAAGATTACAAGAATATCAGGCTAATTACACCTACTCTAAGCCCCCTAATAAAATAAAAAAGCCCCCCAAAATAATAAAGGTCCCTACCCTATTCTAAATTAAAAAGTAACCAGCTCTTTTACCAGCCCTTAAAAGGGCTTTTTGTGGGGCATGCCCCAACGTAATCAGCTCTTTTGCCTTTAAAAAAAAAATACAACCCCCCCAACATTAAAACCCACCACCCACATACCCCTACTCTAACCCAAACCCCCCTTAAATAAACCTAACACTACACCCCTGAAGATCTCCCTACCTTGAGCCGTGTTCACCCAGCCGTGCACCGATGGACCAAAAGAGGACATCCGGAGTGGCAGAAGTCTTCATCCTATCCGGGCAGAAGAGGACATCCGGACCGGCAGACATCTTCATCCAAGTGGCATCTTCTATCTTCATCCAGGAGCGGCTTCATCTTCAAGACCTCCGGCGTGGAACATCTTGTTTCCCCGACGACTAGACGACGAATGACGGTTCCTTTAAAAGACATCATCCAAGATGGCGTCCCTCGAATTCCGATTGGCTGATAGGATTCTATCAGCCAATCGGAATTAAGGTAGGAAAAATCTGATTGGCTGATTGAATCAGCCAATCAGATTCAAGTTCAATCCGATTGGCTGATCCAATCAGCCAATCAGATTGAGCTTGCATTCTATTGGCTGATCGGAACAGCCAATAGAATGCAAGCTCAATCTGATTGGCTGATTTAATCAGAATCGGAATTCGAGGGACGCCATCTTGGATGATGTCATTTAAAGGAACCGTCATTCGTCGTCTAGTCATCGGGGAAGAAAGATGTTCCGCGCCGGAGGTCTTGAAGATGGAGCCGCTCCTTGTCGGATGGATGGAGATAGAAGATGCCGCTTGGATGAAGATGTCTGCCGGTCCGGATGTCCACTTCTGCCCGGATAGGATGAAGAATTCTGCCGCTCCGGATGTCCTCTTTTGGTCCATCGGTGCTTGGCTGGGTGAACACGGCTCAAGGTAGGGTGATCTTCAGGGGGGTAGTGTTAGGTTTATTTAAGGGGGGTTTGGGTTAGAGTAGGGGTATGTGGGTGGTGGGTTTTAATGTTGGGGGGGTTGTATTTTTTTAAGGGCAAAAGAGCTGATTACTTTGGGGCATGCCCTGCAAAAAACCCTTTTAAGGGCTGGTAAAAGAGCTGGTTACTTTTTAATTTAGAATAGGGTAGGGACCTTTATTATTTTGGGGGGCTTTTTTATTTTATTAGGGGACTTAGAGTAGGTGTAATTAGCCTAATATTCTTGTAATCTTTTTTTATTTTTTGTAATTTAGTGGGGTTTTTTTTTGTAATTTAGTTTAGTTTATTTAATTGTAGATAATTGTAGGTATTTTATTTAATTAATTTATTGCTAGTGTAGTGTTAGGTTTAATTGTAACTTAGGTTAGGATTTATTTTACAGGTAATTTTGTAATTATTTTAACTAGGTAGCTATTAAATAGTAAATAACTTTAATAACTATTGTACCTAGTTAAAATAAATACAAAGTTGCCTGTAAAATAAATATAAATCCTAAAATAGCTACAATATAATTATTCTTTATATTGTAGCTATATTAGGGTTTATTTTACAGGTAAGTATTTAGTTTTAAATAGGAATAATTTAGTTAATAATTTTTAATTTATTTCGTTAGATTAAAATTACATTTAATTTAAGGGGGTTGTTAGGGTTAGGGTTAGACTTAGCTTTAGGGGTTAATACATTTATTAGAGTAGCGGCGAGGTCTGGTCGGCAGATTAGGGGTTAATACTTGAAGTTAGGTGGCGGCGATGTTAGGGAGGGCAGATTAGGGGTTAATACAATTTATTATAGTGATTGTGAGGCGGGAGTGTGGCGGTTTAGGGGTTAATACATTTATTAGAGTAGCGGCGAGGTCCTGTCGGCAGATTAGGGGTTAATAAGTGTAGTTAGGTTGCGGCGACGTTGGGGGGGCAGATTAGGGGTTAATAAATATCATGTAGGTGTCGGCGATGTTAGGGGCAGCAGATTAGGGGTTCATAGGGATAATGTAGGCGGCGGCGGTGCGCGGTCGGCAGATTAGGGGTTAAAAATTTTTATTATAGTGGCGGCGATGTGGGGGGACCTCGGTTTAGGGGTACATAGGTAGTTTATGGCTGTTAGTGTACTTTAGAGCACAGTAGTTAAGAGCTTTATAAACCGGCGTTAACCCAGAAAGCTCTTAACTACTGACCTTTTTTGCGGCTGGAGTCTTGTCGGTAGAGGGTCTACTGCTCACTTCAGCCAAGACTCTAAATACCGGCGTTAGGAAGATCCCATTGAAAAGATAGGATACGCAATTGGCGTAAGGGGATCTGCGGTATGGAAAAGTTGCGGCTTGAAAGTGAGTGTTAGACCCTTTCCTGCCTGACTCTAAATAC
Organism: Bombina bombina; assembly: GCF_027579735.1. Classification (NCBI taxonomy): domain Eukaryota; kingdom Metazoa; phylum Chordata; class Amphibia; order Anura; family Bombinatoridae; genus Bombina; species Bombina bombina. The sequence continues at coordinate 956,739,947 of NC_069502.1, read as the reverse complement.
CAGCGGGCGGCCAAAAGCAGCATTAGGACCCCTTAACGCTGCTTTTGACGGCTACCGCAGAACTCTAAATCTAGGCGTTAGTTTGTTGCACTTTATTATATGTATAAGACCATCGTGTATAGGTTATGTGTAATCATAAGTGATACATATGTGTAAGTGTAAAAATAAACTAGCCACAAATGTATAAACACTAACAGACAAGTGAAAATTTTAAAATTACATTTGTAATGAGTGTAAGAAGCTAATATAGTGTAAAAATTGAAAATAAATACATAATAATGTTTCTATATAATTATTTTAAATTGTGATAAGAATAATGATAATAACAATATAATCATTAATTATTAATTAGTATTTAGTGGTTCCCTGATGTGTGATGTATGAGATGATAGTGCAAGGTGTCCTTTGCAATCTCATACAAGGTAAAATTGCAATATAGGGATCAAATTCATTAAATTGTTGTGTGGAGATCAATATTTGTCTCAAAAAGGGCAAGGTTCATTATAGTGATTTTGTCTATACTAGACGTGTTGTATAAGCTAAAATTAGTGTTATGTATATATATATATATATAGAGAGAACATAACCTGGTGTCTTACTATATAAGTTCATATATATAAATAGTTAATCAAACGCTGCTAAATCCATATTCATGTTTAGACCTTTAAGGAATAAAGTATTCAATCGAAAAATCCAGAAAGTTTCCCTTTGCCTAAGTCTGGTATATCTATTGTATAGGTGAGATGTGGGGATCTGTTCTATAGGAGTGATTAGAAAAATGTTGGTGTCCCCATTGTGTTTGAAATTACAGTTCGAGATACACTATAATGTTTGTAATTTTTCTCCATATTACGGAAGTGTTCATTCCACCTATCTCTTATTTTTCTGCAGGTTCTACCAACATATTGTATCCCACACAATTGGCATGTCAGAATATATATAATGTATGTAGAGTTACACGTGATATAACTATGTATCGGATAAGTGTTACCTGCAGTATATGATTTAAACTTGTTGGTACCTGGCTTGAAAAATGTACACATTCTACAGTTTTTAGCTAGGCATTTAAAAACAAATTTTTTCTTTATAATACTGGTGGATCTAGTTTGTTGTGTATTTGTATTCCTCCTACATTTGTTGACTACAACTTTACTAGGTGCCAAGATGTTTTTCAAGGTTGGTGCCCTTCTATATACACATCTTGGTTGTTCATTCAGTACACCACCTAATATTGGATCTCTATGTAAGATCTTCCAATGTCTATGTAAAATTCTCTTTATCTGCTGGTGGTTAGAATTATACTGTGTAATGAACATAGTTTTTTGTTCATTTTTTATTTTTTTGTCGTTTTTGAGTGTTTGTTCATTTCTAATGAAATATGATTCCCTATTCTCTGACTCTGCTTTCACAAAACTATTAAATTCATTGGATATCCTTTTTCTATGAACCTTTTGGTTAATATTTTACTCTGGTTTATGAAATCTAATTTGTGACTACAATTTCTCATTAATCTCTTAAACTGTCCATATGGAACTTTACGTTTTCATGGAGTATAATGATTACTGTAATAATTCAAAAAGCTGTTACAGTCAACCGATTTGAAATGATTATTTGAAGATATGGAGCCGTCCTCTTTGGATAGGGATAAGCAAAGATCCAAAAAAACAATATCTTGAGATTGTATGTTACTAGTAAATTCAAGGCCTATGTCATTATTGTTAATACATTTTACAAATGTTGTGGCCGAATCCATATCCCCTTTCCACACTATTATTAGGTCATCTATATACCTGCCATAGTACACCAGGTTTGCCCCAAACCTAGTGTCATATATATATCTTTGTTCAAACACTCCCATATAGAGGTTAGCAAAGCTAGGGGCAAACCTGGTGCCCATGGCAGTCCCTCTAATTTGTAAGTAAAAGTCTTCTTGAAATACAAAATAGTTGTGTTGGAGAATAAATGCTATAATTTGTATGATAAATTGTTTCTGTAAGTCTGGTAAAAAAATATCACCCTCCAAAAAATCATTGACGGCTAACAATCCTAATTTGTGTGGAATGTTTGAATACAGTGAGCGGACGTCACATGGTATATATAGTAATTCTTGTGATGAAGTAGAAGTAAGATTTACAGCTGTGGATGGGGTATTATTGGAGGTTAATAATATTCTTTGATTATGATAATGTATCATGCTATGTAGATTAATTCTTACAGAAATATGTTATTAATTTAAAATAGTATATTAGGGACTCAGCAGATCTTTTGGCTAAACTTAGAAATATAACATCTACCAAGGATATGATTTGGATATCATGTGACGTCAGCTCACTGTATTCAAACATTCCACACAAATTAGAATTGTTAGCCGTCAATGATTTTTTGGAGGGTGACATTTTTTTACCAGATTTACAGAAATAATTTATCATACAAATGATAGCATTTATTCTCCAACACAACTATTTTGTATTTCAAGAAGGCTTTTACTTACAAATTAGAGGGACTGCCATGGGCACCAGGTTTGCCCCTAGCTTTGCTAACCTCTATATGGGAGTGTTTGAACAAAGATATATATATGACACTAGGTTTGGGGCAAACCTGGTGTACTATGGCAGGTATATAGATAACCTAATAATAGTGTGGAAAGGGGATATGGATTCGGCCACAAAATGTGTAAAATGTATTAAAAAACATAATTTATGCTTACCTGATAAATTTATTTCTCTTGTAGTGTATCCAGTCCACGGATCATCCATTACTTATGGAATATATTCTCCTTCCCAACAGGAAGTTGCAAGAGTCCACCCACAGCAAAGCTGCTATATAGCTCCTCCCCTAACTGCCATACTCAGTCATTAGACCGAAAACATGCAGAGAAAGGAAAAACCATAGGGTGCAGTGGTGACTGTAGTTCAAATGAAAAAATTACCTGCCTTAAAGTGACAGGGCGGGCCGTGGACTTGATACACTACAAGAGAAATAAATTTATCAGGTAAGCATAAATTATGTTTTCTCTTGTTAAGTGTATCCAGTCCACGGATCATCCATTACTTATGGAATACCAATACCAAAGCTAAAGTACACGGATGATGGGAGGGACAAGGCAGGTACTTAAACGGAAGTTACCACTGCCTGTAAGAAACCCTTTCTCCCAAAAATAGCCTCCGAAGAAGCAAGGTATCAAATTTGTTAAATTTGAAAAAGTATGAAGCGCAGACCAAGACTCCGTCTTGTAAATCTGTTCAACAGAAGCCACATTTAAAAAAGGCCCAAGTGAAAACCACAGCTCTAGTAGAATGAGCTGTAATCCCTTCAGGAGGCTGCTGTCCAGCAGTCTCAAAAGCTAAATGAATTATGCTTTTTAACCAAAAAGACAGAGAGGCAGCCGAAGTCTTTTGACCTCTCCTCTGTCCAGAATAGACAACAAACAAGGTGAACGTTTGATGAAAACTGTAGTAGCTTGTAAGTAAAACTTTAAAGCACAAACCACGTCCAATATTGCGTAATAGACGTTCCTTCTTTGAGGAAGGATTAGGATACAAGCATGGAACAACTATCTCTTGAGTGATGTTCTTGTTAGATACCACCTTAGGAAAAAACCCAGGTTGGTACGCAGGACTACCTTATCCGTACGAAGGACCAGATAAGGAGAATCACATTGTAACACAGATAACTTGGAGACTCTACGAGTCGAGGAAATAGCTACCCAAAAGGAACTTTCCAAGATAAAGATTGATATCTATGGAACAAAAAAGGTTCAAACGGAACTTCTTGAAGAACCTTAAGAACCAGGTTTAAGCTCCATGGTGGAGCAACAGTTTTAAACACAGGCTTGGATCTAACCAAAGCCTGACCAAATGCCTGAACGTCTAGAATACCTGCCAGACGCTTGTGCAAAAAAATAGACAGAGTAAAAATCTGTCCCTTTTAAGGAATTAGCTGACAACCCTTTTCTCCAAAACATCTTGGAGAAAAGATAATATCCTGGGAATCCAGACTTTACTCCATGAGTAACCCTTGGATTCATAACAATCAGATATTTACACCATATCTATGTTCAATTTTCCTAGAGACAGGCTTTCATGTCTGTATTAAGGTATTAATGACTGACTCGGAGAAGCCATGCTTTGATGACATCAAGCGTTCAGTCTCCAGGCAGTCCATCTCAGATTGATTATATTTAGATGGTTGAAAGGACCCTGAGGTAGAGGGACCTGTCTCAGAAGCAGAGACCGTGATGGAAAGGATGACATGTCCACCAGATCTGCATACCAGGTCCTGCGTGGCTACGCAGGCGCTGACAAAAACACCAAAGCCCTCTCCTGCTTGGTCTTGACCTCCGGAGGAAATCCCACTCCCCCGGAAGAAAAGTCTGACGACTTAGAAAAACCACCTCCCAGTTCTCAACACCTGGGATATGGATAGCTGATAGACAAGAGTGAGTCTCTGTCCAGTGAATTATTGTAAGACTTCTAACATCGCTAGGGAACTTCTGTTCCCCCTTGATGGCTGATGTAAACCACAGTCGTGTATATTGTCCGACTGAATATGATGTACCTCAGAGTTGCTAACTGAGGCCAAATGTGAAGAGCATGGAATATCACTCCCGGTTCCAGAATATTTATTAGAAGGAGGGTCTCCTCCTAAGTCCACTATCCCTGAGCCTTCAGGGAGTTCCAGACTGCATCCCAACCTAAAAGGCTGGCATCTATTGTAACAATTGTCCCATCTGACCTGCGGAAGGTCATACCCTTGGACAGATGGACCCGACATAGTCACCAGAGAATCTCTGGTCTCTTGGTCCAGGTTTAACAGGGGGACAAAGCTGTGTAATCCCCGTTCCTCTGACTGAGCATGCATAGTAGCAGCGGTCTGAAATGTAGACGTGCAAACGGTACTATGTCCCTTGCCGCTACCATTAAGCCGATTTCATTCATGTACTGAGCCACCGAAGGGCGCGGATGGAATGAAAAACACGGCAAAAATTTAGAAACTTTGACAACCTGGACTCCGTCAGGTAAATTTTCATTTCTACAGAATCTATCAGAGTCCCTAAGAGGGAAACCCTTGAGATTGGGGATAGAGAACTCTTTCCTTGTTCACTTTCCACCCATGTGATCTCAGAAATGCCAGTACTACGTCCGTATGAGACTTGGCAATTTGGATGTTTGACGCCTGTATCAGGATGTCGTCTAAATAAGGGGCCACTTCTATGCCCCGCGGCCTAAGGACCGCCAAAGTGACCCCAGAACCTCCATAAAGATTCTTGGAGCTGTAGATATCCCAACGGAAAGAGCTACAAACTGGTAATGCCTGTCTAGAAAGGCAAACCTGAAAAACGATGGTGATCTTTATGCATCACAATGTGAGGATAAACATCCTTCAAATCCATTGTAGTCCTCTATTGACTCTCCTGGATCATAGTTAAGATGGTACGAATAGTTTCCATCTTAAAAGACGGAATTCTGAGGAATTTGTTTAAGATCTTTAGATCCAAAATAGGTCTGAAGGTTCCCTCTCCTTGGGAACCACAAACAGATTTGAGTAAAAACTCTGTCCCTGTTCCTCTCTTGGAACTGGATGGATCTCGTACACAATGTAAGAATGCCTCCTTCTTTATCTGGTTTGCAGATAATTGGAAAGGCAAAATCTCCCCTTTTTTTGGGGGGAATCTTTGAAAATCCAGAAGATATCTCTGGGATATAAATTCCAATGCCTAGGGATCCTGGGCATCTCTTGCCCATGCCTGGGCGAAGAATGAAAATCTGCCCCCTATAGGATCCGTTACCGGATAGGGGTCCGTTCCTTCATGCTGCCTTAGAGGCAGCAGCAGGCTCCTTGGCCTGCTTATCTTTGTTCCAGGTCCGATTGTATCCAGACCGCCTTGGACTGAGCAAAAATTCCCTCTTGTTTTGCCTTAGAGGAAGTGGATGCCACACCTGCCCTGAAGTTTTAAAAGGCACGAAAATTAGACCTTTCTTGGCCCTTGATTTGGACCTATCCTGAGGAAGGGCATGACCTTTTCCTCCAGTGATATAAGCAATAATCTCCTTCAAACCAGGCCCGAATAGGGTCTGCCCCTTGAAGGGAAGTTAAGTAGCTTATTTATTAAAGTCACGACAGCTGACCATGATATAAGCCATAGCGCTCTGCGCGCCAGTATAGTAAAAAACAGAATTCTTAGCCGTTAGTCTAGTCAAATGAACAAAGGCATCAGAAAACAAAGGAATTGGCTAGCATAAGCTTGTCAAATATATTCATCCAATGGAGTCGCTAACTGTAAAGCCTCATCAAGAGACTCAACCCAGAACGCCGCAGCAGCAGTGACAGAAGCAATGTATGCAAGGGGCTGCAGGATAAAACCCTGTTGAATAAACATTTTTTATCCATTGGATCTAAAAAGCACAACTGTCCTCGCCAGAGGTAGTGGTACGCCTAGCTAGAGTAGAAACTCTTCTCTCCACCTTAGGAACTGTCTGCCAGAAGTCCTGTGTGGTCATAACTATTAGAAAACATTCTTCTAAAAAATAGGAGGGGAAGAGAACGGCACACCTGGTCTATCCCATTCCTTATTAAAAAAATTTTAATAAACCTCTTTAGGTATTGGAAAAACATCAGTACACACCGGCACTGCATATTATTTATCCAGTCTACACAATTTCTCTGGCCCTGCGATCGTACACATTCATTCAGGGCAGCCAAAGCCTCCCTGAGCAACAAGTGGAGGTTCTCAAGCATAAATTTTAAATGTAGAAATATCAGAATCAGGTTAAATCATCTTCCCTGAGTCAAAAAAAAAAATCACCCACAGACTAAGCATATTGTGAGGTAGTATCATACATGGTTCTTAAAGCGTCTGTATGCTCTGTATCTACCCCCAGAGCTATCTGCTTTCCTTTAATTTCAGGTAGTCTGACTAATACTGCTGCCAGAGTATTATTCACCACCTTTGCCATGTCTTTTAAAATAAACGCTATGGACGCCCTTGATGTACTTGGCGCCATTTGAGCGTGAGTCCCTGAAGCGGGAGTCGAAGGGTCTGACACGTGGGGAGAGTTAGTCGGCATAACTTTCCCCTCGACAGAATCCCCTGGTAAAATAAACGCTATGGGTGCCCTTGATGTACTTGGCGCCATTTGAGCGTGAGTCCCTAAAGCGGGAGTCAAAAGGTCTGACACGTGGGGAGAGTTAGTCGGCATAACTACCCCCAAGACAGAATCCTCTGGTGATAATGTTTTTAAAGACAACAAATGATCTTTATTGTTTAACATGAAATCAGTACATCTGGTACACATTCTAAGATGGGGTTCCACCATGGCTTTAAAACATAATGAACACAGAGCTTCCTCTATGTCAGACATGTTAGAACAGACTAATAATGAGACTAGTAAGCTTGGAAAACACTTTAAATCAAGTTAACAAGCAAATATATAAAACGTTACTGTGCCTTTAAGAGAAACAAATTTTGTCAAAATTTGAAAAACAGTGAAAAAAGGCAGTAAAACAAACGAAATTTTTACAGTACATGTAATAAGGTAACAGAGCATTGCACCCACTTGCAAATGGATGATTAACCCCTTAATGCAAAAAACAGATAAAAAAAACGACATAGACGTTTTTAAAAACAGACACAACAAACTGCCACAGCAGAGCTGTGGATTACCTTCCCTATAAACGATTTTGGACGTCTTTTTAGCCCTTTAGAAATGTCCTGTAGTATTCATGGGACTGCTGAGGGAATCTGGATGATTCATTTTGTAATTTTAACTGCGCAAAAAAGCGCTAAATTAGGCCCTTCCCACTCATATTACAACAGTGGGAAGCTTCAGTTAACTGTTTCTATGCAAAATTTAAGCCAGCCATGTGGAAAAAACTTAGGCCCCAATAAGTTTTATCACCAAACATATGTTAAAAAACGATTAAACATGCCAGCAAACGTTTTAAAACACATTTTTACAAGAGTATGTATCTCTATTAATAAGCCTGATACCAGTCGCTTTTACTGCATTTAAGGCTATACCAACATTACAGTGTTATCACCAATGTACATTAAAAAACGATTAAACATGCCAGCAAACGTTTTAAAACACATTTTTATAAGAGTATGTATCACTATTAATAAGCCTGATACCAGTCGCTATCGCTGCATTTAAGGCTCTACTTACATTACTTCGGTATCAGCAGTATTTTCTTAGTCAATTCCATTCCTAGAAAAATATTTTACTGCACATACCTTATCTGCAGGAAAACCTGCACGCCATTCCCCCTCTGAAGTACCTCACTCCTCAGAATGTGTGAGAACAGCAAATGGATCTTAGTTACGTCTGCTAAGATCATAGAAAAACGCAGGCAGATTCTTCTTCCAAATACTGCCTGAGATAAACAGCACACTCCGGTGCCATTTAAAAATAACAAACTTTTGATTGAAGAATAAACTAAGTATAAAAAAACCACTGACTCTCACGACCTCCTATCTATGTTGAGGCTTGCAAGATAATGACTGAGTATGGCAGTTAGGGGAGGAGCTATATAGCAGCTTTGCTGTGGGTGGACTCTTGCAACTTCCTGTTGGGAAGGAGAATATATTCCATAAGTAATGGATGATCCGTGGACTGGATACACTTAACAAGAGAAATAACGACATGGGCCTTGAATTTACTAGTAACATACAATCTCAAGATATTGCTTTTTGGATCTTTGCTTATCCCTATCCAAAGAGGACGGCTCCATATCTTCAAATAATCATTTCAATTCGGTTGACTGTAACAGCTATTTGGATTATTACAGTAATCATTATACTCCATGGAAACATAATGTTTCATATGGACAGTTTAAGAGATTAATGAAAAATTGTAGTCACAAATTAGATTTCATAAACCAGAGTAAAATATTAACCAAAAGATTAATAGAAAAAGGATATCCAATGAATTTAATAAATACATTTTTCAAGCCAAGTACCAACAATTTTAAATCATATACTGCAGGTACCACTTATCCGATACATAGTTATATCACATGTAACTCTACATACATTATATATATTCTGACATGCCAATTGTGTGGGATACAATATATTGGTAGAACCTGCAGAAAAATAAGAGATAGGTGGAATGAACACTTCCGTAATATGGAGAAAAATTACAAACATAATAGTGTATCTCGACACTGTAATTTCAAACACAATGGGGACACCAATATTTTTCTAATCACTCCTATAGAACAGATCCCCACATCTCACCTATACAATAGATATACCAGACTTAGGCAAAGGGAAACTTTCTAGATTTTCCGATTGAATACTTTATTCCCTAAAGGTCTAAACATGAATACGGATTTAGCAGCGTTTGGTTAACTATTTATATGTATGAACTTATATAGTAAGAAACCAGGTTATGTTCTATATATATATATATATATATATATATATTTGTATATTCATAACACTAATTATAGCATATACAACACGTCTCGTATACACAAAATCACTATAAGGAACCTTGCCCTTTTTGAGACAAATATTGATCTCCACACAACAATTTAATGAATTTGATCACTATATCACAATTTTACCTTGTATGAGATCACAAAGGACACCTTGCACTATCATCTAATACATCACACATTAGGGAACCACAAGATACTAATTAATAATTAATGATTATATTGTTATTATCATTATTCTTATCACAATTTAAAATAATTATATAGAAACATATTATTTTGTATTTATTTTCAATTTTTACACTATATAAGCATCTTACACTCATTACATATGTGTAATCTTGATCTTGAAAAAGGCTCTGTTGCCGATACGCGTTGATCCGCCCTACAGCTACAGACAAACTTGGCACCCAGGACCGTTGTCTCTAATAGGAGGTTTGAAATAAGAAATCCCTGTTAGTTAATGTACAGCGAGAGGAGCCACATACTGAAAAATATTTTAAAGGAATGAAGTGCGCGCACTTAATTTAAACAAGGAGAACCTCTAATTAGTCACAAAGAACCCACGTGACTCTATTACCGAACCGGACAGCTGATATATCAAACACTGACAGGAAAAGTAAGAATACACGGAGGAGCGTTTTTTATACATAAAGGTACTGTGTGACATCTCTAATTGGAAACTTTTAAAGGAACTACAAAAAAGGAAAGACTGTGGGTAAACACCTGCTAGGAAAAGCCCTCTAATTAAAGCTTGCAACACTGTGTTTAATAAGACACACAGCATTTTTAAAACACTCATTACAGACTATCAATACAGAAAAGACTTATCATTTTTTTTTTTTTTTTTTTTTTTTTACCATTGGTTCATACTGGTGTATGAAAGCTAACTATACTTATCAATTTGCAATGGTTTATTGTTACTGTATCAACCTATGCTAGGAAAAGCCCTCTAATTAAAGCTTGCAACACTGCGTCTAATAAGACACACACCACTTTGAAACACCTGTTACCTACTACCAACACAAAAAAGGCTTATCATTGCTTTCAATATTAATTCATACTAGTGTTTGAAAACTAACTCCCCTTATCAATTTATAGTGGTTTATTGTTCCTGTATCAACTTATGCCTCTACTAGTTTTCACTTTATTATATGCCCATCATCTAACATATTAGCAGCTATTGGAGTCTTTTCTATCAGAATTGTAGTTTTAAATTAGAATTGTAGTTTTTAATGCATTTATAACACCGGTGTTATTAAGTTTTTAGAATCTAATTTTTTTAGAACATTACTGTTTAATATTTTATTGCTATTAATGTCTGTAAGGAATTTTTATTTCTTAGTATGAACTTACTTAATAAATTAACATTATAACACTAATCTGCATACTATCCCTGTTTTTCTCATTTTTAATTAGGATCCATATTTTTTTACCTAAAATCAAAAATTTGTGAGGATCCCTAGTTCCCAGTACTAATTTAATCACAAATATATTTAACTATATATTTTTTTTTTGCACCCCTAGTTTTCACTATAACAATTATCATCCATACTGCACATATACTATATACACAAAAGATCTACCTGGTGGCATAGAGTCACTTTAAACTTACTGCTCTAACACTAATTTCACACCTATTTACTCTCACAATTTAATTTTTATTTTTTTTCCTTACATAAACAAGGAGAAATGAGCATGTTTTAACTTTCATTAACACTTTCACTAAGCAGCTTTCCACGCAGCACACATTATATTATCACTGAAAAGATAGAAGATTATTATACTATTTTATTTTATCATCATACCTGAACCTCATATTATTGGTATTGTCTACCCTAACTAAAAGATTAACACTTTCATTAACACTTTCACTAAGTAGCTTTCTACGCAGCACACATTATATTACCACTGAAAAGATAGAAGATTATTATACTAATTTATTTTATCATCACACCTTGAACTTATTATTGGTATTCTTTACTCCAACTAAAAGATAGAAGATTATTATATTATTTTATTTTATTTTACCATCACACCTCATATAACATTTAATATTGGTATTCTCTACACCAACTAAATATAAATTAATGCAAAGGTCTTAAGTTATATACATTTCCAGATTGCGGTTCAGCGCCCCTTACTACCCCACTATAATTTCTTTTTTTCAAAAACTTTAGGTGTAGTCACTTGTGAGAAGACTACACTAGTGAAGGAGGCTATATCTGGAGTGAGTTAGATTGTTCAAATTACCCTATCTATACTATTTTCAAATTTTCACTTGTCTGTTAGTGTTTATACATTTGTGGCTAGTTTATTTTTATACTTACACATATGTATCACTTATGATTACACATAACCTATACACAATGGTCTTATACATATAATAAAGTGCAACAAACTAATATTCCGAAGTTTGACAAATATTAACTGATAGTTTTTTAGATCGATTCCAGTAAATGATATGATTGCTGTATACAATTATAATCACTATCAATAGTATACCATCATCCATTGTTTAAGTAACAATCACTACCAATAGAATATCATTATCCACTGTTTATGTCCCGTGACTAAGGTCACTAAAAATATAAATCCATGTACGGAAGAATAACAAAAACTCTATGGTCCATCTTTTCAGTATGAGATCGATAGCAATACTATTGACTCTCTTTTTTATGAATGAAGTTTTCCAAATTATCATATACGATAGAGGTAGAAGAGGAATTAGCCAATTAGAACTACACAATATTAGATGTTTAGTCACATGGCCACATGCTTCACCAATAGCTTAAGGGTGCAGACACGCTAGTAAGAATAACAAAAACACACCCATAAAATACGCTTTAAACAGCAATGACTGATATACAATTCTATATGTTTTATGCAATTAAATTGTGGCGAGATGTATTATCATACTGAGAATCACACACAGAAGGGACTTTTAAAACGATTTTTAATGATCATACTAAAGCTGTATTAAAGTGTCAATCTTGCACAGGGGAGAGTTTTAGGTTGTATAGGAATCAGCCAATTAGAACTACACAATATCAGATGTTTAGTCATATGATCATATGCACCACCAATAGCCAAAGAGAGTAGACTCGATAGTGAGAATAATAAAAACACGCCCACAAATTACTCTTTAAACAACAATCACTGATACTAGAATTTTATACATGATCAAAGCAATTATATTGTAGCGAGATGCATTATCACTTGTATTTTAGAAATATTTTAATGAATATTTTAAGGTCGTTTTTTAGCGCCAATTTTACACAAGGGGGAGTTTCTAAGAAGGGGAGTGTTTTTTAATGTAACATCTTTGATTGGATACTATGTGTATAAAAGGCTCACCAAAACTTTGTAACAATATCAGCCTGATGAAACAGTGTTATACTGAGAAACGCGTCGCTGTGTTTTAGTTTTGATAATAAATAATATTTTTTAATCAAACCTGATTTTTATACACATTTTTTAGCAAGTAGTATATATTTGAATACTGAAAATTTCTTGCTATTTGCTATATGTTTCTTTTTGTATCCAATCAACTACTGAGAGATATCCATTTTATGTTCCTGATACGGCGAAAGAGTTATGTGTTTAGGGGTGTGTGTGGCGTGTACTATTATCAAACCTTTACAGCTCACAATGCTACTCCAATTCTAATATTCTCCCAATATCAGGGATATGCAAGGTGTGTGTGTGAGGGGGTGTGGGGAGCGCTAATAGTTCTAGCTGTGAGTTGGACTAATTATTGTGGTAGTTATATGTATTATCTATTATGTATTATTCATGTGTATTTGCAATTGTTCCAAGTGTCTATCTATCCCTAGTGGTTGAAAATAGTCAACAATATTCTTCCAACACTGTATTAATGTTGTTTAGTGATAATCTATGGTTTTAAACAGTGTTAATAGTGCATATATTATGCTAATAGTGCATATAATGTGTTTACAGTATATACCTTTAAGAATCTAATGTCGTTTTGTGCCTTTCAATCAATGTGCCTTTAAAATATAGTAGCGTATTTTGCCTTTAAATCCCTTAGTTAGTCATAAAATGAATTGATTGCTCATCTATATTCTTTCATACCAAATTGATATATCTTTCTAATGACACCAAACTAGTTAAAGTTCAAAATATTTTTATATGAAATTTCACGTTATATATATGCAGATACAAATAAAAATTATACAGATAAAATGTTACTAAAATAAAATCAGAATGATTCCGTTAGCCACCTATTGTTGGCATACATATAATAAAAAACACTTTGTATAAAAGTCCGTTTTTACATAAAAAGGCTGTTAGAGTCTGATTAGTGATGTGGTATCAAATACTCCAGTGCACACTCTCCTTGTGTGTCTTAACTTAACTCTTAGATTATGTATACATTTGTTGCGAAAAATATGTAGTGAAGTTGTGGCCACAACTTAGTTCTTTGACTTATCTTCCGTGTCTACAAATCTGGACAATGTAGTATTGCACTCCCCCTAACCGGACTTCTGATTGTGTCTTACCTCGTTTTTCTTTGGGGTCTTGGGAAGCTGTACGCCCGATGATATACCTTAATGGAGGATCAGCGTCTCTCCGTTTGAAGTTCCCGGCGGCTTGCTTCCTCTCCCTGACGTCGTATGTCTCACGTGTTCCGTTGGAGGCCAATCAGGTAACCGGATCGTGGGGGGAGTGTATCTCCTTGGAATCCTCACTTGCTTGGGTCTGTAGCGGCTTTCGAAATCCACATTCGATAGTCTGTCTACGCGTTTCAGCGATCTCCTGCGCCTTTATCAAGACTTGTAAATAAATAGAGAGAGGTGGCCAGTCTGTTGGAGTCTGTTGAGATCCAGCTTGCTCTATTAGCACTTATCCATAGTGCTTTATTCATTGTAAGTACCGTTTTGGGAATCTTTATTCTGATCAATATATGTTTTTGAAACTTCATGCACCATGAGGCTCCCTTCTTCTTTCCATTACAGATAGCCTTTTCTCAGACCAACCAGCATGAGGAGGAGCTGGCTTGTGGTGTTTATATTTACACAAAAAAATAGTGATAAAGAGAGAGTAGGGAATATTTCTGATAATGCCTTCCGATGCTTCCCTTAAATAATGGTATGCCCTGATGAACCCCTGTGACACATACCCAGTGTGCGGGTGAAATGTGCGTTGGCACTTATGTGTGAATGATCCTGGAGCAAGTCAACTACCTCCAGAGAGCTTTATGTATGAGCCGTTATAATCCTGTTGCTGTAAATAGCTTGGGGCAGGTATATCTAGATGATGACAGCGTGAGTTACGAGGCGCTAAACTATGGAGCAGTACGTCTAGAACTGTAAACCTCAGTGTGGTGTGGATACGCTATAAAAGAAGCATGTATTATCATACAAAAGAATGGTACATCGTGGTAACTATTGTCACTATCTCGTGGTTTGGAAATGAACCTAACACATTGATGTTTCAGCTGGGATTCTGTTTGGCCAATAAGGAATGGTCTAGCTTTGCCGTTAACTACTCACGGACACTTGTGGCGATGCTGCCACTCCCCTTTTGAAAACGTCACACGGCTGGAAAATGCCTAGTTAGGACACAGGAGGCAAGCATTAACGCTGAAACAACACGTTTTCAATGAAGATATGTACAAGTATACTTTTTGATTTTACTTTGGCTATATGACCTTGAATGCAGCAGAATTGCTGCGGTCGAATTTAACATCTTGCTGACATTAGTTTCTCCAGAAGCTTTAAGTACATAGGACTTTACCTCCTGATAGGACCTTGAGTGCAGCTGAATCTGCGGTCCGCTTTTCAGTATATGTATAATGCTCTATATGTATTTACCATTGCGGTTTGTTTATTTGTATGATTAAGGTGTCTTTTCTTAATCTAGTTACCTGCATATGTATGCTTAGCAATACAGGGAGTGCAGAATTATTAGGCAAATGAGTATTTTGACCACATCATCCTCTTTATGCATGTTGTCTTACTCCAAGCTGTATAGGCTCGAAAGCCTACTACCAATTAAGCATATTAGGTGATGTGCATCTCTGTAATGAGAAGGGGTGTGGTCTAATGACATCAACACCCTATATCAGGTGTGCATAATTATTAGGCAACTTCCTTTCCTTTGGCAAAATGGGTCAAAAGAAGGACTTGACAGGCTCAGAAAAGTCAAAAATAGTGAGATATCTTGCAGAGGGATGCAGCACTCTTAAAATTGCAAAGCTTCTGAAGCGCGATCATCGAACAATCAAGCGTTTCATTCAAAATAGTCAACAGGGTCGCAAGAAGCGTGTGGAAAAACCAAGGCGCAAAATAACTGCCCATGAACTGAGAAAAGTCAAGCGTGCAGCTGCCAAGATGCCACTTGCCACCAGTTTGGCCATATTTCAGAGCTGCAACATCACTGGAGTGCCCAAAAGCACAATTTGTGCAATACTCAGAGACATGGCCAAGGTAAGAAAGGCTGAAAGACGACCACCACTGAACAAGACACACAAGCTGAAACTCAAGACTGGGCCAAGAAATATCTCAAGACTGATTTTTCTAAGGTTTTATGGACTGATGAAATGAGAGTGAGTCTTGATGGGCCAGATGGATGGGCCCGTGGCTGGATTGGTAAAGGGCAGAGAGATCCAGTCCGACTCAGACACCAGCAAGGTGGAGGTGGAGTACTGGTTTGGGCTGGTATCATCAAAGATGAGCTTGTGGGGCCTTTTCGGGTTGAGGATGGAGTCAAGCTCAACTCCCAGTCCTACTGCCAGTTTCTGGAAGACACCTTCTTCAAGCAGTGGTACAGGAAGAAGTCTGCATCCTTCAAGAAAAACATGATTTTCATGCAGGACAATGCTCCATCACACGCGTCCAAGTACTCCACAGCGTGGCTGGCAAGAAAGGGTATAAAAGAAGAAAATCTAATGACATGGCCTCCTTGTTCACCTGATCTGAACCCCATTGAGAACCTGTGGTCCATCATCAAATGTGAGATTTACAAGGAGGGAAAACAGTACACCTCTCTGAACAGTGTCTGGGAGGCTGTGGTTGCTGCTGCACGCAATGTTGATGGTGAACAGATCAAAACACTGACAGAATCCATGGATGGCAGGCTTTTGAGTGTCCTTGCAAAGAAAGGTGGCTATATTGGTCACTGATTTGTTTTTGTTTTGTTTTTGAATGTCAGAAATGTATATTTGTAAATGTTGAGATGTTATATTGGTTTCACTGGTAAAAATAAATAATTGAAATGGGTATATATTTATTTTTTGTTAAGTTGCCTAATAATTATGAACAGTAATAGTCACCTGCACACACAGATATCCCCCTAAAATAGCTCAAACTAAAAACAAACTAAAAACTACTTCCAAAACTATTCAGCTTTGATATTAATGAGTTTTTTGGGTTCATTGAGAACATGGTTGTTGTTCAATAATAAAATTAATCCTCAAAAATACAACTTGCCTAATAATTCTGCACTCCCTGTAGGGTTGATTATAACGATTGTTTAATATTTTTTCTGTGTTCTATGTTTTTATTTCATGCGGTGCTGTTAGGCACAGACAAGTGATTTATTTGACTATTTTGGGATTGATTACATTTATTTATTTAAAGTCTATTCCGTGTGCTTATTTTCCCTTTCTATTTTTGGACAGTATTATATGTCCTAATATTTTTTCTCTCTCTAAAAAGATACAATTTATATTTACACAGCATATATCTTTTGGACTTTTAAGACTTTTTGTTACCAAATTTTATTGTTTTTATACCTATATATCTATATGAATATATATATAGGCGCATATTTATCAAAGTGCGAGCGGACATGATTCGATGTAGCGTATCATGTCCGCTGCACATTGATTAATGCCGAAAGCATACGCTGTCAGCATTTATCATTGCACAAGCAGTTCTTGTGAACTGCTTGTGCAATATCGCCCCCTACAGATTCACGGCCAATCAGCCGCTAGCAGGGGGTGTCAATAAACCTGATCATATTCAATCAGGTTAATTTCTGTCCGCCACCTCAGAGCATAACTTCTGTTTCCGGCGAGCCTTCAGCCATTCGGAGCATGATCATTCGGCCCCATAGTCTAATCACAATTCCATATCGGGCACTCTCACTGACAGCAAAAAAAACCCATTAGGTGTCCAACCTAATGTAGCATATATCCAGAGCCCCACAAAAAACAAGTAAGTGGGATGTGGCACTCACTGGATTTTTCAACAATAATATTTAATAACGATATAAAATATTATTGTTGAAGTATTCAGTGAGTGCCGCCTCCCACTTACTTGTTTTTTTGTGGGGTTCTAGATATACATATATATATATATATACAAACTATTTGTGTTGTTTAAATCCAGTGAGTGCTTATCCTTGTCCAGATTGAATAATTTGTTAAGCACCCTGGTCTGTGTTTGGGTTGGCAAGTGAGAGTGCACTTATTTGGAGCCTATATATATATATATATATATATATATATATATATATATATATATATATATATTAGTGTAACATTTCATGAACATACTCCCCTTCCTTCGGAGTGTCCCCCCGAAATATTCCAATAATAAATATACTGGATTAAAAGGACCAGCGAGAGGTGCATTTTTTACTTGTATTCCATAGCCTGTTGGCACCCTGGCAAGTGGCAACAACATTTGAAGGTGTGAGTGCTCTCTACTTTGGATTTTATATATATATATATATATATATATATATATATATATATATCCAAAAGTAAAGAAGGCACTCGCCGTTTAACAATAAAATACTTTATTCAAATGGTTAACGTTTTCAGGGTCTACCCCGTCCTCAGACCACTTAACAAATACATACACAGACTCACCATTTATTATCTCATCCCCTCCACCATCTCATCAGTCCCCACTCATCAGTCCCCACAGGGTCCGAACATCGCAACTGCGCATGCGCGACCAGCGATATGGAAAGCCGACCAGGACAAAATTATAAACCTTAATGTGGAAATACATAGTGAAAAAACATCCTCTTAGATACTCTGAGACCAAATGATATGTTGATAATGTAGATATGAGAAGCCTAAGCATACTGTGCAAGCAACACAGAAAAACACAAAAAGCATTGGTAATCCAAATGAACGTTCAGACCATTTGGATACATTGTGTCCAAATTAAAAATCCACTGAGATTGTCTTTGTAGTAGGCGTTTGGCCCTGTCACCCCCTCTAATACTTCTAGGCAAATGAACATGATCAATTATAATATACCTCAAATTAGACACCCCATGTTTGTTAGTACCGAAATGCCTGGCCACCGGTTGGTCTGAATCACCATCTTTGAAGGCCTTGCGTATTGCAGACAGGTGGTTCGTCATTCTTGTCCTAAGGTCATCTTGGGTCTTTCCCATGTAAAACCTGCCACACGGACAGTGAAGCAGGTACACAATAAATTTAGTAGTGCAAGTGACCCTATGTTGTATGTGGAATTTCTTATTGGACCAGGGATGTGTGAATACATTTCTCTGTGTCAAACCCCCACAGGTATTGAATCCACTACACCGGAAACAACCCTTTTTGGTGGTGCTCAACCATGTAGTTGGCATATAGCTATCACAATTGTCAGGTCTCAACAGCACATCTTTTTGAGACCTTCCTCTCTTAAACCCCACCAAGGGTGTTTCCATCTTGTCAAATGGTAAGGAATCATCACTGGATATAATCCCCCAATGTTCTCTCAGGGTTTTTGAGAATTGCAGTTTTTCAGAAGAGAATACTGTGGTAAAAATCATTCTTTGACTAGTTGTTCCCCTGTCAACCTTCTCCAGAGCTTGCTCCTGGGTCATATATAGTGTTTCAACCAGTGCTTGTTCAAGCTGAACAGATCCATACAGGACAGGGCCAAACACCTACTACAAAGAGAATCTCAGTGGATTTTTAATTTGGACATGATGTATCCAAAGGGTCTGAACGTTCATTTGGATTACCACAGCTTTTTGTAGTGGGCAGTTTTGGCCTTGTGATGAGTGTTTAGTAACTGAGGTTTGATATAATATAGCTAGCACAGTGCAGGGGGCGATTGTTTGCATACCCCGTTGGGAGTGTATTCTCTAGTATATTTACTAGTGTGGGTTAGTATGTTGCCCATAGATTGCAATAAAGATTGTTATGCTTACTTGATTATGTCACTCATGATGCATCTGCCACTTATGATTGATAGTGTGATATTGGGATAGCCTAGCAGGGTCATGGTACTGTTCTGAGCAGGGACTAATTAGGTTAGTGGTTACTGTGTGCAGCATTGGTAGGCAGTAAATGAGCAATAGCATTATTATAGCATGGGGATTTAAAATTCTGTTACTGCTAGATCTACATTTAGTGTTATGTGTGAGTATAGGGACTGTGTTGCTTGCACAGTATGCTTAGGCTTCTCGTATCTACATTATCAACATATCATTTGGTCTCAGAGTATCTAAGAGGATGTTTTTTCACTATGTATTTCCACTTTGAGGTTTATAATTTTGTCCTGGTCGGCTTTCCATAGTGCTGGTCGCGCATGCACAGTTGCGCTGTTCGGATGCTGTGGGGACTGACGAGTTCCTGTCATGGTGGAGGGGATGAGATGATAAATGGTGAGTCTGTGTATGTATTTGTTAAGTGGTCTGAGGACGGGGGAGACCCCGAATACGTTAACAGTTTGAATAAAGTATTTTATTGTTAAACGGCGAGTGCCTTCTTCACTTTTGGATGTATACAATACTTTGGAAGCGCACCCTGGAGGTTGAACAACATTATTAGTGCTGGTCCCTAACTTGCATATTATATATAGTAAAACATATAGACTGCACTTTATATGTTTTACTATTGAAATGTAATCCTGACTAAGCACCCTGGTCATTGACTACCTGGCAGTGAGATACTGCAGATACTCGTGGGATTTATTTATATATATGTACATTGGAATATAAAATATTTACAGTAAAAAAACAGTCAAGGTTGAGAAGTTTGAGCAGTATTTTTGTAAAGCACTACCCCAAAAGAGAAGAGGAGAATAAATTGTGATAAACTTGCAACTAATTGAGAATTCATGAGTGCACACAGGACTTTTTCATTTATGGAAAGATTTGGGGCAATATGTTTTCTTTTTTTTTTGTGTTACTATTTATCTTTTGGAGCAATGTACAAAGTGTATAAGTTATTGTAGAGCAGCAGTAGTGCTTGTTTTATTCTGTTTTACTTCTGTTTTATTTATGTTTTATTTACATGTGTTGCTAAATGTGTTTTAGATATTTCATGTTCAGTTAAATTGCTGTATCATTTTAATTTTATTTTTCATGATTATTTATCTCAGTTATTCTATCTAACATTGTAGAATAATTACTAGCATTTGTGTTATGCTAATTCCCTCCAAGGGGCCGATTTATCAAATGTCTGTCAGGGTGCCAGGAATCAGACTGAGACGAGAAGTGCAAAAATAATCACACCTTTATTAATAGCAAAAAATAATAAAAAGTCCACAAGTAAAATAACAAGCCACTATCGCTGTTCCAAGCTTGAAAGGAATAAAAGTTAAGTATTTTTAAAAAAATGGCTGCTATGTAAACTTTCATGAATGAAAGTGTCCCTGTTTCTAAAAGTTTTTTTTAAAAACAGGGCTTTCATTCGTTAAAATTTACATTCACTTTAAGTAACAACATCATTTGATCATACAAGACTATCATATATATATAGAACAATATTGGACATGTGCGTTTTGTTTCGGACAAATTTCATTTTCGGACAAATTTTGGCCAATTTGGAGATTCGAATGCATCCGAATTTCTGAATCGGCACCATAACTAAAATCCCGAAAAACTACGAAAATGAATAAATCATTTTCCGAATTTTCGGATCCATTATTCATATTCTGAATTTTTCATTGTTCTAATCTAAACCGCAGTTCCCCGACATTGACGACTAACTAAATCACTAAATAAAGCTATTAACCCCTAAACCGCCGTTCCCCGACATCGCCAACACTAACTAAACCTATTGACCCCTAAACCTCTGTTCCCAAACATCGCCAACACTAACTAAACCTATTAACCCCTAAACTGCCGGCCCACACATTGCAACAACCTAAATTAAACTATTAACTCCTAAACCTAACACCCCCTAACTTTAATAAGTTAGGAAGCTAGTCCTGGGTGAAATAAAGCATTGGAATAGTTCCTTCTGGAACAGTTAGTCCTGTCTGATGCTTTCAGTTATACCAGTAGCAGAGGTTCTGGCCCTGCATTCTGGCTGCACCTTTCCCTGCAAGAGAGACCTGCTACAGAGTCTGTGAGCCTGTAAGGCAGGAGCTGGCCTTGTGAGCCCCAATTGCCTTTTTGAAGACAGTGCAGGGAAATTAATCAATACCTCCCTGAATAAAGGAGTGTGGAAGAGGGGACATTACCTACATGAAAGGAACAGTGAGGCAGAGGGATCTGTTCCTGCCTAGAAGCAGATGGGCAGAGGGGTCACTACCTGCCTGGGATCCCACTGAGACCAGCCCAGCTGGGGGAGATACAGCCGCTGACTTGACCCCGGTCTCAGCAACGATAGCTCTGGCCCACTATCCGGAGGCAGAGGAATCTATTCCTGCCTATAAGCAGCCAGGCAGAGGGATCTATTTCTGCCTAGAAGCAGACAGTTAAGGGGATGATACCTGCCAGGAAAGCGTTGACCTGTGAGTGTGACATGATGCCTCACTAGTGTCTCTGACTACAGGGGTTAGTGTTTCTGTTTTACCCATTGGTGTTTATGTGTCTGTGTGTGTGTGTGTGTGTGTATGTATGTGACTGTGTGAGTATTTATGCATGTATATGTGTGTGTGTGTGTGTATGTATGTGACTGTGTGAGTATTTATGCATGTATATGTGTGTGTTTATGTTTGTGGAACCAGCAAATTACAGACCTTGTTACTACAGCATGGGGGGGGTGTACGGGGGGCTGGACCATGTCACAGACTACTGTGGTCACTCTATAAAGTACTGGGGCGGGTAGGGTCAGACCAGCCATCTCACCGGCAGCTTACAGACTGTGTCACTAAGTCACTATATACAGTACTGGTGGGTTAAACAATGTCACTATATACAGTAATAGGAGGTCAGACCATCTCACAGACTGTGGGCACAGGGTACCTCCTTTTGCATACATGTAATCTGATTCACATTTTTTTTTCTGTGTGAAATGTTAAAAAAAAAAGATATGTATCAAATTCACTGGGTGAGATACAGCCGCTGGCTTGACCCCGGTCTCAGCAAGGATTGCTCTGGATAAAGGGATGTCCAGGACAAGGGAAGTGTTCTGATGGAGGTACTCATTCGGGGTACCAGGTGGTCCGTCACAGTAATGTTGTTTGTTTTTTATTTTTAGTAATGTTAGGTTTTATTAGTGTAAGCTTAGGTTTTACTTTTATTTCACAGGTAAGTTTGTATTTATTTTAACTAGGTAGTTAGTAAATAGTTATATTGTAGCTAGCTTAGGTTTTATTTTTATTTCACAGGTAAGTTTGTATTTATTTTTAAATAGGTAGTTAGTTAATAATTGTAACTTTAATTTAGGTCTATTTTAAGTTAGGGGGTGTTAGGTTTAGGGGTTAATATAGTTTAATTTAGGTTGTTGCGATGTGGGGGGTGGGGGTTTAGGGGTTAATAGGTTTAGTTAGTGTTGGCAATGTTTGAGAACGGTGGTTTAGGGGTTAATAGGTTTATTTAGTGTCGGCGATGTTTTGGAACGGTGGTTATGGGGTTAATTTGTTTAGTTAGTGTTAGCAATGTTTGGGGATGATGGTTTAGGGGTTAATATGTTTATTTAGTGTTTCAGTTAGTGTCAGGGAACTGTGGTTTAGGGGTTAATCTGTTTAGTTAGTGTCGACGATGTTTGGGAACGGCGGTTTAGGGGTAAATAGGTTTAGTTAGTGTCGGCTATGTTTGGGAACGGCAGTTTAGGGGTTTATAGGTTTAGTTAGTGTCAGTGATGTCGGGGAACTGAGGTTTAGGTGTTAATAGCTTCATTTAGTGATTTAGTTAGTGTCAGCGATGTCGGGGAACTGCGGTTTAGGGGTTAATAGGTTTAGGTAGTGTTTGGGATGTGCTTAACTTAACATAACTAATTTGCCAAAACAATTTTTTTTTAAAACTTAACTAAACTAATTTGCCGAAACGAAATTATTTATTTAACTAATGAAAAGGAAATGAAACAAATTTTTTAGCGTTGCACATGTCTAAACAATATTGCACCCTTATCTTATACCCGAATAAACAGCAACATTACTCGTAACGTAGATGTATATAGGGTAGGGGCTTAAGAAAGGCAACACTTTTTTGCTGCCTCAGATTGTCTCCACTCTTTCTCATACGTCCCTTTATTGCCCTCACAGGGTTACCTTACGCTGCAGCCAGCAGCTTCTATTGCAGTGTTCAAACCAATTTCACTTTATAGTCAAGTACGTTTTTGTACACAAACAACTACATCTAACTCGCAGACAGAAATAGGATTTATTAGGTTTATGCACACCGCACTCTTAGAACATTTCTACCGAATAGAACATACCACTCTTAGCGGTCACATATCTAATTATCCTCGCCGCCCGGGTCTATATGTATTGCACTAAACAATGATTATACACATTAGGGGACCTCCGATTTCTTATAATACAATATACCACAGAACGTCATAGCCGTTGCTCATAGCAACTACAGACACACCATCACACATTGGCCCACTCGGAGCCGCAACGTACTATGTCACACGTAAGCCAGAAGAAACACGCCCACCTTAAACGTTCAAAACATTGCCGGTCTTTCTTTACTGCATACCGCCTCTGACGAAGAAGTATCTCGAAACTTCGAAACGCGTAAGGCTCTCCAGGTGTGACAGTACAGTTTCATCTGGCTTACTTGAAGTGTGACCAGCTTCCGTTGTTATCCGCTCCCACGTACTTAACCGCTTGCGGCGGATTTTGAGCTCCCTATAGGACCTGTATATCTATGCTGCAATTGACAACCAGCACCGACTAGCTGCAGACAGTCGGTCCGCATTCAGCACTAGATTTCCACTTTAGGGACTTTTGTTTTGTTTTTAGCCCACCGGGTACCAGCTTGCTTGTCCATATTAGGTATAAATACCAAGCATTTTAAAACGTATATACGTTTTCTTCTATACACTTTACACTTACTATATCCTCATGTGAGATAATTCCAATCATTAATACCTGGGTCTGTTATTTTTGTGGGGCTTCCAAACTTTTTGAAGGCAATATCAGAGATTATTTCTAGTGTACAATTACCAAGGATCACTGACATTGTGTGGTTATTATTAGAAACCACTTAGGTGTACCTCCACACAAGTAACAGTTTTTATTGCACAATTATCGAATGGACACTAGAACAGTGACATATTTGCCAACTATTTTTTGTGCTCAGCTATACTAAGTGATTCTCTTACCTGATGGAATCCTACAGAAGCATACATTTCCCAAGTGTTCACATACACTGATGTGCCTATACTTACCTCATACTTGATTGAGGGTACTTCATGTAAGTGCATTTCTTATTGTCATTGTAAATAAAAGTTTGTTTTAAACAATATTACGCTATGTACTCTCTCATTTTCTCCAACATACTTTGCTGAGACATCGGGGAATAGAAGACTCCAGGCGGAAATACCATACTTTCAAGAGACACCAAGACTCCAGAAAAAGATCCTGGAAGTTTCGTTCAGTCAAGTACCATACACAAGGCTGCATCGAAGGAAAAAGCACTAGCAGTGACGTGAATGAAACCACAATTACCCGCTGATAACAACACCTACGTGATCATACATTACCTCATATGATTGAGGTAATCTCCGGTAAGAGGACATCTATCTTTTGTGTGTGTTTTTTTCGTATCCAAAACCAAGAACTTGAACTGTTTGAAAGAGACCATCTAAAGTATCTCTTCATCAACATTATTATTAAGCTGTATTTATTTGCTCGGAAGTATATTTGATTAGCTCTCTTTTCTCACTATTCTTTACAGTGTCAGGGATACACTGAAATCTTGTCTTCATGCAGCACTATTACTCTCATCAATATTATTTGATGTATATTGACTTATCTAGCATTTCCTGTATATAAGCTAACCTATACACCACCTCTCGTGTGCATAGACACAGGTATACAGTTGTATAACACATAACGTCACTCAATTTAGTACGAGTCAAACGTGATATTGAGATCCAATTTGAGCGCTGGTACTTTATCTTTACTTATATTACTCAAGAAATATGTAGAAACTTTCCCTTCAGATTTATCTGTAACAGCAACCATAGTCCACCATGGTGTCTAGACCTTTAGGTGTAACAATGAGGAACTGTGCTCTATCTCCCCCACACCTTAAAGGTGGTACATGGTCTATAAGCATAGTCCTTAAAGAAGAGACTGAGGGGGATATTTATTAAAGCGTTGCATTTGCGGGCCTCAATACACTCGCCAAACATTGCGGCCGCGGATCTGAATATGATCTCCTTATTTATCAAAAAAGCCGTCAAAAACACACGCTTCAAGTACGGTGTGAAGAGCATCGGACTGGTGTTAACTAACAGTCATCAATGTTGCGGCTATTCAGGTTTTTCCCAACTTTATTTATACCATATCATTACTGTCCACGAACAAGCACATTTCTCTTTAGCACATTATTGTATATAGTGTAAATGTATTCTTATTCTTATATTGCAAATATAGCAAGTAAAGCAAGTGGAGAGTGAATTATTAGAATTATTTTACTATTGGACATATATATATACACACACATATATATATATATATATATATATATATATATATATATATATATATATATATATATATATATATATATATATATATATATATATATATATATATATATGTGTGTGTGTGTGTGTGTTATGGCAGAAATCTTTTGCAAACATATTTACATGTCCCTAAGTTTCTTTTTTTGTTCTAAACAATGATGTCTGTCATATCTCTGTGTTTATTTATACCACTATATGTATATATTTTATTATCATTCTGAGCAGGAATAATTGCAAAAATAACATGTAATCAGGGTATCATATGTATTTATTTGCAAACTATGGATATTTTAAAGGGATAGGAAAGTAAAAATTTAAGTTGCACTAATTGGAGCTAGCTGCTAATTGGTGCCTGCACACATTTGTCTCTTGTGATTGGCTAAATAGATGTGTTCAGCTAGCTGCCAGTAGTGCAATGTTGTTCCTTCAGCAAAGGATAACAAGAGAATGAAGCAAATTTGATAATAGAAGTAAATTGGAAAGTATGTTCTATCCAAATCATGAAATAATATTTTGGGGTTTCCTGTCCCTTTAAGAGCTTGGCCAGGTTTCTCTCTGCACCTGTCTAACCCCTCCTGATTGCAATCTATTTTTAAAAACCACCCCTTCACAGGTGTTTTAAAATGGGCTGACATATAAGATGACATTTCTTACTGAAAAAGAAATTCAAGAGAAGGAAGAAATACACTGAAAATAGCATGACAGTAAAAGAGGTGATTTTAATTTCTGCTGTATCTGATTCATGACAGTTTAAAGTTAGGTGGGATATCCCTTTGAGCTCTCATTTTAAGATTATATTGACTCAAACATCAATTCAAATTTTAAAATCCTTGTCTAAAATATTACACTGTGTGTCCTAATGTCAGCATTAATGTTTATCTTTAATACTAATTTCACATATACATACTTTCAAAGTATAATACACAATGTAACAAATGGCACTTACAAGTTCTGATGAGTGATCAAAGACAGAAGTATCAAGCAATTTGATTCGTTAGTGATAGTTTATAATGTGTATTTGAATCAGATTGGCCGATGTCATAAATCATGTGATTATGCATATTCCAATCAAAAGTGGTAGAAAAATTAACTAGCGTGTGGGTTATTTAGGAATTTGCATCATAATTGGTGCCAAAAGTGTTGCATCAAATATGGCGCGAAGTGGAGAGTGGGACTTGTATTACTTGGCTTAAACATGGTGAACATAGATTTTTCCAACAAATAAAAAGGAAGTTAGCTATATTATGTTGTGTATTTATTTCATTTTTATCTCTATATCTATTAGTGCGACAAGTTTGGGGCAAAACTTTGCACCAAATATGTAGAAATAATATTGTCCCTTTGATTTGTAATGAGAGACAAAGTTGTAACATAATCCATGAGTAGTAATTTTTCATTTGTATCCCTATATCTACTAGTGCACCAAATGTGGAGCAATATATTTCATTCTCTTGCAGCATCAAACATAAGCTTTCTGTTTTTTCAGTCTCCCATTAAGTTCTATGGCATCCGCGACCTGAAGGGTGGCGGATTGAAAACCAGGTATGCTGAGTCGGAAAAGACACAAGTGTAACTGTAGAAATTTTGATAACTTTGTGAGAGCTTCAAATAGTGTCGAGTAGTAGGCGAATGAACACGATTCTGCTTGAATTCCACTGGTTTTCAACCTGCATCGATGTGCATCGGATTGAGATCACGGGATCGTTTGTTACGTCACAAATTTCAACATTTGCCTATGTTGATGGTTTGATAACTATGGCAGATCACTCTTGCGACAATTACGACCCGGAATTCCAACGTAATTTTAGTTGACGCTTTGATAAATATCTCCCTGAGTGTCCTGCTTGTTGGAAATTCCTTGCCACCGGCTGTTCTGAACGGCCACTCTTATGTGCCTGTCGTATTGCCGATTTGTGATTGGCAAGTCGCTCCCTGAATGTTGTGGTCATCTTACCTATATAATGCAAGGAACACAGGCAAATGATCAGATAAATCACATACTCAGGCGTGCAGGTGAGTCTGTGTTTGATCTCAAATGTTCTGTTGATATGTGGATGATGACATTTCTGTAAGGTAATCATACTGTTACATGTCACCCAGTTCCCACTGCAATAGCAGACCTGTTTCTCTTGTGGCAGCCAAGACTTTTTCTGATAAGGGTCTGTTAATACAAGTAAATCTCGTTGATTTTTAGATCTCCTATAGACCATTCTAGGAGGTGATAATCCAACAAACGAAATACTATTATCAGTAGCGACTATAGGCCAATTATCCTTGATGATCTGCTCAACATTCCTCGAAGCCGGAGAGTATGTAGTAAAGAAGTTCAAGAGGTCACTTTTATCTTCCTTTATTCTTCGCACAGTCAATTGTTGCGCTTCAATACACTGTGGTTCAATCAATTGCTGGGGATATCCCCTGGCCAAAAAAATGCTGTAACATCTCATATAGTTGTGTTACTTTGTGGAAATCCTAAGTGATATTACACACAACCCACAAGAGCTGCGTAGAGTTTACCACATTTCTCTGAAAACGTAGATGATAACTCAAAAAATGTAACATAGAATTTTTATTAGTCAATTTGTGGTATACTCTAGTCTGTAGCTTGAACCCTATGTAGGTTTGTGTTTTAAAAATGTCCAAATCCAATTTCCTATCCAAATCAATTTTAAAATGAATTGTGGATTCAAGTGTGTTTTAAAGAAAAAAATATTTATTTATAATTTTTCCAACAACATAACAAAACATTACAATTATTATATATTGCATAAATCATGGAGACGCAGCTCCTGTTCATAATGCAACTATCGTAGAGACACAGCTCCTAATCTGAAATAAATTACATACATTGGTTTAATGCACCCTTATAATACAATTGTTTGAATTAAATGAACCTTTTATAACCACTAAGATTGTTCGCTTAAAACAGTTACGGCGGGTCTATTCCTGCCTTATTACCAAAAACATGACTGAAACATATTCCCACGTCTTCCAGCTTTAACTTATGCTATTGACACTTGCGGTTTCATAGACATAAGTCCACACAAAAAAACAACCCAAAAAAAAACCAAAAAAAAAAAAAAACCAAATCAAGTCTAAAAAGCACACAAACAAAAAAAAGGGAAAAAACCCTCTTGTACTCCTCATATTCCTTAACCCCTTAACGACCAAGGATGTACGCCACACGTCCTCAAAAAAAATACAGTTAATGACCCAGGACTTGTGGCGTACGTCCTTGGTCTGGAAAGCAGCTGGAAGCGATCCTGCTCGCTTCCAGTTGCTTTCCGGTTATTGCAGTGATGCCTCGATATCGAGGCATCCTGCAATAACCTTTTTTAGCAATCCGGTGCAGACAGAGCCACTCTGTGGCCCTCTCTGCACCGGACATCACCGGCTAAATCCGTTGGTGGGTGGGAGCCGGTTCGTGAGGCGGGTGGCGGCCATCGATGGCCCTGATGATGTGGAGGGGGGTGGGATCGTGGGCGGGGGTGATCAGATGCGCGCACGGACGCGCGCGCGTGCACGGGAGGGCGGGCGCGTGCATGGGGAGGGAGCGGGTGGGATCCGCTACACTACAGAAAACTTATGTATTAAAAGTTTTGAAAAGTTGCAATATATATAAAAATGCATTAGTCAGGGGGTGGGGGATTGGTCTGGGGGAGGGGGGGAAGCTACACTACAGAAAAAGAACATCATAATAAAAAAAAAAAAAACATTTCTCTTGCAAACTGGGTACTGGCAGACAGCTGCCAGTACCCAAGATGGCCCCGAATAAGGCAGAGGGGGAGGGTTAGAGAGCTGTTTTGGGGGGGATCAGGGAGGTTGGGGGCTAAGGGGGATCCTACAAAGTAGCATATGTAAATATGCTAAAAAAATTATTTTAAAAAAAACTTTTATTTTAGTACTGGCAGATTTTCTGCCAGTACTTAAGATGGCGGGGACAATTGTGGTGTGGTGGAGGGAAGGGAGCTGTTTGGGAGGGATCAGGGGGTCTGATGTGTCAGGTGGGAGGCTGATCTCTACACTAAAGCTAAAATTAACCCTGCAAGCTCCCTACAAACTACCTAATTAACCCCTTCACTGCTAGCCATAATACATGTGTGATGCGCAGCAGCACTTAGCTGCCTTCTAATTACATATACAAGTCATATAAGTCTGCTATTTCTGAACAAAGGGGATCCCAGAGAAGTTGGGTAGTAAGATAGGAGCGCCAAAAGAGGCAAGGCCAGGGGTTAGGTGAAAATATGTGATATATAGCGTAATTGATAGAGTTAGGGTCTGAATGGGTTCCCTGAAATAGTGGACTGCAATGATTTAGTTCGTCCTTCTTATAGTGTTGATGAGTTTGTTTAAGAGCGTTGATTCCAAGCGTCTAGCGCTTTGGAATGGGGGGTAAAGATTAATGTGTACTATGAAGGCATATACAGGTGCAGGATAGTTAAAAGTCGAAGAAAACGTCTATATATAGTGATATTTGATGACACAGAACATATGTCTTCCAAATAAAGTATCACAATTTTAATACAGTTATGTGCAATTATATCCAGTTAAAAACAAGTTACATGCAAGAATATGGATCCATAAAAATCATATGATAATACAATAAAATTTTTTTGTTAAAAATATGTTTAAGAACAATAATACGTTTTGAGAACAATAATGCAATAAAAGTTCTGTATATTGGAGATAGTCTCAGTCTCTCTGACAGAGTCCCTACGTCTGTCGGGGGAAGGTAAGCTGAGGTACACCTGAACCGCAAATATGCCTATAGGATAGATTTGCTAGTAAGGTGACTGTATGAACATAGTAGTTTAAAAGATAACGGATAGTAAAACAATATGATAATGATATACAAATGTACAGGTGAAACAAAAATGTACAAATATAAATAAAAATGATTAGTGATCGAAAACCAAATGGTGATCAAAACAATGATCCAAAAAAATGATCCAAAAAACAGCTTGTGATCAAATAATAGTCCAAAAATCAATTTAGAAAATGTGTTCCTTAAATGAAGGTGTGGACAGTCCAAATTAATGTGAGGTGATTCTATCCGTGAAAAAATATAAAAAATATAAATATAAAAAACAATGTAGTTAAGTCCAGAAAGTTTTTAAAAAGAAAGTATAATCCTTAGTTTGGTATCTCAAAAATAATAAGAATATCCAAAATTTGAAAAAATGTGAAAATGTTAAAAAATGTTAAAAAATGTGAAAGATATATATCTATATATAGAAAATGTCCAATACAAAGTCTCCAAAATGTCCAATGTAGGTGACTAGTGTATACACAAAATTATGAACGTGATCACTGAAAAAACAAAAGTCTGTAGTACTTATTGTGGTGCTCAAAGGTATTAGTAGATGCACAAAAATAGAATATAAAAAGAAAAGAATTTGGGGATTCCTCAAAACCTGTAAACAAAAGATAACAACATAGTGTGATATTGTTAAAAATAGGCAATAATAAAGGGAGTAATGCTCACCATATACTTGTCAACGCGTTTCGGCCTGCAGTTGAGGCCTTTCTCAAGACTAACTGAGAAGCATTTACAACCATTTGTGCCATAATTGCACATGCTGTTTGTAAATAATTTCAGTAAGAAACCTAAAATTGTGAAAAATTTAGCGTTTTGTTTAATTTGATTGCATTTGGCAGTGAAATGGTGGCATGAAATATACCAAAATGGGCCCAGATCAATACTTGGGGTTGTCTACTACACTACACTGAAGCTAAAATTAACCCTAGAAGCTCCCTACATGCTCCCTAATTAACCCCTTCACTGCTGGGCATAATACTTGTGTGGTGCGCAGTCGCATTTGGCAGCCTTCTAATTAGTAAAAAGCAAAACCAAAGCCATATATGTCTGCTATTTATGAACAAAGGGGATCCCAGAGAAGCATTTACAACCATTTATGCTATAATTGCAAAAGTTGTTTGTAAATAATTTCAGTGAGAAACCTAAAGTTTGTGAAAAAAATTGTGAAAAAGTGAACTTTTTTTTTTATTTGATCGCATTTGGCGGTGAAATGGTGGCATGAAATATGCCAAAATGGGCCTAGATCAATACTTTGGGATGTCTTCTAAAAAAAAATATATACATGTCAGTGGATATTCAGGGATTTCTAAAAGATATCAGTGTCCCAATGTAACTAGCGCTAATTTTGAAAAAAAGTGGTTTGGAAATAGCAATGTGCTACTTGTATTTATGGCCCTATAACTTGCAAAAAAAGCAAAGAAGATGTAAACATTGGGTATTTCTAAACTCAGGACAAAATTTAGAAACTATTTAGCATATGTTTTTTTTGGTGGTTGTAGATGTGTAACAGATTTTGGGGGTCAAAGTTAGAAAAAATTGTGTTTTTTTCCATTTTTTCCTCATATTTTATAATTTTTTTATAGTAAATTATAAGATATGATGAAAATAATGGTATATTTTGAAAGTCCATTTAATGGCGAGAAAAACGGTATATAATATGTGTGGGTACAGTAAATTAGTAAGGGGAAAATTACAGCTAAACACAAACACCGCAGAAATGTAAAAATAGCCTTGGTCCCAAACGGACAGAAAATGGAAAAGTGCTGTGGTCATTAAGGGGTTAAAGGGACACTAAACCCAACTTTTTTTCTTTTGTGATTCAGATAGAGCATGCAATTTTAAGCAACTTTCTAATTTACTCCTATTATCACATTTTCTTCATTCTCTTGGTATCTTTATTTGAAATGCAAGAATGTAAGTTTAGATGCCGGCCCATTTTTGGTAAGTAACCTGGGTTATTCTTGCTGATTGGTGGATAAATTCATCTACCAATAAAAAAGTGCTGTCCATAGTGCTGAACCAAAAAAAGACGCTTAGATGCCTTCTTTTTCAAATAAAGATAGCAAGTGAATGAAGAAAAATTGATAATGGGAGTAAATTAGAAAGTTGCTTAAAATTACATGCTCTATCGGAATCACAAAAGAAAAAATTTGGGTTCAGTGTCCCTTTAAGGGCCCCACCAATCACTCATTATATCCTGTCACCCATGTCCCTCTCTCTGATCCATCCTTTGTTGTGGAAGATACTCTTCTAAAAAGAGTAAGGGGTCAATTTATCAAGCTCTACTCGCCGGAAACAGAAGTTACGGAACATAACTTGTCCGCCTGCTCTGAGGCGTCAGACAGAAATCAACCTGATCGAATACGATCGGGTTGATTGACACCCCCTGAATCTGCAGGGGCGGGATTTCACCAGCAGTTCACAAGAACTGCTGGTCCAATGATAAATGCAGACAGCGTATGCTGTTGGCATTTATCGATGTGCAACGGACATGACACGCTACATCGTATCATGTCCGCTCGCACATTAATAAATTGACCCCTAAGAATGCAGCTGATTTCTGTAATGAGGATATAAATGTGATCTGGATTACCAAGGGCCATGTTAATATTATTTTTAACAATTTACCAAAATAAACTCTAAGGTATTTTTCTTGCATTAATTTATTATCTTGCATTTCTATTGTCATTTGTAATTTCATATTGTTAACAAATTCTGATATAGTTGGAGCCCTTGTAGAGTTCCAATCTCTAAAGATTAAATTACGTGCAGACAAAATGGCCATATTTATCAACTGTTGGTCTCCCCCCATT
Organism: Bombina bombina; assembly: GCF_027579735.1. Classification (NCBI taxonomy): domain Eukaryota; kingdom Metazoa; phylum Chordata; class Amphibia; order Anura; family Bombinatoridae; genus Bombina; species Bombina bombina. The sequence continues at coordinate 956,706,061 of NC_069502.1, read as the reverse complement.
GTAGGATTAAAAAAAAAAAAAAAAAGATATAATAGGGGGTGAGCTTAATATTATTTTGAAGTATGTTTTTCAGCCAGAAATTTATCTTACTCCAATACTTTCGGGAAAACCCACAAACAATGCATAATATCTGCCTTCTCAACCTTGCATTTATGACATTTACCATATTGATTATTCTGGGACCATTTATTAATTCTGTCAGGCGTATTTATTACTTTCAGTTGAGATTCCCTCCAACTAATTATTCTCGTGGCTTTTTCGGCTAGGGTTATACTTTTCAATATATATTGTATCTTTAAGTCTGGGAAATATTTAATGATAGACATGTGTGTTTCGATTTGTTCCGAATTTAAATTTGTACGAATTTATCAAATTCAGAGATTCAGATCAATTCGAATTTCCAAATTACCGTAGCACCGAATCTAACGAATAAATCCAAATTAGTTTGGATTTATTCATAACATTCGGATGGCCATGGACTAATCACAATTACACTAGTATTGTACTGTATATTAGGTTATATCACTCTGCTATGGGTTACACCTAATATTACAGTACATAATACTAGTCTAATACACAGCACATCCCACCTAACACATAACGAACTTCCGAATTTACGAATCGAATCCAAACCGAATACATCCAAATTTATTTGAATCCGAATGAATCTGAACAAATCCAAAACGAATGCATTGGAATGTATCCGAATTCAAATCGATCCAAAAACGAAATTTGAAAACATCCAAATCGATCCAAACCGAAACAAATTTTTTCGCCGTGCACAAGTCTATTTAATGAATCTCCCCTTCAATTTTTCAACATAATCTTGGCTACATTTGATCAGCAGTATTTTATACCAAAATGCAATAGATTGCTTACCTATTCTATAGATATTAATCCATGCTTCTATCTCTCATATCTCATTCCCAACCTTTCAACTGGCACATTTGAACAATAAAGCTCCTACTTTGCAGATATGCAAAAAAAAAAAAAATTGGAGGGAAGATAGTATTTTGTGGATAGTTCTTCATAAGTTCTATTGCTGCTTTATCATCATTTATAAATTGTGCAAAAGTGCTTAGTCCCTTCTCCTGCCACTCTCTGTAAATTGTGTTGTATCGGCCAGATGTAAAGTCAGGTATACCCCTGATCGGTAAAAATGTGATGTGCTATAGTCAACCCCTATTGCACTACAATATTTCTGCTAAGCCTGAACAATGTTTGAGAATGTCTGCATTAAGTTGATGTTACTTGGTAATTGACCGTGCGTGTAATGAAGTACTGCTTTTAAATTAAAAGGGGCAACTAAATTTGATTCTATATCATAATAAGTAGTATATTGTGCTTCTATAATCCAGTCTACTGCATATTTAACCATAGTTATCCAATTGTAATACCTAATGTTTGGTAAAGAAAATCCCCCGAATGTTCTAATTTGGGTTAGTCTATCTATCACCAGTCGGGGTTTCTTATTACCCCATATAAAATTTGCACAAGCCCTATTAAACGTAACAATATCTTGTTTTAATACAAAAATAGGTAGGTTTTATAGAAGGAATAGGATATGTGGGAAAATAATAGTCTTAATCAACATTATCCTTGCAGAGAGAGAAAAAAAAACATATTCCATCTATTTAGCTCACTATCTAGATTTTTAAAGATTTACGTATAATTAATGGTGTACTATTCATATAGGTTTCTCCCCAATTTTATTCTCAAATAGTTGAGATTTAATAGTTTTTTCCTGAAATGGATGTTTAGTATAACTTTTGTGTGTTTTGTGGACCCATAAAATCTCTGATTTTGTCGCATTTATTTTACAGCCTGAATATTTACAATAACAGGTAATAATATCTAAAGATTTTGGGATATTTACATTTGTATCATTAAGAAATAACATAATGTCATCAGCGTACAGTGAAATTACCAATTTTTTTCTCCCCAAATGAATCCCCTTTATTTATTTTCTTAGATATACGGCTAAAGGTTCTAGCAAGATTTTAAACAATAAAGGGGAGAGGGGGCAGCCCTGACGCGTACCCCATTGCAATCTTATGTATTGTGACAGCTTATCATGGACTAACAGCTGGGATCTGGGTTTAAGATAAATTAAATTAATTAAATCAACAATATTTCCAGAAAACCCAAATTTTTAAAGTGATGTAGACATGTGATCCCAGAAGATAGAATTGAATGCTTTCTCCACGTCGATGGTTACCTGTGCAAAATCACATGATTTGTGCTTTCCCATCTTATCCCAGTTATTATAATAATAGTCTAACTTTAAAAGTACCTTACGCATTTTACGGACTGGGTTTCTTCCTGCCATGAATCCTGTCTGGTCATTTTTTATCAACATCCCGAGGTTTTTTTTTTAAGTCTCTCTGCAATGATTGACATGAATATTTTATAATCTGAGTTTAATAAGGATATGGGCCTTTATGACCCCATATCATCAGGATCTTTCCCTTTTTGTATATGAGATATTATGGAATCTGTGAAGTAACGCAATTGCATTTCATTTTGCACAAAATATAAATTATATAATTTTTCTAACGTGTCTACAATCGTTTTTAATAATTTTATCAAATTCAGCTCTTAGCTCATCTGGGCCAGGAGCTTTACCTGGTCGCATTTTATCTATAGCCTTAACAATTTCTTCTGGTGAAATTACTTTGTTAATTTGCTCTAAGGCTTCTTGCGTTATGTTTGGGTGACTTATGTTCTGCCAGAATCTGACTTTTTTAGTCTCATTAACTGGTACTTTTGCATATAATTTTTGGTAGTACTTGTAAAAAGCTTCCCTAATTTCAGTTGGTTTAATATATACCGTATTCCCATCCTTAATTGTAGAGATCATATTTTTCTTTTTCCTAAATTTCATGAGTTTTGTCAAGTGTTTAGTTGATATTCCCTGATATCCCTGAAACAAGGATCTAGCTTTCAAATCGTCAGAAGACCATTTTACTTTAAGGAACAATTCCCTTTCATTTTGGCTTTGGTATATTTATTCCATGTTAATATATTAGGCTTAAGTATATATGTCCTATACATGTTTTTACGCTGATTTGCTAGTTGTGTGTCTCTAAATTTGGCCTTCTTTTTTATTTTAATCATGTGGGCCTTAATTTCCACTCTCAATACGGCTTTCCCAGCTTCCTAAAAAATAGTGTTATTCGCTATTAAAATTATAGTATGAATGCCATTTATCTGATAGCCAGTTACAGAACCGGATATTATTACTCATATAGCTTGGGAAACTAAAAGAATTAAAAAAATTCCAGCCTCTGTGCGGAATTTGACTTTTAAACTAATTATAGCATGATCTAATAAAATAATATCTGCTATTTAGGATCCAATATCTAGGGCTAACAGTTTAACTTCAATTAAAAACATGTTAATCCTCGAAAAGTTTTTATATGCTTTTGATTCACAGGAATTACGTATGTCTGGATGCTGTAGGCGCCACATGTCTTTCAATCTTAAAATCTTACAGAATTCTTTAACAGCTTAGCCTCTTTTAGATATCTAGGAGACTGTTTCTGCTGAAATCTGTCCATTTCAGGATACATTTTCAGCTTGCCAGTATTAAATTATGCTCTAAATACGGAATCAATTTATTTCTGAGGTTCTGCCAAAATGCTGTATCCATTCTATTTGGACCGTATACATTACAAAATGACCGTATTCTTTTTTCAGTTTCTACTTGTATAATTATATATCGCCCAAGTGTATCTATATCTTGTTTAACTAAATTGTATACAAAATGTTTATTAAAAAGTATGGCTACTCCACATTTCCTCTCAGCACAAGGAGAAGCTACAATTTCATCGATCCAGTTTACCTTTAGTTTTGGGATTTCGGGGGCTTTGAAATGTAATTCTTGGAGGAAAATTATGTCAGGGTTTTGCTTTTTAAGATTTTTAAAATTATGTTTTGCGCTTACTTGAGGAAGTAATTCCCCCTACGTTCCATGAGACTAGTTTCATATTTGTTTACATCTTGTTAAAATCCAATTTTTCTCTAGTGGAGCCCTCAAGGAGGGTAAGACGAGAGAGATGGAAAAACAAAAAAAACATATAAATAAAAAACCAATATAAAAACATAACATATCCAATTTCTTTGCCATCAACCGATTTAGCCATTCTCTTAACACCCTCGGTCTCCAGGGACCCTTTTTTCACATATGTTTTAATCTTTAAAACTTAATATTAATTTTTGCACAGAACTATTTGGCTTCAGTCTCAGAGTTCAGTATAGTACAACCCTCTCCGTCCTCTACTATTATTTTAGCTGGATACCTTAAATTTGCCTTTAATCCTGCTTTAATAAAATTAGTGCAGCATGGGGCCATCTCTTTTCTTTTAGCAGATGTTTCTGCAAAAAAAATCCTGAAACAGCAATATCTGTTTTCCACAATCATTAATGAGTTTGTCTTCCTGTAATGGCGCATACTATCTACTTTATCTAAAAAGTTAAGGCATTTAATCATTACCATTCTAGGATGCCTATTACCATTTAATTGTGTTCTGATAATACCAACTCTGTGTGTCCTCTCTACTAGAACTTTCCCTTCATTTATTTGTATTCCTAATAATTTGGGGAGCGTAGAGGATGCAAACTCGATTAGATCCACAAATGGACTGTCTCTTCATAAAATGCCATATATATATGGTTGCAATAGAGACCCCGTGCCGACACAATAGGGCGCCCTGGAGGGTTCTCCAATGATTTATATATATAACATTATAGTAAGCATGGAGCTTCTTTTCTGCCTGCAATCCCGTAATATCAGCATATGGCTGCAGCCTGCAGAGGCCAAAAAATCCCTGAGCTCATGAACGGTAAGGTGATGATGAGAGGTCTTACATGATTTGCTGTCCTAGGAAGATCTGTTGCTCTCGAGAGCAACACGTAACTTTAAACGTGTAATATGAGTGATGTTATTATTGGTTATCTTAGCGCAGTTCTGTGATATTAATAGAGCACCTTGCACTATCAATAGCGCTTTACTTGTATTCTAGGCTATAATCAGTATATAGATACTCTGTATCGTACAGTGAAGTGTTCTCATTATCTATGTATATGTATATGTATAAATATATATATATACCCTACAAAAAGGGTGCCCACATTTTTTTTGTGTTGGGATCTTCTTTTCAAATGACCAGCTCAACGAGATCTACCCACTAAAAATGGGCCGGCTCCTAAGCTTACATTCCTGCTTTTTCAAATAAAGATACCAAGAGAATGAATAAAAAATGATAATAGGGGGGGCGGAGCTTGGCCGTTCAGCGAAATGGCCGTGTAGTGCAATAGCTCCTAGGCCCTAAGTTGCTAAACCCAGCAGTTACACCCGACCGATGCCTTAAATACAGCACCGCATTAGAGGAGATAACCCCCTGAGCCTGGCTCACCATCCCAACAGCCGCAAACCCCTGTCGCCAACCCTGGGCCCGCTCATAACATCGAGCGACGCCCGGACCTGAAGGGAAAGACGACACGCATCCAGACTTCAGCGGCACCCAAACCAAGATCCACACAGGGAGCCTTAACGCTGCAACTCAACGACTACTGATACCCGCCAACAGTCTCACACATCAGAGAACATAACAGCTCTGCGGGCGCGGCCCTCCTCCAAGGCGGAAACTACACAACGGGGCAGCGAGGTAAGAAGGCGCACAAACCAGGCCTCAGGCGGCAACGATCCTAGCCTCCCACAGCACCGCAGCACATCAGCTTTCCGTCACAGGGACAAATCAACCCACGAACTCAATAGAACCCCCAGCGGGGTAGGCACACACTCTATATCCAAATAGACACTGAAACAAGGGGCACACCTACTCAGCTCCTAGCGGTTGCTGCGATCCACACGCCCTACGCACTTTCTGTGGTGGTTTGCCTCTTTTCTCCTTGCTGCACAACTCAAAAACTCAGCCACCGGAGACGGTGTACCCACGCAGCCCCTACTAGGCAATACCTACTTGCAGATGACCCTTGAGTCGCATGGTCAGAAAAGCGACCCGCAAGACAGCAGCCCCACACAGTGCGCAAGAGAAACAGCACAAAAACCATGTATTAAAAAGAAACACAAAGCAAACTGTCCTCATCCACCTTAACCCCAAGCATACCAGACACAGAACAGAAGAAGAGATCAGTGACACCCTTGGGGTGCGCAGGGGACACAAGCCCAGGGGCCAGTAATCGCATTTGAATTAAGAACTTTATTTTTGGGCCTGCAATAACCCTAAAGGAGCAGCTAGCCCCCAACCACGCTAACCCTCACCACATTATATCAGCATGCCAGCGAAAAAAACGGCTAAGCTGGACAGTATATCTCATCCCAGAACCATGCAGCAGTTCTTAAAACCATCTGAGTCTACGTCAAAGACACCACAACAAACTGCAGACAGCATTGTGCCCGTACCAAGCCCACAACCCGGTACTCAGACAGTGAACCCCGCTCTTAGTACTACACAACAAATCACTAGAGAAGACCTCAAATCTTTATGCTCTAAAGAGGACTTTAAAGAAATGCTCACTGAAGTAAAGGGCTGGTATGGGGATCTCAAAAGGGATTTATCAAAGGTGACACGGAGAGTTACCAATCTAGAAGAAAATCACAACACAACCAGTAACGATATCAATCATATGTCCCGCCTTCTCTACGATCAAGAAGAAACCATATACAACTTACTAGAGAAGGTCGAGGACTTAGACAACAGAGGCAGGAGAAACAATCTGAGAGTCAGAGGAATTCCAGAATCCATCCATCCAGGAGCCTTGGAGGGCTGCCTGCAGGCTATGTTCCGCACGCTGAAAGGTGATGAGAATGCCCCTGAGGTAATCATCGAAAGAGCGCACCGGGCTCTCAGAGCAAAACCCCCACCTAAAGCACCCCCAAGGGACATTATCCTGAAGCTGCTGCACTTCAAGGACAAGGAGGACATCTTAAAACACTCAAGGCAAAAGCAGGACTTCACACATGCTGGCTGCCGCATTCAGATCTTTACAGACCTGAGCCCCACGACTCTCCAAAAGAGAAGGGACCTGAGCCACATAACATCAGTGCTCCGAGAAAAGAAAATCGCTTATCGTTGGGGGTTCCCGGTCAGCATCATTGCCAATAACGGCAACATCACAGCCATCTACAAAACTCAAGATGACTTGCCCCGCTTCTGCGAGGCACTTCGGATACACATCCAGACAGAGGAACAACCAAAGGACGGCTCTACATCAAGGCCCCTCTTGGGGACTCGGATGCGAACTGCACCCACACCCAACAATGAAAGGGGCCTAAACAAACACCCTTCACTTGTGACTGTTGCTGATGATGCGGAGGAAACGCATCCACATATGGACTGTTCGCCCTCACGGCCTAGGTTGGAGGCCAGTCCCTGACCCAAGGCATCAGGTCGTATATAATATAATGTCATCTTTAATTTCACTTTTTCAAATGCTGGGTTTAATAACGGGGATATTACCCTATTTTGTTAGTTATCTATATTGCTAGTTATCTGTTTTCATTGTTTGATTGCTGCTTTTATAATTTTCTAGTGTTCACTTATTTACACAACACCGGCTTCCTAGGTGAAGCAGCTGTACTGTTAGTACATTATACCTACTTGTAAACTCACTTTTCTTTTTCTTACCTTCGCTACCACTTTCCCCCCCCCACCCCCTTCTTCTCTCTCACTCCCCCTTACCCCTCTCACCACTTTCCACTCACTATCATATACTTGGTCCTGAGAGACACAGACACCACCTGCCCTACAAACTTACAGAAGAAGTAGGGATTACAGACCAGACAGACACTGCCCAGCCCTCAGCACGCTTGCTCTCTAATAAATAGATTGACCACAACCAAAACCCTCTGGAGTTCCGTAACCAAACCCATAGCGCATCAAAAACATGCAGCCACGTCACATTAAACTCATAACCATTAACGCCAAAGGACTTAACAGTCCTGAAAAGAGATCAATTGCTTTCACGCAGCTATACAAAGCGGGAGGGGATATTATCTGCATACAAGAGACACACTTCAAGAGAGGGAGGGAGCCTAGGTACATCACCCACAGATACAACACCCATTACCTAGCATCGGGCTGGTCTAAGAAAGGCGGGGTGGGTATCTTCATTAGGAATACAATCCCCTTCCGACCAACCAAGGTTTTCAAGGACCCCAGTGGTTCTTATCTCTTAGTGGTGGGGATCCTGTATAACTCCTATATCACTATAGCCAATGCCTACCTGCCAAACCACGGACAACATATCATATTCAAACAACTGACACAACTACTCTTGGAACACTCGAGAGGTATTTTGTTCCTGGCGGGTGACCTTAACCTACCCTTGGTCCCCTCCCTAGACACATCATCAGGGAAGACCTCCACACCGCACAGAATAATCAGAACTGTCAATTCTCAAATCCGCTCACTAAAACTACATGACATATGGAGATTCTTACATCCAGACACACGGGACTACACCTTCTTCTCACATCCACATCAAGTTTACACCAGAATCGACTACCTCATAACAGACCAAATAGGCCTCTCACTGATTGACAGCGCTAACATCTTGCCAATTACCTGGTCGGACCACGCCCCCGTACAATGCACATTAGACTGGCCAGATATACCCATAAAACCATACATTTGGAGACTGGACGACCATATATTAGACAACCCCCTACACAAACTGGCCATTGATTCTACCCTACGGAACTACTTCATTGAGAACCCACTAGACGCTCTGCCCACCTCCACGACATGGGAAGCACACAAATGTGTAGCAAGGGGGGAACTCATACGACTCAAAGCTACAGAAACCAAACAAAATAGACAATTCCTGAACTCATCTTTGTCTCAGATTCGATATTGGGAGTCTGAGCTAAAGAAGAACACAACGTCCGCCACAATACTTAAGTCCCTAAACACGGCTAAGGCCGAACTGAACAACCATCTCATCAAAGAATATCAGAGCAAAGCCTCAATGCTACAGCAAAAATATTTTGAAATGAATGATAAAATAGGCCCATCTCTAGCCAAGGCGTTGAAACGCAAACAGTTGAACACACATATACACTCTATTTCCGACACATTAGGGCAACCACAGAAAGACAGCGTGACTATAGCTGAGACATTCCGACGATACTATGAAGCACTTTACAATATCACTAACACCAGCTCACAATCACATATAGACACATATCTAGGAGACATCCAACTACCCACACTGTCTAAAGAGAATTCAGATCAGCTGGATAGACCGATAACAGCCGACGAAATTAAATTAGCCATCAAGAGTATGCCAAATGGTAAGAGTCCCGGCCCTGACGGACTAGGGGTGAAATATTACAAAGAATTCACACATCACTTGTTAGCACCTCTTACACTCCTATTCAACTCGCTACTGACAGAGGGGGGATTCACAGATCAGATGCTGGAGGCGAATATCTCTGTTCTCCCTAAACAGGGTAAAACACCAGATAGGCCAGAAAATTTCCGCCCGATCTCGCTCCTTAATGTGGACGTAAAGATCTATGCTAAGGTATTAGCCAACAGAATCAATAAGATCCTACCCACGCTGATACACCCTGACCAGGTGGGCTTTGTGCCAGGGAGGGAGGCGCGCGACAACACGCTGAAAGTGCTTCAGCTGGTTTCGCACGCGCAGCTTCAGAACACGCCTCTCATACTGGTCTCGACAGATGCCGAAAAGGCGTTTGACCGTGTGCATTGGCCCTTTCTGAAAGCAGTACTAGCGAGAATGAAGTTTAGCGACACCTTTATCAGACAGATATTTGCCCTCTATAAAAACCCCTCAGCTAGAGTAAAGGTCAACGGCCTATTATCAGACAGATTCTACATCAGAAACGGGACCAGGCAGGGCTGTCCACTCTCACCGATCTTATTTGCTATCTCAATAGAGACTTTAGCGCAGAAAATCAGAGAGGACCCTCTGATCTCAGGCATCAAAACCACTTCAAACACACATAAATTGGCATTATATGCCGACGACATCTTATTGACGCTTTCCAACACAGAGACCTCCCTCCCCAGAGTCTTAAACATCTTTAGTGAATACGGCCGACTCTCTAACTTTCACCTCAACGTAGCTAAATCAGAGATTTTGAACATCACCTACCATACAGAGACACTGACCACAACATTAGGCACCTGCCCCTTAAGGTTACAACAAGATAAGCTTAAATACTTAGGGATATTCATCTCTCCAGACGCCCAAACTATTTTCCAAGAGAACTACAAAAGTCTAGAGAACACGCTGATAGCAGACTTATCCAGGTGGAAGAACAAATCTATTTCCTGGCTAGGACGAATAAATGTTGTCAAGATGAACGTGCTACCCAGATTGCTTTACATTCTCCAGACAACACCGATTCCCCTCCCAAGGAACTATTTACAAAAAATTCAGACCCTAATTGAACAATACATATGGGGAGGGACCAGACCAAGAGTAGCCAGGAAAACTCTGTATTTACCCAGAGACAAGGGGGGCCTAGGGGTCCCAAATATACTAACATACAAACAGGCAATTACGCTGAGCAGACTACTGGATTGGTGCTCCAATGACCCTAACAAAGCTTGGGTAAGACTGGACTGTGACATATTAGAAACGAACAACGCAGGCCTAGGTGCCTGGACACTAGATAAGGACAGACACCCAGCCACAACTAAGTACTCTTTGCTGATGGACTTTTACTCCACATGGGACAAGATAATAAACACTACGTCTCACATATCAACCAGACATTCCCCACTAACCCCGTTCTATCGGAACGCTGCACTACCCTGGAACCTACCAGATAATAGAACCAATGCTGACATACCTTTACAAGGCTACACCCTCAGGTCTCTGACCGATGGTCATAAGCTCAAGACGCTGGCTGACATCTCGGAGGAGCACCCCCACCTGACATTGAACTGGTACTCATACATGCGGTTGAATCATTATCTCATGACACATAAACACAGACTCTGTTTGACCAGAACCCCCACCACCTTTGAGACTTTATGCTTGAAGGGCACGCCTACAGCCCACGCAATCTCCCTGATCTATAAACTGTTACTAACTGATGAAGCCCAGACACTCCCCTCCTACACGAAGATGTGGGAAAAGGAATGGCAGACCGAGATAGGCCATGAGGATTGGCAAAACGCCTTCTCAGTGACCAAGTCAGCCTCAATCTCTACAAGAGTACAGGAATCTAGCTTCAAATGCCTGGCGAGGTGGTATCTTACACCCAGCAGGCTGCAGAAGATTTACAAGCAGGCCTCAGGCAAATGCTGGAGGGACTGTGGTGGAGTAGGCACTCCAACCCACATCTGGTGGGAATGCCCCATGCTGGATGAATATTGGGTCAGCGTTTTTAACCACATAGAATTAGTCTTGGGGAAACCCCTGCAGAGCAACCCAGGAACATTACTGTACCTTTCCTTACCCAAACTAACTTGCAGAGCAAACAGGGCACTCCTGTTAGTCATGCTAAATGGAGCCAAACTACTAATCCCTAAGCACTGGAAGTCTAGAACGACACCGACCTTCCAAGAGTGGCAAGAGCAAATAGATCTACTCCTACGTCTAGAAAGATACCACCACATCCGGCAAGGGACGGTAGACACACACGAGATAATGCTGGAGGGCTGGGCAGCACACAGACGACAGACAGTATAAGATAAGCTAGGTCACAATTTGACCCTATACCTCTTCAACCGATACTCTCCTCTCTTCTACTCCCCCACCCCCTCTCTCATCTCCCCTCATTACTTTCACCTATCCCCCATTAGACATGCACAAACGATCTGTAAACAACTCAGGCAATGGGAACACAGGAAAAGGTCTGTTTGCACAAACACCCCCAAATAGCTTAAAGGAGACAGGTATCACCCCCTCCCCCTCCCCTCCCCCTCTCTCCCCTCTTCTCCCTCACCCACCTCTTACCTCCCCCTGGTTTCACACCCCCTGGTAACCCCAGCATATGATGATATAACTTTGCGGGTCTTGACGCAGAGCGTCTGGGACAATGCACTAACGGACTCTTGGACTTTCATCAACTAAGTGCCACTGGAACTCTGCAACATGTCTCCTTTCTTGGAGAATTAAGCTTTACCTGCATTATGAACAGTTAATATTTTACCTTGCTGAGGGGTGCCAGGGGTAGAATGAGAATGATTAGCATATGTTCACACTGGTTAGTCACATTTTGTAAAGCTATGTTTGAACACTCTTGTATACACATTTATCTTGAAAAAACTGAAAAGCCTGTGATTTTTATACGTATTTTCCTTAATAAAGCTTTTTTGAAAACAGAAAAAAAAAATGATAATAGGAGTAAATTAGAAAGTTGTTTAAAATTGCATGCTCTATCTGAATCATGAAAAAATGTGTTTCATGGGGGGTGGAGCCAACTAAGCACTGAAACCAGTCGCACATCTCAGGAGCTCCTAGCTTATCTCACTATCTTCAAAGATTTTAGGAATATTTTATCCTTTAATAACCTTCTTTCAGAGCCCTTTATGGTGTACTATCATCCTGCTGTTGAGAAAGTGGCTTGTCAGGGCTGAATATTCCTGAAAGATCCTTTTCTTTACCTTTGCTTATTACATCGCATTTGCAAAAGCTATGGCGGCTCTCTTCTATAGACAGCTGCAGGAGCTACTGGACAATCACAACGAAGCTATTTTACATGCAGTCTCTGAGGCTTTTAAGCCCCTCATTGCTCACAACACTCTCTCACCTACCCTGACCGACTGCGAGGAGAATTGCTTAAGAACTACAGATCAGCCGCAAAAGCCGCCATTTTGGTTTATAAATACGGAGCACGCTTCATTGTCTCAAGAAATTGTGACCTTAGAGGAACAGGGAGCCGGACCTGCGCGGATCTCTGATTTGGAGTCGCACAACCTGCAAACAGAATCACTCAACCTGAAAGAAGCTTCGCTGACTACCCGCACTTTAAAAATGATTCTACGTGAACCCCAAGACAGCTGGGGTACTGATGAGGCTTTTTACCTGCCTTCGCACTCAGATCTGCTTAACTGGCTGGAGCAACACCCTAGAAAGGAGAGCCCACTGAGTCTTCTTTACCTGCACAAGGGACACTGTTGCCGGAGATGCCCCACGCTTGGTCATTTTTGGCCTCTGACTCAAAGCCCATGCTGCTACTGTCGCTATGCATACTTGCTGAAGCTGCTGTTGGACTCCGGGGGTTTGTCCCTCTACCCTCTACACGGCACATCTGCTGCAACTCAAAGCTTTACCATGGTGACTCAGGGACTTTGTCCAGCTTTGTAAGGGACATGAAGTGATTTCAGCTCTTTGTTCTGATGTGAGATGAAAGATCCTTGTTACTAAGCCTGCTAGAGGGTTAACATGAGAAAACTGATATTCCCTTGCAGAAATATACTTTGTCGTGTTGTATTTACTCTACCTTTCTCATTTGTAAGGAAACCTTGATGGACCTATGTACCGTTTTATTTGCCCCTACCTAGACGCTAACAGAATCTAGATTCACTGTTATTTTTATATGTCTATCCTAGATGAAAGATCCTTGTTACTAAGCCTACTAGAGGGTTAACATGAGAAAACTGATATTCCCTGGCAGAAATATACTATGTCGTGTTGTATTTTCTCTACCTTTATCATTTACAAGGAAACCTTGTTGAACCTATGTACAGTTTTATTTGCACCTACCTAGACGCTAGTAGAATCTAGATTCACTGTTATTTTTATATGTCTATCTTAGTAGCTATATTATATTTGGACATGGTCATACCTATTCCTTATTCACTTATAGGGGTGTTCTCCCATATCTAGCTTGGTGGTACTTAATACGCTTCAATTCAAGTCTCATAAAAATATTTACTATCTAATTGGGTCAGCAGGACTGACCATTCATACTAGTCAGCTGAGTATGTATCCATTATATACACCCTGTCTCCCTTAAATATCGATCTTTGCAGTGTGTATGTCACTAGACTTAATTTTTCATCCCACTCCTGCATTAAACCTCCTAGCTAGCACCAACGATATTAATGTATGGGGGTTGGGCTACCAGCGGCCGAGGAAGCAAAACCCTCTTTTCCACTGTTGCAGTTCGTTATAACTACTGAATTAATAGATGCCAATATCTAAAACACGATCGCTGTTTATTTACTTACTATATTCTACCTCCCACCTCCCCCCCCCACCCCACCCCCCTTATAATAAGCCTCCCAATTTGGGAGAATTCACTACGCGGTTTTTCTTTCCCATACTGCTCCATAAATATCATACAATACCTACATATCATACCATATTATTTTAGCTAAAAGATTGGCATCTTCCTAGTAGCCCTTGTTTAAAACACTAATTACCATCTTATTCTAAGCTAACAGGTTTTATATATTGCACCGTTCCTGTATATCCTACTATGATATATACTTTTCTCACTACAATATCTAACTTTTAAAAGGACCCCTCCAGCGTTAATATTATTTAACATATTGAGTGTTAACCTACTTTCATCTTATAGGTCCATTCACCTTTCCCACTTTCCTCCCCTATAGTAAGCATAGAAGGTGCCTTGATATTAGGTGAGGAAACTCATTTTGTTTAGAATATGTAAAAAATATAAAATAGAGGTTCTCCAACAAGGGCCCATGAGTGGTCCTGGCGCATTACTGCCTACCTGCTTTCTACTATGTTACAGTTCCTTTGAGGTCTATAAATGACCGCCTATATCCTATAGTAGGCACTATGTTTGAGCAGAGTTTATTGCTTATATTCAATGAGTAATGTGTCACTTAACTGTTGTGAATAAACATATGACCTTGTTTTGACTGCTTACTCTGTAACAATATGTTCTTCTTTTTCTTGTGTGTTGATAAGAAATGACTGTTTGTTTTGAACAAGAACCTCAATAAAAATTTATATAAAACAAAAGTGTGTTTCATATCCCTTTAAGTTTGCATGATTTAGCAACACATGGATGTGCAAAAGCATAAAGATTACAACAGATTAATTCTGACGACAAAAGTAGCACTGACTTTAATTTGGGTTAACAGGAGCAACCCCTTGTGCCATGTTACAAAGCACTGAATTCAAATTACTGCCACTGACCCCCTTTACTTTGCTACGCGTGCTTGGCCTGATATGACCCAGTGAGGCTTACACAAATAAATTTTAATAGTGCGCCATGCAGACCATTTCTAACCGGGTCAACACGTTCATTTGCCCAACGTCAATCAGACTTGTTCCTTTAGCATAGCACAGCAGCCTCTGCCTTTACTTTTAATATCTATTAAATCTTACCCTCCTAACTATGCTATACTGCCACTCAACCATGCTTTTGATAGGCCAATTGTGTTGTCATTCAAAAATCATCTATATTGATTTGTTGAAATCGATGTCCCTCAAGATCCAATCCTGTAGCACTTTTCATGTAAGACTATCAGACTGTTTATTAACCTGCCCCTTCACACACTGCGGTAGATAAAGTGGTATCTCTAGCAACCATACTCTACTCACGCCCCAGTGTTGAGATTGCATAACTTGACCACATAATTTTGATCACATCGGCCATGATCTACCAGCAGCGCCTTCGGGATCTACTGGTAGATCCCGATCTACCTATTGGGCACGCCTGCCCTACAACATTGTAAAGCACAACATTCTCATTATCTGTGTGTATATATATATATATATATATATATATATATATATATATATATATATATATATTGTGTCTTTAAAAAGTGAAGTGTTCTCATTATCAATGTATAGTTAGACTGCAGGATTACACAGCTCATTGCTTTCATTCTCAGTGTATGGAAACCCCTCATCATTCATTATACAGTGTAGTATTATTGTTATCAGTGTGTGTGTGTGTTGATATAATATATATATATATATATATATATATATATATATATATATATATATATATACTTCCTCTACAGTTTCTGCAGTATGTTTTAAAGCAGTTGGAATGACCTTCTATTCAAATTAAACTTTCGTGATTTAGATATAGCATACAATTTTAAGCAACTTTCTAATTTACTCCTATTATCATTTTTTCTTTGTTCTCTTGGTATCTTTATTTGCAACTGGGTAGCGCTTGCTGATTGGTGTCTAAATGTAGCCACCACTCAGCAAGCTCTACCCAGGGTGCTGAACCAAAAATGGTCTGGCTCCTAAGCTTACATGCCAGCTTTTTCAAATAAAGTTAACAAAAGAACAAAGAAAAATTGATAATAGGAGTACATTAGAAAGTTGCTTAAAATTGCATGCTCTGTCTGAATCATGAAATAAAACATTTGAGTTTCATATCCCTTTAACAGACAAAAAAGCTTGATAAGGAAACGCACTGTTATCTGTTGAAGCTTGGCCTGGCCTGGGTGGTCATATTTATACTAAAGAAAATGGGTCAGAACCCCAGTTTAATGTTTTTATTTTTTTTTTCTTTAATAAAAACATTTGTTATCTATGTTGCATTGTTAATATTTTCCATGTACACTCTACGAATTTGAAATTAAAATTAAATGACAGTGAGACATGGAAGGTGGATAGAGAAAGGGTGGACTTTAAAGTTTGGGCAGAAGCACATTTTGGAATTTTGCCCTGGGAGCTATATTCTCTTGAATCTGTCCTATGTCATTGGCTCACCCTGTTCAGCTAGTTCCCAGTAGCACATTGTTGCTCCTTCAACAAAGCATACCAAGAGAATGATGCAAATTTCATAACAGAAGTGAATTTGACAGTTGTTTAACATTGTATGCTCCATCTGAATTATGAAACAAAATATTTGGGTTTTGTGTCCCTCTAATGCATGGACAATCAACATGTCCCATTGCACTAATTGGTTGGGCAGCCCTATCAAGCTAAATGTTTTTTCATCAGTTTAGTGAACTCTAGCTTAAATAGGATGTTTTATATATATATATATATATATATATATATATATCAATATATATATATATATATATATATATTTATTTATTGAATAATTACTCAGCTCAAACATTGAATAGTGTTATATAATACAAAACAATATAATATAAAACAAAAAAAAAATATGTTGCCTACTTTAAAGCATGTAATGGCTTTGGAGTGTGTGCTTATAAGACACACATGTACAAAATAAAAGCCATATGTGTTCTGGTCCTTTAAAGGCACATCTTATGGGTAGTCCTAGGGTTATGGGTTCAGATTCTGCTAATTCATGAAAGATGTTTAACATAAGTTTTTTTTTACTTCAATCTTAAAGGCACAGGCTTTGATGTATTATACAGACAATAGGATTAGTGTTACCTATGGCAATTTACACATGAGGAATACAGAAAATGTCACATTAAGTTCCTGGAAATTATAATAGCTGAGATATGAATCACAGTCATCTTGGTTGAACTCCATATGTTAAAAACTTGTCCCTGCAGATGGGATGCATCATTATAATCCCTAGTAAATATTAAAGTTGGAACAGCAATGGCTGTAGGAGGTATGAGTCACACCTGACATGCTGAAATAACAGTTTTACTATGAAATCCCCACAAAAAAAAACAGTTATGATAAAAATTTGAAAACAGCTGTCATGCAACCAACTGCTTTTAGATATGCAACACTTAATGTATAGCATGAAAAAGAAATGATGTGTTAACCCACTCTACAGTGTAATCCTAACCATATTTGTCATGAGATGCAGGACACAGCATAAAAGGTACAACGCTTTTTTATTGCAGAGCATAGACGTATACAGCTTGTACAACACATCTAACTTAGTAACTGTTACAGAGACAATAACGGCTATAAGCCACGCCCCCATCCAGTGACGTCACCTCCCACTCTCAACACATCTTCCCCTTTTTTTCAAAGGACAAAGCATATATATATATATATAGATATATATATATATATATATATATTATTTTTTTTTTTAAGAGTACATCAAATAACAAGGTATACAAGAAGCATACAAAAATAGTTTGTTTAGTGTATAACAAATAACAAGTTAAAGAGAATATAAATGAACAACAAGAAATTCAATCCTGACTTGAATATTGGTGTAAACTACCCTAGTCTACAGTGACCATGGGATTATTCTGCCCATTCTTCTGGTCACTGCTCTAACTTCAGTGCTAATCTCAATATCGGGCTGGAAGTTTCACCACTCTTCCACTTGACATCATTTTACATGAACTATCCTCTGATACAGAAGAAGGTGATTGAGAGTCTGCTGGAAGCAAAGAAGTATCCCTGCTGTGATCTTGCTGAGGGGAAGGCACCCCTCTTAAAAAAGGGTATCCCATCAGCGGTGGCTCTGAGGCATCCAGTCCCAAACTCTCAGGAACTGGTTGAAGATGTCTTCTATTTCGACATGTGACTGTCCTTCCATCAGTAAGAACTACATAAGATCTTGGTTCTGGAGAGCATCCAATTACCGTAGCAGGCGTCTTCCATTTCTTCTCATCATCCAGTTTAACTCTGACCATTTGCCCCACATTCAGTTCCTGCAAGGGCCTCACAGAGTGTTTTCTGTCGTAGAAGAATCAATAACCCCTTTTAGCCTCTTCATCCCTCCTAAGGACCTTGTCCCGAGAAACAGAGTTGGTTGGCTGGAAGACACCCACAGAGGGTAAAGTGGTGCGAATCTTATGTCCTAGCATCAGCTGTGCCAGGCTAAAACCCGTGGCATGGATAGGAGTCGCCCTATAGGCCAAGAGAGCTAGGTATGGCTCAAATTGCTTCAAAATGAACTTTGTTGTTTGAACTGCCCTTTCAGCCATTTCATTGGCCTTTGGGTAAAGTGGACTTGACGTAGAATGGTCAAAATCATATTCACTGCTGAAAGAACTGAACTCCATGGAAGCAAACTGCATTCCGTTATCACTCACTAACTCCATTGGTATGCCCCACCAGGCGAACAAGCTCTTGAGACGAGTGATAACGGGTTGACTGGTTGGCACAAATCAGCAGCTATTTTTTGCCATGGGCCTACAGGCAGCGGAGTAGAAATCAAGGGCTCCCTTCTCTGAGTAGGCCAGCATTCCCGGAAGCAGGCACATTTTAACAAGTGGCTTGCAATGTCAGAACTGATCCCAGGCCACCATACTGCCATAGCTGCCCTTTCTCTGCACTTTGAATCCTGCTTAACATCTCCAGCCACATGCTAACAGGAATAACAATGCAATCCTGGAACAGCATCAACCCCTCCAGCTCTGTGAGCTGCGACCTCTCTGACTGGTAAGAACTTAAAGATATCCAGGCTGCCCGGCTCTCGGGCAGACCTTCTTTTATGTACTTAATAACTTCTTGAAGGTCTGTATCTAAACGTGTCTCCTTTCTTATTTGCTCTAGCTTCCCTGATGAAATCGATTTGGATGCCAGAACTGAATCCACATACCTTTCACATCTGATTCCATTGAAGACTTGACCTGTACAAATGTTTCTTCCTGTGAAGGACCCCAAACCCAGGCAACATCTTTCTTCAACAACTCTGTGATAGGGTGTAGTACTGTGGATAAATCTGGAAGGAACCTGCCCACATAATTCACAAGGCCCAATATTTGTCTCAGCTTGTGTACATTAGAAGGACTTTTCATCTGTTCAATAGCAAGGATTTTAGCAAAATAATTGTATAGATACATTCAAGTAGTGAGTGAGTGCAAATGGATATAAAAATGCTAGCTACTTAATCCAGTGAGGTTAAGATATAATTAAATAAAATACACAATATGCAATAACATAAAAAATATAATACACAATATGCAATAACATAAAAAATAAAAAATAAAATATAAAATATAATCCAAAAAAGTGTTCAAAAAGTTGATCAACAAATGTTAGTGAAGAACAAAAATAAGTCAATCAAAACTAAAAAATGGAAAAAAAGGGTGATGAAAAGCAAGGTGAAAGTGAGGAAATTGATTCCTTCCAATGTTAGTTACTTTAACAGATCCAAATTCCTGAGTGTGGTTGCTGAAGTAGCTGATTGGATCCTAGCACCTGTCAGCTGCTCCTATGGTATCCTAAAAAGTGTCCCTGTAAAAAAAAGAAATTCACAACATAGTGTATCCAATATGAGAATGAAGTAAAGATTAAAGTAATGCTTACCAATATGTCAACGCGTTTCTGCCCTCAAAAAAGGGCCTTTCTCAAGACTCACTGGATTAAGTAGCTAGCATTTTTATATCCATTTGCACTCACTCACTACTTGATTGTATCTATACAATTATTTTGCTACCCCCCTTTTTTTGCACTGCAGTGCATTTTTCTATTTTTTGGAACACTATTTTTGTAACACTAATTTTGAACACTATTGTTTGTATTATTGTTTATTAGTTTTTTGCTTGATGCACTTGCTACAGTTGCACTTAGGCTAATTCTGTTTTATCAGTATACACTCTTATTCTGGTGTACCACTCACACTGATCACCTGTTATTACCTCTGTTTTTATTGTAATTATCAGCTTTGGCCCTTTGAGCCACTTCTGTAAGATATTCCTGTATTTGTAATTTTATTTATATGTGCTTTTTACATTTTTTATATATAGTCTTTTATTACTGATGCTTTTTAACATGGTTCATTAAATAATCTTCTTTTATCTCTCTGTGAGTATATTTATCCCTTGGCCTCTTGTTGGCGCTGTATTCACTTCTTACTACTTGTGCATATTTTTTGGAGGTTGGTTAGGATCTCTGTTTGGATACAGCTTGGGGATTACCTTAGCGCTTGTACACACACCCTTTTTCAATAGCAAGGATTTTATCAGGGTCCGACTTGATGCCATCTCCATTGATGATATGCCCAAAGTAACATAACTCAGATTTTCTAAAATGGCATTTCTCTTTATTTAATTTCAGCCCGGACTCTCTAATGGTCTGCAGCACACAGCTCAATCACTGATGATGTTCTTCCAATGTAGACCCATACACTAAAATGTCATCCATGATGACTGCCGTGCCCTTGTGGTCCCTTAGGAGGGAACTCATCTCTCTTTGAAAGATTTCGGGAGCAGAGGATATCCCGAAGGGGAGTTTGCAGAGGCAAAACCGACCTACTGGTGTGATGAAGGTAGTCAGTTTGCGGCACTGTGGATCTAGCGGTATCTGCAAGAAACAACTGGAAGCATCCAGTGTAGAGAAGAACTTCGCCCCAGCCAGTTTCAGAGCTATGTCTTCAAGCATCGGCAGCACATATCTCTCTCTCTTCACCACTTCATTCAGCCTTTTCAAGTCTACGCAGATGCTTACCTTCCCAGGTTTTTTCGCAACAGGCACAATGGGGGCACACCAGTCAGTTGCTTCAACAACCTCTTCAATAATTCTGATATTCTTCATACGCAGAAGTTCCTTCTCCACTTAAGGCATGAACGGAAATGGAATTCTACAAGAAGTGGTAATGCTGTATGGGACTGCATCCCTTTTAAGTGATATACGGATTGTGTTGCAATTCAGTAGGCCCAATTCACCAAACATGTCTTCCAAAATCTCATTCACTCTGGTGACAAGGCCCAAACCACAGGCTGTTTTTCTGCTCAATAAGTTGTTAACACACTGACCTCTAATTACATGTACCCACATGGTGAATTCCCTCTTATTGTACTCACAGCTGGAAAGAAATTTCCCTGCGCAATCGATGGGGCCACCAGGGCTATGAACTTTTGTTGTAACTTTCGCTAGCTGAGGCTGTAGAGGCAGATTTATGACTGCTGCAAGGGACCTAACAGTGATGTCTGCTCCCGTGTCAATCTTGAAGGCAATCTTGGCTCCCATTACAGTAAGGGTAACCCGACAATTTTCGTCTGAACCAGACCGTACAATGGACACTTCTTTACCCTCCTGGTTACTATCCACCTGTAATGCTCGTGGGATATTCCTCTATCAGACCAAACTTGGCCAGTAGTCTTCTTATCCGGGCATCAAGTGGAATAATAGGAAATATCCCAGAGCAGAGTGAGTTTGTGAAATGAGGTAAGCAGTACTCACAGTAGGCAGGGTAGTTCTTCACGGAAATAGGATGCAGGTAGAGAAGGGTCAAGACAGGCAGATTCCAATAACAGGAAGGTAAACCAGCAGAATAGCAGTTCAGGGGTAAATCAATAGAATGACCAGGAACAGGCAGATGTTGGCAACAAAAGGAAATCCAGCAATATAACAGTTCATGGGTAAACCAATAGAATGGTCAAACAGGTAGAGTTCAGCAATTATAAGGCAATCCAGTACTTTAGGGCTTAAGCAAGCAGAGAGGTCAGACAAGTAGACTTCAGTAACGTTATAGCAATCCAGCACTTTAGGGGTTAAGCAATCAGAGTGGTCAGACAAGCAGAGTTCAGTAACGATATAGCAATCCAGCACTTTAGGGGTTAAGCAAGCAGAGTGGTCAGACAAGCAGAGTTCAGTAACAATATAGCAATCCAGTAAGTAACACAGCACCCAGGAGCACACACAGTAACACCTATACTTAGGCACAGGTGAGAGTGACTGAGGCACTTACATAGGGTAGGATTCGCACCACAGGAGGGATCCGAACCAGCATCAGAAGACAAGGAGGGCGGTGATGACGTCATCACCGTGCTGTAGTAACATTGCCGCATCCCTAGCAACAGGACCTCCTGCGTCCGTGGCAACGGCCACAGCAGAGCGGAGCGGAGAAGCGGCATGACAGAGCCCCCTTCTCAAAGGGTACCTCCGGGACCCTACATAAGCTTGGTGGGATGTGCAGCATGAAACCTAGAGATCAAAGAAGGAGCATGTATATGATGGGCAGGAACCCAGGAACTTTATTAAAAATGAAAAGTGCATAAATATTTTCATCTACTTGACTGCAAAAGGCTGTATACATATGTATTTATGTGTTTATATTTGTATATATGTCTGTAAATACATACATACACATGTAAATACATAAATAAATTTATACACACACACACACACACATATATACAGGGAGTGCAGAATTATTAGGCAAGTTGTATTTTTGAGGATTAATTTTATTATTGAACAACAACCATGTTCTCAATGAACCCAAAAAACTCATTAATATCAAAGCTGAATAGTTTTGGAAGTAGTTTTTAGTTTGTTTTTAGTTATAGCTATTTTAGGGGGATATCTGTGTGTGCAGGTGACTATTACTGTGCATAATTATTAGGAAACTTAACAAAAAACAAATATATACCCATTTCAATTATTTATTTTTACCAGTGAAACCAATATAACATCTCAACATTCACAAATATAATTTTCTGACATTCAAAAACAAAACAAAAACAAATCAGTGACCAATATAGCCACCTTTCTTTGCAAGGACACTCAAAAGCCTGCCATCCATGGATTCTGTCAGTGTTTTGATCTGTTCACCATCAACATTGCGTGCAGCAGCAACCACAGCCTCCCAGACACTGTTCAGAGAGGTGTACTGTTTTCCCTCCTTGTAAATCTCACATTTGATGATGGACCACAGGTTCTCAATGGGGTTCAGATCAGGTGAACAAGGAGGCCATGTCATTAGATTTTCTTCTTTTATACCCTTTCTTGCCAGCCACGCTGTGGAGTACTTGGACGCGTGTGATGGAGCATTGTCCTGCATGAAAATCATGTTTTTCTTGAAGGATGCAGACTTCTTCCTGTACCACTGCTTGAAGAAGGTGTCTTCCAGAAACTGGCAGTAGGACTGGGAGTTGAGCTTGACTCCATCCTCAACCCGAAAAGGCCCCACAAGCTCATCTTTGATGATACCAGCCCAAACCAGTACTCCACCTCCACCTTGCTGGTGTCTGAGTCGGACTGGAGCTCTCTGCCCTTTACCAATCCAGCCACGGGCCCATCCATCTGGCCCACCAAGACTCACTCTCATTTCATCAGTCCATAAAACCTTAGAAAAATCAGTCTTGAGATATTTCTTGGCCCAGTCTTGACGTTTCAGCTTGTGTGTCTTGTTCAGTGGTGGTCGTCTTTCAGCCTTTCTTACCTTGGCCATGTCTCTGAGTATTGCATACCTTGTGCTTTTGGGCACTCCAGTGATGTTGCAGCTCTGAAATATGGCCAAACTGGTGGCAAGTGGCATCTTGGCAGCTGCACGCTTGACTTTTCTCAGTTCATGGGCAGTTATTTTGCGCCTTGGTTTTTCCACACGCTTCTTGCGACCCTGTTGACTATTTTGAATGAAACGCTTGATTGTTCGATGATCACGCTTCAGAAGCTTTGCAATTTTAAGAGTGCTGCATCCCTCTGCAAGATATCTCACTATTTTTGACTTTTCTGAGCCTGTCAAGTCCTTCTTTTGACCCATTTTGCCAAAGGAAAGGAAGTTGCCTAATAATTATGCACACCTGATATAGGGTGTTGATGTCATTAGGCCACACCCCTTCTCATTACAGAGATGCACATCACCTAATATGCTTAATTGGTAGTAGGCTTTTGAGCCTATACAGCTTGGAGTAAGACAACATGCATAAAGAGGATGATGTGGTCAAAATACTCATTTGCCTAATAATTCTGCACTCCCTGTATATATATATATATATATATATATATATATATATATATATATATATATATATATATATATATATAGTAAAGAAAGAGCAATCAATTATATAAAACAGGCGCTCTGCTATAGTATATTCTATTGGTCTATATAGAACAATGTGTCCTATTAGAAAGACAACAGATAAATGAACACAGTTTATGTTGGTTTCTTGTTATAGATATCCTTTTCAATAAGGGTGCAAAAGTAAGAATTCCTGCTTACCAAATATAAACTCAATCTTTATGAGGTAAGTTGTGTGCTCTGTATGGGTAAAGGTGATTATATCCTTGTCCTTGAGAGTACTGTTTTCTGAATGCTTTGTCCACTTCTTACTTATGTGTAAAAGGGGAGATCCTTGTAATCAGTGGTATCCCTGGACTCTCTGTAGATCTTTCATGTAATGGTGAGAATCTTTAACCATCTCAGGAGCAATGAGAGTGGTAGTAACCGTTCCCTTCTATTTTACAAACAGTGCTTGTGCCTCTGATCATTTGATACAACAAATTACTATATTGTAAGGTTCTAGCGCAGGTGATATTTCTTGATTAACATAGATATATAAATATATATATTAAAATTAAGGGGGAGATAAAAAACTGAAATTAAAGAGGGGGACAGAGCCAACAGCCAAGCTTACTAGTAGCATATAGTGGGAGCTCCGGCTCTTAATTATACTATCAGGGGATAATAGATAATATTTATTGCTCCTAAAGTGTCCACAGAAGACTCCTACAAGCTTCTTTGGGAAGCTGTACAAGGATCCTGAAAGTGGAAACGAAGGAGAGGTTTTTTCTACTTCAACTCACATTCGCTGAAATTGCCACGTGGATACAAAGTTCTGCTGCGGTATCCGGACACTTAGTACCAGATCGGCATTCAAACTAATTGTATACTACTTTGTCTAAGGGGCAAAATGACCTTACCATCCATAGCAGACCCTCATACTAAGGTGCAGTCCCTGTTTGAGGAATTAGCATGGTGGATGGATGAGAATTATGCCGAACTCATAATGCTCCTACAGCCAGCAGCTCAAGATTTGCCCAGTGAACCCACATCACTTTGTGAGAACCTATTTGTGCCTGAGCAGACTCCCATGAAGATAACTACTCTGCTTGTCACTAGAGTCCCCCACGATGACTCTCTATCAGATAGATCCCGACAGCGTAAGCCCGACTCTTCATAATCTGCAAGATGCCGGGAAATCATAGGCCCGATGCGTCAGACTGACTGATCCAATGTTATCCCGCGCGATAGTGTGAATCCCTCTCTACCAACCGATCTACCCAAAGCTTTACCACTTTTAAGCACTCCGGAGACCGGCCGTCATACTAGCCCAAGCTCACCATCAAAGCTCAGCGCAAACCCATCTGAACTAGTGGACGACATCTTTGCACTGAGATTTGACAGGCTGGAGTTTCTGGGTACTGATTCAAGAAGCAGGCGCAATGTCAAGATAGTATGGTGACTGACGAACTTTGCTGTTCTCTATAGCCTCAGGAGAGGTATTGGTTAAAAGGGAGATGCTCTCTGGAGGTTTTTTTAGATAAGACCCGACTGTGACCTCTGGACCACGGCTTACTTGCGTCGCAGCCTGTTAGGCGCTGCTACCCCCTGTAGTACATATGTGCCTCTTTGTTGTTTTTTTTTCAGGAGCCATTAAGACATACAGCTTTTGTATTTGCGATTTGACTTTTAAAGATACTAGTTAAAAATTTTCCTTGACAAGGGTTCTGTCTGTTGACATTCAGTGAGCTATCCATATACAGTGTTGCTAGATAATTCTAATGTATAAGAGCTACACTCTGCGGTCTTTTATTTTCCAAAGAAAGATCCACATGTATTCCTGTAGTCAAGTAGTAGAGGACTTTGGGAATTGATGAATACGACTATCAGTCTGAAATATATCCTTATCCTTTACTACAAAAAAGTCGATAACAGCTTGAAGCCACATACTAAGCTGCAGTCTCTACCGGTACATACTAGGAACTTAGCACAAGTCGCTGCACACAGAGCAGACACTGTTAGAGCTGGTATTGGGTAGGCTCTTGTACCGGAGGGTCCCAGTCAGTTTAAGTGTGCTGCCTGTAGTTAAACAATTGCTATGCAAGGGAGGCTAGATAGAGTCTCGCCAAACGCAATTATCAGACTTCCTAACTTAACCGCACCTAAATCTACCTACAGGAGACACGCAGACATCAAATTGCGCAGAGACTTGCATGGGACTTTTGGGAATCTTTAATATGCTCTCATACTGGACTCAGGAGCTTACGGGATTGCCAATAACTATTATCTTTAATGACATACATTGTGAACCCAGACAAGTATTCTACCCTCTAGATGAGGGACGTACTGTTTATTTGTAACACAGTGGCTGGTATTTTCCTAACGATCATGGCCCCATTGCCAGTATCATTCTAGCCCACAAAGCACGGTATTGAGATTGTGTAGTATGAAGGAAGCATTGAGACACTAACACTAATAGTAATATGATATCATTATATACTGATATTCTGGTTCTGATGTTATTTCATAATTGGGTAGTAGTTACTTATATTACTTAATAGGTATATTATTGCTCTTCTTTATTCCAAGCTAAACTGTTTAGATCTCACTAATTTAGTACTTGAAGTAAGTGGCCTATTCCCTTCTTTCCTGTTTTTTCATTTGTATAATTAATTGGGTAGGTCACGCTACATACATTTATGTTTGGTGTTTATTACATTAGCTAGTCAATGTCATACTGTATGTGATACCTATATATTTACCTTTTATAGGGGTTTTCAAACAACATATACCTGCTTTACTAAAATCGTCTTCCACTAGTATAATAGAGTGCACTCCCTTGTCTAACCTGTTTAAGCTATTACCTTGTGTTACTCCTCACAGCTAGGTAGTGAGTATTATCAATCCCCTTTTACATACATAAGTACTGACCAGAACCATATTAGTTTCTTGAAATACACCTGATACTACTAAGTCCCATTTGTGTCTATCTATGTACATAGTTGTTTTGTCCCCACTAACTTATCCCCCTTTTAGTACATGTGCTTTACCTGGAGATATTGCAATATTGGCTTTCTACATTGCTTTATATTTCAATGACATTAGTATTTAAAATTATACCTATACCCTTAGCTACTTAAAACAACATTATTTAAAGGCCTAAGCACTGCACTGTTCATAAATGTTAACTCTTCAATCACTATTATGCTGTGGGTATAGTTGATACATAATGCTTAGACTAGTAGATATTATGCCATACAAGATCTTATAGAGATAGTCTGTATTATTTTCCAATTGTTGTGCTATTCCTATATATGACCACCATCTTGTACATGCCGTTGTAATAGGTGAAGGTGACATTGTCAGCCTTATCATAGTTAAGGGTGCTCTCTATGTTGATTTCATTACTAGAGCAAATCATCTTTTCCTGTTGGGCCCCTCTCCTCCCTTTCCCGCCGGTACTTTTTGCCTGTGGGTCATATCCCTACCCCTTTTCCCACATCGCCTATAGCTGGCATTTCCCTAGGAGAGGAGCCCATCCAGAAGGCTCCTAGACCTTATATTTCATATTACATATATACTGATATCCCTCCTTGAGCATAACCGTATTAGAAGTTAATCTTATTCATTGTACACATAAAAGCCTAGAGACCTTTATTAGGTCTCTACTCAAGGCTATTCATAAAATACGGTGGCAGCCTGGGAAGTATGTTAGTTTCAATATATCTTATGGCTCCGCCCTCCACCCCCCCCCCCCATATTTAGAGCGGTGCTTACCCGCTGAATATCCCCCCCCCCCCCTTACTATATACATATTCCTTCGCTTCTGGAAGCTCCTAAAGAGCTGTTTACATGACCATTAGCTATTTCTTTTTTTTTACAATTCTGGTCCATTGGGCCTAAAACTGTGTTTCCACCTGCTCAGTCATGTATGCTATTTTATTGAAAAATCGAGGTTTCATTAGCCTACCATTAATGCTTTTTATAACTGTCAAAGTGTTTTGTTCAATTTTGTTTGTATCTTTTTCTTTTTTTCCACAAGAGGCGTATTATGTCATATGTTTGACATGCAAAACCTCAATAAAAAATATTTTAAAAAAAATTAAAAAATCGGAAATTAAAATCCTCCATGTCTCAAAATTAAATCAATGTAAATATTTGCATAGGAAATTAGCACATCTAGGCAAGAATCCCTGCTTGCTTTTTCCTCAGAAATAACTCATATACAATGTTACCAATGCACAAGAGAATTCTGGGTAAGCTATACAAATACTGTTTTAACACAGCTATCCTTTTAACAGGATTATAGCAGAAAATCAGAAATCACTCCTAGAAAGCCTGTTTCGTTCTATTTGGAACTCATCAGTAGGAGATAGATTTTTGGTTGCTGCATTGATAAAGCTATTTTCAAGGTTAAACCAAAATTCATTAAAATTATGGGGGGAGATAAAAAACTGAAATTAAAATCCTCCATGTCTCAAAATTAAATCAATGTAAATATTTGCATAGGAAATTAGCACATCTAGGCAAGAATCCCTGCATGCTTTTTCCCCTAAAATAACTCATATACAATGTTACCAATGCAGAAGAGAATTGAGTTATTTCTGGGGAAAAAGCAAGCGGGGATTCTTGCCTAGATGTGCTAATTTCCTATGCAAATATTTACATTGATTTAAATTTAAATATATATATATATATATATATATATATATACATATTTAGACATGTATATGTATGTATCTCTACATTAAAGCCCTTTGCATGTCTTTTGCCTCATTTCTTTGAGCCCTTATAACTTTTTTATGCAAAAAAATGTAATAATTGTTTTAATAATTGTTTAATAAGTGTTATTAAGTGTAACTGTACTTTTAAATGTAATTTTGATGTGTTTTGTAAAACTTTTTTGTCTCACATAATGGTTAACCAGAGCTCTGAAGTCATGCTAACCAGGCACACATTAAATTCAATTGCGCTTGAGCGTACACGTTTAATTTCAGCAACAAAAAATTTAATAAAGGGGCGGAGCCGGCTCTGGATAGAGATGGCCGCACATTAGGTGAGCTCCGGCGCTTCAGCCCAAAAAGTACACATTGAGCTACCTAAAACGCATCAAAACCTCACTTATTGGCGACCCTCATGATCCGGCTTTGAACCTGATAGAGCCACAACACCGGATTACTAAAAATGCACTACACCGGGAATGATCCGACCACTCCAAACTCCGGATCCTAACCGACAGAAGCTACCCTTACCGCAACCGGATTACCTCCTTTAAGAACCTAGCAAGGGTGATCGGCGGCTTTGGGGTAAGATATCTACTTGTTTACATGCACGCATCTCCTAATGTCCCCAGGACCGCTCCACAGATCTCCGGCATCCGCCATCTTGGTGCGACATACGCACTTTCAATACAGCTAGCCCCTGATTAAAACACTTAGCCATCAGAGCACAGAAGTAGCTGTCTACAGACTATCTAAGCATAGGGAAAACAAGGGGCAAATGTAAAGAGACACTATTTCATTATACATACAAATCCGAAGCCTGAAAAAATAGAAAAAAAAAGAATAGAAGGGCTGTGTATACCAGGGGAAAACATTATACCCTATTCTTTCACTTATACACCTAACATGATCAACAAGGAGATTTACTAAAGCTACACAAAATAACCGGAGTTAAGTTAATCTATGCCCTTCCGGCAGGGATTGCAATGAGACTGAAATTGTTTAAATAAGAATACTGCAAGAATCTACATGAGAATAAAGATTTAATTCTTTCATAGCTATATCTGCCATGCAGCATTATTAACAATGAGACACTGAAATTGTTTAAATAAGAATACTGCAAGAATCTATATGTGAATACAGATTTAATTCCTTCATAGCTGTATCTGTCATGCAGCATTATTAACACTGAGACACTGAAATTGTTTAAATAAGAATACTGCAAGAATCTATATGTGAATACAGATTTAATTCTTTCATAGCTGTATCTGACAGACAGCATTATTAACACTGAGGCTAGAATCTATTATGCATTATCACAGGGGGAATCTCTGTCTATAACCCAGCTGAAAATATATGCAATCACAACCTCAACAAGATATTTGCTACTATTGCTGAGACTGGCTGAAAATCTATACTTCTTGCTGCTGCCAACTGTACTGAGGCATTACTTACAGAAAATACCACGCATTTAGAGCAAACTTCAAAAACTACAGTGACACCTGCAATCAAAATGTCGCCAAAAAAAGACCCACAAAAAGTTAAACAAAACAAAAATGGGAACAGAAGCAATCCTTCAATGGATAAATACCTTAAAGCAGCAGCTTTACCCACACCACTAGATGACCCCGTCACACCGCAAAAATCTCAATACCTACATTCATCTAGCTCCTCTGACTCTGCTTCAGATGAAGAAGATACCATGGTCTCCATTCCACAATCAGTGATCTCTTCTATACCATCAAAGCAAGATTTCTCTTCACTCATTACTCAAGTAAAACAGTGCATTAAAGATGAAATATCAGAACTGAAAAAAGATATCACAGAAATAGGGAATCGAGTTAATGTTTTGGAAGAACATGTTCAGGAACATGATTTATGCATTTCAAAAGTGAATGATCATCTGGATCTTCAAGACCAAACTGTCCGTCAGTTAGAAGATAAAATAGAGGACTTAGAGTATAGGTCCAGAAGGCACAATATCAGGATACGTGGTATCCCGGAAACAGTCGACTCTTCAACTCTACAAGAATACCTACAATCCTTATTCTCTCAGCTCAGAGACCCTACAGATAATTCCGAAGTAGGAATAGACAGAGCCCATCGTGCCTTAAGATCCAGACCCCCTGAAGCGGCACCTCCCAGAGACGTGATCATAAAAATAACAAATTATCAAATGAAGGAGCGCCTCATGACAGCAGCTAGAGATAAGAGACCCATACAAAAAGATGGAGCTACTCTGCAATTCTTCGCTGACTTATCGGCTAGAACCCTGGCCAGGAGAAAAGAACTCTCAATCCTCACAAAACATCTCCAAGCCAGAAACATACCCTATAGATGGGGTCACCCTTTCCAACTCACAGTCATCTGGAAAAATAGGAGAGCAATTTGCTCATCTATCACAGAAATAGAAGACTTCTGCAGGAAGCTGGAAATTCCCTCACCAGATGGGGACACTGTTAATGGTCAGGACTCCACTGTCACTCCTATCTCACAAACAACCTCACTACCGCAACGTAAGGAGTGGCAGATGGTTCGCAACAGTCGAACAAAGAACCCTTCTTCCTCAGACTTCAAAACCTGAATTGATGGACAGTATCCTTTTATAAAAAAAAAAAAAAAAAAAAAAGAAGATTCTATGGTTGCTCTGGGTTACCAGAGTGAGAAAAGCCTCACGTATATTAATGAAAGAGACCTCAAGATGGCTTCAAAGGTCTTACTATAAACACTAGTCATTCGCATCTCAAAATTTCATGCCAACTGAAAATTTGACAGGTTAGATAGATTGTCATATGCATAGCTGTACTTCGAGGGCTGAATGTTTTCCTCCTAGGAATTCATTGCTATTTCCCTCTATTGTTTATATAGAGTTAAAAATGTTTATGTTTTTTATGTTTTAATGTTCTATTGTTTTGTTATAGTTTTTGTTGTTAGATTATGTATAGGTTCCATACTGCAGAGACGAAACATCATTTTCGGGATCAATATGTTACACGAGCACAGAGTAGGAGCTGATAAGGTAACAATATGACAGATAAAAATATTCATTTTGTCACACAAAATGTAAAAGGTTTCAATGTCCCTAATAAAAGATCGCTAGCTATGAGAGACATAGCACAAAAGGGAGGGGAGATCATAGGTTTGCAGGAAACACACTTCAAAAGAGGCTCCATCCCCAAATATTTCTATAATAACTTCTCTCAACACTTCCATAGTTCTCACACTACGAAAAAGATAAATGGAGTTAGCATCCTTATACATAGCTCCATACCTTTCCAATTAATTGACCAGAAAAAAGACACAGATGGCAGATTCCTAGCAGTATGTGGTGTCTTATATAATAAAGTAGTTACGCTAGTTAATATCTACGCTCCCAATCAAAAACAAGCAGCCTTTTATAAATCAATAATACCCCTAATACAAGACATACAAAAGGGACAACTGATAGTCATGGGTGATTTTAACCTGCCTTTAAATCCTAAATTAGACAGCTCCAACCCAAATATACACATAGCGCATAGCAAACTTAAAGCCATGTGGAATCTTGTTAAGACACTTGGATTACACGACCCTTGGAGAGTAGCCAACCCGGTACGGAGGGATTACACCTTTTTTTCCAGTCCGAATAAATCCCACTCAAGGATTGACTATATTTTTCTTGATCACATTACTCTATCCCACGCAACTACAACAAATATTACACACACTGCATGGTCAGATCACTCTATGGTCAGATGCTCTATCAACGATGTTACAAGCAGTCATCACAGTCCTTCCCAAACCGGGGAAAAAACCCAACACCCCAGCTAATTTTCGACCCATTTCCTTACTGAACCTTGATCTAAAAATTTTTGCCAAGGTCCTGGCCTCTAGGCTAAACACTCTTCTCCCATCATTAATATCTCCAGACCAAGTGGGTTTTGTGCCGCGGAGGGAGGCCCGGGACAATACTGTGAAAATTTTAAACATCATAGAATTTATCAATAAAAACAAAATACCTTCAGTGCTATTATCAACGGATGCTGAGAAAGCGTTCGATAGACTAGATTGGACCTTTCTAGAATCAGTACTCACCAAATTTAATATACCAAAGGCATTTATAAACAAAATTATGGCCCTATACTCCTTCCCCACAGCCCAAATTAAAATAAACGGTACTCTCTCTGAACAATTTGAAATCCGAAATGGCACCCGACAGGGCTGCCCATTGTCCCCTTTACTATTCATTTTATCACTAGAAATTTTTGCATGTAAAATTAGATTAAACGGAAACATTGGAGGTATAATTGTTAAAAAAAGAGAATATAAGCTATCCATGTTTGCAGACGACGTTCTGATGTCTCTGTCAAGCCCCTTAAGGTCTCTCCCCGCGGTGCAGAAGGAACTGAAAGAGTATGGAGAAGTATCAAACTTTTCAGTAAATTCTAGTAAATCGGAACTTTTGCCACTACATATTCCCCAAAACACCATCACTACTATACAAAATGAATGTGATTTTGCAATTCAGACGAAAACCATAAAATATCTGGGTATACATTTAACAAGCAGTCTAGACTCAATTCGCACTATTAACTACACTAAGCTATTACAAACAATCTCTACTCAGGCATCATCCTGGATGTCTAAAAATATATCCTGGATAGGGAGAATGAATACGGTTAAGATGGTACTTCTGCCAAAAGTCTTGTATATATTACAAACCTTACCCTTACCACATACTCTCATATACATAAGAAAAATACAGAAAGTAATGAACAGCTTTATATGGAAAGGGAAACAGCCAAGAGTATCCAAAATCTCACTATATGCTAATAAAGACTCAGGAGGATTAGGAGTACCTAATATCTTATTATATAAACAAGCTATATCCCTACAAAGAATCTTAGAATGGAGTAGAAATAATAGTTGTGACTATAAACACTGGATACAATTAGAACATGACATCTCAGGGGTACCCCAACTAGGAGGCATGTGCTGGTTGCCTACAGCTTTAGCTAAATCACAGAACACTTTCACAGCCACTGTAGGGTCGACTATATCAGATTGGATATACACCCGGGATAGATATAAGGGAATCTCCAGTGCCCATTCACCTTTGACACCAATTCTAGCTAACCCAGAGTTTCCAGAAGGCCAAAAGTATAATACAGAGGGTGACAATAGTCTAAAGGGTCACATTCCAGTCATAACATTACTCAAAAAGGAGAAATTGTTGCCTATTGATGACCTACAAGAATTGGGTGGGCGGTTTTTTAGTCAGTGGATGAGGTACCATCAGACACGCCACTACATCATGACACATAGGAACAGAACAATGCTGACAAGGCCCCTAACGTTATTTGAACAGATGTGCTTATCTAGCTCTCCACCAAAAGGGATTATCTCCTCTATGTATAAACTGTTGCTTTCAGCCACAAAACCCAACCCCCATAATTTTGTGAAAAGCTGGGAGAGAGATCTACTGGGACCTCAAGATCCTAAGATATGGGAAAATATATTTAGGACCATAGCTCACTCAGCACACACTACGGCAGCTTTAGAAACAAATTACAAAGTATTGTTTCGTTGGTATCTAACACCAAATAGAATGAAACATCTCTTTCCCTTAGCCAATGAAAAATGTTGGAGATGTAGGGAAGAAATAGGCACTATGGGCCACATCTGGTGGTCATGTCCTACAATAAACACATATTGGGGAAAGATAATAGATGAAATAAATTTGGCCTTAGCATGCGATGTTGCCATCTCACCCCAAATCTGTCTATTCAATATATTAAGTAATATTAAATGTAAAATAAGAAGGAACCTTGGCCATATTATGCTTAATTCAGCTAAGCAGCTCATAGCAGCTGCATGGCGAACTGACAAGATCCCTACAATAGATGAGTGGAGGGAAAAGGTGAAAGGAGCCCTATTGCTAGAAAGATATTATTTTTTTAAAACAAACCAATTGGCATCATACAATGACATGTGGTTTTACTGGGAGTCTTATTTCGGAGCTATCAAACAACTTTAAACACATATAGATCACAAATTCTTTAGTTACCGGACTAGCCAATCCCGAATATTAGATAGATGATAACAAGACAAGGTGCTCTTTGCAGGAAGTAGTTGTTTCGTGTTTTTTGTTATATTTATGTTATTATACTCACACGGTAATACTAATGCCAACGCTGTGACCATGACTAAATCAAACCCCAGAATCTTATCAGAGTAGTAATTCTAATTGTGTGAATGGACTTAGAACACAACAGCTGTAATACTGAAATGTTTTGATGACTTTGAGTTTGATTCTTCTATTACTGTCATGTCAAGAAATGTGTAATCGCAGCGTTGATGTTGCACTCTATGATTTTGTATTGGTTTTATTCATAAAAATTTTCAATAAAAAGATTAATAAAGAAAAAAAAAAAAAAATTTAATAAAAAAGCCCTAAGCATAATTTTTGTTCCTAAAGTCCTTGGGGTCTTTAGCCTCTTCTTATCATCAGCAAAATACATTTTTCCATCTGATCCTTGTGTTATGCTTCTTTCCTCATCTGCCTATAAAAATGGTAAAAAATCTTGGTTAACCCCTTAACGACCAGCACCGTATCCTGTATGGCGCTGGTCATTAAGCCCTTAAGGACCAGTGCCTTACCATGTTCAACGCTGCTGTCCTGGGCCTCTCTCTGCCACAATCCCGGTAAAGGTAGCAAGATTGCATTAATTCTGCATGTCCCATGAGTGGGGCAGTGCACAAATAGACTTGCAGAGCTACCGATGCAGAGAGGGACACTTTGTATCCCTGTCTGCATTGGGTAGCGTTGGTGCTGATCGTTGGTGGTGTGGGAGGGTTAGGAGAGAGGCGGGTGGGCGGCCCATCGCTGAAGGGGTGCGGGAAAGGCGGGAATGGGTTGGACCTCTAAGCTACAGAAAAAAAATGCTAAGCACGGCAGGGAAGGGGAGGGGGAATAGAAGGGGGTCCTAGAGTGGAGAGGGGGAAGGGGAAAAGATCACTGAGTGGGAGGTGGGGTAAATGAGTGAGGGGGGCAGCTACACTATAGAAAATAAAATGTATATATTTTTTTAATTATAGAAAACTGGGTACTGGGTACTAGCAGACAGCTGCCAGTACCTAAGATGTCAGAAATTAGTTAGAGCAGGGAGGGTTAGAGAGCTTTTTGGGAGGGATTAGGGATGTGGAAAGGTAAGGGGGCAGTCATACACTGAAGAAAGTAATTATAATTAAAAAAAATCATATATAAAAAAAAAAGGTCTAAAACTACATACTGGCAGACTGTCTGCCAGTTCTTTAGATGGGGTGACCAGTGGGGAGGGGGGGGGGAGCTGTTTGGGAGGGATCAAGCAGGGATCAGGGGTGGGAAGTGTCAGTTGGGAAGGTAATCTCACACTAAGTGGTATATTTAACATAGTGCAAGCAGACATGATATGATGTGGCATATCATGTCCGCTGCACATCGATAAATGCAGACAGCATACGCTATCGGAATTTATCTTTGCACCAGCAGTTCTTGTGAACTGCTGGTGTAATGCCGCCCCCTGCAGATTTGCGGCCAATCGGCCACTAGCAGGGGGTGTCAATCAACCCGATCGTATTTGTTCGGGTTGATTTCTGTCCACGGCCTCAGAGCAGGCGGACAAGTTATGGCACAGCAGTCATTAGACCACTGCTTCATAACTTCTGTTTCCGGCGAGACTGAAGGCTTGCTGGAAACAAGGGGCATCAACCTTACAAGCTATCTGATTAACCCCTTCACTGCTGGTGCATTTTAATTACCAACAAGCAATGGCAAAACCAAAAAATGTCTGCTTTTTTAGTACAAAGGGGACCCCAGAGAAGCTTTTTCAACCATCTGTGCCATGCTTGCAAAAGCGGTATGTAAATAATTTCAGTGAGAAACCTAAAGTTTGTGAAAAAGTTAAAAAATGTTTTTATTTGATCACATTTGGCGATGAAATGGTGGCATGAAATATACCAAAATTAGCCTAGATCAATAGTTTGGGTTGTCTACTAAAAAAAATATATATATATATATAGTTTTGATAGGTAAATAAAAAAAAAGAAGGCTCTATTTGTGTTTAACTGGAGTGATGGCAAAATGCTAAAAATGCTCTGGTCTTTTGGGGAACTTTTTAATGCCCGGTCCTTAAGGGGTTAATCAGATTAACTGCCAAAATTGAGCCTGCCCGCTTTTCTGATATACTGTTCACAGGTTCAAATCCCATTCAAGGCGACTCCATTTTTTTTTCCATGTTTTTTGAGTCATGCAAAAATAACAAAAACAAAAAAGAGATATACAGCTTGTGTAGCTAAGTGTTTCAGTTTTAATAACAAGATATTTGTCTGTGGCTTCTATATGGAAAATCTTTGGTTTAACTAATCAAAAAAAGTTTTTAAGGATTTTTTTATTTATCATGCATATTCACATATTCCACTAATGACAATTCTACCTGTCTCAATTTGAGCAAGAAATTAAACTCTGGCATTAACGTATTTTTTTCCCTTTATATATACACACCACTGGGGTGATTTGAATTGTAATAGATAAGTATTAAAGGGACAGGAAACCCCAAATATGTATTTCATGATTTGGATAGAACATCAGCATTGCACTACTGGCAGCTAGCGGAATACATCTAATAAGCCAATCATAGGAGACAAATGTGTGCAGGCACCAATCAGCAGTGCCTGAAACTAGTGTAGGATATTTGCGTATTCTTTTTAAACAAGGGTTGCCAAGAGAACGAAGCAAATTTGAAAATAGAAGTGAAATTAAAAGTATCCTAAAATTACATGCTCTGGGGCCTATTTATCAAGCTGTCAACTGTGCTGCATTCGACGGCACCAATACGCTCGCCTGACATCGCCTAACATCGCTGCCTCAGACCTGAATACGCTCTCCATATTTAACAAAAAAGCTGTCAAAAAGACGGGCACCAAGTACGGGGCGATGAGCAGCGGACTGTTGTTAACTAACAGTCATCAATCTCGCTGCTCTTCAACTTTTTCCCAGCTTTATTTGTATACTGTCACTAAGCACCGCCATTATACTAAGCTGTTTAACCCCTATCCCGTCGCTCCCCGACCCCGCCGCAACTAAATAAACTTATTAACCCCTATTCCGCTGCTTCCGGAGCCCACCGCAACTCTAATAAAGTTATTAAACCCTATTCCGTTGCTCCCGGAGCCCACCGCCACCTACATTATGTTATTAACCCCTAATCTGCTGCCCCCTACACCGCCGCCACCTACATTATGTTATTAACCCCTATACCGCCGCTCCCGGAGCCCATCACAACTAAATAAAGTTATTAACCCCTAAACCGCCAGCCCCCCACATCGCCATAAACTAAATTAACTTATTAACCCCTAAACCTAACAACCCGCTAACTTTATATCAAATATTAACTCATCCCTATCTTATAATAAATTTAAACTTACCTTTAGGTTTAAATTAAACTATATTAAACTATTAATTAATTTACCCTAACTTTTATACTAAAATTACATTAAACTACACCCTGTTCCAAATTATTATGCCAATGATATCTTTCTCATTTACCTAAATAATTGATGTAAACAACAGTCAGCATAATTCTCATGTTATCAACTATTAAGAGTATAATTCAAATTTTATTGAACAAACCTCCTGATAACAGTATTTTTTTTCAAAATAAAAAACTTACAATGCACTGTTCCAAATTATTATGCACAGTAAGTTTCAAAACACTTTATAGGTTGTAAAGAACTGAAAATTGTCATTTGTTGTGTTTGCAGCATATTTACTGAAATCAAAAGCTATTTCAATCAAACTTTGAACAACATTTTAACTTTTTAAACATTTTAACAGGTCACGTTACATTTTAACATAGGACCTCTTATTTGATAGCAGCTTCACAAGTCTTGCATCCATTGAACTTGTGAGTTTTTGGACAGTTTCTGCTTGAATTTGTTTGCAAGATGTCAGAATAGCCTCCCAGAGCTGCTGTTTGGATGTAAACTGCCTCCCACCCTCATAGATCTTTTTCTTGAGGATGCTCCAAAGGTTCTCAATAGGATTGAGGTCAGGGGAGGATGGAGGCCACACCATGACTTTCTCTCCTTTTATCCCCATAGCAGCCATTGATGAAGAGGTATTCTTTGCAGCATGAGATGGTGCATTGTCATGCATGAAGATGATTTTATTACGGAAAGCATAGTTCTTCCTTCTATACCAGGGAAGGAAGTGGTCAGTCAGGAACTCCACATACTTTGCAGAGGTCATCTTTACACCTTTGGGGACCCTAAAGGGGCCGACCAGCTCTCTTCCCATGATTCCGGCCCAAAACATGACTCCACCATTGCCTTGCTGATGTCGCAGCCTTGTTGGAACAGGGTGGCCGTCCACCAACCATCCACTACTCCATCCATCTGGACCATCCAGGGTTGCACGGCACTCATCAGTGAACAGGACTGTTTGAAAATTAGTCTTCATGTATTTTTCTGCCCAATGCAGCCGTTTCTGCTTGTGAGCATTGGTTAGTGGTGGCCGAATGGAAGGTTTATGCACAGTTGCAAGACTCTGGAGGACTCTACACCTTGATGTCCGTGGGACTCCAGAGGCACCAGCAGCTTCAAATATCTGTTTGCTGCTATGTAATGGTATGTTAGCAGCTGCTCTCTTGATCCGATGCATGGATCTGGCAGAAATCTTCCTCAATGTGCCTTTATCTGCACAAACACGTCTGTGCTCTGAATCAGCCACAAATCTCTTAATAGTGTGATGATCACGCTTAAGTTTTCGTGAAATATCTAATGTTTTCATACCTTGTCCAAGGCATTGAACTATTTCACTCTTTTCTGCAGCAGAGAGATCTTTTTTTCTTCCCCATATTGCTTGAAAATGGTGCTCTGCTTAATAATGTGGAACACCCTCCTTTAGTAGTTTTTCCTTTAATTGGGCTCACCTGGCAATCTAATTATCAGAGGTGTCCGAGATTGTTTTCAGTGATCAAAAGAGCCCTGAGACACAATGCCATCCATGAGTTAAGCTAAAAAAAAAAATATTTAATCTTTGTGACACTGAAATAGAATTTGCATAATAATTTGGAACAGGGTGTATATTAAATTAATAATTAATCTACCCTAACTGTTATACTAAAATAACATTAAACTATATTAAACTATTAATTAACCTACCCTAACTATTATACTAAAATTACATTAAATTATATTAAACTAATAATTAACCTGGTTGTGTGGGTGGTGGGTTTTACTGTTGGGGGGTGTTTGTATTTTTTTTTACAGGTAAAAGAGCTGATTTCTTTGGGGCAAAACCCCGCAAAAGGCCCTTTTAAGGTCTATTTGTAGTTTATTGTAGGTTAGGGGTTTTCTATTTTGGGGGGGCTTTTTTATTTTCATAGGACCCTTAGATTAGGTGTAATTAGTTTAAATCTTTGATAATTTCTTTTTTATTTTTTGTAACTTAGTGTTTATTTTTTGGGTAACTTAGTGTTTGTTATTTTTTTGTAACTTAGTTGTTAGTTTTTGGTAACTTTTTTAGTGTAGATTTTAATTATTTGAGTAGGGTTAGGTGTTTAAATATATAATATAGTTAATTTAATTTGTAGTTTAATGTAATTTTAGTATACAAGTTAGGGTAGATTAATTATTAGTTTAATATAGTTTAATGTAATTTAGTATAACAGGGTAGATTAATTAATAGTTTAATGTAGTTTAATGTAATTTAGTATAACAGTTAGGGTAGATTAATTATTACTTTAATATAGTTTAATTTAAATCTAAAGGTAAGTTTAAATTTATTATAAGATAGGGATGAGTTAATATTTTATATAAAGTTAGTGGGTTGTTAAGTTTAGAGGTTAATAGTTTAATTTAGTTTATGGCGATGTGGGGGGCTGGTGGTTTAGGGGTTAATAGGTTTAGTAAGTGCTAGTGATGTGGGAGGCACTTACTTAGTTGCGGTGGGGTCCGGGAGTGGCGGGATAGGGGTTAATACTTTTATGTAGGTGGCGCCGGTGTAGGGTTGGCAGATTAGGGGTTAATAAGTATAATGTAGGTGGCGGCAGTATAGGGGGCGGCAGTTTAGGGGTTTTTAGACTCGGGGCTTATGTTAGGGTGTTAGGTGTAAACGTTACTTTTATTCTCCCATAGGAATCAATGAGATATCAGGCTGCTTTCAGACTCCCATTGATTCCTATGGCATCCGCCACCTCCAGGGCGGCGGATTGAAAACCAGGTACTCTGGGCCGGAATAGTGGCGAGCGTACCTGGTAGTTATTTGATAACTAGCAAAAGTGGT
This sequence comes from Bombina bombina, assembly GCF_027579735.1. NCBI lineage: Eukaryota > Metazoa > Chordata > Amphibia > Anura > Bombinatoridae > Bombina > Bombina bombina. The sequence goes on along the minus strand of NC_069502.1, from coordinate 956,664,504 downwards.
CAGATAGTGCCGAATTTGCATTCGGAACATCTGTAGTGACGTAAGCATCGATCTGTGTCGGACTGAAACCGGCGGATCGTATGTTACGTCACAGATTTCAACTTTTGCTGGTCTGTAGGCTTTGATAAATAGGGCAAATCAAGCTCTCCACAATTACGCTGCGGAATTCCAGCGTATTTGCGGTTGACATCTTGATAAAAGGCCCCTCTGTTTGAATCATGCAGGTTTAATTTTGACTTTCCTAACTCTTTAAGTCAGTTGCATTATAGAGTGGCAAGCAAGCTTTGATCGTTTGTTAACTAAGATGAACTATATTGATCAATTTGTAAAATGTAAATGATATAGATTACATATACTATGATTTGATAAGTATTTGCTCTCTATTCATATGACTATTTATATAGTATGTGAATATGAACGGATATATCACTAACACAGTAGTACCAGTAATGCCAGCGGACATAACTAAGTGCGATTAAAATGTGCAAAGAAAGCAATAGCTGAGCACACAGTAGGAAACAAAGTTTGCCAATTAAAACCATTTCCACATCCAAAGACGGAACAAACTGAAAGCAGCACAAATCATCCAGAATATTCCTAGAACCAAATGAATAAAAATAAATAAAGAAGAGAGCCTGTGTTCAGAAGACTTGTTTGATGATCAACCAAAAATCTTATTTGTCATATACAAAATATGCATATGAAAAACATTGATCTTCCTAAAGGAAACCCAACTTAAGCTTAAGGGACATAAAACCTACAAACATTTTCTTGTTTTCTGAATTAAAATGAGGGTTGTGAATATTAAAATGTGACAAATATCACAATTTAAGGCATTTTTTTATGCTCAGCATTATCATAATTTGCATAATTTTGTAGATAAAGAGCAGTCCATTGGGTACACCTCCTATAAACATTACCAAGTTTCACTGCAAAGGCCGCCATTACAGATCCTGTGTCTGATCTTCGGTGTATAGCCGGAGGCTATGGGCAATAAAAAAACTCATGCACAGCTGAGAGGGGTGCATGCCATAACCGGCCAAGTGAGCTGGAAGCCAAAATTAGTATATAAATAATTTTCAGCACTATAAAGCAGTTAAAATGATCTTTTATTGTGAAAGCATAAAATCAAAGACAGCCCATAGATACCCTAATGTGTTTTATGCTTAACATGGGCACTTAGTCATATGGATACCCATCGTGTCTAATTACTAATTACCCAAGTTTCCTCTGACAATTATAGGCCAGTTGTAAGTTAATGTGTCCCTGCTGTAAACGGAAATTTCAATCTTTTTTGACTGGCTGATAGTTGTTAAAATGGCTGTCAAACGGCCAGATTTAGAGTTTGGCGTTAGCCGTCAAAACCAGCGTTAGAGGCTCTTAACGCTAGTTTTGGGCTACCGCTGGTATTTAGAGTCAGTCAAGAAAGGGTCTAACGCTCACTTTGCAGCCGCGTCTTTTCCATACCGCAGATCCCCCTACGCCATTTGCGTATCCTATCTTTTCAATGGGATCTTTCTAACGCCGGTATTTAGAGTCTTGGCTGAAGTGAGCGTTAGAAATCTACAGACAAAACTCCAGCCGCAGAAAAAAGTCAGTAGTTAAGAGCTTTATGGGCTAACGCCGGTTTATAAAGCTCCTAACTACTGTGCTCTAATGTACACTAACACCCATAAACTACCTATGTACCCCTAAACTGAGGCCCCCCACATCGCCGCCACTCTATTAAATATTTTTAACCCCTAATCTTCTGACCGCACACCGCCGCAACTTACGTTATCCCTATGTACCCCTAATCTGCTGCCCCTAACACCGCCGACCCCTATATTATATTTATTAACCCCTAATCTGCCGCCACCAACGTCGCTGCTACCTACCTACACTTATTAACCCCTAATCTGCCGACCCGACCTCGCCGCTACCCTAATAAATGTATTAACCCCTAAACCGCCTCACTCCCGCCTCAATAACCCTATAATAAATATTATTAACCCCTAATCTGCCCTCCCTAACATCGCCGACACCTAACTTCAAGTATTAACCCCTAATCTGCCGACCGGACCTCGTCGCTACTATAATAAATGTATTAACCCTTAAAGCTAAGTCTAACCCTAACACTAACACCCCCCTAAGTTAAATATAATTTAAATCTAACAAAATAAATTAACTCTTATTAAATAAATGATTCCTATTTAAAACTAAATACCTGTAAAATAAACCCTAATATAGCTACAATATAAATTATAATTATATTGTAGCTATTTTAGGATTAATATTTATTTTACAGGCAACTTTTTATTTATTTTAACCAGGTACAATAGTTATTAAATAGTTAAGAACTATTTAATAGCTACCTAGTTAAAATAATTACAAAATTACCTGTAAAATAAATCCTAACCTAAGTTACAATTAAACCTAACACTACACTATCAATAAATTAATTAAATAAAATACCTACAAATAAATACAAATAAATAAACTAACTAAAGTACAAAAAATAAAAAAAATAATTACAAACATTATAAAAATATTACAACAATTTTAAGCTAATTACACCTACTCTAAGCCCCCTAATAAAATAACAAAGCCCCCCAAAATAAAAAAATGCCCTACCCTTTTCTAAAATTATAATAGAAAAGCTCTTTTACCTTACCAGCCCTTAAAAAGGCATTTTGCGGGGCATGCCCCAAAGAATTCAGCTCTTTTGCCTGTAAAAAAAAAACATACAATACCCCCCCAACATTACAATCCACCACCCACATACCCCTAATCTAACCCAAACCCCCCTTAAATAAACCTAACACTAAGCCCCTGAAGATCTTCCTACCTTGTCTTCACCATGCCAGGTATCACCGATCATTCCAGGCTCCGAAGTCTTCATCCAAGCCCAAGCGGGGGCCGGCGATCCATCATCCGGCTGAAGTCTTCTATCAAGCGGCAAGAAGAAGTCCAGAAGAGGCTCCAAAGTCTTCATCCTATCCGGGAAGAAGAGGAGATCCGGACCGGCAACCATCTTGATCCAAGCGGCATCTTCTATCTTCATCCGATGACGAGCGGCTCCATCTTGAAGACCTCCAGCGCGGATCCATCCTCTTCTTCCGAAGTCCTAAGTCCGAATGAAGGTTCCTTTAAATGACGTCATCCAAGATGGCGTCCCTCAAATTCTGATTGGCTGATAGGATTCTATCAGCCAATCGGAATTAAGGTAGGGAAAATCTGATTGGCTGATTGAATCAGCCAATCAGATTGAGCTTGCATTCTATTGGCCATTCCAATCATTTTTCCTACCTTAATTCCGATTGGCTGATAGAATCCTCTCAGCCAATCGGAATTCGAGGGACACCATCTTGGATGACATCATTTAAAGGAACCTTCATTCGGACTTAGGACGTCGGAAGAAGAGGATGGATCCACGCTGGAGGTCTTCAAGATGGAGCCGCTCGTCATCGGATGAAGATAGAAGATGCCGCTTGGATCAAGATGGTTGATGGTTGCCTGTGAGTGCCAGTGGCCGCGTCCGTAATCACCGCTGGTATTGAGAGTTGCAGTGGCGGTAAATATGCTATACGCTCCCTTTTTGGAGCCTAACGCAGCCCTTCTGTGAACTCTAAATACCAGCGGTATTTAAAAAGTGCGGGAGAAAAAAAGCCAGCGTTAGCTACGTGGGTCGTTACCGACAAAACTCTAAATCTAGCCGAAAGTGATTACAACTTTTGGCTGTTCACAAAAGTGCTCCATTTATGTAGCATACGGTCACTTTCCACTCCTGTTTAGTAAATGGGAGCCAATGAACTTTTATGTTATTTCAGTTCAAACTGAAGCCATGAACCAGCCTAGTGCTGATTTGATTGTGAAAAAATGTATGTCTACATGTAAATGGTGCAACGGAAAATAACGTTCTTTACAACTAGTATTACAAAATATGAAACTCTTTAAAAAAATCTAAAACATTTTAATATCCAATAAAATGATAATGAATATTTTTTAAAAAAACAAGCTACCCACACTCTAAATTGCCCCTTCCCATGTAGAGAAAATGAAAAACATCCAGTCAGGATGCTTGTCCCAGGTCTTACAAAGAAGCATGCATCTGGGATATGCAGGCACAGTCACTTTATTTCCTTCTACAGTTTAAGAAAGTTTATTATGAAACCTCATGGGATCATAGAGAACTCTCACAAGATCACAGTAAAGCAAAGTGTGAACTGAGTACTGATAAATTTGACTGGCTGTTGGTAACCTCTCACAGAAGTTTCTCTGGTGAGCTGATCTTAGTTTTATAGAAAGAAAATGCCAGATTTACATCATAAAGTTCTTTCTTTCTCATTGTTGCTTTCTTGATTAACGAGAATATGTTAAGCAACATTTCCATTTAAGTATGAAATGTATCCATAAACAAATATAAAATAAATTATTAATGACAATACATTAAAATATTCATAGGCACACATGCACATATGTAAGAGATTTTTCAAAACCAGTAAGCAAAATACAAACATTAAAGTCTGGCAGAGATGTGAATTAAAAATGTAAAGTTTATTGTCTATTGTGGCTGAGACAAGTGATAACTGTGTGAGCAAAACACGACTTTTATTCCATTGAGTTAGAGTTGCTAAGCAACATACTTTACCCCATAACGCCATTTGTATCATATTTGATATATCGGTTTTTTTAGACCTCTGCGGTAATTATACCATAAATGTTCTCCTGAAAAAATGTTTGCATAGTATCTGATACATGTCTTTTGCCCTCTGATGGATTATCGATGCATTACAAGCAGTAGAGTCCGGTTAAATACATAGACAAAATTGACAGCCTTCCTGAAGTAGCCGACATGCACTTTCAGGGTGAAGTCTTTGCCAATTTTGAAAAACTTGCGATAATAATAACGTTTCTTTTGTTAGTAGTTTTTCTAAATTACCTTTTACTGGATTTGGGCTAATTATACTTTAAAAAAAAGTTCCAAAATATTTAATAAAACTGTGTTGAAAATATGTGTATAAAATAGGATCCAGCCGGAATATAAGATAAACAATTTGTAAATCCAAACGTTTTTGTTCCTTAAAATAACAATTTGGGATTAACCCTTTCATGAAAGGGTCATAATGTCTAAATCGGAATAACGTGCACGCAATCACGAGATTTCAATTATGGGATCGGGTCAGGGGGGGCATACCTATGATGCTAGGCACACCCTCCAGACCGCGATCACATCCAGGAAGCGCCGTTGGCTTCGGACAGCCTACCATCTATGACATTGTATTCCGTCCTGACAGCGCTAAAGCCCTATGTGAAATAAAGAGTTCACATTGAAAATATTAGATTTTTCTGACTATTATTTTATTGGTCAGGCTTTAAATTAGAATTTTCTAACTATTATTTCATTGGTCAGATTTTAAATAAAAATTTTCTGACTATTATTTCATTGGTAAGGATTTACAGAGATTTACAAAGGCTACCAAGTTGCTGAAGATTACATTAAAATGGGGTAGGTTTACAATGATGAAATATTCATACACTACAACACTTACTAGAGTGTTAATAGCTTCTGTAGGCTTTTCTGCTCTACCAATTCATACGGATGCAGTAAGCAAGATTAGATTTCAGCTCTTATTACTCTTGATTGTATATGATCTATTGACTAATTATAGTGCACTAAGCTTATCTAATATCAGTAAATCTGGGATATAGCTATAAAATTGCATTCAAGTAAAGACTAAATTTGTGATAATAATTTAAGATGGAAAAAGTGTGAAGAATGTTCCTGTTTACTATGCAGCTGATTATCTAAATCACACCCATCTCTATACAATTAGTGAATCTGCTACCTAGAATAACAATAATTTGTTAGGCTGCTGAATACATACATACATACATCAGGGCTGAGCATGTTGCAGGGTTATGGGATGTGTATCCGGTACGGTATGAGAGTGCAGTTCCCTTTCGTGTTTTGTATATGTCTAGGGTGGTTACATATTCCTGTGCACCCTTCCCTTGTTTTCAGTTTGTTTGGATTTGGAAGCTTGCATTGTGTGGCTGTTTTAGGGTCTCAGGTATTGGAAAGGACCTTGACGTGGTACCTGAGCTTGTCCCATTTGGCCAGATGCGGTCACTAACCTTTCCATTTTTGCTTTTAAATCTTAGCTGAGAGCTTGTAAGTGAGTGCTGGGTTTTCTCTGTGTATTGTATTAATTTGTTTTGTAATTTTCCCTATGGTTCTTGCACCCAGACCTGTCTGGGGTTAACTGCTTGTTGCTCTGGGGACAGCACAGCTTCCTGTGAGTGCCAGTGGCACCCAGGGCTGAGCATGTTGCAGGGTCATGGGATGTGTACCTGGTCCGGTATGAGAGTGCAGTTCCCTTCCGTGTTTTGTATATGTCTAGGGTGGTTACATATTCCTGTGCACCCTTCCCTTGTTTTCAGTTTGTTTGGATTTGGAAGCTTGCATTGTGTGGCTGTTTTAGGGTCTCAGGTATTGGAAAGGACCTTGACGTGGTACCTGAGCTTGTCCCATTTGGCCAGATGCGGTGACTAACCTTTCCATTTTTGCTTTTAAATCTTAGCTGAGAGCTTGTAAGTGAGTGCTGGGTTTTCTCTGTGTGTTGTATTAATTCGTTTTGTAATTTTCCCTATGGTTCTTGCACCCAGACCTGTCTGGGGTTAACTGCTTGTGGCTCTGGGGACAGCACAGCTTCCTGTGAGTGCCAGTGGCACCCAGGGCTGAGCATGTTGCAGGGTCATGGGATGTGTACCCGGTCCGGTATGAGAGTGCAGTTCCCTTCCGTGTTTTGTATATGTCTAGGGTGGTTACATATTCCTGTGCATCCTTCCCTTGTTTTCAGTTTGTTTGGATTTGGAAGCTTGCATTGTGTGGCTGTTTTAGGGTCTCAGGTATTGGAAAGGACCTTGACTTCCATGTTTTGTATATGTCTAGGGTGGTTACATATTCCTGTGCACCCTTCCCTTGTTTTCAGTTTGTTTGGATTTGGAAGCTTGCATTGTGTGGCTGTTTTAGGGTCTCAGGTATTGGAAAGGACCTTGACGTGGTATCTGAGCTTGTCCCATTTGGCCAGATGCGGTGACTAACCTTTCCATTTTTGCTTTTAAATCTTAGCTGAGAGCTTGTAAGTGAGTGCTGGGTTTTCTCTGTGTGTTGTATTAATTTGTTTTGTAATTTTCCCTATGGTTCTTGCACCCAGACCTGTCTGGAGTTAACTGCTTGTGGCTCTGGGGACAGCACAGCTTCCTGTGAGTGCCAGTGGCACCCAGGGCTGAGCATGTTGCAGGGTCATAGGATGTGTACCCGTTCCGGTATGAGAGTGCAGTTCCCTTCCGTGTTTTGTATATATATATATATATTACATACAAGAGAAATATCAAAAGTTATTCAGCGCTACAAATACTAGAGATATATAAATGATACTAAATCAGATGTATGTGTGAAATGTCTCTCTAGTGGAGTAGACAAATGTCCTTGATCTCACACAGGTAGTCCAAAAGCTAAATAGGGACAAGGTCAGGTGGATCTATAAGTTCACAATATTGTTTTGCATATGAGCAATAATAGTCGATAATAAGTCTCTAATAAAACTGCAACAATGATACTAGGAGACAAGTGGTATGCCCTTACCAGAGGGTACCTCAATCATATGAGGTAATGTCTGCGTGTCTGGTTTAGTTCTCTCCGGTATGTCTTGGTTATCCCTCCTGTATTGGAAGATGTCCTGGTCTTTTATTTCATGCCGGCTTGTGTATGGTACTTTCAACCTTGAAGCTTCCTGGTCTCTGGTATTGCTGACTTGGTGTCTCTCCGCAGTATGGTAGTTCAATCTGGATCTTGGCTCTCACCGTATAGGATGGAATATGGCAAAGAAAGAGAAAGAGGACATAGTGTAATTTATTAAATACAAGGCAGGTATAAGAAATGCACTCACATTGATCAACCTCAATCAGTATGAGGTAAGTAATGGTGTGTAGATATATTTTTATACACCTTAAGCAGGTGTTGCTTTAGGCAGGTGTCTGATTGTAATGATGAGCTTGTTGCGTAAAACCCGATGGTAAACAGCTTCACGTTGTGTCCTGATGTGTCCCAAATAGGTACTTGTAAAGTTCCCTTGTTGTTAGATACACTTTACTGTGTGGGGACCATAGGCAGTGTAAACAATGATATAGAAATCCTAGTGTGTCTTGGACCTGCTGCTGAGGCAAATTAAGGCAGCTGTAGTCTCTGCTATATCGTGCAAAGTTTATATGGAAACAAACTGTCCCTGTACCTGATATGCGATACAAACAAGTTGTGTATGTAACAAGGTAGCCGGAAACAGTCTGGGGTGTCAGAGCCTGCTGTGGTCTGATGGTTAAGGCAACTGTACTGTCAGCGCGTATCAGAGTGGAGTACTATATGTGCCAATAAATTAAGTAAAGTTGGTGTATGCCGCTTTCATAGCCTGATGTCTCGCTTGGTGCGTGAGGCAAATGCTGTGTAAAGCAGAGTGTGTGCGAGTATGTATGTAAAGTGAGGAGCGTAGAATTATATTTCCGGGTGGTAGAAAATATGTAGCATATAGCATATATGGAGCACTCAAAGGTGCCGCTGGTAACGGTCAGGTGGATACGCCTGATAGGTATCATCAAAGACCGCTGTGGGTGACTGTTTCAAATCACAGCCGCTTGGGAAAAAAAAGAGCAAAACCACACTCTGCAAATAAAAATCCTTACGCGTTTCGAAGCGTGGAGAATGCTTCTTCGTCAGAGGAAGTAGTGGCTTGCTTATAGTAAAGGCTGTAATTTAAAGGGCTTGGAGTCGGCGTCTTTTTTCCGTTTACGTAATACGTCATTACGTTTGCGGCTGTGGTTTGATAGCAGTACATGTATTACCTAGGAAACTAATTTTTGTGTACATATCCTTGTTAGCCGTATGCTTGTTTTCAACACCCTCTATATTATATCGGCTCAATTTGAAGGGAAGGCGTTATGTCCTTACCGCTTGGACATGGACTAAATTCGGCATGTACTTATAAAAAATGATAAGCGATTAAAGAAACTTGCTGTGTGGAATACCAAGCAAGTTCAGCTAGTACATATTCGAACAAATGTAATGTGACTGTGTTAGTAAATCTTGTAGCTTACTATCATGACTTCTTTTTTTAAAAAGTAGATACTAGAGACCCGCTATAAGATTTATACTGAACAGAATATTTTGTTTTCTTTCAAGAGCCTCTAATATAAAAGTTGGAGGAGTGTTTTATCTGTTCTGTATGAACGGATAATTGCCTCTAGATAATGTCTGATGATTAATATGTCTAGCATATTAGAATGACGGGGACAAGGGAAATTATACTTAAAGAGGGTGTATAACCTATTGGGTTCCCCTAGAGGCTCAGTCATGGTGGTAATATTAAACATAATAATAGTAGATGAGTAATTGGAAGAATAAAGTAAAATGAGTAATTTGAAAAATAAATAATTACATATAAATACGGTCTGGGTGACCTTTTTAGTAAAGGAAATATAAAATCAGGATGTAACTCCAGTCTAAGAATGCTGGTGATTGCTAATATACATATAGGACTGGAACATGGCTAATTTTTAGTTATAAAGTGTTACTGATCAAAGAAAAGCTGCTAGGTCTATCTCTTCATTCAAACCCCTAGGAGTCATGGTGCCCATGTAGTGTATCCAGTATGATTCTCTTTGTCTCAGTTTTTTAAATCTATCCCCTCCTCTGGCTGGGGCTAGAACATGTTCAAGGATGGTGCCTTTTAGGAGAGCGGGATTTTTTTGATGGAAATGCTTAAAATGTCTGGATAAGCTGTGGTCTTTGTAGCCTTCTTCAATATTTTTCAGGTGCTCCAATAGACGTGTTTTGTACGTCCTCTTAATGCGTCCGATATATTGAAGTTTACACGGGCATTCTAGTAGGTATACCACAAAGTTGGTTTTACAGTTGGTGAGTCTGTTGATGTTGCATTTTTTGTGTGGGAAGGTATGAGACTGTACCAGTTTGGTTGGTTTTTTGGGGTCATAAGCGTACTCACATCCCTTGCAGTTCAAACGATTGCATTTGAAGAAACCTTTACTTTTTTCTGTTAGCCAATTTTCGCCAGACTTCTTTTAGATTTGGCTAGGAGCCAGCATTTGTTTAAAATTTAGATTTTTTTCTAAAGATTATTTTTGGTGCTGGGCCTATGGCATTCTTCAATAATTTATCCTGCTGTAATATTGGCCAAAACTTCCTTAGGATCTTTTTAATTTCTGGAGCAGCCTCATTATATGTTGTAATCAGGGAGATCTTTTGTAATTTGTTGGTACTGTTTTTTGTTTGGCCTTGTAACAGGTTTTTTCTTTCTAACTGTCTCACTTTCTTTTGGGAATTTTCAATTCGTTTTTTTGGATATTTCTTTTCAATAAATTTGGTTTTTAGAATGTCCGATTCTGTATTGTAATCTTGTATTTTGGAACAATTTCTTCGCACTCTATGAAACTGTCCGAACGGAATATTGTTAATCCATGGTCGGTAGTAACAACTGTCTGCTCTAAGATAGCCGTTGCAGTCGGTTTCTTTGGTGTATAGTTTAGTTAAGATCTCTTCATTTTCATTGAATAACACTAAATCTAGGTATTCAATACTTGTATCTGAAATTTTAGATGTGAATTTTAAATTGTAGATGTTTGTGTTCAGGTACTCGATAAATTCACTGCTTGTTTTCTCGTCTCCCTCCCATATGACAACGATGTCATCGATATACCTTCCCCACCATATTACATTATGCTGAAAAGGGTTGTTGGTATATACAGGGAGTGCAGAATTATTAGGCAAGTTGTATTTTTGAGGACTAATTTTATTATTGAACAACAACCATGTTCTCAATGAACCCAAAAAACTCAATTATATCAAAGCTGAATATTTTTGGAAGTAGTTTTTAGTTTGTTTTTAGTTTTAGCTATTTTAGGGGGATATCTGTGTGTGCAGGTGACTATTACTGTGCATAATTATTAGGCAACTTAACAAAAAACAAATATATACCCATTTCAATTATTTATTTTTACCAGTGAAACCAATATAACATCTCAACATTCACAAATATACATTTCTGACATTCAAAAACAAAACAAAAACAAATCAGTGACCAATATAGCCACCTTTCTTTGCAAGGACACTCAAAAGCCTGCCATCCATGGATTCTGTCAGTGTTTTGATCTGTTCACCATCAACATTGCGTGCAGCAGCAACCACAGCCTCCCAGACACTGTTCAGAGAGGTGTACTGTTTTCCCTCCTTGTAAATCTCACTTTTGATGATGGACCACAGGTTCTCAATGGGGTTCAGATCAGGTGAACAAGGAGGCCATGTCATTAGATTTTCTTCTTTTATACCCTTTCTTGCCAGCCACGCTGTTGAGTACTTGGACGCGTGTGATGGAGCATTGTCCTGCATGAAAATCATGTTTTTCTTGAAGGATGCAGACTTCTTCCTGTACCACTGCTTGAAGAAGGTGTCTTCCAGAAACTGGCAGTAGGACTGGGAGTTGAGCTTGACTCCATCCTCAACCCGAAAAGGCCCCATAAGCTCATCTTTGATGATACCAGCCCAAACCAGTACTCCACCTCCACCTTGCTGGCGTCTGAGTCGGACTGGAGCTCTCTGCCCTTTACCAATCCAGCCACGGGCCCATCCATCTGGCCCATCAAGACTCACTCTCATTTCATCAGTCCATAAAACCTTAGAAAAATCAGTCTTGAGATATTTCTTGGCCCAGTCTTGACGTTTCAGCTTGTGTGTCTTGTTCAGTGGTGGTCGTCTTTCAGCCTTTCTTACCTTGGCCATGTCTCTGAGTATTGCACACCTTGTGCTTTTGGGCACTCCAGTGATGTTGCAGCTCTGAAATATGGCCAAACTGGTGGCAAGTGGCATCTTGGCAGCTGCACGCTTGACTTTTCTCAGTTCATGGGCAGTTATTTTGCGCCTTGGTTTTTCCACGCGCTTCTTGCGACCCTGTTGACTATTTTGAATGAAACTCTTGATTGTTCGATGATCACGCTTCAGAAGCTTTGCCATTTTAAGAGTGCTGCATCCCTCTGCAAGATATCTCACTATTTTTGACTTTTCTGAGCCTGTCAAGTCCTTCTTTTGACCCATTTTGCCAAAGGAAAGGAAGTTGCCTAATAATTATGCACACCTGATATAGGGTGTTGATGTCATTAGACCACACCCCTTCTCATTACAGAGATGCACATCACCTAATATGCTTAATTGGTAGTAGGCTTTCGAGCCTATACAGCTTGGAGTAAGACAACATGTAAAATCAAAAGCAAACAAACAGTTCACAGTTCCGATGCAAGGAAAGGCAGGGAGAGGTATCGGTAATTAAAATAATATATATTTATTTATACTTGCATTAAAAATGTTGACAAGGCACAGCAAACAAAAAGGACTTCGGCTGACGCGTTTCCTGCCTTAACGGCAGTTCATCAGAGCACAAAATTCAGTGTTACCAGCAGGTGTTTAATCAGGTATGGGTCTGAACCTCAACCAATCATAGTAAGCAAATTCAGTGCAAAAATTAACCCTATAATTACTCCGGTTAAAATAAACACCCAAGTTAACTTTCTTACTTATGCGGTTAACACTGTATTAATATCACAAACAACATTACTTAAAACTAAAAACATATATACCTATAAAATACTATAACTACCTGGAAACAATGTAAATCATAAATAGTATCACGAAAAAAATATCTTTTGTATTTTATCTTTTCGTTGCACACTCTAAATAAGATACAGGTAGAGCACAAGACAGCAAATGCAACACTGTAGCTATCAAAATATATAAAGTCAAATGCAACTTGGTTTTTCTCCTACTAGGGATTTCAATTTGTTTGATACGATATTAGATATAAATAAATTTATTCGTAAAATTACTCTGAATAAACATTTCAGAGGCTCTGTGGAAACTATCCAGCCTGCTACTGCACCTTCGAACACACAAGTTCTGAGTGACACATGTAATTTTGAGGAACTATGTGATATTGTGTCCCTTTGTGCATTGCAGGATGGAAGTAATCTAACAGATGTATGTGATAAACAACAGTCTGTGAGGAAAACTGTACCTAGCAATTTTTATCCAGTCCATGCAAGAAATGATGTCATAGAATTATTTCATTCGATTTTGGAACAAGACCTAATTGAGTTATCAGAAAGAACAGAGAACAGTAAGGTTAATGGTAATGTGAAACAAAGAAATTTAAATAAGAATGAAATCTGTGCTTTGGAAAAACTCACAAGAAATCCAGATTTGGTGATAGTTAGCTCAGATAAGGGAGGCTCTATCGTAATCTTAGATAAAGCAGATTATATTAGTGAGGCTTATAGACAATTGGATGACACATTAACCTATAGGAAGCTTACATTCAATCCAACAATCAAATTTCAAAGAGAACTGAGACATTTATTAGATCTAGCCTTGGAAAATGCGATACTTACTGATAAAGTAATGGAATATATTTATGTTGAGTATCCGAGAATACCGATATTTAAATATTTGCCAAAGATACACAAGTCACTTACCAATCCCCCAGGGAGACCAATTATTTCAGCTATTGGCTCCCTGGGGGAAAGGTTGGGTGAATGGGTTGATGCTCAACTGCAGCCCATAGTGCAGTCTCTACCAGGCTTCCTTAGAGATACTAAACATCTACTTAGACAAATACAGGATGTTCAATGGAAAGAGGGTTACAAATTTGCAACGATTGATGCAATATCGTTGTACTCTTGTATCCCTCATGAGCTAGGTATTTGTTCTATTAAGAGAATGTTAGAAAGATACTCTGGATATGACAACAAATTGATGGAATTTATTTTGCAGGCGATAACATTTTTGCTTAACCATAACTATTTTGTTTTCAATGGGGAGTTTTTCTTACAGTTAAGGGGAACAGCGATGGGGGCAAAATTTGCCCCCTCGTATGCGAACCTATTTCTTGCAGATTTTGAGATTTGGAAAATTTTTGGTGAAGGGAATGTCTATAGAAACTACATTAAACTATATACTAGATATATAGATGACATTCTGATTGTGTGGGGAGGCACTGATGATGAGTTAACTAATTTTGTTAAATATCTAAATGACAATTCTAGCAACCTTGGATTTACTTACAGTGCTTCCTCAGACAATATACCCTATCTAGATGTACTCATAGGTCATACTGATCTTGCTTTAACTACTGAGGTTTTTAGAAAAAAAGTATCAGGGAATACCATCTTGCGAGCTGATTCTTTACACCCTAATCACTTAAAAAGAGGTATACCTAAAGGTCAGTACATGAGGTTACGACGTAATTGTACTAGCCTGGAGGATTATTGGAGACATGCTAATGACCTTACGTTGCGTTTGGTCGATAGGGGTTATGATCATAAAAATCTTAGTGATATGTCCTTCAAGATTGCAGATATGGATAGGAAGAGCCTGCTTGTTGATAATAATAAAAACAGGAATAGGAATAACAAAATGTGTAATCAGCGTGGTATTAATTTTATAACTAAATACAGCAGACAATATAATGATATCTGCAATATCATCAGAAGAAGGTTACCCCTACTGGAGAGAGATGAGGATCTTAAAGTAGTCAGTAAAAATTGTAATTTTATTTCTAGTAGATCAGAAACAATAGGTGATATGGTTGCTAAAAATTTCAGTTCAAAGAGTAACAGCAATAGTAGAGTGGAAAGCTGGCTACCTGGTAGGGTAGGTTTCTATAAGTGTGGAGTTAAACCATGTAAAAGTTGTGATTATGCATTAACTGGGGACACTTTTTCCTCTAGCACTACAAGTTTAACATACAAAATACGTGAGAGAATCAACTGCAGCTCAAATTTTGTAATATACCTCATTACGTGCACACAATGCAATTTTCAATATCTTGGTCTCACCTCTAGGGGTCTCAAAGATAGAATACGTGAGCATCTTTTGTCCCTAGAGGCTGAGGAGCCAAAAACTCCTGTTGCGAAACACTTCTTTTCACATAATGATAAGTTCAGTGTGTTTAAGTTTCAAGGTATTGAACAGGTCAAGTTAGGTATGAGAGGTGGGGATAGATACAAAGCTCTCGCCAAGCGGGAAGTTTTTTGGATCTACACCCTCAAAACTGGAAGCCCCATGGGTATTAATAAAATTAGTGATATCAAATTATATATTGATAGGTAAACATTTAGTAGGTTGGCCCGTGCCTTTATGTGACTCATTGCAATATAATCTGTTTTGATGCCAGATCAATCCTTACTTGATTTAATTTAATTCGATATTACAAGTCATTGTGATGCTTTTAAGATGAGATTACTAACTGCTGAATTAAGTAAGGTGTATATGAGAATATGTGTATTCTTTATTATTGTGATAAACTATATTTCACTGCTCTTCAACAAATGTCCTACAGTGAACAATTCTTTTGAATATATAATTCTGTGTTTTCACTCGATATTTACAGGTTTGGAACACATTAGACAGCTTATGCACTTGCTCATTTACATTAAGTTGCATTTGACTTTATATATTTTGATAGCTACAGTGTTGCATTTGCTGTCTTGTGCTCTACCTGTATCTTATTTAGAGTGTGCAACGAAAAGATAAAATACAAAAGATATTTTTTTCGTGATACTATTTATGATTTACATTGTTTCCAGGTAGTTATAGTATTTTATAGGTATATATGTTTTTAGTTTTAAGTAATGTTGTTTGTGATATTAATACAGTGTTAACCGCATAAGTAAGAAAGTTAACTTGGGTGTTTATTTTAACCGGAGTAATTATAGGGTTAATTTTTGCACTGAATTTGCTTACTATGATTGGTTGAGGTTCAGACCCATACCTGATTAAACACCTGCTGGTAACACTGAATTTTGTGCTCTGATGAACTGCCGTTAAGGCAGGAAACGCGTCAGCCGAAGTCCTTTTTGTTTGCTGTGCCTTGTCAACATTTTTAATGCAAGTATAAATAAATATATATTATTTTAATTACCGATACCTCTCCCTGCCTTTCCTTGCATCGGAACTGTGAACTGTTTGTTTGCTTTTGATAATTCAATTTGAATCTCACGGGTTCTGGAGAGCCCCAGCAGCACCGGAGCTTGGAGCAGTCTCACACCTTGCACTAAACAGGTGTGCTACAGAGGTGGCACGGTGAAGCCCACTACACACTGAGAATTGCTACGCAGATTTTATGCTATCTGCAAGAATTTGAATTTGGACTGCGAATATAGGTATTTGTACCTTTACGGTGGGCTTCGGAAAAGTGTGGTGAGTCCTTTGTTCTTTTATAATTGGATGTTACACGTATTTACAGGTTTGTTTGGTGTTATCCGCAACTGTGGGGTTCCTGTTTGGAATGTTTACACCATCAGACTACTAATTATACTGTTGTTTACGGGTACTGGCTACGAACGAATTTTCCACAAAATCCTTGCTGATGTTTCTTAAGACAACATGTATACAGAGGATGATGTGGTCAAAATACTCATTTGCCTAATAATTCTGCACTCCCTGTATGTATGTTTTTTCCCATTCCCCCATATAGAGGTTCACGTAGCTAGGGGCCATGATGGTCCCCATGGCTGTTCCATTGATTTGCAAAAAGAATTTGCCATCAAATAGGATATATATATATATACACACAGAGAGAAGCACACTCACAGGAATGAACAATTGGCTCAATACCATTGTTAGAATGTTCTATGGTGATTTACCACCTGGGTGCAGCTTCTTTTAGCCCAATAATGCTTTTCACAGAGAAGAACTTTCCTGTAGTATATCATTCTGATCCTGCCTATTACGGTCAGTCCAGTGCCGAAATAGTTTCGACCTTCATTGGGCTTCGTCAGTGAGGTGTAGCCATATTCCTCTAAGCACACTGAGCAAGGAGTCCACATCTGGTTTCCCTCTGTGCTTCTCTCTGTGTGTATATATATTTATATTGAGACTTGGTTAAGCTGTGAAATAGGAAAGCTCTTCCCTGTGGATTATGTGAGATAAGCGTTTTTAACTTTAAAGCTTAGTCATACATGTACATTGTGTTTAACAAGTTTTATAAAACACTTTGGGCTTGATCACAAGGGCAGCACAATCAATAGTACATAGTGCATTATCTTTTGTTACCTCAAGCAAAGAATAAAGCACAATCTACTATTAAAATGGATGGTTAAATATTTCCCGTGGCTGAAACTTTTTTAGGGTGCTCTATACATTAATGGCTAGATTATAAGTGGCACGCTAACTGTTGTGCACGAGCTATATGGGGTTTTTGCATTGTTATTCATAGTATAACACAGAACTACATAAAGATCTCTACTACTTGTGCACCATCAGCTTAGCACACCTTTGACTTAGTGCACTATCAGCTTAGCACTGTGGCTATAACCAATAGAAATTTTACTGTGCAACCCCATAGAAGTCCCTTCCGTCTGACATGCAGATGTTAGTGTGCCCTAGACTGTCACTTAAAGGGACTGTCTACACAAGAATTGTTATTGTTTAAAAAGATAGATAATCCATCTATTACTAGGGTTGCCAGGTGTCCTCCACAAAAATACCCAACACCCAAGAAAAAACTGCGGGGGGTGTAAAACTTACTGAAAAAGATATATATATATATACAGTATACACACACGCATATACAGTATATACACAGTATAATTATATATACACACAAATATATATATATACAGTGAAACCTGTCCAAGACGGACCCTGTATAACACGGAAACCTGTCCATGTCGGAAATATCCCTCCGTCCCGGTGCTTAGTGTATACTTTCATTGTTTTACTACCTGGATAAGCCGGAAACTGTCCAACGCGGAAACGGAAAGTGGTCACAGTGTTAATTACGCATACATTTGGTTCACTTACCTGGATAAGCCGGAAAACCTGGATAAGCCGGAAAATGTAACGCGGAACGGAAGTGAGGTAAGAACAAGACGACGGAACAGACGCTGACACGGAAGTGATGAGAGAAGGACACATAAGTGTTAGTGGTGTGGGAAGGAAGCGGAAGGGGTGTTAAGTGGTGTGGGAAGGAAGCGGAAGGGGTGTTAAGTGGTGTGGGAAGGAAGCGGAAGGGGTATTGGAACAGACGCTGACACGGAAGTGATGTGAGAAGGATGCAGAAACGTTAGTGGTGTGGGAAGGAAGCGGAAGGGGTGTTGTAAGGACGCTGAAACGTTAGTGGTGTGGGAACAAAGCGGAAGGGGTGTTGGAAGGACCCTGAAACTTAAGAGGTGTGTGACAAAGAATGACTCCTAGAAAGTGCAACACTCTTACTCTTGCTATGAAAGTTAAAGTGATTGAGGCCTACACAAAAGATAAGTTGTCTGTAAAACAATGTGTTGAGAAATTTAAGTGTGGCAAAACACAAATTTATGAAGCTATCAAAAATAAAGAGAAAATCATGGAAGAATGGTTAGCTGGCAATGGCGAAGTGAAGAGGAAAGCGAAGGCAACTGGAAATGAAGATTTAAACAAGCTCCTGTGGGAATGGTTTGTAGCCGCACGCTCTAAAAATGTACCAATTTCTGGTCCTATACTACAAACACAAGCCCTCGCACTAGCCAAAGAATTAGGCAAAACAGATTTTAAGGCATCTAATGGCTGGTTGGAAAGTTTTAAAAGGAGGCATTGCATTGTATGGAATGAAATATGTGGAGAAGCAAAGGATGTAGATCAAGAAACTGTTAGCCAATGGGAAGAAAAGCTCAAAATGCTTAAGGAACCATACGCTACAAAAGATATCTACAATGGCGATGAAACTGGCCTATTCTTTAGGTTGCTACCTTCAAAAACTCTGGCTGTTAAACGTGAAAAATGCACAGGAGGAAAGTTATCCATTGAAAGATTGACGGTGTTCTTCTGTGGAAACATGGATGGGAGATTGGAGAAGCCTCTTGTGATTGGTAAGGCAGCAAAGCCACGTTGCTTCAAAAACATAGACACTACACAGCGTCCTGTTATTTGGCGTGCAAATAAAAAAGCCTGGATGACAGCAGAACTAATGTCTGAATGGCTCAAGATTTTTGACAGAAAAATGAAGAGAGAAGATCATAAAGTCATCCTGTTTTTGGATAACGCTACCTGCCATCCACATCTGAAACTTAGCAATGTAAAATTAGCCTGGTTCCCTGCAAACACAACAGGCGTAACACAGCCAATGGACCAAGGTGTTATCTACACGATGAAGACACACAATAGAAAATTATTGCTACAGTCCTTGGTTGCAAACATTTCTACCACACAAAATGTACACCAGCTTGCCAAGTCCATAACAGTCCTTGATGCTGTCAACTGGATTTCTATGGCATGCAAGTCTATTTCTGCTGATACCATTTGCAAGTGCTTTGTAAAAGCTGGTTTCTCTAATTCAAACAGGAACGATAATGAAGAATTGCCAGAAATAATACAGGTGACTGTAGAAGAAAACAATGATATTCGTTCATTATTCCAGCAAGGAGGTCTTGTTGACAGTGAAATAGACCGTTACATTGACATAGACAAAGAACTTGCAACAGAAAGCACATTTACAAATGCTGTGGAACTTATAGATCAACAACAAGATAGTGATGAGAACATGGATGACGATCAAAGTGCTGAAACCACAGAAATTCCCAGTGAGCCAGCAATCAAAAGCTACCAAGATGCTCTAGAGAAAGATCACCAGTTGCAAGAGTTTGCATTATTTAATAACTGACTGGAGCTTCTAGAACCAATAACATCCACTAGACATTTAATTGAAAAAAGGATAACCAATGCCCCAAGAAAACATGCAACATTATTGGCACTGTGGGGACAAGAAAACCAATAAAGGTACAGGTATGTACAGTAAAAACATACAGTAGACAGTAACTGTAGTACACTATCTAAATACAGTACAGTACTGTATAAGAGTATGTAAAGCTTAATACAGCACTGTACTCTTTTTTAGTACAGTACTGTACATTATTTAGTTGAAATGTTTTTTATTGAATTTTTGAAACACAAAATACAAAGCACTAGTACCGGGTGAAGATGACTCGTTGTATACACGTATGTCCCGCCTACCACCTTGTGTTTTCTCTGCACATATATCAAGTATTACTTTCACCTCAAAACTGGTCTACTTTGAGTAGAGTCACCTTCCCCTTAACATGAGCAGATTATTAACAATACATTAAAAATAACAAACTTAACTCCCCCAACCTCCCATCCCTCCCTCCCACCAGGTGATTCCATGCTCTCTAGACATCTCTCAAATAATATTTCTGTTGAAGAAAGAGAAAAATTACTATCAACATATTACGATCTCAGTCAGGCAAGTCAGGTATCTCCAGACCCGGTCTGTCCCCTAACTTCGAATTTCCTCTACAAATATCTTATCTCCCCTACTGTCTTGATTACTCTCATTCATCTCTGTCCTGAGTGGTGTGTGGTCGAGTGCAGCCTTTCAGAATCCAATAGAACCATATTTTTTGAAACTGCTCAGTGTTCCCTTGCGCCCAAGCTGCTAATTCTGACATTGTATATGTATCTTTTATTTTATCTAAAACTTCTGTCCATCTCGGTGCTCCCTCCTTCCAATGTCTGGCTATACAGATGCGTAAGCAAGTACAAAGAGTCCTAATAAAAGTGTTGATCGCTGAATTCAGCGAGCCCACCCTCTCATGTAAAATTGCCTGAGTTATCGTTAGTTCAATGTTTTCATCTAATGTGTCACTGAGCAGCCTCGAGAGCCTATCCCATAGTGGTCGGACCTTTGGGCAGTCCCACCACATATGTCTGTACGTCCCTCTCCTCCCACATCCTCTATAGCAGAAAGCACTATTTACAGATTGAATGTGAGCCGTCCTTTCTGGTGTAAGATACCAACGAAAGGCCACCTTCAAACAGTTTTCCTTCATATCTGCACTAAGCATGCCTTTCCCTGCTTCTGACAGGATCTTTTCCCATGTCTTCTGTTCTTTCACCTCCTCTACCTCTCTTTCCCATCTCTCCATTAAAGGAGTCTTAAGGATGGCCTTCTTTCTTTGCAATATCAAGTATATCTGAGAAATCACGTGTTTCCCTCTGGCTTGTGTGCTGCATATCTTTTCCATAGAAGTCAAGGGTTGCTTAAGTCTGTCAGTCATGTGTTTTGAGATAGCTGATGAAATCTGTAAGTAGAGAAACCAGTTCAATGTGTGTGGTTGGATCTTATCTCTGATCTGATTAAAGGTAGATATTAGTTCCCCATCTAGAAAATCTGCGACCCTATAGAGGCCCTTATTTTCCCATTTTCCCACTGCTTTTCTAAGTTCAACTGGCAGTAAAAGTTTGAAGGTTGTCAATAGAGAGTGAGGGTTAAATAAGTCCATCTGTTTGGTTATCTTATGCCAGATGTGTAAAGATTCATATGTTACCGGTGACCTATATGCAAGTTTTTTGGTATTCCATAAGGGATCCCATAATATATCTGCCGGATTGTCGCTGCCTTCAATATCTGCTTCAATTTTTGGCCAGAGAACCCCCTGAAAGTTTTTCTCCATGATGATGGATTGTGCCAGCCTGGAGGCATGATAGTAATCCACTAGGTTCGGGACTCCCACTCCCCCTATCTGTCTATGCTGTTTTAACAATTGTGCCGCTATTCTCGCTTTCCCCTCCCCCCTTAGAAATCGAAATAAATCAGTTTGTAGGGCATTTAGATCGGCCAGGGGGACCCCAACCGGCAGAGCTCTGAAAAGGTACAAAATCCTGGGTAGGACATTCATTTTAATAGCCGAAAGTCTCCCATACCACGAAAATCTCCCCTTTTTCCAGTTGTTTAGGTCTCTCCTAATGGCTTTATAAATAGGGACATAATTCATTCTATACAATTCAGAGAATGCACTATTAATCTTGACTCCCAAATAGGTAATGTGGGTTTTTGCCCATGTGAGATTAAAGTTTAGCTCAATCGACTTTTGGGTATGTGATGGAAGACAAATGGGTAAGGCTTCGCATTTATCTAGATTAATCTTATAGCCCGAAATGTCTGAAAATTTTCCCAAAATGTCATATAGATTAGGTAGAGAGATCAGAGGCTTGGTCAATGTCAGCAAAACGTCATCTGCAAATAGTGTCAATTTATATTCGTCATTGGACACCCTCACCCCTGATATATCCATCGAATGCCTAATAAGCGCTGCAAGTGGTTCTATACTAATGGCAAACAGGAGTGGCGAGAGTGGGCACCCTTGACGGGTTCCGTTTAAAATATCAATGGGTCTTGAAATATACCCTGCTGCTCCCACCACTGCCGTCGGTCTTGAGTAAATGGTTGTAAGTGCCTTTATAAATGCTCCTTTAAAACCCATGTTTTCTAAGACTTTAAACATAAAGGTCCAGTCTACCCTATCAAACGCCTTTTCCGCGTCAAGTGATAAAAGTAGTGATGGAGTCTTAGTCTGCTTTAGGTAATCTACTAGGGTTAGAATTCTCCTCACATTGTCCGGGGCTTCCCTATCTTTAATGAACCCCACTTGGTCTTTGTGGATTAATGCTGGTAGAATTGATTTAAGTCTGTTAGCTATAATTTTTGTGAAGATTTTGAGATCTGTGTTAATCAGGGAAATGGGCCTGTAATTTTGGCAGTATTTTGGGTTTTTCCCTATTTTAGGTATCACCACTATCTTGGCTCTTAACATATCCCGAGGTAGTTCCCTCCCCGCTAGTATACCATTACAGAAGGTCAACATATGGGGTAGCAGCTCTCTTCTAAATAATTTATAATATTCCCCTGTTAGTCCGTCTGGTCCTGGTGCTTTTCCCGTTTTGAGGTCCCTAATTACTGTCAGTATTTCCATAGCCGTAATCTCTGCATTTAAAATGGCCAGATCCGAGTCTTGAATCTGTGGTAATCTAGCCTGTCCCAGGAGGTTGTTTGTCTGCCGATCTAGATCCCCCCCAGCCACCTTCCTCCCATCGCAGAGATTCTCATAATATTGAGCAAAGGTTTCGGCTATCTCTTGGGGATTTGAAGTGGGAGTCCCCCCCTGTGTGTGTAAAGAAGGTATTGCAAAGAGTTTGGTTCTCTCCCTTAATTTATATGCCAGATATTTATCTGGCTTGTTTGCATACACATAGTAGTGTGCCTTCAACCGCAGTGCAGCACGGGCAGAATTCTCGTTTAAGATTGTGGCCAATTCTTTACGTTTAGTCTGAAGAGATCTATATATTCCCGAGGAAAGGGTTCGTCTATGTTCCCGCTCCAGTGTCTCTACCTCTCTCTGAAGTGTGTTCACTAAATGTGTTGAGTGTCTCACCACCATCGATTTCTCTTTAATAAGCAATCCCCTCAACACCGGTTTGTGAGCGGCCCAAATCATTATTGGGTTACTTGTAGTCCCCGTATTTACTTGCCAATATTCTCCTAGTGCTATCTTTATTCTCTCCAATATTGCTGGGTTTTTAAGGAGCGTTGGGTTATACGTCCATGATCTTGGTCTTGAGAAATTTAAAATCCCTGCTAGCTCTAAAATTACTAGTGAATGGTCAGATCACACGCATGACTGCGTACTTGATGTAATCAGATTAGAGGTCAGTATTTGACTCACGAAAATATAATCTAAGGTGGAGTAAGAATTGTGTGCCGGTGAGTAGTATGTGTATTCATGTTTGGAATTGCCCACCGCCTCCCATGAGTCTATAAGATTATGTGCTCCTATCGACTCCCTAATTGACTTAACTATTGCATTGTGACAGTGTTGTTTACTCGATAGCCCCTTAGTGTCCCCCTCCGAGAAAGAGGTCATAGTGACATTGAAATCCCCTCCCAAGATTATTCTATCCTGTGACCACTGGGTGAGATGTTGCGAAATTGTTTCAAAGAAGGCATTCTGTGTCTCATTGGGTGCATATACATTGCAAAGAGTGATTTTAGTGTTCTGAATAGTGCCTCTCACTATCACAAACCTACCTTCAGTATCTCTAATTTCACTATCCAGTATAAAGTCCAAAGAGTTATGTAGTAGAATTGTCACCCCCCTTTTTTTTGAGTCTGTCGTTGAGTGGAAATGTTGTGAAAACCTTTGAGTCCAATATCTTGGGATCGTCTGGGACAGAAAGTGCGTTTCCTGAAGAAATATAATGTTTGCATTAGACTTCAGATATTGTGTCATGGCTGTGCGTCTTTTAGTATCTGTGTTTAGTCCTCTGACATTATGAGAGATTAGTTTTATATTATGTGCCATCAGTAATCTTTTTCGCCTCCCCCCCTATTCTCCCTATGTAATTTGTCTCATCAAATCTGTCTGAGTCCCAAAGGACCCCCTTTCTACCATTATTCTTTAATACCTGAGTTACCCTCATGTTACAATACTTCCTCAAATTCCTTCCTTCAAACCTTTTAGGAATCACCTGGTTTAACCAAAAAAGAATAAAAATTAAATAACATAGAAATTCAAACATAACAACATAAACTATGTCATTCCCATCCGGGAACCAACACATATTATACCTGAGTGCAGATTACAACATCACTTCAGCATTATGGCTCAGTAAATATCTTGAGAATAGGCAAGAATTAAAAGAGAAATAGAACAAAACATGGCAATTGCAATGGCATTTCTGGTTAGAAAACATATTTTAAAGAGTGACAAATAACAAATCTTGTGGTGACTTGTCTCAGCTTGAAACCTGTCAGGGGGAAAAGTTGCACACAACATTAAGAAATGTCCATATTACCAAACATAATTGTCCCGATTGCATAGGTGGTCTTCTGGATAAGGCACATAATGACTGATAACCCTCCACCCCCTTCCAATTCCCAAAATCCAGTCACAAGCAATACCTAGAAATCAAAACATTTGCTCATTGTGATCATACTTATCTGACCCTTGGTATATGATCTTACAGGTCCCAGTGAGTCCAGGCAAGTTCCTCTGTATCAGCTGAGCTGTGATCCCAGAGAAGGGGATACCAGGGTCAAAAATACAAAAATAAAGAGTTGTCTCTTCAGACAATTGAACCTTCTGCAGGGTCTAGTGTATTTAGGTCTTTCGCTTCTTTTCCGGAATCTTGGACCATTGTTTCTGACGAGGCTTTCCCCCCTGAGTAGAATGATCAGAGGTTGTTTCCTGCTGTAGGTCAGCCGGGGGATCTAGCTTCAATCTACGACATGTTTCTAGGATCTCCTGAGGGTCCCTAATAGAAAATGTCCTGTTTTCCCAGGTTATGTGTAGAGCAAAAGGGAAGCCCCATCTGTATGGCACTTGATTTTTCCTCAACAGGGATGTAAGCGGTCTAAGGGAGATTCTTCTTTGTAAAGTCCTTAGGCATAAATCCTGGAAAAACTGGATGATGTTCCCCTGATATTTAAAAGTGGGATTCTTTCTGGCTGCTGCAAGCATCTCCTCCCGTTCTTGGAAGCGTAACATCTTGATAATAACATCTCTGGGTGGCTCATCCCCCTTAGGTTTGGGCCGAAGTGCCCTATGCGCCCTTTCCATTTGGAAACTCTCGTCCCCTCCTGAGCCAGTAATGCTCCGAAAGAGGTTTGACAAATAAGCATTTAACTCTTTAGGGCCTATTGTTTCCGGTATTCCCTTTAGTCTGAGATTAGATCCTCTAGTTTATCGTATATTTCTTCTATTTCAGATTGTTGAGAAGTGACTTTATCTGTTACTGCATTTAGATCTTCTACCATAGTATCACCGCTTTCCTCTAAGGAGTTTACTCTTGACCCCAGATCAACTATCTCTTGCTTTAATTCTGATTTACTGTTAGTTACAGAGTTTTGCAAGGATTCCATTTTTTCTAGCAGTCTCTCAAAATTACTGTTAATATCCTGCTTGGAGACTAGATGATCCAGATCAGCTTTAGTTAAGGGCCTGGAGTCTTCCCCTCCATCCCTGTTTCCCTCCGTCTCCTCCCTCTCTTCATCTGATTCTTGCATTTGAGTATCAGATAACTTTTCTCCCTTCGCAGGCTTGAAAAAAAGAGTAGCTGCAGACTGTTTATTTTGTAGAGGTGCCTTAGAGCCTTTCCTCGCAGCCATCTTGATATGCTTTTGTCACCCTGTAAAGTAAGGAGCGCAGTGTAATAGTGATCAGGATAACAGTATGTCTGTATATAGATAGGGTGTCTGGGTTACGTTTTCTTTAACCAGCGAGTGAGTATGGTTTTCACCTGCCTCCTTCACAGTAACGTATATTTTCAAAAGACCAAAGTGTCACTAAAATATCTTCTTAGCTATATCCAGTGTTTTTTATCAACAAGGGAGCATGAGGAGGCCTCAAAAGACCAGCTGTGTATTGCAGGCAGTATGAGCTCTCATAAAGTCTCTATTATACATTTATAGCCATATTCTCTTTATAGATTCTTCTTTATCATTTTATTGCCTTAGCGACCCTTTCAATTCATAATAAACTTTCAAGGCCCAGAAGGGGTATAAAAGAATCAAAGGGACCTAGCTTGTTGTCTAGGCAAAACAAAAAGTCTCTCCCTCTGTGTCAATAAGCTCTGTGCAGTCTGGGGATCTCTTAACATGTTATAGGCCTTTATGGGCTGTGTCATTCTATATTACCGGACCGTTTGAATTTTCTGTTCAGACCTCTCTCTGTAGTCTCTTCCCCTTAGATTCTCCACATCTTGTGCCACCGCAACCCCCAGCTCAGCTACCGATCAGAATCGGGCCTCCATGTGTACCTGTTGCTTCCGTTGCTTAGGTGCTGCCGTTGCCTGTCCTTCCTTCTCCTCCGCTTTCTCTTTGCCACCTCCACCTTTCACAGAGGAGCGATACCTTGTATTGTCCCCTCCGGCTCCTTTGCAGCTCACCCCATTCAAGCTAGATGCGCTCTCCGCTAGCTGTAGTAAAGTCAGTGCCACGTGGGTTATAACAATGGCGTCTGAGACGCTTCTGCTCTGACCTCCGTTATGAGTTTTTTGACATCCTAGGAGCTGCGGTTCTCCCAAAATCACTGTTGATAGTGTCTCTTGCCTTTGCCCTGTCTTTTGCCCGCTCTCCTGCCACTTACATCACTTTCTTAGCCACTTTATCTGGTTTTCTGCATGGAGCTCTACCACTATGCTTCCATTCCTGTGCTGCACCAGGCTCCGCCCTCCACTGTACATTATTTAACAGTACTGTTGAATGTTTTGTTTATGATCATTATTTCTGATGACTAACTACTGTATTTCCCTGTTTTAGAACACACTGGCCTGTTCTAGATCATTCTGTATCCGGACCTTCAAGCAAGACCTCTCCAGCAACAGTACAGTACAAACATTTTAAAGTACAGTATGTAAACATTGTCTCCATCTGCAGCTAAAAAATTTTAAAGTACAGTACTGGATTGGATACAAAAAACTATACAGTACTGTACTTTAAAATGTTTACTGTATTACAGTAATTGTGAACAAAGTTGATGCAACAATTAATCTTTTAATAATGTTCAGTACTGTACCATTTTCTGTTAGAATACAAAAAAGTACTGAAGTAAAGTACTGTAGAAATAAATCCAGATACTGTACTGTATAGAACAGGTGTACACTAAAAAAATTAAAAGTACATACAGGTAGAGTACAGTACCTGTATTTTTATTTACAGTACTGTACTGTATTTTATTAACAGTACTTGCACAGGTATTTTTATTTTCAATATTTTACTGGACAGTATTTACAGTACTGTAGTTTAAAATGTTTGCATATTACTGTATGTGAATGTGATTACTGTATTAGTGGGCATTGCGCACAATAGATACTGTAGCTGTGATTGTACTGTACTTAGAAGAGTTTAAGTTTGTGTACTGTATTACTGTAATTGTGAACCAAGTTGATGCAACAATTACAGTTAATCTTTTACCGGTAATAATGTTCAGTACTGTTCCATTTAATGTTAGAATAAAAAAGTACTGTAGTACAGAACTGTAAAAATAAATCCAGATAAAGTATTGCACAGTACAGGTGTACACTAAAAAATAAAAAGCATGTACATGTAGAGTACAGTACTGTACCTGTATTTTTATTTTTTACAGTATTTTACTGTACATTTTACAGTATTTAAAATGTTTGCATAAGGTGTGATTACTGTACCTGTATCTGTGGTAATTGTGCACAATAGATACTGCACCTGTAGATGTCTTTGTACTGCATACTGTACAGGTACAGTTTAGAAGACTTAAAGTTTGTGTACTGTATTACTGAACAGTAATTGATGCAACACATAATCTTTTAATACAGTACTGTACTGTGTTTGTATACAATTTATGTTTTCTCACCCATTTTCTGTGTTAGAGAAAAAAAAGGCAATCCAGATAAAAACTAAATAAAAGACTGTAATGATTAAGCAGAAAAATTGTACTATCTTTGTTACTTGAATGCAAGAAAAACAAAAAATTGATTCTGATTAGGGATGCACTGATATTGGTACTTTATGATATGGTGCTGATCCTGAGCATTTGCGCCAAAATGCTCTGATACCAGAACTGACGGTCAGAGGGAGACCTGCAATACCACGAGGAAACATGGAAATGGCTTCCCAGTCAATCAGGAAGCTGGACAGCAGGTCATTACCTGCCGCCCGACTTCCTAATTGGTCAGGAATTCAATCCTATGCTCCCTTGCGGCAAGGCAGGTCAGACTGGCTTCATGACCAATACAGTAACATTATTCTGCCATTTTTGAATTTGCACATGTCAAAAGATGCTCCATCAGTTACTAACTGTATAAGACGGAAACCTGTCCAAGACGGAAAATTTCCGTTGTCCGATGCCATTCTGTCTTAAACAGGTTTCACTGTATGTATATATATATATATATATATATATATATATATATATACACACACATAATAATGTGGGGTGTTTTATGATAGAACTATAGTCTAGTGCTGGACAATAGTGGTCTCTTTTTCTTTTTGTATTATTAATTCCTATTACCACCACTACCGTGCACCTTTAGTAATGTATCTCTAATTTCGGGAACATTACATTTTGTGACTACTCTCATTTATATTATACCGGTGGTGCTGATTTAAATATGTTTCATATATATATATATATATATATATATATATATATATATATATATATATATATATATATATATAAATAAAGTTTTATATATATATAAATACAGTATATATATATATATAAATATATATATACAGGGCTTAAAATTTCCAATGGTCCCGGATGACATAGAAATTTTACATTTTCCTATCTTTAACATTGAGTGGACTACTAACTTTTCCCTCTGGGCTAGTAGCTTTTAACCCCTGACTAGTAAACCATAGTGATATTTTTCCACTCCTCATATTGCTATAGAGTTACCATAGAAATGATACTTTTACCTTATCTAAGAATAGGGTATAATGTAACATTGTTTACATGATTCATAAAGGGTAGTGTATGAAGATAAAAGGATAATAGAGACAGGAAAAACATTCCAGCTCACAAAGTTATAAGATACAGGTTTGTTATTTATATTCTATCTACAAACATACATTTCACCATGTGAATGAGCAAATTGAGCAATGTAAAAAGATAGAGATATTGCATTGAGCAAAATTATTTTTTACAGACCTAGCACATAAATGGGCCACATTGTTGTGCAAGACCAATGGTAATTATAAAGGGATTTGTCCACCGACATTCTTATAGAGTTTAATTGTGAGTTTAGTAGATAAATCATTAGATAAGTATTAGAAATGTCAACAGATATTGCATGTTTTAAAATGTATAAGTTCCAGGGTCGAGGATTAAATACTTTTGCTCTGTTAGTTTACAAAGTCAGGATTCTGTGGTGAGTGACCCTATATTTTCTTTCCCACAAGCATGGATGTAGGAACCCAAAAAAATCTGGGGGGTAGTATTTTTACTGGAAGGGTATTCTTATTCAGTAAACTTTGAATTATCTGCAATGGCAAATTATATACACAAAATCAGGTTATAATAATTTACCAAAAGTATGAGCTTGCAGCCAGGTTGTATTTTTTCTAGATACCTGCTCATCAATACTTGTGTCTTGCTGTCCCTTGTGGCCTCAGTTAGCTCAGGCATCCCTTTTATGCTCCACTCTTACCTTTCTAACTTGTTCAGGAGGAATCTGCACAGCGAATGTGCAAATGAAGTCCAGCTTTCCAGGCTCCACCTCCATCAGCCAGTCCTTAAAGGGACAGTCTACACTTTAGTCATCTTAAAGTCTTACCTTAGATGAAGCTGCAAATAGCCTCCTGCACCCTTTCTATATCATGCAGCAGGAACAGTAAAACAGTTATTTTAAAATGAATATTGTTTCTGGCCAGTTTGAAATGGCTGCCAAGCTCAGCCCACTGATGACATCACGATCTGGGCTGCATCTATGCACTCTGCTGAATAGCATTGACAGTCTGCTGAATCCAACTAGTGAGCCTCTTGTGATTGGAAGCAATATGCAGCCCAGATTATGATATCATCTGAGCTTGGCAGCCATTTCAAATACTGTCCAGAAACAATATTAATTTTAAAATAACTTTTTTACTTTTCATGCTGCATGATATAGAAAGGGTGCAGGGGGATCTTTGCAGCTTAATCTAAGGTAAGAATTTAAGATGACCAAGGTGTAGACTGTCCCTTTAATTATTGAGAACGGGAGGTTACAAGGAACTCTTACTATTCCTTATTAAACTGCGGGGGGGGGGGGGGGTAATGCATTAGCTTCTCCCCCATATGATTTCCTGGGGGATGCACCCCTCACCCCCTGGTTCCTACGCCCACCCATGCCCACAAGTTCCTTGACAGGTACTTGCCTTCTGAGAGTCATATATGTGAATGGGAATAAGGAATGTTACCGGGTACTTGAATATATTGTACAGATTCATTCTTGGAAAAGTAAATTGGGGATATTAATCATTGAACCTATAGTTCACTCTATTGGTTAGTCTCTTACGTGACATATTTTAATTAAAGGAAATCATCACACTTTGTGCTTTATCTTAACAGTAGCCTCATAATGTATACAATCAAAATAATGCTTATATGGTCTTCCCAAAGATTACATTTATATAGCAATTTTGCTTTTATAATTTAAATGTAGCTAGCACTGAAAAGCAAGCGCTACCCAGGGTGCTGAACCAAAAATGGGCCAGCTTCTAAGCTTACATTCCTGCTTTTCAAATAAAGATATAATCACGGATACCGGGATGCTAAGGCGACCCTCCACCCCCCTACTACCTGACTCACTCCTTTTTACACCAGATTTGACCTTTTCATGGCTTACAGGATCTGCCAATCTCTTCCTGTTTCTTATTTTGCTGTTTGTACCTCCTCACAGAAGAGCTGATCGCTGACCGCCTAACCCCTTTCCGGCTGGCCAGGAACTACCGGCTGGCCGCACCACCACGGATAACCGCTAACCTTTACCCCAGGTCGTGCCAGCGGCCCTTTGCCCCAGAGCTCCACTCTTTTGTATGTATTGGGTACTTGTAAAGCATTGCTAATCACCCGTAAGGGTCTCAAGGCGCTGCTCATTTTATCAACCTCAGAAGGATGAAAGGCTGAGTGGACCTTGCCGGGGATCGCACCTGCAACCCTTGGGTTGCTACAGAGCTTAGCCACAGTGCCTTAACATGCTGAGCTATGCATCCAGCATGCTGAGCTATGCAATCCCTTTTGGGGATTGATACCCACTAGGAAGGGCAAGAGGTGGGGTGAAAACTGGAAGGGAGCTCCCTTGGTAACTTGAAGTTTCGAACCCCCCAGCAACCCCTACTCCACTTGCGCTTACCTGGGATACTTTTGATCCACTGCCGCTTCGGCCCCCAAAGATGGATCATGTCGCTTTGTGGACTGGAACACCTTGGGGCCCGGAGCTCTCCATTGGTACCCGGGAATAGCCGCCGCTCCGTCGGGATCACCCCGAAACCACCACCTCTGTGTTGAAGGGACTGTATGGGACTATGGATGCTATGGGGGGCGCCAGCCTGTCTGGAGGGGTGGGAATGGCGGGAGATTTGGGGGTCAGATAAGACCCTTATCTTGATGAAATGGGTGTATAAGTGTGTGTGTTTCACAATAAAGTCTGTTTGTGTTTATCCTAAATACTGGTTTTGTCTGGTTTTTTGGGTGGGCTCTAGCTATAATAACTTTTCTCCACTCTATAGCTACAAGTTCCCGATACAGGAAGGACCCTCTTGGAGGAGCTACCCAGTCGGTGTAGCCGGTGTCCATCACAGATACCAAGAAAACAAAGAAAAATTGATAATTGGAGTAAATTAGAAAGTTGCTTAAAATTGCATGGTCTATCTGAACCATGAAAAAAAAATTGCGTTTCATATCCTTTTAAGTCGACAAGCAATGAATATTGAGATAACTGATTCCAGATTGAAAATAAATAAGATAAATCTCAGCAAAAGCTCAAGATAATCACAGGTAGGAATGGGTGCATGTGCTGAAAGTGTAATTCGTTTGGTAGGAAGAATAGTTCTGTGGACATTCGTTTTGGACAATCGAATATTGATAAGAATGAAAATCCATTAAAATTCAGTAATCTAATGTTACTTTAGTTTTTGAATGTTCATAATGAAATTGAATATCCACATTCCAAATTTCGAATGTAAGATTCGATTTAACAAATACTATTCAGAAGTTCAATAGTTCATGTGGTAGGGAATTTAGTAAATTGATACATAATAGATACAAATATTTAAATTCAAATGTTTCTAATTTGAATATTGCATAGTTTGAATATTACATTTAAATAAAGGAAGTAGTAGAAATTCTATTACATAAAACTAATGTTAGAATGTTGTGCAAACATTCGAAATTCGAAATGAATGAACGAATGTGTCAAAATTCGTTTACATTTTTTTATGTTGCAAAACATTCGCCCATCCCTAATCACAGGTCCTGCTCTACATCAGTACATGCAGAGATAAAGACTTGACTTGACTAAAGGCAGAGCAGATTAATAAGACACACAAGGAAACTGGAAATGCAAGAGTAGATAGTAATTAACAATGAGAACAGTATTGCCAAACCATAAAGAAAAAAGATGGAGATGTGTCACCCTCTTCAAGGGAGCAGGTTCAGCTGTTGGAAGCTGTTGTGCAGAGGTGCCAGGTTCTGGGGTTAAAGTTGTGTTTTGTCTGCGTGAGTCTTTCCTTTTTGGCATAATTAAACTGGTACAATGGTTTTAGGAAATAAAGGTGAAGGTTTTATTGATAGGTTAATTAGCAATGCAGAGGGATGCAAACTAGATAAAAGGCAAAGTCTATGTAGACAAGGATACAAAGTAACTTGATTCAGACAGTCTTAAAGCAGGCAAAAATGTAAATAAACTATAGACAAGAAACTTGGCAATAGCAGGCAGAATACGTAGATATTCTGTAGACCAAAACTTGGCAGTAACAGGCAGCATATGAAGAGGTGCTGTAAACAGGTAACTTTGTAATAACAGGCAGGATACTTGCATAGGCTGTAGACTGGAACTCTGTAGTAACAGGTAGTAATGCAGATCTTTGTAATAACAGGCAGGATACTTGCATAGGCTGTAGACTGGAACTCTGTAGTAACAGGTAGTAATGAAGATCTTTGCAATAACAGGCAGAATACTTGCATAGGCTGTAGACTGTAATGTAGTAACATCAGGCAGGAATGCAGATATGCTCTAGACAAGTAATTTTGTAACTGCAGATAGAATGTGAGGATAGGCTGTAGACTGGAACTCTGTAGTAACAGGCAGGAATGCAGGTCTTTGTAATAACAGGCAGGATACTTGCATAGGCTGTAAACTGGAACTCTGTAGTAACAGGCAGGAATGTAGATCTTTGTAATAACAGGCAGGATACTTGCATAGGCTGTAGACTGGAACTCTGTAGTAACAGGTAGTAATGCAGATCTTTGTAATAACAGGCAGGATACTTGCATAGGCTGTAGACTGTAACTCTGTAGTAACAGGCAGGAATGCAGATATGCTCTAGACAAGTAATTTTGTAACAGCAGACAGAATGTGAGGATAGGCTGTAGACTGGAACTCTGTAGTAACAGACAGGAATGCAGTTCTTTGTAATAGCAGGCAGGATACTTGCATGGGCTGTAGACTGAAACTCTGAGGCAGTCCTTAGGAAATATCATAGAATTAGCCAAGGTCAATTGCCAGGAAATCAGTCCAGAAACAAAACATAGTACCAAGGGAAAATCCAGAAGAGTAGTCTCAAAATGAAGCAGTAATCAGACACCAGGAAATCTAACAAATCTGTACTCAAATAGGAATCTGGAGCAGAGGCTCTGTCAGAGTGCAACACTCAATGTCAAGCAGGTGTCAAGTCGAGCGGGAACGCATGGGAACAGAGTTCCTGCACTAATTTTGCAGGAGGAACTAAGTTCCCTCTGGACAGAGAACAGAAACACTTGAGTAAACACTGCTGCTGCTGGTGGGAGGAGCTGGAGCAAAGTCTGGGATAGTGAGAGCCTGTAGTAATGGGCAGTAACACTTCCTACAATACACTAAATGCAAACCTGTGTGATCACCCCGCACTGTGTGAAACACATACTGTACATGGTGCTTACATTTCTGTGTATCTTGTTCTGGGGTTATTTAGCTCCCCTCAGCAGAAATAGGAATATTGCACCTTAACTGTGTGAGACTCTGTGACAGAGGAGGATTCTCAGGCCCAAAGACAACCATTTAACCGTTCATTATTTTTAATTTGCTTTCATTAACCAAAGTGTATAGATTATATACATATAAATACAGTGTGTGTGTTTATATTCAAAACAATAGTAATTGTGGGGGGGGGGGGGTGCAAGTCTTGGTGAGTTCCCACCCTTTTTTTTTGTAGGACTTGACCTCTGATGTCAAGGCCCAGAACTGAAAGCAAACCTGCCTAATATAGCAGGCTGCTGATTATATGATTTGTTACAGCTGGTAGGCAGGTGAAGCCAGAGAGCCAAAGTTGCAGCAAACAGAAAACCAATATTCTCAGCCTGTGACCAAGCCATCTGGTGGCGAAGAGATAAGTCAGCAGGCTGGGAAAGAAAAGAAGCAGAAATAGAAACAAGTCCCAGGTTTAATTTTAGGCTGGATTATGACAAGATGAAACAAAAAAAGAATTTGAGGATAAACGCTGGTCCAGATCTGAAAAACACAATAAGAAGATAAGTGTGTTCCAATGTATGTATTGGGTACTTGTAAAGTGCAGCTAATCACCCGTAAGGGTCTCAAGGCGCTGCTTATTTTATCAACTTCAGAAGGATGAAAGGCTGAGTGGACTTCACCAGGGATCGAACCTGCAAACCTTAGATTGCTACAGAGATCAGTAACAGTGCCTTAGCATGCTGAGCTGTCTGTTCCAATCAGATATTATCACACATATGAGTAATTGGATAAGTATATCACAACTTTGCACTTGAAAATTGGTGCTTTCCAAGCAGCCTGGGCAGCTTACCAGCCAACTCCATAAAGAAAAATAGTTTATGTTATTATAAGCATCAGAGTACTTCTTGGCCACATACATAAATCTCATGAAAACAATAGAAGGGGATTGTGTACTGAAATTTGCCCATCTTCAATCACAGCAAATTCAGTGGAGTGGATGGACAACAGCAAGAACCTAATTGAACTTTTCGAATCAACAATTTAAGTGGAAATTGCATTTTATTTATTATCTTGATAATTTTACATAAATCTGTAAACCTCACCAGGGATCGAACCTGCAAACCTTGGATTGCTACAGAGATCAGCCACAGTGCCTTAGCATGCTGAGCTGTCTGTTCCAATCATATAGTATCACACATATGAGTAATTGGATAAGTATATGACAACTTTGCACTCGAAAATTGTTGCTTTCCAAGCAGCCTGGGCAGCTTACCAGCCAACTCCATAAAGAAAAATAGTTTATGTTATTAAAAATAAATAAGCATCAGAGTACTTCTTGGCCGCGTACATAAATCTCATGAAAACAATAGAAGGGGATTGTGTACTGAAATTTGCCCATCTTCAATCACAGTAATATCAGTGGAGTGGATGGACAACAGCAAGAGCCTAATTGAACTTTTTGAATCAACAATTTAAGTGGAAATTACATTTTATTTATTATCTTGATAATTTTACATAAATCTGTAATTATGGAATTATTGGAGGCACTGTGTATGTTACTGGGTTGTAAAAAAATAATATTATTTGGAGTTCATTTTAAAATATATTTTATTTGGATATTTTGTGTTTTTATCATTTTGCTTTTAAAGGTTCGGAGTTCCGTGTAGGTACTAGCGTACATATCTCAGGTGTTTTTTTAAACTACACTGACTGATTAAAACAACTGTTAGCGATTATTTGAAAATAAGGGCAGAAATACAGGAGGGTGCAGTATTGGTGAGGGCTTTGTATGTTAGGGTCCACATTTTTAATTTTATTCTTGAGGCTAAGGGAAGCCAGTGGAGGTGTTGGCAAAGAGGCAGATGTGAAGCAATGCTTAAAAAAAATAAGCCTGGCAGAGGCATTCATGATGGATTGCAGTGGGGACAGGTGATAGCTTGGGAGATCAGAATTGCAATAGTCAAGTGGAAAATGATAAGGGGTAGATAAGATTCTTAGTTTTGACTTGGGTGAGGAAGTAACAAATTTTAGAGATGGTTTTAAGGTGGAAGCGGAAGGAGTTAGCTGGGAAACAAAAGAAAGTTCTGAGTCAAGTGTGACCACAAGGCACCGTACCTTTAGGATAGAGGTGATGACAGAGTTTTCCTCAGTAAGTGAGATTTAGGGAATGGGGAGGTTGGTAGAGGGAGGAAATAGGAGTTCAGTTTTAGAGAGGTTCATCTTTAGGTGGTGAGAAGCCATCCAGGATGAGATATTAGCTAGGTAGCTGTTGACACAAGTCAATTCAGAAAAAGCAAATGTCTGGTTCAAAAAGGTAGATTTGGTTGTCATCAGCCTAGAGATAATACTGAAACCCACAGGACTTGATTAATGAGCCTAGAGATGATGAGTAGAATGAGAAAAGAAGGAGATCTAGGACTGAGCCTTGAGGTACCCAACAGTGAGGGTAAGAGGGGAGGAGGAGGAGGAACCAGGGAAGGGAACGCTGAAGGTATGGTTAGAAAAGTATGCAGAAAGCCACAGTAGAGTTGTGTCACAAATACCGAATGACTGAAGGGTCTGGAGCAGCAGTGGATGGTCAACGGTGTCAAAGGCTGCAGAGTGGTCTAAAAGGATTAGCATGGAGTAATGATCTTTAGACTTGGCAGTAAGCAGTTCATTTGTCACCTTGGTGATAGCAGTTTCAGTACAGTGTTGTGGGCAAAGGCCAGATTGCAAAGAGTCAAGAAGATGGTTAGATGATAGAAAATATGATAACCATTTATAAACAATCAGCTCAAGACATTTAGAGGTGAGGGGAAGAGGAGAGTTGGGCAATAGTTGCAAGGGGATTCTGGATCGAGTGAAAGTTTTTTAAGGATAGGTGAAATTTCAGTAATTTTCATCATTACATTAAGGACTTGAGTTTTAAGTCTAAGGATCAATAATCTACAAAATGCTTATATATGTAAACGTACCCTGTAATGTGATGTAAAGACCAGTTTTTGTTCCAACGAACTAAGACCATCTTGAGCTGAGATATTGAGATTTCTGTAAGCATCTGTATAACCAACATTTGTTGTGTGTCATGATTTAAAGCTGGCTAGCGTGGTTAAACAAAGTAAAATAAAAATGTGGTGGATTTGCAATACCAATATATAGAGGTAATCACACAAAAAAATGGTCAAGCAACCAACTTTACAATTAATAGACCACTTGAGATGCTAAACCCAAAACTGTATTATGACTTTCAGAACCTGTTAGCAATACACATTAACACTTACAGTGCTGTTGGTTAAATATTTACATTTCCTTTTCACAGAAAAGCTTCATGGGTGCTTTAGTCCCCTGCCAGAGACAGAGCTAGGGTCCTACACACATCATCATCATGTGATTACTGATCAACTCTCTTTGTCTCTAAAAGAAATTACACAGCCCTGGTGTGTGTCTACTGTTTTTGTAGTCCAACGTCCCCTTTCATATATATATATATATATATATATATATATATATATATATATATATATATATATATATATATATACTTCTATATGCTTGAAATTTATCAGAATATGTGACTTTAAACCTTTATATCTCAGCAGGCACTGTTCATTCACCAAACAAAAAAAGCACCTACAACATAAAAAACTCCACCTGCATGCCTTTTGTCATAAAGTTAGGTGCATTCACTTTTTTTGACATAGCTTTGTTTAATTATCTACTAAAATTCCCATAGGCTTTATTGATGAATATTGTAGAAAAACAGTACTGATAAGCTTTCACTGTATTATAATGTACACCAAAGTCACTAACTAATTATCAAGGCTGGAGGATTGTACTTTTGTACTTTCAGCTATTCACATTTTAAAGGGACACTAATACTAAATACATGTCATGTACCTCCCTCTAATTATGAGTGCTGCTATTATAAAACCTAAGTTAGACTGCAGGTTTCTGGAGGAGTTCATTGAAAGCTAGATTTTAACATGGAAACACCCATGTCTGTTGGGAGGTGGGAAATAACCTCAATAATATGCTTATAAAATATATTCAAAATGTGTTTAATGTCATTTTAATGCATTCCCGTCCTTCTCTGAATGTTCTTCCTTTCAAGACAGTGTTCACACATCAGCAGAAAAACTGTATAGCCAGCAGTTCTGTACTCAAAGTATCTAGTGTGACGATCTAACCGAGAGTGTATGTTTTAGGGTTGGGACCAGTGGCGGTTTTATGGAGGTGTTGGGTGGTGCTATTTACCTACAAATACAACCCAGTTGAGCTGCAAAGGACTCTGTATATTATGTGCGCTGTCTCTATGATCTTTTTACCACCTTTGTTAGCCATCCTAAATATTAAAGAACAGTAAAGTCAAAATTAAATAGATTGGATAGAGCATGACATTTTAAACAACTTTCCAATTTACTTATATTATCACTTTTGTTTTGTTCTCTTGGTATCCTTTGTTAAAGAGCAATCCTAGGTTAGCGTAGGAGAGTGCATGTCTATAGTCATCTTGCAGCAGTGTTTGCAACAATGTTTATAGCAGTTATACATAGTTGCAAAAACTGCTGCCATAGTCTTCTAAAGACATGTGCACGCTCCTATGCTATTTAGTCTAGGTTTACTCTTCAACAAAGGATATCAAAAGAACAAAGCAAATTTTATACTAGCATGCCCTATCTGAATTTTTAATGCTTAATTTTGACATTACTATCCCTTTAAGTTCTAGGATTATCACTGATTGAATTTAAAATCTACAGAATTTGCAGTATACCAGATAAACAATTCAATCCCGAATCACAGGTCAAACTGTACCTTAGTTTGAATTCCTTTTTTACTTTTCAAAATCACAGGATATCTTTATGAGTTGTAACTTTGTAAAAATAGATGATAAATAAATTGCCAGTGTCTATTTATTTCTTAATATACATTAATAAAGCTTGAGAATTTAAAGGGACACTCAAGTAAAAAAAAACTTTCATGATTCAGACTGAGAATGCAATTTTAAACAACTTTCCAATTTACTTCCATTAACAAAATGTGCCCAGTCTTTTTATATTTACACGTTTTGAGTCACCAGCTCCTACTGAGTATGTGCAAGAATTCCCAAAATATACATATATGCATTTGTGATTGGCTGATGGCTGTCACATGATACAGGAGTGGAAATAGAATAACTGAAATTTGTCATAAAAAAATACATGAAGTTCAGACTAAGGGGCATATATATCAAGCTCCGTGGACAGAAATCAACCCGATCGAGGCCGCGGACAGATCGAGGCCGCAGACAGAAATCAACCCGAAATCAACCCAAGTGCTATTACATTGTCTTTTTTTTTTTTTAAGGTTTTTTTTTTTTATATTTATTGTTTTTATTGAGATTCGTTAACAGGCAAACATGGCATACATGTCAATGGAAGTTTTACAGATGGGTACATTCCACAAATACAATCAGTACTTATTAGGTTGTTTAGTCAAAGTGTGGTTACATGCCATAACAATCATAGATTAGATAATACAATAAATGCCTATTACATTCTGTACCTTCAAAATGATCTAGAGGGCCACCCATGGACCCTTATAACACTCTAAACAAAACCAATAAAGGTATCATCTGAAAGCACGGAGACCACTTTTGGATCTCCTGAGGAGAATCTCTATTTTTTAAATTTTTAGGGTTCAAATCTATAAAATGAACTTAACCTGAGAAACTTAAACAAAACCCATGACTTTATAATAATATATAACCAACTCTGTTTTATTATTCTACATACTATAGATATCAAGGCATTCCTGATCACTAGCAGAGGAGAGACTGTGCCACTTTCTTTTTAGAGTATAATTCACATCTGCTTACAACAAGCATCCTTCAATATAACTTAATATGGGTCAGTAGTTGGTCTATGTCACTGATACCGAATTGCTAGGCTAAAAGAGCTGCAGGGCGGCTGAGGGATGTAAAAGTGGATACATAAGGCCTATGAGGGTTTTCTTTGGCAAATGTGGAGGATTAGTATGTGGCCTTAAAGAGGGACATACCTATAGTGCTTTATAGTATGATATGCATAGGAAATAAAACACATTAGGTCCAGGGTGATCTTGCTCATAGACGCTTATTTAAAAAAACTAAAATTGAAACGGTAACATTCGCCTAGAGCAACACACAAAGATATTCGGATGTAATTTTTTATACAACAAAATCTAATTAGGATCTGCATCTTGCTAATCTAAAGGGAGCAAAATAAATAATTATACCCAAATAAAGCGTCATAAATCATTATTATTCCAAAAGGGTCTAATACTATTATGTCTCTTTTGGCTCAGAATGTCCACTATGTAAAGTCAGTGCAACCTGGGTAGGGTATGGGGGAGAACATATAGATCTGCAACTGAATTTACTTGCATATATTGACAGCATATTACATAAGAGTGATACCTCAGTGATCCCAGCGGTCTCATAGGCATTAAAGGAACTATGGTGTAGTTTGCTTTACAAATATGGAATTCCATGTTAACTCAATAATTGATAACTAGTCACAGTTGTACAATGTCCCGGGGGACTCATCAGATTCTAATAGAATTTTCCAGCTCCTACTTTACATAAATATAGAATGTCTTGCCGTCTCGGCCGCCGACAGTTCGACATCAATCAAACAGATAAGGAGCATAAATTGTGACTTTTGTTACGAACAGAGTACAACCTTTAGAGCTATTTTCTATATAATCCCTCCCTCCCAGCCCACATGTGGTCAGAAAAGTAGCTACAAATCATATATACAAATGGGGATAAGATGGCAAAACTAAGGTGACTCTAGTCTGGCATCACAGTGCAAAAGATATGGACACCCATTAAACATAAACATAGGAATAAGATGCAGGAGAAAGGTGGTGTAGTCTACATCTGACTATGATACTTACACAGCTGAGTAGTAGATTATAACAAATTATGCTAATATATACATATCACACAGGTAAAAAAAAAGGCATATACTCAAGTGTAAAAATTAAAGAGACTTATCTCCCTGAATAGGGGCAC
The DNA here is from genome assembly GCF_027579735.1 of Bombina bombina. Classification (NCBI taxonomy): domain Eukaryota; kingdom Metazoa; phylum Chordata; class Amphibia; order Anura; family Bombinatoridae; genus Bombina; species Bombina bombina. Next base: position 956,622,937 of record NC_069502.1, on the reverse strand, counting down.
AAAAAACAAATATGGGTGAAGTTATAACCAATTGTAACACATACTGATACATTCCGTTGTAGAGGTTTAGTAAAAAGTCATATGAATATAAGAAGGTCATGGAACATAGTCATATTCGTGTCTAACAAATCTATATGGATGAAAGTATAAGCAGATACTGCAATGTCAGTGTCTTTATTTGGTGAGGGACTTCCAAAATCCAACAGTTAATGTAATCATACCGGAGTCCCAAAGGGTGCTCATAAGGTACTCACATATGGACCGAATGTGAAATTAAACTACTTAACCCACTCCAGATCTCTGAAAAAATTGTGCAATAGAAATTCCTCTGCTGTATTGGGGGCTCACAGAAGCTACAATCCTGTAGGAATGGATCTGATCTTGTCTTAAGCACACATCGTGAAGCTGTTTAACACTCACTACCGACTTACTTTCAGGAGCTGTGAATGAAGAAACCCCCGATCTACGTCGGCCCGACAGGAACATGGTTTTAGAGTTTGTGATCCGGGTGAGGGGGGATTTGTAAGATGCGCCCGTATGTTCCCCCGCATGACTCTCTTAACAGGCATAGGTGTATGTTGAAAGGCCATCAACCGGTCACTCGCCTTCTGTCTCTCTCCCTGCCCCGGCACCGCGCCAGGGCCAGCCATACAGCGCGCACTGCCGTAGACTGTCAGATCAGGTAATGTTGCATCCGATTTCTTCCCTCGCTCCGTTAGATTTACCTCCAATGGGCTCGCTTAGAGCTATCTTGATCCAGAGATCTCTGCCCATGCTGTTAGGTTTGGGCCACATCTGTATTCTTGTCGGGAGCCTGATCGTAAGGAGCCCGCCAAGCAAGTGTTTCTCCATGCGGTCAAAGTGATCAAGGAGCAGGCTCTCAATATCCCCTAACAGCTTAATCTTGATGGCCTCCATAACAGTCAATCCTCCTCTCCCTCAGACCGATACAGTCAATTCAGGTGCCTTATTTATTATTATAAAATGCAAGAGTGGTTTTAGGTGGCAAAGCGGCATATTGGATCATCATTTCAGAATCCTAAAGTAGGATCTCGTAACCCCAGGGTTTGGGGGGGGGTAAGATTGCGGCAGCCCCAGCCATATATTTCACAACCACACAGGGATAGCTACTTAGGAACGATATGCTGCGTAGTTACAGCAAGTAGCAAAATGGAGTCCAATCCTGTGTAAGGGATGATCATATATCTGTCTCAAAGAACATAGGCAAAGAACTTGTATGATCCCCAATAGTGGGCATCCATCCGGTCCTAGCAGAAGAGACTTTCAAATCTGTTGGTTGTAATATTTTTACTATGTAAAATAAAAGTAAAGTCCTTCAGGCTTGAGGAGCTTCACAAAAACACGTCCTGCCGCAGTGAGATCAGGCTCCGCCCCCCATGACATTGTCTTTTTATTGTGCTTTTGTTGATTATGCAAATCTACTGTATTTACTGGTCCTTTAAGTCTTTGTATATTTGGAGTGACAAAAATTTGGTTGTATCAGAATTTGCTAATTGTATGCAAAAATGATATTATCCTATTTAAATGTTGTTCTTTCATATGCAACATATAACATTTTTCTTTAGATTTTACTTTGTTAAAAAGTCAAATTTTGCATGACATGTAGATGCCTTATAATTATGAGCAACTATTTGAGGAAAAATACAGTATAGGAACAGAATATACTTCTGATATATCACAACTAGATTCTTACCATCTCTTGCGGTCATAGCCACATCTGTTTGTCCTCAAATCCAAACTACAGTAAACTGAAGACTAAGACTAATCTTTGGTATAATTTGTGAATTGCATACAAAGAAAATCTGATGTTAAAAAAGTAATTGTTTTCATAGAATCGCTGTGATTTATGATATATCAGCACAAACACGTTTGTAGAGTTCTTTTTAGTTTGTACTTTCAGGAAGTTTTATCTGCAATCAAGGCAGCAGATTTTAAAATTACAGCTTTTCAAACATTTCCGTATTTCATGTTTCTTTCCACAAAATATGTGCAGCACAGATTTGTGATCAAAGAGTAAAACATTTTAATGTAATGGAATTATAGCTTTACTATTTTAAAAGCACATAGACAAGAAAATGCCATGTATTATACAGATGCTCGAATAAACAATCATAAAGAAAATGACTTTCCAATAATCACCCACCATTTAACATGGTATCAATGAGCCAGGAATGTTGAAAATTACTTTTTAATTAGTTAGAAAGACTTTAGTCATCTTCAATTATATACTTAAAGGAAAAGCACTACATTAGTAACAATATATATGAAAGCAGTAGCGTACCTACTCAACATAGTGCCCCAGGCCCCAAAGGTAAATCAGTTGTAAGCAATAGTGACCAATAGTAATAATATACATGCTGCTCTGTATACTGATTTTGAGTAGACAGTCAGACAGAAAGATACAGCATATTCAGCTGTGTATGTTCAACACACTTCCATCAAAGTCACCAAAATATATATGTATTCAGGAAGGGCTTTAACACCTTGGCCTCTATTTATCAAGATCTGTCGGACCTGATCCGACAGTGCGGATGAGGTCCGACAGACCTCGCTGAATACGGCGAGCAATACGCTTGCCGTATTCAGCATTGCAACGCCGCCCCCTGCAGACTTGCGGCCAATGGGCCGCCAGCAGGGGGGTCTCAATCAACCCAATCGTACTCGATCGGGTTGATTTCCGGCGATGTCTGTCCGCCTGCTCAGAGCATGCGGACAGGTTATGGAGCAGCAGTCTTTGTGACCGCTGCTTCATAACTGCTTCGGAGCTTGATAAATATGCCCCCTTGTATCAGGATAAATGCCTTTTTAGTAAACACAACAAGTGTAAGCCTATGCCCATACTAAATATAACGAACATGCTTTATTTTCATGGTGAATGTAATCTTAGAAGTTTTAAGGTTTTAACATATCTGTTTAGCTGCTCGTGTAGTCAATCTGACACACTGTGCAAATACCGTCACAATGACCAAGTTCGATGCAGTGTATACTTAATAACATCAGTGGTACAATGGGTATTGCAGGTATAACATCTTGTATCGATTTAAATCTAAACACTGATCCCACGGAGATAAGTAAGACACAGCTTTTGAAAACAGCTTTCTACTCACAGTACCGGCCCCACTCTGTGGGATAGCGATCTCCTATACTCCGATTCGCCAACACCGGTCCAGGTGTATACAGCAAGACAGAGGTGACCGCAGTCTCCTGCGGCTTCCCACATGCCAAACAAAGGTAAACGAACAACAAGGTCTGAAGAAATACAATCCAAGACATGCTTTAAAGTAAAAACATCAAAAATGCTTTATTTCCAAGTGAAACATATAGGACAGACACCACTCCTTACGCCACAGCTGTGATCTGATGTGTTTCCTGCCGTTATAGGGCACTTTGTCGGGGATACTTTCAGCTGCATCATACCTTTTTTTAAGTACACACTTAACAATCATTAAGCTTAAAGGAATATACACATTAAAAGATACAAAGGGGCAGATTTATCAAGGGCCAAATGTCTCTTGATGCCCCTGTTTCCGCGCCAGTACGATCGGGTTGATTGACAATCTCTGCAAGCAGCCACAAATCTGCAGGGGGCGGCATTGCACAAGCAGTTCACAAGGACTGTTTGTGCAATGATATATGCCGAAAGCGTATGCTGAGCGGATCATGTCAGACAGACCGATGATAAAACTCTCTTAAATGAAAATACAATGTAAAAATCTGCTTATATTGAGTGTCAGTTGTAGATTACTTGCAAAATAATAAAATCAACACTAATTTATCTTGGTATAATTCATCTCTGTACAATTACTCATATATTGTCAATTCATTAAAGACAAAAGAATGTGTGTTAACAGTCAATTTCCTGTGCACTAAAGATTAGTAAAAAAAAAATACAATCTATATTAATATTATGTATTTCACGTAGTACAGTCTATATTACACAATCTCCCAAGTTATCAAAAACACAAGACCACTACTATCTCAATACAAATTGATATTATTAGCAATTGAAACTTAAGGTGATATTGCAAGAAATGTAATCTTAATAAGAAAAACATTCAATCAGAGAGGTACTTATTTGAGGGCAAAATAAAGCGGCTCCACTCTATACAAGAGTCCCAATACACACCCTTCTATACTGCAACCACAATCTTCAAAAACATTAAAGCAGATACCATTTAGTCATTATCCTATCAAATATGAGATATGGAGTATAGAATATAGAATTGAGGATACCCCCATTACAAACCAGTGAATAACTTTACATCAGATATTTTGTTCATCCCTAAGGGACTACCTGTTTTTAGTGTATAAATACAATACACCACCTTTTGTCAAGGGCCAGCATTCGATCTCCTCCAGTTATCTTTTTTGGTACTTGATCTATGGCCTGAAACTCAAATAATGAGTGGACATATTCTATCTGTGCTTTATCAAATCTGTTCCCTATTCTATGGCAAGCAAAGTGTCTTGCTACCAGTGTTTTTGGGACATCAGCTTCCAGAGATAGCAAATTTTCTCTGATTCTGTCCTTTAGTAAATGTGTAGTCCTTCCTGTATATTGATATTTACATAGTTTACAGGTAACCAGATATACAGGTATACCACGCTCCTACAGTGGGTTAGGGACCGGAGCCCCGCTGTAAAGTGAAAACCACCTGAAAGTGAAACAAGGCACTTTTAGCTTTCTCTTCACTTGCCAGTGTGTTTAAAAACTTAAAAACATGTTTGAACTAACATATATTAGGGGTGCAATAGTGCTACGTTTAGTTTAACACTAGCACAGCACAGTATTCAATTAGTATTCAATAAATACTTTATCTGTAAAATGGTGACAATTACTGTAGTAAAATTTGCCAGACTATAGCCCTGAGACACAGATTGCACTGTAATGCTGTAAACAAAGTGAACTGCGCATAACAAAATGGTGCCAGTCACTTTTCTCCCAATCTCATGATGATTACAGCACTGTTTTAAAATCCTTGGAGGTTGAACTTCAGCTCCACAAAGCGCTGTATTAGCACTGTAAAGCACTGTAAAGTGAGGTATACCTGTATTGCAAACCTGGAGTTGGAATCCAGGTGTTGGACAATAGCAGATTCATTTTCTGTAACAGTAGAGACAAATTTATCTCCTTTTAAATAAAACTTCACGATTTGCAAAGTTGTGCACCACACCTGAAATTGCCACTCCTTTTGTTTAACCACTTCCTACCCTCAGATACTGGTTTTGATTAAAAGTCCTGTTTAAAGGACTCCACTTTCCTAGATATACATCTCACACCTCCTTTCACAACCTCTGTTAGTTTTGGGTCATTTTTTAATATTGGTACATATTTCTGTATGATTCAACATACCTCCGTACATTACACACACAAATTTGACAAGGGCACTATAAAGGCAAACTCCTCTTATTTCAAATAAATATCATATATCAAATATATATCATGAGAGTATATATCATTCTAATTTCTGTATCATCTGGTTCTGAGGAGTGGTGCTAGTATTGGTTTCGATCATGCAAGAACTGTTGGAACAGTGTTCCACAAAAAGAAAATGCTTGGGTAGCACTCTGTGCCCAGACTAATGTAGAGGCATGAAATGTGCAATTTAAAATATAACTTTTATTGTTTCATTTTAAAATAAAACCTCATAAATAATAGCAATCTACAGGTGAAGCAGGCTAGGTCCAAAGACCTATGGGGTGACCAAATCAAGAAAAAATCAAAAGATATGCCAAAAACCAAAAAAATAAAAATAGTGAATCCTCCAAATAGCCAAAAATATGTGCTTAGAAAAATGTGTTTGCAAACTTAAAACAAAAATTGGGCCTTCTATCAAGTCTTGATAAAGGCCCAAGGAAGGGCCGAAACGCATTGACACTTTATGGTAAGCCTCATTTCAATTACATTTGACATTACCCAAGAGATTTTGCACTATGTTTTTTACTTTACAGGATTTGAATTCGAAGATTTAAGTTTTCTTGGACACATAAAGAACATTGAATTATTGCCATCACTCTTTTAGAATCACATACATCACTGGGAAGTTTATTAAACCAGGAGCAACACATTTTTTTATTTTTTTCATCATTTTTTTCTTATTTTTATATTTTTGTTTTAAGTTTGCAAACACATTTTTCTAAGCACATATTTTTGGCTATTTGGAGGACTCACTATTTTTGTTTTTTTAGTTTTTTGGCATATCTTTTGATTTTTTCTTGATTTGGTCACCCCAGAGGTCTTTGGACCAATCACTGTTTGACTTTATGTTTTGCACAATTTGAGTAAGGATAATTGTAAGATTCAGAAACTGTACATTACTATTATTAATACACATCGGACTGAGGGACTAATTATTTGGACATTTCTTCATTCAACAGGATTTACTGTAGTAGTCAAACCTGATATATCATTATTCCAGTATATGTTTTATTTGTTTTATATTGTTATGTTTTATATTGTTAAGTTATATGCAACATGGATCCATGATTGATTTTATATTTTGTGAACATTAGTATTTTTAAATTGTTATATTAAATGTTTTATTGCAAACATACATTGTGAACACATAATCCTTTGCCTATTCCAAGGCGTTCCTTAGATCTCCATTATCTGTATTAATCAGTGAGACACTACTGGAATATCAGCACAATTAATTTTATATGTGGTCTTTTTTGTCCTTCACATCACATTTTATATTATCTCTAATTAGTAATACCCTATCTATTCTCAATACCTCCTCCATTGTTTTGGATAACTCCTTTTCCTCATATCCACGTGATAGAAGTCTATTCTTCAAACTCTGATTTATATACATCAACACCAGTACAGTTTCTACGTAACCGCATGAACTGACCTTTTGGTATTCCTTTCTTAACACTTCTAGGGTGACAAGAATCTGCTCTTAAGATCATATTCCCAGACACTTCTTTCCAAAAAACCTCTGTTTTTATCTTATCATTAACATCATCTCCATTGATCGTAACATCCAGAAACTCCATCTCCTTTTCTGTACTAGTATAAGTAAACTTCAAGTTTCTGGAGTTATCATTCAGGTATAGAATGAAATTTTGGATTGCTCCCTACCCCCTTGCATATTATTAGAAGGTCATCTATAAATCTACTATAGAAAATAATATGTTCTTTAAAGGGATTATTCTAAACCTTTCATATGGGGAATACAAGAATATAAAGATACAACATCCACTGTCAAAAATACACATTACTCATCCCAACCATATTTCTCTAGCTTCCTAAGAAGCTGCTTTGTATCCCTGAAGTATCCTGGGAGCTGCTTCACAAGTGGTTGCAAAAAAACATCTATCCATCTACCCAAATGTTCTCCCAAGGCACCTATAGTGGAGATAATAGGTCTTCCAGGTGGTCTCTCCCTCGACTTGTGAATCTTCATGATTTTGCACTATAATAGTGCCTCCTTTGTCAGACCTGGAAACAACCAAATTCTTATTGTCCCTCGATTCTTTAAGACTCATTCTTATTTAAGTTACCAAATGTTTTTCAGTTTTCTACAAGTATTTTTTCTCTCTCAAACAATTGTGTAAGCTCCTCCTCAACCATTGTATGGAATACTTCTATTAAATCCCCCTTTGTCTGTATAGGATAGAAAGATTTATTTGTACCAATTCACAGTAAGATAGATAGATAGATAGATAGATAGATAGATAGATAGATAGATAATGGATAGATAGATATATAGATGGATAGATAGATGTGCAAACTGCACTAATAAAAGGCTTCCATGCATTAGGATTGTACACATTCTGTGCATGCCAATGTATAGACAGGCCACTATGGGCCCTGTGAGCATTTGAGCCCTGGTGCTATTGCACCTGCTGCACCAATAGTAACTCCTGTATGAAAGATTTTATGTTATATTAAAGGGACTTTATAGGGGCATAAAATGCAAAAAAGAAAATGCTGTAATATGTTACTTAGAGCACAAAACAGATAGATTCTACCTTATCCAGCTTTTATTCCAGAAAAATGCCTGGAGCCTACCAGACCCTTATCTAATTTAGACAAACACACCTAATTTAAGGTATATTTTATAAAAATACACCCACACCAGGTCTATATACACCCAGTATATGTGAAAATATATAGACATCACCTTTAAAAGATTTAATCAACTGTTATATATGTGTAGTATGTAAAGAGAGAAGACCAGCGCTAAAACCTAAGTAGTGTATTTAGTGTACCACTCTTAGTTCGGGTATGTGATGTATACCTTACGATGTAGATCTATTTGGTATCAATAAAAACTCTTACTTAATATATAAAGGAGTGTGTTCTAATACCGGGTAGAACTATAGGTGAGTCTATGTGGTGTAAACAAGGCACAATAAATAGTATCCCAATAAGAATGAGTTAGCGTGCTGCCTAAGTATTGACACAGTGTACCCCTGTCACTGTAACAATTATTCCAAAAAAAAAAAAGAGCAGTCAATAATGGTAACAAGGCACTCTGCTAGACTTAGTTTCTCCAATAGATGAAAACAGTTTATGGACAGTTTTTTGTGTGCTGTAGAAATTAATTTCTTTTGGAAAAAACTTGTTGTGTGATAACGAAGTAAGTAATTCCTGCTTACCAGCTTCAACCCCAATCGTATGAGGTAAGGTTTTTGCTCTGTCTGGGTAAAGATGATTGTGTCTTTTAATCCCTGCGTAATGACCTCCCAATTTCCTAGACCGCTTGTTATTCCCTTGGTATTGAGGGAGCCACACAAATTCAATGGGAATCTTGGACTCTCTGTTGTTCTTTCAAATATTGGTGAGAATCTCTATCCTCTCAGATGGTGAGAATCTCTGTCCTCTCAGATGGTTATCCAAATTCTTTTAATCTTCACAGCAGCTCCAACTTCCTCCACCATATGTGTGTAGTGTCCAGGTGAAGTGTATGTGTGTGTAGTGTGCATGTATAGTATGTGTGTGTGTGTGTAGTGTGCATATATAGTGTGCGTGTGTGTGTGTGTGTAGTGTGCATGTATAGTGTGTTTGTATGTGTGTAGTGTGCATGTATAGTTTTTGTGTTGTGTGCATGTATAGTGTGTGTGTGTGTGTGTGTGTGTGTGTGTGTGTGTGTGTGTGTGTGTGTAGTCTGTCTTCCACACATTTATAGTGACCTCCACTAATGTTGGCACCCTTGGTAAATATGAGCAAAGAAGGCTGTGAAAAATTGTCTTTATTGTTTAACCTTTCGATCTTTGTTTAAAAAATACACAAAAATACTCTGCTCTCATGGATATCAAACAATTGCAAACAGAACACAGGCGTATCACTAAAAAAGAAATTTTGTTAAATATATGTGTGGCACAATTATTGGCACCCCTTTAGTCAATACTTTGTGCTACCACCCTTTGCCAAGATAACAGCTCTTAGTCTTTTTCTAAAAGGCCTGATGAGGTTGGAGAATACCAGTCCTCCATACAGAATCTCTCCAGCTCCTTCAAATTTAGAGGTTGAAGCTGGCAAACTCTTATCTTCAGTTCACCCCACAGGTTTTCTATGGGGTTCAAGTCAGGGGACTGGGATGGCCATGGCAGCACCTTAATTTTGTGGTTAGTAAACTATTTTTGTGTTGATGTTTTGGATTATTTTCCTGCTGGAAGATCCAACCACGGCCCATTTGAAGCTTTCTGGCAGAAGTAGTCAGGTTTAATATCTGTTGATATTTGATAGAGTCCATGCTGTCATGTTTCCTAACAAAATGTTCAGGTCCTCTGGGAGAAAAACAGCCCCAAAATAATAAAGAGCCACCACTATATTTAACCGTGGACATGAGGTACTTTTCCATATGGCTACCTCTGTGTGTGTGCCAAATCCACCTCTGGTGTTTATTGCCAAAAAACTCTATTTTGGTTGATCTTTCCATAGAACCCGATCTCATTTGAAGTTTCAGTAGTGTCTGACAAACTGAAGATACTTTAGTTTGTTTTTGGATGAGTAGAGGCTTTTTTCTTGAAACCCATCCAAACAACTTTCGGTGATGTAGGTGATGTCGGATTGTAGTTTTGGAGACTTTATGACCTAAAGTCGGAACAAACTTCTGCAATTCTCCAGCTGTGATCCTTGGAGATATTTTGGCCACTCAAACCATCCTCTTCACCGTGCAATGAGACTGGAGTCATGGTTAAACAATTTCCTGTTCCTACTCACCTAGGTGTACTACAAAAATGTAAAATATTAATGGGAATATAGTTCAAATATATTTTTTCCCATAAGAATTCATAGGGGTGCCAATAATTGTGGCATACATATATTTAACAAAGATTTTTCTTTTTGGTGTTGTGTTTGCAATTGTTTGATATCCATGAGAGCAAAGTATTTTTGTGTATTTTTTTATCAAAAAAGGTTAAACAATAAAGACTTAAAGGGACACTTTACCCAAATTTTTTCTTTCGTGATTCAGATTGAGCATGAAATTTTAAGCAACTTTGTAATTTACTCCTATTATCAAATTTTCTTCATTCTCTTGGTATCTTTATTTGAAATGCACAAATGTAAGTTTAGATGCCGGCCCATTTTTGGTGAACAACCTGGGTTGTCCTTGCTGATTGGTGGATAAATTCATCCACCAATAAAAAAGTGCTGTCCAGAGTACTGAAACCAAAAAAAGCTTAGATGCCTTCTTTTTCAAATAAAGATAGCAAGAGAATGAAGAAAAATTGATAATAGGAGCAAATTAGAAAGTTGCTTAAAATTGCATGCTCTTTCTGAATTACAAAAGAAAAATTTTGGGTTCAGTGTCCCTTTAAAGATAAAAGCCTTCTTTGCTCATATTTACCAAGGGTGCCAATATAAGTGGAGAGCACTGTATATATGCATGCTACAGGACTCTGCTGCAGGTACTTACTTCAGCACCATACAGTCCAATATCCATAGCTACAACTCACACAAACCTCTGGTGCCAAGTCATTACCAATTTATTTTTTCAATTGTGTGCTAATACTAAGCATTCTCTTATTAAGGCTACTTAAAACAGTCATATCTCAGCAAGAGTGTGATGAATATGTAGATAATTAATAACTGAAAGGGACACAAAAGTAAAAATTAAAGTGCATGTCATTTTAAATAACTTTCCGATTTACTTCCATTAACAAATTGTGCACAGTCTTTATATATGCACATTTTCTGTGGCACATCATCTGTCATTGGGTGATGACTGTCACATAATACAAGGGACTGAGTTATGGAAGACATTTTTAAATTTGTCAGAAAAATAAATCTGCTGCTTATTTGAAATCAGAATAATTAGTACTAAATTGTATTTTTATTATGTATTTGTTGCTTATGCAGTTCTACAGCATTTAATGGTCCTTTAAGTGTCTGAAAAGAAAAAGGGAGTCTCAACAAAGCAACCTAACTAGAAGAGCTATAGCTCAATGACAAAATGCATAGCGCCCTTAAAAATCAGGAGTTCCTCCAGCAACTCTAACCCTTGTAGCACCACTGCTAAAATACATTGGGCGCAATCAAATATATGGCGCAGGTTTCGGCGCAAGCGTGGGAACCCGCGCTGCCCGTAATTTCCCCTCGCACATCGGGGTATTACATATACTGCGCCGTTAGATGCTAAAGTGGCGTAAGTAGGACAAACTGGCGATCTTCTGAAATGTACGCAAATACACATTTTAGTCGTCGCAAGTAACTAACGCCAGTATTTAGTCCACGGAAAGTGTCAATAAAGAGTAGTTTTATGCAAATTAGGCTAACACTTGTAAAAATGAACCGCGATTTCATATAAAAATGCGACACGTAATTACGCTATTAAAAATGTATATATATTAACCCATATATAAAGAGATGAAGGTAATACAATTATGATTTCCCATTGTTCTCTCCTCCAAGTATTGTTGATTGTTTTGAGAAGAAATTTAAAGTAAATAAGCAAGTATATGTCCACAATGTGATAAAGTACCTACAAGCTCAATCCATTTGATTATGTTGTGGCTTCAAACTATTTTAAATACACAAATAAACCTTAAAAAAACAATATCATAGTATACTGTCCCTTTAACCTTGAGATGCTGCTTAAATGTATGTGTTTGTTAAGGCTTCCAGGGAGTTACGTTGCTTTTTTAGTCAGTGCAAGGGTTGCTGCGCCTGCAATATGTGGCGAGATGAGAATGGAGTAGATTTTCTGAATTCTGTGCGCGTACGTCCTTACGATGTATATTGGATACCAAATTGCGCGCCTGTTCTATGTTAGTCTATGTGTAAAAAAGATACGTCCGAAGGGTGCAATATACGCGCGTAACTTGTATGCTACGCCGTATATGTAATACCAAAATCACGTAAAATCTGGCGGCGGAGGATTTTGCGGGCGACGCTGCATATGTAATGGCCATTGTTGCTCCAGCTGTCCCTCCTTCCTTAAATGACTGCGCCCAATCAGATAGCCGCAGCCCTTCTGCCTAAATAAAACCAGTCCAGAAACCTGATAAACCAAAAAAGGTTGCAGATAACCTTAAACTAAGCACTTCACTCTACCAATGGCTAATCTGTAAGAAAATAAGGGAATTGTCATACTAACAAATTAACATGCCTGTAAAGCAGTTCAGCGAGGCCGAAGCCGTGGTGCACTGACCTCCACTCCATCAGCAGCAATGTGAGTGGGAGCTGTCAACTGATTCAGAGTGCTAGGGGCTGTTGTCTGGAGGCTCAGAATAGTCAGGAGCGCTGTTGTGGGGGAATCTTCTGCTTCTGGAGCTAGAAGCCTCACTAAATAGCATCTGGTTAGAAAGGCTGGCTCCATGGACATGGTGCGCTGTTTCTTGGACTTCTTTATTTAATGTATTGTGTCCTAGTTAGCGCTCCACTTTATGCTGTTTTTGACAATGACCTCTGGCCTTGTCTTTGGCACCAAGACTAAATGGGAGGTGTTAAAGGGCCCTTTCAGACTCCCATTCAGTGGTGTGTTATTGTTCCATGAAGACCAAAGCATACCTGTTTCCAACCTTTCACCTGGACCCTGACCTGGGCAAAGTTTTTGGATCATGCTACCTGTTTAACCCCTTAACTAAGATACACATTCATTGGACCGATTCTATGGGGCATATGTATCAAGGTCTGGCGGACCTGATCCGACACTGCGGATCAGGTCCGCCAGACCTCGCTGAATACGGCAAGCAATACGTTTGCCGTATTCAGCATTGCACCAGCAGCTCACAAGAGCTGCTGGTGCAATGCCGCCCCCTGCAGACTCGCGGCCAATCAGCCGCCCGCAGGGGGGTGTCAATCAACCCGATCGTACTCGATCGGGTTGTATTGTGGCGATGTCTGTCCGCCTGCTCAGAGCAGGCGGACAGGTTATGGAGCAGCGGTCTTTGTGACCGCTGCTTCATAACTGATGTTTCTGGCGAGCCTACAGGCTCGCCAGAAACACGGGGCATCAAGCTCCATTTGGAGCTTGATACATATGCCCCTATGGCTGCTGATTTCTGGAAATGTGCCCTGACTTACTTATTTGACTTATCCTTTTGTTTATACACCTGGCTTTGTACTGAACCTCTGGCTCTGGTCTTCAGTTTGTCTACAAATGATTTTTCTGAGTTCCTGAGTATTTAAAGCTGCTCCTTTCCTGCACAGCTGTTTCCAGCTCTAAACTCAGGTAATCTAATTGTTACCTTATAATACCACAGACTTGAAAAAATCTGACTAATCAGTACCCCGTCCACAGCAGAATAAAAGCTGAGAATGATTGTCTTAAAAGGATATGAAACCAAACTTTTTTCTTTAATGATTCAGAAGGTGAATACAATTGTAAAAAACATTTCAATTTGCTTCTATTATCTAATTTGCTTAATTCTTTAGGTATCCTTTGTTGAAGAAATAGCAACACACATGGGTGAGACAATAACACAGGGCATCTATGTGCATGACCAATCAGCAGCTACTGAGCATATTTAGATATGCTTTCTAACAAAGGATAAGAAGAGAATGAAGCACATTAGATAATAGAAGTAAATGGGAAAGTTGTTTAAATTTGCATGCGCTTTCTGAGTCAGGAAAGAAAAAAAATTGGGTTTCATGTCACTTTAAAGAGACACTGTACTCAAAAATTTTCTTTCGTGATTCACATAGAGCATGCATTTTTAAGCAACTTTCTAATTTACTCCTATTATCAAATTTTCTTCATTCTCTTGGTATGTTTATTTGAAAAGCAAGAATGTAAGATTAGATGCCGGCCCATTTTTGGTGAACAACCTGGGTTGTCCTTGCTGATTGGTCAGCACCAATAAACAAGTGCTGTCCATGGTCCTGAATCAAACATTTGCTAGCTCCTTAGCTGAGATGCCTTCTTTTTCAAATAAAGATAGCAAGAGAACAAATTAAAATTGATAATAGAAGTAAATTAGAAAGTTGCTTAAAATTGAATGCTCTATCTGAATCATGAAAGAAAAAATTTGGGTTCAGTATCCCTTTAAGGTATAGAAAATGCCAGCCTCCAACACCTTAAAAATACCTCAGCTTTGTTTCTGCAAAACAAAGAAAACACAGCAGAACCAAGACTGAAAGATGGTAGCAAAAGGGGGATCACAAAAATGTTAATCTTTATGTAAATATGCAAGTTCCAAAATAGTAATTTCACTTTTTTTATTAACATGAAGTGGCTGCTGGTAGGATCTTATGGATAATATCCATATACTGCAAATCCTATTAGATTGCTATTACAAAAGAATCACATTCATTGAGACATCTTCATTTGATTGATTATCCTCTAATATTGACTCTTGAGAAAGTTTGTGCTAACAGCAGGCGAAATGCGTAGAGGTGGTTACTACACTTCCCTGTTGGGATTTAATTTCTTTCAACATCGGGGATACAGTAGGACGAGTACTGAGGTTAGCGTTTGCATCTTATAGAGGATTGATTTACAAAATAACCTGTATATGGAGCCACCGTTCCACACCTGACTAATATAGCCGATATATGCCTGCCAAGTTTTAAATCTAGTGTGTTTTTATGTGTTATTGCACAATAAATATAGTTGTTACTTTGAATTGGGTTGCGCTGTGTCTTTACATACAGATTGCTTGATGTTTGGGAGATCGCCACAGCTTTCCTTCTTGACCCCAGCTGCACCTAAGGATTCCATTATACTGGGAGGACTTTGTACACGCCGGAACATTAATGCTTTGATATTAATTTGTGAGACTTTTATAGACTTGTTTTCCTATTGTTACACTGGATTAGCTTTAAACTTTATTCCTTCTAGTATTATCTGCGCTTATCCCCTTATTGTGTTCCAAATGACTTGTTATAACTACTGCAGAGTATTAAATGCATGGGAAATGTTCATTCATGTTTATTTTTGTATTTGAAATAGTCGGTTTTCTCATTAAAGCCATCAACAGTCTTTCACAAGGACATGCCCATAAAAATGAAAAGGCAGAATTAAAGTTTCATAATTCTGAAACAGGATGTCATATTTTTTTTTTTTTTTTAAATAATCCAAATTACTTCTGTTCTCAAATGTCCTTTCTTTTGTTATCCTTTGTAGAGACATAGTTCAATTCCATGAGAGCATATTGAGATAGGCTCACGAGAGTGCACATGACATGAGCACTGTATGTATAACTTTTATCTAAAATGTTGGCCTAGCACCCATGAGTTTGCCAAGCAGATTCTTTGTAAAGGGGATTACGTTCAAAATTCACTGGGAATCTCTTCACCTATCTTTCTGAGGGTATCATTAGTGGGCTTCTTGCCATTAACATCTATAGTTAGTTGAAATGCCCAATGCATGATATCTCGCTTAACAAACAAAATGCCCAAATCCAGAATTATTCAGAAATCCAGATTGTTTATTGACTTTTTATTGTTAATTGTTTTGACTTTTAATTGTTAAATGTGATTTTTTTTTCCCATCAGTTAGTCTCAATCTTCTCTGCCAGTGTTTTTGGTTTGGTTTTTATGTTGTAAAATGCACACAATACACTATATTTAAAACAACAACTATTTCTGATTACAGTACTGTACAATCTTTCAGATGTTGCTATGTATTTTGCATAACACTGCATAGAAGATCTTTTGTTTTTAATATCTAACATCAATATAATTAACCTTGTTCTTGATATGTTGAAACATCATTTGGAGATCTGGTTTTCCAGCATCAAACTATTTAGAAACGAATATTTGCAACAGAGAAAACAAGTCACATGGTATGTCACCTTTTTTGGATTTCTTCTGTTTTCGTGTTTCCAGTATCTTCACATTGGAACTCATTCTATGCACCAAGAGGTGTACAGTAAACAAGATAGCTGCTGTTCCATTGATTATCATGGAGGATCATTCAAAACTTGAGGCTATCACTGTGGCATACAAATCTCTGTGTTGCAGCAAGTTTTTCTGCTAGATTAGATCAGTCTCATAAAAATGTTTTATTTAAAATCACTTGAGTTTATGGTTATCTCCTTGTGTCCTAAGGACCATAATGCATTGCAAAGTATCTAATGGATAATATTGATATTTCTGCATGGGTGAGTTTTGAATGTGACATTGCTTAGATGAAAATACACTAAAGATGCACAAATATTGACCACACATGTGTTATATTCATAATGTAAGCACAGAAGTGTTGCCTAGAGCACATTGGGTTACAAGTAAGATAACTGACCCTACCTTTACTAGTATCCTAATTCTGTGAAATATTTCAATTAACGCTGTTTCAGTTCTGAAATTTTAACAGTAAATCAAATAACCTCAGCTACTGTCAGGGGACTAAAAAAATGAATTCTTTCAAACAGTTAAATGCAATGTTATGCAAAAACATTATAGATAAATTACAGTTGCCTACAGCTAGAAAATGTAAAATAATTACAGGGTGTTTAGGAATGAACATAAATTCTACCATCATAAAAAAGGGGATGTAAAATGAAGTTTCAACAGGTGGGTAGAATCAACATGACATCCAATAACGTACCACTGAATTATGAGGTATGCAAAATGATCACTCAGCTGTGAAAATAATTGAAGTATAGAACCAATAAATACAACATTCCCTATTATGTTATTAATGACTCCTGAAGTTATCTAATAAGATCAAAATGCATTCTCTGTATTGTCTCAATAATATTCATACGGCTAGATTACGACGAGTTTTGCTGTATGAGTGAAAAAGCAGCGTTAAGGCTCTTTTTCACTACCGCTAGTATTACGAGTCTTGCAGGTTTAGCTGCACCGCACACTTTTTTGGCCGTAACGCAACGTAACTACCGCAGCTTTCCAAAAGTCCTTTTTCAATGGGACTTCCTTTGTGCTGGTATTACGAGTCTGCCTGGGAGACCAAAAAGTGAGCGGTACAGCTCATACCGTCAAGATCCATACCGTAAACTGAAAGGCAGTAGTTATAGGTTTTATGCTACAACGCCGTAACATAAAACTCATAACTAAAGTGTTACAAAGTACACTAACATCCATAAACTACCTATTAACCCCTAAACCGAGGCCCTCCTGCATCGCAAACACTAAAATTAAATTATTAACCCCTAATCTGCCGCTCCCGACAACAACGCCACTAGAATAAACATATTAACCCCTAAACCGCCGTACTCCCGCATCGTAAACACTAGTTAAATATTATTAACCCCTAATCTGATGTCCCTAACATCGCCGCAAACCTACATTACTGTTATTAACCCCTAATCTGCTGCCCCCAAAATCGCCACCACTATACTAAAGTTATTAACCCCTAAACCTAAGTCTAACCCTAACACTTTAATGTAATTAAAATAAATCTAAATAAAACCTGCTATTAATAACTAAATAATTCCTATTCAAAACTAAATACTTACCTGTAAAATAAACCCTAAGCTAGCTACAGTATAACTAATAGTTACATTGTACATTGTTTTTATCAGCCAATCAGAATTAAAGGTGAAAAAATCCTGTTGGCTGATGCAATCAGTCAATAGGATTGAGCTTCAATCCTATTGGCTGATCCAATCATCCAATAGGATTGAGCTCACATTCTATTGGCTGATTGGAACAGCCAATAGAATGCGAGCTCAATCCTATTGGCTGATTGTATCAGCCAATAGGATTTTTTCACCTTTAATTCCGATTGGCTGATAGAATTCTATCAGCCAATCGGAATTCAAGGGATGCCATCTTGGATGACGTCCCTTAAAGGAACCTTCATTCTTCAGTCACCGTCGTAAGAAGAGGATGCTCCACGCTGGATGTCTTGAAGATGGAACTGCTTCGCACCGGATGGATGAAGATAGAAGATGCCGTCTGGATGAAGACTTCTGCCGGCTTGGATGAAGACTTCGGCCCACTTGGATGAAGACTTCTCCCGGCTTCGTTGAGGACTTCTTGCCACTTGGATGAAGGCTTCTGCCGCTTCGTTGAGGATGGATGTCGGTACTTCAAAAACTGTAAGTGGATCTTCGGGGGTTAGTGTTAGGTTTTATTAAGGGTTTATTGGGTGGGTTTTATTTTTAGATTAGGGTTTGGGCGGAAAAAGAGCTAAATGCCCTTTTAAGGGCAATGCCCATACAAATGCCCTTTTCAGGGCAATGGGAGCTTAGGTTTTTTAGATAGGTTTTTATTTGGGGGGTTGGTTGTGTGGGTGGTGGGTTTTACTTTTGGGGGGTTGTTTGTATTTTTTTTACAGGTAAAAGAGCTGATTTCTTTAGGGCAATGCCCCACAAAAGGCCCTTTTAAGGGCTATTGGCAGTTTAGTTTAGGCTAGGGTTTTTTTTTTATTTTGGGGGGGCTTTTTTATTTTGATAGGGCTATTAGATTAGGTGTAATTAGTTTAAATATTTGATCTTTTTTTGTGTAATTTAGTGTTTGTTTTTTTGTAATTTAGTTAGTTGTATTTAATTAATGTAATTTATTTAATTGTAGTGTAAGGTTAGGTGTTAGTGTAAGACAGGTTAGGTTTTATTTTACAGGTAAATTTGTATTTATTTTAGCTAGGCAGCTAGTAAATAGTTAATACTAACTAGTCTACCTAGTTAAAATAAATACAAACTTAGCTGTGAAATAAAATAAAATCTAAGATAGCTACAATGTAACTATTAGTTATATTGTAGCTAGCTTAGGGTTTATTTTATAGGTAATTATTTAGTTTTAAATAGGAATTATTTAGTTATTAATAGTAGGTTTTATTTAGATTTATTTTAATTACATTAAAGTTAGTGGGTGTTAGGGTTAGGTTTAGGGGTTAATAACTTTAGTATAGTGGCGGCGACGTTGGAGGCTGCAGATTAGGGGTTAATAAGTGTAGGTAGGTGGCGGCGACATTGGGTGCGGCAGATTAGGGGTTAATAAGTGTAGGTAGGTGGCGGCAATGTCGGGGCGGCAGATTAGGGGTTAATAATTGTAATGTAGGTGGCGGCAACATTGGGGGCGGCAGATTAGGGGTTAATAAGTGTAGGTAGGTGGCGGCAACATTGGGGGCGGCAGATTAGGGGTTAATAACTGTATGTAGGTGGCAGCGGTGTCATGGGCGGCAGATTAGGGGTTAATAAGTATAATGTAGATGGTGGCGGTGTCGGGGTGGCAGATTAGGGGTTAATAAGTGTAATGTAGGTGGCGGCGGTGGCGGGGGCGGCAGATTAGGGGTTAATAAGTATAATGTAGGTGGCGGCGGTGTCGGGGGTGGCAGATTAGGGGTTAATAAGTGTAATGCAGGTGTCGGCGATGTCGGGGGCAGCAGATTAGGGGTGTTTAGACTCAGGGTTTATGTTAGGGTGTCAGGTGTAAACATAAATTTTCTTTCCCCATAGGAATCAAAGGGGCTGCGTTACGGAGCTTTACGCTCCTTTATTGAGGTGTTAGGCTTTTTTTTAGCCTGCTCTCCCCATTGATGTCTTTGGGGAAATCGTGCACGATCACGTAAAACCAGCTCAAAGCAGCGCTGGTATTGGAGTGCGGTATGGAGCTCAATTTTTGCTTTACGCTGCTATATTGCCTGCTAATGTCGGGTTTTTGTAAACCTGTAATAGCAGCATTAGAGGGAGGTGAGCGGTGACAATAACTTGCAAGTTAGCACCGAGCAGCTCTTACCGCAAAACTCGTAATCTAGCCGTATGTTTTTAAATAAAACATTTAAAGTTATATTGTTAACATAAGAAAATAGCCAGAATTCTTCCCAATATGTTCTTTTAGTTTGGAGTCAAACACATATTGGCCCCAATTTATCAAAGTCTGGCGGACCTGATCCGACAGAGCGGATCAGGTCCGCCAGACCTCACTGAATACGGAGAGCAATACGCTCGCCGTATTCAGCATTGCACCAGCAGCTCACAAGAGCTGCTGGTGCAACGCCGCCCCCTGCAGACTCGCTAGCCAATGGGCCACCAGCAGGGGGGTGTCAATCAACCCGATCATACTCGATCGGGTTGATTTCCGGCGATGTCTGTCCGCCTGCTCTGAGCAGGCGGACAGGTTATGGAGCAGCGGTCTTTGTGACCGCTGCTTCATAACTGCTGTTTCTGGCGAGCCTGCAGGCTCGACAGAAACACAGGGCATCAAGCTCCATTCGGAGCTTGATAGATAGGCCCCATTGTCTTTATTCAAGTTCCATGACTTGTGTCATACAGAGAGAATTTGATACTTAGTCTTCTAAAGTTTTCGCTTCATAAATGACATCACCTATGACCTCATCAGACATTTTGAAACAGACAAAAAAAAGAAAGAGAACAAGGGACCATCATATACAATATTTATCAAGTAGCATTTAAAGTAAATATGAACCAAAAAAAGTACTCCCAATTTTTCCACAATCCAAACCATATTAGCTGAGTGTTATCAAGTCTAGTTTCTATGTACCACCAATAGAGCTGTACCCATAGCAGGATACCTCCGCTGATAAGTGGGGCTGTTTGATTATGTTGTTAGTTTTTTGGGGATTTCCTGTTTTTCTTGAATTATAGTTCACCATTGCGGTCTCCCACCTGGCACTAGGTTTGTGCTAGAGGAGGATGTTCTATTAATACATAGTTAGAGATATAGGAAGACAACCATTTAATGACTGTGTTACAAATGCCAAAAAAAATGGAGGGCTTGGAGCTGAAAATGGTAGTAAATAGTATCAAAGGCTGTAGAATGCTTGTGAAGGATTAATAAGGAGAAAATGTTTTTAGACTTGGCTGTGAGCAGATCATTTGTCACCTTGGTCATACCAATTTCTGTGGAGTGGTAAATAGAATTTTATAAGGAATTGTGAATACTTTTGTCTACAAGCATTTTAAGAAGTTTTGTGGTGAGAGGGATTAGAGCTATAGAGCGTCAGTTGAAGGGGGAATCGGTCAACTGTAGATTTCTTACGGACAGGAGTGACAAGTGCATATTTAAAGAGACATGAAACACTTTGTCTTACAGTATATTGTAAGATATTGCGTAGTTAGATAAAAACGTTGCAATATACTATTATTTATTTTGTGTCCTATTACTGTATTTTAACTCTGGATATTGTGGGTTTTCCAATGCCCAGGAGAATTAGAAGATTGGGTGCCTGAATTTAAAAGGCAGCCTTTGTTTAATTACTATTTTATCTGTTCCTAATTCACCTTGGCATATATGATAAGAAGTTATAAAGCAATACTGTTAAAAAAATGAAAATTCTGATATTTAAGAAGTCTGGATTGGCTCCTCCAAAATATGATAACAAGTGTGGGTAGTTATAGCCATTGAAAAATAGTTGCAGCAATTCATTTAGAAAGCTGTTTTACTCGGCTGATATGGTATTTTATTGCAAGACAATAAAACAGTTGTGTAATTCCAACAGGTTATTCATGTCTCTTTAAGATATGATGTAAAAGTACTTGTTTATAGCACAGAGAGGTAGGGCTGAGCAGAGGAGAACTTTACAAGTTGAGAATAAATTATATGGTTAGGAGAAAGCATTCATAAAATAGTACTACTTCTTAATTTGGGTGTAGATGGGTAGCAGCTGTGAGTACATTTATAATTTTTTAGAAACATTTTAGCAAGTAAACTTTCCAAGGCTACTGGATTTATCAAGCAAGGGTCAGAGGGCAGAAAGTAGGGTAACAAGGCAGCAATTTCATCAATAATGTCATCAATAAATTGTGTTAGTGACTTTGATGTATGTGTTTTATCTGAGGGAAGAAATGGGAGGTATGCATTGTATCTAAGGAAAGAAATGGAGGTATGCGTTGATTGTGAATTAAGAAACGGCAGGTATGTGTTGCCTGTGAGGGAAGAAACACGGAAGGTATGCTTGTATGTGGGGGAAGAAATGGTAGGTATGTATTTTTATCTGAGGGAAGATATCGCAGGAATGTGTTGTATTTATGGGAAGAAATGGGAGATATGCATTGTATGTGAGGGAAGAAATGGGAGGTATGTGTTATATGTGAGGGAAGAAATTGGAGGTATGTGTTATATGTGAGGGAAGAAATAGGAGGTATGTGTTATATGTGAGGGAAGAAATGGGAGGTATGTGTTATATGTAAGGGAAGAAATTGCAATTATGTGTTATATGTGAGGGAAGAAATAGGAGGTATGTGTTATATGTGAGGGAAGAAATAGGAGGTATGTGTTATATGTGAGGGAAGAAATAGGAGGTATGTGTTATATGTGAGGGAAGAAATAGGAGGTATGTGTTATATGTGAGGGAAGAAATGGGAGGTATGTGTTATATGTGAGGGAAGAAATGGGAGGTATGTGTTATATGTGAGGGAAGAAATAGGAGGTATGTGTTATATGTGAGGGAAGAAATAGGAGGTATGTGTTATATGTGAGGGAAGAAATGGGAGGTATGTGTTATATGTGAGGGAAGAAATGTGAGGCATGTGTTGTATTGTGAGGGACAAATTAGGACAGTGGAGAAAGTGTGTAATGTTGGTACTACCTCCTCATTGTCTGTGACTGAGGGAGAGACCACTAGATGAGAGACAAAGGTGAAATTGGAGATAAATTTGTTAGTAAGAATTCCACTGATGGGAAAGCTCTGGGGACGGCTTCTGTACATGCATCACACCGGAAGTGACGCAAGGACCATGCTGCAGTAGTCGGAGAGAGTACCCACGCTGCTCACATGTGGCAGGACACAGCTCCCAAGTTCGCACCAAGCCTTGTGCTTGCTGTCATAAGACCTACATCAGCTTATCCTGTGGCCTAGGAGGGGTAGGCTGAGAAGCCAACCAGAAGCCGACTGGATTCGGCACTTGGAACAATGGACTCAGCTGCCCGGAGTCCGGACAGGGTAAAGAAGGAGCGTTCCAAAGAGGTGTTTCCCTAAGCGGAGGTGGTACGACGGTAGGTAGCGGCGCCACGGCACTACACTACTATAGCCTACTGAGTCGGCGATACCATCGCCCCCTTGCAGTCCCGGATCTGGAGGCTAAACCAGGCTGCCTCTAAGCGGCAATTATGCTTGATGTCATTGAGGGAAGCCAGGCTCAAGTTAAGAGCTCCTGGAATTGGATCGAAAAGACTGCATCCAAGTGGGAAGCACACACTTTTGCCTTATATGCCTGATTGGTCCAAGGCACGTTTTCTGCTGCTTTCATCAGCTTTAAGCAGCTTTCTTTGGCTGCGTTCATCCATATTTAAACAGCGAGTTCATCAAGTCTGAATCTGCAGGAGGTGGGGGCAAAGAGCTTGCTGATTTACAACTGTGAGTACATTTATTTGTTTTTTTTCAAAAGAAAAAGTAACTGGGTAACCAGGCAAGACGTAACGGCATAACTATGGCTGGAGGATTTTGCCCTGTGTTTGTACACAGTTTAAAGACATGCCCCCAGCTTGTTGTTTGAATATTCTTATATTTGCTTAACCGCTGCATGATATCAGTGAAGCTAACTCCAGTAAATGGTCAAAAGAAGAAGAGAAGGGAGAAAAAAAAGAGAAGAAAAGAAAAAGGGGATTAATTTATGAGTTGCAATACTTAACAGAGAAAACTTCTTGCACTCCATGTATAGCCTCAAAGTTTGTTTTGTAAGAGGCCCCCTAAGATGAAGTACTCTCTAATGTATTCTGAGTTTTGTTGGTTACAATAAGTTTGAGAAAAATGTTCAAGTAATTATTTCAGGTCTCTGAGGTAAATACAAATATACAGGTAAACTATTGGCTTTAGTAAAAATAACAAATAGGCTTAAAGTTTAAACTACATTGAAAACTAAGGTTCGAAGATAGAAATGATTATACATAATTCATGATAACTGCATTCTTTATAGCTCCAGATTTAGTCAGATACCGGTTGTTTGTAAATTGTGCTCCTATTAAGAGGCCTTGCAACATGAAATATCCTCTTTGATGTATATTGTGCTTTGTTACTCACAGTAGGAGGCCAATTTATCAAGCTTTGTATGGAGCTTGAGGGCCCGTGTTTCTGGCGAATCTTCAGACCGCTGCTCCATAACCCTGTCCGCCTGCTCTGATGAGGCGGACAGGAATCGCCACTATTCAACCCGATCGAGTACGATCGGGTTGATTGACACCTCCCTGCTGGCAGCCCATTGGCCGCGAGTCTGCAGGGGGCGGCGTTGCACTAGCAGCTCTTATGAGCTGCTGGTGCAATGCTGAATATGGAGAGCGTATTGCTTTCTGCATTCAGCGATGTCTGTCGGACCTGTTATGACCTCATCCAAAGCAGGCCCTCTAAATATGCCACCCAAATCCAAAAATACTAGAGGTAAAGATAGAAAACCTAAAACGAATACTAGCATGCAGCTGGACAATCCTCTGGACCTTTCTGACACTCACATGTCGGGACTACCTTTCTGACACTCACATGTCGGGACTACCTTTCTGACACTCACATGTCGGGACTACCTTTCTGACACTCACATGTCGGGACTAGGCTCTCAATCCTTAGCAAAAGAAATATCAGACTTGATAGCACCCGAATTTGAGGCTTTAAAACAGGAATTGGAATTTATCCGCCCCCAACTTAACAAACTAACTCAGAACTTATCTCAATTAAATGGGGATGTGCAACAGTTTAATAAAAGACTGACAGTTAGATTAGGTGTTATGTGCGCTATAGGGAATTTAACGAACACAACAAAAGTTGCGTTATTTCACCCTCCATAGCGCTACCAATACAAGTTTTGAAACAGCCGGCTTGTGCGTGCAATATGGTTTGCATTGAGCTCAATACCGCACAAAATATAAGCGCTGTTTTGACGTGCTCGTGCACGCTTTCCCCATAGACATCAATGGGGAGAGCGGGTTAGAAAAAACCTAACACCTGTGATCGCGGAATGAAAAGCTCTGTAACGTAGCCCTATTGATGTCTATGGGGACAAAAACGTTAAAACCTAACACCCTAACATAAACCCTAAGTCTAAACACCCCTAATTTGCTGCCCCCGACATCGCCGACACCTACATAATGTTATTAACCCCTACTCTGCCGCTCCCGATATCGCCGCCACCTAAAAAAATCTATTAACCCCTAATCTGCCGCTCCCGATATTGCTGCCACTATAAGTTAATAACCCCTATTCCCTTGCAGCCCAACATCGCCCACACTGTAATAAATCTATTAACCCCTATTCCGCCGCTCCCGGACATCACCGCCACTAAATAAAGCTATTAACCCCTAAACTTCTGGCCTCTAACATCACTACCACTAAATAAACCTATTAACCCCTAAACCTCCAGCCCCCACATCTCAACAACCTAAATTAAACTATTAAACTCTAAACCTAACCCTAGCCCTAACTCTAACACCCCCTAACTTTAACATAATTAAAATAGAGCTAAATTAAAGTTACAATTATTAACTAAATAATACCTATTTAAAACTAAATACATACTTACCTGTAAAATACAACCTTGCTAGCTACAATATAACTAAGAGATATATTGTAGCTAGCTTAGGTTTTATTTTTATTTCACAGGTAAGTTTGTATTTATTTTAACTATGTAGACTAGTTAGTAAATAGTTATTAACTATTTACTAGGAGTCTGTGAAAGGATCACAAAGAAAGAGGGTGCATCCTAGTGCAGCACTGCGAGAAAGGTAAAATAGCAAATCTTGTGATATAATATATACTCACAAACGAAGCAGCACCAATGTGCTAATTGAAACAGGATGGGGAATCACAGTGACCCAGCTACACTGATCCTGCAGCATCATGATGGGATCCAGGATATCCAAGCAATGAGGTGGAAAGGATAGGCTCAGGCTTCCATAAAAAACAGCATATTTATTAAAATGAATAATAAAAACAGATTGGTTTATAGACTTGACCCAAAGTGTAAAAACAAATGTTGAGACAGATCGCAACACATTTCTCAGCCCAACTGGCTGTTTCCTCAGGCATCTATCAGATAGATGCCTGAGGAAACAGCCAGTTGGGCTGAGAAACGCGTTGCGATCTGTCTCAACATTTGTTTTTACACTTTGGGTCAAGTCTATAAATATTTTTTTAATATGTATTTCAGTTTTCTTTAATTGGTAGTTAGTTTAATTTTAGTTTAATAGTTATATTAGTTTAATTGTTAGTTTAAACTTAGTTTTTTTAATTTGACAAGTAAGTTTTAATTTAATTGAAAGAATTCTATCAGCCAATCAGAATTCAAGGGACGCCATCTTGATGGCGTCATTTAAAGGAGAATTAATTGTTCAAGAAGACGTCGATTGAAGAGGATGCTCCATGCCAGATGTCTTGAAGATGGAGCCACTCCGCACCGGATGGATGAAGATAGAAGATGCAATGCCGTCTGGATGAAAACTTCTGCCGGCTTGGATGAAGACTTCGGCCCGCTTGGATGAAGACTTCTGCCGGCTTCAATGAGGACCTCTGCCGCTTCATTGAGGATGGATGTCGGGTCTTCAAAAACTGTAAGTGGATCTTCGGGGGTTAGTGTTAGGTTTTTTAAGGATTTATTGGGTGGGTTTTATTTTTAAATTAGGGTTTGGATGGAAAAAGAGCTAAATGCCCTTTTACGGGCAATGCCCATACAAATGCCCCTTTCAGGGCAATGGGGAGCTTAGTTGTTTTTAGTTAGTATTTTATTTGGGGGGGTTGGTTGGTTTTACTGTTGAAGGGGTGTTTGTATTTTATTTTACAGGTAAAAGAGCTGATTTCTTTGGGGCAATGTCCCGAAAAAGGCCCGTTTAAGGGCTATTGGCAGTTTAGTTTAGGCTAGGGTTTTTTTTATTTTGGGGGGGCTTTTTTATTTTGATAGGGCTATTAGATTAGGTGTAATTAGTTTAAATATTTGATCATTTCTTTTTTATTTTGTGTAATTTAGTGTTTTGTTTTTTTTGTAATTTAGTTAATTGTATTTAATTAATGTAATTTATTTAATTGTAGTGTAAGGTTAGGTGTTAGTGTAAGACAGGTTAGGTTTTATTTTACAGGTAAATTTGTATTTATTTTATCTAGGTAGTTAGTAAATAGTTAATAACTATTTACTAACTAGTTTACCTAGTTAAAATAAATACAAACTTGCCTGTGAAATAAAAATAAAACCTAAGATAGCTACAATGTAACTATTAGTTATATTGTAGCTAGCTTAGGATTTATTTTACAGGTAAGTATTTAGTTTTAAATAGGAATTATTTAGTTATTAAAAGTAATTTATATTTAGATTTATTTTAATTACATTAAAGTTAGTGGGTGCTAGGGTTAGACTTAGGGTTAGGTTTAGGGGTTAATACCTTTATTATAGTGGCGGCGACGTTGGGGGCGGCAGATTATGGGTTAATAAGTGTAGGTAGGTGGCAGTGATGTCGGGGCGGCAGATTAGGGGTTAATAACTGTAATGTAGGTGGCAGCGACATTGGGGGCGGCAGATTAGGGGTTAATATAACTGTAATGCAGGTTGCGGCGATGTTAGGGACAGCAGATTAGGGGTTAATAATATTTAACTAGTGTTTGCGATGCGGGAGTGCAGCGGTTTTGGGGTTAATATGTTTATTAGGGGTTAATAATTGTATTTTAGTGTTTGCGATGCGGGAGGGCCCCGGTTTAGGGATTAATAGGTAGTTTATGGGTGTTAGTGTACTTTTTAGCACTTTAGTTATGAGTTTTATTTTACGGCGTTGTAGCGTAAAACCCATAACTACTGACTTTCAGTTTACGGTATGGATCTTGACGGTATTGGCTGTACCGCTAACTTTTTGGCCTCCCAGGCAAACTCGTAATACCGGCTCAAAGGAAGTCCCATTGAAAAAGGACTTTTTGAAAGCTGCAGTAGTTACGTTGCGTTACGGCCAAAAAAGTGTGCGGTGCAGCTAAACCTGCAAGACTCGTAATACCAGCGGTAGTGAAATAGAGCCTTAACGCTGCTTTTTCACTCATACCGCAAAACTCGTAATCTATGTTAGTATGTCAATTTCTGCTCTTCCTGTGTTCTCTTTTCCCCCTTTTTTTTTACCCTACCCCCTCATAAGTATTATATCAAATCTCCTTCCTTATTTGAGATCCCGATGCATGGATAGAATATGATTTTAATAAATCTGGTTTCTTTGAATAATAGAGGCTTGGTGACCCCAATTAAAAGAAAACTGATTTTGAAACATATTAGAAGCTTGAAAGCTCAAATAGCGTTCTTGCAAGAAACATATCTTCGAGTTAAAGAGATAGCCAAACTAAAATCAAGTTGGGTAGGAGAAGTTATTGCTATGTCGGGCACAAACAGGTAAAAAGGGGTAGCTATATTATTACACAAAGGGCTTAAGTATGAAATAATTAGTAAAGATATAGATTCAGATGATAGATACATTATAATTCAAATTCAAATGGGAAACCAAAGACTCATACTCTGCAATACATATGGTCCTAATGCGCCAAATAAATTATTCTGGCATAAAATTACAAAAAAACCTTATAGAATATACACAGAGTAAACTCATTGTAGGGGGAGATTTTTATCTAATTGCCCAGTTACCAATTGATAGAACAGGTGGAAAAAACCCATATGGAATACATCATGGGGGAATTAAAATCCTCAAGAAATTCAGGTTCTGTCTAAATTTAAAGACATTTGGATGATTCAGAATCCTGATCAGAGAGAATATACCTGTGAGTCCAAAACTTACAAGTCCTTTTCTAGGATCGATATGTTTTTAATAAATGAAAAAATGCTGGGGGGGGCATATTTATCAAGCTCCATATAGAGCTTGAGGCCCCTTGTTTCAAGAAGTTCTGAAGCAGCAGTCTTCATAACGTGCCTGCCTACTCTGAGGCAGCGGACAGAAATCACCCCGTTCGAATCAACACGATCGAATGCTGTCGGCATTTATGGATGGGCAGCGATGTGCAGCGGACATGATACGTTACTTCGTATCATGTCAGCTTGCAGATTGTTAAATATGCCCCTGGGTCTGAATTTAAAAGCTACTATTAATCCAATATTAATATCTGATCATGCCCCAATATCCTTAAATATTCCACTTAGGCCTTTGAAACCTCAATCTAATAAGTTTATTTTTCCAAAGTATCTACTTTCAAATATTAAGTTCAGCAATTGGTTACAGAATGTTTGGTTACAATTTAAAACTTTTAATGAGAACTCTGTCTCGAACCCAGAAAGATATTGGGAAGCGTCAAAAGCTGTGTTAAGAGGAGAAATTAAGAATTATTTATGTCAATGGAGAAAAAAATCTAATGCAAGAAGTATTCAGTTAGCAAACCCATTACGTAATGCATATAATATATGTCAATTAAATCCTGTAAAAATCAACTGGGACAAATGTGTCCAGGCAAAAAAGGAAAGGGAAATACACCTAACACAGACAGTAACCCAAGAGACGGTAAAGGCTAGTGCTAAATTTTATAGATGTGGAGGTAAGACAGGCAAATACCTAGCAAACACGATTAAACAGGTGAGAGGAACTAACGTAATAGAAGCTATCATTAATAAAGGGGCAAGATTCACAGAAAATGAAGAAATAATTTCTAAATTTGTATATTATTAAAAAAAACATATACAAAGAAGACAAAATCGATAAACAAAAAAAGAAACTGTTTTGGGAAGAATGCTCACTCCCCCAACTAGAGGCTGACAAATTACAACAATTAAATAGACTAATAGAACTAGAGGAAGTAAATTTACCAATCAAAAAAGCTTTGTTGAATAAAGCAGCAGGCCCTGATAACCTTCCCTCTGAATATTATAAGATCTAAGAATATAAGATCCTAGTAAACCAAATTAATAGTGATGTCGCGAATAGTTTGCTGGCGAATAGTTCATGGCAAACATAGCATGTTCGCGTTCGCCGCTGCGGGCGAACATATGCGATGTTCGATCCGCCCCCTATTCATCATCATATAGTAAACTTTGACCCTGTATCTCACAGTCTGCAGACACATTCCAGCCAATCACCTCCCAGCTCCTGAACAGCAGCCATTTTAGATTCATTCGGAAGCTGCATTGTTAGTGAGAGGAGGGACAGTGTAGCTGCTGGTGATTTAATAGAGAAATCGATAGCTAGGCTAGTGTATTTAGTGTCCACTACAGTCCTGAAGGACTCATCTGATCTCTGCTGTAAGCACAGCACCCCAAAAAGCCATCATTTTTTTTTCCCTGTGTAATCTAATTGAAGTTGCCTGCCAAGCCACTTGCCCAGTGCCACCACTCATATCTGGTGTAACAGTAGTGTAATTGACTGTGAAACATCAGTCTGCTAGTGTAATCTAATTGCAGTTGCCTGCCTGCCAGTGTGTGTGCCAGGCCCACTTGCCCAGTGCCACCACTCATATCTGGTGTAACAGTAGTGTTAATTTAAAAAAAAAAAACTTTTTTGACTGCGAAACATCAGTCTGCTAGTGTAATCTAATTGCAGTTGCCTGCCTTCCAGCGTATGTGCCAGGCCCACTTGCCCAGTGCCCCACCACTCATATCTGGTGTAACAGTAGTGTAAATTTAAAAAAAAAACTTTTTTGACTGTGAAACATCGGTCTGCTAGTATAATCTAATTGCAGTTGCCTGCCTGCCAGCGTGTGTGCCAGACCCTCTTCCCCAGTGCCACACCACTCATATATGGTGTAACAGTAGTGAAAATTTAAAAAAAAAAAATTTTGACTGTGAAACATCAGTCTGCTAGTGTAATCTAATTGCAGTTGCCTGCCTGCCAGCTTGTGTGCCAGACCCACTTGCCCAGTGCCACACCACTCATATCTGGTGTAACAGTAGTGTAAATTAAAAAAAAAAAAAAACTTTTTTGACTGTGAAACATCAGTCTGCTTGTGTAATCTAATTGCAGTTGCCTGCCTGCCAGCGTGTGTGCCAGGCTCACTTGGCCAGTGCCACCACTCATATCTGGTGTAACAGTAGTGTAAATTTAAAAAAAAAAAAACTTTTTTGACTGTGAAACATCAGTCTGCTAGTGTAATCTAATTGCAGTTGCCTGCCTGCCTGCCAGCGTGTGTGCCAGACCCACTTGCCCAGTGTCACACCACTCATATCTGGTATAACAGTAGTGTAAATTTAAAAAAAAAAAAACTTTTTGACTGTGAAACATCAGTCTGCTAGTGTAATCTAATTGCAGTTGCCTGCCTGCCAGCGTGTGTGCCACACCCACTTGCCCGGTGCCACACAACTCATATCTGGTGTAACAGTAGTGTAAATTTTAAAAAAAAAACTTTTTTGACTGTGAAACATCAGTCTGCTAGTGTAATCTAATTGCAGTTGCCTGCCTTCCAGCGTGTGTGCCAGACCCACTTGCCCAGTGCCACACCACTCATATCTGGTGTAACAGTAGTGTAAATTTAAAAAAAAAAACTTTTTTGACTGTGAAACATCAGTCCAGTCTGCTAGTGTAATTTAATTGCAGTTGCCTGCCTGCCAGTGTGTGTGCCAGGCCTACTTGCCCAGTGCCCCCACTCATATCTGGTGTAACAGTAGTGTAAATTTAAAAAAAAAAAAACTTTTTTGACTGTGAAACATCAGTCTGCTAGTGTAATCTAATTGCAGTTGCCTGCCTGCCAGCGTGTGTGCCAGACCCACTTGCCCAGTGCCACACCACTCATATCTGGTGTAACAGTAGTGTAAATTTAAAAAAAAAAAACTTTTTTGACTGTGAAACATCAGTCTGCTAGTGTAATCGAATTGCAGTTGCCTGCCTGCCAGCGTGTGTGCCAGGCCCACTTGCCCAGTGCCACCACTCATATCTGGTGTAACAGTAGTGTAAATTTAAAAAGAAAAACTTTTTTGACCATGAAACATCAGTCTGCTTGTGTAATCTAATTGCAGTTGCCTGCCTGCCAGCGTGTGTCCCAGGCTCACTTGCCCAGTGCCACCACTCATATCTGGTGTAACAGTAGTGTAAATTTAAAAAAAAAAACTTTTTTGACTGTGAAACATCAGTCTGCTAGTGTAATCTAATTGCAGTTGCCTGCCTGCCAGCGTGTATGCCAGACCCACTTGCCCAGTGCCACACCACTCATATCTGGTGTAACAGTAGTGTAAATTTAAAAAAAAAACTTTTTTGACTGTGAAACATCAGTCTGCTAGTGTAATCTAATTGCAGTTGCCTGCCTGCCAGTGTGTGTGCCAGACCCACTTGCCCAGTGCCACACCACTCATATCTGGTGTAACAGTAGTGTAAATTTAAAAAAAAAACTTTTTTGACTGTGAAACATCAGTCTGCTAGTGTAATCTAATTGCAGTTGCCTGCCTTCCAGCGTGTGTGCCAGACCCACTTGCCCAGTGCCACACCACTCATATCTGGTGTAACAGTAGTGTAAATTTAAAAAAAAAATTTTGACTGTGAAACATCAGTCTGCTAGTGTAATCGAATTGCAGTTGCCTGCCTGCCAGCGTGTGTGCCAGACCCACTTGCCCAGTGCCACACCACTCATATCTGGTGTAACAGTAGTGTAAATTTAAAAAAAAAAACTTTTTTGACTGTGAAACATCAGTCTGCTAGTGTAATCGAATTGCAGTTGCCTGCCTGCCAGCGTGTGTGCCAGGCCCACTTGCCCAGTGCCACCACTCATATCTGGTGTAACAGTAGTGTAAATTTAAAAAGAAAAACTTTTTTGACCATGAAACATCAGTCTGCTTGTGTAATCTAATTGCAGTTGCCTGCCTGCCAGCATGTGTGCCAGGCTCACTTGCCCAGTGCCACCACTCATATCTGGTGTAACAGTAGTGTAAATTTAAAAAAAAAAACTTTTTTGACTGTGAAACATCAGTCTGCTAGTGTAATCTAATTGCAGTTGCCTGCCTGCCAGCGTGTATGCCAGACCCACTTGCCCAGTGCCACACCACTCATATCTGGTGTAACAGTAGTGTAAATTTTTTAAAAAAACTTTTTTGACTGTGAAACATCAGTCTGCTAGTGTAATCTAATTGCAGTTGCCTGCCTGCCAGCGTGTGTGCCAGACCCACTTGCCCAGTGCCACACCACTCATATCTGGTGTAACAGTAGTGTAAATTTAAAAAAAAAACTTTTTTGACTGTGAAACATCAGTCTGCTAGTGTAATCTAATTGCAGTTGCCTGCCTTCCAGCGTGTGTGCCAGACCCACTTGCCCAGTGCCACACCACTCATATCTGGTGTAACAGTAGTGTAAATTTAAAAAAAAACAAAACTTTTTTGACTGTGAAACATCAGTCCAGTCTGCTAGTGTAATTTAATTGCAGTTGCCTGCCTGCCAGCGTGTGTGCCAGGCCTACTTGCCCAGTGCCCCCACTCATATCTAGTGTAACAGTAGTGTAAATTTAAAAAAAACAAACTTTTTTGACTGTGAAACATCAGTCTGCTAGTGTAATCTAATTGCAGTTGCCTGCCTGCCAGCGTGTGTGCCAGACCCACTTGCCCAGTGCCACACCACTCATATCTGGTGTAACAGTAGTGTAAATTTAAAAAAAAAACTTTTTTGACTGTGAAACATCAGTCTGCTAGTGTAATCTAATTGCAGTTGCCTGCCTGCCAGCGTGTGTGCCAGACCCACTTGCCCAGTGCCACACCACTCATATCTGGTGTAACAGTAGTGTAAATTTAAAAAAAAAAATTTTTTGACTGTGAAACATCAGTCCAGTCTGCTAGTGTAATTTAATTGCAGTTGCCTGCCTGCCAGCGTGTGTGCCAGGCCCACTTGCCCAGTGCCCCCACTCATATCTGGTGTAACAGTAGTGTAAATTTTTAAAAAAAAAACTTTTTTGACTGTGAAACATCAGTCAGCTTGTGTAATCTAATTGCAGTTGCCTGCCTGCCAGCGTGTGTGCCAGGCCCAATTGCCCAGTGCCACCACTCATATCTAGTGTAACAGTAGTGTAAATTTAAAAAAAAAAACTTTTTCGACTGTGAAACATCAGTCTGCTAGTGTGTGTGCCAGGCCCACTTGCCCAGTGCCACCACTCATATCTGGTGTAACAGTAGTGTAAATTAAAAAAAAAAACTTTTTTGACTGTGAAACATCAGTCTGCTAGTGTAATCTAATTGCAGTTGCCTGCCTGCCAGCGTGTGTGCCAGGCCCACTTGCCCAGTGCCACCACTCATATCTGGTGTAACAGTAGTGTAAATTAAAAAAAAAAACTTTTTCGACTGTGAAACATCAGTCTGCTAGTGTAATCTAATTGCAGTTGCCTGCCAGCGTGTGTGCCAGGCCCACTTGCTCAGTGCCACCACTCATATCTGGTGTAACAGTAGTGTAAATTTAAAAAAAAAAAAACTTTTTTGACTGTGAAACATCAGTCTGCTAGTGTAATCTAATTGCAGTTGCCTGCCTGCCAGCGTGTGTGCCAGGCTCACAGCGTATACTGTGCCCACTTGCCCAGTGCCCCCACTCATATCTCGTGTAACAGTAGTGTAAATTAAAAAAAAAAAAAATCTTTTTTGACTGTGAAACATCAGTCTGCTTGTGTAATCTAATTTCAGTTGCCTGCCTGCCAGCGTGTGTGCCAGGCTCACAGCATATACTGTGCCCACTTGCCCAGTGCCACCACTCATATCTGGTGTAAAAGTAGTGTAAACTTAAAAATAAAAAAAATTTTGGACTGTGAAACATCAGTCTTCTTTTTTGTGTCAGGCTCACAGCATATACTGTGCCCACTTGCCCAGTGCCACCACTCAGATCTTGTTTAATAGTAGTGTAAGTGTACATTTAAAAAAAAATGACAGGCAGAGGCAGGCCACCCCGCAGGTGCCGTCGTGGTCGTGGTGCTGTGATTCCCTTTGGCACTAGAATAATGCCCAGTGTTCAGAGGCCACGTCCCATGAACTCGAAAAGTTCTGAGGAGGACATAGTTTACTTTATAACACAGGACACCCAATCTTCTATAGCTTCCGCTCCGAACCTTGACGCACCATCCTCCTCCAGCTTATCTTTGGGCACCTCTCAAGTTACCACTCACCCGCCTGCCGCCACCACCAACACTAGCACCACAGCTGCTTCACTTGATCTGTCAGAGGAGTTTTTTACACATCAGTTGGAAGAAATGAGTGATGCGCAACCATCATTAACAGAGGATGTAGATAACAGTGATATGTCTCAGTCAGGCAGCATTACAGACATGGACGTACGGTGTGATGATGATGATGTTGTACCCGCTGCTGCTTCCTTTGTTGATTTGTCAGATACAAGTGAAGCGGTTGATGATGACGATGCATCCGTGGATGTCATGTGGGTGCCCACTAGAAGAGAAGAAGAACAGGGGGAAAGTTCAGATGGGGAGACAGAGAGGAGGAGGAGGAGATGAGCTGGAAGCAGGGGGAGGTCATAGCAAGGAGCTAGTGGCACAGTCAGACAGCATGCATCGGCACTTGGGGTCAGCCAGACAGCACGCCAATCAACGCATGCTGTTGCCACCACCAGAATGCCGTCATCACAGAGCTCAGCACTGTGGCATTTTTTTTGTGTGTCTGCCTCTGACAACATCGATGCCATTTGCAACCTGTGCCAAAAGAAACTGAGTCGTGGGAAGTCCAACACCCACCTAGGTACAACTGCTTTGCGAAGGCACATGATCGCACATCACAAACGCTTATGGGATCAACACATGAGTAGAAGCAGCACACAAACTCAAAGCCGCCATCCTCCTCCTGGTCCAGCATCTTCAGCCACCTCAACCACTGCTGTCCTCCTTGCCCCCTCTCAATCATCCGCCACTCCGTCTCTCTTCCGGAGCAGTTCCTGCTCGTCTGCCCACAGTCAGGTGTCTTTTAAGGACATGTTTGAGCGTAAGAAGCCAATGTCACAAAGTCACCCCCTTGCCCGGCGTCTGACAGCTGGCTTGTCTGAACTCTTAGCCCACCAGCTTTTACCATACAAGCTGGTGGAGTCTGAGGCGTTCAAAAAATTTGTAGCTATTGGGACACCGCAGTGGAAGGTACCCGGCCGAAATTTCTTTGCACAAAAGGCAATCCCCAACCTGTACTCGATTGTGCGAAAGGAAGTAATGGCATGTCTGGCACACAGTGTTGGGGCAAGGGTCCATATGACCACTGATAGCTGGTCTGCAAAGCATGGTCAGGGCAGGTATATCACCTACACTGCGCACTGGGTAAACCTGCCGACGGCTGCCAAGCATGGAATGCGTGGCTCTGCAGAGGAGGAGTTGGTGACACCGCCACGACTTGCAGGCAGGCCTGCTGCCACCTCCTCTACTCCTCCTACTCCATCCTCTTCCATAACCTCCTCGGCTGAGTCCTCTTCTGCTGCTGCATCTTGCTCCACATCAACAGCACCCCCCCAGCTCCGCAGGTACTATTCCACATCTCGGATACGGCAGTGTCATGCCGTCTTGGGGTTGACTTGCCTGAAAGCAGAGAGTCACACCGGACCAGCACTCCTGTCCACCCTGAATGCACAGGTGGATCAGTGGCTGACTCCGCACCAACTGGAGAGCGGCAAAGTGGTTTCTGACAGCGGAAGTAATTTGGTGGCGGCATTGAAATTGGGCAAGTTGACACATGTGCCGTGCATGGCACATGTGTGTAATCTGATCATACAACGCTTTGTGTATAAGTACCCAGGCTTACAGGATGTCCTGAAGCAGGCCAGGAAGGTGTGTGGCCATTTGAGGCATTCCTACACGGCCATGGCGCACTTTTCCGATATCCAGCGGTGAAACAACATGCCAGTGAGGCGCTTGATTTGCGATAGCCCGACACGTTGGAATTCAACACTCCTAATGTTCGACCGCCTGCTCCAACAAGAAAAAGCCGTTAACAAGTATATGTATGACCGGGGTGCTAGGACAGCCTCTGCTGGGCTGGGAATTTCTTTGCCACGTTACTGGTCGCTCATGCGCAATGCCTGTAGGCTCATGCGTCCTTTTGAGGAGGTGACAAACCTAGTCAGTCGCACCGAAGGCACCATCAGCGACATCATACCATTTGTTTTCTTCCTGGAGCGTGCCCTGCGAAGAGTGCTGGATCAGGCCATAGATGAGCATGAAGAGGAAGAGTTGTGGTCACCATCACCACCAGAAACAGCCTTATCAGCATCGCTTGCTGGACCTGCGGCAACGCTGGAAGAGGATTGTGAGGAAGAGGAGTCAGAGGAGGAATGTGCCTTTGAGGAGGAGGAGGAGGAAGACCAACCACAACAGGCATCCCAGGGTGCTCGTTGTCACCTATCTGGTACCCGTGGTGTTGTACATGGCTGGGGGGAAGAAGATACCTTCAGTGAGATCACTGAGGACGAGGAACGGGACATGAGTAGCTCGGCATCCAACCTTGTGCAAATGGAGTCTTTCATGCTGTCGTGCCTGTTGAGGGACCCTCGTATAAAAAAGCTGAAGGAGAACGACCTGTACTGGGTGTCCATGCTACTAGACCCCCGGTATAAGCATAAAGTGTCTGAAATGTTACCGAATTACCTCAAGTCAGAAAAGATGCAGCAGTTCCAAAATAAATTAAAAAGTATGCTTTACACAGCAATTAAGGGTGATGTCACGGCACAATGGGAATCTAACAGGGGAAGAGGTGAAAGTAATCCTCCCACTCCCACGACCACGCTGTCAAGGACAGGACACCTAACAGATGTGTTGTTGATGGAGGACATGCAGAGCTTTTTAACTCCTATGCATCACCACAGCCCTTCGTGGTCCACCCTCAGAGAACGACTCGACCGACAGGTAGCAGACTACCTCGCCTTAACTGCAGATCTTGACACTCTGAGGAGCGATGAACCCCTTGACTACTGGGTGTGCAGGCTTGACCTGTGGCCTGAGCTATCCCAATTTGCAATAGAACTTCTGGCCTGCCCAGCTTCAAGTGTCATGTCAGAAAGGACCTTCAGTGCAGCAGGAGGTATTGTCACTGAGAAGAGAAGTCGCTTAGGTCAAAAAAGTCTAGATTACCTCACCTTTATTAAGATGAATGAGGGATGGATCCCGAAGGGACTGACATTGGGCGATACATTCGAGTAAAAAAGGCCTGATGAGATGAGCTGCCTTGGGCTAAAAATGGTCCACACGCTGCTGTATTTTATCTTCGAATGCCGGATGACTTGCGTGACTTATCCGCCACCAACTAGGGTTCAAGCCACAATGTTTTAGGTCACTTTCTGCCTGGGAAACAAACATCAATTTTTCTGACCGCTGCTACAGCAGCGGCTGCAACAATACCTAATTGTTCAGGCATGTGTACATGCCTAATTTTTCTGGCCTCTGGTGCTGCACTGTGGCTTCAAAAACCAAACCAAAAAAAGGCACTTAACAGGGATTAAACTGATAGGAATAGTACTACTTAACACACCACTCCTATCTGGTGGTACATTAGATTGCACGCGCAGTGCCCCAAATTTGAAGTAGGAGGACCGACCAAGCATCTTTTTCCATCTCCCGGTTCCTAAAATCCATGCCATATACATGTCCCCTGATAGGGGACGTAACAGGGATTAAACTGATCAGAATTACTTAACACACCACTCATATCTGGTGGCACAGTAGATTGCACGCGCAGTGCCCCATATTTGAAGTAGGAGGACCGACCAAGCATCTTTTTCCATCTCCCGGTTCCTAAAATCCATGCCATATACACGCCCCCTGGCTCCGCAACTGCCTCTAGGAACCTTACCATGGGTAACAGACCGCACGTCTTGTAATTCTCTGTCTTGGAAATTATTTTTCTATTAACTCTATCTATTTATCTATCAAATCGATCTATCTTTCTATCTATCTATCTATCTATCGTATCTATCAAATGTATATTGCATCTATTGATCTATCTATCTAATCTATGTATCTATCTATCTATCTATCTATCTATCAAATCTATCTCGTGGCCGGACTGTTTTGTGACAGCCACTTGTGTTTCGGCCAAATGTCCGTCGGCTAAAAGTCCGGCCACGACCAAGCATCTTTTTCCATCTCCCGGTTCATAAAATCCATGCCATATACACGTCCCCTGATAGGGGACGTAACATGGATTAAACTAATCAGAATAGTACTATTTAACACACCACTCATATCTGGTGGCACAGTAGATTGCATGCGCAGTGCCCCAAATTTGAAGTAGGAGGACCCACCAAGCATCTTATTCTATCTCCCGGTTCATAAAATCCATGCCATATACACGTCCCCTGATAGGGGACGTAACAGGGATTAAACTGATCAGAATTACTTAACACACCACTCATATCTGGTGGCACAGTAGATTGCATGCGCAGTGCCCCAAATTTGAAGTAGGAGGACCGACCAAGCATCTTTTTCCATCTCCCGGTTCCTAAAATCCATGCCATATACACGTCCCCTGATAGGGGGCGTAACAGGTATTAAACTGATAAGAATAGTACTACTTAACACACCACTCATATCTGGTGGCACAGTAGATTGCATGCGCAGTGCCCCAAATTTGAAGTAGGAGGACCCACCAAGCATCTTATTCCATCTCCCGGTTCATAAAATCCATGCCATATACACGTCCCCTGATAGGGGACGTAACAGGGATTAAACTGATCAGAATTACTTAACACACCACTCATATCTGGTGGCACAGTAGATTGCACGCGCAGTGCCCCATATTTGAAGTAGGAGGACCGACCAAGCATCTTTTTCCATCTCCCGGTTCCTAAAATCCATGCCATATACACGCCCCCTGGCGCCGCAACTGCCTCTAGGAACCTTACCATGGGTAACAGACCGCACGTCTTGTAATTCTCTGTCTTGGAAATTATTTTTCTATTAACTCTATCTATTTATCTATCAAATCGATCTTTCTATCTATCTATCTATCTATCGTATCTATCAAATGTATATTGCATCTATTGATCTATCTATCTAATCTATGTATCTATCTATCTATCTATCAAATCTATCTCATGGCCGGACTGTTTTGTGACAGCCACTTGTGTTTCGGCCAAATGTCCGTCTGCCAAATGTCCGTCGGCTAAAAGTCTGGCCACGATTGCACGCGCAGTGCCCCACCATCTCCCGGTTCATAAAATCCATGCCATATACACGTCCCCTGATAGGGGACGTAACATGGATTAAACTGATCAGAATAGTACTACTTAACAAACCACTCATATCTGGTGGCACAGTAGATTGCACGCGCAGTGCCCCAAATTTGAAGTAGGAGGACCGACCAAGCATCTTTTTCCATCTCCCGGTTCCTAAAATCCATGCCATATACACGTCCCCTGATAGGGGGCGTAACAGGTATTAAACTGATAAGAATAGTACTACCTAACACACCACTCATATCTGGTGGCACAGTAGATTGCACGCGCAGTGCCCCAAATTTGAAGTAGGAGGACCCACCAAGCATCTTTTTCCATCTCCCGGTTCCTAAAATCCATGCCATATACACGTCCCCTGATAGGGGACATAACAGGGATTAAACTGATAAGAATAGAACTACTTAACACACCACTCCTATCTGGTGGCACATTAAATTGCACGCGCAGTGTCCCAAATTTGAAGTAGGAGGACCGACCAAGCATCTTTTTCCATCTCCCGGTTCCTAAAATCGATGCCATATACACGTCCCCTGATAGGGGATGTAACAGGGATTAAACTGATAAGAATAGTACTACTTAACACACCTTATAATATCACAGAGAGAGGCAACACAGAGAGAGGAGTCTGAAGAAGAGGAGTCAGAGGAGGGTGGCTTTGAGGAGGTGGAAGACCAAACACAGCAGGCGTCCCAGGGGGCTTGTTGTCACCTTTCAGGGACCCTTGGTGTTGTACGTGGCTGGGTGGAGGAAGAGACCTTCAATGACATCAGTGAGGACAAGGAACGGGACATGGCTAGCTTGGTATCGAACCTTGTGCAAATGGGGAGTTTGCGGTTGTGCAAATGGACTGTTTGTGGTTGTTTGCGGTGCGTTAAAGGGACAGTCTAGGCCAAAATAAACTTTCATGATTCAGATAGAGCATGTAATTTTAAACAATTTTCCAATTTACTTTTATCACCAATTTTGCTTTGTTCTCTAGGTATGCTTAGTTGAAAGCTTAACCTAGGAGGTTCATATGCTAATTTCTTAGACCTTGAAGCCCACCTCTTTCAGATTGCATTTTAATAGTTTTTCACCACTAGAGGGTGTTAGTTCACGTATTTCATATAGATAACACTGTGCTCGTGCACGAGAAGTTATCTGGGAGCAGGCACTGATTGGCTAGTCTGCAAGTCTGTCAAAAGAACTGAATAAAAGGGCAGTTTGCAGAGGCTTAGATACAAGATAATCACAGAGGTTAAAAGTATATTATTATAAATGTGTTAGTTATGCAAAACTGGGAAATGGGTAATTAAGGGATTATCTATCTCTTAAAACAATAAAAATTCTGGTGTAGACTGTCCCTTTAAACGGGGAGTTTGGTCTGTCACTGTGAAGCGGGCGTAACCCTTACACTACCTTATCAATACAACATCATACCTGATGTTTTAAAGCACGTTATTCCAAACAATAGTTGACTCTGCATCAACTATGTAATTTTTCATGGGAGTTTTGCCATGGATCCCCCTCCAGCATGCCACAGTTCAGGTGTTAGTCCCTTTGAAACAACTTTTCCATCACTATTGTGGCCAGAAAGAGTCCCTGTGGGTTTTAAAGTTCGCCTGCCTATTGAAGTCTATGGCGGCTCGCCAAGTTCGCCCGTTCGCGAAGAGTTGTGGAAGTTCGCGTTCCCCGTTCGTGAACCCAAATTTTTATGTTCGCGACATCACTACAAATTAACAGGCCGCTTCTTGACCTGTTCAATTTTTATTTTACTCAAAAGGGAAAAATATCTAAACAATGTATTAAATCATATATCACGTTAATTTGTAAAAAGAATAAAGACCCCGAAAATCTTAGCTCGTATCGCCCCATTTCGCTTCTCAATCTAGACTACATATTACTTACAGGGATTATAGCCAATAGAATGAAAACTTTTCTTATGGATCAAATTCACCCAGATCAGAGAGGGTTCATGCATCATAGATCTTCTATCTCCAATCTAAGAAAGGTCCTTATTACACTAGACTATTTTTCACATGATGACAATAAGAAAAGGGAAGAAGTAGAAACGAATAGGGCTATAATATCAATCGACGCGGAAAAGACATTCAATCATTTGAGTTTGGATTATTTATATATGTCATTTGAAGAATTTGGACTTAGGGGCCCTTTCTTGTCTTTTATTAAGACTCTATACAGATGCCCTCTCTCAGCCTTAATTATAAATGGGAACATCTCTTCACACTTCCAATTAGCAAAAGGTACAAGACAGGGATGCCCATTATCCCCTCTATTGTTCAATTTAGCAATAGAATCATTAGCAATTACAATTAGAAATAAAATTAAAGGAATCAAAGTAAGGAATAAAGAATTACAAGTAGCACTATATGCGGACGACCTATTGATATTTATTAGTAACACAAGAATAAATATGCCCATTCTTAGCTAAATCTTCAAGGACTTTGGTTCCTTTACAGGATACAGAGTATATACGGAGAAGTCAGAGGTCCTTTGGATAAACAAACAATCGGATTCAAGTTCCATTTTTAAAGAAGCCCAATCATACATAAATTACTTAGGTATTAATATCTCCAGGTCTCCGAAAAACTGGTATGGGCTGAATTATACTGAAGTCATTAATACAATCTGTATGGATTTAAAGCGGTGGGCGATTTACTCTTACACTAACGGCTAAAATAAATCTGATAAAAATGGTAGCTTTCCTTAAACTTTTATATTTCCTACAAAAACTTACACAAAACTTTCCGTGGGTTCTTATGGGGGAAGGGAAAGGCCAAAATGTAATTATATCGCTTGAATCAATTACAAAATATGGCAGGGTTTAACCTACCCTCTCTTCAAAAATATAACTGGGTTTGTATGGCGAAGATAGTAACGAATTGGGTAGCAGGAAAGGATCACTTTATGTTTAAAAATATTGAAGAAAATATGTTAGCTCCCTTTAATGGAAAGGCACTAATACATATACCAGTGAAAAAGCTGCCAGACATTTAAAAAAAAAATAGTTTTAAAAAACCCCATCATTGCCTGGCAAAAGTTCTGTAAATCTTTAGATGTCTTCCCTAATTTTTCTAAGTTCCTTCCTTTAACGGCTAACCCAGATTTTCCAGAGGGGATGAGTTCAAATATTTTTTATCAATGGAAATTGCAATGTCTAGAATATACCGCCCAACTACTTGAGCCTAATTGGACTAATGTTAACTCCTTTGAGCAAATTAAACAACAGTTTAATATTGATAATAAAAGCTTCTTCGCCTTTCTCTAAACTAGACATTACTGTACTTCCCATAAACTGAAATCTACGCCACAACAGTGGAAAGACATAGAAGCAGGGATAAAAAAAATTAAAACGGTATTTGTTCAATATCATACTGGTACAGATTAATTCTTAAACAAGAAGGAAAAAGCAATATTACTAAATTAACGGCAAAATGGAAAAAGGAGATTAATTTAGTGGGAGATGATCTGATTACTAAAAGCATTGAAAGAGCATACAAAGCTACGCTTCTCTCTTTCTGGTGGGCGTCCCATGTGAAATTGCTGAATTTTGCCTATATTACTCCAGATAAGCTTACAAAGAGGAACCAAGTGAGAACAGTGGCATGTTATAGGTGTAACTTCCCAAATGCAAATACTGTGCACTGTTTAGGACTATGTCCAAAAATTTAAAAAATTTAGTCTATGATATCACACTGGATCTCCAAAATATTGAGCTCTAAGACTGAGATTAACATATCAGATATTATCTTCATAAAAAGTAATGAGAGGGTACTCATTAATGTAAACTTTATTAACTTCATTATATTATGCGGTCGAAACATAATTTTTGTCCAGCTGGAAGTCACAGAAAACACCAAGTTTTAAAAAATTGCTGGAACTACTTAAAAACAAAATGGTAATAGAACAATTTGATGCTCGATATAATAGCAAGACTGAGGTCCCCAAGTTTTTTGTAAAATGGGAGGATTACATAAGATCGCACTCCCCAGCGATACAAAAACAAATAATTAGCCCATTTATAAATACAATCTATCTACAGGAAGATATTCTTAGAGGAGAATTTCATATAAGCCAATTACAGTAC
Source organism: Bombina bombina (assembly GCF_027579735.1). Lineage (NCBI taxonomy): Eukaryota > Metazoa > Chordata > Amphibia > Anura > Bombinatoridae > Bombina > Bombina bombina. The sequence goes on along the minus strand of NC_069502.1, from coordinate 956,578,514 downwards.
TAGAAATGAGGCTGTGGGGGTTCTGGGGGTGGTAGGGCGCTCCTTTTCCTTTTTTGTTTTTTTTTGTTTTGTTCTTTTACTTTTCTTTTTTTTGGTTCCTGCTCTGGTCTATACTGAACCACCTTCCTTATCAGGAAGAAAAATCTCCAACAGTGTATATTCATGCAATGTAATATTGTCTTATTCGATTATTTCATCTTCTTGCTTTATGACTAATTGGATGTCTAATAAGGCAAACTGTCGATCTACGTTATTATAGTTCTTTTTTTTTTTCCACAAAAGTGGAAATGTCTGATTTGTACTTTTTCGGTATACACATATGTTTAAGTCTTCAGTCTCCACGATATTATGTGGTTAATTTTTTTTTTGATCCCCAAAACATCCTGCATGGTGAACGGGAGAAGTATAATGGTTCTTTCTTTTGTACTTTTACACTGTTGGTTCATAAATAAAAGATTAAACAAAAAAATTCCACTGATGGAATTGTACTTATGAAAGGAGAGCGTTCCTTGGAAAATAGCAAAATGGAAATAAAGTTTTCTGCAATTTTTGTTAATAGTTATATATGGCATGTATGCATGAAATAGAATAGGAGAAGAAAAGAGTACTGCTTTCCCCAATGGTAAAGTTATATTCCTGAAGAATCAAATGGTTATAATAAATTAGGGGTTAATCAGAATCTGTCATTTGATATTTGTCTGCATGTTTTTTATTCTCGTTTCAGTGAAAATGGCCCAAATTTACAAGTCAGCCATTGTTCAATTATTTTATTTTATTTGCTCCTAATTCACCTTGGCATAGATGATAACAAGTTATAAAGCAATACTGCAAAAAAATGCAAAGTTTTAGCCATTGAAAAATAGTTGTATTTTTGTATATACAGCAGTGTATTTAGAAACCTGACTTACTCAGCTGATATGGTGCTTTATTACAAGACAATAAAAAAGTTTTGCAATTACATAAGGTTATTCACGTCTCTTTAAGAGACTGGCATGCCCACACCATGGGTTGGGGGCTGGAGTGCCCACGCCATGGGCCGAGGACTGGAGTGCCCACACCATTGGACCAAGAACTGGAGTGCCCACACCATGGGCCGAGGATTGGAGTGTCCACACCTTGGGCCAAGGACTGGACAGCCCACATCATGGGCCAAGGACTGGAGTGCCCACACCATGGGCTGAGGACAGGAGTGCCCACACTGTGAGCCGAGGACTGGAGTGCCCACACCATGGCCCAAGTACTGGAGTGTCCACACCGTGAGCCAAAGACTGGAGTGCCCACATCATGGGTAGAGGACTGGAGTGCCCACGTCATGGGTAGAGGACTGGAGTGCCCACACCATGGGCCGAGGACAGGAGTGCACACACTGTGAGCCGAGGACTGGAGTGCCCGCACCGTGGACTGAGGACTGAAGTGCCCACATCATGGGCTGAGGACTGGATGCCTACACTGGGCCGAGGACTGGAGGAATACCCAAACAGGGGCCTAGGACAAGAGGAATGCCTGCACTGTTGTCTAGGACAGGACAAGGTCAGTATACACTGGCAGAAATTATATGGCACAAGACAAATGCAAAGTTCAGCGATCAGGAAAACAGGAAGCTGTCTGATCTTTTGACAAACACAAGGATTATCCAATAAAATGGTCAGAAGAATAATAAACTCAGCAGTATACAGAATTCAAGTCAGAGGCACAAACAAAGGGTGAAACCACACCAGGGCAAGAATGAGACTTAAAAGCAGCCTTTTATAGTGATACTGATTAGGTAACGGCCTGCAGCTGGCAGGCAGGTGAAGCCAGAGAGCCACCCAGTGCAAGCAGTAGGACTCAGAAACTATCAAACTGAGCCAAAGCCCTCCAGTGGCTCAGAGGGTAAAGCCACAAAACAGCACAAAATAAGAAACCCAGGATCAATCCTGAGCATGGGTGTTACAACTAAAATGGAGCTGTAAACTACTTTTAGATGTCAGCCACTTCGGTAGCTTGCGGCTCCATTTTTAATGACTTAATGGAAATAAGCCCTCATTTCGGGTTTAGTGAAGTTGGTCTATCGCGGTGTTGGGTTAGTGCGCAAGCTATAACTGTTAGGGGTGTCCTGAAGTTATTGCGCATCAGTCTTTAACTAACTTTTTACATTTCAACTTGTACTAAGCAGGCTAACACAGCCGCAATATCAATTTTTAATTTTAGTGCAGTTATCTAGTTTTCAAAAACATTGTCAATTAGAACAATAAAACAAAACAAAGAAATGGAAAACATAACCAACATGAATAATTGTCATCTGATAGCATCAACAGATGTATAAAAGCATAACATTAATTTCTTGTGTAGAAAGGCTGGTACCTAAACATATATTGGAACATTCAACTAGAGAACAAGCTATATCATTAGAGTGAGTAGAGTGAGCCTGCTTCTGGACAGAAAAGATCTAGAATAAATATGGTTAGTAGCAAATTTTTGTAGAACAAATATAAATTCGGTCACACCTTTTTATCACCATTCTTTGCAAGCACCAATCTGCAGCTCGTATTTTCTCAACTTAAACCGTTCTTGTCGTTCTACTGAAACATGTTTTTTTGCACTGCTCCTAACTTTATTAAAATACCATTAAATACAGTAGAATTGCATAATCAACAAGTGCATAATAAAAAAGACTATGCAATAGCAGTTTCTTTGAATATTAAATGAACAATAGATTTTTTTTTCTGACATATTTCAGAATTTACTTTAATTTTCTGTTTTCCTGTATTACAGTGGGTATTGAAAATAATCATCCCCTTGAAAAGAATCACATTTTGTTGCTTTGCAGCCTGAAATAAAGACAGACACAGTTTTTGTTTATCTAGTTGCAATTACTCAGAGCAACTTATAACATCCAAGTAAAAGATATAACACCAACATATCAGGCAAAAAAAATAATTTGAAAAATGAATCACTGAGTTGCAAAAAGGATCCCCCACTTGTTTCAGTATTTTGTTGAACCGCATTTTGCTTTAATTACAGCCTTTAGTCTAATGGGATATGTCTCTACTAACTTTGCACATCTAGACTGTTCAATATTTGCCCACTCTTCTTTGCAGAACTGCTCCAGATCTGTTATATTTGATGGTGACCATTTGTGGACTGCAGTCTTCAAGTCATGCCACAGATATTCAATGGGGTTTATGTCTGGGCTCTGACTAGGCCATCCAAGGACATTCACCTTTTTCTCCTTCAACCACTGTGTGGTCATTTTTGCTGTGTGCTTTGGGTCATTGTCATGTTGGAAGGTAAACGTTCATCCCATTGACAACTTCCTGGCAGAGGGCAGCAGATTTTCCTCAAGAATTTGACAGTATTTTGCCCCATCCATTATTCCTTCTATCCTGACAAGTGCTCCAGTGCCTGCTGCAGAGAAACACCCCAATAACAGGATATTACCACCTCCATGCTTTACTGTAGGTATGGTGTTATTTGGATGGTGAGCTTTATTGGATTTCCTCCAGACAAATTATTCAAAATTGTATAACCTCTCAATAATTGTTTTATTTCTAAGTTGATAATTACAGGCACATTTATCAAGCTCTGTACGGAGCTTGAAGGGCCGTGTTTCTGGCGAGTCTTCAGACTCGCCAGAAACACAACTTATGAAGCAGCGGTCTAAAGACCGCTGCTCCATAACCCTGTCCGCCTGCTCAGAGCAGGCGGACAGGAATCGCCGGAAATCAACCCGATCGAATACGATCGGGTTGATTGACACCCCCCTGCTGGCGGCCGATTGGTCTCGAGTCAGCAGGGGGCGGCGTTGCACCAGCAGCTCTTGTGAGCTGCTGGTGCAATGTTAAATGCAGAAAGCGTATTGCCCCCCCCCGCATTTAGCGAGGTCTTGTGGACCTGATCCGCAGTGTCGGATCAGGTCCGCAAGCCCTTTGATAAATGGGCCTGTTAGAGTATTTCCTATTATAAACAATCAAAAACAAATACTTTAGAAAGATTATATTGCAAATACAGGCCCTAAAGTAGAAACTTAATGCAACAAAAGTGAATACACCTGTGGTCACTGACACACAAGTTAGATCACTGAAACAAAATTGAGTACACCTATGATTTCCAATTAGCCTAATTGCATGAGCATAGTTACCAGAACAGTCTGCAAGTTTGCAAGTTTGCATCATGTCTCCACATGGAAAAGAATTGTCAGAGGAATTGAAAAATCTGATTGTGAGACTTCACAAAGATGGAAAAGGATACAGGAAGATTGGTGACTAAAAATCAGTCAAAACGCAGTTGCAGCAGTAATCAGGAGGTATAGATACACAGTGCCAAAAATCAGAGCCGCACTGGCTGTCCTCCTAAAATGACGCCACGGACAGTGCGCTACTTGCACAATCTAGCTCTGAAAAAAGGCAACAGGCAAGTGCTTCAGATTTGACTCAGGGATTATCAATAGAAATTGGAGTTTCTGTGGCAGCTCAGACAGTGCTAAGGTCATTGCATAATGTCAACTTCTATGGACAGTATTCAAGGAAAAAACCCTTGCTTGCTCTTTGGCATAAAAATGCAAGATTAAACTTTGCTAAACAACATGAAAAGCCTGATGAAAACTAGGAGCACATTATTAGGTAAGATTACCAAGACCAAGATACAATTTTTCAGCTCAGATGGGGTGCAGCATGTTTGGTGTGAACCTGGTCAGGATTATTACAGTGAATGCATAGGGGTCTATTTATTATAGAGCGGATGGACATGATACAATGTAGTGTATCATGTCCGCCACATTTATCATTGCACCAGCAGTTCTTGTGAACTGCTGGTGCAATTACCGCCCCCTGCAAATTTGCGGCTGTTAGCAGGGGGTGTCAATCAACCCGATCATATTCGATCGGGTTGATTTCTGTCTGTCGCCTCAGAGCAGGTGGACAGGTTATGGAGCAGCAGTCTTTAAACCGCTGCTTCATAACTTCTGTTTCCAGCGGAAACACGGGGCATCAAGCTACATAAAGAGCGTTATAAATTTACCCCATAGTCCCAACAGTGAATCATGGAGGTGGGAGTGTGACGATATGGGGCTGCATGACAGCAAAAGGTGTTGGGGAGATGACATTTATATATGGCACCATGAATGCCTGGGATATACCAAAATACTGGTTGACAAGATGACTCCCAGTCTCCAGAAGTTTGGCAGAGGACGGATATTCCAGCATGATAACGATTCAAAGCACACTGCCAAAATCACAAAGGAGTTTCTAAAGGAGAAACAAGTGAAACTATGACCTGGCCAAGTACGTCACCTGACTTGAATCCAGTAGAACACCTTTGGGGTATTTTAATGAGAATGGTAGAGCAACACAACCTCTCCAGCAGCTGAAAAAAATTTATTCTGAAGAAGGGCAGAACATCTCTCCAGAAATTTGTACGACACTGGTTACCTCCATGCCAAGGAGGATTGAGTATTTCATCAAAAATAAAGGAGGACAAGCAAAGTACTGAAAAAAATAAAAGATTTAATTCTCAGTAATGAAAGGTGCACTGACTTTTGTTGCATTGATTTCCTGCTTTGGGGCCGGTATTTTTAATATAGTAAATATAAACTGTTACGGCTAGATTACGAGTTTTGCGTTATGAGCAGTGTGGTGCTATCTTGCACGTTATTGTCACCGCTCACTTACCTAAAGCGCTGGTATTACAGGTTTTTACAAACCCAGCGTTATTAGGCAAGAAGTGAGCGTAGTGCAAAATTGAGCTCCATACCGCACTCCAATACCAGCGCTGCTTAAGTCAGCGGTGAGCTGGTTGTACGTGCTCGTGCACGATCAGTGGGGAGAGCCGGCTGAAAAAAGTCTAACACCTGCAATAAAGCAGCGAAAAGCTCAGTAACGCAGCCCCATTGATTCCTATGGGGAAACACATTTTATGTTTACACCTAACACCCTAACATGAACCCTGATTCTAAACACCCCTAATCTTACACTTATTAACCCCTAATCTGCCGCCCCGACATCGCCGCCAGCTATATTATACTTATTAACACCTAATCTGCCGCTCCGGACATCGCCGCCACCTACATTATACTTATTAACCCCTAATCTGCTGCCCCCAACATCGCTGACACCTACATTATATTTATTAACCCCTAATCTCCCGCCCAAATGTCGCCGCAACCTACCTACACTTATTAACCCCTAATCTGCCGCCTCCAACGCCGCCGCCACTATACTAAACATATTAACCACTAAACTGCCGCACTCCCGCCTCGCAAACATTAGTTAAATATTATTAACCCCTAATCAGCCACCCCTAACATCGCCGCCACCTACATTACAGTTATTAACCCCTAATCTGCCGCCCCCAACGTCGCCTCCACTATACTAAATTTATTAACCCCTAAACCTAAGTCTAACCCTAACCCTAACACCCCCTAACTTAAATATAATTAAAATAAATCTAAATAAAACCTACAATTAATAACTAAATAATTCCTATTTAAAACTAAATACTTACCTGTAAAATAAACCCTAAACTAGCTACAATATAACTAATAGTTACATTGTATCTAGCTTAGGGTTTATTTTTATTTTACAGGCAAGTTTGTATTTATTTTAACTAGGTAGAATAGTTATTAAATAGTTATTAACTATTTAATAACTACCTAGCTAAAATAAATACAAATTTACCTGTAAAATAAAACCTAACCTAAGTTACATTAACACCTAACACTACACTACAATTAAATAAATTACCTAAATTAAATACAATTACCTAAATTAAATTCAATTACCTAAATTAAAAAAAAACACTAAATTACACAAAATAAAAACAAATTACAAAATTACAAGATATTTAAACTAATTACACCTAATCTAATAGCCCTATCAAAATAAAAAAGCCCCCCAAAATAAAAAAAAACCCTAGCCTAAACTACCAATAGCATTTAAATGAGTCTTTTGTGGGGCATTGCCCCAAAGAAATCAGCTCTTTTACCTTAAAAAAAAAATACAAACAACCCCCTCAACAGTAAAACCTACCACCCACACAACCAACCCTTCAAATAAAACCCTAACTAAAAAAACCTAAGCTCCCCATTGCCCTGAAAAGGGCATTTGGACAGGCATTGCCCTTAAAAGGGTATTTAGCTCTATTGTGGCCCAAACCCTAACCTAAAATTAAAACCCACCCAATAAACCCTTAAGAAAACCTAACACTAACCCCTGAAGATCCACTTACAGTTTTGAAGAGCCGACATCCATCTTCAACGAAGCCAGGAGAAGTCCTCAATGAAGCGGCAAGAAGTCCTCAACGAAGCCGGGAGAAGTCTTCATCCAGACGGCATCTTCTATCTTCATCCCGGCGCGGAGCGGCTCCATCTTCAAGACATCCGGCGCAGAGCATCCTCTTCCAATGAAATCTTCTTCCAGAATGAATGATTCTTTAAGTGACGTCATCCAAGATGGCGTCCCTTAGATTCCGATTGGCTGATAGAATTCTATCAGCCAATCGGAATTAAGGTTGAAAAAATCCTATTGGCTGATGCAATCAGCCAATAGGATTGAACTTCAATTATATTGGCTGATCCAATCAGCCAATAGGATTGAGCTGGCATTCTATTGGCTGATTGTAACAGCAAATAGAATGCGAGCTCAATCCCATTGGCCGTTGGTTTTTAATTTTACATAAAACCTAGACGTAATGCAGTTACTGTTAGGTTATACAATTTTGAATCATTTGATATTTAAGTGATATTGCACTGGGGCGTACTCACTTTTGTTGTATACTGTATATATAAGTGCATTGAAGCCCTTTGCAGTAAAGTAGATGAAAACATGAAAAACATATTTATGCAATATCCATTTTAAATAAAGGTTTTAACTATGTATTTACTGTAAATATTGCACATTCCAATGTTATGCACATAGCAGAATATGTTTTAAGTATTTTTAAATAGATATTCCTATATATATCTGTATATACCTATACCTATATATAATCATGTATATATATAAATATATAGGTATCAATATTTATTTCACCAAAAAACATCAGATATATGTGGAAATATTTATTTAAGAAGAACATATTCTTTTATGTAAAGAACATTGAAATGTGAAATATTCATATTTTCATGTCGGGTTAGCACACATGAGAATATGCGATCATGTTTGAGCGCCAGTGGAGTGTTAGGTTTTTTTTCCACGTGTTTTGCTCTATTTACTTCTTTGGGTGAATAGGTGAACGTGCACACAATATTCTAACTTCGGCTTTTTGTGCTCGTCAGGGCTAGTGTGCGAGAGAAGACAGTTTACTTTCAACTCATAATACGAATGCAAAAAGGTTATTTCTAGCACAATTTAACTCTGAAATTTGTTGATTTTCTACCTTCCACCTATAAAGTAATAGGTGCTGCCATGTTTTAGCTTTAAGTTCCCCTTATCTGTGTTTCCTGCTGAGGACAGTTAGGGACAGATATAAAACAGTCAATAAAAGAGAATAACCAAACAAGGCTGTCCGGAACATATGATTATCTAAAAAGGTTTCTACATAGCTTTGTTTGTACAAACAGAGATAAATAGTTCAAACATGGAGGTTCCCATTGCTTTATAGATACTAAAGTACTTTACAGAAACTAAAGCTTTACACTTATATTTATAATGTTTAAATAACTAATATAATGGTAAAAAACACATCTACATATGATTCTAAGGGGCTGATTTATCATTTTGTGGGCAGACATGATCCGCTACGCTGTCGACATTTATCATTGCACAAGCATTTTTTGTGAAATGCTTGTGCAATATCACCCCCTGCACATTTGCGGCCAAGGGGTGTCAATCATCAAGATCGTATCCAATCCGTATAATTGCAGTTCGCCACCTCTGAGATGGCGGACGAGTTAAGGAGCAGTGGTCTTAACTTCAGTTTCAGAGGAACCTGAAACTACGGGTGTAGATAGCATCCGCTGCTTGATAAATCTACCCCTTAAGCTAATGTTTGCTTTAAATACATGATTATGTCTAGCATGTAATTACTGTTAATCTTCCCTTTAAATTGTGCTTTTTTTATGATAGTTTTGTAGCTTTTGCTACTTTAAAGGGACATGAAACCCACATTTTTTTCTTTCATGGTTTATTTAGAGCATGCAATTTTAAACAACTTTCTAATTTACCTATATTATCTAATTTGCTTGATTCTCTTGATATGCTTTGCTGAAAATCATATCTAGATAGGCTCAGTAGCCTCTGATTGGTTGCTTCACATAGATACCTCGTGTGATTGGCTCACACATGGGAATTACTATTTCTTCAACAAAGGATATTTTAAGAATGAAGCAAATTAGATAATAGAAGAAAATTGGAATGTTGTTTAAAATTGTATCTCTATCTGATTCATGAAAGAAAAATGTTGTGTTTAATGTCCATTTAATTATTTGAAATGAAAGAAAATACTGTATATCAGTTAAACCAGTTCATGCACTCAAAAGTTATAAGCATTTGAAACATTTGAAGAATTTGAGTTTAACATAGAATTCTTGATCCAAATAATCCCTTCAGTTGTGTGTTCTTCTGTGCAAACCTGCTCTATGAACATAATTTTAAGTGGCTTAACTATAGAAGTTATTTAAAAACAGGAACATTTTTTAAGTAATAAATAATACAAGCTATTAAATGTGGATTAGGGCATCTCCGCCTAGATATATATAAATACCTTTATATCACATAAAGCCATGACAGAGATTATATTAATAGAAGCACAAAAACAAATCTTTTTATTCAAACTTCAAATTAAATAAAATTCTAGCAAGATATATGGAACCCCATACTTGTACAGCCGCCACACACTCTCACCAACCATACATATTAGAGTCATCCAGAGAGAATAGGAATGGTCCAATGCCAGAAAAAATACCCAGATTCTTCCCCACATTTAGGTGACAGTTTCTTGAAAGAATCACTTGGGTTGACTATCTGTGGACTGAATATTTGAAATAAATGTAGTGCCCCAGATAAATTCAATATATATATATATATATATATTTTTTAAACTACTGTATGTGCTATCAATAAGCAGCTTGGAGTCATATGCAATTTGTAGTACTTAGGCATTTGCTGCAGTTCCATTAACTATTTAACAATTGTGGGCGAATGGGCACCCAAGAACAGTATTTTCGCCCTTGGGCCTCATAGTGCCTACCTCCTAACATTTTCTGTTTTATATTCTGGAACTCAGTATTCTGGGTAGATTTTATGTGGCCCAGGGGCAGGGTCTTATTGATCCCAAGGCAGGACTGTATGTTCTAGGAGGAAATTTGAGCATTCTTCTGTGACAAAGCTCTCAGATAATGACAGACTTGTAGAAAAAGAGGTAGCTCTGCTGTATGCCAGCCTGTTAAAGGACAAAAAATCCATTAGAGCAAGTGCTGTTTTGACCATCAACCGTGCTCAACGGTGTATTTAACCCCTAAAAAGGGGTTAAACACACAGCAGATGTTCTGCTTGGGACCTGTGGTGCATTGCTGGTCCCGTGCTGAACCTGCAGTTGATCCAATCAGCAGCGCTAGTTGCCCAACTCCGATGGGCAGGGAACCGCAGGTACAGAGCTTAACCCCATTAAGGGGGTTAAATAGACAGTAGAGCAGGATCGATAGTTAAAAAAATGACATGCTCTGACGTATTAGAGCAAGTAATTTGTTGACTATAATGCCCCTTTAACTTCTTTAGACTATAAAATTAATTAGCAAACATGTGCACAGACAAAGACTTCACTTTAAACAAATTGTCACAAAAAAACTCACTTTTTGGTTTCATCATATCAGACCATGGAGCCGATTTATCATGGCCCGAATTTGACCAGATAGATCTGTTTCCGCACGAGCTTTCAGGCTTGCGGGAAACCGGAGTTAAGAAGTAGCAGTCTTAAGACTGCTGCTCCTTAACTCGTACTCCACCTCTGAGGCGGCGTACAGCAATCAGCCGGATCACATACAATCGGGTTGATTGACACCCCCTGCTAGATTGGCCGCAAATCTGCAGGGGAGGCATTGCACAAGCAGTTCACCAGAACTGCTTGTGCAATGTTAAATGCCGACAGTGTATGCTGTTGGCATTCAGCAATGTCAGGCAGACATGATCGATACAGTGGATCATGTCGGTCCAACTCTTAATAAATCGGTCCCTAAGTGTTTGTTCAGAATTTATTAACTAAAATTCATTCATCCTCTATTTCCAATGGGGTACCTCTTCAGGATAGCAGCTTAAACATATATAAGTTAAAGGGACAGTCAAGTATAAATTAACCCCTTAATGACAACTGACGTACCAGGTACGTCCAGCAAAAACTGACAGTTAATGACAATGGAAGTACCTGGTACGTCAGTTGTCTAAGAGAGTGCTGGAAGCGATCGCAATCGCTTCCAGCAGCTCTCAGGGTATTGCAGTGATGCCTCGATATTGAGGCATCCTGCAATACCCTTTAAAAAGCATCCGATGCAGAGAGAGCCACTCTGTGGCCCTCTCTGCACCGGTAGCGATGGTGCCGTTGGTGGGTGGGTGGTCGCTTACAAGGGAGGCGGGTGGGCGGCCCATCGCTCCCCGGCATCCGGTTCCTTCAAGTGCTATGTGCACGCCGGATGCAGGGAGCCTGCGGAGGGGGGCCTGCGGGCGCGCGCGCGTGCATGTGTGTGTGTGTGCGCGCGCAGCAACCACTGCCACCAATGACTAATGAGAAGAGAGAGGGGGGCAGAAAACTTTTAAAAATAATACGATCTGCTAAGGTAGGGGGATGGGGTTAGGTGGGGGGCAGCTACACTACAGAAAACTGCTATTTAAGAAAATAAAAACAAAAAAAAATCAACCTTTCTTTTTTGGGAAAAACTGGGTACTGGCAGACAGCTGCCAGTACCCAAGATGGTGGCAAATAGGTAGGTTGGGAGGGTTAGAGAGCTTTTTGGGGGGGATCAGGGAGGTTGGGGGCTAAGGCAGGGGTCCATCACAGATGAATAATTAAAAAAAAAACAAAAAAAAAAAAAACACCTTTTATTTTAGTACTGGCAGACTTTCTGCCAGTACTTAAGATGGCGGGGACAATTGTGGGGTGGGGGAGGGAAGAGAGCTGTTTGGGAGGGATCAGGGGGTGGGATGTGTCAGGTGGGAGGCTGATCTCTACACTAAAGCTAAAATTAACCCTGCAAGGTCTCTACAAGCTACCTAATTAACCCCTTAACTGCTGGGCATAATACAAGTGTGGTGCGCAGCAGCATTTAGTGGCCTCCTAATTGCCAAAAAGCAACGCCAAAGCCATATATGTCTGCTATTTCTGAACAAAGGAGATCCCAGAGAAGCATTTACAACCATTTGTGACATAATTGCACAAGCTGTTTGTAAATAATTTCAGTGAGAAACCTAAAATTGTGAAAAATTTAACTTTTTTTTTTATTTGCTCGCATTTGGCGGTGAAATGGTGGCATGAAATATACCAAAATGGGCCTAGATCAATACTTTGGGTTGTCTACTACACTACACTAAAGCTAAAATTAACCCTTCAAGGTCTCTACAAGCTCCCTAATTAACCCCTTCACTGCTGGGCATAATACACGTGTGGTGCACAGCGGCATTTAGTGGCCTTCTAATTACCAAAAAGCAATGCCAAAGCCATATATGTCTGCTATTTCTGAACAAAGAGGATCCCAGAGAAGCATTTACAACCATTTGTGCCATAATTGCACAAACTGTTTGTAAATAATTTCAGTGAGAAACCTAAAGTTTGTGACAAAATTTGTGAAAAAGTGAACGATTTTTTTTTATTTGCTCGCATTTGGCAGTGAAATGGTGGCATGAAATATACCAAAATGGGCATAAATCAATACTTTGGGTTGTCTTCTAAAAAAAAATATATACATGTCAAGGGATATTCAGGGATTCCTGAAAGATATCAGTGTTCCAATGTAACTAGCGCTAATTTTGAAAAAAAGTGGTTTGGAAATAGCAAAGTGCTACTTGTATTTATGGCCCTATAACTTGCAAAAAAAGCAAAGATCATGTAAACATTGGGTATTTCTAAACTCAGGACAAAATTTAGAAACTATTTAGCATGGGTGTTTTTTGGTGGTCGTAGATGTGTAACAGATTTTTGGGGTCAAAGTTAGAAAAAGTGTGTTTTTTTCCATTTTTTCCTCATATTTTATAAAAAATTTTATAGTAAATTATAAGATATGATGAAAATAATGGTATCTTTAGAAAGTCCATTTAATGGCGAGAAAAACGGTATATAATATGTGTGGGTACAGTAAATGAGTAAGAGGAAAATTACAGCTAAACACAAACACTGCAGAAATGTAAAAATAGCCATTGTCATTAAGGGTAAGAAAATTGAAAAATGGTCCGGTCATTAAGGGGTTAAACTTTCATTATTCAGATAGGACTTTTAATTTTAATTGACTTTCCAATTTACTTTTATCATCAAATTTGCTTTTTTCTCTTGGTATTCTTAGTTTAAACCAAACATAGGTAGGAATCATATGCTAATTTCTAATCCTTTTAGGGCTGCCTCTTATCACATGCTTTTTAAATCTCTTTTCAACACAAAGAGACAGAAAGTACACGTGGGCTATATAGATAACACTGTGTTCAGGCACAGAAAGTTATTTAAGATCTAGCACAATACAATGCTAAATTTAAGACAATAGATAATAAACAGTCACAGTCATGTGATCAGGGGGCTGGAAGAAGGTTCCTAGATACAAGGTAATCACAAAGGTAAAAAGTGTATTAATATAATTGTGTTAGTTATGCAAAACTGGGGAATGAGTAATAAAGGGATTATCTATCTTTTAAAACAATAACAATTCAATGCTTGACTGTCCCTTTAAAGTAATAGTTGATGTTACTGCTACAAGCCAGCAACTGCAAAAAACATTTTTATTTTTAAATGTATTTTTTTTAATGGTGTCAGGATTATCAAGAGCAAAAATGAAGCTTGCTGACACAGTAATGAATCAACTTTCTGGATCTCTATTGAATAGTTTAGAACTGTAAATTTGAAGCCTAATAATTTGAAGAAAATCCTCTGCCTTTAGAGTAATGGTTTTAACCACATTAATAAATTACCTAAATTTATGTTTGTTTGTTTGTTGAAGGGGCCACTCATTTTGCATTAAAAAGAATGCAAAAAAATGTAGAAAAATGAGTGGTGTTTTTTTCTTTATTTGTCCGAATATGTACATCTAATAAATAGATATTGTGAATTAGACAAAATAATTATTGTCTTCAAATTTCACAATTAAACAAACACAAATAAACAAAATAAATATATTAAATTATAACCAGCCATTATAGCGCTTTTAAAAGTAACCAGAGATAAATATATATACAGTATATTCATATACATATATATTTACAATATGCTGCCATCGCTGCGCTTCTTACCCCCTTCGCTACCCATTGGTTCTGTGCTGTGTATGACGGCATCAGAAAGAGGCTCCCATTGGAGCCTATGGATGCACGCTCTCGTGAGCACAATTCTTCTTAGCAATGCGAACGCGAACTTGTGTTTGCGTTGGTGTCAACTTGTAATACAAGCACACATTAGCAAGCGCTGGTATTACTCAGTGGAACGCAAATATTGCTTTCAAAAATGCGATATTTAGCACTCCACTTGTTATCTGGCCCTCTATATTGTAATATTTCCCACTGGAATATGATTAGGTAATTGAAACATATCTACAGTGAGGCAATAAAATATTTATGTCAGCGCAATGCTTAAAATATTTTTTATTTAAAACCGCAGTTATTAAATACAGTATAATTTATTATAGTTTGTAATCTAGATAAAACCTCATATTTACCTGATAGTTTAAGGAAGATCTCACACAAGTTTAATCGCTGAGAATTTTAATGTTTTCATCACCTTGACAGCTTAGAATGAGTTTAATGGATTAAGCAAAAGATTTATGATGCTGATAATACCCAGTTGTCATTTTCAATTTGAAGATCCTTTGCTGGGATCAAATTCATTTTTCTGCTTAATCTTTTCTTTGTGAATTATTTATTGTAAAAATTCTTGTCATATTTAATAAACCACAAAATTATGTTGTTCGTCAAGAAGAAAAAGTTTAATACAACTTTCATGCTCCTAATAAAATATTTTTATGGAATTGGTTAAGGAAATGAATCTCATATGTTAGTTTGATCGTTAAGGAAACAATGACAAATAATATAGCGTAATTGCTTTTAGTTAACCAAATATTTTACAATGTTCAGTTTTAATATATTAAAATGAATTTAAATATTTTTAATTTATTTAATTCATTTTGAATAAAATATTATAGAAAGTCCAGTTGCTGGTTTTTTTTTTGAAGAGTTGGGATACTAGCCACCCCATATATTTTTGTAGCACTTATAACCCCAAAGGTACCAGCTGTCAACCAGTTCCTTACCTACCAAGGACAAGGAGAGTGGTAAAGGAGGATCAAGGTGACTTTTAAACATTAAAGGGACATGAAAGATCATGACATTTTAAACAACTTTCCAATTGACTTCTATTATCTAATTTGCTTCATTCTCTTGATATCCTTTGCTGAAAGCATATCTAAATAAGCTCAGAAGCTGCTGATTGGTAGCTGCACATAGATGCCTCGTGTGATTGGCTCGTCCATGTGCATTGCTATTTCTTCAACAAAAGGATATCTGCAGAATGAAGAAAATTATCTCTAATCTTTCTTCAAACCGAAAACGTTTGTTCTCCACTTTCAATACTCTTCTCTGCCCTCCCCCACCTCCTAATACAAATTCTCTGTCAGCTCAAGACTTTGCCAACCACTTCAATAACAAAATCGACTACATCAGAAATGAAATCAGCTCTCAACATAATTCCATTCTCTCACCCCCTCAAATGCTCTCAGTCAACCACAACCCACATAACCTTAAACTTAGCTCATTCTCCCCTGTTACTGAGGAAGAAGTTTCGGCACTTATACTGCGCTCTCACCTCACTACCTGTCCGCTTGACCCTATCCCCTCACAGCTGCTCCCCTCTCTCTCTGCCACCCTTACCCCTATACTCACACACACTTTCAACCTCTCCCTCAGCACCGGTATATTTCCCTCATCGCTGAAACATGCATCACACCTATCCTCAAAAAACCTTCCCTTGATCCTACCTCCCCATCCAACTACCGCCCTATTTCCCTCCTCCCTCTTGCATCAAAGCTTCTCGAAAAACTAGCTTATGCACGCCTATCCCATTTTCTTACAATAAACTCCCTCCTTGACACATTGCAATCTGGATTTCATCCCCATCACTCCACAGAGACAGCAATTGTTAAGGTTCCCAACGACCTATTTAAAGCAAAATCAAAAGGTCACTTCTGTCTGCTTATCCTCCTTGATCTGTCCCCAGCCTTTGACACTGTTGACCACCCTCTTTTGCTCCAAACCCTCTAATCCTTCGGCATCTGTGACACAGCCCTCTTGTGGCTCTCTTCCTACCTGTCAAACTGTACCTTTAGTGTAGCCTTCTCTGGGGCCTCCTCTGCCCCGTCACCACTTTCTGTCGGAGTACCGCAAGGCTTTGTCCTCGGTCCCCTTCTCTTCTCAATCTACACGTCATCACTAGGTTCCTTAATAAAGTCCCACGGTTTACAATATCATTTGTATGCCGACAACACCCAAATCTACTTCTATGCCCCAGACCTATCTCCTTCCTTGCTAACCCGTGTAACTAACTGTCTTTCTCACATCTCTAACTGGATGTCCTCTCACTACCTCAAGCTAAATCTCTCCAAAACTGAGCTCCTTATTTTCCCCCCTTCTTCTAAACTCTCCACCCTCAATCTCTCTATAACTGTCGACAACTCCATCATTGCCCCTACCCTGCATGCCTAATGTCTCGGGGTCACATTTGACTCAGATCTTTCTTTCACTCCTAACATTCAGTCATTGGCTAAAGCCTGCCACTTCCACCTTAAAAACATCTCTAAAATTAGACACTTCCTTACACAAGACACAACTAAGATTTTAATCCACTCTCTCATTCTTTCCCACCTCGATTACTGCAACTCTGTCCTCTCTGGTCTCCCCACCTGCCACCTAGCTCCTTTACAATCCATAATGAATGCCTCTGCCAGACTCATCTTCCTTACACGTCGCTCTTCATCTGCTGTACCTCTCTGCCAATCCCTTCACTGGCTTCCTTTTGCCTCTAGGATCAAACACAAAATTCTCATTCTGACATACAAAGCCCTCAACTGCACTGCTCCCCCCTATATCTCAGACCTTGTCTCCAGATACTCTCCCTCCCGTCCCCTTCGCTCTGCTCACGACCTCCTACTCTCCTCCTCTCTGTTGTCACCTCATCACACTCCCATTTACAGGACTTCTCCAGACTGGCTCCCCTCTTGTGGAACTCTCTGCCTCGCTCCACAAGACTCTCTTCTAGTTTTAAAAGCTTTAAGTGCTCCCTAAAGACTCTACTGTTCAGGGATGCATACAACCTACGCTAACCTTTCTTTATACCAGTTCCTCTCCTCCATTGCTATCCCCTGAAACCCCTTAGCATGTAAGCCTAAGAGTCCAGCTGTTTGTAGATCACCTTCTTAAGAACTGACTACAACAGTGCAACTCTTGGCAGGGCCCTCTACCCATTTGATCCCTATAATTGTTTTGTTGTACTCCGCCTTTGTTTATAGCGCTGCGGAATCTGTTGGCGCTCTACAAATAACCGATAATAATAATAATAATAGAAGTAAATTGGAATGTTGTTTAAAATTGTTTTCTCTGAATAATGAAAGAAACATTTTGTGTTTCATGTCCTTTTAAAGGCAAGAGAAGGTAGTAGAGAGTTTGCTCCAATGCATGTACCACCCAGTAACCTTGATATTTAGCTTTGGTCACTTTTAGTAGCTTCATATTTTGTGGTCTATACAAGGGGTCAGCAACCTTGGCCCCCCAGATGTTTTGGAACTACATTTGCCATGATGCTGAGACACTCTTTAGGGTTTCTGAGCATCATGGGAAATGTCTATGCAATCTCTTCTTTACTCTTTGCTCAGTAAAAGTGGTACATTTCTATCTTGCGGTTTGAAAACGTATTTTGTGTTCAGCTTTTGTATTATGCTTATTCTAAAGAAAAATATAATTCCAAAATATTATAAGTTGATCATAACTCTAAACTATTTATAAATTATGACAGAGAAAAATAAAAATTATGCTTAGTTGCATAGTGAAAAGTTTGGCAGTTATCAGTTTTACAAGGGGTTCCCCAGCAGAATGGCTAAATTGAAATTTTGGGCAATTACCTACTGTCTGAGGTTTATTTCCTAAGTTAAACGTTTCTGAAGTTACTTGCAGAGAAATCAAATTGGCAAACATGTGGACAAGTTTGTGTACACTTTTTTTTATTAATAATTAATAAGTAATTAATACTCAAAAGTCAGAATGAATCATATCCTCATACAAATAGAGAACCCTTCAATTGAAAGCTCCGCTCTGGAGTTTAGCTGAAATGAATATTAAAATTCTAATACAACAGAGCAAGAACATCTAGACATAGTGCAATACAAATACATCCTAGCAGGTTTCAGTTATTTGTATGTCTTTTTATGTATATACATCTAATTATTTATTTATTAGTGACTTAAAAAATCTTTTCTCTACACAATCGTCTAGATCACGTGTTTTGTCGGTAAGGCTGTGAGGTGCTAACAAGCCTTTTTTTCTTACCGCTCCCTTAAAGGGCCATTATACACTCATTTTTTCTTTGCATAAATGTTTTTTAGATGATCTATTTATAAAGCCCATAAAGTTGTTTTTTCTTTTATATGTATAATTTTGCTTATTTTTAAATAACATTGCTCTGTTTTTCAGACTCCTAACCAAGCCCCAAAGTATTATTTGAATACCGTCAGCTACCTTCTCCAGCTTGCTCCTGTTTGTGTAAAGGGTCTTTTCATATGCAAAAGAAGGGGGAGGGGGGAGTGTCTTATTTCCCACTTGCAGTGGGCTTTCCAGCTGCTTTTTCAACAGAGCTAAACTGAAAGCTTCTAAGTATGTTTTTAAACCATTTTATACTGGATTTTTATATCAGTATCTGTGCATCGTATTCTTTATAGTACTGTCTATTACATGCAGTTATATGAAAATTAGTGAATTCTGTCCCTTTAAGCCAACGCTGGTATTACGAGTTTTCTGCAAGCCGGTGTTAGCCTCAGAAAAGTGAGCGTTGAGCAAAATTTAGCTTCACATATCACCTCGATACCAGCGTTGCTTATGGTAGCGTGCACAATTTCCCCATAGAAAACAATGGGGCTGAGCTGGGTGAAAAAAACCTAACACCTGCAAAAAAGCAGCGTTCAACTCCTAACGCAGCCCCATTGTTTCCTTTGGGGAAATTAATTTTATGTCTGCACCTAACACCCTAACCCCGAGTCTAAACACCCCTAATCTTACACTTATTAACCCCTAATCTGCCACCCCGACATCGCCGCCACCTGCATTATACTATTAACCCCTAATCTGCTGCTCCGGACTCCGCCGCCACCTACATTATAATAATGAACCCCTAATCTGCTGCCCCTAACATCACCGAACCCTACGTTATATTTATTAACCCCTAATCTACCGCCCCAACGTTGCCGCAACTATATTAAATTAATTAACCCCTAATCCTCCTCTGCCAACATCGCCGCCACTATAATAAAGTTATTAACCCCTAAACCTGTCTAACACTATCCCTAACACCCCCTAATTTAAATATAATTTAAATACATCTAAATAAAATAACTATAATTAAATAAATTATTCCTATTTAAAACTAAATACTTACCGATAAAATAAACCCTAATATAGCTACAATATAACTAATAGTTACATTGTAGCTAGCTTATGATTTATTTTTATTTTATAGGCAACTTTGTACTTGGTACAATAGTTATTAAATAGTTATTAGCTATTTAATAACTACCTAGCTAAAATAAGTACAAAATTAACTGTAAAATAACTCCTAACCTAAGTTACAATTACACCTAACACTACTCTATAAATAAATAAATTAACTAAATTAAATTAAACTAATTACAATTAAATAAAACAAACTAAATTACAAAAAAAAAAACACTAAATTACAGAAAATAAAGAAGAATTACAAGAATTTTAAACTAATTACACCTAATCTAATCTAATAAAATAAAAAAGCACCCCAAAATAATAAAATTCCTTACCCTATACTAAATTACAAATAGCCCTTAAAAGGGCCTTTTGCGGGGCATTGCCCCAAAGTAATCAGCTCTTTCACCTGTAAAAAAAAAAGAGGACATCCAGACCGGCAGAAGGCTTCATCAAGACGGCATCTTCTATCTTCATCCTTCCGGAGCAGAGCCATCTTCTATCCAGCCGATGTGGAGCCATCCTCTTCAATCGAAGTCCTAACGAAGAATGAAGGTTCCTTTAAATGACGTCATCCAAGATGGCGTCCCTCAAATTCCGATTGGCTGATAGGATTCTATCAGCCAATCGGAATTAAGGTAGGAAAAATCTGATTGGTTGATTTAATCAGCCAATCGGATTGAAGTTGATTGGATCAGCCAATAGAATTGACATCGCATTCTATTGGCTGATCCAATCTTCAATCTGATTGGCTGATAGCATCAGTCAATCAGATTTTTCCTACCTTAATTCTGATTGGCTATCAGCCAATCGGAATTCGAGGGACGCCATCTTGGATGACGTCATTTAAAGGAACCTTCATTCTTCGTTAGGACTTCGATTGAAGAGGATGGCTCCGCGTCGGCTGGATAGAAGATGGCTCCGCTCCTGAAGGATGAAGATAGAAGATGCCGCCTGGATGAAGCCTTCTACCGGTCTGGATGTCCTCTTCTGCCCTGATCAGATGAAGACTTCTGCCGGTCTGGAGGTCCACTTGTGCCCGGCTGGGTGAAGACGGCTCAAGGTAGGGTGATCTTCAGGGGGTTAGTGTTAGGTTTTTTTAAGGGGGGATTGGGTGGGTTTTAGAGTAGGGGTATGTGGGTGGTGGGTTGTAATGTTGGGGGGGTATTGTATTTTTTTGTACAGGTAAAAGAGCTGATTACTTTGGGGCAATGCCCCGCAAAAGGCCCTTTTAAGGGCTATTTGTAATTTAGTATAAGGTAGGGCTTTTTATTATTTTGGGGGTGCATTTTTATTTTATTAGGGGGATTAGATTAGGTGTAATTAATTTAAAAAATTGTAATTTCTTTTTTATTTTCTGTAATTTAGTGTTTTTTCCCATAATTTAGTTTATTTCATTTAATTCTAATTAGTTTAATTTAATTTAGTTAATTTATTTATTTATAGAGTAGTGGTAGGTGTAATTGTAACTTAGGTTAGGATTTATTTTACAGGTAATTTTGTATTTATTTTAGCTAGGTAGTTATTAAATAGTTAATAACTATTTAATAACTATTTTACCTAGTTAAAATAAATACAAAGTTGACTGTAAAATAAATATAAATCCTAAAATAGCTACAATGTAACTATTAGTTTATTTTATCGGTAAGTATTTAGTTTTAAATAAGAATAATTTATTTAATTGTAGTAAATTTATTTTGTTTAATTTAAATTATATTTAAGTTAGGGGGGGTTAGACTTAGGGTTAGACTTAGGTTTAAGGGTTAATACATTTATTATAGTAGCTGCGACGTTGGTGTCGGCAGATTAGGGGTTAATAAATGTAGATAGGACTGCCTGATATGTTATATGCACATTTATTTGGTTTTATATATAAAGCATTGCTATTTGCTATTTTAAAAAATGTATTAATAAATTTGGAACCGCCTGTGAACAATGGAGTTGGATCCATTTTGTACTGGACATTTAACTTAGAGCTGTCAAAGCTCTGATATGTGTGAGTACCAAGTTGGGCACCTTTTTTAATGTTTTAACAATTTTACACTACAGAATTTTCTTTCTGTTCTTTTTGAGGTCATATTGAGGAATTACATGGACATTCATGAATCATAATAACACACAGTGCATGGTGCTGTATTGTTTTATTGTTATTTAGGTTTCAGTTATTTGACCATTATCATAGGCCATAATACTTTGCACCCTGTTACCAATTAAAAACACTCTAACCTCCTGTGATAGGTTGGAAACAAACTCAGAACTGCCTTATGATAATTTAAAGTTATACATATTGGCATACATAAACACTATTTGATTTACATAATAGATACCCTACCAAAGTAAATGATTAGTCCATTTCACATATCAATACATGGCTAGATAATTAAAAAAAAATATTCAGAATATACAAATATATAATATGGTTAATGTACATTGCCAATTCAGGAATTATTATCAGTGTTAAAAAAACTTTCATGATTTAAATATGGAATGTAATTTTAAACAACTTTCCAATTTACTTTTATCACCAATTTTGCTTTCTTCTCTTGGAATGCTTAGTTGAAAGCTAAACCTAGGAGGTTCATATGCTAATTTCTTAAACCTTGAAGACTGCCTCTAAGCTGAATGCATTTTGACCACTAGAGGGCATTAGTTCATGTGTTTCATATAGATAACATTGAGTTCATGCACGTGAAGTTATCCTGGAGTGAGCACTGATTGGCTACTCTGTCAAAATAACTAAAATAAGGGGGCAGTCTGAAGAGGCTTAAATAAAAGATAATCACAGAGGTAAAAAGTGTATTTCTATAACAGTGTTGGCTATGCAAAACTGGATAATGTATAATAAAGGGATTATCTTTCTTTTTAAACAACAACAATTCTGGTGTTCACTGTCCCTTTAAACCAGAATGTTTGGACCCATCTCAGGATCTCTTATAGAAAAAAACATTCAATGGAACTTTTCATTGTGGTAAATGTTGAGTGTAGAGCTTGTCAACATATACAGGTATTAAAATCTTTCAAATCAGTAGCAAGAGCAGAAATTTTTAGATAAAGGCTTGCACCATTTGCACATCTACATATAAAGTTTATTGGGTAGAATGTTAGTTACACAAAACAATATTTTGGTCTCACCATAAGTGATGTGAGCAAAGAAATTAAGAAACACATGTATTATGGTACAGGTAACCATCCATGCTCTAAAATGTTGAGGCACTTCATTAATGTACATCAAAAAAGTTTGAGCACCTTCAGGTGGTAGGCTATTGTCACACCGCTGCGCTGTTGTGCTGTCCCTGCCGCCGCAGCCTCTATCTGTTTCCATGGTCTTTGCCATGGACGCTGCAGTGGCTTCAGGCGCCGGCGATGACATCATCATCCGCACACCCCTCTTCTGATACCGGTTCCGGATCCCTCCTGTGGCGCGAATCCTGCCCTATGTAAGTACCTCAGTTGCTCTCACCTGTGCCCAAGCATAGGTGTTACTGAACTGTTATACTGCTGGATTTCCTTTTGTTGCTGACACCTGCCTGTTCCTGGTCATTCTATTGGTTTTCCCCAGAACTGCTATTCTGCTGGATTGCCTTCCTGTTACCGGACTCTGTCTGTCTTGACCCTTCTCTTCCTTCATCCTATTTCCGTGAAGGACTACCCTGCATACTGGGAGTACTGCTTACCTTATTTCACAAACTCACTCTGCTCTGGGATATTTCCTATCATTCCACTTGACGCTGGGATAAGAAGACTACTGGCCAAGTTTGGTCTGATAGAGGAATATCCCACGAGCATTACAGCTATAAAGTCAATCCCTAAGTCCTATAAGGGAGGTTATGGATTTAAAAACCTGAATAGACAAGATATTATTATTTTTTGTATTGTAGTGAATTAAGGGATAATAGCTTGAGTTTTGAGGTTATTGGGATGTTGTCCTGTAAATACTGTAAATTTGTGTGTTACAATTAATTATTAACATGTATTTAATTATATGCAGATTGTATGTTTTCTATGAGTCTGATGATAAAAGATACTCCTGCTTGGAGAGAAATTTGTTGTGCAGATTTCACAGAGGCTGAACTCACTGAATGCTAAAAGAGAAAGGGTGTAACCCTCTAGCACTACAATATCTTTCACAAGATTCTAGAGTGGCAAATTTTGCTTTACTTGTCTAAGGGGTGTTCTCTGCATTTCTGTATATGAAGAAAAGAAAAGCCCAGTGCAATATAGCATTCCATGATATGAGAATTTTCTTACACTTTTTGCTTTGTATTTTATATTACTTTACATTTCAGTATTATTACATTTAAGCTTTGCACGTTCTATTGCATATTTTAATACATTATTTAGATCCAACAGTGATTTTATAAATTCTGATTATGTTTTAAAATTGTCTGTGTCACCTAGTATTTTCTGTATTGTAAAATAATTTAAATGGGCTGAACAGGCGAGTTCCCAGGGTATGCATGAAGCTTCTTGTGAAATGCTGTAAGCATTTTACACAAGCTGGTCTCACTGGATTATCTAGCTTGCTTTAAGCAGATGTAGTTTGTTTAAAATTCACAAAACACTTATTTAACTGACAGAAAAGTAGTATATACTAAACTACAGGCAAAAACAAGTTAAATTGTAGCGAAAACATGTCACTTTAATTTGTGTTTGCTGCCAACTGAGACGTTATATCAGCCCAAAGTGTTCTCCTGTTAACTTCTCTCTCCCCTGTGAAATTCTGTATCCCAGAGAGCTTCATTACTTTCTGTGGAAGGCATCTCTCATCTTTCTGGGACTTCCAGGTTATGCCCTTTTAATGATAGAAATTAGTGAGTTCAACCCCTTTGAAGTCTGCACTATAATTTATTTCCAAAGTTTTCTTATTGGGCCCATAGAAAATAATGAAGCTCTCTGGGTAACTGAAGCTATCAGTAATTCAGTTTTATTTTGAATAGAAAAAATACATAGTACGCTCCACACATAATCTGGCCCTAAAGGATGTATGAGGACAAATGAGAGATTGATATCTGAGGTGTGGGTATAAGTGTTTTTTTTTTCTTTTCTAAAACATCTTCTATACAAAGGCACCTGATATGCTTAAACTATGGGTCTTTGTATGTGTTGGTATGCTGCACTATTTCAAACACACAAGTGATAAAACAAAATTCCATTATTGTCCTTTGGTTTAGGCAAAAATTACCTAGGGTTGATACTATGTCTCCAAAATAAGGACATGATTTATTGACCATGTCATATGAGTATTTTTGTTAGCACTATTTCCATCCAAACTACATATTTGTGGAAATTTTGCAAATTGAGTCCAAAGCCACTTTAAAATGCAGTCTCCCTTTTAGCTTCTTATCTTTAGTTTTTAAACATCTTTTGAAAAAACAAAATAGATATTTAATCCTATAAAGTATGGTAGCAATATATTTTGTATTTTAATATGCAAAAATAACAGCAACAAAACAATGCAGAAACTCATGATCATTGCAGGGGAATATCAAGAGAATTCTGTAAAGTTCAACTTTTTTCTAATATTATTTGCCAAATGTTACAAATCCACATTTCCTGTACCTCTTCAATATGTTTATCATTAAAAAACAATTTAAACATTTGTCTGTATTTGTGCGCAGGAAACAAAAACATGTGCACAAACTAATAATAGCAGCAACAAAGTATTATGTGAGTCCTAGAGTGAACGTTTGGGATTTATTTGATTGATACTTGTGCCAAAAGTAGGTCAGTGGATACATTTTATTAAATAATATATTTTAGAGATAAAAACTGTCATCACAGTTTGTTTGTTCCTCATGTTTAAAGGGACATACTAATTATATGCTAAATCACTTGAAACTGATGCAGTATAACTGTAAAAAGCTGACAGGAAAATATCACCTGAGCATATGTATGTAAAAAAGGAAGATATTTTACCTCACAATTTCCAACAGTGCTGAGGTCATGAACTCTTTTACTGTGATCTCATGAGATTTGACTTAACGCTCATGAGATTTCATAGTGAACTTCCTTAAACTGAATAGGGAAATAATATGAGTGTGCACAAATGCTAGCTCCTTTCGCTGTCCCGGGACAGACATACTGATTTGCTGCTTAGAAGTACTTTACAATGGGATGTGGCTACTGAGGAACTTTTAAGGTAAAATATCTTTCTTTTTTACATAGAGATGTTCAGGTGATATTTTCTAGTCAGTTTTTCACGGCTATGCTGCATCACTTTCAAGTATTTCAACATTTGGGTATCATGGGCCTTTAAAACTATTTATTAAAGGGTTATGAAACCCAAAATGTTTTCTTTCATGATTCAGATAGAGCATGCAATTTTAAACAACTTTCTTATTTACTCTTGGGGGTCGATTTATTTAGCAGCAGATGCTGCATCGATGCCCCATCGTTTCAGGTCCTGCCTGAAACGGAAGTTAAGAAGCAGCGGTCGTAAGGTCACGGACTGAAATCATCTAGATACAATACAATCGGGATGATTGACGGCCCCTTCTAGTGGCCGATTGGCCGCCAGTTAGCAGGGGCGGCATTGCACAAGCCTTTCACCAGAAATGCTTGTGCAATGTTAAATGCCGACAGCGTATGCTGTCGGCATTTAGCGAGGTAGAGCTACAGCGAATCATGTCCCCTCAACCGTTAATAAATCTACACCTATGTATCAATTTTTCTTTGTTCACTTGGTATCTTTATTTGAAAAGCAGGAATGTAAACTTAGGAGCCGGACTACTTTTGGTTCAGCACCTGAGTAGCGCTTGCTGATTGGTGGCTAAATGTAGCCACCAATCAGCAAGCGCTACCCAGGGTGCTGAACCAAAAATAACTCAGCTGCTAAGCTTACATTCCAGCTTTTTCAAATAAAAATACCAAGAGAACGAAGACAAATTGATAATAGGGGTAAATTAAAAAGTTGTTTTAAAATGTCATGCTCTAACCCAATCATGAAAGAAAAAAATGTGGGTATCATATCCCTTTAATTTAAGAAAATAAATATTTTTAATTAACTGAACATGATCTGAAATTGCAGTGTACGATAACTTGTATTCACATCTAGTTTTGCACATCTCTTTTTTTTTATCATGGTAATAAGTGCATTTTGTATTTGCATCAGTGCCTTAAAATTTAAATAGATGCATTTTTGCTTCTAGTAAAAGTTATTACTGTTTTAAAAGGACATGCAACTTTCCAATTTACTTCTATTATCTAATTTGCTTCATTATCTTGTAATCCTTTGTTGAAAAGCATATCTAAATAGGCTTAGTAAATGTTGATTGGTGGCTGTACATAGATGCCTTGTGTCATTGACTCACCCATGTGCATTGCTATTTATTCAGCAAAGGATATCTAAAGAATTAAGCAAATTAGGTAATAGAAGTAAATTAGAAAGTTGTTTAAAATTGAATTCTCTATCTTAATCATGGAAGAAAAATGTTGGGTTTCATGTCCCTTTAAGCTTCTCAGTGAGTCAGCAGTAGTGATGTCGCGAACAGTTCTGCCGCGAATAGTTCGCAGCGAACATAGCATGTTCGCGTTCGCAGCGGACGGCGAACATACGCGATGTTCGATCCGCCCCCTATTCGTCATCATTGAGTAAACTTTGACCCTGTAGCTCACAGTCATAAGACACATTCCAGCCAATCAGCAGCAGACACTCCCTCCCAGACCCTCCCACCTCCTGGACAGCATCCATTTTAGATTCATTCGGAGCCTGCATTCTTAGTGAGAGGAGGGACAGTGTAGCTGCTGCTGATTTAATAGAGAAATCGATAGCTAGGCTAGTGTATTCAGTGTCCACTACAGTCCTGAAGGACTCATCTGTTCTCTGCTGTAAGGACAGCACCCCAAAAAGCCCTTTTTAGGGCTAGAACATCAGTCTGCTTTTTGTTTTTGTTTTCCCTGTGTAATCTTATTGCAGTTGCCTGCCTGCCAGCTCAGGCTCACAGCGTATACTGTGCCCACTTGCCCAGTGCCACCACTCATATCTGGTGTAACAGTAGTGTACATTTAAAATAAAAATAAAAAAATTTTTTAATTTGAAATAATAGCAGTCATTTTCCTTCACACGTGTGCGTTTGAGGTCCTGCCAGGGCAAGGTGTGACACCAGTGCAAGTCATATCTGCTAAAACAGTAGTGTACATTTAAAAAAAAAAAAAAAAACCTTTTTTTAATTTGAAATAATAGCAGTCAGTTTCCTTCACACATGTGCGTTTCAGGTCCTGCCAGGGCACAGTGTGACACCCGTGGCCGGACTTTTGGCCGACGGGCACTTGGCCGATGGACACTTGGCCGACGGACATTTGGCCGACGGACATTTGGCCGAAACACAAGTGGCTGTCACATAACAGTCCGGCCACGAGATAGATAGATTTGATAGATAGATAGATAGATACATAGATTAGATAGATAGATAGATAGATAAATAGATGCAATAGATACATTTGATAGATACGATAGATAGATAGATAGATTTGATAGATAAATAGATAGATTTGATAGATAGATAGATAGATAGATAGATAGATAGTTTCCCAGACAGAGAATTACAAAACGTGCGGCCTGGGACCCATGGTAAGGTTCCCAGAGGCAGTTGCGGCGCCCGAGGCTCTGATTAGAACAGAGCACTCTGGAACGTATCTGCCCTCGGCCGAAATCGGAACATTCTTTAGCTTTCTGTCTGTCAGCCAAATGTCTGTCGGCCAAATGTCCGTCTGCCAAATGTCCTTCTGACAAATGTCTTTCTGTATTTTGTCAGAGCACCGTGACACCAGTGCAAGTCATATCTGATAAAACAGTAGTGTACATTTAAAAAAAAAAAAAAAAACCTTTTTTACTGTGAAATAATAGCAGTCAGTTTCCTTCACACGTGTGCATTCCAGGTCCTGCCAGGGCACAGTGTGACACCAGTGCAAGTCATATCTGCTAAAACAGTAGTGTACATACATTTAAAAAAAAAACCCTTTTTTATTGTGAAATAATAGCAGTCAGTTTCCCTCACAAGTGTGCGCTCCAGGTCCTGCCAGGGCACAGTGTCACACCAGTGCAAGCCATATCTACTAAAACAGTAGTGTACATACATTTAAAAAAAAAAAACAACCTTTTTTTACTGTGAAATAATAGCAGTCAGTTTCCCTCACACGTGTGCGTTCCAGGTCCTGCCAGGGCACAGTGGCACACCAGTGCAAGTCATATCTGCTAAAACAGTAGTGTAGATACATTTAAAAAAAAAAAAACCTTACACTACCTGAACGATACAACATCATACCTGATGTTTTAAAGCACGTTATTCCAAACAATTTAGGAATGTTAGGTGATTTATGCCCTTTATGGATTAAAACCAGACTCTGCATCAACTATGTAATTTTCCATGGGAGTTTGCCATGAATCCCCCTTCGGCATACCACAGTCCAGGTGTTAGTGCCCTTGAAACAACGTTTCCATCACTTTTGTGGCCAGAAAGAGTCCCTGTGGGTTTTAAAATTCGTCTGCCTATTGAAGTCTATGGCGGTTCGCCCGGCTCGCCGGTTCGCAAACTTTTGTGGAAGTTCGCGTTGTCCGTTCGCGAACGCAAAATTTTAGGTTCGCAACATCACTAGTCAGCAGTTGCTCGCATGACACAAATAAAGTCTTCACTGACACAATGAGGCCAATTTAACAAATGTCTTGTGCGCAGGAAACAAAAACATGTGCACAAACTAATAATAGCAGCAACAAAGTATTATGTGAGTCCTAGAGTGAACGTTTGGGATTTATTTGATTGATACTTGTGCCAAAAGTAGGTCAGTGGATACATTTTATTAAATAATATATTTTAGAGATAAAAACTGTCATCACAGTTTGTTTGTTCCTCATGTTTAAAGGGACATACTAATTATATGCTAAATCACTTGAAACTGATGCAGTATAACTGTAAAAAGCTGACAGGAAAATATCACCTGAGCATATGTATGTAAAAAAGGAAGATATTTTACCTCACAATTTCCAACAGTGCTGAGGTCATGAACTCTTTTACTGTGATCTCATGAGATTTGACTTAACGCTCATGAGATTTCATAGTGAACTTCCTTAAACTGAATAGGGAAATAATATGAGTGTGCACAAATGCTAGCTCCTTTCGCTGTCCCGGGACAGACATACTGATTTGCTGCTTAGAAGTACTTTACAATGGGATGTGGCTACTGAGGAACTTTTAAGGTAAAATATCTTTCTTTTTTACATAGAGATGTTCAGGTGATATTTTCTAGTCAGTTTTTCACGGCTATGCTGCATCACTTTCAAGTATTTCAACATTTGGGTATCATGGGCCTTTAAAACTATTTATTAAAGGGTTATGAAACCCAAAATGTTTTCTTTCATGATTCAGATAGAGCATGCAATTTTAAACAACTTTCTTATTTACTCTTGGGGGTCGATTTATTTAGCAGCAGATGCTGCATCGATGCCCCATCGTTTCAGGTCCTGCCTGAAACGGAAGTTAAGAAGCAGCGGTCGTAAGGTCACGGACTGAAATCATCTAGATACAATACAATCGGGATGATTGACGGCCCCTTCTAGTGGCCGATTGGCCGCCAGTTAGCAGGGGCGGCATTGCACAAGCCTTTCACCAGAAATGCTTGTGCAATGTTAAATGCCGACAGCGTATGCTGTCGGCATTTAGCGAGGTAGAGCTACAGCGAATCATGTCCCCTCAACCGTTAATAAATCTACACCTATGTATCAATTTTTCTTTGTTCACTTGGTATCTTTATTTGAAAAGCAGGAATGTAAACTTAGGAGCCGGACTACTTTTGGTTCAGCACCTGAGTAGCGCTTGCTGATTGGTGGCTAAATGTAGCCACCAATCAGCAAGCGCTACCCAGGGTGCTGAACCAAAAATAACTCAGCTGCTAAGCTTACATTCCAGCTTTTTCAAATAAAAATACCAAGAGAACGAAGACAAATTGATAATAGGGGTAAATTAAAAAGTTGTTTTAAAATGTCATGCTCTAACCCAATCATGAAAGAAAAAAATGTGGGTATCATATCCCTTTAATTTAAGAAAATAAATATTTTTAATTAACTGAACATGATCTGAAATTGCAGTGTACGATAACTTGTATTCACATCTAGTTTTGCACATCTCTTTTTTTTTATCATGGTAATAAGTGCATTTTGTATTTGCATCAGTGCCTTAAAATTTAAATAGATGCATTTTTGCTTCTAGTAAAAGTTATTACTGTTTTAAAAGGACATGCAACTTTCCAATTTACTTCTATTATCTAATTTGCTTCATTATCTTGTAATCCTTTGTTGAAAAGCATATCTAAATAGGCTTAGTAAATGTTGATTGGTGGCTGTACATAGATGCCTTGTGTCATTGACTCACCCATGTGCATTGCTATTTATTCAGCAAAGGATATCTAAAGAATTAAGCAAATTAGGTAATAGAAGTAAATTAGAAAGTTGTTTAAAATTGAATTCTCTATCTTAATCATGGAAGAAAAATGTTGGGTTTCATGTCCCTTTAAGCTTCTCAGTGAGTCAGCAGTAGTGATGTCGCGAACAGTTCTGCCGCGAATAGTTCGCAGCGAACATAGCATGTTCGCGTTCGCAGCGGACGGCGAACATACGCGATGTTCGATCCGCCCCCTATTCATCATCATTGAGTAAACTTTGACCCTGTAGCTCACAGTCATAAGACACATTCCAGCCAATCAGCAGCAGACACTCCCTCCCAGACCCTCCCACCTCCTGGACAGCATCCATTTTAGATTCATTCGGAGCCTGCATTCTTAGTGAGAGGAGGGACAGTGTAGCTGCTGCTGATTTAATAGAGAAATCGATAGCTAGGCTAGTGTATTCAGTGTCCACTACAGTCCTGAAGGACTCATCTGATCTCTGCTGTAAGGACAGCACCCCAAAAAGCCCTTTTTAGGGCTAGAACATCAGTCTGCTTTTTGTTTTTGTTTTCCCTGTGTAATCTTATTGCAGTTGCCTGCCTGCCAGCTCAGGCTCACAGCGTATACTGTGCCCACTTGCCCAGTGCCACCACTCATATCTGGTGTAACAGTAGTGTACATTTAAAATAAAAATAAAAAAATTTTTTAATTTGAAATAATAGCAGTCATTTTCCTTCACACGTGTGCGTTTGAGGTCCTGCCAGGGCAAGGTGTGACACCAGTGCAAGTCATATCTGCTAAAACAGTAGTGTACATTTAAAAAAAAAAAAAAAACCTTTTTTTAATTTGAAATAATAGCAGTCAGTTTCCTTCACACATGTGCGTTTCAGGTCCTGCCAGGGCACAGTGTGACACCCGTGGCCGGACTTTTGGCCGACGGGCACTTGGCCGATGGACACTTGGCCGACGGACATTTGGCCGACGGACATTTGGCCGAAACACAAGTGGCTGTCACATAACAGTCCGGCCACGAGATAGATAGATTTGATAGATAGATAGATAGATACATAGATTAGATAGATAGATAGATAGATAAATAGATGCAATAGATACATTTGATAGATACGATAGATAGATAGATAGATTTGATAGATAAATAGATAGATTTGATAGATAGATAGATAGATAGATAGATAGATAGTTTCCCAGACAGAGAATTACAAAACGTGCGGCCTGGGACCCATGGTAAGGTTCCCAGAGGCAGTTGCGGCGCCCGAGGCTCTGATTAGAACAGAGCACTCTGGAACGTATCTGCCCTCGGCCGAAATCGGAACATTCTTTAGCTTTCTGTCTGTCAGCCAAATGTCTGTCGGCCAAATGTCCGTCTGCCAAATGTCCTTCTGACAAATGTCTTTCTGTATTTTGTCAGAGCACCGTGACACCAGTGCAAGTCATATCTGATAAAACAGTAGTGTACATTTAAAAAAAAAAAAAAAAACCTTTTTTACTGTGAAATAATAGCAGTCAGTTTCCTTCACACGTGTGCATTCCAGGTCCTGCCAGGGCACAGTGTGACACCAGTGCAAGTCATATCTGCTAAAACAGTAGTGTACATACATTTAAAAAAAAAACCCTTTTTTATTGTGAAATAATAGCAGTCAGTTTCCCTCACAAGTGTGCGCTCCAGGTCCTGCCAGGGCACAGTGTCACACCAGTGCAAGCCATATCTACTAAAACAGTAGTGTACATACATTTAAAAAAAAAAAACAACCTTTTTTTACTGTGAAATAATAGCAGTCAGTTTCCCTCACACGTGTGCGTTCCAGGTCCTGCCAGGGCACAGTGGCACACCAGTGCAAGTCATATCTGCTAAAACAGTAGTGTAGATACATTTAAAAAAAAAAAAACCTTACACTACCTGAACGATACAACATCATACCTGATGTTTTAAAGCACGTTATTCCAAACAATTTAGGAATGTTAGGTGATTTATGCCCTTTATGGATTAAAACCAGACTCTGCATCAACTATGTAATTTTCCATGGGAGTTTGCCATGAATCCCCCTTCGGCATACCACAGTCCAGGTGTTAGTGCCCTTGAAACAACGTTTCCATCACTTTTGTGGCCAGAAAGAGTCCCTGTGGGTTTTAAAATTCGTCTGCCTATTGAAGTCTATGGCGGTTCGCCCGGCTCGCCGGTTCGCAAACTTTTGTGGAAGTTCGCGTTGTCCGTTCGCGAACGCAAAATTTTAGGTTCGCAACATCACTAGTCAGCAGTTGCTCGCATGACACAAATAAAGTCTTCACTGACACAATGAGGCCAATTTAACAAATGTCTTGTGCGCAGGAAACAAAAACATGTGCACAAACTAATAATAGCAGCAACAAAGTATTATGTGAGTCCTAGAGTGAACGTTTGGGATTTATTTGATTGATACTTGTGCCAAAAGTAGGTCAGTGGATACATTTTATTAAATAATATATTTTAGAGATAAAAACTGTCATCACAGTTTGTTTGTTCCTCATGTTTAAAGGGACATACTAATTATATGCTAAATCACTTGAAACTGATGCAGTATAACTGTAAAAAGCTGACAGGAAAATATCACCTGAGCATATGTATGTAAAAAAGGAAGATATTTTACCTCACAATTTCCAACAGTGCTGAGGTCATGAACTCTTTTACTGTGATCTCATGAGATTTGACTTAACGCTCATGAGATTTCATAGTGAACTTCCTTAAACTGAATAGGGAAATAATATGAGTGTGCACAAATGCTAGCTCCTTTCGCTGTCCCGGGACAGACATACTGATTTGCTGCTTAGAAGTACTTTACAATGGGATGTGGCTACTGAGGAACTTTTAAGGTAAAATATCTTTCTTTTTTACATAGAGATGTTCAGGTGATATTTTCTAGTCAGTTTTTCACGGCTATGCTGCATCACTTTCAAGTATTTCAACATTTGGGTATCATGGGCCTTTAAAACTATTTATTAAAGGGTTATGAAACCCAAAATGTTTTCTTTCATGATTCAGATAGAGCATGCAATTTTAAACAACTTTCTTATTTACTCTTGGGGGTCGATTTATTTAGCAGCAGATGCTGCATCGATGCCCCATCGTTTCAGGTCCTGCCTGAAACGGAAGTTAAGAAGCAGCGGTCGTAAGGTCACGGACTGAAATCATCTAGATACAATACAATCGGGATGATTGACGGCCCCTTCTAGTGGCCGATTGGCCGCCAGTTAGCAGGGGCGGCATTGCACAAGCCTTTCACCAGAAATGCTTGTGCAATGTTAAATGCCGACAGCGTATGCTGTCGGCATTTAGCGAGGTAGAGCTACAGCGAATCATGTCCCCTCAACCGTTAATAAATCTACACCTATGTATCAATTTTTCTTTGTTCACTTGGTATCTTTATTTGAAAAGCAGGAATGTAAACTTAGGAGCCGGACTACTTTTGGTTCAGCACCTGAGTAGCGCTTGCTGATTGGTGGCTAAATGTAGCCACCAATCAGCAAGCGCTACCCAGGGTGCTGAACCAAAAATAACTCAGCTGCTAAGCTTACATTCCAGCTTTTTCAAATAAAAATACCAAGAGAACGAAGACAAATTGATAATAGGGGTAAATTAAAAAGTTGTTTTAAAATGTCATGCTCTAACCCAATCATGAAAGAAAAAAATGTGGGTATCATATCCCTTTAATTTAAGAAAATAAATATTTTTAATTAACTGAACATGATCTGAAATTGCAGTGTACGATAACTTGTATTCACATCTAGTTTTGCACATCTCTTTTTTTTTATCATGGTAATAAGTGCATTTTGTATTTGCATCAGTGCCTTAAAATTTAAATAGATGCATTTTTGCTTCTAGTAAAAGTTATTACTGTTTTAAAAGGACATGCAACTTTCCAATTTACTTCTATTATCTAATTTGCTTCATTATCTTGTAATCCTTTGTTGAAAAGCATATCTAAATAGGCTTAGTAAATGTTGATTGGTGGCTGTACATAGATGCCTTGTGTCATTGACTCACCCATGTGCATTGCTATTTATTCAGCAAAGGATATCTAAAGAATTAAGCAAATTAGGTAATAGAAGTAAATTAGAAAGTTGTTTAAAATTGA
Source organism: Bombina bombina (assembly GCF_027579735.1). NCBI lineage: Eukaryota > Metazoa > Chordata > Amphibia > Anura > Bombinatoridae > Bombina > Bombina bombina. Next base: position 956,543,161 of record NC_069502.1, on the reverse strand, counting down.
ATTCTCTATCTTAATCATGGAAGAAAAATGTTGGGTTTCATGTCCCTTTAAGCTTCTCAGTGAGTCAGCAGTAGTGATGTCGCGAACAGTTCTGCCGCGAATAGTTCGCAGCGAACATAGCATGTTCGCGTTCGCAGCGGACGGCGAACATACGCGATGTTCGATCCGCCCCCTATTCATCATCATTGAGTAAACTTTGACCCTGTAGCTCACAGTCATAAGACACATTCCAGCCAATCAGCAGCAGACACTCCCTCCCAGACCCTCCCACCTCCTGGACAGCATCCATTTTAGATTCATTCGGAGCCTGCATTCTTAGTGAGAGGAGGGACAGTGTAGCTGCTGCTGATTTAATAGAGAAATCGATAGCTAGGCTAGTGTATTCAGTGTCCACTACAGTCCTGAAGGACTCATCTGATCTCTGCTGTAAGGACAGCACCCCAAAAAGCCCTTTTTAGGGCTAGAACATCAGTCTGCTTTTTGTTTTTGTTTTCCCTGTGTAATCTTATTGCAGTTGCCTGCCTGCCAGCTCAGGCTCACAGCGTATACTGTGCCCACTTGCCCAGTGCCACCACTCATATCTGGTGTAACAGTAGTGTACATTTAAAATAAAAATAATTTTTTTTTTTAATTTGAAATAATAGCAGTCATTTTCCTTCACACGTGTGCGTTTGAGGTCCTGCCAGGGCAAGGTGTGACACCAGTGCAAGTCATATCTGCTAAAACAGTAGTGTACATTTAAAAAAAAAAAAACAACCTTTTTTTAATTTGAAATAATAGCAGTCAGTTTCCTTCACACATGTGCGTTTCAGGTCCTGCCAGGGCACAGTGTGACACCCGTGGCCGGACTTTTGGCCGACGGGCACTTGGCCGATGGACACTTGGCCGACGGACATTTGGCCGACGGACATTTGGCCGAAACACAAGTGGCTGTCACATAACAGTCCGGCCACGAGATAGATAGATTTGATAGATAGATAGATAGATACATAGATTAGATAGATAGATAGATAGATAGATAAATAGATGCAATAGATACATTTGATAGATACGATAGATAGATAGATAGATTTGATAGATAAATAGATAGATTTGATAGATAGATAGATAGTTTCCCAGACAGAGAATTACAAAACGTGCGGCCTGGGACCCATGGTAAGGTTCCCAGAGGCAGTTGCGGCGCCCGAGGCTCTGATTAGAACAGAGCACTCTGGAACGTATCTGCCCTCGGCCGAAATCGGAACATTCTTTAGCTTTCTGTCTGTCAGCCAAATGTCTGTCGGCCAAATGTCCGTCTGCCAAATGTCCTTCTGACAAATGTCTTTCTGTATTTTGTCAGAGCACCGTGACACCAGTGCAAGTCATATCTGATAAAACAGTAGTGTACATTTAAAAAAAAAAAAAAAAACCTTTTTTACTGTGAAATAATAGCAGTCAGTTTCCTTCACACGTGTGCATTCCAGGTCCTGCCAGGGCACAGTGTGACACCAGTGCAAGTCATATCTGCTAAAACAGTAGTGTACATACATTTAAAAAAAAAACCCTTTTTTATTGTGAAATAATAGCAGTCAGTTTCCCTCACACGTGTGCGCTCCAGGTCCTGCCAGGGCACAGTGTCACACCAGTGCAAGTCATATCTACTAAAACAGTAGTGTACATACATTTAAAAAAAAACAAAAACCTTTTTTTACTGTGAAATAATAGCAGTCAGTTTCCCTCACACGTGTGCGTTCCAGGTCCTGCCAGGGCACAGTGTCACACCAGTGCAAGTCATATCTGGTAAAACAGTAGTGTACATTTAAAAAAAAAAAAAACCTTACACTACCTGAACGATACAACATCATACCTGATGTTTTAAAGCACGTTATTCCAAACAATTTAGGAATGTTAGGTGATTTATGCCCTTTATGGATTAAAACCAGACTCTGCATCAACTATGTAATTTTCCATGGGAGTTTGCCATGAATCCCCCTCCGGCATACCACAGTCCAGGTGTTAGTCCCCTTGAAACAACGTTTCCATCACTTTTGTGGCCAGAAAGAGTCCCTGTGGGTTTTAAAATTCGCCTGCCTATTGAAGTCTATGGCGGTTCGCCCGGCTCGCCGGTTCGCAAACTTTTGTGGAAGTTCGCGTTGTCCGTTCGCGAACGCAAAATTTTAGGTTCGCGACATCACTAGTCAGCAGTTGCTTGCATGACACAAATAAAGTCTTCACTGACACAATGAGGCCAATTTAACAAATGTCTTGCGGACCTGATCCGACAGTGCGGATCAGGTCTGCAAGACATCGCTGAATGCGGAGAGCAATACGCTCTCCATATTCAGCATTGCACCAGAAGCACACAAGAGCTACTGGTGCAACGCCGCCCCCTGCAGACTCGCGGCCAATGGGCCGCCAGCAGGGGGTGTCAGAATTCTGGCGATTCCTGTCCGCCTGCTCAGAGCAGGCGGACAGGGTTATGGAGCAGCTGTCTTTTTGACCGCTGCTCCATAACTTGTGTTTCTGGCGAGTCTGAAGACTCGCCAGAAACACGGGCCATCACGCTCCATTCAGAGATTGATAGATAGGCCCCAATATATACAACCTCCAGCTCTCTGAGCTTGCATGCTGTTTAAATCCTGATCGATCCTCTCTTAGACATAGTATATGTGCATATCCCACTGAAATAATAGTCACTTTTACTAGAAGCATTTTTCTTAATTGAAGTATATTGCAAAATTGCTTCTACACACAATTTAAATGCATTCATACAAATTTCTGTTCTGATATTTCTATCCCTTTAAATGTAGGGGTGGCATAGAGAAGGGCTTCATTTTTTGGAGCCTGTATCACCAACACTACTTGTAAAACCCCTTATCATATGCATATGTATATGGCACAGTACAGCTTCTATACCTCAAGACAATTCAACTATGAATATTCCAATCTATCAGAAAATCGCTTTCCAGAAACTTGTTTGCAAATCTTTTCAAAACCTACAGCCTTGACCGTTTAAAAGCCGATTTTAGCATTTAATTTTTCAGTTGCATAATTTGGCTGTTTTAACTCTCTATTTTTCAATGTTAACATTTATGTGCATGTTCAGGAATCCCATTATTATTTTTTTGTTTTAATAAAAAGGGGAACATAATGGTTACAATCACACTTTGAAGTCTAAAACTAGTACAGGTACAAATCCCCAAATCCAGAATCCCAAATTCCAGAATTATTCTAAATTCCAGACTTTTTCATTAATATTTTTAAAAAATATATATATAAAAAAAATTACAATTTCCCCTGCTAGTATGTCACGATCTTCTCTACCTGCATCTTTGCTCTGGTATTAGCAAATGCTAGTCTGGATTTTTTTTTTTTTTAAAGTGTTTATTTAATTTTTCGTCAGTATAAACAAAGTATACCAGAGCACATTTGCTCAAGTTGTGCACCATGCAGGGTCAAATTTTTCAAGCCTATGAACAGAATATAATAGAGCACATTTGCTCAAATTATGCACCACGCAGGGTAAATCAAAATCAATGTCATACCTTATGTTGTACATCACAAAACATCAGAAGCAAGGGTGGAAAACCAAAAAGAAAACAAACAAAAAAAAATGCTGCTTAAACTATTGTTTGAGTCTGGATTTATTTAAAACAACAAAGTACTATCTTTCTGATTGTACTATGTCTACAAAAGTATTTACAATGATATAAAACTACATTTAGGTGCAGGTATATGCTGTATTATGACATGTAAATTATATAAGATAGTGTTGTTTACTTTTTCTAAGCTGACCCATTTTATAGATGCAAATACACTAAGGCATCTACTTATCAAGCCATCAACCGCAAATACGCTGGAATTCCGCAGAGTATTTGTGGAGAGCCTGATTCCCCTTAGTTATCCAACCCTACAGACCGACAAAAGTAGAATTTTGTGATGTAACATACGATCCGCCAGGCAAAGTCCGACACAGATCGATGCTTACGTCATTAGAGATGTTCCGAATGCAAATTCGGCACTATCTGACTACTTTTGCTAGTTAGCAAATTTCTACCAGGTACGCTCGCCACTATTCCAGCCCAGCGTACCTGGTTTTTAATCCGCCGCCCTGGAGGCGGCGGATACCATAGGAATCAATGGGAGTCTGAAAGCAGCGAAAGCTTATGTTCGCTGCTGCCCAATATCCCATTGATTCCTATGGTAATGTTTACACCTAACACCCTAACATGTACCCCGAGTCTAAACACCCCTAATCTGCTGCCCCCTATACCGCCGCCACCTATATTATACTTATTAACCCCTAATCTGGCCCCCTACACTGCCGCCACCTACATTATACTTATTAACCCCTAATCTGCCACCCCCTACACAGCCGCCACTATATTAAATTTATTAACCCTTAAACCTAAGTCTAACCCTAACCCTAACACCCCCTAACTTAAATATAATTTAAATACATCTAAATAAATATTCCTATCATTAAATAAATTATTCCTATTTAAAACTAAATACTTACTTATAAAATAAACCCTAAAATAGCTACAATATAACTAATAGTTACATTGTAGCTAGCTTAGGATTTATTTTTATTTTACAGGCAAGTTTGTATTTTTTTTAACTAGGTAGAATAGTTACTAAATAGTTATTAACTATTTAATAACTACCTAGCTAAAATAAATACAAATATATCAGTAAAATAAAACCTAACCTAAGTTACAATTACACCTAACACTACACTATAATTAAATTAATTCCCTAAATTAAATACAATTAAATAAAATTATATAAAGTACAAAAAACCCCCACTAAATTACTGAAAATAATAAAGAAATTACAAGATTTTTTAAACTAATTACACCTAATCTAATCCCCCTAACAAAATAAAAAAGCCCCCCCAAAATAAAAAAAGCCCTACCCTACACTAAATTACAAATAGCCCTTAAAAGGGCCTTTTGCGGGGCATTGCCCCAAAGTAATCAGCTCTTTTACCTGTAAAAAAATTACAAATCCCCCCCAACATTAAAACCCAAAACCCACACAACCATCCCTACTCTAAAACCCACCCAAAACCCCCATAAAAAACCTAACACTAACCCTTTGAAGATCACCTTACCGGGAGAAGTCTTCACCCAACCGGGCCAAAGTCCTCAATGAATCCGGCAGAAGTGGTCCTCCAGACGGGCAGAAGTCTTCATCCAGACGGCATCTTCTATCTTCATCCATCCGGTGTGGAGCATCTCCATCTTCAAGACATCCGACGTGGAGCATCCTCTTCGGCCGACGTCTTCTTGCTGAATGAAGGTACCTTTTACCTGTTCCAATCAGCCAATAGAATGCAAGCTCAATCCTATTGGCTGATTGCATCAGCCAATAGGATTGAACTTAAATCCTATTGGCTAATTGCATCAGTCAATAGGATTTTTTCTACCTTAATTCGGATTGGCTGATAGAATTCTATCAGCCAATTGGAATCTACGGGACGCCATCTTGGATGACATCACTTAAAGGTACCTTCATTCAGCAAGAAGACGTCGGCCGAAGAGGATGCTCCGTGTCGGATGTCTTGAAGATGGAGCCGCTACGTGCTGGATGGATGAAGATAGAAGATGCCGTCTGGATGAAGATTTCTGCCCGTTTGGAGGACCACTTTTGCCCATCTGGAGGATCACTTCTGCCGGATTTGTTGAGGACTTCGGCCCGGTTAGTGTTAGGTTTTTTTAAGGGGGTATTGGGTGGGTTTTAGTGTAGGGTTTATTTGTGTGGGTGGTGGGTTTTGAAGTTGGGGGGGATTTGTATTTTCTTACAGGTAAAAGAGCCCTTTTAAGGGCTATTTGTAATTTAGTGTAGGGTAGGGCTTTTTTATTTTGGGGGGGCTTTTTTATTTCGTTAGGGGGATTAGATTAGGTGTAATTAGTTTAAAAATCTTGTAATTTGTTTATTATTTTCTGTAAGTTAGTGTTTGTTTTTTTGTACTTTAGATAATTTTATTAAATTGCATGTAATTGTATTTAATTTAGGGAATTAATTTAATTATAGTGTAGTGTTAGGTGTAATTGTAACTTAGGTTAGGTTTTATTTTACAGATATATTTGTATTTATTTTAGCTAGGTAGTTTTTTAAATAGTTAATAACTATTTAGTAACTATTCTACCTAGTTAAAATAAATACAAACTTGCCTGTAAAATAAAAATAAATATTAAGCTAGCTACAATGTAACTATTAGTTATATTGTAGCTATCTTAGGGTTTATTTTATAGGTAAGTATTTAGTTTTAAATAGGAATAATTTATTTAATGATAGGAATATTTATTTAGATTTATTTAAATTATATTTAAGTTAGGGGGTGTTAGGGTTAGACTTAGGTTTAGGGGTTAATAAATTTAATATAGTGGCGGCGGTGTAGGGGGGGCAGATTATGGGTTAATAAATATAATGTAGGTGGCGGCGGTGTAGGGGGTGGCAGATTAGTGGTTAATAAATATAATGTAGGTGGCGGTGGGCTCCGGGAGCGGCGGTTTAGGGGTTAAACACTTTATTTAGTTGTGGCGGGATCCGTGAGCGGCGGTTTAGAGGTTAATACATTTATTAGAGTTGCGGTGGGCTCCGGGAGTGGCGGTATAGGGGGTAAACAGTATAGTATAGTGTGGGTGTTTACTGACAGTATACCAATAAAGCTGGGAAAAAGCAGAAGAACAGTGAGATCGATGACTGTCAGTTAACAACAGTCTACTGCTCATCGCCCCGTACTTGGTGCATGGCTTTTTGACAGCATTTTTGGTAACTTTGGAGAACGTATTCAGGTCCGCGGCTGCGATGTTAGGCGATCTTAGGCGAGCATATTGGTGCCGTCAAATGCAAGTAAGTTGACAGCTTGATAAGTAGATGCCTAATTGTATATATTATTTTTCTGCTGGCATCCATGTATGTCTCTTGACCTGCCTTTGGATTACAACGTTGCCTGGCTGGTACCTTTTCTACCCTTACTCGCTGAATGAGTTCCAGGTTTACGGCACATCTTAGAAATAACTATTCAAACCTCATTTATTTATTGTATATAATTATGGCTTTGAGTATAGGAAAATTACCAGAAAACTTTCAAAATTATGCAAAAACAGCATCAATAATATGTTTATGGGCTCCATGTACTAAGCTGTCTGCAAGGTCTTTGTGACTATTTCCGTCTAAATTTCTGCGTGCGGATCAATAACCGTATGTACTATACCCCGAATTCATTGAAAAAATTACATTTACAAGTTTCGAGCAAACTTGTCCGCAACTCTTATATTCTAGTCTTTTTTGTCGCTAGAAAATACTCGCTCAACATAAATCTCGCACAAAACAGTAATACTAAACTGTCTATTTATACGCTCGTGACTTTCTCCGCACCTACCTTGCGAAAAATCCCTCGCCAGCTTATAGGTGGCGAGCACCATACTAAACAATACGGTCTATAAGATATACGCCTACAAGTGATATAAAAGAAGGACAATACACTTGAATCTTTACTCACTGTTGATTCTGCTAGCCATGGAGACACTTCTTCAACTGTATATTCTTCGTCTTATGCAAATCAGGGGTAGAAGGCAAATTTGTGAACCTGATGTCATAGAAAATGTGGTAAGAAGAAGGAGATTGCGGGTACAGCGCGTATTCCTTCCTCTGGTTCCTTTAGATGTCCTTTCTGATAGAGGGGTTATTCAAAGGTTCCGTCTGGATCGACATTCAATATTGACTTTATATGCTCAAATCGCACATTTTCTAGAGCCAGTGATGGCTCGTTCAATGGCCATTCCCGGACTCCTCAAGTTTCTTGCTGCCTTGCACTTTTTTGCAACCAGATCATTTCAGGCAGTGTCTAGCGTCATCATTGGTTTCAGTCAGTCTGCCTTTTCACGTCATCTATCCAAAGTTATCGATGCACTCATGCATAAATTCCCAGAATATGTTTGTCTGCCATCTACCACAGAAGAGTGGCAATCGATAAAGTCTCAATTCTATAGTGTGGCCGGAATGCCAAATGTTCTTGGGGCAATAGACTGTACTGAAATTGAAAAAAAAAATAAAGAAAATGAATCAAATTTTTTTTATTTATTTTAAATCGAAAAAACCTATCAATATAATATTGTATTTTATACCGCAAATAATCAATTACACTATCCCTTTAAGAGGAATTAACTAGATAGACGTTGAATCAAAAGGGTTATTTATTAGTCAAATCACAAACTAAATAAAATGAATAAAATAAAATAAGTAAAACAGATAAACAAATGATATTAAATAAATATTAAATTAATTAATTCTGACAGTTAAAAAAGATACAGCTAATTTAATTTAGTAAGTTCTAATATGATGTGGCCACATCGTCTAAAATCAGCTAATTAAATACTAAAACCAAACATTTAATCATAGATATGAAATGCAGAGAATAATGAGATGCGTGTTCTAAAGAGGCTAATACTCTAATATATAATCGCTAAATACAAAAGGAGAACTCTCACAGATGTTATAAGTATACATATACTTGCATTGCTGCTGACATTAGAACATCAAAAAATGGCAATCCGATATAATGGCTTAAGAAGTTCAAATTTCCCTTTCTGTGCACAAAAAGAAAGTGCCAAGTGCAAAAGTCACCAAGAGCAAATATTTATGGTAGATAGCTCATAAGTTAGTGTGAATCTCAAAATGGTGAGTCTCTCCGAGTACTTGTGGGATATTAATATAAATTACTGACCGGTCAGATCTAAGTTAGCTCCAAAAGTAATAAGAGTGCAGTTGAAAGTATAATCCACGTACCTGACATGCTTGTGGCTAAGAGTGGCTCCGATATTGTATCCGCGCTCACGGCAGATTGAGCGGCTGTGAGCACTACACGCTGAGCTTGTTTCCTGCTCCCAAGCGTGACTCCAGCGTCTTCACTGTCTGCGTACGTGCTTCGTTACCTGACAGTTAGCATCCAATAGGGACTCTCCAAAAGCGGTCCGGATTCAAATGTCACTTTCAAGTGTAGATAGTAGAAGGTATCCGATGTGGGGTCCAAAAGTTAGTAAGTCTCTTCTACGCGTTTCGGCACGTTGTGCCTTTATCAAGATCTACACTTGAAAGTGACATTTGAATCCGGACCGCTTTTGGAGAGTCCCTATTGGATGCTAACTATCAGGTGATGAAGCACGTACGCAGACAGTGAAGACGCTGGAGTCACGCTTGGGAGCAGGAAACAAGCTCAGCGTGTAGTGCTCACAGCCGCTCACTCTGCCGTGAGCGCGGATACAATATCGGAGCCACTCTTAGCCGCAAGCCTGTCAGGTACGTGGATTATACTTTCAACTGCACTCTTATTACTTTTGGAGCTAACTTAGATCTGACCGGTCAGTAATTTATATTAATATCCCACAAGTACTCGGAGAGACTCACCAATTTGAGATTCACACTAACTTATGAGCTATCTACTATAAATATTTGCTCTTGGTGACTTTTGCACTTGGCACTTTCTTTTTGTGCACAGAAAGGGAAATTTGAACTTCTTAAGCCATTATATCGGATTGCCATTTTTTGATGTTCTAATGTCAGCAGCAGTGCAAGTATATGTATACTTATAACATCTGTGAGAGTTCTCCTTTTGTATTTAGCGATTATATATTAGAGTATTAGCCTCTTTAGAACACGCATCTCATTATTCTCTGCATTTCATATCTATGATTAAATGTTTGGTTTTAGTATTTAATTAGCTGATTTTAGACGATGTGGCCACATCATATTAGAACTTACTAAATTAAATTAGCTGTATCTTTTTTAACTGTCAGAATTAATTCATTTAATATTTATTTAATATCATTTGTTTATCTGTTTTACTTATTTTATTTAATTCATTTTATTTAGTTTGTGATTTGACTAATAAATAACCCTTTTGATTCAACGTCTATCTAGTGCATATTAGCATTTTTATATATATATATATACATTCATATAAGGATATTGGTACTTATCTTTTTTATTTATTGTTTCTGGGAACTTAGCCTTGTGCGCCACTCTATCACCCACCTATTACCCATTTGACCATTAACTGGACTGTGTTTGAGAGATCACAGTTCTTTTAGAGTTGGCCTGAGTTCTTTCTAGTATCTGTCCAGACTTATTCCCCACTGTTCTTAAGAGGAATTAACTAATTCTACTATTGGTCGAATGATAGAAATATAAATTTTGACAAAAAATGGAGCCAGAATAGGCCTATATGTACATAATCAAAAAAAACATTGATTTTTCAAAAGAATTTAAGTAATCAAAATTTGGCTAAACCTACTCTACTAGATAATTCGAATACGATTAACATGCAATTAAAAAACTTAAAATTTAATTCAAAATAAACGAAACCAAATCAGAAATGTTAGGGGTTGCCCTAGACTCTACGACGGAAACGTTGATCTCCAATAGATGTTCATTTAAATGGTGTAAAGGGTCCCTGACATACCTAGGAGTCCAACTTACAGATAATGTAGACACACTTGTTTCATTAAACTACACCCCGATTAAAACAGCTTTGATGAGGGATCTCTCGTCATGGACGAGGAGAAATCTCTCCTGGCTAGGAAGAATTCATACAGTTAAGGTGAATGCTTTCCCCCGCTTACTTTATATTATGCATACACTTCCCATACCTATCCCCAATAATTACACCCAGCAAATGCAGCGATTGTTCGGGTCGTTCATATGGAATAGATGCCCCCCCAGGATTAATAAACGTATTATGACTCGCTTAGTGACACAGGGAGGCCTTGGGGTCCCAGAAATTGAGAGTTACTGTAGGTCTATATTCTTGCAGAGAATTTTAGACTGGAGAATACACAGTGCACATAAGAGGTGGATCCGACTAGAGGAGAGACTCAATGAGGGGGTTCACCTCCCCTCAATCTGCTGGAAACCTAATTTTCATGTCTCCAGTGGTCGGATTACTAACCCATTTACGCAGGAGACCCTTAGGGTCTGGGAATATGCCACTAGAATGAACCTTTATCTGACTTCATGCCCTAGCCCCCTGACATCTCTTGCGTATAATGATGAGTTTTCACTGCTTCCACATGCTAGAAATGGGGTAGAAGAAGACATAATAAAAGAGACTGTCATTGCCCAAATTACTGCTAATGAGCAAATAAACACCCAAGCCCAGATGCTGGAAAAAGGATACTCATGGGCCGCTAGTTGGTTCTCATATAGAAGGGTACACCATTACGTGACAACACACGAACATCACCCTAACATGACTAGACCATTGACAGTAATAGAAAAATTATTTTCCTCATCCCCACAACTCAGACATAGTCTCTCTTATTTATATAGCATTATCACTCACCCTCCCACGGGCGATCTTACTCGCTCCATAGAGGCTTGGGAAAAAGAACTAGGGCTTCCAATAATGCCCCAAACAGCCACCAATATCTTTCACAATACCAAGGCCTGCTCCACATCATCCCGAATAAAAGAAATAAACCTCAAAATTCTCCATTCTTGGTATATGACCCCCAAGAGGATTCATAAATTATTTCCTAACACCAATAATACTTGCTGGAGATGCGGTCATGTGGGTAGTGGCATGGGCCACATGTGGTGGTGGTGCTCTCACCTAAATTACCTGTGGAGAAATATAATAGCTGAGATAGAAAGTATTTTTCAAATAATCCTCCCCCTAGACCCTCTCGTGTGGCTACTTAATAAATCAATCAAGCTCCCACAGGCTCACCATAAACCACTCTTAAGAATCATGATCAATGGGGTTAAAACACTGGTAGCACAGAATTGGAAATCTAAAGAGGTCCCCTCAATAAAAATGTGGCAAAATAAAGTTACTGAACTAATTGAACTAGAGGAATATGGCTCCTACACCTTAAATAAAAGAGATTGTTTTATAGAACTACAGAATACTTGGGAACAGTACCTAAAAACTTGTTGAACTAAATCTCTGTCTTGCCTAATGTCTAAACCTGTATCTCCTTGACTCAATGTGACTTATTAGTGAATGGCTATTATATTTTCAGAAATATTAGAACTCATTGATAGCTGTGATGGCTGGAAACATCGAGACTCTTATGTTTAAGTTATGTAAATTAGTTAAAAGAACTAGAGTAATAAAACTAGAATCCAAGAAACATGCTAAGTTGTACTAGAAACGCACAGGAATGTCTTCTTTAATTACATGTCATCTGAAAATGTACATGAAAATGTATTTGATTTGTAACTAATTTTTCTTTGAGATGTTGTAAACTATTACTGATTGGATTCTTAATAAAAAGATTTTGAAAAAAAAAAAAAAAAAAAAAAATTAAAATTTAAGATATTAGACTTAATACATTTCTAAAATTGATTTGTTTGTCTGTGAATCCAATCCAGAAGTTACCATACTTAATTTATAAATAAAAATAATATAATAATATAAGCTTGAAAAACTTCAGGTTGTGGAATTATCAAGTTTGACAAAATAGACAAATTGAACTGTATATAGTGCTGCAATAAGTTCCCGCGACAAATGTGACGTTACTGACACCTACAGTCACGTGGGACAAACATGACTGACAAGTTGTAAGAAAATAATAGTACATTCACTACTAGCGAGGCGTCAGATGTATGAATTATTCGCCTGCGCTTGATGCGGATTAAACGCAACATTTTTTATGCTGTTTTTTAGTACATATGGCGGGCGGGCAGCATCTCACTAGCTGCAAGTTCTAGCGAGTCGACCAGACACGTTGTCGGCGAGAAAATTGATGCTTTAGTACATGGAACCCTATGTAGTCTTTTATGCAATACTTCCACAAATGCATTGATTGTTGCAGGAAACAAAATAAGCTTGCAATTTTTCATACCCAAGGCAGCCATATTGTCTAGAATTGTCATGTGAAAAACAAATTGACAGCCAAGCAAATCCATGCCTAATCATGGAGCTGACTATAATCTAGTGTTGATTTACTCCTGAAATGGCTTTTTTGCTTTCCACCCAAAATTGGTTGTCGAGTTTCTTAGAAAATCACAATGCAAAATCAAATTAATTTGTTAAAAGTCTGCAGCCTTCTGAAAAGAATTTTGGTGTGTAAAGTACATGTTTTCATGATAGAAACTGGACAGTCACCCAAAACTGACTGATACAATAGCCTATTCACACCTCTTAAGGTTAAAGTAAAGATCTATTAAAGTAACCCCTTTGTTCACTGTGCAGGAGGAGTACATATATGGCATTAACTTATTGTAATCTGAATTCATCCTCACTTCACTACTGATTATTAGCCATAAGTATCTTGGCTTGATGAGCATACAATAGTTACATCAGGATCACGACATCTAAAAATGGCATGTTTTTAATTTTATTTTAATATTTGACTCTAAGACATACCCACACTTTCTCATAAACAGCACTTGTGTCTTCTTAACCTGGTTTTAAAATGGGATTGCGCAGTCATGACTTCCAAAGCAATCTATTGCATTCTGTATCTAGCCACTCCACTGCAACACCATCTAAATGCCAACTGTATGCTGGCATGAGGTGCATACTGGACACCATTTTTTTTATCAGTTTTTAAAACATTCTCAAGTATTGTTTTTAACAATATTTTTTAAGAAATTTTTTGATAACCATCCATTTACATTTTGGAGAGTTCTGAAAACAAGATGGCAACTATGGGTTTCTATTGAAAAGACTTAATATCTTCTTATACTGTATTTTTTACATTACTGAAATGGAAAAGCATGAACCCCCTCCACTGCAAAATAGTATCTGCCCAGGACACCTTAAAATGAGATTGCACCTTCAAAACTATGTTTTTTAAGGGGATGTGCCTTCATGCAAGTCCAAACACGGTCATCACAGTGCGCTTCACCTCAAAAAGGTGTTTAAAAGTCACTTGGAAATGAATTGAGATCACCAAGATTGTGATCACTTTTTAGCCCCATAGAAATAATAGGGCTTTTAGTGAGGATCCAAAATGATGTTTGCAGTTGTAGAAAAAAGCTGAAAATTTGCTATTGTGATTTTGTCTAATCGAAAAGTGGCCATTTCGGCCAGAGAAATAGCTGAGAAAGGCTTCAACAGAAAGATTATGATTGAGGCCCATGTTACAAAAGTTCTTCATGTGCTTGCTGGAGAATTTCATTGTGAGCAATAGGGAAAGAATACCCAAAATAGCTTTACGCACTTATTTACATTTTATAGCACCAATTCTTCATAATGACACTAGAATAAAATTTGCAAATAACTGTACCAATTAAACGTTTCTGTATGCATAATATTTTGCATAATATTTTGTTTAACCTATAAAAAATAGAATAAATGACAAACTAGAAAACTTGTATGTGGTTTCAACACAAAGATACAAACATTTCTATGGTTTCATGTGTAGGTCTAAGTTTTCTGTTGTACAATACACGTTCATTACAAATGTATAGTTTTCTTAAATGTCCAATTTCTTGAACAGTTCTTTGATGAGTCACAAGTGAAACACAGGGACGGCAGCTCTTTTCTAAGATCCTGAGATAGGATAGAATTGGCTATTAAAGAGTGTTGTACTCAACTCTATCTATATCTGTCTTTTATTTTCATTCATATAATTGTCATAGTTTTTCAATCATCTTCTTAATATGATATTCAGTGAGGGATTTGGGATTTTTCCTTTCTTGGCAACTTTGAATGACAATTATTTATCCAAGAATTAGTGTGTTCATGTGTTGGCTGGAAACCAGCAAAACAAACTGAACATGGTGCCGAGGGATATGTGTCTTACTTTTCATAGTTTTGGCAAAGGGTGTGGAGTTTTTGATCACATTAAATGTGTTGCCAAATTTCTAAGTTTCAGCTGCTATTTGTGTCAAGCGGCACATAAATTTATACACATAGAAACGCCCTAGCTTGCTTTTTTATTTCCATGGTTTTTAAGTAAACAAACAAACTCATTACCCTAAATAGACCAATTCAAAAGTATAGTTGCTATGAGTTTGATTTATTTCATATTCTCTTCACACCTTGTGTGTTACATACATGAAATATGGAGCAAGAGATAACAAACAACAAATGAGTATGTGACCACAATCTATAATCTTGTAGAGGTCTGTATTCATTTTATTAAAAGGCCTGAGACTCATATTTTGATTACCTTTATTTTAATATTTAAATGCAGATAGAAAAATAGATGAATATATAAAACAATGATATTCAAAAAAGGTAGCTATCTAACACCAAACCGTCCATATCCATATTAACCATAGAAACTAATGTTAAGATGTTGATACGGTGGTACCATACCACTCAGCACCTCCGTACCATCTATACATTGATCTGAAATAGGTGTTGGAGGTCATTATTATTATTCCACATTTGGTAGAACTTTCCTCACATTCAACTTTATTGGGATAGTGTAATAAAGGAAATGGTATAGACTAACATTGTTTATTAATGAATAACTGTGCTAAACATTAATTCCCCAGCATTGGAAAAATAAACCTCCCCAACTTATGACAATTGGATTAGTCTAGTGGGCCATATAATTTCTTTAAAGCATATTGTGTATAGTTTTAATGATAAACTTAAATTCTTTTGGGAAAGTAGACTAAAACATATTATTTGTATGCAATCATAACTCTACATTGATGCTTTAGGTACATACGCTTTTCCTCTTCTTTGCTTTCTGATTCCTTAAATTTATAGGGATGTGAAAAAAACTTTAGATCAATCAAAAGAACGTTATGAAAAAATAATATGACTAATTACTTACTATTAACTTTTTATAGTTTTTTTCTTGTAATATGCTGGTGAAATTTCATTATTTTCCAAACCCTCTGTGGGACTCATTGAACATGTCCTATCAGGGGTTCTACATGGGTAGGAATATGATGCACGGGGATGATGATCCTCGTGCACAGTTAGTGCCAGTGATGTAATCACCTTACCAGCTAGAGCAATAACAATCATCAATCATACACAAAGAGAATTTAGAAGCAAATATGATGTATCAGTGCTTCGTTATTGAGATACAGCAGTGCCTGTTCTAATCGCATAGCATTTGTTGGATGGATGCCTTTAAAAAATACATTGCATATGCGAAAATGATTTCCCAGTACAGTATATGTGGTCTTAAGCTCACACTCATCGGCTAATTATATGAAAATAAAAGGGTGCTGATTGGACACAAACTTTTCAAGTCAAACAGCCTTTTTATTGGGCTTTCTTATGTGACGTCACAGGCAAAATAAAAATAGTTGTCTTAAAATAAAACAAAACTTAATTTTTTAAAGTAAGCGTGTTATTGATAATATCTTTATAAAGCTAAATATATGTTTTGCTAATGTTAAAATTAGGACACTTTTATAATCCTTTAAAGCGGGGCAACCTCACCTCTAGTAGTATCTTTTGGTACATTAACCCCTTAATGACCACAGCACTTTTCCATTTTCTGTCCGTTTGGGACCAGGGCTATTTTTACATTTTTGCGGTGTTTGTGTTTAGCTGTAATTTTCCTCTTACTCATTTACTGTACCCACACATATTATATACCATTTTTCTCGCCAATAAATGGACTTTAAAAGATACCATTATTTTCATCATATCTTATAATTTACTATAAAACAAATTATAATATATGAGGAAAAAATGAAAAAACCCACACTTTTTCTAACTTTGACCCCCAAAATCTGTTACACATCTACAACCACCAAAAAACACCCATGCTAAATAGTTTCTAAATTTTATCCTGAGTTTAGAAATACCCAATGTTTACATGTTCTTTGCTTTTTTTGCAAGTTATAGGGCCATAAATACAAGTAGCACTTTGCTATTTCCAAACCACTTTTTTTCAAAATTAGCGCTAGTTACATTGGGACACTGATATCTTTCAGGAATCCCTAAATATCCCTTGACATGTATATATTTTTTTTAGAAGACATCCCAAAGTATTGATCTAGGCCCATTTTGGTATTTTTCATGCCACCATTTCACCACCAAATGCGATCAAATACAAAAAATCGTTCACTTTTTCACAATTTTTTTCACAAACTTTCGGTTTCTCACTGAAATTATTTACAAACAGCTTGTGCAATTATGGCATGAATGGTTGTAAATTATTCTCTGGGATCCCCTTTGTTCAGAAATAGCAGATGGCTTTGGCATTGCTTTTTGGTAATTAGAAGGCCGCTAAATCCACTGCGCACCATACGTGTATTATGCCCAGCAGTGAAGGGGTTAATTAGGGAGCATGTAGGGAGCTTTTTGGGGTAATTGTAGCTTTAGTGTAGTGTAGTAAACAACCCAAAGTATTGATCTAGGCCCATTTTGGTATATTTCATGCCACCATTTCCCCGCCAAATGCTATCAAATAAAAAAAAGTTAAATTTTTCACAGTTTTAGGTTTCCTACTGAAATCATTTATAAACAGCTTGTACAATTATGGCACAAATGGTTGTAAATGCAGGGTACGTCCTCAGGCGTTAACTGTCTTTTTATTCTATCAGATAATTATTTCTATTTCTACATAGTACTGCATAGTATTCATGCCAGATACGGTATACTGGAGGTGTTATTTGTCTGAACTTACCAAGTAATCACTATGAAACTGGGTACCTCAGCCTTCATTATTATTTTTCTTTAACTTCTTATTATGAAGGCTAATTTGTATCTTTTACTTTAATTCTTGTTTAAAATATTATTAAACCAAACAAAATTAAAATAAGGCAGCTATTAATGAGCAATAGAAAGCAGCAAATGAGAAAATAGATTTACTAACAACACAGCAAATGTACCACTCGGAACTAGCATAATGTCCAATAAGCTCCCCAACCTTTTTTTCTTTTTGCTGCTCATGCAAAGATAAGTGGTTTCATTTTCAGTTGTCCATAGTTTTATGGGCCTAAATGAATTTGCTTCTTTTATTATATATCAAAAAAAATGTTTTATACCATTAAAATGTTGACTTCTTGCTTACAATTTTAACAGTTTTTTAAAAAAAATAATTTACTTTTAAATACGAGTTTTACCATTTACATTTTCCACATATTTTAAGGACAGTTTATATGGCATAAAGTAAATTTTCACCTATATGTATTTGCGCTGTTTTTATTATGATTTTTTATAGTTTAAATTCAATGTGCTTTTGATAAGCTTGCTACTTATGTATGTATCTTGCCGCCACACACAGAAAGGTATGTTATGTCTCTTAGCGAGATACACAGCTGACAGTGTAAATCATGTGTCTTTAGCTCATCCAATCATGGACTTGGTAGCACTGACAGATCATTTAAGATCATCTCATCGTCATCGGACTCCAGAGCTTTAAATTATCAGATCCAGAGAGAAATCCGCAAGCAAGCTATGTATCCCTAGGGATGAATTGACAAAAAAAATTCCTTCCATTTTTAACATAATTTTCATTTTTTTCTCATTAAAATATGTTATTGTTTAATTGGTATATCATAGAAAATTATTAAGTTTATTGCCATATTAATACCTCCAAGATCTGGTAAATTTTTATGCTCTTCATATGAGATTTTTTCTGGTATAATAAAACACCATCCATGCAAACTTTCCAAATGTTATGGATATATGTAAAACATATATGCCCAATTTGCCACGTGCTGTAAAACACCTTGGGTTTCTCAATAACTACAAAAATCTTGATTTTAGCATCAGTCTCACATTCTTCTGTCTAAATGATAAATTCTGAGCAGCTATGTGCAATATGAAGTATTGTCAGTAAAAAGAAGCAGAAGAGATGTGAGATAAATATAGATAATATATGAAAAAGTGATGTTTGAAGAATGATTGCCACTATGGAGATTGAATATTCTTCTTTATTTAAAGCATACACAGATTTTGACAGCAGATAAGAACCAGAAGGCTTATCCAATCTTTCCATATAGCTTTGTAAAATATAGGCAAAATGAATTATCAAAAACTAAATTTATGCTTACCTGATAAATTACTTTCTTTTACGATATGACGAGTCCACGGATTTCATCCTTACTTGTGGGATATTAACCTCCTGCTAACAGGCAAAGAGCACCACAACAGAGCTGTATATATAGCCCCTCCCCTTCCCCTCCACCCTCAGTCATTCGGCAGAAGGTATAGTAAGAGAAAAAGGAAAGGCTAAAAGGTGCAGAGGTGACTGAAGTTTACAAAAAATATAAAGAAAAAGTGTCTTAAAAAGAACAGGGTAGGCCGTGGACTCGTCATATCGTAAAAGAAAGTAATTTATCAGGTAAGCATAAATTTAGTTTTCTTTTACAAAGATATGACGAGTCCATGGATTTCATCCTTACTTGTGGGAAACCAATACCAAAGCAATAGGACACGGATGAAAGGGAGGGACAAGACAGGAACCTAAACGGAAGGCACCACTGCTTGAAGAACCTTTCTCTCAGAAGAAGCAAAAGTATCAAATTTGGAAAATTTGGAAAAAGTGTGAAGGGACGACCAAGTCGCAGCCTTACAAATCTGTGCAACAGATGCATCATTTTTAAAAGCCCATGTGGAAGCCACAGCCCTAGTAGAATGAGACGTAATTCTTTCAGGGGGCTGCTGTCCAGCAGTCTCATATGCCAGGCGGATGATACTTCTAAGCCAAAAAGAAAGAGAGGTAGCCGTAGGTTTCTGACCCCTACGCTTTCCGGAATAAACAATGAATAATGAAGATGTTTGACGGAAATCCTTAGTTGCCTGTAAGTAAAACTTTAAGGCACGGACCATGTCCAAGTTATGTAACATACGCTCCTTCTTAGAAGAAGGATTAGGACACAAGGAAGGAACAACAATTTCCTGATTAATATTCTTATTCGAAACAACCTTAGGAAGAAAACCAGGTTTGGTACGTAAAACCACCTTATCGGAATGAAATATGAGATAAGGCGAATCACAATGTAACGCTGAAAGCTCAGAAACTCTTTCAGCAGAAGAAATAGCAACCAAAAACAAAACTTTCCAAGATAGCAGTTTAATATCTATGGAATGCATAGGTTCAAACGGAACCCCTTGAAGAACTCGAAGAACTAAATTCAAACTCCAGGGAGGAGTAATAGGTCTAAATACAGGCTTAATCCTAGATAGAGCCTGACAAAAAGACTGAACATCTGGTACATTTGCCAAACGTTTGTGAAACAGAATTGACAAAGATGAAATTTGTCCCGTTAAGGAACTCGCTGATAACCCTTTCTCCAATCCTTCTTGGAGAAAAGACAGAATCCTAGAAATCCTAACTTTACTCCATGAGTAACCCTTGGATTCACACCAATAAAGATATTTACGCCATATCTTATGATAAATTTTTCTAGTGACAGGCTTTCTAGCCTGTATCAAAGTATTGATAACTGAATCAGAGAATCCTCGCTTAGATAAAATCAAGCGTTCAATCTCCACGCAGACAGCTGCAGAGAAATTAGATTTGGATGTTGGAAAGGACTTTGAATGAGAAGGTCCTGTCTCAATGGAAGTTTCCACGGTGGCAGAGAGGACATGTCCACTAGATCTGCCTACCAAGTCCTGCGTGGCCACGCAGGCGCTATCAGGATCACTGAAGCTCTCTCCTGTTTGATTCGAGCAATCACGCGTGGGAGGAGAGGAAACGGCGGAAACACATAAGCTAGGCTGAACAACCAAGGCACTGCCAAGGCATCTATCAGTTCGGCCTGAGGATCCCTTGACCGGGATCCGTATCTTGGAAGCTTGGCATTCTGTCGGGATGCCATCAAATCCACTTCCGGTCTGCCCCATCTGAGAATCAATGAGGCAAATACCTCCGGGTGAAGTTCCCACTCCCCCGGATGAAAAGTCTGTCGACTTAGAAAATCTGCTTCCCAGTTCTCTACTCCTGGGATGTAGATCACTGACAGATGACAAGAGTGGGCCTCCGCCCAACTGATTATCTTGGATACCTCTATCATCGCTAAGGAACTCTTTGTTCCCCCTTGATGATTGACATATGCTACAGTCATGATGTTGTCTGACTGGAATCTGATGAATTTGGCCGAAGCCAACTGAGGCCATGCCTGAAGCACATTGAATATTGCTCTCAGTTCCAGAATATTGATTGGAAGAAGAGACTCCACTTGAGTCCAAACACCCTCAGCCTTCAGGGATTTCCAAACTGCACCCCAGCCCAGAAGGCTGGCATCTGTTGTCACTATTACCCACGAGGGTCTGCGGAAACAAGTCCCTTGGGACAGATGATCTGGCAACAACCACCAAAGAAGAGAGTTTCTGGTCTCTTGATCCAGATTTATCTGAGGAGATAAATCTGCATTATCCCCATTCCACTGTCCGAGCATGCACAGTTGCAGTGGTCTGAGATGAAAGCAAGCAAACGGAACGATGTCCATTGCCGCTACCATTAATCCAATTACTTCCATACACTGAGCCACTGATGGCCGAGGAATGGACTGAAGTGCTCGGCAAGTATTTAGAATCTCTGATTTTCTGACCTCCGTCAGAAATATTTTCATGGCTACCAAGTCTATCAGAGTTCCCAAGAAAGAAACCCTTGTCTGTGGGACAAGTGAACTCTTCTCTATGTTCACCTTCCAGCCGTGAGTTCTCAGAAAAGACAACACTGTGTCCATGTGAGATTTTGTCAGATGATATGTTGACACCTGAATCAGAATGTCGTCCAGATAAGGCGCCACCGCTATTCCTCGTGGTCTGAGAACCGCCAAAAGAGACCCTAGAACCTTTGTGAAGATTCTGGGTGCTGTGGCCAATCCGAAGGAAGGAGCTACGAATTGATAATGTTTGTCCAGAAAGGCAAACCTTAGAAACTGATGATGATCCTTGTGGATAGGAATATGAAGGTAAGCATCCTTCAAGTCCATGGTAGTCATATATTGACCCTCCTGGATCATTGGTAAAATTGTTTGTATTGTCTCCATCTTGAATGATGGAACTCTTAGAAATTTGTTTAGACACTTGAGATCTAAAATGGGTCTGAACGTTCCCTCCTTTTTGGGAACCACAAATACGTTTGAGTAAAACCCCTGTCCCTGTTCCAATTTTGGAACTGGACAAATTACTCCCATAGTAGAAAGGTCTTTTACACAGCGTAAGAATGCCTCTCTTTTTATCTGGTTTGCAGATAACTTTGAAAGATGAAATCTCCCTCTTGGGAGAAAGTCCTTGAATTCCAATAGATAACTGTGGGTCACTATTTCTAGTGCCCAGGGATCCTGAACATCTCTTGCCCAAGCCTGAGCAAAGAAAGAGAGTCTGCCCCCTACTAGATCCAGTCCCGGATCGGGGGCCGCCCCTTTATGCTGTCCTAGGAGCAGGAGCGGGCTTTTTGGATTGTTTACCCTTATTCCAGTTCTGATTAGGTCTCCAGACTGACTTAGATTGGGTACAATTCCTTTCCTGCTTTGAGGAAGAAGAAGAAGTGGGGGGTCCTCCTTTAAAGTTCCCGAAAGGAACGAAAATTATTCTGTTTACCCCTCATTTTAACCGACTTATCCTGAGGTAGGGCATGGCCTTACCTCCTGTAATATCAGAAATTATTTCTTTTAATTCTGGCCCGAAAAGGGTCTTACCTTTAAAGGGAATAGCAAAAAGCTTATGTTTTGATGACACATTAGCAGACCAAGATTTGAGCCACAATGCTCTACGTGCTAAAATAGCAAAGCCTGCACTTTTTGCCGCTAATTTAGCAATTTGAAAAGCGGCATCAGTAATAAAAGAATTAGCTAGCTTGAGAGCTTTAATTCTATCTAAGATGTCATCTAATAGAGTCTCAACCTTAAGAGACTCTTCTAGAGCCTCAAACCAAAAAGCTGCTGCAGTAGTTACTGGAACAATGCAAGCCGTAGGTTGTAAAAGAAACCGCTAATTAACAAATAATTTCTTTAGTAGACCCTCTAATTTCTTATCCTTAGGGTCTTTGAAAGCACAACTATCTTCAATGGGTATAGTAGTACGCTTAGCTAGGGAAGATATAGCTCCCTCTACCTTAGGAACCGTTAGCCATGAGTCCTGAATGGTATCTGATATGGGAAAGATTTTCTTAAAATTAGGAGGGGGAGAAAACGGTATACCTGTTCTATCCCATTCCTTTCTAATAATTTCCGAAATTCTCTTAGGAACCGGAAAAACATCAGTGTAAGTAGGTACTTCCAAATATTTATCCATTTTACACAATTTCTCTGGAGGAATCACAATAGGGTCACAATCATCCAGAGTCGCTAAAACCTCCCTAAGTAACAATCGGAGGTGTTCAAGCTTAAATTAAAAAATGACATAGCATCCGAATCTGTCTGAGGTAAAACATTCCCTGAATCAGAAATTTCACCCTCAGACAGTAATTCCCTGACCCCCAACTCAGGGCACTGTGAGGGAACATCGGAAATAGCTAATAAAGCATCAGAGTATTCAGTATTTACATTAATACCTGACCTACTGTGTTTACCCTGCAACACTGGTAATTTAGACAATACCTCTGTAAGGGTAGTTGACATAACTGCAGCCATCTCCTGCAGAGTAAAGGAATTAGACACACTAGAAGTACTAGGCTTCGCTTGTGTGGGCGTTAAAGGTTGTGACACTTGTGGAGAATTGGATGGCATATCCTGATTCTCTTCAGACTGAGAATCATCCCTAGGCACACTTACTTTATTTAAAATATGCTTTTTATATTGTAAAGTCCTTTCAGTACAAAAGTTTCACAATGTAAGAGGGGGTTGCATAATAGCTTCTAAACACATAGAACAATGAGAAACCTCAATGTCAGACATGTTGAACAGACTAGTAATACCACAAAAGTCATTTAAACACTTATTTATAGCATAAAATAAACATTAGAAAAAATGTTTACTGTGCCTTTAAGAAAAGAAAAAGTGAACAATTTTTCCAAAATGCACAAAAAACGTTAAATTATTCCCAAATTTAACTTAAACATCGTTGGTTAATCCAAAAATTACTGCACCCAGAAGCAAAAGCAGAAATAAGGCTTTAGAAGTACTTATATCAACATCTAGTCAAAAGATAGATAAAAAATACCCTCTACACCTCGCCACAGCTCTGCTGTGGCGCCTACCTGCCCCCAGAATACTTTGAATCAAGTTTCCAACCCTTCAGACCAGCTACACAGTCCAGGAGCCACAGAGTTATTGTTTGCTGCTGCTGCTAAGCCTGAAGAAATTGCACCAAAATAGGCTCCGCCCCTTAAGGTCAAAAGTTGGAGTAGTCCCAAACAACACTGCATGGGAATGCAGTTTTGCACCAAAGTAGAAATACACACACAATACAACCCTCAAGCATAAAACCAATAAGTTTTAGGTGCCAAAAACAAAAAACATAAAACATTGTTTTTAACATTGTCTCCCATGTCACATAATGCCCAAATATCAACTAATGATAAATATAATATAGGGACTCTAGTAACACCCCTGTTATTAAAATAGGTTTTACTGCTTACCCCATCCCCATACAGGGAAATAATGCCAGCCAGTTCTGATACACCAAGTTTCCTCAGAAAAAAAGGCTGCACATACCTTAATGCTGCTTGTAGCATGAAACCGGTCTCCACACTGAAGATGTCTCATGGTTACCTTCAGAAGTCTTGCGGGAACCAGCGTGGATCTTAGTTACAAATGCTAAGATCATCAAACCTCAGGGCAGAAATCTTCTTCCATATCTCCCTGAGGAAAATAGTGCGCACCGGTACCATTTAAAATAAAAAACTTCTTGATTGAAGAAACTAAAACTAACACCTCACTTTACCATGTCTTCCTAGTATAACACAGGCAAAGAGAATGACTGAGGGTGGAGGGGAAGGAGAGGGCTATATATACAGCTCTGTTGTGGTGCTCTTTGCCACTTCCTTTTAGCAGGAGGTTAATATCCCACAAGTAAGGATGAAATCCGTGAACTCGTCATATCTTTGTAAAAGAAATATTAATATTTTAAGGTATTCTATGGGAGTGTGTAGATATGCGGAAATAACGTGTTTATTTATTGTAGTAAAGAATAATTCCATTGTGTATAGATAGTTAAAAGCTAACCGCAAACTTCTGAACAAAAATGCAGCAAATAGCGCTGCATTTGTTTAAGGACATTTTCTATTACAGCTGATATTGTGATATGCTATACAAACTCTGGAGAATATATATACATATATATGTCTATATTATATGTATATAGTATACATATTGTGATAATTTTGTCTCAGCAAACTTCAGAGTATAATAATAAAAAATAAAATAAATGGAATGTAGCTCTATTCTTGTAAACAGCAAGTAAATATAACTTATTCTACTAGCATGTACAAGGTGAGCATTTACTTTTAGTAATTGAAGAGAAAAGTATGGTATATTCCACAATGTGTGGTAATAATAAATGTTATGAGAGAAACTTGTATAGCCTCTATAATTTAAGCAATAATTCCTTAATATTATCAATAAAGAAAAAATGAGAAAAAATCCTTTATATTCAGGATAAGAAATGTAGTGACAGAGATTAACTCCAGGTAAAGTAAAGTTCAAGTATCTTTCCTTAATCTTCACGCACTCACACAAACATTCTAAAATATATGTACAATGTTCCAACACACACGCAATATTGACCAGAAAGGAGGAGGTTAATTCAGTGTAATACACCTCAGGTAAGTAATGACACTTAGCGTTATATTTGGAAACCTTATGATTTGTATACAATACGATACCCAAACCAGCGTGGTGACAAATCCAGATTTCCCTTGAAGCGATGGTGTAGCGTGGAGAGCGGTAATAACAGCAGAGTAAGTGCTAAACCGGAGAATAGTAGAGAGCGGCGTCCCGGTAGCAGCTTGTGTGAGCGCGGCTTCAGCCGCGAGTGGAATGAGTTCCGG
Organism: Bombina bombina; assembly: GCF_027579735.1. Classification (NCBI taxonomy): domain Eukaryota; kingdom Metazoa; phylum Chordata; class Amphibia; order Anura; family Bombinatoridae; genus Bombina; species Bombina bombina. Next base: position 956,517,353 of record NC_069502.1, on the reverse strand, counting down.
TAGCGTAGGGATACGATTAGGAGTATCAGTCCAAAAGAATCAGGAAAGTTGTGCAGCAACTTTGAGACACAAACAGCCTTCAAGAATATAATAGTTAAGACCTGAAAGGGAAAAATACACTGCTTGGAATAAGCAGAAACACAGGATGAGAGAATCCACTTTATTTTTCAGGCACTGAGTAATGGAAAAGCACTTCCTTAAATAGGAGGAAGTGCTGATAGTCAGAAAGTCTTAAAGGGATATCACACACATATATATATATATATATACATATATACTGTATACATATTATACTGTATATATATATATATATATATATATATATGTACAGTATACATATATATGTATCTTATCTATATCTATCTATATTTATTTACCTGTCTATCTATCTACAATAAATATATTAACGCTGCAGAATCTGTTGGCGCTCTACAAATACCTTATGATAATATATATATATCTTCGCACCCGTATGGCCAATCATCGTGCTGCCATAAGAGCTGCCATAAATAAAAGGGGTTCGGAACAACCCGTTGCTCGGCACTTTGCCCTTTTTGGCCATACAGTAGCTGATCTACGTTATGTAATTTTAGATCACATTACACCCTTGTTGAGAGGAGGCGATAGGGGCAGATTACTGCTACAGTGCCAGTCCAGGTGGATCTTCAACCTCGGCACTATTGTGCCTGGTGGGTTGAACACCCACCTGGACTGGCATTGTTTTGTTTAGTGGCATAAATTTTGAAAGTGATCTGTGTGTTGACTGATATTAGCTAGACTAAGGGTTTGCCTACAATATTCTTTTGTTGCTTTATAAATATACTATTTATTAGTGTTGCATAGAAGTACAATGCATCAGTTGATAATTATACAATATTACCCTTACTAAATGTGCTAGCGTTAGTCAGATCATTAATCACCAGTAATACTGTATATTAGTAATATAGACTGTTTGTATGCCCTGTATATAGAGTAACTGATATTTTCCATACTGCACTGCACTGCACTGCACTTATAATATTCACTTGTGGTTTTTTAGTTACGCTGCATCTGGTTGCCATAACGACGGTGTGAGCATGCGCATTATTGCGGTCAGGATGCCAGTTGACTTCCAGTTTCGCGGCGTGGGTAGTTGGTGTCGGGTACTTAAGAAGAAAGGTATGTAAATATGTTTTATATGGTCTGAGGATGGGGTTAAAGTCCCCGAAACGTCACCTTATGGTTTATTAAAGAATATTGATTCTTTTGCTCTAAAGACCCGGTGAGTGCTCTTTTTCTTCTGGATTTATACATATGTATAATTGATGTATCTGAATATATTTTACCCGGGGCGACAGACCAATGTTGGCAGGTGTGCGATGGAGGTTCGCTCTTTTCATATCTGTTGGCCCTGCCCAAGGATCCAACCCGTTTGATGAAATTTGAACCACATTAATATTTTATTTAACTATAACCTAATTTTAGACCACTTTTTTCTTATTGCATTTGACACAAAATTAAACTGCAAACTTAAAAACAGGATATTCCTAATTCTGACAAATAGCACAAAGCAAGTTATCCACAGAAAAAATGTAAATCGCAACTTTACAATCTTGAGGAAGCTAAGTCCAGAAAACTTTCAAACAATACCACTATCTTTGTTCTGTGTGGTGCCCATCCTGAGACCTTTACAAAGCGTACCCAAATCAAATGTACCCCTTTAAATATGTGATGTCAATAAATCAAGAGGTATAAGACTGATAAGGCTGAGAGTACAATTTTATTATAGCACTGTTTGATGTACTTTGCTAGTTAATGTTTTATTAAGCAAGGAGCTGCTGTGGTTATGTACTTATAGAAGAATAATACTTGCTTTTTTTTTCTATTGAGAAATAACTTGATTGCGGTCCTTATGATTGCGGTACCTGAATATTATTGATCATATTTTGCTATATAAGGTAGAAGTTAGTTCTCTTTTTATTGCACTTTGTTTGTTTTTACATTTCTTCATAAAACTGTTCATTTTTTAATAAACATAGGGCCAGATTACTAGTGAAGCGCAAATTAACGTTCCCGCTTGATTGTTAATTGTGCTAGAAGTAAGATTTTTGCACTCGTATTATGAGTTGAAAGTAAACTGTTTTCGCTCTAGCGGTTACCCAACCAGCGCAAACATGCAAAGTTAGAATATAATGTACGCGTTAAAATATTCCCCCTAGAAGTCTATGGGAAAAAAAGAAGGGAAAAAACGCACTCTCACGCAAACACAATCGCATATTCTCATTTGCGCTAACCCAACATAAAAATATGAATATTTCATATTTGAATGTCCTTTACATAGCAGAATATGTTCTATTTATTCATAAATCCATATATATATATATTTTTTCTTCAAAAAGATCAGCACTCACCAGCACCATTAACCACTCTGTGCGCAGCTCTATTAAATGTTTAAAAACAGGATATTTGAAGACCAGGATCCGGTGTTGTTCCTATGTGATAATCAAAAACGAGCACGTACCATGAGATTATACAAATGCCTTTACTGTGTAATACAAAAAACCATAACGTTTGTACCCCACACGGAGGCCTTGGTCACATGGAAATACCCCACAACAAGTATACAACATATCCCCAACAGAGTGCCTAATATACCCCTTATCCATCTCCTGATACGCTCAGACAATCATACAGTCAGCTGTAGGCAATGAAAAGCGTGTCTACGTCATCGGTAGTTGACCGCAGTCATAACAACCTGAAAGCATCATACATCAGCCAATCCACTCAGCCGTATGGGGAATAGACGTAATGACGTCAATCTATGCCGACCGTTGTCAAGGTGATACGTACAACAAACCAAGTAAGTTAACACAGTATAGTACGTTGTCCACGCCACATGTGTCTAATACGACAGGGGGTGCCACCCCCAAATAGGTAATGCGTGTCAGGCATTTGTTATTATCAACTGTATAGCCCAGTGTACAAAATTACATTATGCACATGACAGTACCCTCTTAATACGGTAACCTATATCAGATATGCTCATATATATATATATATATATGTACATATGTATTTATATGTGTATATATGTCTGTAAATACATATATACACATATAAATAGACAATACGCACGCTAACCCGTCTGTGTTAAAAGTTTACTTTCTGCACAGTTAGTGCGAGTGAGAAAAAATCCGATATTGTGCCACTTGTAATCAGGTCCAAAATATGTAACTAAAAAAAGAAAACAAGATAATCAGTTTATTTTCATAATAGATAATATGCAATATGTTCACTTGGTCTTTTGACCAAAGATCCAACCAGCCAGATGGCAATGAACTCCTGCATTCCAGTGGAAATATACTTTGAAAACTAATGCATTGTGAAGCTCATTTGCATATTCTTTGCAAGAATACCCTAATCCAGTGGAAACACTGTTAACTTTGTTTGTCTGTTTAAATGTACATGTGTGCTATAGAATAATCTATTTTGTAATCATAATAATAAATGTCCATTGCATTCTTTAATTACTATGCTAAATTAGACATTTGGAGGGGGTTATTTTGAGACTTGCCAGACTGTGGGGCCGATTTATTAAGCAGCGTACGCTGCTCATTCCACGTGAGCCTTTCGGCAGCGGCCGTAAGAACACTGCTCCTTAACCCGTCCGCCACGTCTGAGGTAGCAGACTGCAATCATCCCGATCAGGATGATTGACACCCCCTAGACACCGATTGGCTGCAAATGTGTAGGGGGCGGAATTGCACAAGCATTTCACCAGAAATGCTTGTGCAATGATAAATGCTGACAGCGTATGATGTCGGCATTTATCAATGCTCACCATAGCTCACCATGCTAAGGCACTGTGGCTGAGCTCTGTAGTAACCCAAGGGTTGCAGGTTAGATCGCCGGCTAGGTTCACTCAGCCTTTCATCCTTCCAAGGTCGATAAAATGAGCAGCGCCTTGAGACCCTTACGGGTGATTAGCCACGCTTTACAAGTACCCAATACATACAATGTCCGCCCGCCATTTTTAAATCTACCCCTATATGTTTATTGGGCCTTCCCCCTTTATAAGTGAGGTAAAATCATGTTGCTCCAATGGTTTCTAATGCTTTCAAGTAGTTGTTTTTTGAGCACCCATGCTCTACATTATTAAGGAACTTTCCCCTATGGTAAATGTGTTACATGTGAGTTCATGACTAGAGCTAAGACATTCTCTACAGATGATGTGAGACATTTTGACATTCGCTACCTCTTCCGCAAAGTAATTAAGCAAACAGAAAATCTCCACGGTTTATCTGGATAGATAAAGGTATAACTTACCGACGTAGAGGTGACTAGGATAAATGTCTGTTAAGAAAAGAGACAAGATGGATATATACTATGAACACATTGATCCCAAAATGGTCTCAATGAAAAACTTGATTTTGCATGTTTTTTGGGGGAATTAATGATATTCAATGATAAATTTGTGGTATCACCTACCATAGCTATTTTAGGTTCAGAAAACATGGTAAATAATTAATATACCTAAATGGCGTATTCTTGTTTTCAACTTTTAGTAGTATTAAATTAAACACTTAAGAATGGTAAAAATGATAGGAATAGTTAATGTAAATATGCCATCCTTTTTAGGTTGTTTAATTGTTGTATTGAGCATGTTTTTTGTTTATATATTGCATTAATTGGCATAGAGGTCTACGACTGTAAGAATAGTCAACATAAGTGTGTTATCTAATATGTATTAACTTATAAATAGATTGTAGTACTGTGGTAACTATTGTAAGTCTTCTTATGTGAAGCTGACATCATTTCTATGCAAGCCAAACAAAGAGAAAACGGAAGAAAGGGTTTTGACCAATACAATTTCACCTAATGCTGGACTTGGTAGCACTTGTAGCTTTTTAAGCGCAGAATTTCAAATATGTAACAGCCCTGACAAAGCCCCATCAAATTATTCAGGGGTAAAATGCACGTAGGCCTGGAATCAGCTCATGAATGTGCTCTCCTCCTAGTCTGGAGGAGTTTTCAAAATTTTATGTGAAGGGATTGCTAATGATGAACACACAGGACATTTCTATACAAGCATGTGTATGTTAGTACAGAATTTAAGTTAACGAACGTGATGGGCAAGTGAAACTCCTGCCAGTGCTGCATTTGCAGTATCGGACTGGCGGTGGAGAGAGTTTAGATCCTGGCTATTCACTGAGCTTAAGTTAAGCATTTAAGTATACCTAGCTGTGGCCGGCAAATGTATTTGCCTTGGAACTTGTTATAATCTGACTTGAAGAAAAGTATATCTCTATTATTAGCAACATTCTATTCAGCAAGTGTTTGAGCTTGGCACTATTTTATACTATCTGTTACTGTTTACTGGCATTTGCTTTATAGCTGGGTACAATCATAATGATCTATGTAAATAGTCTTCCTGCGCTAAAGGCCAGATTATGTGGACCTAAAGCTAAAACATTTGAGGTGACACTGAATAGATGGAAATGATCACTCAGGACATAAAATATGTTAAATATGAGCTAATATTTATTATTAATAAAAGAGATGATTAAAATATTTTCTTTGAAAATTTATTAGTAAAATAATTTTTTAAATTTTTTTTAAAAAAATTGATTAAAAATAGAATTTAATTGAATTTTGTATTAAAAAGCTGATATAATAATGTTTTTCAGCAAAAATAACAGAGGCAAAAAAGATGAAAAGAAAAGATATAAGTGAGGTGAGTGTACTGAGCAGAGGATATAGTTAGTATACACAGCACATTTAGTTAGTATGTTAGTATAGTTAGTGAGGTTATTCAAACAACAGATGCGGTTAATATACAGCAAGTGTAATGAGTGCAGTGGATTTGATTGAGGTTAAAGTGTAAACTAAAAATGGGTCAGCTAAAGGTGTATAAGCTCAAGTGGTGTGTGCTAAAAGTGGTGTGTGCTAAAAATGTATTATAAATTAAAATTATGTCAACTAAACAGCTATAAAATAAATATACCTAAATTCATCAAGTGGACAGTTGTGCAAAAAAGCAATGTAAATGAAACTTAGCTAAAAAATAAAGTTAAATATTAAAGTTAAATAGAGCTAGGTTAATAAGGCAAAGTTAGTACAACTAAAACAGCGTAACTAAAATTTGGTATTAAAAATTGCCATTTCAAACACAATTGTGATAGAACTGTAAAATGAAAGTTCTTTTCTGTGCACAGATAAAGAGTGTTGGCATATGCAAAATGTTGGGCAAGTGAAATTTTCAGTGCCGTCTCCTTTTTATGTTAAAAGTACCTTGTAAGATCAGACTCACAGTCTTTTTTGTAATTCAATCCTATGGTAAAATCAAATGAAGTAATCCAAAGTTCAGGTAATACCAGGTTACCTTAAGCTGCTTTTATTCAAGGAAGCATCTGTCAGGTTGTTAATATAGTACCTTGTTTCTTTCCTTGTCCTTTGTGGTAAAGCCAGGTTACCACTATGAATTTCAAGCCGCATACAGGGCTGGTGTGACGTTAATGTGGTGCTTCCGCGTCCTCCTCACTGCAGGCTCACAGGCTGGGGACCCTAATCCCAGGCTGATATCCCTGTGCTAATGTCCTTTTAATCCCAAAGTCACAGGATCCCTCCCCCTCCAGGGGAGCAGCAGCAAGTCCCAGGCGGCACTGGATAGTGAGTAATAGACAGAGACCGAGCAGGCAGCATGCACAAAACTGCTGGGGTCCGGGAAGAACCGAAGAGAAAGTCAGCTGTATCTGGTCAGTAAACCCGGGATACAGGGATTACAATGTCAGTGTAACAGTACTCACTGACAGAGAGATTGACTCGCATCTCTCTGTCAGTGAGTACTGTTACACTGACATTGTAATCCCTGTATCCCGGGTTTACTGACCAGATACAGCTGACTTTCTCTTCGGTTCTTCCCGGACCCCAGCAGTTTTGTGCATGCTGCCTGCTCGGTCTCTGTCTATTACTCACTATCCAGTGCCGCCTGGGACTTGCTGCTGCTCCCCTGGAGGGGGAGGGATCCTGTGACTTTGGGATTAAAAGGACATTAGCACAGGGATATCAGCCTGGGATTAGGGTCCCCAGCCTGTGAGCCTGCAGTGAGGAGGACGCGGAAGCACCACATTAACGTCACACCAGCCCTGTATGCGGCTTGAAATTCATAGTGGTAACCTGGCTTTACCACAAAGGACAAGGAAAGAAACAAGGTACTATATTAACAACCTGACAGATGCTTCCTTGAATAAAAGCAGCTTAAGGTAACCTGGTATTACCTGAACTTTGGATTACTTCATTTGATTTTACCATAGGATTGAATTACAAAAAAGACTGTGAGTCTGATCTTACAAGGTACTTTTAACATAAAAAGGAGACGGCACTGAAAATTTCACTTGCCCAACATTTTGCATATGCCAACACTCTTTATCTGTGCACAGAAAAGAACTTTCATTTTACAGTTCTATCACAATTGTGTTTGAAATGGCAATTTTTAATACCAAATTTTAGTTACGCTGTTTTAGTTGTACTAACTTTGCCTTATTAACCTAGCTCTATTTAACTTTAATATTTAACTTTATTTTTTAGCTAAGTTTCATTTACATTGCTTTTTTGCACAACTGTCCACTTGATGAATTTAGGTATATTTATTTTATAGCTGTTTAGTTGACATAATTTTAATTTATAATACATTTTTAGCACACACCACTTTTAGCACACACCACTTGAGCTTATACACCTTTAGCTGACCCATTTTTAGTTTACACTTTAACCTCAATCAAATCCACTGCACTCATTACACTTGCTGTATATTAACCGCATCTGTTGTTTGAATAACCTCACTAACTATACTAACATACTAACTAAATGTGCTGTGTATACTAACTATATCCTCTGCTCAGTACACTCACCTCACTTATATCTTTTCTTTTCATCTTTTTTGCCTCTGTTATTTTTGCTGAAAAACATTATTATATCAGCTTTTTAATACAAAATTCAATTAAATTCTATTTTTAATCAATTTTTTTAAAAAAAATTTAAAAAATTATTTTACTAATAAATTTTCAAAGAAAATATTTTAATCATCTCTTTTATTAATAATAAATATTAGCTCATATTTAACATATTTTATGTCCTGAGTGATCATTTCCATCTATTCAGTGTCACCTCAAATGTTTTAGCTTTAGGTCCACATAATCTGGCCTTTAGCGCAGGAAGACTATTTACATAGATTTCAATCATCAATTTTATCTGGGGATTTTTTGATATCAACCTGTATACTTTGAGGTGAATTGTTTCAGCGCTCTCTCTCTCCCTAGATACAATCATAATGATCACCTTACTTGTATGGTTTGATATCAGCACTATTTGCACATATTTTGATGCTGCTTGCTTCTCTTTTATTACCAGCCTTTCAGCTTGGACTAATGCATGTCATGTTTCTGGTATAAATATGAACATAATTTTATGCCGCTTTCTTGCTCTCTGTTTTACTAACTTTTCAGCACAGACTGTTGTACGCTATGTTGCTGTTACAATGTGCTAGTATTGCATTCCTATAGTGCTACATATGACATGATTGTGTCTTTGCCAGTAGTGTAACATATGCCTCCTACTTTGGAGAAGTTGAAAAGTGTGTTATGGCGTCATGAAACACACCTTACTGTCTTGCAGCCTGATAGAAAAATCTGGCTGTGGCAAATGCCAGGGGAATGTTACCTACCAGAATGCTTAGTGCCTACTATAAAGTTTGGTGGAGAAGGGATAAGGGCCTGGGTTTCTTTTAAAGGGTTTGGGCTAAGCCCCTTAGTTCCAGTAAAGGGTCATCTTAATAGTACAGGATACAAAGACATTTTAGACAATTCGGTGCTTCCAACTTTGTGGCAAAAGTTTGGGGAAAAATCTTTCTTGTTCCAGCATGACTGTGCCCCTGTGCAAGGACTATTAAGACATGGTTTTACCAGATTCATGTGTAGGACTATGAAGACATGGTTTTACCAGATGATTCATGTGTAGGACTATGAAGACATGGTTTTACCAGATTTATGTGTAGGACTATGAAGACATGGTTTTACCAGATTCATGTGTAGGACTATGAAGACATGGTTTTACCAGATTCATGTGTAGGACTATGAAGACATGGTTTTACCAGATTCATGTGTAGGACTATGAAGACATGGTTTTACCAGATTCATGTGTAGGACTATAAAGACATGGTTTTACCATTTTCATGTGTAGGACTATAAAGACATGGTTTTACCAGATTCATGTGTAGGACTATGAAGACATGGCTTTACCAGATTCATGTGTAGGACTATAAAGACATGGTTTTACCAGTTTCATGTGTAGGAACATGAGTGGCCTGCACAGAGCCCTGACCTGACCTCACCCCCATTGAGTATCTTTGGGATGAATTGAAACAACGATTCAGAAATGGTCTTTTGGCTGAAAGGGCAGAAATTCCCACAGACACACTCCAAAATCATGTGGAAAGTTGTCCCAGAAGAGTTGCAACTGTGATAGCGCATATATATATATATATATATATATATATATATATATATATATATATATATATATATATATATATATATATAGGTTGCATATAGCTTGTATTTATAGGTTTCATATAGATTATATATAGGTTGCAGTGTTTAAAAAGAGGAAAATATTTTTATCACAATTTTGCATGTTTTAGTCAATGTGAAATCAGAAGCTGAGCATTCACTTCAAGATCTTGGAATAGCTGCTGTTGATTCATCACCATAGAAGGGATTCTCTATTATTTGGATTTATGCTTTTGTAATCATTGTCTAACTTCAGCAGAGTTTGTTACTCCAGAAGAAATGAAATAAAATAAATAATGATTCTAGTAAACTTTGATCAAAATGATTACTTTTGAGAGTACATAATAGGGTGTGTGTGTAATTTTGGCCATCTGAACCAAAATTAGCTGACCCACAAATCCCCAATGTAATTGCAATTCTAAGTATGCATGTTACCATTGTATAGCTTCTAGTTAAATGGATATGAAACCATAAAGGGACAGATATGTTCAGATAGTTCCCAGTAATGCATTGCTGCTCCTTCATCAAAAGATACCAAGACAATGAAGTAAATTTGATTATAGCACTAAATTGGAAATTTGTTTAAAATGGAATGATCTCTCTGAAAAATGAAAGAAGAAATTTGGGTTTCAGGTCCCTTTAAACATGAATTATTTAAAAATGAAAATATGCTATGAGAATTCTACATTTTTTATGTTGATTATATAAAGCAACATACTAACCAACCATTCTAGAGACTTTTATTGATCTTTGGTAAAGGATTAACCTGCTTAATGAAAATAAAGGAAATATATATGAATTAGTCCAAGTAACTTGCAGTTTATTACACATTACTTATGTTACTTCATTTAAAAAAGTATTTTGTACACACTCATTGATTTTTTTTGTTTTCATTGCTTGTACTATAGTCCATAAAGTACAATAGTCAGTTTGTAAATACATTTTGTACAGTTAGTCCTCATCTTTGTCAGAATAAATTCTTGACATGTTTGATTTTTCCAAATTATTCCTTTTAGAAGTTGTAAGGAGAAACAAAAAAAGTAATCTTGGAGACATGTTTGGCCTGGAATGTGCGATCTAAGTACTCTGACATGTCTACGTCCACTTCTATTGTTTGAGGCCCTTGTAGGCTCTGAGCAAGAATAAGTTCCCCGGTCTGCCTGTCTGATCGTTGCATGACAAAGTTCCCTCTGCTGTTTCCTCCAACAATTCCAAAGCGTAAGCTGTCAGGCCCAGGACGCCCAGGAGCAGAGGCAGTCGCCATGCGAAAAAGGGTGACGGGAGTGGGAACATTTGAAGGCAGAGACAGATAGTGGAAAGAGATGGTCTTTGGTGCATGATGACATGCTCTACTATCCATTGGACATGGGTTACGCTCACATTGGCTAGAAGAACAACAAAAAAAGATATAAGATTTTACACCATAAAAATGTTCTATTTTTTATATCCTTTTTTTTAGATACATTGTTAAATAATTCTTTTTTATTTTATTGTTTTAAAATATTGGCCCCCCTTCCAATAAATGAGATTTTATGAAATGTAACCGTTCCATGTTATGGATACAGCTTAATTGAACAATCTGGTTGTCATATATCTGGATAGGCAAAAGGCATTTCTCAGGTTTTTTTGCAGCTTTTTTTACACTTATATGCAGAAGAAAAACATAAGTGTTCAAAAAAGTATGATTTGAACTACATTTTTACCATTTCAGTAAAATAGGATATTTTTGTGTTTATCTATATGTCAGGAAAACATTAGCAAAAATATTAAAAGAAATTAATTTTAACGTCCGAAATAGGTTTTCAAGAGGTCAAGGCCTTAAAATAGAAAAGTCTAAAAATGATATGAGAAGTTGCCTGAACATTGTCTTCCAACGGATTAGAGAAACCAGCATTACTAGAATTTTGACAGCTTAAAATACAGTCTAATGCATAAGGTTGTATAATAAATAAAATTATATCAATCAGCTAACAATGGCCCAGATTACTGCTGTTGTGTTAACTGTGTTTTAGCACAATCAGTAGCACTTTTATTTTTGCATTAACAACTGCAGGTGAAAGACTTCTATGGGGGCACACTGTGAATTCCATGTTGGATATTGCTCGAGCACTAAGCTGATGGTGCGCTAAGCAGAGGGTGCACTAAGCTGATGGTGCACTAAAATGATGGTACACTAAGCAGAGCGTGCCCTAAGCTGATGGTGCACTAAACAGAGGGTGCGCTAAGTTGATGTGGCTAAGCAGAGGGTACCCTAAGTAGAGGTGCACTAAGCTAATGGTGCGTTAAGCAGAGGGTGCACTAAAATGATGCTGCGCTAAGCAGAGGGTGCACTATGCTGATGGCGAGCTAAGCAGAGGGTGCACTAAAATGATGCTGCGCAAAGCAGAGGGTGCACTATGCTGATGGCGAGCTAAGCAGAGGGTGCACTAAAATGATGCTGCGCTAAGCAGAGGGTGCACTATGCTGATGGCGAGCTAAGCAGAGGGTGCACTAAAATGATGCTGCGCTAAGCAGAGGGTGCAGTATGCTGATGGCGAGCTAAGCAGAGGGTGCACTAAAATGATTCTGCGCTAAGCAGAGGGTGCACTAAAATGATTCTGCGCTAAGCAGAGGGTGCACTAAAATGATGCTGCGCAAAGCAGAGGGTGCACTATGCTGATGGCGAGCTAAGCAGAGGGTGCACTAAAATTATGATGCGCTAAGCAGAGGGTGCACTATGCTGATGGCGAGCTAAGCAGAGGGTGCACTAAGCTGATGGTGCGCTAAGCAGAGGGTGCACTAAGCTGATGGTACGCTAAGCAGAGGGTGCACTAAGCTGATGGTGCGCTAAGCAGAGGGTGCACTAAGCTGATGGTGCGCTAAGCAGAGGGTGCACTAAGCTGATGGTGCGCTAAGCAGAGGGTGCACTAAGCTGATGGTGCGCTAAGCAGAGGGTGCACTAAGCTGATGGTGCGCTAAGCAGAGGGTGCACTAAGCTGATGGTGCGCTAAACAGAGGGTGCACTAAGCTGATGGTGCGCTAAGCAGAGGGTGCACTAAGCTGATGGTGCGCTAAGCAGATGGTGCACTAAGCTGATGGTGCGCTAAACAGAGGGTGCACTAAGCTGATGGTGCACTAAGCAGAGGGTGCATTAAGCTGATGGTACGTAAGTGCTGGAGTCCTTCATGTAGTTCTGTGCTATATTATTAATAATAAAGGTTTACTTCAGGTTTTACAAAACACATAATTTACTGATATTATGAGCTCAATAAGCAAGCAAATAAAGCTCCCTATGCTATCTATTAAATGGAAAGGGTGAGCTAAAAAACAGTTTTGGCCGCATTAAGATGCTTTTGTTAATATAATTACCCATCACATGTAATTACAGATTGTGCTTTATTCTTTGCACGAGGTTGCACAAAACAATAAAGAACCCTGCACTATCAATTATGCTCTACTTGTAATTGAGGCCAATATGGGCTATTGCTTTCCTACCGGCCTAATTATTTACATTATTCAAACATATTTTGCATTTTCTATTGTTTTCTAAATTTTTGGAATTAAACTGGAAGTCTTGTTTTAATTTTCCAGAATTAATGATTGTGGCTTTGATGATTGGAAGTGGTGCAGCCTGAGCGCACTCTTTACATTATATACTGTATATATATATATATATATATATATATATATATATATATTATTATTATTATTTTTTCTTAGGGTTTTGGTGCTCCCTAAAATAATACCTTTTTGAGATTATTTGTGTGTATCTTTGAAGTTTGTTTTAATTGTCTCTGAAGTCCATATTTTGATATTTGATATTTTATTTTCTATTTATTCTTCAAATACTCAAGAGCTGATAGCCTTGTAAAGAGTAATCCTAATGCAATAAACTTGAGTTTGGGTTTGTGCTCACTGTAGAAGGCTCACTAGAATAGTCATCTTTTATTAGGATGAAAGAACTAAATGCTAGATTACAAGTGGAGTGCTAAATTAACCAGAGGTAAGACCTCTGGTTAAATAATAAAAAAATGTCCCCCAATTCCTCCCAAAATAAAGTGTAAAGTTCCTTTTTAAAAATAAAAAATATGACCATCTTTATTTTTAATTAAAATAACTGCACAAAGCAGTTAAGTTGTAAGGGGTTAAAGTGAACCAATGTGGGGTGTTAGAAAAAAATTGCCACTGAAAAGTAACTTTACATTACGGTCTATGGGGACTGTTTTTAAACTGTAAATATATATGCATATGCTTATATACATATATATGTGTTAATATGTGTATATACACATATAAACACACAAATATATCTATATATTCATATATATATTTAAACTTTGCTGCCTATTGCTGCACGACTTACCCCCTTCGCTGCGCTAGGTTCTCTTCCATGACTATTGGCATGATAACAAGGCTCCCATAGGACGCTTATTTTCAAATACCAGCATTGCGCTTCACTTCAAATACCAGCCTGTGCTGGTATTACAAGTGGAGCACAAATATCGGGCATGCGAAATCGCAATTTTTCCGCTCCACTCGTAATCTGGTAAAAAATAGGCTAAGAAAGGTATAATGATATTTAGAGATGATCAGGTTTATTATAAATATGTAACATATATGATAGTAATATGATTGTTGTATGATAGTTATATTATTATTATTACAGTCATCTATTATCTTGTATTTATTTATTTCTAGCATATATACATGCATGTTTAAAGTGAAATAATTCAGATTGTGAGTGTACAATTAAAAAAAAAAAAAACACTTATCTATTTTCCTTTGTACTTTGTTGAAAAGTATCTCCATTCAATGAGAGCATATTAAAGTAGGCTCAGGAATGTGCATGTGTTTTGAGCGGTGCTACTATAGCGTGCAGTCTACAAACACTTTTCTACTATAGTGTGTGGTCTACATATACTTTTAATAGTCTACATACACTTTTCTACTATACTTTTACTAGGCGTGCGTTCTACATATAATTTTTATAATAGGCGTGTGGTCTACATTTACTTTGAATAATAACATTAATTATTAAAAAAAAGGAACATTTTATTAGAAAAATAAAGGAACATTTAATAGGCGTGTGGTCTACATATACTTTGAATAAAAAAATTTATTATTAGTAAAAAAATAAAGAAATATTTAGCGATAAACACTTTGTCATACAGAAATTGTAAAAACAAATCTTCTGCTTCCTTTCATAGCACTTTCCAGCAAATGTGATCAAGGTGTGATTGAAATAGCTCATTAGGAACGCCCCTCATTTTCTTCAAAAACAAAATTTATTCTTACCTGATAAATGTATTTCTATCCGGATATGGTGAGTCCATGACGTCATCAATTACTGCTGGAAATATCACTCCTGGCCAGCAGGAGGAGGCAAAAAGCACCACAGCCAAGCTGTTAAAGGGACACTGAATCCAAATTTTGTCTTTTGTGATTTTGATAGAGCATGCAATTTTAAACAACTTTCTAATTTACTGCTATTATCATTTATTCTACGTTCTCTTGCTATCTTTATTTAAAAAAGAAGGCATCTAAGCTTTTTTTTGGTTCAATACTCTGGACAGCACTTTTTTTATTGGTGGATGAATTTATCCATCAATCAGCAAGGACAACCCAGGTTGTTCACCAAAAATGGGCCGGCATCTAAACTTCCATTCTTGCATTTCAAATAAAGATACCAAGAGAATAAAGAACATTTGATAATAGGAGTAAATTAGAATGTTGCTTAAAATGTAATGCTCTATCTGAATCACAAATCCCATTCCCACAAATCCCAGTCATTCGACCGAAGGGAAATGGAAAAAAGAAGTAACACAAAGGTGTAGAGGTGCCTGAGGTTTAGTCAAAAATAACTGTCTTAAAATAAAGGGAGGGGTTGTGTACTCACCATATCCGGAAATAAATACATTTATCAGGTAAGAATACATTTTGTTTTCTTTCCTAAGATATGGTGAGCCCACAATGTCATCAATTACTGTTGGGAACCAATACCCAAGCTAGAGGACACAGATGACTAGGGAGGGAGAACAAGACAGCAAAACCTAAACAGAAGGCACTACCGCTTGAAGAACCTTTCTCCCAAAAAAAGCCTCAGCCGAGGCAAAAATATAAAATTTGGAAAATTTGGAAAAAGTATGTAGACAAGACCAAGTACCAGCCTTGGAAATCTGTTCCACAGAGGCTTCATTTTTGAAGGCCCAAGAAGAGAAGAACAGCCCTTGTGGAATGAGCTGTCATTTTCTCAGGAGGCTGCTGACCAGCAGTCTCATAAGCCAAACTAATCATACTTCTCAACCATAGAGAAAGAGAAGTAGCAGTAGCTTTCTGACTCTTACGTTTTCCAGAGAAACAAACAAACAGGGCAGAAGATTGGCGAAAATCCTTAGTCGCCTGTAGGTAGAATTTCAGAGCACACGCAACTTCCAGGTTATGCAACAAAAAAATTTTATGAGAAGAAGGATTCGGACAAAGAGAAGGAACAACAATTTTCTGATTAATATTTCTATCTGAAACCACTTTAGGAAGAAACCCCAACTTTGTACAAAGAACCGCCTTATCAGCATGAAAGATAAGATAAGGCGAGTCTCACTGCAAAGCCGAGAGTACCGAAACTCTCAGAGCAGAAGAGATAGCAAAAAGAAACAAAACCTTCCCAGATAATAACTTAATATCTATGGAATGCAAAGGCTCAAACGGAGCCTGCTGCAAAACTTTAAGAACAAGGTTAAAACTCCAAAGAGGAGCAACAGACTTAAACACAGGCCTGATTCTGACCAGGGCCTGACAAAAGGATTGAACATCTGGCAAAGCCACCAGATGTTTGTGAAACAAAACAGATAATGCAGAAATCTGACCTTTTTAGAGTACTGTCTGACAATCCCTTCTCCAGACCTTCCTGGAGAAAAAACAAAATCCTAGGAATCCTAACCTTCTTCAAGAGTGGCCCTGGATTCACACCAATAAAGGTATTTACGCCATAGCTTATGGTAAATCTTTCTAGCAACAGGCTTATGAGCCTGAATCATGGTCTCAATGACCGACTCAGAAATTCCATGCTTATGAAAAACTAAGCGTTTAATCTCCAAGCAGTCAGCTTCAGAGAAATAAGATTTGAATAAAGGAAAAGACCCTGAGTTAGAAGGTCCTTCCTCAGAGGCAACCTTTAAGGTGGAAGAGATGACATCTCCACTAGGTCTGCATATCAGATCCTGCGAGGAAACGCAGGAGCTATTAGAATTACCTATGCTCTCTCCTGTTTGATACGAGCAATTACACGTGGAAGAAGAGCAAATGGAGGAAGCAGATATGCTATACTGAAATCCCAAGGAACCGTCAGATCATCTATCAGGGCAGCATGCGGATCTCTTATCTGTGAACCGTATCTTGAAAGCTTGGCATTCTGCCGAGGTGCCATCAGATTCAACTCCGGCACCCCTATTTGAGGGTTAACCTGGAGAACACCTCCGGATGGAGAGTCTGGGATGAAATGTCTGTCTGCTCAGGAAGTCCGCTTCCCAGTTGTCCACCCCTGGAATGTGGTTGGCAGACAGCAATTGTGAGCTTCCTCCCACTGAACAATCCAAGCCACCTCCATCATGGCTAAGGAACTTAGAGTTCCTCCCTGGTGGTTGATGTAAGTCACTGAGGTAATATTGTCCGATTGGAACCTGACAAACCAGGCAAAGGACAACTGAGGCCAAGCCATCAGAGCATTGTAAATCGCTCTCAACTCCAAGATCTTTATGGGGTGAGCCGACTCCTCCCAAGTCCATAGTCCTTGCACCTATAACGAGTTTCAGACTGCTCCCCAACCCATCAGGCTGGCATCCGTGGTCACAATCACCCAGAAAGATCTCCAGAAGCATGTGCCCTAAGACAGATGCTCCTGAGAAAACCACCACGGGAGAGAGTCTTTTGTCGACTGATCTAGATCTATCCTCTGAGATAGATCCGCATAGTCCCCATTCAATTGAGCATGCATAACTGCAGAGCTCTCAAATGGAATCGAACAAAGGGAATGATGTCCATGGCAGCCGCAGACTACAGAGAGAGGCAAGAGGAAATCATTTTGGATTTTCTGACCTCTGACAGAAATATTTTCATAGATAAGAAATTTATTATGGTCCCTAAGAAAACTACCCTTGCAGCTGGAAAAAGGTAACTCTTTTCCAGATTCACTTTCCATCCATGGGAACATAGAAAAGACAACAAAATCTCTGTATGAGAGTTTGCTTGTTGAAAAGATGGTGCCTGAACCAATATGTCATCCAGGTATGGCGCTACAGCAATTCCCTGAGCCCTGATCACTGCCAAGAGGATGCCCAGAACCTTTGAGAAAATTCTGGGAGCTGTGGCAAGGCCAAACGGAAGAGCCACAAACTGAAAGTGTTTACTAGAAAGGTGACTCTCAGGAACTTGTGATGATCCCTGTGAATGGGAACATGAAGATACGCATCCTTCAGGTCTATGGTTCTCATGAAGTGACCCTCTTAGACTAAGGGAAGAATGGAATGAATAGTTTCCATCTTGAAGTTCTAGAATAAGTCGTAAAGTTCCCTCTTATTTGGGAACCACAAACAGATTGGAATAGAAACCTAGGCCCAGGGAGTAAAGATCTCAAACACATTTCAAGAATGCCTCTCTTTTTATCTGGTTTGCAGATAATCTTGAGAAGTAGAATCTGCCCCTGGGAGGAAAGGTCTTGAATTCTAAATTGTAACCCTGAGATACTATGTCCACCGCCCAAGGGTCTGGAACATCTCGTATCCAAGCTTGAATAAAATAGAGAAATTCAGCCCCCCACTTGATCCGATCCCGTATCGGGGCCAACCCCTTCATGCTGATATAGACTCAGCTGCTGGTTTCTAGTCTGACGTCCTTTAGGTCTAATCATCTTGTCTTGTGGTAGAAAAGACCCTTTTCCACCCTTAAAAACAGAAATATTTCTGCCAGACCAGGACTAAACAAGGTCTTATCCTTGTAAGGAAGCGCCATAAGCTTGGACGTAAAGGAAAAATCCACTGCATAGTAGAATCAAAAACAAAAGAAATGGCTAACTTAAGAGCCTTGATTCTGTCCTGGATCTCCTACAAAGGAGTCTCTGCCAAATTGAATCAAGACGTCGCACCAAAAAATGCCGCACTTGACACAGTGGCATACAAACTTCAAGTAAGCCTCCAGCTTCATCCATGGATCCTTAAAAGAGTAGCTATCTTCTATAGGGATTGTAGTTCTCTTAGCCAGAGTAGAAATGGCTCCTTCTACTTTAGGCACTGTGCTCAGTGAAATTTAATGGAGACAGCGACAGGAAACATCTTTTTAAAGACGGGAGACAGGGAAAAAGGAATCCCATGACTTCACCCATTCATATGAAAAAAAATCTCCTTGCACGGTCTGGAACAGGAAAAACTTCCACAGAGGAAGGAACATTGTAGTAACTATTAAGTTTACTATATCTCTTAGGGTTGACAACGACAGGCGTGTCAGAGTTGTCCAAAGTAGCCAAAACCTCCTAGTAATACCCAAAGGTGTTCAAGCTTAAATCTGAAGGATACTACTTCAGCATCAGATGCAGGAATTATACTGTCCGAATCTGAGATTTCACACTCAGAGGCTACCAACGTATCCTTCTCATCAGACTAATGAAGGAGGGCAATCTGTGTAGCAGGCGATGGAACAGAAACCTTACTATCTGAATCTCTAATTTTCCTCATGCGTTTTCCCTTTGATCATAGGAAAAGCAGATAATTCCACAGATACCATCGAAGATACCTGCGCATCAAAATCTGCTGGCAAATAAACTCCTCCAGGAGACTGAGAGGAAATACAGGGCACTATATGTGTAGCCATTAAGGCTTGGGACATTTGAGGAGAAGCTGTGGCAATGCCTAAATAGCGACATCCTAAGAGACATGAGGCATAAAACAAAAAGAACATCTTTATTTATTAAAATCTTATTAGAAATAAGAGGGACAAAATTGCTCAGAAAAAAAATGTTAGCCTCAGGACACGATAAGCATTTATTCACACGAACAGACCCCTGTTCCTAGATCATGAAAAATGCTCTCACTTAACATAATTTATTAGAATTAGACATAGTGGTTCACAAGCTGAGATCTACGGTCTCAGAAATAAAAGTTTGAAAATTTAGAGCCTTACTCGCTGAGAGAAATAATTGCTCTAATAATCATGCACTGTCACTTTAAAAAGAAAGATCGTCTTTACAAGATCTCTAAGCAAATAAACAGAACTGTGCCGCATGCAAATCTTCTTCCTCAGATGAAGAAGAAATAACCTACACATAAACAATAAAGGATCCGTTAAAAAATACCTGGTCATGGGGATACTCACACAATTGCATCCTTAACCTAAAGGAGCGCTTCAATTTTAAGTGGACGCATGAGAAGGTTTCTCATTTGGGAGTGAAGATATCCAATAGTGCTACACAAATGGTTAAAGATAATTATCTTCCCTTGCTGTCAGAACTGCGTAACCTAAAAAATACCTGGGACCATAAATCTATTTTGTGGATGGGGCGCATCGCCTCCATTAAAATGTTTTTCCTTCCTAAACTTACCTACCTGTTCAGATGCCTCCCAATCAGAGTTCCTATGCAACTTCTCTTACAGTTTCAGAGCAAGATATCAAAGTTCATCTGGCAGGGGAAGACTCCCCGAATTTCGCAAAAAAAACTAAAATTCCCTATTCATTTGGGAGGTCTAGCATCATCCTTAGTGGTAAAATACTATGAGGGTGCTATGCTCACACACATCTCCAAATGGAGAGTACTCCAGTCTTGCGACAGATTACGGGAAATTGAACATGCCTCACTGCCCTATAGTGTCCTTTTAAAGGATGTAATCTGGACCCCACCACATAGCCGCAGAAATTTGGGAATCAGTAATATGGTTATCCTAGAATGCCTACATGTCTGGGATAGGATTCGGCATTGCCAATTAATTGCCCCTCACCCTTCTCCTATTACATTGATAGCTGGTCTCTTCACTGGGCTGATAGAAACTCATCCTAATATCTGGGCTCAACTGGGGATTAAGCGGGTCTCGGACTTCTGGTCTGCTTCGCAGCCAGATGGATTCATAGACTTGGCACAAATGGAACCTCTTACAGCTATTCCTCCGCTTCTTTTTTTTGAGGCCCCTCAGGGTTAAAAGCTTCTTGAAGAGCTGGGGTTTCCTCCCTGTCTCCTCTCGGCAACTCACCCCGTGGGAGACTATTTAGCGGGCAGGGCGCAGACTTGTCAAACCTTTATCAACTCATTATAGAATACTAGACGGATCAGTCCAGCCTGAAATTGCCCCGCATCTGACGAGGTGGGACACTTTGTTGCATGCTCAAGTATCTGTAGATTCTTGGCAAAAGGCCATCCTTCTGACAAAGAAAACCCTTCATTGTGTTACAATGTTTGAAACTTACTATAAGGTTATCTCTCAATGGTATTTGGTCCCTTCCATTTGTCCAAGATGTTTCCAGGAGCTTCGCCCCTATGTTGGAGGAATTGTGGTCTCCAGGGCAGCATGCTCCATGTTTGGTGGAAATGCCCTAAAATCAAACCTCTTTGGGTAAAGGGGCATCGCACTCTTACTGAACATGGTATCAGGGTTCCGTTGGCTCAGCCACAGCATTGCTACACTTAGACCTACACGACTTACCCAAGCACCAAAGCATTTTCAGTATATACATGTTAGCCTCTATTAAAACTAACTTAGCTAGAACCTGGAAAAGAGATTGCCCCCCGAAGTGGAATGAGATAGTGAACACCATGGCTTTCCTATACAATATGGAAAAGTCCATATACCTTGACTTAAATAAATCTGACTTGTTTGAAATGATTTGGGATGACTGGAAAGACAAATATGAAACCTCCTGGAGCCCATCTGCCACAACACAAGACTTTGCGCCCGCTCCCCATTAGATAACTCATAACTCTCATATTATAGACTTTGCCCCTAAGTAGGTGATTTCCCCACCCCACCCCTCCTCACAATCATGCTCCCCTCCCCCCTCTCCCCCATTATCTCCCTGATACATGTCAATTAAGGTGTTGTATTAACTACCCTTTGGTCTCCCATTATTGTCCAATTTTGTGTTTGCATTCATCTCTGTACTTATGGTGACCAACCTCTTTCTTGTTTCTTTGTATACTACTTATTTATCTTAGGACTGTTTGGTCCGTATCTTTACTGGATATTTAAGACTGGAATGTGGTGTTTGTGTTGGGGTCCTGCGAGTCCCCCATTGTTTCTCCTAAATCTGTGAAAATTAATAAAAATTATTATTATTAAAAAAAAAAAAAACCTGGTCTCTTGACTCAGAGACAGCGGGAAAACACACCGCTCCGTTCTCAAGCTAAGGAGGCGGGGAAACGATATTGGTTAGGTAAAAACAGCTGCAAATGGTGCAGCTCCATTCTCGGCCAAAGAAGGAGGAGGAGACACGGATCAGTAAGAAAAATTAAATGCACAATTAACAGTGCGCTCATTTTAACCACCGGCACCAATTTTGTTTTATTTATTTTTTAATACAAATGACATCAACTCATATTTAAAATTCGGATTTGTACTATAAAATCCTGATTCATCTTAATCCTACCTATGTCTATTTAAGCCGATATAAACGACTGATACCCAGGATAAGAGGAGGCGACTCCCTCGTACCATAGGCATTAAAATAAAAAAACTCACTCAGAGGTTACCAGTCACTCCCCAAACAGGTTGTATCCCACTATAATACACTGGGAATTAGAGAGATAAAAACTACAGCTTGACACTGAAAGGAAGGATAAAATGAAAGTGTTAGAAAAAAACACAGCCTCTGGGGAAGACTCCCATATCAGGAGTCAAACTCAACAAGTCTCACACATATTAGAAGTGCCTGCAACTGCCACAAAAATCCTTCCCCAAGTATTATAAAGTCCCAATATAAACTGGATTAAAACTTTTCTAAGTGCAAGTCTCCTAACCTCGAAGAAAAAAGCACTTACCTGCAGTCTGGCCATCTGGCAGGAGGACAGCTTACAAGGCATGAGAGGACACATCTCCTCACAGAGACCTGTAGAAGAGAAAGAACAGAGTAAACCTACTCTGGCTTTCTAAACCATGGGCAGCAAATATGTTAGGGAAACGTAGCATTTGCTGGCCACTCGTCGGAATGAATAACTGAAACTATTTTGCATTCCCGCTGAATGATTGGTATAAGAGTGTTTCTGTCACGCCGGTGCACATAAAAATATCGACAATCAGAGCCTTACTTGAGACCAAAAACCCAAGACCCATCAATTCTACGTCCATGGTTTCTGTTTTCTAAATCTGCATCCATATCTTCGGAAAGAGGAGCATTATTTAGCATTCTTCCATGATTAATTTGGATGGGGTTATCATCTGTGCCAACCATCTTACCTCGTGCACGATGAGAAACGATGGCTACACACACCTCTCAGCACATATTAAACCAATCAGTTACAGCATTGTAAAACTTTACTGTAAGAGTCACTGTTGTGTTCATGGGTATTTCCATGACAAAAAAAGCACACCAGTTCTGAAATTTTGCACAATTTGAGATTGCAATGTAATTCTCGGTTTATATCTGTATAAAGGAAAAATAAAAAAAGTGAAGTTTGGCACCCTCTACGACTAAATCGAAGTACTGGTCTGTATTCCCCAGCTATGTCACATTTTCTGTGTTCTTGCATAACACTACCACATCGGTGACAAGGCTCTGCATATTGTGGTACATCCAGAAGATGTAACTGTGCTCTCTTCTGTGCAGATAATATTTCAATAAAATTATTTTAAAAACATTTTAAAGGGTAAAATCTTCCTCCTCGTCTTCTTGCGAATCTAAAATCAGTATATGCGTTGTTAGACTGTCTGAAATTCTTTTAACAACATTTTAAAGGATAAAATCAGTTAAACTGACAACATTTCTAGTCAGTTTAAAGGGATAGTAAAGTCCAAATAAAACTTTTATGATTCAGATAGGGCATGTAATTTTAAACAACTTTTTAATTTACTTTTATCCTCAAGTATTCAATTGTTATTCTTAGTTGAAAGCTAAACATAGGTAGGCTCATATGCTAATTTCTTATCCCTTGAAGGCCGCCTCTGCATTTGACAGTTTTTTCACAGCTAGAGGGCGTTGGTGCATGTGTTTCATATAGATAACACTGTGCTCATGCACCTGAAGTTATTTAAGAGTCAGCACTAATTGCCTGAAATTCAAGTCTGTCAAAAGATCTGAGATAAGGAGGCAGTCAGCAGAAACTTAGATACAGGGTAATTACAGAGGTAAAAAGTGTATTTCTATAACAGTGTTGGTTATGCAAAACTGGGGAATGGTAAATAAAGGGATTATCTATATTTTGAAACAATAAAATTTTGGGGTGTAGATTTAACAAGGGCCGCTGCTCCATAACTTGTCCGCTGCCTCTGAGGCTGCGGTCTTCAATCAGCCCGATCCTATAGGATTGACACCCCTGCTAGCGGCCAAATCTGCAGGGGGTGGCATTGCACAAGCAGTTCTGGTGAACTGGGAGTGAAAGAAACTAGGCCGCTGCAGAGCGTGACGTGGGGGGGAGAGTCCGTTGCTGCCCAGCTGATAGGGTGAGTTCACACAGCCCCGTGATGTGCAATTCTGGTGAACTGCTTGTGTAATGATAAATGCCGACAGCGTATGCTGTCAGCATTCAGCGATGTCTGTTGAACATGATACGCTACAGCGTATCATTTCAGACAGACATTGGTAAATCTACCCATGGTGTTTACTATCCCTTTAACTGATTTTATACTTTAAAATGTTGTTAAAATCAAATCAGTATATGTCTTGCTAGAGTATATGGCTTGCAGTAACAGTATTTGTTTTAGATTTATACCTATTTATAGAGACTTCAGATTGCTTCTGTTTGTATAAAGGGTCTTTTCATATGAAGGGGAGGGTCTGCTCTCAGCCCATATCCGTGGGTGTCCCAGCCTAACCTCATCAACAGTACTAAATTGGGAGCTTCTAAGTAAGTTTTTAAAAGGTTTTATACTGGATTCTGATATCAGTATCTGTGCATATTCTTCTTTATAGTAGTGTCTATTACATGCAGTTAAATTAAAATTGGTTTATATTGTCCCTTTAACTGAGAATGTTCTCACAGAAAAGGCTCTAAGAAAAAAGGATTTTTTTTTTTTTATTAGTCACTACCTGAATCAGAATGTTTAATTTTCACGTCATTTGTCCCTTTAAAAAAAAAAAAAAAAAAAAAACACACAACAAACTTAAGGTGGGGAGTAGCCTAGCATTTAGCTTTAATGGCGGTACTTACATGGGTGATGTTTTCACATAACTGATATTCCCAGTGGATTTAGGGCACTCAGGAAAGACACACTGAAAGCCACCTCCTGTATTAATGCACATCAATCCTCTGGTGCAGTTGTTCTGTCCTGTACTGCATTCATCTATATCTGTAAGTGAAACAATAATAGAAAAACAATGCTGTTAATCCCTAATATATTGAGACAAAATACTTGCTTCAGTGGGTTAATATAGATGTTCTTCACACATCCTATAATACATAAAATATAAACTCCTTATTCAAAAACCAACTACAGTATATGAGAACTTGTAGAAATTTCACAATCTATACATAAAATATCCTGTTTTACAAAACTTTTATTAAGATTTTTATTTGGTTTTTAGCTAAATTATAGGTATAATTCGACATGCAAATTTTTAGTGTATTTTAATAAAAAAAAATAAAAAAAACGTTTCAGACTATAAAGTAGAGTTTAAAAAGCTTCACCTTTTAGATTATGTATTTTTGGCATTTTTTATGAAAGCCTACATAAAACTGTTGTGTAAAAGAATAAACTTTTTTTCCAGACATCCTTAAAAATTGATGTTAAAAAAAATGATAAAAAAACTTTTGTATGCTTCATTAAAAAACAATAATAAATTAATTATAATACATTGAAATTGGACTATTCCTAAATTCAAAGGACTAGATTACAAGTGGAGCACAATAATTAACCACCCATTACAAGTGAGCGGTAGCAATTAGCACTCCGAAAATTAACCAGCGATCCAATCTCTGGTTAATATTCTAAAAGTGCCCCAAATGCTCTCAAAATAGAGGGCATTATAGTTTTTCATTTAAAAAAATATAGCTTTTTTTTAAATAAAAAAAACTGCACTAGGTAGTTTTGCAGCTTTAAAGTTGGTGGGAGTGGAGTGTTAGAAAAAAACGGCACTGAAAAGTGTCTTTTTATTGCAGCCTATGGGAACTGTGTGCTCCCAGTAAATATATATGTATATGCTTATATACACATATAAACACATAAATATATATGTATATAGTCAAATACATATATTTACTAACTGCACTACTTACCTCTTTGCTGCGCAAGGTTCTGATGCCGTCGGTGAGCTCTTGTTCGCATTGCTGTAAACTTGTAATACCAGCGCACATTAGCGTGCACTGGTGTTACAAAGTGGAGCGCAAGTGGAGCGCAACTATTGCTTTAGCGCTCCACTTGTATTCTGGCACAAAGTGTCTAAATATAACGTGTCAAATAATCATCAGTATTTTACAAAGTATCTATCATCTATCACTGAACCAAACATCACAAATATAATTCAAAAAATGGAAGAGATCAGAAGGGAAAATACTTTCACCAAATGGAATATTTTCTCAATTGTTATTATTATTTACAAAAATTTTAAAGAGTTGTTTAGCAACTAACATGAGTACAATTATGAGTTCCATGTTTTCAATTATAATGGATTGATTACACAGCTGGAAAATACGATGCAGTCCTAAACACTTAAAGGTACAGTAAACAACTTGAGATTTTAATACAAAATGTTTAGTTATGCATATAAAAAATAAAAGTTGCAATATGTGTTCATTACTTATTTTCCCCCCTTTTCATGTTATTTTGCTCTTAAAAAAAATAGATCTTCTTATTCTCAGAGCTGAAAATGCAGAGTTCTAAAGACTAACCCAGTTATATATCTTCCCCTATTTGGCTTTAGCAGATAACACATTAAAACAAATGATATTATGATAACATAATTGTCTGGGCTAGGCATGTTGGCTTCTCTAAATAATGCAATGGGGTGGATAGAGTTTGGCTAATGAAAAACAATTGCAGCAAAAACAAATGTTATTTTAAAAAATATTTAGACTGATATTTTATTATTTAGCAAGACAACAGGAATGTGAATTTAGCATCTATATGATTTCCACTTAATTTTAAAAATAAACAGTAAAAAGCCTCAAGAATAAGATATACCATGCTAAATGGCTTTTCAATCATTTAAGTTTTAGAGAAACCTTAAACTTACAGTATAGATCAGCAATTGCACTCTGTATTGCAATATAATATTTTAAAAAGTAATTAAAAAAAATTGTGTTGTTAGAATAGTTTACAAGGTATTGTAAATCAAGAGCTTTTGAGGAATACACCTCTTGGAAGCTTTGATTGAATGATATATATTCCTAGTCTCTTTTTGTGTTGTTAATTATGGCAAAATGCAAATGTTGCCGGATCAGATCAATTTCACCATATTTACATATGATGAAGGCGCTCAGGATCAGGACTCCCAGGAAGTAGTGATACAAGCACAATTGTTAGAGATATTACTGCAAACGCAGGTAAAATAAATAATGACCGTACAGCACAATCTTATTTTAATTGTCTTAACTAAACATTTTATAAAGATATTAAGGGGTCAATTTATTATTGGCCGAATTGGGCCAATTCACCCTGTTTCCATGCAAGCCTTTAGGCTCGCCTGAAACAGGAGTTAAGAAGCAGTGGTCTAAAGACCGCTGCTTCTTAACTCATATGCCACCTTTGAGGCTGCGTACAGCAATCCTCCCGATCCTATACAATCAGGCTAATTGACACCCCCTGCTAGCGGCCGATTGGCCACAAATCTGCAGGGGGCGGTATTGCCCAAGCAGTTCACTAGAACTGCTTGTGCAATGCTGAATACGAACAGCATATGCTGTCCGCATTCAGCGATGTCTGGCGGACATGATACACTACAGCGTATCATGTCCGCCAGACTTTAATAAATTGACAACAAAGTCACAAACTTCCAGGCTTCACATACCTTTCCATTCCAGGTATACAGATGAGAGTGAAATGATTCAGAAGGGGTCACGTTATAAGATAAAAAAAAGATTTATGGGGGCGTGGCTAGGCGCAGACATGATCGGATGTATATTTTGAAGCTCCTGAGAATAATACTTCAATCTACTCTATATTATAAAGTTTATCCTGCATCTAGCTACAAAAGATTATCCCTGGCATCAGCATAACCCAGAGATACTAATGAGAAGTAGATCGCTCAAACCATAGCTCCAAACTCTGATCTGCGCAACTGAGGCCTATGAAAGAGATCGGACGCGACTTTATGGAACCCCCCCCCCCCCCCCGGGCCTCCGGGTAATGAGGTCGTTCTGGGACTGTGGTCATTCACCTCACTGATCTAAAACATACTGCAATTTTTCCTGCTTGCAATGATTGGTAGTACTAATTAACGTAGCCCACTCCCGATCATGCTCTTGCTAGCTCGATGGGAGTCACGCATGCACCAAGTGCTGGATGACCACTTCAGTGAAATAAAAAACTTCCTCAATGAGATCTGTGCAAACATTCTATCGCAAATATGCGAGCCATCGGCAAAAACATACTCAGAAACCTGCAGTGTGCAGGATCGCGGGCTGCTATCGGCATTTGACGAGTCTGCCCAGGAGACTAAAGTGGAGGATCCAGACGACACAGTCATCGCCATTGAACTTATAGCTGGGGCTGGTCACCTAGCACCGGATTACACACTTCCAGCCTACCAAAGCAAATTACTGGTATATTCAGAGTCCGGAGTCGATGTGAAGGCGTTGACACTAATTTTGGAGACTTTATTCTCAAGCCTTCTAACATACCTCGATCCAGTAGATTTTGTCGCTTTATCATCTGTCATGCGGCAGGGTCTTGTGGTCCTTCAGATTGACACCCGAACTGGGATTGGGTAACTTGGACTGTGAAATTAAACATATATAAAGGGTCCCTCTTCCCATAATGGTGGGCTTTATTCATATTTTAGATGTCAGAGCACGGCCTCTGTAATCTATGTTAGTGCTGAATATTAGGTTTGCTGTTATATTTCACCAGAAGAGCATCGATTACAGTCATTTATTCAGCATTGTTGGATTTCCCTACTCATTAGAGGCAGCTTTACTCTCTAGTTTCTGCATAAGTAGTAGCCTTAATTTTAACAGAAAATGTAGATCTGATATGTTTGCTAAATCAAGCAGTACTACTTCTCAGCACTCTATAGTTGATCACTATGTTTGATGTTCATGTTAATAATCAAGAGATGTCCTAATGGTTTTCTTCTCACACTAGAGGCAAATTAATATGCAATATTTAATTATTAATGGTTCTCATCTCAGGTTAACATAGGGGCATGAGCATACCCTTAAGTGGGAAGAGAGACCTCATATAATAGAGGGAATCTTCCAGTTTAACACCTGATAGTGCCCATCAAGGGGGATCATTACATGCAAATATCTTAGCTTATTTACAGAGAAGAAGGTATATTTATAAATGTAGAGATGCTTTAATCCATAACATTACTAATCTGGTACTTACTAAAACACCTTATTGTATTTATCTAAGCCCTGTTGGCTCACCTTATGCATACCAGTATATTCCTCACTGTTATTCCATATCCTCCAAGTGAGTCTCATGTTCAGATTTTTGTAACCCCTTTGTCTGCGGCCGAGACATTGGGGACCAATGTGTTTAGTCTTCAGCAACTACTAAAGCATAAGATGTAATACTAACTACTCTAAACTCCAATCTGTAATTGATGCTAGTTCACATAGATATATGACATATAATATACATATTGTCAAGTTTCCCTGTTCTCATGAGGATTCTGTATTTTGTTCAGAGATGCTGGTGTTTTGTGTATGTTTGCAGATAAGGTTTGTTTAATTACACTATAAGTATTTAACTTTGATGCCGATATATCTTCCTTCCCTATTTTTTCTTATAAGACTCTCTTTAGATGTTTGCGTCCTATGCTGAATTAAAATGGTAGCGATAGAGAACCCTAAGGCCTAACCAGTGTGACTATATGCTTTAAACGTAAGTCGGACCAGACTTACTAGGTAGGGTATTTTAACAGACATCCTGTTTGGTTGTTAATCTCTGTTTTGCTAACTACATACCAATAAGTTACTTAGTGGGGTGTTTGCAGTACGGTCCAGAATGCTTGTATTTTTATTATTATTCACCCAATCTGGTGAATATCTCAGAGGTTTTTACCCGCATTCTCGCACCTACACATACAAGATTGCAAAAATGTGTCACCTCCCATAACAAAAGAGTATGTCATAGCTTATAAAGGGCCATTATAAAGTTTTATACTATTAGGTAGCTATTCATGTTTTGGAGGTGCTAGTGTTGAGTTATGTTATAAATTTGTATATAAAATTTAAAAATAGGTATCAATACCCAGCAGAAATACTAGGTATATATATCAAGTCTGTTTCGTTGGGTTTTAACATTTAGTTTGGATATACCATGGATATACCATATATGATGATGTCTGTATCTGGTGACATTGTTTACTTATAAGCTGTATATGTACAGGCTATTGCATATCAAAAATGTTGTGTGTATCATTATAGTAACCATATTGTTTTGCTAAATACCTTAATAAAAAACTTTGATTTATAAAAAAAAAAAAAGATTTATTAGTTGCTGAGACACATAAAAACAAAAATGAGCCTTAGCTCAAAACGGACATTCCAGGGTCACAGAACGGCAACTGCAGACATGTTTCGTGCGGTTCTACCACACTTGATCACTGCTGAGTTTTTGCCGCCACTGGGACCTCTATTTAAAGCAAAACAACAAGTACTATAAAATAAACAATTAACCCCTTCATGTCCTTTTAGAAATATGCAACACTATAGTGCAGTATAAATGCAGAGTATGATCTAATAGAAATTTTAATCCACTATATCAGTGTGCTTTGGCTGAATAAAGGAGACATGAATTACAATTACTAAATCATTATTTATATTTTCAAGCAATAATAATCTGAAAAAATATATTCTGGAAAAATAATAATACCCTGTGATATATTGTTTGTCTTGTATCTTACTGTTTTGATTTTCTTTGAATGATGTACTATACATTACAGATTTATGGTTTTGGATTTAAACTTATCTTAGTATATACTAATTTTAATACTACATTAAATAAACAGATTTACATCACTTTCCTTGTTTATACCCAAGGGAATCTGGTATTTAGCAAAAAAATCCATTGGACGTCTTTATAATCCAATTTTTGTATCCTACCCCCTCCTCTTTTATGTGGTGGAACATAATCAATCGCCTGAATGGACATGAGGGATGCATCTCCTGAGTGCACAGATTTGAAATGTCTAGATACTGGTGTCAAGATGTCAGGGTCCTCAATATCTCTTATATGTTCTAGGGCCCTGTCTCTGAGTAGTCGTTTAGTTTTACCTACATATTGAATCTTGCACCCCCTGCAGGTGAGTAGATAAATAACATAATTAGATTTACAGTTCAATTTGTATCTAATATTGTATACACATTTTGTTACTGTGGAGGTAAAGTTTGCACTCTCTGTTACATGGCTGCAGGTTTTACATCTCTGGGCCCCACATTTGTAAAAACCTAGTCTGTTTGGTAACCATGTTCGAGTGCTTTCATTTGGTAAATCTGAGGGCGCTATCATATTGCCTATGAGATGTAAAACCTGCAGCCATGTAACAGAGAGTGCAAACTTTACCTCCACAGTAACAAAATGTGTATACGATATTAGATACAAATTGAACTGTAAATCTAATTATGTTATTTATCTACTCACCTGCAGGGGGTGCCAGATTCAATATGTAGGTAAAACTAAACGACTACTCAGAGACAGGGCCCTAGAACATACAAGAGATATTGAGGACCCTGACATCTTGACACCAGTATCTAGACATTTCAAATCTGTGCATTCAGGAGATGCATCCCTAATGTCCATTCAGGCGATTGATTATGTCTGCAGTTGCCGTTCTGTGACCCTGGAATGTCCGTTTTGAGCTAAGGCTCATTTTTGTTTTTATGTGTCTCAGCAACTAATAAATCTTTTTTTATCTTATAACGTGACCCCTTCTGAATCATTTCACTCTCATCTGTATACCTGGAATGGAAAGGTAAGTGAAGCCCGGAAGTTTGTGACTTTGTTGTAGATTTCTTGTGCCCTGGACGGAGGTGCATCGGCTGGGCTCCCTTTTCCCGCAAGTAGTGAACAGCTGATCGAGCTCATCGAGCTCACGCCGGAGACACGCTGAAGCAACGCTGCTCGATATACACGGACCCCCAGCATTGGTAAGCGCCGCTATCTCTTTGTATTATTTAATAAATTGACCCCTATATGTTGAATTGAATGTGCCTTTAACATTAATAAATATTCAGTTATAAAGTATTTGTAAGGCAACATTTTGGGTTTAGATTAACAGAACGTTAGCATTTGTAAATTGTTCTCAAACCTAACTTTTTTTTTCATAATGGCCAATTTTATTATTTGTTGTTCTTAAAAAATAATTGTTATTAAATGTTTTTATTTGTTTTCTTTGGTTACTATATCAATCTTTTGCTAAATATCATTCTTATAAAAATGACTTACAAAAAATGCTTTTGATGTTGAAGTAATTACCTTGTTCTGGTGTAATGTGTTAAGAACATAAACATGCCAACACAAGATTGGAGACATAATAACTATTAGCTAATATTTGCTGGAAGAAATAACAGAAAGATGCAATAAAAGACTGCATAAAAATATCACCAATAAGTAGCAAGCATATGCCAGCCAGTATCCCAATGAAAATCTGTCTGTCTAAGACTTAAAAGGACATAAATACATTCCATGTACCTCCCTCTAATCATGGGTGCTGCCATTTTTAAACTTAGGTTACACTGCAGGTATCTAAAGGAGAATTGCTACATATATGCAAACACGTCAGCACTGGAATGCAATGAAAGGCAAATTTCAACATGGAAGCACCCCAGTGGAGAATAACCTCAGTGCTTATAAAATGTACTTAAGGCCAGATTACAAGTGGAGCGCTATTTAACACTCCTGCTCAAGCGTTAACAGAGCTAGAAGTAAGCTTTTTGGATTCCTGAGGAGCTTCCTGTTGGGGCGGAGCTTTCGCGCTGGTAGTGATCCTCTGGTGCGGCGCTGTGAGCATTTGCAGCATCTCAATCTCCCCCCGCCACTAGCCCCTTCCCCCCGCGATCCTCAAGAGCCGGTTTGGGCATTGAGCGCACTTGGAGTCCATTGCTATGGAAGTTCCCAAATTTATTTGGTGGCCTGTGGTGTACACCGCTATCGACGAGTCAACCCAAACCACAAGAAGCGACTCAAAGGGAAAATACCTGTCGTGGGGCTGGGCTGTTGCAACCGGAACCAGTGGGCTGCACGTGTGAGCAAAGTGCCAATTGCTAAGTCAAGAGTCTCACAGTCTGTACCCCCGCTGGTAGGTTGGGATAGGTGGTGATCGGAGAGATCCGGATGCACTTCCCCTCCTCACGGTATTGGAAGATACAGAGACGTTAGCAGCTATCCCACAGAGAGCCAGTTAACTCGGCAATTCCTGGCATTGCTTACATAAACCTGTATGGTGGAGAAATTCAAGCTATTGTCCCCCTAAACAGGACCTCTGACAGATCACCATAAACAGATCATCACAATGTGGCTTGCAAGTATCTTCTATATATTCTAAATGTTTTGCACAAGTGATTTAAAAATACTATTTCAGCACAAGTTAACCCCTTTCAGCGCTGTTGTAAAAGCTGAACAGTATCCTATAAATTCTTTGCAAGAGGAGTTATAGTTGCTACCAGTGCATATTGTTAACCAGGATTGTGTTGTTCTTTGTCTTCTCCCCTCCAGGAAGGATTATAATGTTTACTATGTTTTATGTGGGAAACTAAAATATAGTGTTACCTTGGAGTACAGATCTCCATTGTGCTTGGTACTTTTCGTACACTTATGTAGCACATCTTATGTTTAACATGGTGTATACTCCTGCATATATTTACAGTATTCATTAAAATCATCTTGGATCATTTTGTCCCATTTTGGAGTGAAGGAGGGCCCCTGTTGTGGATTCCCACAATAAACACACTAGGCGAACTGCTTGTTTCACCGCACATTACATTGCGGACCTATATTCTGTCTGGGTACTGCATGAAGAGTTCTGCTTTGATCTGCATGTCTTTTTTTGTTTGTTTTTTTATTTATTTTTTATTTTTTTCATATTATTGAAATATTATTATTTGCAGTTTTATTAGGTAGTTGTCCACTTTAAGCCTTGAACCTGTTTGCAATTGCCAGTGTAAAATGTGGCTGCCCTATAGCCAGTGTATGCATGGAGGCTAGCCTGGGCCTGTGAAGATACACTGTGTCTGATGTATTATTAGATGTCTCTTTCTTACTCTTAGGTTGGCCTGTGATAGAGTTCACTAGTCATTGTGGCCGGATTCCTCTGTTTAATTTTCAAAAAAACGTAGTTACTGTTTCTGGTTGCTTAATACTTTGTATATTTTAGTAATACAAATGTCAGGCTCAATACCCTTCAACAGTGGAAGGGATATTTGAAACATATATTTAGTTACAACACTATTTTTGGGTTAATAATATATATATATATATATATATATATATATATATATATATATATATATATATATATATATATATATATATATATACACGCCACACCATAATGGATGCCTGTCTGTTCACACATATACACATTTAATTTTACTTTTGTGATTTTTTCTGTTTGTTTTTATACACTTGTTTTCATGGAAAGATTTGTCACTCAGGTGAAACCAAATTCACCCATAATGCCTGCAAAAGTTAAAGATAAGAAAACCAGAACGACAGAGGTTAGTTTAGAATCTATTGCTGAACAAGCTAACCCCATTTTAGATATCCAGCCTCTAATGTCTCAATTGACAGATTCCCCCCCCCCCTCAATTTGACATAATTAAAAAAGAGCTATCTAGTATATCGCTAGAAATTACTTCATTATCAACTGAAGTTAGACAATATGCAAATAGATTGATTGAGGCTGAAAATAGGATCTCAGATCTTGAAGATCTAGCTAATTCACAAGATAATAGATTACAAAGACAGGAATATAAAATAAATAGCATGCAGACCCGACTAGAAGACCTAGAGGATCGCTCTAGGCGTAATAACATCAGAATAGTAGGGATCCCAGAAACTTTAGAGTATAATAACCTTTTGATATTCACCTCTACCTTATAACCACAGGCCCTAGGCTTTCCTGTCCAGGAGCTCCCACTAGCAATAAAGAGGGCGCATAGGATTGGCCCTAGGAAAACAAATCCAAATGGCACACCTAGAAGCAGAATGTGCATTAGTAAATTACTCTGATTTCAAGATAAAGTAGAACTATTAAAACTATATAAGAAATTTGACGCGTTTACATTGGAAAATAATAAGATATTTCTGTTTCAGGATTTTTCAAGTGAAATCTCTGCTAAGAGGAAGCTGATGGCTCCTTTTTGTACTCAGCTTATTAACAGAGGTGTAAAATCAAGAATAATATATCCTGCAAAAAGTGTTGTAGAAGAGAATGGTAATAGGCTGGTACTTAATAACCCCACGGAGGTTCAGGAATTTATCTCCACGAAGTAGAGTACACTGATATAATTTATGTTTTGGGATCTCGCAAAATGTTACTATGTTTTTTTGTTACATGTTAATGACATTGTTATCTAGATTTTATTTCATTACAAGAGATGCTAAATGGATTTCCCAAGATGGGGATCTCCCTATGAAAATCTTTTTTGCTGTTGTTTTTTTCTCATTATTTAGTCGATCCCCCCTTTTCCCTTTTTTTTTTCTTCTTCCCCTCTCACCCCTCTCTCATACGCTTTTTGGAGAATTTTAATTGTATGATTTGTCATGACCACTGCTCTGATTAAAAACTTTAATATCCTCTCATGGAATGTTGGGGGTATAACTTCTCCAATGAAACGCTAACTTATAATCAAACACTTAGCCAAACATAAGCCGAATGTTGTTTTTTTTACAGGAGACACGCCTTAGGGAAACAGAAGTGGCAAAGCTGAAAACGAAATGGGTAGGAGAGGTCGTGGCGACCTCCTGTATCAATAGAAAATCACGGGTTGCTATTCTTTTATATAAAAAATAAGATTATAATATTATAAATATTGACTTAGACCTCAAAGCAAGATATATTATTTTACAAATACTGATTAATAACATTAAATTCACGTTATGTAATATATATGGGCCTAATATTTTAACCCAATGTTCTGGGAAAACATTAACATTAAGTTATATCCTTTTATTGGGGAAAACATCATCCTAGGGGGTCTCTCTTCCCGGAACTTGATAGATTCTCAAAAAAAAAAAATTAAGCAAATATAATAAAATTGCTAAATATTTTAATAGTTTATGTCTTAAACTCAAATTGGTAGATATTTGGAGGATTGAGAATCCTGACGCCCGCGTCTACTCTTGTGAGTCCAAATCGTATAAAACCTTTTCAAGAATTGATTTGCTTTTGGTATCAGAATCTCTGTCTATTCTGAAAATAGCTGCAAAGATAAGTGATATTCAGATTTCGGATCATGCCATTAGATTATTATCTTTTTCCTTACTTGCTAGAACTAAAGATAAAAGTCAAAATTTTGTTTTTCCACGTTTCTGGTTAGATAATTCTAGATTTATCTCTTGGTTATGACAGAAATGGAAAGATTTTTCTACATTTAACATTGCTCATCTAAATAAAATAGAGACGTTTTGGGAATCTTCTAAGGCGGTCTTAAGAGACAAAATTAAATCTTACCTCCATGCATGGAATAAGAAATCTAGGGCATTTGAAATACAATTAGCAAATCAAGTTAGAAATGCTTGCAGATGATATTATAATGATTCTTTCAGATACAATTGGGACAAATACTGTGAAGCAAGGAGAGAACGGGACGTCTTTTTAAAAAAGAAATCCCAAGGAGAGGACTTAAAGCTTAATATACAGTTCAGAGGTTTTCATGGTTGCTCTGCGAAATATTTAGCCAAACTGGTTAAGAATAGAAAGAGTAGAAATTATATTTCAGCAATTAGGTTGGGTAATGATAGATATATTGACACTTAAGACATTAGTCGTGCCTTTAACAAATTTTATAAGAAACTATATGACAAGGTAGATATTAATCTAACCAACCTTGAGAGCTTTTGGATGAAAGTTAAGCTGGCCAAAATCACGGAGGAAGAGTTAAGATCTCTGAATTCTTCAATTTTCAGAGAAAAGATTATCAAAGCCATTGAAAAAGCTAAATTAAATAAAGCAGCAGGACCAGATTTTCTACCCGTGGAATTAGGGATGCACCGAAATGAAAATTCTGGACTGAAACCGATACCAAAAATTCAGGATGATCCTGGCCGAAAACCGAAACGAAACCGAAATTGTTTTTTTCTTTTTTAACTACAGTGTGTGTGTGTGTAGCTGAGAGAGCTTGTAGGCGGGAAAGCGCCAACAAATGGACATGGTCGCTTTTACAGTAGGGCGTGATCTGCAGTGAAACTGGAGCTCTATAAGGGAGAGCGTGGTTATAGCCAGACAACAATACGAGGTGGACATGTGTTTTGTTTTTGGGTGTAGTTATCCATGCGATGAGCGTGGCTGCACCTGATCGTCTCTCATCGTATCTCCGCCTAGTTCCTGGTTTGGGTCTCACACTGACCCGTCAGATTATATGTCAGGAGCCCCAAATGGAGTCTGTCTGTCACCTATCACCAGGACCACTGGACTTAGCTACAACCCTACGTGCAAGGTGGTTATAGAAAGTTACTGTGCTTTTTTGTATACACTGTCTGGTGGGTGCTAATTTGTACCAACTGTGTGCAAGCTTGGGGCTTATGCTTATAAAGTGTGCACGCATATTTTCCTCAGGCGAATAGAATGTCTACGCACAAGAGGTTGATGTATGAGCACTGTATATAAGGCTTAAAGATATTCACTGTGTGTGCTTAGGGCTGTGTCTGATAATATCAAGTGTCTATAAACATGTTACTTATCCTCCTTTGATATTTGTATTCACTATTCAGAACTTTGGTTTCCTTCTCTCCTGGTTTCAAATATCATCATGTAATGGTACTTATGTGTGTGCTCTGTGTACCATGCCAGTGCTGTGCTGCTCACCTTATGCTAAGGATAGACATGTAACTCAATAGAACAGGGGAGGGCTGTACATTTTTAGCCATTTTGGTCCTCTTTGAGCCGAAATTGGAATTGCACATTTTCGGCGGCCCAAATTTTGGTGCATCGCTAGTATTATTCTTTATTTAGTTCTGTGTAACAGAATCAGATTTAACCGTTTTTGTTTTGTTACCAATTCTCAAAATAAAGTATAGTCCTAGAAAACTATTATTATATGCAAAACAGTATGTCAAGTAATGAACTCAAACATCAGCTCTAGACTGGCATCAAATTTAAAATATGCTACACAATAATTTTGCCGAAAACCGAAATAACAAAAAATGCTATTTTCGGCCGAAACTTTCTGCGGCCGAAATTTCGGTGCATCCCTACGTGGAATATTACAAAATATTGTCAGATGAAATTAAAGGCACTTTAGAAAAATTATTCAATGTATATTATCTCTCTAATAACCCTATATCCAGTTACTTCTCAGCGGCCAATATCTCTCTGATCCTTAAAGGTAAGGATGCGGAAGAATTAGCTGCATATAGACCAATTTTGGTGCTTAATACTGATTATAAAATCTTTACGTCCATTATAGCATCTAGACTTACTTCTTGCCTCAAAAAAATTGTACATCCTGATAAGACGGGCTTTATGGCCTCCAAGAATTCTTCCAAAAACATCTGCAAGGTTGTGTCCTTTTTAGATTATGCTTGGAATATAGAAAAATTTAAAAGGAAACCTGACATATCTGAAGCAGCTTTACTTACTGTGGATGCAGAAAAAAAGCCCTTGATTCCATTACGTGGCAATATATATTTAAGGCTCTTGAAAAATTCGGATTCCAAGATCAATTTGCTCATTTTAAACATAAGATTTATAATAAACAGATTTCATATTTACTCATTAATGGGACACTTTCTCCCAAAATCCTACAGGGATTCCCCTTTCTGTTCAATATTGCCCTGGAACCATTGGCTATATGGCTTAGAGACAATTTGACAGGAATTCATATGGGTACTCATAGATTGAAAATTCTCCTCTATGCAGATGACCTGTTATTGTTTCTGGATAATACCCCTCAAACAATCCCGTTAATCCTTTATCTATTTTCTATATTAAGCTCCTTCTCAGGATATAAAATAAACTTTGAGAAAAGTGAACTTATTTGGGTCATTAAAGCCAGGTCAAGTCATCAGGACCTTCCTTTTAAAGTAGTCGACACTTTAGATATCTGGGTATATATCTTCATAAAAACCCTAAAAATTGTATAATTTAAATTTTTATCCTCTTCTCCAGAAGGTTAAATCATATCTTGAGTTGTGAGCATCTTTTTCCTTACCTATCTCTGCACGAGTGAATTTAATTAAATTGATTATTTTCCCTCGACTATTATACCCTCTTCAAAATGTACTGCTGTTTATTTCAAATGCTGATATACGTAAGATATATTCGTGGAAATCTAGATTCATCTGGGACAGTAAGAAATCCTGCATCTCTCTAAATAGATTAATGCAAAATCGTATTTCAGCGGGACTTGCTCTGCCCAATCTAAGGTTATATAACATTGCCACGTTGACTAAAATTGCTTTAGATTGGATTACAGATATTAATAACTCTGCCTCTATTGATCTAGAAAGCCATCTTATCGCTCCCTTTTCATTAAAAGTCATTCTACATTGTTCTCTTAAAAATGTCCACGCTGTGATTTCTATTAAAAATGTAATTATAGCATGGCATAAGTTCTGTTCTAAAGCAGAAGTGGCACCAGACTATTCAAAATTTCTCCCCATAATCAGTAATCTAGATTTTATCCCAGGTATCCATCAAAAAGTATTTAGAGTATGGGAGGAAAAAGGTCTTAAGTTTATTCATCAAAATGGGCATATTCTGTTGGCTGAAGTTCTTTTTCAGCTATTTTATCTACACATAAATAACATATTTGCTTATTTTCATCTTTGCCACTTTGTTTTCTAGCCGGAACTGGGAAACTAGCTCATTGGCCGATTGGTCTGAGATTAATACATGTATCAATAAATTTGCAGATGGTAATGTTTTAATCTCTCTACTGTATGATATTATGCTGGCTAAACAAAGCTTACCATTACTTAATAATCTATGTAATATCTGGGCAGTTTCTGTTCCCTCCATAGACATAGAAAATATTATACAGAGCTTTACAGCCTTAGATGGGTGTGCAATCCTGATGAGTTGGAAGGAATCTTATTTCAAGCTTATCAACAATTACTATATATCTCCCCTTAAAATGTCACAATTCTACCCCTCTCAATCATTTGCTTCTACACAATGTCGCTCACCCACTGCTAACATAATTCATATGTTTTGGTCCTGTCCAAAAATATCAATTTTGGCAGAAAGTCCTTTATTGGTTTAATCAGTGCTATAAACTATCAAACTATTTTTCTCTAGATGGGGCTTTCTTTCTAAGCACACAAAATAATATGTAATTAATATAGGAATATCCTCAACATTATTATTTTAACAGCCAGATACCTTATTGTTAAAAATTTGAAGTCCCACACGATTCCAGCATTTACGTTTCTTCTTAAAGAAATCCAATCGTAAATTATATATGAATCTTTCCACACTCGTTTAGCAACATAAAAAAGAATCGAAATTATTTTATATGGATGGACCCCAGTCATTAAATCTTATCCCTTTTCTATTCAAAAACATATATTATCACCCTTTTTGAGCTCCAAGAGCTTTGCTGATCTAGCTCTGATAGGTGTATATCCCCCACTGTGGATATCTTGTTATAGAGAGATGGAGTGAGAGGGGCTACCTTCCCCTTTTTTTGTCTTGTTTCTTTAAGTATTTCCCCTGTATTATTTTACTTCCATGAAAAAAACAACCCTCAATGTGCATATATAGCATGATGGTTATATGCAATGCATTAGGTAACAGTTATGCTATCTCAATGATGTTGAATTGAGAAAATAAGAGTCCAATTTATTGCTTATTTTTGTATCTCTTTTTGATGTGTACTATTCGCTGTTATAAGCTATGTCGCGATTGTTGTTGTGATAACCTATATCAATATGCCCATTTTGGAACATAAATAAAATTATAATAAAAAAGCTGTATTACAAGTTTTTAGTAAAAAGCTAAAGCTCTCACGCTAACTCGACGAGCATAAAAAGACGAAATTACAATATTGCATGTGCGATAACCTATTCCACCATAGAAGTTAATGAATATTTCACATGTCAATGTTCTTCACATAGCAGAATATGTTCTATTTATTCATAAATACATATGTATATATATTGTGACAGAAAGCAAGGCCTTGTTATAAATGGAAGATATGTAAGACCAAGTATTACACATGGTATTTCTCCTTTCAGTTAAAAACCACAGGGACAGAGTGTGTATATTCGATTGTGCAGTTGGTAAACTGTGTTCTGGGTCCCTGGGGTTGGGATAATTGGGAGAAGGGTGGGCCATTATCCCAGACAGCTGTGAAGCTGTCCAGTTCAGGTTTTTGATTAAGCAGCTAATCACAGGTATGGTTAATTAGAAGCTGTGAGAGTTTAAATAGAAGCCTGACTGAGTTTATGAGAGGTTACCCAGCTAGAGAAGCTGGTGTGTGTGTGTTAAATTCTGTGAACTACTTAAAAGGACATTATTCTTGCAAAGCACTTTGAAATGCTGTGACATTCAGGAAGACCCTGGAAGAGCAACAATGTGCTACACAAACTCTGCAACGAGAGGTTCAAGCCATATCAGAAAAACTGAACTCTGATTATGTTGGTGACAGCCAAGGTTCCAGAGTAATACGGAATAGTCATTATCTTCAAAAGATGACAGCAGCTGATGATGTTGAGGCGTATCTTTTGGAATTTGAATGCACAGCAGAAAGAGAAGAATGACTGGCAGCTGAGTGGGCGAGTATACTTGAGCCATTTCTTAGTGGTGAACCTCAGAAGGCCTACTAGGATTAGAGCCAGCACAAGCCAGTGACTATGAGAAATTGAAAATGTAAATCCTTGCATTCCTGGGGGTGACTTCGGCAGTCCGTGCACAAAGATTCCATTCCTGGATGTTTTCATCTCATAATGCTGAAAGATCCAAGATGTTCGACCTTATACACCTTGCCAGGAAGTGGCTGCAACCAGAGGTTAATTTGGCTACCAAAATAGTGGAACTACTGGTGATGGACCGGTTTCAGCGTGGTTTACCTGCTTCCCTGCGGCGGTGGGTTAATCAAGGTGATTCGCAAACAGTGGACCATTTGATTGTATTGGTTGAAAGATTTATAGCTTCAGGAGAAACTTTGCAACAGTCTTCAGTGGATCAGCCCCACAAACCTAAGTCCCAGAACTTTACAAGAACTGGTAAGACTGTTCAGGGGATAAAGGGGATAGGAGAGCAGCAGGTGTATATGCAAAACACCAGAGACATTTCCCACGGAATTAAGGGGAGATTTAAATATAACCAACCTGTAAGATGTTTTAAATGTAATGAGGTTGGTCATATTGCCAGAGACTGTGATAAAGATGAACTTATGGACTGTAATGTTGCACATTCACTATTGTCTAATTGTAACAGCTCTGTTAATGATTCCTATTGGTGTACTGTGAAGGTTAATGGTAAAGTGTCTAGGGCTTTGCTTAATTCATGAAGTATGGTCACACTAGTGGCTAAATCTATAGTACCTGATGCAGTATTACATTCTGTGGAAAACATGGGAACTATCTGTGTTCAAGGAGATAAACATGAATATTCTATAGCTGAGGTACAGATTGAGACTCAATGTGGTAAATTAAAATATAATGTGGGTGTAGTACCAAATTTAGCCTATGAGGTGGTGATAGGGAGAGATTTTCCAAAATTTCTGGAGTTATGGGAATCTCCAGAAATATGTAAAACTACCGATAGTTATGTATTTCCTTTCTCTGAAACTGATTTGGTAGGGGTTTCCATTGGAAAGGAGAAAAATATGATTTATTGCCCTATGCCTGTATTAGTAGGTGATCAACCTTCTCAGAGTAATGAAGTACTGAGTACTAGCTCAGAAAATACTGATGATTTGATAGATCTGGTTGGTGGTCCTGGTAATTTTAAACAAGTCAAATGGGAGGATCCAACATTGGTAGAGGCAAGAAAAAATATCAGGTTTATAAATAGTGTTGTGACACAACCAGAAAATGTATTACCCTATCCTTATTTCAAAGCAGGTAATGCTTTGGTATATTGTGTAGGAAAGAAAGGAACAGACATTGTTAAACACCTTTTGGTGCCCCAGACTTTTAGAAACACTGTATTAAATCTTGCACATAACCACATTCTAGGGGGACATTTGGGAGTTGAGAAAATCATAGAGAGAGTTCTTAGAAGGTTTTATTGGCCAGAGATATTTGTAACCATCAAGGATTATTGTGCTTCATGCCCTAAGTGTCAACTTACAGCTCCAGCTAAAAACAATTGTAACCCTTTAGTGCCCTTGCCTATAATTGATGTGACTTTTTAGAGAATTGCTACGGACTTGGTGGGTCTGCTGGTTAAATCTGCTAGAGGACATCAGTATATACTGGTAGTGCTTGATTATGCTATTCGC
Organism: Bombina bombina; assembly: GCF_027579735.1. NCBI lineage: Eukaryota > Metazoa > Chordata > Amphibia > Anura > Bombinatoridae > Bombina > Bombina bombina. Next base: position 956,473,928 of record NC_069502.1, on the reverse strand, counting down.
TATCCTGAGGCAGTTCCCCTTCGTAACAGCTCTGCAAAGTCCATAGCAAAAGAACTCATGCTAATGTTTTGCAGGGTCGGGATACCTAAGGACATTTTGACAGACCAAGGAACTACATTTATGTCCAGAGTTAAAAAAGAATTGTGTAAGTTGTTTGGCATAAAACAACTAAGGACCTCAGTATATCCACCTCAGACTGATGGTTTGGTGGAAAGATTTAACAAAACTCTCAAAAGTATGCTAAGAAAGGTAATTGACACAGATGGGAGAAATTGGGACCTTTTGTTACCCTATTTAATGTTCTCTATCAGGGAGGTTCCCCAAGCTTCTACAGGTTTTTCCCCATTTGAACTGTTATATGGGTGGCATCCCAGAGGACTACTAGATATAGTAAAAGAGGCATGGGATCAAGAGACAACACCTTATTGAAGTGTTATTGAACATATATCCCAAATGCAGGACCATATGAAAGCTGTCATGACCATTGTAAGGGAACATATGGGGAAAGCACAGGAAGCACAAAAGTACAGCTATAACCATAATGCTAGACCCAGGGTGCCCCAACCTAGGGATAGGGTGTTAGTTCTGGTCTCTACAATTAAAAAAAATTCTTGGCTACTTGGCAGGGCCCTTATGAGATAATTGAAAAAGTGGGTGATCTCAATTACAAAGTAAGTCAGCCAGGGAGAAGGAAACCTGAGCAAATATATCATATAAATCTGTTAAAACCTTGGAAAGATAGAGAAGCTTTAGTTGCCTTAAAACCTACAGAACTCCCTGTCACTGAATCAGAGGTGAATATATCTGAAACCATATCTGTACATCAGAAGCAAGAGGTTGAGGATTGTATTACGAGAAACAAAGAGGTACCTATCACCTATCCAATGCCTAGAGTAGATGAGTTGATAAAAAGGCTAGGAAAAGCATGTTATCTCACTACAATTGATTTAACAAAAGGGTATTGACAAGTGCTTCTCACTAGTCAAGCAAAGCAAATGACAGCTTTTTCAACCCCAGAGGGCTTATTCCAGTATACGGTATTGCCATTTGGTTTACATGGAGCCCCAGCAACATTCCAGAGAATGATGGATAGAAGTCTGAAACCCCATGTTCGTTATGCGGCAGCATATTTTGATGATGTTAAAATCTATAGTACAGATTCAGAATCCCATCTTCCAAAAGTTCAAGCAGTACTTGATGTAATACGGTCTGCTGGGTTAACTGCCAATCCAGAAAAATGTACTGTTGGTTTACAGGAAGCAAAGTACTTGGCTTATACTATTGGTAGAGGGTTAGTTAAACCTCAGACAACAAAAGTAGAGGCCATACAAAACTGGCTGCAGCCTCTAACTAAAAAACAAGTGAGAGCTTTTATTGGAATAAATAGTCATTATAGAAGGTTTAGCCCTAATTTCACTACAATTGCGGCACCCTTGACAGATCTCCCAAAAGCAAGGGCCCCAATTAAGATAAAATGTTCCCCAGAAGCAGAACAAGCTTTTAAGCATTTGAACGATGCCCTTTGTGCCTATCCAGTTTTGGTAACCCCCAATTTCTCTAAAGATTCTATTGTACAGACAGATGCCTCTGATGTTGGTTTAGGAGCAGTTCTCTTGCAGGAGTGTCAGGGAGAAGAGCATTCTGTACTTTTCCTAAGCAGAAAACTTATCCCACAGGAAAATAACTATTCTATAGTGGAGAAAGAATGCATTGCCATTAAGTGGGCTTTAGAAACCCTTAGGTACTATCTGTTGGGAAGAAAATTTAAATTAATAACAGATTATGCTCCACTCACATGGATGAGCCAGAATAAGGAAACAAATACAAGGGTTACTAGGTGGTTTCTTATCTTGCAACCCTTCAATTTTACTGTCAAGCACAGGGCTAGTCTTTTGCAGGGCAATGCTGATGGGTTGTCTCGGGTACATTCATTAATGCCCATGGTTGCTCAACCCATTGGGTATGAGCTGGGTGGGAGGATATGTGACAGAAAGCAAGGCCTTGTTATAAATGGAAAATATGTAAGACCAAGTATTACGCATGGTATTTCTCCTTTCAGTTAAAAACTTCAGGGAGAGAGTGTGTGTATTTGATTGTGCAGTTGGTAAACTGTGTTCTGGGTCCCTAGGTTTGGGATAATTGGGAGAAGGGTGGGCCATTATCCCAGACAGCTGTGAAGCTGTCCATTCAGGTTTTTTTATTAAGCAGATAATCACAGGTATGGTTAATTAGAAGTCATGAGAGTTTAAATAGAAGCCTGACTGAAGCTTATGAGAGAGTTACTCAGCTAGAGGAGCTGGTGTGTATGTTTAAAAGACCTTTGTTTCTGTGAACTACTAAAAAGGACATTATTCTTGCAAAGCATGTTGAAATGCTGTGAAGTTCTGGGATATGCTTGAAAATATAGTACATTGCTGCAGAGTAATAATTTCCCTCTTTTGAAACTGAACTGCCTTTTAAACTACAGTGAAAGCCTTTTAAACTACAGTGGACTGTCCTGTGCTGCATTTGTGCCCTAGAAGACTGTGGTTAAAAGTGTTCCTGTTACAATATATATGATGTTTTTTTGCACAAATATATACGTATTCCTATATATATATATATATATATATATATATATATATATATATATATATATACATATACATGAATGTACACTGTGTGCACAATTATTAGGCAAGTGAGTATTTTGACCAAATCATAATTTTTCTGCATATTGTCCAACTCCAAGCTGTATAAACTTGAATGCTTATTGGATTTAAGCATATCAGGTGATTTCTATTTGTGTAACGAGGGAGGGTGTGGCCTTAGGAGATCAACACCCTATATCAAGGTGTGCATAATTATTAGGCAGCTTCTTTTACTCAGGAAAAATGGGCCAAAAAAGAGATTTAACTGAATCTGAAAAATTAAAAATTGTAAAAAGTTTTTCAGAGGGATGCAGCACTCTTGAAATGCTAAGATATTGGGGCGTGATCACAGAACCATCAAAAGTTTTGTTGCAAATAGTCAACAGGGTTGCAAGAATTGTGTTGAGAAAAAAGACACAAATTAACTGTCAAATATTTGAGAAGAATCAAGGGTGAAGCTTCCAGGAACCCATTATCCTCCAGTGCTGTCATATTCCAGAACTGCAACCTACCTGGAGTGCCCAGAAGTACAAGGTGTTCAGTGCTCAAAGACATGGCCAAGGTAAATAAGGCTGAAACCCAACCACCACTGAATAAGACATAAGTTAAAATGTCAAGACTGGGCCAAGAAATATATGAAGACAGATTTTTCAAAGGTTTTATGGACTGATGGATGAGTGACTCTTGACGGACCAGATGGATGGGCCCTTGGCTGGATCATTAACGGGAACAGAGCTCCACTTCAACTTAAACGCCAGCAAGGTGGAGGTGGGGTTCTGGTATGGGCTGATATTATTAAAGATGAGCTAGTTGGACCTTTTTGGGGTGAAGATGGACTCAAAATCAACTCCCAAACCTACTGCCAATTTTTAGAAGACACTTTCTTCAAGCAGTGATACATCTTTCAAGAAGACCATGGTATTAATGCAGGACAATGCTCCATCGCATGAATTGAAGTACTCCACTGCATGGCTAGCCATGAAAAGGCCTTAAATATGAAATAATAATGACATGGCCCCCTTCCTCACCTGACCTAAACCCTATTGAGAACTTGTGGGCCCTTCCTAAACGGGTGATTTACGGTGAAGGAAAACAGTACACCTCTCTGAACAGTGTCTGCGAGAATGTGGTTGCTACTGCACAAAAAGTTGATCGTCAACAGTTCAAGAAACTGGCAGACTCCATGGATGGAAGGCTTATGACTGTTATTGAAAAGAAGGGTGGCTATATTGGTCACTGTCTTTTTTTTAAAAATGTCAGAAATGTTTATTTGTAAATTTTGAGTTTTTGTTTATTATTCTCACTTTAGCAGATGAAAATAAACAAGTGAGATGGGAACATTTTTTTTTTCATTTAGTTGCATAATAATTCTGCACACTAATAGTTGCCTAATAATTGTGCACACACATTCACCTAGACTAGAAGTTTTGCGTTAGGAGGGGTGCGGTGCTAACGAGCAGTTTAAGCTCTCCGCTCACTTACAGACAGCGCTGGTATTACAGGTTTTTAGAAACCTGGCGTTAACCGCAAAAAAGTGAGCGAAGAGCAAAATTTTGCTCCACATCTCACCTCAATACCAGCGCTGCTTACGTTAGCGGTGAGCTGGCTAAACATGCTTGTGCACGATTTCCCCATAAGAATCAATGGGGGAGAGCCGGCTGGAAAAAAACTTAACACCTGCAAAAAAGCAGCGTGAAGCACCTAACGCATGCCCCATTGATTCCTATGGGGAAACACATTTTATGTCTACACCTAACACCCTAACATGAACCCCAAATCTAAACACCCCAAATATTACACTTATTAACCCCTAATCTGCCGCCCCCAACATCGCTGACACCTACATTATAATATTAAACCCTAATCTGCCGCTCCGGACACCGCCGCCACCTACATTATAGTTATGAATACCTAATCTGCTGCCCCCAACATCGCCGAACCCTACATTATATTTATTAACCCCTAATCTGCCGCCCCCAATGTCGCCGCAGCCTACCTACATTTATTAACCCCTAATCTGCCGCCGCCACTATAATAAACATATTAACCCCTAAACCTAAGTCTAACCCTAACCCCCCTAACTTAAATATAATTACAATAAATCTAAATAAAATTACTACAATTACCTAAATAATTCCTATTAAAAACTAAATAGTTACCTATAAAATAAACCCTAAGATAGCTACAATATAACTAATAGTTACAGTGTAGCTATCTTAGGGTTTATTTTTATTTTACAGGCAACTTTATATTTATTTTAACTAGGTACAATAGTTATTAAATAGTTATTAACTATTTAATAACTTCCTAGTTAAAATAAAGACAAGTTTACCTGTAAAATAAAACCTAACCTAAGTTACAATTATACCTAACACTACACTATAATTAAATTAATTACCTAAACTAAATACAATTAATTACAATTTTTAAAAAATTATCTAAAGTACGAAAAAAAACACTAAATTACAGAAAATAATAAAATAATTACAAGATTTTTAAACTAATTACACCTACTCTAATCCCCCTAACAAAATAAAAAAGCCCCCAAAATAAAAAAAAAACCTAGCCTACACTAAATTACAAATAGCCCTTAAAAGGGCCTTTTGCAGGGCATTGCACCAAAGTAATTTTTTGCCTGTAAAAAAAAAGTACAAATACCCCCCCAACATTAAAACCCACCACCCACACAACCTACTCTACTCTAAAACCCACCCAATACCCCCTTAAAAAACCTAACACTAACCCCTTGGAGATCACCCTACCATTTGACGTCTTCACCCAACCGGGCTGAAGTGGTCCACCAGTCGGGCAGAAGTCTTCATCCAAGCCGAGAAGAATAGGTCCTCCAGACGGCATCTTCTATCTTCATCCATCCGGCACGGAGCGGGTCCAACTTCAAGACATCTGACGCGGAGCATCCTCTTCATCCGACGGCCGACAACTGAATGAAGGTTCCTTTAAGTGACGTCATCCAAGATGGCGTCCCTTCCATTCCGATTGGCTGATAGAATTCTATCAGCCAATCGGAATTAAGGTAGAAAAAAAATCCTATTGGCTGATGCAATCAGCCAATAGGATTGAGCTCGCATTCTATTGGCTGATTGGAACAGCCAATAGAATGCAAGCTCAATCCTATTGGCTGATTGGATGAGCCAATAGGATTGAACTTCAATCCTATTGGCTGATTGCATCAGCCAATATGATTTTTTTCTACTTTAATTCCGATTGGCTGATAGAATTCTATCAGCCAATCGGAATTGAAGGGACGCCATCTTGGATGACGTCACTTAAAGGAACCTTCATTCAGTCATCGGCCGTCGGATGAAGAGGATGCTCCGCGTTGGATGTCTTGAAGATGGACCTGCTCCGCGCCGGATGGATGAAGATAGAAGATGCCGTCTGGATGAAGACTTCTGCCCGTCTGGAGGACCTCATCTGCCCGGCTTGGATGAAGACTTCTGCCTATCTGGAGGACCACTTTTGCCCGGTTGGGTGAAGATGTCTCACGGTAGGGTGATCTTCAAGGGGTTAGTGTTCTAAGGGGGGATTGGGTGGGTTTTAGAGTAGGGTTGGTTGTGTGGGTGGTGGGTTTTAATGTTGGGGGGTATTTGTACATTTTTTTTTTTACAGGTAAAAAAGCTGATTACTTTGGGGCAAAAGGCCCTTTTAAGGGCTATTTAGTGTAGGCTAGGGCTTTTTTTATTTTGGGGGGCTTTTTTGTTTTGTTAGGGAGATTAGAGTAGGTGTAATTAGTTTAAAAATCTTGTAATTATTTTATTATTTTCTGTAATTTAGTGTTTGTTTTTTCTCGTACTTTAGATCATTTTTTTAAAATTGTAATTAATTGTATTTAGTTTAGGTAATTAATTTAATTATAGTGTAGTGTTAGGTGTCATTGTAACTTAGGTTACGTTTTATTTTACAGGTAAATTTGTCTTTATTTTAGCTAGGTATTTATTAAATAGTTAATAACTATTTAATAACTATTGTACCTAGTTAAAATAAATACAAAGTTGCCTGTAAAATAGAAATAAACCCTAAGCTAGATACAATGTAACTATTAGTTATATTGTAGCTATCTTAGGGTTTATTTTATAGGTAAGTATTTAGTTTTAAATAGGAATAATTTAGTGAATTGTAGTAATTTTATTTAGATTTATTGTAATTATATTTAAGTTAGGGGGGGTTAGGGTTAGGGTTAGACTTAGGTTTAGGGGTTAATACATTTAATATAGTGGCGGCGATATTGTGGGCAGCAGATTAGGGGTTAATAAATGTAGGTAGGCTGTGGCGACATTGGGGGCGGCAGATTAGGGGTCAATTCTATTGGCTGATCCAATCAGCCAATCGGATTGAACTTCAATCCGATTGGCTTATTAAATCAACCAATCAGATTTTTCCTACCTTAATTCCGATTGGCTGATAGAATCCTATCAGCCAATGGGAATTCGAGGGATGCCATCTTGGATGACGTCATTTAAAGGAACCATCATTCGTCATTAGTCCATCGGCCAGGAAGGATGCTCCGCGCCGGAGGTCTTCAAGATGGAGCCGCTCCTCATCGGATAGATGAAGATAGAAGATGCTGCTTGGATGAAGATGTCTGCTGGTCCGGATGTCCTCTTATGCCCAGATAGGATGAAGCCTTCTGCCGGTCCGGATGTCCTCTTCTGCCCGGATAGGATGAAGACTTCTGCCGGTCTGGATTTCCTCTTCTGCCCGGATAGGATGATGACTTCTGCCAGTCCGGATGTCCTCTTCTGCCCCATCGGATGAAGACTTCTGCACGGATCGGATGACCACTGGTGCCCGGCTGGGTGAAGACGGATCAAGGTAGGGTGATCTTCAATGGGGTAGTGTTAGGTTTTATTAAGGGGGGATTGGGTGGGTTTTAGAGTAGGGGTGTGTGGGTGGTGGGTTGTAATGTTGATCGGGTATTGTCTTTTTTTTTACAGGTAAAAGAGCTGGTAAATGCCCCGCAAAAAGCCCTTTTAAGGGCTATTTGTAATTTAGTATAGGGTAGGGCATTTTATTATTTTTTGGGGGGGTTTATTTTATTAGGGGTCTTAGATTAGGTGAAATTAGTTTAAACTTCTTGTAATTTTTTTATTTTCTGTAATTTAGTGTGTTTTTTTTTTTGTAATATAGTTTATTTTATTTAATTGTATTTTATTTTAGCTAACTGTAGTTAATTAATTTAATTTATTTATTGATAGTGTAGTGTTAGGTGTAATTGTAACAGGTTAGGATTTATTTTACAGGTAATTTTGTAATTATTTTAACTAGGTAGCTATTAAATAGTTATTAACTATTTAATAGCTATTGTACCATGTTAAAATTAATACAAACTTGCCTGTAAAATAAAAGTAAATCCTAAAATAACTACAATGTAATTATTAATTATATTGTAGCTATCTTAGGGTTTATTTTATAGGTAAGTATTTAGTTTTAAATAGGAATAATTTAGTTAATAATAGTAATATTATTTAGATTTATTTAAATAATAATTAAGTTAGGGGGGTGTTAGGGTTAGACTTAGGTTTAGGGGGTAATAAATTTAATGTAGGTGGCGGCGGTGTAGGGGGGTCAGATTAGAGGTTAATAAATTTAATGTAGGTGGCGGCGGGGTCCGGGAGTGGCGGTTTAGGGGTTAAACACTTTATTAGTTATTGCGGTGGGGGATTGCGGTTGACAGGTAGATAGACCTTGCGCATGCGTTAGGTGTTAGGTTTTTTTTGGAAGGCATTTTAGGGAGTTACGGTGCTCCCATACTCAGCGCAAGGCCTGCTACGGCTGCATTTTATGGCGAGGTGAAAATGGAGTAAGATTTCTCCATTTTCGCCACGTAAGGCCTTGCGCTGGATATTGGATACCGACTTACGACACGGTCCCATGTTAGCCTATGGGAGTAAAAATTGCGGGCGACGGGTGAAATATACGGGCGTAAGTTGTATGCTACGCCGTATATGTGATACCAAACCTGCGCAAAAACCAGCGTCGCCGGCTTTTGCGGGCAACGCTGCATATCAAATGGGGCCCTAAGAACTTTCCTACTTGAATAATAAATATGTTTAGCCCCTTACGGACCACAGCACTTTTCCATTTTCTGACCATTTGGGACCAAGGCATTTTAATTTTTTCGCCATTAAATTGGCTTTCTAAAGATACCATTATTTTTATTATATCTTATAATTTACTATAAAGAAAAAATATAAAGTATGAGGAAAAAATGGAAAAAAACACACTTTTTCTAACTTTGACCCGGAAAATCTGTTACACATCTACAACCACCAAAAAACACCCATGCTAAATAGTTTCTAAATTGTGTCCTGAGTTTAGAAATACCAAATGTTTACATGTTCTTTGTTTTTTTGCAAGTTATAGGGCAATAAATACAAGTAGCTATTTCCAAACCACTTTTTTCAAAATTAGCGCTAGTTACATTAGAACACTGATATCTTTCAGGAATCCCTGAATATCCCTTGACATGTATATATATATTTTTAGAAGACATCCCAAAGTATTGATCTAGGCCCATTTTGGTATATTTCATGCCACCATTTCAGCGCCAAATGCGATTAAATAAAACAAATAGTTAACTTTTTCACAAACTTTAGGTTTCTCACTGAAATTATTTACAAACAGCTTGTGCACTTATGGCACAAATGGTTGTAAAAGCCTCTCTGGGATCCCGTCTGTTCAGAAATAGCAGACATATATGGCTTTGGCGTTGCTTTCTGGTAATTAGAAGGCTGTTAAATGCCGCTGCGCACCACACGTGTATTATGCCCAGCAGTGAAGGGGTTAATTAGGGAGCTTGTAGGGTTAATTTTAGCTTTAGTGTAATGTAGCAGACAACACAAAGTATTGATCTAGGCCCATTTTGGTATATTTCATGCCACCATTTCACCACCAAATGCGATCAAATAAACAAAATCGTTCACTTTTTCACAAACTTTTTCACAAACTTTAGGTTTCTCACTGAAATTATTTACAAACAGCTTGTGCAATTATGGCACAAATGGTTGTAAATGCTTCTCTGGGAACCCCTTTGTTCAGAAATAGCAGACATATATGGCTTTGGCGTTGCTTTTTGGTAATTAGAAGGCCACTAAATGCCACTGCGCACCACACTTGTATTATGCCCAGCAGTGAAGGGGTTAATTAGGTAGCTTGTAGGGAGCTTGCAGGGTTAATTTTAGCTTTAGTGTAGAGATCCCACCTGACACATTACACCCCCTGATCCCTCCCAAACAGCTCTCTTTCCTCCCCCACCCCACAATTGTCCCCGCTATCTTAGACATATTCTGCTGTGTAGGATCCCCCTTAGCCCCCAACCTCCCTGATCCCCCCCCAAAAAGCTCTCTAACCCTCCACCTCTACCTTATTGTGCACCATCTTGGGTACTGGCAGCTGTCTGCCAGTACCCAGTTTGCCATAAAATGTTTTTTTTTTCATTATTATAATTTTTCTGTAGTGTAGCTTTCCCCCCTCAATAACAAACTCCCCACCCCCTCCCAGATCCCTTAGATCAAAATTCCCTCCCTCCTCTCTCCCACTTTATTTTACAAAGGGTTTCATAGTGTAGCAGTTCCCACCCGCTCCTGCCCCCGTGCACGCCCGTGCATGCCCGTGCACACTCCCGGAGTCCCCAAACGTGATTCCACCCCCTCTAACGCGCAACCCACAACGATGGCCGCCCACCCGCCTCCCACCCACAAACGATCGTGGCCATCGCTGTCTGATGCCGAGAGGGCCACAGAGTGGCTCTCTCTGCCTCAGATGGCTTTTAAATGTTATTGCAGGATGCCTCAATATTGAGGCATCACTGCAATAACATGAAAGCGGCTGGATCTCTTCCACCTCTTGAAGACACCAACGACATACAGGGTACGTCCTTGGTCGTTAAGGACCTTTTTTGTAGGACATACCCTGTATGTCGTTGGTCCTTAAGGGGTTAAATAGTGCCTGCTGTTAAAGGGATATTCCAGCCAAAATTGGAAACCACATGGGTGCATTTCGGTATTGAACAGAAGCAATTTTGTAATATACATTTATTAGCAAAACTAAGAAAAGCAATAGCTGTTTCAAAAGTGTATTTAAGTATGCACCGTGCACCAGCATTTTAAACACATCACTTGTTCAGAGAGCTTAAGGTGCTTGTACCATCTGGTAATGACTCCATTTGTTAACTGCTGACATGATACAAACCCCACTGATTATCTGAGTAGCTGCATTATTTAAAGAAGCATTTTTGCCAATACATGTATATTGCAAATATGTTTCTATTCAAAGATGCAATAAATCTATGTGCATTTATATTTTGACTGGGATTTCTCTTTAAGAGGGGCAACTGCTTGCAAGGTTTTCTATTGGACATGGCTTGAGGTGAACTCTCTTTGGCAGAGTCATAGGTTAGCTATAACTTAATGACAGATCATGTCTACAAATTACTATTTCTGTCATTTTGGCTTTTCAGCTACATTAATGGACAGTAAGTATGGCAGATATACAGTAGATCCCTATTTGTTGGGGCTGTAGTTTTAAAGAACCTTGTGAAGATACAAAATCAGGTTTAAAGTCCAAGCTGTAACAATGCTAGCTGAACATCCTGGATATAAGCCTGCAGGGCAGCATCAGTGAGTTATCAGTAATGCAGTCAGTAGGTAGTATCAAAATGCACAGACAGGCAGCTATAAGGGCAAAAGGCAGGCTGCATGGTTGAGGTTTGAAGCTGGCGGCAAGAATTGTAGTTAAAGGGATAGTATAGTCAAAATTAAACTTTCATGATTCAGATAGAACACAATTTTAAGCAGCTTTCTAAATTTACTCCTATTATCATTTTTTCATTCTCTTTGTATCTTTATTTGGTGAAGGCTCTTATCTATCTGGTTCTTCTATAGGTCTGTGTCACCTTTGGCAATATATTAATAGAAGCATTACAAGGAATATCTGCATTATGGTAGACTAAGGCAAAAAATAAAGGATTGGTATTTAAAGAGTCATATATCAAGTTGTTTCATGCAAACTCAGCCAACAAAGTGGATTAAGTGGAATAAATGGATTAAACCAATTGTCTTGTTTCTGAAAGACAAAGCACAGTAAGAACTCTAGAGACTGATTTGTTTGTTTATAGGGAAACTAAATTTAAACTTTGTTCATCTATGTATTACTGGAAAACTAAATAGACAAAATACCCCCCTTGTGCAAATATCAGCCAATTTTGAAGCAGAAGGCATTTTCAGATGAATGACAAAGTACACGTGCTCTAAGAACCACTAAGGCGACAATTGTTCCCATAATAAAATAACCAGAAATGTAAGACCAATGTCATACTAAAACAGGAAAAAGATGCAGGAGACCATATTAGTCTAACCAACTATCTTACTCTGTTACCCCAATGAGGAACAGCTAAGTATAAATAAGAAGAAATTGGATGGTGATCATATTGCGGTTGGCAGAAAATATTAAAGTATAGTTTGCATTGCTGTTATAAACTGTGTAAAATGGTGGTAACAACAAGTATTTCCTTTAAGGTTTATGGTGATGTTTTATGTTCCCACCAGTTTACATAGTTTACAACAGCAATGCAAACAAGACCCGAGTATCTCAAATCAGGTGTATAACACTATGACTCACCAGGTAGGGAAGTATCTTTCAATTATAGCAGATGCCCAAGCTAATGCACAGTCTTTTTTAAAGGGACAGTAAAGTGAAAATGAAATGTTCATGATTCAGATAGAGGATGCCCCATTTATCTCAAATGGATTACAGAGATAATCCTTCCTCCATTATTTTTTCCAAAATTAAATTATGATAGTTAATAATAAAAAATGTCAGATTGTTGTTATATAGGCACCCTACAACCCAATTTCAACCATGACTCCCTTTCACAGTGTGAAAATGATTATCCATAATGTGAACTGGAGAAGAGACTCAAAACAGTGTGTCACTCCAGACTCACACTGTGAATTAACTAGACAATTCAATGGAGGGCTACTAAATAGTATTATGGTCTTAGAAATAAATCTTACAAGGAAATACTATGGGACCTTAAAGGGACATGAAACCCATTTTTTTAATTTTATGATTCAGATAGATTATACATTTTTAAACCACTTTCCAATTTACTTCTGTTATTAATTTTTCTTCATTCTCAAAGGATAGCAAGATAATGGAGCAAATTAGATAACAGAAGTTAATTGGAAAGTTGTTTAAAATTGTATGCTCTATCTGAATCATGAAAAATATTGGGGTTTATGTCCCTTTAATATGAATAGCTCAGAAGAGAAAAGAAGAGAGGTGATCCAACTGCAACACCTTACCAGCAGCACCACCCCCTTAAATTGTAGCTGGATAACCACAGCTGCTGGGATCTACTGGGAAATCTCCTGGTATTCTGGTAGGCCAATCCAGTTTTGGTTCCTTGGGCTTATACAGTTTTCTTGTAATTGGTACTGGAATGATATAAGCTCATTAATCTGAAGGTATTATAGTTTAATCTCGCTGAATGTATGCTGGAGAGTTTGTTTCAAAATATGCATTGCTCTTATTAAAGTAAAGATCAATAGACACGTATTCAAAACTAGGAACAAATGCAAGGTAAAGTAGACTAAAAACAATGTAATTTGATTTGTATGTGCTTCAAAAAAAAAAGTTGCTATCAGTACAGAGTGCTCCCTGTCACATTTGATTTCCCCTGTGAGACTGCATTCTAGAGAGCGCCATTACTTTCTATGGAGGTAAGCTCATAAATCTCCGGTAATTCATGATTCAGCCCCTTTTCTTAGCTAATTCTGTGAGTTATACCCAGGTGAAAATTGGCATGATATCCTCAGGCTTTAAGTCTTAAAGGAAGATTTGAATCAAATCATATATCATCAATTAAAAACTACTTTATAAAATATGTTTTAAAATCATTAACATGATTGTTTTTTAGCATAGAGTATAATATTTTATAAATCAAGAGCAGATCAGCTATATACCTCTTGAAAAGCCTGGTAGAATACATATTCCTTGCCTCCTTTGCTGTGACCAGTTAGAGACAGATGTAAATGGACTTGTGCTCTGAGCTAACAAATCACTATGTAGAATGTTGCAGGCTAAAGTAAATTTCATCATACTTAAGTATGATAAAGGGACTATCGCTTATTTTGGACAAGCAAAGTTACAGCAAAAGCTGGCAAACTATATAATGGATGAATGTTGCTGCGTTGATTTATGTTCATTAAAAATTGTATAGAAAGATGAATTTTCTTTTATACCAGATATTTTTTTTAAATCATGTGGAAACTAGGTCAATAAGCGTTTTTTTCTGAGGGATTAGAATACAGTCGGTGAGGTTTGTCAATGCAAAATATCTGTCAAATAATTTCAAACCAAAAAAAATATTTGAAACTATAAAAAGAATTGTAAACAGACTGGAACCATTTTGAACTTGAAGATGACTTTTCTCACAGTATAAACAACACCTCTATGCGCTATAATTCTTACCTTCACAGCTTTTCCCATTTTCAAGTAGCTTGTAACCAGAAGGGCAAGAACATCGATAAGACCCAGGAATGTTGATGCAGGTGTGCATGCAGAGCTGCGGTGCCCCCTCTACTTTGTAAACCTCACACTCATTCACATCTGCAGAGAAAAAAAAATGCTTAACTCTGTAGTCCTTGTGCAAACAACTTATTTCTCCAGCCTTCTCCAGTAAAGTAAAAATAAACTGGAGGTTTTCATTCAGGCATGGAAGAAAAACAAAATGTACTTTGAAAATATGCATAACTATATATTTCATCTAGTTTGTCTGTGTATTTTATAAACATTCCACGTCCTAATTTTTATGCTCATTTTATGGGAAAGCGGAGGTAAAATTAAATGGGCCCTTGCAAATCTTTTTTTTTTTTTTGGTGTTACTTTTATAGCTTTGAATGTGTTACATTAAGTGATTTTAAATACATTATAAATCCTTACTTTCCACTTCTTTCAAAAATAGAAAGATAGAGAATTTTATTATCTAACTGAAAACATTGAACACGTTATTTAATTGAAGACTTACCAAACTCCTTACCAAAAGGAGGTAGTAAATGCCAATATCTTAGATACATTTAAAAATGGTTTAGATAGATTTCTGTCTAGAAACAGAATTCAGGGATATGTTTGCGTCAGTGACGTGCAGTGACGTCAGAGGCTGGTGAGGCAGTGGCTAGGATACGCCTTCATTCTTTAGATATCCTTTGTTGAAGAAATAGCAATGCACATGGGTGAGCCAATCACATGAGGTATCTCTGTGCAGCCACCAATCAGCAGCTACTGAGCATATTTAGATATGATTTTCAACAAAGGATATGAAAAGAATGAAGAAAATTAGATATTAGATGTAAATTGGAAAGTTATTTAAAATTGCATGCTCTTTCTAAATCATGAAAGAAAACATATGGGTTTCATGTCCCTTTAAATGGTTTCTTGGAAAACTGGTCAACTTAGTAAACATCTGATTTTAGTCTAAAGGATTGTAACAGAAACACTTGCCAGATAACAAAATGCTAGCTCTGATTATGAGATATAGAAATCCATGCCCATTAACCCTTTGGCTGCTAAGCAATTTCCCACCTGGGTGCTAATATTTTATTTATTTATTTTTATTTTTGAAAAAAAATAAATAAACATTTTTATTTCTTTTTACAGACCCCCAAGACTTACACTGTTGGAAAGGTTAGGTGATTACCTTTCCAACAATGGGTCTTGGGGGTCTGTAGCTGCTTAGATGCCTGAGATACTGGCTTCTAAGCAGCATGCCCCCTCCTCCTATACTTAACATTGTTAAGTATAAATAAAGTTGCACGGTGACGTCATCACGTAATTGCATGTGACGTCACCGCACATCATGTGAAGCCCCGTCGATGCCTGTCACTCTACAGGCACAATCGCTGGGGTAGGATCAGTAAGGAGCCCCCAGATCTCCCTCAAGGTGGGAGAGTGCTCATGACAGCTCTTAGCCGTCATTAGCACCAGAGTGAGAAACTCTGTGACGGCTCAGAGCCGTCATTAGCACTCAAAGGGTTAAAATATGTTTAAAACATACTTTTTACTTTAATGCTGCAAATTATGCTTATAGATTCTTTCATTATTGAGTAAATATAAAAATGTCTTGATCCAGTGGCGGCTGGTGAAATTTAAAGATGGTGAGGCGCTTGACCCCACCCCTTTAAATAAAGCCACGCCTTCAGATGGCACTTCCAATTCATTAATTAAATAAATAAAAGGTAGACAGAAACACAGAAAAGCACTCGGGGGGAGAGGGAGAGAGAGATGGGGGAGAGACACACAGAGGGTTAGAGAGAAAGAGAGAGAGACACAATCACACACAGAGGGTGTGAGAGAGAGAGACAATCGCACACAGAGAGTTAGAGAGAGAGAAAGAGAGAGAGACAGACAATCAAACACAGAGGGTTAGAGAGACACATAAGGGATGAGAGAGTCAGAGGGGGAGGAAGAGAGACAGAAAGAGAAAGAGGGGGGAGAACAACACATAAGAAGAGAGATAGATAGATAGATAGATAGATAGAGAGACACACACACAAGGGTGGGGGGGGGAGAGGGACCATTGCATTTTTAAGTAATAAAACAGCAGAGCTACAGAGAGTTCAGAAAGTGAGTCTATAATTTAGTGTGCAGTACAGAGGCAAGCTGCTAAGTTAGTGGGTGTAAAGTTTGAGGAAACAAAATACAAAAACGATCATTTAACTGTTGTAGAACAGTAAAAAAAAAAAAAAACACTAAACAACATTCATTAAATTATAATTTTCACTAACAGAATCCCTTTCAGTGAAATCTAAGGTTGCAGAACTTACTAAGATGTGGCTAAAACACTGCTCATTGACTGCATCTCTCTTCCTGATCTGCCTCTGTCTGTATTAAGGAAGTGACAGTGGAACATTCCACTGCACTTAGAGGGGAAATACAGAACTCTCTTTTTCACTTTAGCAAAGCTAGCAGGTTCACAGGAAAGCAACAAAATATATGAAAGTAGTTTTTTTCCATTTTTGTTTTGTTTTATATGATTTAACATCCAGCCCCAACCCTAAGTTCCACTTACTAATGCCTCTCACTGGATTGGGTCAGCCCAAATAGGACTGTCTCAAATAAAGCACTTATGGGCCATGCAATGATCTTAACCACTTTCATCCAGTAGGTGGCGCAGCATGTTGTGTAATGGTGGGCAGACCTGCTTGTGCCTCTCCATTGCACAACATCTAGCTGTGAAAAAAAATGCTGGGGAAAAAAATTGCAATTTTTATTTTTTTAAGCCAATAAAAAATATATATATTTTTGCCCATATGAGAGGTGAAGCACTGCCTCACCTGCCTCTAGTGACTGCACATCACTGGTTTGCGTGTGTTAAATGGGTCACCTTTTAATGGGATTATAACTGGAGCTTTTTTGTAAGTATATTAGATTTGTATAGGTTGAACTCGATGAACTTTGGTCTTTTTTTCAACCTCATCTACTATGTTACTATATAGGTTACTTTGATATTATCTATTATAATTTCTGATTTTACGAATTCTCTATAAGTTTAACTCAGGATTAGCAGATTGAATCATATAGGGGAAAAGATGATTGGTCTATAGGGCCTTCCAATTGTGTAAGCTCTTGTAAAGTGATCTCTGCCCCATGTTTTTATAAATGTTTCTGTTTTCCGTGTATATACTATGAAGTCACAATTTGCTGTTCATGTAACAAATGTGAAAGGAACCATCTTCCATCCTTGAAAAACCATCCATTTTTTTCATGGTCTAGTTACAAACTTTTGAGAGTTTTTAGCATGTCAATAAATATGCTGTAAAGAATCATACATCAAAAGTCTAAAGAGTTTTTTCATATTTTGGTATATCATGGTCACTGGCATATGATATTGCAAATCTACATACAGGTGATATTATAAAAAAAATATGTGTGTGATTTTATTCTGTTAACTAGGACAAACTTCCCAGCAGGCAAAGTGATACAAATTTTCAATCACAATTGTTTAATGTCCATCTGGTGACCCAAAGGCTACATGAAGCCCTTAGCTCTTGTTTTTGTGGCCCTTCAGGAAACGTGTGTGCGCCATAGTTTATGTGGCCCAAAAAAAGAGTAACTAAAAATATTTGCTTTGGGTTGGCCGCAATTAAAAAGCGCTATCTAGCAGCATGGTTGCTAATTAGAAAAGCTCAGTGTGTAATTTCCCAAGAGTGCCATGGGACAGAGCTGGACAATGCCTAACAAGCTGCAATAAACTTCATAAACAGCTGAGGGATTGGAGGCTATCTGAAAAATAAGCGTGGAGTGCCAAACCACTTCTATAATAACTACTAAGCTCATTGAGGCAACACGGAGCAGAGCAGTCAGGCGCCATCTTCAAACAGGCACCGAACAGAAGGGCTGATCTGGAGGACCGCACCGGAGCAGATAGGAGCAGTCAGCAGCACTCCGCAATCTATTTAAGCCATCACAGGCACCCAAGCTTAAACGGACAGACCGGAACACATTTCAAGCTGAGGTATGTCCTGATTGCCCTCATAATTACCTCTCCCGGTGACCGCTGCCCTGAATCACATTTTAGAGACAGAGAGTTCTCGGAGGAAGTAGTGAATATTACCCCACAACTGCCGAGAATAACTCTCATAAATAACGGCACAAGAGATTTGGTCATCCACTTAAAGGACCAGTACCAAATATAAGCAGACAAAACTGGGCTTAGTTTGGGCCTAAAATATCGCTCTCCTGAGGCTGTGCATACTGATTCTTCTGACCTGGGCCACGTGACATACCTCTATAAACAGGCCTGCACTTCAGTATAGCAGTACTCTGGTCACAGACAGGAGCTATTCACACAAAAGGCAGCTAAATAGTATAATAAACACAAACACATCCCTGCATAAACCTAATGCCTGCAAAGCCCAAATGGCCTCTAAACGTCTCCCCAAAGGGGATAAGGTTGCCAAAACTGCCTCAGCAGTCTCCACAAAGTTAAATACATATTTTAAAACAGTAGCGGCGAATACATCTATACCTTAGAATTCTCCAAATTCGAGTAGTAGTCTGCATGAAGAAGAAAATGATGTTGGGCAGTTTGATGCTACTCTCCCTTTAACAAGAGCAGATCTCCAGTCCCTGCCAACAAAGGAGGACCTTGCGTCCTTTATGAATCAAGTAAGCCAACTCATAAAGGAGAGTCTTACAGAGGTCAAGAGAGATGTTGCAGACCTAGGAAACAGAGTACTTCAACAAGAGGAGCATGCAGAAGAGATTTCTGAACCAATCAATTTACATGGTATGCAGATCCAACAACAAACAAAAGAAATAATACAGATGCAAATGCAAATAGAGGATCTTGACAACAGTGGCAGGCGCCAAAATCTAAGAATTAGAGGTGTATCCGAAAATATATTAGCCGCCACACTACTGCGATACCTCCAGGACCTCTTTTGCTTTCTTCTTGACAGTGAGGAAGACGCAGATATATCTCTAGACAGAGTACACAGGACACTAAAACCTAAACCCCTGCTACTGCGCCCCCGAGGGACATAATTCTTCATTGTCACAATTTTAAAGATAAAGAAAAGTTATTGGCAGCAACTAGGAAAAAAGCACCTATCAAGAAAGATGGCGACACCATTCAATTTTTTGCTGACTTAAGCCCACTATCCAGACAAAGACAGAGGTTAGATTCCTCACCACGCACTTGCAAGAACATAATATCTCCTACCGCTGGGGATTCCCTTTCGCTATCAGAGTTATGAAAAATAACAAAGAAATTATATATAAGGACTTGGAAGACCTGGGTCCCTTTTGTTCACAGTTGGGTATCCCTCCACCAAAGAACATCCCTCAAGAAACAGAACAACTGAGTGATAAGCAGACAGTGGAACATTTACAGTCAAAAACTAACTGACAAAAGTGGACCACAGTAAACAGGAAACACAAGACGACCACAACTGCGCCCAACCTACACAATGTTCCAACCTCCGACCCACCATGAAGGATAGACCTACATTTTAGGCTGATATAGAAATTGACTGAGATCTTTGTTTGAAAGGACTTGTTCACTCTTTAGAGAGAAACCTACTAGAATAGGGATGCCTAATACAAAAGTTTTCCCACTGTCCTAGTTGTGGAGAGGGGGGAGAGCGAGCAAAAAAAAAAATATTTTTTTTTTTTATTTGGCATCCAATTGTTTATACTCACAAAGCGAACCACAGCATTTAGATAGGAGGTTCTCTCAATAAAATTAACAACCATGGCTCTCCGGGGAAATGAAAGCAGTCTTAGACTGCTACTACCCCCCCCCCCCCTTTTTACTCCCCAATGATAGGAAATAGTAATTATTGGTTTGAATATGTTTGTTATTTGTTCTACTGTTTTTATGTTGTTTGTTTGTTGATTTATTGCAGTATCCTTGCAAGACAGGGTTCCAAACCCAGGTCGTTATACCTCCTACAGGGCAACGCCGGCACGCTATTATGTCTTTGGCATCTTCTCATAGCACACAGAACAAGTAGGCCGCTACATCTCACTGTACAGTCATTCTCTGGTAAGAAATCTATACATCTCATACTCACAAAATGCACACACAAGATAGCAAAATGAATACAAGACCATTACTAATCTGCTCACAAAACACCAAAGGCCTGAATTTGCCCACAAAAAGATCTGTGGCCCTGCAATGGTTTGCGAGACAGAAATGTTCTATCGCATTTGTCCAGGAAACACACTTCCCTAGAGCAAATGAGCCTAAGTTCTCCAATAAAGACTTCCCACAGGGTTTCTTTAGCTCTCACGAAACAAAAAGGAATGGAGTGGGAATCCTCTTCCATCGCTCATTACCCTTCAGGATGCTCAACACTGTAGCAGATAATGAAGGAAGAATTCTTATTATAGTGGGCTTACTATACCATAGACCAATAACACTAATTAATGTATATGCCCCTAACTTGCGTAGGAACAAATTTTTTAATAAGCTAAACTCCTTGATAAAAGAAACGCGTAAAGGCACAGTTGTCATGGGGGGTGACTTGAATACTATAATAGATCCCACTTTAGACACAACATCTACAAATACTAAAACGTCCCCGCGTTCTCCTAATTCGGTATATAACTGCATCAAACACTCAGGGTTAGTAGACGGACACGTGGAGAGTACAGCACCCCACACAAAAAAACTTTACCTTTTTCTCTTACCCTTGGTCTATGTATTCTAGAATAGACCTTCTATATCTTGATCAAGGCAGCCTCTCATTATTAGTAGACACAGACATTATCCCTACAGCATGGTCAGACCACTCTATGATCTCACTAAAATGAAATTGGCCAGACTCTCCACTACACCCATTTATCTGGAGACTAGATGCTTATCTTTTACACCATCCTCCAACGACACAAAAGCTAACAAGTTCCTTACAAGAATATTTCACGCACAATGCAATACCAGGCACTCACCCCTTGTATGTCTGGGAAGCTCATAAGGCAGTGATCCGCGGTGAATGTATTAAGCAAAAAGCATATTTAAAAAAGTCATATGATTCCAGATTAGCCTCCTTAACTACTGAATTACACACATTAGAGATACAACATAAACTACACCCCTCAAACCGACCCACCCGCCTCAACACGCTGACGAAGATGAGAAACAAACTCAAAGCCCTACTTTATTCAGATGCTCAAAGGAAAGCATTGCAGCTCCGGAAAAAATATTTTTACGTAGGTAATCGACCAGGGAAACTCCTAGCAAACACTCTCAAAGACAGAACGACCCTGACTCCTATCCATAGTTTAAAAACCCAACAGAATACCTATATCCACAACAGTAAAGCAATAGCTGCCCATTTCAAGGACTTCTATTACCAATTGTACAACTTAGACGCAAATACCACCCCGGATCATATCCGCGACATGGCAACATATATAGAAACAGCTGACCTGAATAAATTGACACAACTGCAGATAGCAGATCTAGAGAAGTCAATAACTCTAACAGAGGTTATGAAAGCTATAACCGACCTTCCTGTAGGATAGAGTCCGGGGCCAGACGGATATACCAATTTATACTATAAGACCTTCAAAGCTGTAATTGCCCCGCATCTACTGAATCTATTTCATTCTTTGGATGAAGGATAACAACTAACGAAAGAATCCCTATCAGCCCACATTTCAGTAATCCTAAAGCCTGACAAACCACAAGATGACCCAGCCAGTTACCGCCCCATCTCCCTCCTCAATACGGACATAAAGATATTAGGTAAAATTTTAGCAAACCGCATAAACTTAGTTCTTAACGATATTATACATACAGATCAGGTAGGCTTTGTCCCGAATCGGGAAGCTAGAGAAAATACCCTCAGAGCCCTGACCCTTATAGAATATGTTCAATTTCATAACATCAAGTCTGTATTGTTGGCTGTAGATGCTGAAAAAGCTTTTGATCTGACTAATTGGCACTTTTTAAAATTAACATTAACACATATTGGATTCGGCCCCAAAATAATCAATAGAATTTTCAGCCTCTATACCCACCCGAACGCAAACGTGAAAGTCAATGGACTACTGTCAACCACATTCCCAATACACAACGGTACAAGGCAGGGATCCCCCCTATCCCCAATTCTATTTATTCTGATGATGGAGGTTCTGGCATCCCACATATGTAGAAACCAAGACACTAGGGGGATACCGTTCGGACAGCAGGAATACAAAATAGTGATGTATGCGGACAACGTGCTTTTTACAGCCACCTCTCCCCTCACAACTATCCCAGAGATACTTGCCGAGTTAGATAAATTCGGAAAATTTTCCAATTTCCTCACTAACAAACAAAAGTCCGAGATTCTTAATATCACACTTTCGGATACCAAATTCAGATCTTTGTCTGAGTCCTGCACACTACGATTAAAGACAGACTCCATTAAATACTTAGGAATACATATCTCCCCTAACCAGAGAACGCTTTTTGATAAAAACTATAACACATTACTTCTCAACACTCAACGTGACCTAAAAAAATGGACAAATAAACCACTGTCTTGGTGGGGGCGGGTACAGGCCATAAAGATGACCACTTTACCTAGGATTCTATATATACTACAGGCTTTGCCTCTCCACATTCCCAGATGGTTCATGACCCGACTTCAAAATAGCGTGAACACGTTTGTATGGGGTAAGTGTAGGCCCAGAGTCAGCAGAGACACTATGTACAGACCGACCCCACATGGTGGGCTGGGACTTCCTAAGATAGAGGACTATTACTTAGTGGTGACATTGCAAAGGGTTCTTGACTGGCACAGGAAGAAGTAACATAAAGCATGGGTAACAATAGACTCACACATATTAAAAGCGCCTCTAGTGGATGCCCTATGCTGGGTCCCGAACGATCTTAGGCCTCCACAGTGCCACCACCTTGAGGTACATAAACAGATCTTTAAAAACTGGGATTACATTCTCGCCACCAGACCATACATCTCTACTAGTAGATCACCCTTATTCCCAATCACACTAAACGCAGAAATGGTGGGAGGCCTTGACAACGGATTCAAAAGGCTCACTGAATGGGATTATACAATCCCATTATTTAATTTCACAGAAGAGGGGAAACTCTTGGAAAGAGATAAGCTAATAAACATAGCAGGCGGGAAATTCACCAACTGGCTGAAATATGCTCAATTACGCCATTTCATCCACACATCTCCGTTTAAAATAGACCTATTACGGCAGCTTACACCATTTGAGCACTTATGTCACAGCGGGGCAACATCAAGAGGGACACTTTCAACATCACGAAAACTCCTCATAGACAACCTCCATGACACCCTTCCGTCATACACTACAAAATGGAACCTACACCTCATAGAAAATATAGATCAGGACACATGGAAGAATATTGTTAAATCAGTCAAAACATCTTTTACATCCCCAACAATATTAGAACTAAATTTCAAACTTCTCCTCCGATGTTATTTAACCCCATCGAGAATGCATAGCATCTATCCAAACTCATCCAGTTCATGCTGGAGAGGGTGTGGAGAACACGGCAACCTATTACACATGTGGTGGCATTACAATAAAGTCCGCCCTCTATGGTTGGCAGTGGAATCACACTATAAGCAGTCCAACTCACATTGACTTCAAAAAGTGCCCTACTTAACCACTTACCTAAACTGACTTGTCAACTTAAGTTACTAACCATGCAGATCGGCCTTAATAGTGCGAGGAAACATCACACGCCATTGGAAAAAGCCCATAACACTTACTAAAGCAATGTGGTTGGAGGAGGTAGATGAGCAATTTACCTTAGAAAAATATGGCTTCCTTTGTCGTAATAAATTAGAGTTTTTTCAAAATGCAAGGTTTATTTGGGAAGAGTCCCTTTTCGGTAGAAGCACACCACTTATCAGGAACACTTCATGTACACAACACACCTGAGTGTGCTCAGCCATAGACATAACTTCTTCTTTCTTAGCTGTTGCACACAATTGAGCCTGAGTCTTGCTTCCCAATATGTAGTGATGCCAGTATATTGTGGAATACTTAGACGGCGGCCTTCAATCGGAGGTTATTAGTATCAAAAGCGATAAATGTAAGCGAGAGGATACTTAATAGAGTTATATTATTTATCAAGTTATGTTTTTTTTTTTTTTTTTTTAACCTATGTATTTGTTACTCTTCATATGTTTGCTTAGAAATACTATGTCTTAACACTGAAGCACCATTAAATGCATGCCCTATTAAAACAGACTGCTAAAAGTGGGGGTCAAGGACTAGGGCTCAGTGGCTGGGCCTGACCTTGCTCCCCTGAAACTTGCATCTACAAAGCTCTAAAATGAAAGCTTATGCAGATGTCTGTTTATGTAATATTGTCCAATGTAAGCATGCGTTATCAATAAAAATAATAGATAAAAAAAAATTAAAAAATAAAAAAGCGCTATCTAGAGAGAAGAACTGCAGACAGAGAGTACCTGCAACCTTACCTAAATCTGGCCCTGTGGTTCTGAACATGTATTATTTGTGTATAATGGTCATACATTTATATGTGGCCCTTAAAGGAACGCTTAATTCAAAATTAAACTTTCATGATTCAGATAGAGCATGCAATTTTAAGCGACTTTCTAATTTACTACTATTATCAATTTTGCTTCCTTCTCTTTGTATCTTTGTTTAAAAAGCAAGAATGTATGCTTAAGAGACGTAAATGTATCCTTAAGAGGATAAATGTAGCCACCAATCAGCAAGTGCTAGCCAGGGTACTGAACCAAAAATGGGCTGGCTCCTTAGCTTACATGCCTACTTTTTCAAATAAAGATACCAAGAACAAAGAAAAATTTAAAATAGGAGTAAATTAGAAAATTGCTTAAAATTGCATGTTCTATCTGAATCAATAAAGAAACAATTTGGATTCAATATCCCTTTAAGACTTCTAAAATATGGATTTGCGGCCCTCATGTGTAATCACTGTTCTACAGGATATCATGACCAGCCCAATTATACATGAACATCAACCAATAGCGTAGGAAAGAGTTATTCAATCCTTGTCTTTTGATTGAAACACATTTTAGGAAGTAGTAGTTAATATTGTAGAATTCAGTTTATGTCCTTTATATTTCTAGATGCTACTGAACAAGAAAAAGTTACACAGCCCACATGTAAAGAAACAGATGGTGTTGTTCTGCATAATTTTTAAACACATTCTTCTTTGCTTGTTGTCAAGATACCAATGTTGGCTGTAATTTGTTAATTCAATTTCCTGTTTGCATGGTTTTTAATTGCAAACATAGTAGAAAAAGTTATAAATGCTAAAGGTCCATTGGGGATTTAATGTCAGGGCCTGTGTATGCCTTGTGATTTTTGCCAGTAACTTAGTTTCAAGGCCAACTGATGAGGTGTGATGCTCATCAATCCTCTGTACCCCGTGTCTGCAATCTAATTGCCTGTCGAGTTATCTCTTAAAAACGATAAGATTATACTAGAGTTTAACAAGCTGTCAATTGGCCCCAATGCAGCTGTTTCCACTCGAGTCTTCAGGCTGCCGTAAACAGCAGTTAAGAAGCAGCGGTCTTAAGAGCGGTCTCTGAGGCTGCGGACATCAATCCGCTCGATTGTATACGATCGGGTTGATTGACACTCCCTGTTAGTGGACGAATCTGCAGGGGGAGGAATTGCAAAAGCAGTTCACCAGAACTGCTTGGGCAATGTTAAATGTTGACAGTGTATGCTGTCAGCATTCAGCGATGTCTGGCGGACATTAATATATCCGCCAGACATTGATAAATCGGCCCCTTGGTCTTTATCTCTCTTTCAATTTGTATTTTCCTGCCTTATTGGTTCTATGTCACAATGATCTAAACTTTTTAAGAATTGCTAAAACCATTAAGTTTAAATTTGACCCTCGATTCAAACATAACTAAACGTTTCCTAGACATTTTGAGACAGTGTTGGATTTTTAAACAGTTACTATTGCAATTTTTCTGGAATATTTCGAGCTATATAAACATTATCACCATAACCACTAAAAATATATATATATAAGACTCAAAAACAGGGCTAAGTTGGGGATGGTTCTTAATAGCCCGCCTTATTGGATTGTACCACCAAGGGGGCAGCCTCTTTTTGCAGAGTCTGTGACTTTTACAGAAGAAAACTTTCCTGCATTATATCAATCTGATCTCCTCTGAACAAAGGATTTGTACAAATAACTCCAGATGTACATTTCAACCTATATGGGCCTTGTCAGTGGAGGTACAGCTACAAAATATTCCTCTTGATACAGTGGGCAAGGGGTCCATATCTGGTTTTATCTAGAAAAACTGGAAAAGCAGAGCATGGTATATATGCACATAAAATAAAGTTATTGAAACAATGAGTAAAAATCAATAAAACCTATACTTGCAAGTACAAAAAGCTTGACATGTTTCGGCTCAGAAGCCATATCAGTCCATATCTGGTTGCCCCATCACATTTAGGGACACAAAAAAACAGAAGATAAGCACCCAACAGATGGTGCTTAATGACATGCTTTATGGGATGATACCCACCCAGGGGACCTTCTCTTTTTGCCCAGGCTGTGCCTTTCATAGAGGAAAACTTTCCTGCAGTGTATCAGTCTGATCCTCTCCATAAGGACATGCTAACTCTGAAATATCAGGCATTTCTCTTCTGAACAAAGCTAACCCCAGATGTACTTTTCAGGCTATATGGGTCATGTCCGTGGATGTGCAGCTATATTCCTCTAGGCATAGTGGGCAAAAGTTATTCTGGTGGTGTTATTGCTCAAGCAAGGGCTTTTTGCACACTTGGAAATAGCACGCTTATTACAAGTTAAAAGTAAACGTGTTCGCTCGAGTGCAGTTGGGTTAGCTTTACTGAAGAACTTGCGTACAATGTAGTGAGATAAAAAAAATTGCATTAAACACAAGATAAATACATTTAAAAGTACAGGTACAAGTTATAAGGTATAATGATAAATGATGAAAGGTGTTTGAGAAAAATTGGCTCTAACATATATATATATATACACACATAGACATGTCTAAATATGTGTATGTACCTATATGTATAGTTGAAACAGCGGGTGTTCCAGCACTCCGACTTTGGTAGATAGTTCAGAACCTGGGTGCAATCCTCAAAAAATATGTAGAACAAAATTAAGAAATGAAGGGCACTCTCAGGGTTTGTGATAATTGCGCAATTATCACAAACCCTGAGAGTGCCCTTCATTTCTTAATTTTGTTCTACCTATATATATATATATATATATATATATATATATATATATATATATATATATATATATATATATACAGGGAGTGCAGAATTATTAGGCAAATGAGTATTTTGACCACATCATCCTCTTTATGCATGTTGTCTTACTCCAAGCTGTATAGGCTTGAAAGCCTACTACCAATTAAGCATATTAGGTGATGTGCATCTCTGTAATGAGAAGGGGTGTGGTCTAATGACATCAACACCCTATATCAGGTGTGCATAATTATTAGGCAACTTCCTTTCCTTTGGCAAAATGGGTCAAAAGAAGGACTTGACAGGCTCAGAAAAGTAAAAAATAGTGAGATATCTTGCAGAGGGATGCAGCACTCTTAAAATTGCAAAGCTTCTGAAGCGTAATCATCGAACAATCAAGCGTTTCATTCAAAATAGTCGACAGGGTCGCAAGAAGCGTGTGGAAAAACCAAGGCGCAAAATAACTGCCCATGAACTGAGAAAAGTCAAGCGTGCAGCTGCCAAGATGCCACTTGCCACCAGTTTGGCCATATTTCAGAGCTGCAACATCACTGGAGTGCCCAAAAGCACAAGGTGTGCAATACTCAGAGACATGGCCAAGGTAAGAAAGGCTGAAAGACGACCACCACTGAACAAGACACACAAGCTGAAACGTCAAGACTGGGCCAAGAAATATCTCAAGACTGATTTTTCTAAGGTTTTATGGACTGATGAAATGAGAGTGAGTCTTGATGGGCCAGATGGATGGGCCCGTGGCTGTATTGGTAAAGGGCAGAGAGCTCCAGTCCGACTCAGACGCCAGCAAGGTGGAGGTGGAGTACTGGTTTGGGCTGGTATCATCAAAGATGAGCTTGTGGGGCCTTTTCGGGTTGAGGATGGAGTCAAGCTCAACTCCCAGTCCTACTGCCAGTTTCTGGAAGACACCTTCTTCAAGCAGTGGTACAGGAAGAAGTCTGCATCCTTCAAGAAAAACATGATTTTCATGCAGGACAATGCTCCATCACACGCGTCCAAGTACTCCACAGCGTGGCTGGCAAGAAAGGGTATAAAAGAAGAAAATCTAATGACATGGCCTCCTTGTTCACCTGATCTGAACCCCATTGAGAACCTGTGGTCCATCATCAAATGTGAGATTTACAAGGAGGGAAAACAGTACACCTCTCTGAACAGTGTCTGGGAGGCTGTGGTTGCTGCTGCACGCAATGTTGATGGTGAACAGATCAAAACACTGACAGAATCCATGGATGGCAGGCTTTTGAGTGTCCTTGCAAAGAAAGGTGGCTATATTGGTCACTGATTTGTTTTTGTTTTGTTTTTGAATGTCAGAAATGTATATTTGTGAATGTTGAGATGTTATATTGGTTTCACTGGTAAAAATAAATAATTGAAATGGGTATATATTTGTTTTTTGTTAAGTTGCCTAATAATTATGCACAGTAATAGTCACCTGCACACACAGATATCCCCCTAAAATAGCTATAACTAAAAACAAACTAAAAACTACTTCCAAAACTATTCAGCTTTGATATTAATGAGTTTTTTGGGTTCATTGAGAACATGATTGTTGTTCAATAATAAAATTAATCCTCAAAAATACAACTTGCCTAATAATTCTGCACTCCCTGTATATATATATATATATATATATATATATACACACTGTGTATATATATATATATATATATATATATACTGTGCATATATATATATATATATATACACATATACACACACAGTATATACATATATGTGTGTGTGTACAGATGCATTTATATGTGTATAATGTGTATATATGTATATACTGTACATACATATATACACATATAAACATATATATACACATGCATACATATACAGTATATATATATATATATATATATATATATATATATATAAATATATATATATATATATATATATATAAATATATATATATATATATATATATATAAATATATATATATATATATATATATATATATATATATATATATATATATCAAAAAAAGAAACGGGCACGTTAAGCTCAGTATTCTTGAGTTGTAGATCTTGGCAATGAATGTAAACTGGTACAAACACTATGCACATAGC
Organism: Bombina bombina; assembly: GCF_027579735.1. Lineage (NCBI taxonomy): Eukaryota > Metazoa > Chordata > Amphibia > Anura > Bombinatoridae > Bombina > Bombina bombina. Next base: position 956,444,448 of record NC_069502.1, on the reverse strand, counting down.
ACTTTGTTAAAAGTCACGAAGAAATTTTATTAAATATACATTAAAAGTTCACACAGGAACTGTGTTTAAACACAAACACTCACGAATAGTTGAAAGACAGGGGTGCAAGTATACATCTGTGATAGTGCGAAATAAGTCAAAGTTCGAGGATGGCGGAAAGCCAAGTCCCTTTTCTAGAACTTCTACTTCATGCTTATTTAGCACATGATTGGAAAGATTCACTATGGTGCATATTTTTTCACAGTTGTCTTCACTCTTTTCTGTGACTTGCCCGACTTTTTTGACTGTTTCTTTGGAATAGATTCTTCCTCTCTTGAACTGGAGAGATCTTTATTCACTTGGTTCCTACTGGTTTTTGGCCTTGCTCCCAGTTGTTCTGAATAACTTTGATCTTCTATTTCATCAGGCTCTATACTAGATGTTTCAATGGGGGTGGATATTGGTGTTGAGGCAATCTGACTTCTCACAGAGAAGTTGGAATCCGAAAAGTTAACTTTTTTCTCTTTTCTATCCCCTTTGTATTGGTTGCCTTTTTTACCATGTTGCTTATTTTGTTATTTTTATTTTTTTTATGTGTGTCTCTTTTTTGTGTATTTGGAGTTCCAGTTACTGATTGCGGCTATGTCTTAAGCTCAGCCTGTCTGTAAATTACGCTAGGCAAGTGCTCAAAGTTTGAGCCGTGGTAAAATAATAGTAGCTTTAACATTGCTGCATATTGTCTAAACTGTAACGAAACGTCAATCGGTTTGTGGGAGTGACTACTTCATCTCGCTATGGACACTCCCCAAACCATCTTTGAGAAAGCGCCAACCGGCGTGAAACGCGTCAGATGAAGTCACTTGCACCCCTGTCTTTCAACTATCGTGAGTGTTTGTGTTTAAACACAGTTCCTGTGTGAACTTTTAATGTATATTTAATAAAATTTCTTCGTAACTTTTAACAAAGTGCTATGTGCATAGTGTTTGTACCAGTTTACGTTCATTGCCAAGAACTACAACTCAAGAATACTGAGCTTAACTTCATGCTTTGTGGGAGCCCGTTTCTTTTTTGATATATTGTCTATAGCAGACTGTCTGACCCGACGTCCTCCACGCCGAGTGCTGGAGTCCCGGATGAGCAAATCTGCCCTACGCTGTATGGACGACGGCGCTTGGTCTCCCAAGATAAGTGAATATATTAACCTTACCTTAGCTGTCTCTGTTTTTTATATATATATATATATATATAGTGTGGTGCTAATCCTGCATGGACTTTATGGGCTACTACCCCAAATTTTTGGATCATTATTTGAGCTCTATCCATGGACACAAGTTTCTCCCCAATGGCCATTGGTAGATAGGTACTTTATTACATCTAGTTTAAAAAAAATTTTTACTCGTTCTTATATATTTATATGTATTTTGAATAATAAATTGAAGGTTCTTTTTTTGTACATCTATGACTAGCAGTTTTATGTTTATAGGAAAGGGGCTTGTATCCCCTAGACCAGTAACTCTTACATCCAGCTCTGATGACTTTATCCGATACTTCTTTCATGAATAGTGCTGGCACAGGGCATACTTTTTTCCTTTCTTTTTTCTGTCCCCCCTTGTTTTTTTCCATATATTATAGTATATATATATTATAGTATATATATTATAGTATATATAGTATATATATTATAGTATATATAGTACATATATATATATATATATATCCAAAGTTACCAGCACTCGCTATTCAAAGTTCACAAAGCCGGGGTGCACTCAGAGTATCCATATGTAGAAGTTAAAGAATAGAGGCACTCGCCGTAAGCAAAAAAAGCGTGTTTTAATCAAACATTAGAGTGAACGTTTTCGGGCTGTGATGCCTGTCCTCAGCCGTCATCCGACGGCTCTTCTGGAATGAAGGTTTCTTTAAATGACGTCATCCAAGATGGCGTCCCTTCAATTCTGATTGGCTGATAGAATTCTATCAGCCAATCGGAATTAAGGTAGAAAAAATCCTATTGGCTGATGCAATCAGCCAATAGGATTGAGCTGGCATTCTATTGGCTGATTGGAACAGCCAATAGAATGCGAGCTCAATCCTATTGGCTGATTGGATCAGCCAATAGGATTGAAGTTCAATCCTATTGGATGATTGCATCAGCCAATAGGATTTTTTCTACTTTAATTCCGATTGGCTGATAGAATTCTATCAGCCAATCGGAATTGAAGGGACGCCATCTTGGATGACGTCATTTAAAAGGAACCTTCATTCGAGAAGAGCCATCGGATGAAGAGGATGCTCTGCGTCGGATGTCTTGAAGATTGACCCGATCCGCGCCGGATGGATGAAGATAGAAGATGCCGTCTGGATGAAGACTTCTGCCCGTCTGGATGAAGACTTCTGCCCGTCTGGAGGACCACTTCACCCGGCTTGGATGAAGACTTCTCCTGGCTTCGTTGAGGACTTCGGCCCGGTTGGGTGAAGACGTCTCCCGGTAAGGTGATCTTCAAGGGGTTAGTGTTAGGTTTTTTTAAGGGGGGATTGGGTGGGTTTTAGAGTAGGGTTGGTTGTGTGGGTGGTGGGTTTTAATGTTGGGGGGGGTGATTTGTACTTTTTTTTTACAGGTAAAAGAGCTGATTACTTTGGGGCAATGCCCCACAAAAGGCCCTTTTAAGGGCTATTTGTAATTTAGTGTAGGGTAGGGTTTTTTTATTTTGGGGGGGCTTTTTTATTTTTTTTAGGGGGATTAGATTAGGTGTAATTAGTTTAAAATTCTTGTAATTTGTTTATTATTTTCTGTAATTTAGTGTTTGTTTGTTTTTGTACTTTAGATAATTTAATTTATGGAATTCATTTAATTATAGTGTAGAGTTAGGTGTAATTGTAACTTAGGTTAGGTTTTATTTTACAGGTACATTTGTATTTATTTTAGCTAGGTATTTATTAAATAGTTAATAACTATTTAATAACTATTGTACCTAGTTAAAATAAATACAAACTTGCCTGTAAAATAAAAATAAACCCTAAGATAGCTACAATGTAATTATTAGTTATATTTTAAATAGGAATAATGTAGTTAATGATAGTTATTTTATTTAGATTTATTTAAATTATATTTAAGTTAGGGGGTGTTAGGGTTAGACTAAGATTTAGGGGTTAATAACTTTAATATAGTGGCGGCGACATTGGGGGCGGCAGATTAGGGGTTAATAAATGTAGGTAGGTGTTGGTGATGTTAGGAACGGCAGATTAGGGGTTAATAATATTTAACTAGTGTTTGCGAGTGCGGCGTTTTAGGGGTTAATATATTTATTATAGTGGCGCGATGTCCGGGTCGGCAGATTAGGGATTAAAAATTTTATTTTAGTGGGGGGGGGGGGGGGGCCGCGGTTTAGGGGTTAATAGGTAGTTTATGGGTGTTAGTGTACTTTTTAGCACTTTAGTTAAGAGTTTTATTTTACGGCCTTGTAGTGTAAAACTCTTAACTACTGACTTTTAAATGCAGTACCAGTCTTGACAGGAGAGGGTCTACCGCTCACTTTTGGTTAGACTCATAATACCGGCGCTATGCAAGTCCCATTGAAAATCTAGGATACGCAATTGACGTAAGTGGATTTGCGGTATTTCCGAGTCTGGCCAAAAAAGTGAGCGGTACACCTGTACCTTCAAGACTCGTAATACCAGCGGGCGTTAAAAAGCAGCATTGGGACCGGCCAACGCTGCTTTTTAAGCCTAACGCAAGACTCGTAATCTAGCCGAGTGCAAATTGTTAATTTGCAAAAAATGTGTGTATTTAAAAAAGATGCAAAATAGTATTTACATTTTTTATGGGGGTTTTTTCCACCTTTCAGATTTTCAAAAGTCAACACAGTTGAAATTGAAAAGTACAAAAAAACAATAAGAAGTGTTTTCTGATGGATTAGAAAACAGCAGTTGCAAAGCATACCTAGGTAGGCTCAGGAGCAGCAATGCACTACTTGGAGCTAGCTGATGATTGGTGGCTACGCATATATGTCTCTTACCATTGGCTCATCAGATGTGCTCAGCTAGTTTCCAACAGGACATTTCTGCCCTGGAGCTGACTTTAACTATGTGTTTAACCCATTTGCAGTGGTTATACACAGAAATATGCAAGAAATAATGCAGTATTTAAATGATCTAACGCATTTTGTTTTTGCACATTTTTTCATTTAACGTATTCAGTATGCTTTTTTATATACTGTTACATATTTTGTATATTGTTCAGGGTTTTTGTGCCTTCTTTTGTACTTGATATTTAGAGTCTATGCTTTAATACTGATTTGAACACATACTTTACTGCTGCTTTACTAAGGATATACATAGGAATATATGGTCATGCAATTCTTTAGAATATGCTATGATGCATCTGGAAATTTCTCATACAACTATGGATAAAGTATGGATTGTAACTTCTAAGGTTTAGCTTATTCCAGTTAACTGTATTAACATAAGTTGTTTTTTCTGTTGCACAGACATAAATCATATAAACAGTGTTACCTTGACATATGCTGTTTTCAGACATGCCACTCATTTGGAAGCCAGCATCACAGCTGCAATGTTGCGTACGGTCAATTCTGGCGCATCGTGGTTTACGGTTAAAAGCTGCATCATTAGAAAATGTCCAGTCAGGAGGCACTTAAAAAGTCAACAGAAAAGAAATCCATCAGTATAGATAATATTACAGAAATAGCTAGACAGACAGACAGGTGGATAGATGCATTGACAGACAGACAGACAGACAGACAGATAGATCAATTGGAGAACATACATAATATATATATAAAAAAATAAATACAATTAAAAATATATTAAAATCACATTAAAACACAAGTGCACATTTTTTTTTTAACCACTTGTATAATGCACTTCTTTTTTTTTTTAAATTTAGTACGTATTTTTTCTTTTTTCTTTTTTGTTGTTGTATATTATGTGTTTCAGTTATGTGTTTATATTAGAGAAGAGTGCAGAAGTGTTTATGTCTGTAGCAGTCATCTATGGCAGGGTTACAGACGTGAATACTAGACATGCTAGTACTAGACATGCTAGACTAATAAATGTGAGTGCTGTAAACATAAAATAATGTTTTACACTACAGGTTACATTTACAGTTGTTTTGAGCCAATGTATAAGAAAGTATTGAGTTATTCTGGATTAACAATAAAGAGATGAACTCCAACTTTGAAATTTTTGATCCAACAAATTTTGATTGTATGACTAAACAGACAGATGCAATATTTATACAAAAACTCTATGTTTGCATTTAATTTCATTTAGCTAATCATCCTTTGTAGGTACAAATGATTAGCTTCACCGTTTGCTCTTTTAGCTTAAAACTTATTGCCCCCACAACTAAAAAGTCTAACAGTAAAACATATATGGACAAACTTCCTATAGAAGGAACGAGCCCATCCACATTCAGGGCTTGTGAGGCAACATTTGCTCATTGGAGATTTTATTGCACAAGCATGACTTGGCCCAACCTCTGCTCTCATGCAACTAATCTGAGGTGGCAGAGAGGTTAGAAAGTTACGGTCTTATAACTGCCTGAGAATAAGTATATAAGGGCCGGATGATCGAAAGGGCAACAAGGCATCAAGATATTCAAAAGGGATCCTTCGCTATGTCAAGAAAGCCGGCAAAATATTTGAAAAGACCTAAAATGCTGTTTAAAGGCAGCATCACCGAGAGGCATCAAACCATACATTTATGGCGATATATTAAAAGCAGCATAGCCACCTACTTTGAAGGTGAAATGTAAATGATCCCTTTACACAGTACTGTATGAAAACAATTTACATTTGTCAACAGAAATGCAACCCCTGTACACACAATACAATATCAATAATACACATAAAGGAGCAGGGGAATTGTGGCTATATGATATATGTATATACAATGTTTAATGTATATGTATTGTAATGTTAGAATATGTATGTAAACTTTAAACGTGAATGTTCTAATCTTCTATGATATCCTTGGGTGTGTTTTACTTATTTTAAGACTACAATTGGACGTTCTCAATATTTATATTTACATTTTATTGAGAACGTGCATTCCCAATCGCAATATTCATATTTCACAATCTTGCAATCACATTTTTGCATTTCCATATTTCACAATATTATATTATAATAGTATATTATAATAGTGTTTTTTCACAATTGTAATATTCATATTATTGCAATTGGGCAATTGTGTCTTGTTTATAATATTGCAATTGCACTGTAGCAAATGTGTTCTATAATAATATATTAATATTAATATAGAAAATGTTTGCTACAATGAGATCGCAATATTATTACCGCTTGCGCAAAATACATTTTTTTTTACTTGTAATAAGAGCGCAACCCGACTAGCGCAAAAACCTTAACTCACATTTTCATTGGGTTCAAGGTATAGAATTTAAAATGTAAAAAAAAAAAATGTCAAGATGACAAAATGTGTTTGCTGATTGGTTGGAATAGCTGTCTTAAATTGTCAACCTGCAAATTATAGAAGGAGTTTTCATGCTTTAAATGCATTAAAAAACCATTAAATTACTGGGTTATTATGAAGTTTTCAAATGTTTTGTAAAGGGTTTGAGCTTAAAAAAAAACTTGGAAAACCCATGTGATGCACAAAGCAGTTCATATAGATTGAAATGGAGCACACTGTTTGGATTAATTACATTCTTAAAAAAATGCAGAAAATCCCATTTTGGAACTGCTGATAGCTGCTGATAGCTGTACTGCAGATCCACTAGATGTAAAGAACTAGATGTTTATAGTTAAACAAACATTTCAGTGCAACTGTTCTGGATCTCAATAGCAAAGCAACATCGTTTAAAAACATAAATAAAAAGCCTATTGTTTTTTAACTTTGATGTCTGCCCACTAATCACAAACAGAATATGCTTCTAAGATGCAAGAGGTTAATACTACCTAATACATTGCAATACATTAATTACCTGTTTGGACTTGATGCTGACAGCTTGATCCAGTCCATTCTTGGGGGCAATTACATTGATATTGGCCACTTCCTTCCGAGCAGGTGCCTCCATTTAGGCAGGGATTGCTGCTACACTGACTGACATCTAAAAAAAACCCAGCATTTTTCAAGTCATTAGAAAATGATAGACATATGAACTACTTTTATAATCTATTTAATACTTATTTATATATTTCTTTATTTTTTTTTAATAATAATATTTAGCATCACAATTTTATATAAAAGGGTTGAAGGAAAAAAGGAGACCAGAAAAAAAAATAAACTTGGGTTTAATTAAGAAGAACATTCATACCCCATTCACATTCATACCCCTTTCTAACATAATTATGCTTCATATATGGAGTACCAACATATTTTGCAGCTCTATACAAGAGTACAATTAATATATTAAAGAACAAAGTGAAACATAATATATTAACATAGTGGTACTCAATAGGGGTTGTGCAAAAAAATTATTTGGATATTTGTTTGTCAAAAAAATTCCAAATATGGCCACAGGTAGCAGCATTCAGCTATTTTCTTCGATGGGTATATTAATGTTAAAGTGCAACACACAAAGATCTGGATATCTATCTCCAAAAATAGCTGAATGCTGCTATCTGAAATTCGTGTGACAAACAAGTGAATTTTGCACATACCAGGCACTCAAGATATTACAAGCCTTAATAACAGCTTACTAGAACAGCATGGAGAAGCTAGTAAGGGCTGTTAGTGAATCTAGCCTACAAGTACAAAACCTTCTATACAAACTGCTTTCAACCTGAAAATTGCAGAATATTTGTATATTGTAATATTTGTATCTGTAATATGGGACAGCTTGAAAAGGAGATGGGACCAAGTGTAACCAACAATATCTTATATTATAATTCAGTTTATACATACAACCTAAATGTAGTTTTATATAATTAATACTTTTGTTTACATAGTACCATCAGAAAGAAAGTACAATACTGAAATCAGAAAGGTAAATTACAGGTAAAAGGTTTCAGTTCATACAATTTATGTGTGGGTGTATCCTAAGCTTATTAGCTAGAGCCTCAAGAAACAAAATGAACAGTAAGGGAGATAAAGGGCATCCCTGTCTGGTTTGTTGCTAATGGAAGGACAGAGACAGGTACATCATGTGTATTATACTTTTTTATTGGACATGTATTAGACTTTATGTAAAGTATAACAAAGATGTAACAAAGCATTGCATTTGGTTACTGTTAAATAAAATAAACTAATTTAGTTCTAAGTACTCCAACTTTGCAAAATTTATAAAAACAAAAAAACATACACTCTAAAAAATATATATTTAAAAATATAAGCAAGCAAATTGCGCGTTCTCTCGCCACCATTGGAAAAGAAAGGGAATATAGTACTTTACAGCCTTTTTATTACAGAGTACTCATAATAATGTTTTAACAAAGAGTTGCAAAGATCACTGCTAATAATATTCCATAGCAAATAACAACACATATACCATGTAATATCTTATCAGTGTACAAAATGTAAATAACTTAAATGCATGAACTAGCCCAGTATATACACCAACAATGTTACTGAAAAAGTATTGCAGAGTTTGTTTTTCTCCCCGCTGCTGAAATCAATTTCACCAGTTCCGTGTTCAGACGGCAAAGGGGGACTGACTCCTATGCTCCTAATGGATGATGCAAACTAATTTTTTTTATAATTTTTTTTTTAAATATTCATGTAAAATTCTGGATTTTGGAAAAATTTGGGATTTTGGAATTCTGGATTTAGGGATTTACACATATATTTTGAATGTTTGGGGGGTGAGTCTGAATGTATGAGTATAAATGTGTCAGTGTAGCCAAAGGGAATATCAGTACTTGTCACTATAAATGTGAGTATTTGTGAGTGAATGTGTCCATGGTTTGCCACAGCAATACAGTGAATGTGTGAGTGGGAATATTTATGTATGAACATAAATTTATGTATTTCCCATAAATGGAACAAACAAAAAATATAGGCGTGGTCTTCAAAACAACACTTTTAGTAGCAATTGTGTGAAACCAAATTAACAGTAATTTCAGTAAAAATGCTTAATGAACAGAAGAACTGCATTTATATATTTATTTATTTACATATCATTATACATATTCAATGTACACAGCCTATGAAATTGTTTTTTTCTGTCTTTAATTTTACATAGTAATGGTTCAAGAAACGTAAAGGGATATGAAACCCAAAAATGTTTTTTTGTAATTCAGACAGAGCATACAATTTAAAAAACAAGATTTGTGCATTTTCTAATATATTCTACCTTCACACAGATTATTTTCCCTGGAGATTTACTAATGCTTAAACCAAGCACATAGTTTACTTCAACTTTCCATGCTACCAAATTTGTGAATATTCTCTTAGACACAAAGTAAAAGACAAAAGACACATTTTATTTAGCACAAAAAAATGATATCTGCAAGACGCATTGAAAATAGCAATCAAATGTACAATACTGTGCAAAAGTGTTACATTTTATTTTCTCACAAAAGTTATTAATATTAAACTGCATTTAACAACTTCTTCCCTCTCACCACAATGCCAGCTTCTCCCCACATTTTGTAGCAGACTTAATCTATTCTTCTCAATTAAAAAATATTTTAGTATCTTGCAACAGAACGCAGTTGCATGTACCGCCCCAAAAATAATATTTAATCCAAAAATAAAAAAATAAAACTCAATGTTTGAAAAAACTCTTAAATATTACCTTTTGGTTATCCAAAACTTATATCTTAAAAATAAAACCCAATTTGAACAGTGTTAATCAGATAACATAATATACATCCTCTCTAATCACTTCACACTCAACCAGCCCAGAAGAGTTATTAACTGGGTGTTTAATAGGAGAGGTAACAATACAAGGAAAATAATTACAGTTGCAAATTTAAAATAAAAGAGAATAAAAGAAATAAGCTAGGGGGCGGAGCTAACTCTGGAGCTGAAAATTTGTACGCTCAGACGACCTATACAGTTAAATTTAAAGACAGGAACAATAGATAGACGGCGCCTCGCTGTCCTGTGCCTTTCTTGCTGACAAAAATCTTCAAGAGTGGCCATCTTCTGGCCCAAGTGGAAACCAGCGGGCTAAACGAGACTGTCAAACGGCTAATCTACAGCCTTTGATAAAGGTACATACTGCATAATCATAATAAGGAAGCTGCAGCATACATCATAGAGGAGATCAGCAATCTTTTAGGGGACTGCCACGCTATGTTTGAGCACACACTTAAAATGGTGTCCCAACAAGCTGAAGCAACATTTGTGGAACTTGATGCCTTTAAACTCATCCTCATGGCTGCTTACAATAGCAGTGGCGCTCTGGGGCCCCAGCACACACCACCTACTTGGCATGACATAGGGCATGTAAGGGGAACAGAGTCTACAAAAGCAGCAACCCAAATAGATGGACCGGACACCGGAGTCGCAAAATCTAAGGCAGAGAATCTAACTACCCCATGTGCTACCTACAGAGCATCAGATAGAATAATCTCCACCTTTCAAGCTAAAAACCTGACTGCTGAGATACCTATAGCAAAGCAACGTCCTTAGTCAGCGAGAGAGTTACTTTTCAAGAGGCACTCTTTGCTGGTGTCCTGCGGATGGAAGCGAAATCGATCCGGAGCACTCCCTCATAATGAACAAGCTTGGGAAGAGAGAGACATGATCCCCACAGCATTATTTGGGACGCATTGTTCAGGAGAGCTGCAGGAGAGATTGGAGATTCTATGCTTCGCTGCTTGGAGTCAGTATGCAAGGTTGCGGGCGCAATGTAATTATTTGAGATGCTGGAGGGTAATATTTGCATGTAAAGCTGGTGTAGGCTAGTCTTACACAGACTGATAGAAGGATCCTATTACTATGGACCTAGCTTGATCTATCAGGTCAATCATTTAATGGTCATTCCTCACAACTATGTTATTCCATATTATCTTGTTTAACGCTGGCAAAAGAGGCTTTTGTACATTGTATAATATTAGATGGAGTGATGATACTATTGAAAATGAAGATCCACCGATTTGAGAAAGCAAATAGTATCATCTGAGATTATTAATGTGCCAGTTTTGTTTTTGATGTTCTCTCTATTAATGAGTCCTATACTCAAATGTTGTACTCCATTTAACCTTAAACACCCCAGCCATTTTGCAAGTAAAGTCCCTTTGCAGTTTTATTATGTCAGCATGTCCTCTTGGTTTTGAACCAAAATCTATTTTTAGGGAAAGGCATCTTTATTCTACCTATGAGTTTGTTATCTTTACTATACAATTACCTAACGTATGTGTATAATTTGAGTACATTTTGTGTTACATCTACACCTTTATATTGTACATTTTAGTATTCACATAGTTCCAAGACCCCACCCACCTACTGGTCTTCACATATAAGCCATTGGTCTCATTGTAATGGATACAGCACCACAGATATAGAGGCCTAACACATGGTATAACTAAGGCAATAAGCCCAAATCTATTCTAAGGGGAAGGTCATCTCCATTCTACCTATGAGTTTGATATCTATACTATACAAGTTGTTTGCTCTGACCCACATACACACATAGTTATTGAATAAACCTAGAGAATCATACCACGTTTGCATGCTTTAGATCACCTTATTGCTTATAGGGGTACTCTCTACGGCCTCTCTCCACCTTACAATCTCAAATACACTTACTTCTGAATATTATGACCATCTCCTTTGCAACATGAGATCCTCTCAATATATCTCTACAGTGGAGCTACAGAAGAGTACAGCCTACATCTTTCTATTCCCTAACCCCTTTATATATATTATCCCTCTCTTTAAGATATTCCAGAACTATAAGCAGAGCAACACATTCTATACATTATGATTAGCTCTGCTCACCCCCCTATAGTTTATTTTTTAAACTGAGGAAAATATATCCTACTTCCATATCCCCAAATTCTACATATACATATTTCATCATAGTGGTTACTGATAATCCCCTCCCCAAATCTTTAGATTAAAATGAGGTCCCAATACTACCCGTTTTTCCATTTAAGTTTTTAAGGTTCATGTGATTATCATATATAAACAAATTATGTTCAGTTATACACTATATCTTACTCAAGCACAACCATTTTAATGCCAGTGTCTGTAACTACTTTAAGTACAATTTGGAAGCAACCTTTTATATAGTATACCTAGGGCTTACTAGCTTGTTACTTATTATATGGCTGCCAATGTTTTATATATCTCCCATATTTGTGGAAGAACATGTTTATTATATTGTATGCCTTTAAGAACCTCAATAAAAACTAAAAAAAAATAAGCTAAACTTACAGTCTATTAATTGTACATGTGTTATCCGTGACCACATATAAACTTCTGGCGTAGTAGGAGGAGCTACAGCCAAGGTTCTTTTGCAGAACAATACTCTATTCAAAAGAAACATACTACTTGTCAGACATTCTTGCCAGACCCTCTACTTAGAGACATGCTTCTCTGGGCAACAGAACATTCCTGAGAATTTCAGAGAGATAAGGGTATATGCCTGCCCTACTCCCATATACAATACACAAATGGTGCCCCACCTTATGTCTAGGTGTTGACAAAACCTTGTTCACTATAGGCAGAATCCATTACAGGTTACTAAAGTGGACACAATTTTGGATTTTTCTGCTACTTAAACAGTTACCATAAGGCAAGGGCTTGGCTGGTTTGTCACATATCTTTCTCACTTTTTTGGCAGTTCAGAATAATCAACTTGACCCACTCGGCAATATTCCTTCCTCAACAGCAGATTATAATAGTAATGACTGGTAGGGGTAGCAGACAGGAAGAACAAAGCAATGGAAAGAGGAAAATTAAGCAAAAGAAGCTGGAAAATAGCGAAGGTACTCTGATTCCCTGTAAAATGCCAGCCATATGTTCTTAGATCATATATGAACTACATGGTATTTCCTTATCTCTTATAAGATTTGGGTTTCAGATAAACATGTGAAGAAGTTCAACTTTAAAATCATCCACATAAAAGTGCTTACTGGCATTTAACCTCTTAGTGACCAGAGCACTTTTCCATTTGTTGACCGTTTGGGACCAAGGCTATTTTTACATTTCTGCTGTGTTTGTGTTTAGCTGTAATTTTCCTCTTACTCATTTACTGTACCCACACATATTATATACCGTTTTTCTCACCATTAAATGGACTTTCTAAAGATACCATTATTTTCATCATATCTTATAATTTACTATTAAAAAAATTATAAAATATGAGGAAAAAATGAAAAAAAAAACAATTTTTTCAAACTTTGACCCCCAAAATCTGTTGCACATCTACAACCACCAAAAAACACCCATGCAAAATAGTTTCTAAATTTTGTCCTGAGTTTAGAAATACCCAATGTTTACATGTTCTTTGCCTTTTTTGCAAGTTATAGGGCACTAAATAAAAGTAGCACTTTGCTATTTCCAAACCACTTTTTTTCAAAATTAGCGCTAGTTACATTGGGACACTGATATCTGTCAGGAATCCCTGAATATCCTTTAACATGTATATATATATATATTTTTAGAAGACCTCCCAAAGTATTGATCTAGGCCCATTTTGGTATATTTCATGCCACCATTTCACCGCCAAATGCGATCAAATAAAAAAAAATGTTCACTTTTTCACAAATTTTTTCACAAACTTTAGGTTTCTCACTGAAATTATTTACAAACAGCTTGTGCAATTATTGCACAAATGGTTTTAAATGCTTCTCTGGGATCCCCTTTGTTCAGAAATAGCAGACATATATGGCTTTTACGTTGCTTTTTGGTAATTAGAAGGCCGCTAAATGCCACTGCGCACCACACGTGTATTATGCGCAGCAGTGAAGGGGTTAATTAGGGAGCATGTAGGGAGCTTGTAGGGTTAATTTTAGCTTTAGTGTAGTGTAGTAAACAACCCCAAGTATTGATCTAGGCCCATTTTGGTATATTTCATGCCACCATTTCACAGCCAAATGCGATCAAATTAAAAAAAACTTTAAATATTTCACAATTTTAGGTTTCTCACTGAAATTATTTACAAACAGCTTGTGCAATTATGGCACAAATTGTTGTAAATGCTTCTCTGGGATCCCCTTTGTTCAGAAATAGCAGACATATATGGCTTTGGCGTTGCTTTTTGGTAGTTAGAAGGTCGCTAAATGCCGCTGCGCATCACAAGTATATTATGTCTAGCAGTGAAGGAGTTAATTAGGTAGCTTGTAGGGAGCTTGCAGGGTTAATTTTAGCTTTAGTGTAGAGATCAGCCTCCCACCTGACACATCCCACCCCCTGATCCCTCCCAAACAGCTCCCTTCCCTCCCCCACCCCACAATTGTCCCCGCCATCTTAAGTACTGGCTGTACTAAAATAAAAGTTTTTGGGGGGGGTTTAGGTTTTTTTTTTTTTTTTTTTAAATAATTCTTCTGCTGTGTAGGACCCCCCTTAGCCCCAACCTCCCTGATCAACCCCAAACAGCTCTTTAACCCCCCCCCCCCCTCTGCCTTTATAGTGCACCAGTTTGAAAAATAATAATGTATTTATTTATTTATTTTTATTAAATATTTTCTTTATTTCTGTAGTGTAGCTGCCCCCCCTCAACATCCAACCCCCCCCACCCTCTCCCAGATGCCTTGATTTTAAAATCCCACCCTCCCCAGTCCTCTCTCCCACCCTCCAGATCTACAGCATATTGATGCTGTTTTCATAGATCTCTCGTGCACGCGCGCGCCCTTGCACGCGCACGCAGGCTCTCGTGCACGCGCGCACCCGCACAAGATCCCTCCCCCCCTCCTCCACCAATGACTGCCCACCCGCCTCCCTGGATGAGCTCCCACCCACCAACGATAACAGCCATCGATAGCCGATGCAGAAAGGGCCACAGAGTGTCTCTCTCTGCATCGGATGGCTAAAAACAGTTATTGCAGGATGCCTCAATATTGAGGCATCACTGCAATAACATGAAAGCAGCTGAAAGCTATCCACTGCTTTCAAAGACCAACACGTATGGGGTACGTCCTTGGTCATTAACTGGATTTTTTTGCTGGACGTACACCATACGTCGTTGGTCGTTAAGGGGTTAAAGGGACATTCTAGTCAAAATTAAGCATGTTATTTTAAACTACTTTCTAATTTACTTTTATCATCAAATTTGCTTTGTGCTCTTAGTATTCTTTGTTCAAAGCTAAACCTAGGTAGGCTCACATGCTAATTTCTAAGCCCCTGAAGGCCGCTTCTTATCTGAATGCACTTTGACAGTTTTTCACAGCTAGAGGGGGCGTTAGTTCCCATGTGCCATATAGCTAACATTGTGCTCACGCCTGTGGAGTTACATAGGAGTCAGCACTGATTGGCTAAAATGCAAGGTTGTCAAAATAACTGAAATAAGGGGGCAGTCTGCAGAGATGCAAGGTAATCACAGAGGTAAAAAGTATATTAATATAACAGTGTTGGTTATGCAAAACTGGAGAATGGTTAATAAAGGGATTATCTTTTTTTTACACAATAAAAATTCTCGAGTATAGACTGTCCCTTTAACCCCCATCAACTGGAGATGACTACAATACACTAATCATCTATGCATTGCAGGCAACTTTGAAAACTAAAGAGTTAAAGCATGCAGAAATTACAGCATCAATATCCCTTTAAATATAAAGATATGTATTTGATAATGTGTCTTTTGGACAAAATTGTTTAAAGGCATACATTTTTAGTACTTATTAAAGCAGATACCATAATTATTACATGATGTAACCAGCTCATATTGTTGGAAACAGTAGAATATATTAAATACAGGATCTGGTTAAGTGATTACATGATACAAATGGCTTCTGGTTTTCTAATTATAATCAGATGAAGTCAGAAAAATAAGTTCTAAATATATTGCTTGTAATATTTTTTTTGCTATGCATGCATCATATCAACTGAAAACCTTGGTTAAAGAGCAGTATTAGTATTAAAATGAACTACTCTCTAAATGTTTTTGTGTCATTTTCTACTACACTTTAATAATCATTTCCATCAAAAGCTTTTTTTTTACTCAAATGTATTTTTCTTAAACGGACGTTAAACATTACTTTTTATGCACCTCACTCTAATTATAGGTGTTGCCATTTTGGAAAGGTAGATTTCAAAATGGAGATACCCATGACTAGAGGGAAGCGGTGAACAACCTAAATACTATGCTTACAAAAATGTATTTAGGGGCTTGATTTATCAAGCCATGGCGAACAGCGGCGGACATATGCGCCTCTGTCCGCCCGAGTTTGCCTCTGGCGGGCAGCAATCCACTGGTGGTTTTCAGCATTGCACGCAAGCAGCCAATATCGCGCGGGAAGAAGTTTTCAATCTCTCCGGTCGGACAAGACTGGGGAGATTATAATTCTACACCTAAGAGATGGAGAAGAGGCTAGGAAGCAGCGGTCTAATGACCGCTGCTTAATAAATACTGACTGTAAGTTCTCTCGTGAGAACCTGCAGTCGTAGCGAGGCAAAGGGCTTGATAAATCGAGCCCTTAGTGTTTAAATGTTCTTAAATTTGTCTGCATCACATACAATTCGATTTCCAAGAAAATAACACACAACAAAAAGTAAAAATGATAATGTTATCACCATATTTATGAACATGGCTGTTATTTTATGATTTGTTACAATCTGCATGCACAATGAAATTTCTCAATAGCCAGTGTGGCAATTATTCTCAGAGTGATAAAACTTTGCAATACCTTCACTATCATCTTACATTCTATATTCTATTCCTATAGGTGCCAATACAGCCAATCAGACACTATTAGAAATGTATGATAAATATATACTTCTACTGTATTTTGGAGGTGGCAATAATGTTAACATACATTAGTCCAGATGTGTTTAAAAGTAACAGAACATGACATTTCTGTGCCTAGGAGCTCTGGTGGTATAAATTAATGTCTGTATCTATAAAATAAATACTAATTATAAATATAGCAACTTTCATTAGTACAAAACTGTTTTAGCACAGCAATTTAAACAACAGCGTGAAACAAAGAAACTAGTGTTTAAACAAAGCAAATGTCCCCTTACTTCATTTACTTTTAGATATATTACAGTAAATATAAAGTATACTGTTTCTAAGACAGACACTAAATAAATAAACATTAAACACTTAATAAATGCTAGATAGAATGATGCATTCAAAGAAAAAATTAGTCTGAGAATAACATTTAGATGTATTTTTTAAAGTTTCAATAGCCGTTTAAATATTGACAAAATAAGTGTAAATTTTTAGTGTCTATAAAACAATGGGAGCTGCCATGTTGTAACTTAGGTAACCTTCTTTGCTGTGGCCAACTAGGGACAGTTATAAAAAGGTCAGTAGAGTTTGCAGCCAATGGCTGTGTGTAATATAACAGTGTTCTACGCTTCCATTTCTAACAGGAACTGAAAAGCTCACAATTTCAGAATGGAATTATAGGAAAAGGAGACAAAATAAATAATGAAAGTATATTGCAGATTTTATATATACAGTATATATATATATATTTTTATATATATATATATATATATATATATATATATATATATATATATATTTATATTTATATTTATATATATATATAGGTATATATATATGATTTATAATTTTAATATTACCATCTCAAAGTGTTGAATGTCCCTTTAAAGAACCCTTTAAATACATTATAATTTAATAATTGAAATATGCATAATAAAAAGACCATGCAATATCAGTAAATTTTGAATTTTAAATAAGTTGTATTTTTCTTGCAAATGTCAAAATTTTATTTTCACTCATGCTGCATTCATGTGACAGCCATCAGCCAATAACAAAACTCATGTGCGTATATACATTTTTTCACATGTTGAGCTAGAGATGGTGCCTCAGAAAGTGTGCACATTAAATATTGAGCATATTTTGATAATGATAAATTGGAAAATTGGAAATTTTTTAAAATTAAAAGTTCTATCTGAATCATGAAAGTTTAATTTTGACTTTAGTGTCCATTTTATGCACAACATAGCATCTTCTTTTCAATTTTTCTAAAATCTTCATCAGCACATCTGATATACAAATCCTTCTTGTGCTAAATTAGACATTTTCATAGAATAATAAAATCATTTAGGAATTATTGTGACTATTGGATGCCTAAAAAGATGCTGTGTCTGTATGCCAAATATGTAGAGCTTAATATTGCTGTCCTATCACCTACTCTTACATCAATAACATACTCTAAATATCTAAGAACTACTGGACCATGTAGTTACACAAAACCGTGGAGAGCATGAGCTTACATACATATCCCTGTATCTGAAAACCCTATAAAGCGATTGTTGTTTCTTGTAAGACAGAAACGAGCACAGGTGGACAACCTAAAAATTAGACAACATTTACAGAGAAAACCACAACACGTAGAGAAGGGATTGAACTCTCTCTCTCTAAGCAGTGATTGCTTAGACTAGAACACAAATTCATTAATAGCTAGTCCTAAGTGGCCATAGAGATACAATAATTAGGCAGTTTGAGCAATGTTCAGCCTTTTTTAAATGTTAAATAATTATGTTTGCACATAGTTTAAGATAAAAAATGGCTCTATAAAATGGGCCAGATTACAAGTGGCACACTAATTAATGCTCCAGCTCAAGCTAGATGTAAGCTTTTTGTGCTTGTCGGGTTGAGTTCATATTATTTGTTGAAAGTAAGCTGTTTTCGCTCATGCGATAACCCAACAAGCGCAAAAAGCCCAACCTCCAATGTCACGTGCGCGTTCACGTATTCCCCCATAGAAGTCAATGGAGAAAGAAAAAAAAAATCCCACTGTTGCGCAAACCTGATATGAAAATATGAATATTTCACATTCTAATGTTCTGCACATAACAGAATATGTTCTTATTCATAAATACATATTTCTGCATATATCTGATGGCATTTTGGTACAATATATATATATATATATATATATATATATATGTGTGTAAAACAAGAAAAAAACTCCAAGTATCCTAGTGACAGGGACGCCTACTGCAAGCGGATGCCAACATTTGATTGGCTGAGCCGGAACCTGTTCTGCCAAGTATCTTAGCTATACCCGAGTGATAACCTGACAAGATGGCTTCCTCCTTTATAACGTTGGCTAGAGCTCTGTTTACAAGAATCTGAATTACATTGGGAAAAAGGAGTCTACCGGGAGACATCTGGGAAAGACCCCGGGATGAAAACTACCATATTACCAAGAGTCTTCCAAGCACAAGATTAAGGAAGTTCCAGACACAGGACTACCATACACAAGGCTGCACGGAAAAAACAGGCACCCACAGCGGCAGACTATAGACCTACATCTTTAACCACATGACTATACATTACCTCATACGATTGGGGTAATTTCCGGTAAGAGGACACCTATACTCTTTCTTCACTTGGATGTGTTGCATATAAACTAAGAACATATACCATTTATTCATCTATCTCAAATACATATGGTTAAAGACTATATTAACTACCTTTGTAGTACAAGACTTAAAGAGTTTGAAGTTGCGCAGAAGTATAAAGATTTTCGTTCTCTTTTATTGTTATATATATATATACAGGGAGTGCAGAATTATTAGGCAAGTTGTATTTTTGAGGATTAATTTTAATATTGAACAACAACCATGTTCTCAATGAACCCAAAAAACTCATTAATATCAAAGCTGAATAGTTTTGGAAGTAGTTTTTAGTTTGTTTTTAGTTATAGCTATTTTAGGGGGATATCTGTGTGTGCAGGTGACTTTTACTGTGCATAATTATTAGGCAACTTAACAAAAAAACAAATATATACCCATTTCAATTATTTATTTTTACCAGTGAAACGAATATAACATCTCAACATTCACAAATATACATTTCTGACATTCAAAAACAAAACAAAAACAAATCAGTGACCAATATAGCCACCTTTCTTTGCAAGGACACTCAAAAGCCTGCCATCCATGGATTCTGTCAGTGTTTTGATCTGTTCACCATCAACATTGCGTGCAGCAGCAACCACAGCCTCCCAGACACTGTTCAGAGAGGTGTACTGTTTTCCCTCCTTGTAAATCTCACATTTGATGATGATCCACAGGTTCTCAATGGGGTTCAGATCAGGTGAACAAGGAGGCCATGTCATTAGATTTTCTTCTTTTATACCCTTTCTTGCCAGCCACGCTGTGGAGTACTTGGACGTGTGTGATGGAGCATTGTCCTGCATGAAAATCATGTTTTTCTTGAAGGATGCAGACTTCTTCCTGTACCACTGCTTGAAGAAGGTGTCTTCCAGAAACTGGCAGTAGGACTGGGAGTTGAGCTTGACTCCATCCTCAACCCGAAAAGGCCCCACAAGCTCATCTTTGATGATACCAGCCCAAACCAGTACTCCACCTCCACCTTGCTGGCGTCTGAGTCGGACTGGATCTCTCTGCCCTTTACCAATCCAGCCACGGGCCCATCCATCTGGCCCATCAAGACTCACTCTCATTTCATCAGTCCATAAAACCTTAGAAAAATCAGTCTTGAGATATTTCTTGGCCCAGTCTTGACGTTTCAGCTTGTGTGTCTTGTTCAGTGGTGGTCGTCTTTCAGCCTTTCTTACCTTGGCCATGTCTCTGAGTATTGCACACCTTGTGCTTTTGGGCACTCCAGTGATGTTGCAGCTCTGAAATATGGCCAAACTGGTGGCAAGTGGCATCTTGGCAGCTGCACGCTTGACTTTTCTCAGTTCATGGGCAGTTATTTTGCGCCTTGGTTTTTCCACACGCTTCTTGCGACCCTGTTGACTATTTTGAATGAAACGCTTGATTGTTCGATGATCACGCTTCAGAAGCTTTGCAATTTTAAGAGTGCTGCATCCCTCTGCAAGATATCTCACTATTTTTTACTTTTCTTAGCCTGTCAAGTCCTTCTTTTGACCCATTTTGCCAAAGGAAAGGAAGTTGCCTAATAATTATGCACACCTGATATAGGGTGTTGATGTCATTAGACCACACCCCTTCTCATTACAGAGATGCACATCACCTAATATGCTTAATTGGTAGTAGGCTTTCGAGCCTATACAGCTTGGAGTAAGACAACATGCATAAAGAGGATGATGTGGTCAAAATACTCATTTGCCTAATAATTCTGCACTCCCTGTATATATATATATAGGTTAGGTATAGATATATACAGATATATATAGGAATAACAATTTAGAAATACTTAGAACATATTCTGCTATGTAGAGAACATTGGAATGCCAAATATTAACATTAAAAACAGTTAAAACCTTTATTAAAAATAAAAATTGCATAAATATGTTTTTACATGTTTTCATCTACTTAACTGCAAAGGGCTCCAATGCACTTATATTCATGTCTATATGTGTATACATATGTATTTATGTGTGTATATGTGTATATATGTCGGTAAATATATATATATATATATATATAGTCATATAAATATATGAATGTATCTCTATGTTAAAGCCCTTTGACTGTCTTTTTTTTTTCTAACACCTGAGATCTCATATCATTGAGTACTTATGCCTTTTTTGTGCAATATTTTTTGTAAATAATGTTTACTAGATAGTGTTATTATGAGTTGTAACTGCACTTTGTAATGTATTTTTGATGTGTTTTGTGCAATGTTTTAGTTTTGTGAAACAGTTAACCAGACTTCTGAAGTTGCGGTAATCAATCTAGCATAAATCACGATTGTGCTCAAGCAATCGCGTTTACTTTCAACTCATAATAGGAGCGGTAAACCCTCAATAAACACCTTATTTATCATTTGGGTTCCACTTGTAATCTAGCTCAATGAGTTTGGTGTGATATGAAATGAAAAGATTCCAAATAGCTTATCAAGAACCACGATAGCTTACGACATAACCTGACCCAAGATGAAATTTCCAGCCCTGTATATATATATATATATATATATATATATACTGTGAATGTGCCTCTTTAATGGTCAACTGCCCGGGTGCTAAACCAAGTATGGTGATATGAAAATTTAAGTACTCATGGGTATTTAAAAAATAACTAGTTTATTAGCAACGTTTCGGGGATTTTACAAATCCCCTTCCTCAAATCTGAGGAAGGGGATTTGTAATATACCCAAAACGTCACTAATAAACACATTATTTTTTAAATAACCATGAGTGCTTGAATTTTCATGATATATACCTATATATATGGATGATAAGTAACAAAAGGTGAGCGCAGAGTAGGCGTGCTCCCCCGCAGTGTGTACAATGGAATATATAACAATTATAAATTGCAACCTAGACACATCAAAACAGTATTAGTTACTGTGTCATAAATTAGACACTAAACCTGACGAATCTAACACATCTGACCTCATACAGCATTTATATATGCTGAATTGTACATATTCTGAGGATACGACTGCACTGACCACTTAGATCCCAATTTTAAAACCTGCCAGTAGCATATACCTCAGTCATGAGGTGCCGGTAGCAGCAGGGTGTAGTAGGTCCTTGCAGCGTTTTTCCCTGAGTATACTACTCCATTTGTATGCAAATACTTTGTATGCCACATACAACTGTACCGTACTTAAAAGACAGTCATTTCTTTCTTACATCCCACTTTTTACTTAACTGCCCAGCAGGGACCTCATTAATAGGGTGCTGTGTGCAGCAGGGTGTAGGAAGATTGACATGCCTTTGATATTCATACTGCTATTACATTATCTCTTGCTATAGAGATCTATTAAGCGAAAGCACTTGCACATACCCCTGACCGGTCAGGTTTAGTGTCTAATTTATGACACAGTAACTAATACTGTTTTGATGTGTCTAGGTTGCAATTTATAATTGTTATATATTCCATTGTACACACTGCGGGGGAGCACGCCTACTCTGCGCTCACCTTTTGTTACTTATCATCCATTATAATTATTAAGCTAGTAAAAGATACCTTTTCAAAAGAGTGCTGAAATCCCTGTCTTTTTTCATCCTGGTTGATATATCCTGGATGGTTTCTCTTGTTGGTAAAACATTTTACATTTTTCAAAGGGTCTGCACCATTATTAAGTGGATTTTGTAGGTATAGCCGGTTTAGGCCACCCGATCCTAATTTTTCGTTCTAGCTTTAAGCAAATGTGGCCCTCCTGTATATTTCTTGATTTGTAGTGGTATTAAACCAGGCCACTTGGGTTTAGGCCCTGTTTTTCTTGGTCTCCAGAGAGGTTGATTCCCCTGCTTAAAATATTCATTTGGGAAATATACTTTCCCCATTAAGTAACACTTGTTTGTGGGAGTGGTTTAGGCTTACAGTTCCGCTTCGCTCTGTGAACCTTGGATATACTGTTTTCATACAAGGTACTACCACATTATCAGATGAAAATTGGGAAGCTGAATTGACAGCGTCCCTGTCTATGTCCAACTTAGAAGAGAGTCAGGATACAAACAGTAAAACACCAGTAAATATTTATGGCGCATTTAAAAGCTACAAAAAATTACTTGTTAAACAAGTTAAACTTAGGGCAGAGACATCTAGCCTTGAGAATTATATCAAAATGAAAATAATCCCGAGAGGTCTACGTCTCCGACTTCACCCTGGGACTAATTTGAGAGAAGATGAAGGAGGAGAAGAGTTCATGGAAGGCTGGAATTCCAGACTTTTTGATTGCTCCATTATCCTTATGAATAAGATGGTTACTCGTAATAAAGAGAGATTAGAGAAGATCATAACACAGGCTGAGGAATCGCTAAAATTAGTTAACACTTTCTCAACTAACCCAAACTTTACAAAACTGAATGAGTAGATAAAAGAACAGATAGCCAGACTACAAAATGATATCAAACTTAGAAAAGGAAGAAAATTTTCAAGAGACAATGATGATTATAAAAATAAAAAAGTGTATAACTATCAGTCTGTGAGAGGCACGTATGATTCAGGTACAGACGGGTCAGATGTAGAATCTGAACATCGCAGGTCTAACCATAGCAATTCAAAATCTTTTTTAGGGGAAGGAGGAGAGGGGGAAGAAAGAGAAGGAGGAGGGGGAGCAAATTCACACTCAACAGAGAGGAGATACCCCTCCAGACAACGACAACAGCAAAGCTACAATCAGAGTCAGGTGAACTACCCTCGGGGCAGGTCGCGACGATTTTGGGGTCGAAGGGGCTATTGAATACGCTTGAAGAAGGTCCACAGATAATTAATTTATCTTCTTTTTAATTGAACTTAATGCATATAGAAGTTCTAAAAAAAAGGACTTTTATTCTGCCCTACCAATACCCTAGACAAGTTTAATTTTATTAAAGATCTACATCTATTTGCGCGCCGAGTGGTACTATCACAAATTATGAAAGGAAAGAATAGACACTTGGTTGAGGATGTATCTACAAGTAGGGAGGATGCATTAAGCATCCACAACCTACAAAGTTTATTGGCAGACAATGAAGGTAGCCAATATATCCCCTCCCAAGTGGGTGACTCGACCCGACAGGAGAAAATTTCTTCAAATTTCAAGGCAAAGTCGAAGTACATGCCACAATTGTCCATGGTACTGGCCGTTAACATCTTTGTGAGAGAAGTTGAAAAAGAGGTAGCGAATCTATCTTTTACAGGGCTTGCTAATGACAATCTCAGCAAAGCCGAAAGAAGGGCACTTAATGAGCTAATGAATGCCAAGGGGTTTGTAATTAAGCCAGCGGACAAGGGTGGAAACCTTGTCCTCTGGGATGAGAACATGTATGTTCTTGAGGCCAAGCGTCAGCTTCTTGACAAAACGTTCTATAAAAGCCTCACTTTCAATCCCATACCTTCCCTGCAGTATACCCTTTTCAACATTCTTAAACAGGCCAAAAGCAGGGATATCATAACCTCCACTGAATTTAAATATCTTTATCCAGAATATCCTGTGATGCCTGTTTTTTACTGTATCCCGAAGATACACAAGAACGCTAACCATCCACCAGGCCGGCCAACCATTGCAGGTATTGTCAGTCTCACTGAAAACCTGGGCAATTACGTTGACTACTTCCTAAGACCTTCTCTCAATACCCTCCCCTCCTTCATCATGGACACTGCCGAATTCCTAAGAAAGATTGACGGTTTAGTAGTCCCTCAAGATGCCATACTGGTTACCCTGGACGTTGAGGGATTGTACTCATCAATCCCTCACGAGGTGGGCATAAGGGCATGTAAGCATTTCCTCATGATGCAAGGAATGAGTGCCATGGAACATATTGACATCGTAATCGAACTACTAAAATTTACACTTACCAATAATGTGTTCATGTTCGATAACAAAATATATACCCAAAAGCAAGGAACAGCGATGGGAGCCACTTGTGCTCCCACGTATGCGTGCCTTCATCTTGGTGTATGGGAGATGGAAGAGGTGTATCAGAGCCCTCTCCTTGAGGAAAATATCCATATAAGACTTAGATATGTGGATGACATTTTCCTCATATGGGAGGGTTCTGAACACAAGTTGAAAGAATTCGTAGACTGTCTCAATATCAACAAGAGCAATATTTCTCTCACCCTACAATTTAGCAGAGAAGAAATATCCTCCTTGGATGTAACTGTTAAAGTTGATAAGAGATGTCTGGTGACAGAGAATTTTCACAAAAGCAATGCTACTAATAGCTTACTTCTTGCAACCAGCCACCATCCTGACCACCTTAAAAAAGGCATTCCTAAGGGTCAGTTTCTCAGGCTACGCCGAAATTGTTCTACAAAAGGCAAATACTTCCAACATGCAGCAGAAATGGAAAAAACGCTTCCTAAACAGAGGCTATTAGAAGAAAATAGTCAAAGGGGCTCTTAATAGTGCTGCTCACTCTAGTCGAGATAATCTTGTTGTGCCAAAACAGAAGGTCAGTGAATCTAAAATTAGACTAATCACTGACTATAATTGCCATTGGATGTCACTAAGACAGATACTTGCAAAAAACTGGAATATCCTCCTTAGTGATGAAGGGGTATCTCGAGAAGTTGGTGAATTCCCTAATATTACGGCTAGAAGGGCGCCCAACTTAAAAGATAAATTAACACACACAGAAAATAAATAACAGTGGCGCTAACACCCTCTTTAAATATAATAAAAACACTAATGTCAATTCTTACTGTAAATTCTTACAACCACATGTATAATTTCTAAAAAATAGATAAAAACCTGTATACAATTATATGATATTTAAAAAACTATAAAAATTAAAAATAGAACAAATGGAATAACAAAAACGTTTTACCACTTTCCAAAGAAATGTCAGTCCATAAACCACTAGAGTCCTCTGCTGCTTGTTAACCAAATGGATCCTTCACACCAAATGAAGTAGGGCAAAAAACTTGAATTCTGAAAGAAAAAAGCGCAAAGAGAGACTCAAGTGCAATAAATAACACAGACGCTGCTGCTCTTAAAAAAATGCACTTACAATGTTTATTAATAATAAAGCAGGTATAAAACAGTTTTCTCCTTCAAGGTAATTAATCCAAATACTCAGCTGCTCCGGTCTGTTTTCACAGCCTTACAATGTCCGCTCCCTTCTAATGTCCACCGGAACTTTCAGTGTAAGGGAAATCCTTGTTGATGGGGCTACGGTAGCCCTGAGAGTCCAAAAAGCAGAGTGTTCTATTCTTAGAACTACGGCTCCTCTGCAGATCCAAAATTCAGTCCTGTGGTACCTCTACGCGTTTCTTCTGCTATCGTGCAGACTTTTTCAAGAGGATGAAGACACAATATTTAAAAATTTTAAAAATAAAGATAATTGCAGTATATACCTAATAATTGTATGGTACCTTTTTGTGTATATAAAATAACAAATTTGTTTATGTTGTTCTTTTTTCTTAGTTAACATGCTAATAACTTTATGTTTAGATAGGTGTCTTAATGGTTCACTTAACACACATAGGTTTCCATTATATTTTGGCATATCAGTATTACCTGTAATAACTTCATCCGTCTGTAGAGGCGCTAATCAAAACCTGTATAAAAGAGGACATAAGGGTGTCTTGAACATTACACCCTGATGAAGCCCGGTGTCAATTCTGAACAAGCAGGTGAAACGCGCGTCGGCATAGGTCCAGCCGACCGGATCACGTGATGTGCGTGTTCGTGCTCTGGTGAATAGCACATATCTATGGTCTACTACAGGCATCATGCAAAAGTGTGGAGCAATCCTTGGAGCAACTTGCCGCTGCCAAACTTAGGCAAAGAACGGCTGAGCATACATCCGGATATCTACTGTACTTTACAGGTCGTATGGTCCTTTTATTATCAACTGCCATTGAACTGTGCGAATCAGCTATTATACTGTGCACTATGTTCATTTGATAACAAAAAGGACTTAAACAATAGGCATACATGTGTACACATTAACAAGCAGAATCTTTCTGGGCATCATTATTCTTGCTTGTCTGTTACTAACCGCAAATGTTTGCATCCTTGTTGCTTGAACTCTGTTGATGAATCTAACACATCTGACCTCATACAGCATTTCATCCAGACTGCGTGTGATAAATTGCACATGTTATACAATTGATTGTTATGCTCATATATGCTGAATTGTACATATTCTGAGGATACGACTGCACTGACCACTTAGATCCCAATTTTAAAACCTGCCCGGTAGCATATACCTCAGTCATGAGGTGCCGGTAGCAGCAGGGTGTAGTAGGTCCTTGCAGCGTTTTTCCCTGAGTATACTACTCCATTTGTATGCAAATACTTTGTATGCCAGATACAACTGTACCGTACTTAAAAGACAGTAATTTCTTTCTTAGATCCCACTTTTTACTTACCTGCCCAGCGGGGACCTCATTAATGGGGTGCTGTGTGCAGCAGGGTGTAGGAAGATTGACATGCCTTTGATATTCATACTGCTATTACATTATCTCTTGCTATAGAGATCTATTAAGCGAAAGCACTCGCACATACCCCTGACCGGTCAGGTTTAGTGTCTAATTTATGACACAGTAACTAATACTGTTTTGATGTGTCTAGGTTGCAATATATAATTGTTATATAATCCATTGTACACACTACGGGGTAGCACGCCTACTCTGCGCTCACCTTTTGTTACTTATCATCCATTATAATTATTAAGCTAGTAAAAGATACCTTTTCAAAAGAGTGCTGAAATCCCTGTCTTTTTTCATCCTGGTTAATATATCCTGGATGGTTTCTCTTGTTGGTAAAGCATTTCACATTTTTCAAAGGGTCTGCACCATTATTAAGTGGATTTTTGTAGGTATAGCCAGTTTAGGCCACCCGATCCTAATTTTTCGTTCTAGCTTTAAGCAAATGTGTCCCTCCTGTATATTTCTTGATATATATATATATATATATATATATATATATATATATATATATATATTATATATCAAGAAAATCCAAGCACTCATGGTTGTTTTAAAAATAATGTATATATATATCAAAATAACAAGAGTATTGCAGTAGGGACCGCACTTTCAAAACGGACAGGGTATACATCCTAAGTCACTGTAAACTCCACAGAGCTGAATACTGACAGACAGCTGTACAGTTCCCAGCAACCCAGGCAGTTAACCCCTGAGCTCCCTGGGTAACAGGCCCATAGGGAAACTTTCACAAATTATCAACACAACACAAAGGAAACCTTACACTCACCAGCACAAAATAAGAAAAAGGACTACCGAATACCTCTAGCTTTGGTCAAAGGGCCACCTAGCTGGCCAAAGTGGAGTGAGCAATCGAGTATGTAGTGTACAAAGCGCCTAACAAAAGGCCGAGGTTAGATGTCGATAAATCAAAAGATGGCTAATTTAAAAGTGGGACTTGCTGAGGTTAAAACAATAATAATAAATAATATTTTGATTTATCGACACCTAACCTCAGCCTTTTGTTAGGCGCTTTGTACACTACATACTCGATTACTCACTAGCACAAACACAGCAATGCCTGGGTTGCTGGGAACTGTACAGCTGTCTGTTAATCTATCTGTGTATATGAACTAGATATACATAAAATACGTTATAAGGTGTTCTATAATTTCAGCCAAGGATTTAAAGCTTTATGACAGGTCATAAAAGAGAGGGGTGGGTTCTTTCCTGGCCCACTGTGGAAGGAGGTTTGGTCAAGAAATCTAATGAGTTAAGTGTATATAACTTTGATTTCAACAATATAACTAATTTACATGGGAAACTGTGCATAACAGTGTATCTGGCCATTTTCTAATTCCACTTCAGTGGAAACAGAAGTCTATAAGACTTTGGGTAAAGTTTCAGGTTTCTGTTATTTTTTTCATTTTATTATAAAAACTGTTTTGCTGAGTGTAAATGATTTGTTAACTGTTTTTTATTATATAAATGTACTGTGACTCATTTTTGCTCATAATAAATGTTCCTTTATTACGTTATGCTTGTCAGCATTTATCAATGTGCGGCGAACATGATACGCTACATCGTATAATGTCCGTTCGCACTATGATAAATTTACCCCTTTGTATTTGAGTCATTCATTGGTTCTGGAATTCAGTGAATGTAAAATTATATTTGTAAGACTCAAGGCAGGTAGTCAACATTCAGTTTTGTATTTCATCTGCTGTCCATGCATCAATGTTAGCATTTTTCCTTTTAGCTCTTAATTTGTCTCTGTGGAGAACTACATAAAATGTATGAAACTTGGTGTTTGTCTTAGAGATGTGCAGGAGCTTCTAGAAACAAAGCGATAGTTCAAAGGGACTAATTTGTTCCACTTGCTACACATGTGCATTAACGGTCTATAAACGATACTTAGTAACCACATGTACAATATACTTAAAGGGACACTGAACCCAATTTTTTTTCAATCATGATTCAGATAGAGCATGCAATTTTAAGAAATGTTTTATTTTTTCCTATTATCAAATTCTTTTCATTCTCTTGGTATCTTTATTTGAAATGCAAGAATGTAAGTTTAGATGCCGGCCCATTTTTGGTGACGCACTGTGTGGTTCTTGCTGATTGGTGGGTAAATTCACCTACCAATAAACAAGTGGTTTCCATGGTTCTGAACCAAAAAAATAGCTTAGATGCCTTCTTTTTCAAATAAAGAAAGCAAGAGAACGAAGACAAATTGTTTAAAAAAAATTGTTTAAAATTGCATGCTCTATCTGAATCACGAAAGAAAAAAAATCGGGTTCAGTGTCCCTTTAAGGTCAACCTTTCCATAAACAAAATAACTTCCAAAATTTCCAAGTATCTAAATGTGAAAGTTTTTTTGATTCACAAATTAATCTTGAGTTAAGAATAACTGTTTTTACACAGCTATTAATCCATAATAAAATATCTCTAATGAAAATAAAGGGAACATTGTTTTCCACTTTAAAAAAATTCTTTGAAATAATGAAAATAACAAAAAAGCATCTGCTTCACAGGTGAATGTTCAAAATATAGCAACTCAACTCTACATATTTTAGTACTCCATAAATGTAATGAAGGCTGAACATATTAAGGGCCATAATAGGTAAAAAAAATTCTAACTCTAATTTGTTAATGCAAGTATCTTAAAGACTAGTGACACTGCATTACTATGTTTTTAGCCCTCAAAAAGGGGTTAAACAGACAGTAGAATGAGTATTGCTCCTGACCCGCAAAATTTATACAGAGTGAAAACTGATCCAAACAGCAGCCCTAGTTACACATCTGAGTTGTGCTCTGTGGGTCCTGAGCGGTACTTCTACTGTGTGTTTAACCCTGTGCTGGGGTTAAAGGGACACTGAACCCAATTTTTTTCTTTCGTGATTCAGATAGAGCATGCAATTTGAAGCAACTTTCTAATTTACTCCTATTATCAATTTGTCTTCATTCTCTTGCTATCTTTATTTGAAAAAGAAGGCATCTAAGCTTTTTTTTTGGTTCAGACTCTAGACAGCAAGTTTTTATTGGTGGATGAATTTATCCACCAATCAGCAAGGACAACCCAGGTTGTTCACCAAAAATGGGCTGGCATCCAAACTTACATTCTTGCATTTCAAATAAAGATACCAGGAGAATAAAGAACATTTGCTAATAGGAGTAAATTAGAAAGTTGCTTAAAATTGCATGCTCTATCTGAATCATGAAAGAAAAAAATTGGGTTCAGTGTCCCTTTAAACACATAGTAGTGGTGGGTCACAAATCTCAAAATGACATGCTCTACCGAATTAAAGCATGTAAAAAATGTTTACTATTTTGTCCCTTTAATTATATTTAGTACAATTTTGAAATACACTTTCAGCTAAAGTCCTCATCGATTAAGCTTACAAATTGTAGGGTCTCTAGGATTCTATTCACACCCTGATGATAAACATATTAGGAATAATTTTGTGTAAGGTTTTATAGTTATGAAGGGGATGGTTATACATATTGGGGTCTATTTATAAAGCAGCGGATGCTGCCTCAGACCCACTCCACTTGAGTTCCGGCTAAAGCGAAAGTTAAGAAGCAGCGGCCCTTAACTCGTCCGCCACCTCTGAGGTGGTGGAAAGCAATCCGCCCGATCGAATACGATCGGGCTGATTGACAATCCCTGCTAGCGGACGATTGGCCGCAAATGTGCAGGGGGTGGTATTGCACCAGCAGTTCACAAGAACTGCTGGTGCAATGATAAATGCCGATGCTGTCGGCATTTATCGATGTGCGGCGGACATGATCCGCTATATTGGATCATGTCCGTCCGCACATTAATAAATGGACCCCATATAATTTAAAAACATAGGGCCAGATTACAAGTGGAGCGATATTGTAACGTGCTCCCATAAAGGGACAAATTTGACCTTTATGGGCGCATGTTAAATAACCAGCTATTACAAGTGGCTGCTTATTGTGACAGCGAACTCGTATTTTTAAAAAGATAAATAATCCCTTTATTACCCATTACCCAGTTTTGCATAACCAACACGTTTTTATTAATATACTTTTTACCTTTGTGATTACCTGTATCTAAACAGCTAAATGCATTCAGATAAGAGGCGGACTTTAAGGGCTTAGAAAACTAACTTTACGCTTACCTGATAAATTACTTTCTTTTACGATATGACGAGTCTACGGATTTCATCCTTACTTGTGGGATATTAACCTCCTGCTAACAGAAAGTGGCAAAGAGCACCACAGCAGAGCTGTATATATAGCCCCTCCCCTTCCCCTCCACCCCCAATCATTCGGCCAAAGGTATAGGAAGAGAAAAAGGAAAGGCTAAAAAGGTGCAGAGGTGACTGAAGTTTACAAAAAATATAAAGAAAAACTGTCTTAAAAAGAACAGGGTGGGCCGTGGACTCGTCATATCGTAAAAGAAAGTAATTTATCAGGTAAGCATAAATTTAGTTTTCTTTTACAAAGATATGACGAGTCCACGGATTTCATCCTTACTTGTGGGAAACCAATACCAAAGCAATAGGACACGGATGAAAGGGAGGGACAAAACAGGAACCTAAACGGAAGGCACCACTGCTTGAAGAACCTTTCTCCCATAGATAGCCTCAGAAGAAGCAAAAGTATCAAATTTGGAAAATTTGGAAAAAGTGTGAAGGGATGACCAAGTCGCAGCCTTACAAATCTGTTCCACAGATGCATTGTTTTTAAAAGCCCATGTGGAAGCCACAGCCCTAGAAGAATGAGCCGTAATTCTTTCAGGAGGCTGCTGTCCAGCAGTCTCATATGTCAGGCGGATGATACTTCCCAGCCAAAAAGAAAGAGAGGTAGCTGTAGCTTTCTGACCCCTACGCTTTCCAGAATAAACAATGAATAATGAAGATGATTGACGGAAATCCTTAGTTGCCTGTAAGTAAAACTTTAAGGCACAGACCACGTCCAAGTAATGTAACAGACGCTCCTTCTTAGAAGAAGGATTAGGACACAAGGAAGGAACAACAATTTCCTGATTAATATTCTTATTCGAAACAACCTTAGGAAGGAACCCAGGTTTGGTACGTAAAAACCACCTTATCAGAATGAAATATGAGATAAGGCGAATCACACTGTAATGCTGAAAGCTCAGAAACTCTTCGAGCAGAAGAAATAGCAACCAAAAACAGATATCTAAACAGATATCTGATTAATATCTATGGAATGCATAGGTTCAAACGGAACCCCTTGCAGAACTTGAAGAAATAAATTCAAACTTCAGGGAGGAGTAATAGGTCTAAATACAGGCTTAATTCTAGATAGAGCCTAACAAAAAGACAAGAACATCTGATACATTTGCCAAACGTTTGTGAAACAGAATTGACAAAGATGAAATTTGTCCCTTTAAGGAACTTGCTGATAACCCTTTCTCCAATCCTTCTTGGAGAAAAGACAAAATCCTAGGAATCCTAACTTTACTCCATGAGTAACCCTTGGATTGACACCAAAAAGATATTTACGCCATATCTTATGATAGATTTTTCTAGTGACAGGCTTTCTAGCCTGTATCAAAGTATTGATAACTGAACCAGAGAATCCTTGCTTCAATAAAATCAAGCGTTCAATCTCCACGCAGTCAGTTGCAGAGAAATTAGATTTGGATGTTGGAAAGGACCTTGAATGAGAAGGTCCTGTCTCAACGGAAGTTTCCATGGTGGCAGAGAGGACATGTCCACTAGATCCGCATACCAAGTCCTGCGTGGCCACGCAGGCGCTATCAGGATCACTGAAGCTCTCTCCTGTTTGATTCGAGCAATCAAGCGTGGGAGGAGAGGAAAAGGCGGAAACACATAAGCTAGGCTGAACCTCGGCCTGAGGATCCCTTGACCGGGATCCATATATTGGAAGCTTGGCATTCTGAGGAGATGCCATCAAAACCAATTCCGGTCTGCCCCATCTGAGAATCAATGAGGCAAATACCTCCGGGTGAAGTTCCCACTTCCCCGATGAAAAGTCTGTCGACTTAGAAAATCTGCTTCCCAGTTCTCTACCCCTGGGATGTAGATCGCTGACAGATGACAAGAGTGGGCCTCTGCCCAACTGATTATCTTGGATACTTCTATCATCGCTAAGGAACTCCTTGTTCCCCCCTGATGATTGACATATGCCACAGTCGTTATGTTGCCCGACTAGAATCTGATGAATTTGGCTGAAGTCAACTGAGGCCACACCTGAAGCGCATTGAATATTGCTCTCAGTTCCAGAATATTGATTGGAAGTAGAGATTCCACCTGAGTCCAAACACCCTGAGCCTTCAGGGAGTTCCAAACTGCACCCCAGCCCAGAAGGCTGGCATCTGTTGTCATTATCACCCACAAGGGTCTGCGGAAACAAGTCCCCTGGGACAGATGATCTGGCAACAACCACCAAAGAAGAGAGTTTCTGGTCTCTTGATCCAGCATTATCTTTGGAGATAAATCCGCATAATCCCCATTCCACTGACCGAGCATGCACAGTTTCATTGGTCTGAGATGAAAGCAAGCAAACGGAACGATGTCCATTGCCACTACCATTAATCCGATTACCTCCATACACTGAGCCACTGATGGCTGAGGAATGGACAGAAGTGCTCAGCAAGTATTCAAAATCTTTGATTTTCTGACCTCCGTCAGAAATACTTTCATTGCTACCGAGTCTATCAGAGTTCCCAGAAAAGGAACCCTTGTCTGTGGAACAAGTGAACTCTTCTCTATGTTCACCTTCCAGCCATGAGTTCTCAGAAAAGACAACACTGTGTCCGTGTGAGATTTTGTCAGATGATATGTTGATGCCTGAATCAGAATATCGTCCAGATAAGGCGCCACTACTATCCCTTGCGGTCTGAGAACCGCCAAAAGAGACCCTAGAACCTTTGTGAAGATTCTGGGTGCTGTGGCCAACCCGAAAGGAAGAGCCACGAACTGATAATGTTTGTCCAAGAAGGCAAACCTTAAAAACTGATGATGATCTTTGTGGATTGGAATATGAAGGTAAGCATCCTTCAAATCCACGGTAGTCATATATTGACCCTCCTGGATCATTGGCAAAATCGTTCGAATTGTCTCCATCTTGAATGATGGAACTCTTAGAAATTTATTTAGACACTTGAGGTCCAAAATGGGTCTAAACGTTCCCCCTTTTTTGGGGACCACAAACAGGTTTGAGTAAAACCCCTGTCCCTGTTCCAATTTTGGAACAGGACCGATTACTCCCATAGTAAAAAGGTCTTTTACACAGCGTAAGAACGCCTCTCTCTTTATCTGGTTTGCAGATAATTTTGAAAGATGAAATCTCCCTCTTGGGAGAAAATCCTTGAATTCCAATTGATAAGTGTGCCCAGGAATCCTGAACATCACCAGCCCAAGCCTGAGCAAAGAAAGAAAGTCTGCCCCCTACTAGATCCAGTCCCGGATCGGGGGCCACCCCTTCATGCTGCTTTGTGGAAGAAGAAGTGGGGGGTCCTCCTTTAAAGTTCTGAAAGGAACGAAAATTATTCTGTTTACCCCTCATTTTAACTGACCTATCCTGAGGTAGAGCATGGCCCTTACCTCCTGTAATATCAGAAATGATCTCCTTCAATTCTGGCCCAAAAAGGGTCTTACCTTTAAAGGGAATAGCTAAAAGCTTATGTTTTGATGACACATCAACAGATCAAGATTTCAGCCACAATGCTCTATGTGCTAAGATAGCAAATCCTGCATTTTTTGCTGCTAATTTAGCAATTTGAAAAGCGGCATCAGTAATAAAAGAATTAGCTAGCTTAAGAGCCTTAATTCTATCTAGAATGTCATCTAATGGAGTCTCAACCTTAAGAGACTCTTCTAGAGCCTCAAACCAAAAAGCTGCTGCAGTAGTTACTGGAACAATGCAAGCCGTAGGTTGTAAAAAAAATCCCTGATTAACAAATAATTTCTTTAGTAGACCCTCTAATTTCTTATCCATACGATCCTTGAAAGCACAACTATCCTCAATGGGTATAGTAGTACACTTAGCTTGGGAAGATATAGCTCCCTCTACCTTAGGGACCTCTTGCCATGAGTCCCGAATGGTATCTGATATAGGAAACATTTTCTTAAAATTAGGAGAGGGAGAAAACGGTATACCTGGTCTATCCCATTCCTTACTAATAATTTCCGAAATTCTTTTAGGAACCGGAAAAACATCAGTGTAAGTAGGAACTTCCAAATATTTATCCATTTTACACAATTTCTCTGGAGGAATCACAATAGGATCACAATCATCCAGAGTCGCTAAAACCTCATTAAGCAACAGGCAGAGGTGTTCAAGCTTAAATTTAAATGACATAGCATCCGAATCTGTCTGAGGCCAAACATTCCCTGAATCAGAAATTTCACCCTCAGACAGTAATTCCCTAATCCCCAACTCAGAGCACTGTGAGGGAACATCGGAAATAGCTAATAAAGCATCAGAGGATTCAGTATTTACATTAATTCCTGACCTACTGTGTTTTCCCAGCAACACTGGTAATTTAGACAATACCTCTGTAAGGGTAGTTGACA
This sequence comes from Bombina bombina, assembly GCF_027579735.1. Taxonomy (NCBI): domain Eukaryota; kingdom Metazoa; phylum Chordata; class Amphibia; order Anura; family Bombinatoridae; genus Bombina; species Bombina bombina. The sequence continues at coordinate 956,408,110 of NC_069502.1, read as the reverse complement.
TAACTGCAGCCATCTCCTGCAGAGTAAAGGAATTAGACGCACTAGAAGTACTAGGCGTCGCTTGTGTGGGCATAAAAGGTTGTGACACTTGGGGAGAATTGGATGGCATATCCTGACTCTCTTCAGACTGAGAATCATCCCTAGGCAAACTTACTTTATTTAAAATATGCTTTTTACATTGTAAATCCCTTTCAGTACAAAAGTTACACAATATTAGAGGTGGTTGCACAATAGCTTCTAAACACATAGAACAATGAGAAGCCTCAATGTCAGACATGTTGAACAGACTAGTAATACCACAAAAGTCATTTAAACACTTATTTATAGCATAAAATAAACATTAGAAAAAACGCGAGGGCCTTTAAGAAAAGAAAAAGTGAAAAAAATTTCCAAAATGCACAAAAAACCTTAAATTATTCCCAAATTTAACTTAATATCATTGGTTAATCCAAAAATTACTGCACCCAGAAGAAAGGGCAGAAATAAGGCTTTTTTAGTACTTATATCAACATGTAGTCAAAAGATAGATAAAAATACACTCTGCATCTCGCCACAGCTCTGCTGTGGTGCCCACCTGCCCCCAGGGTACTTCGAATCAAGTTTCCAACCCTTCAGACCAGCTACACAGTCCAGGAGCCACCGAGTTACTGTTTGCTGCTGCTAAGCCTGAAGAAATTGCGCCAAAATAGGCTCCGCCCCTTAAGGCCAAAAGTTGGAGTAGGCCCAAACAACACCGCATGGAAATACAGTTTTGCACTAAAGTAAAAATACACACACAATATAACCCTCAAGCATAAAACCAATAAGTTTTAAGTGCCAAAAATAAAAAACATAAAACATCATTTTTTTATATTGTCTCCCATGTCACATAATGCCCAAATATCAACTAATGATAAATATAAAATAGGGACTCCAGTAACACCCCTCTTATTAAAATAGGTTTTACTGCTTACCCCATTCCCATACAGGGAAATAATGCCAGCCAGTTCTGATACACCAAGTCTCCTCAGAATAAAAAAGGCTGCACATACCTTAATGCTGCTTGTAGCATGAAACCGGTCTCCACACTGAAGATGTCTCATGGTTACCTTCAGAAGTCTTGTGGGAACCAGCGTGGATCTTAGTTACAAATGCTAAGATCATCAAACCTCAAGGCAGAAATCTTCTTCCATATCCCCCTGAGGAAAATAGTACGCACCGGTACCATTTAAAATAAAAAACTTCTTGATTGAAGAAACTAAAACTAACACCTCACTTTACCATGTCTTCCTAGTATAACACAGGCAAAGAGAATGACTGGGGGTGGAGGGGAAGGGGGGGGGGCTATATATACAGCTCTGCTGTGGTGCTCTTTGCCACTTCCTGTTAGCAGGAGGTTAATTTCCCACAAGTAAGGATGAAATCCGTGGACTCGTCATATCTTTGTAAAAGAAATTAGCATATGAGCCTACCTAGGTTTAACTTTCAACTAAGAATACTAAAAGAACAAATCAAATTTGATGATAACAGTAAATTGTAAAGTTGTTTAAAATTACATGCCCTATCTGAATCATGAAAGTTTTGAAAAAGTTGCACCAATTGCCCCCAAATAAATAGTATAAAACCAAAAACTGCACAAAGAAGTTATAAGGGGTTTATATGAGGGGATGTAGGGTGTTTGAAGAAAAAAAAGCACCTAAAGTTCTTTTAAATGGAGGTCAATAGGAGACTGTGTATATACACATATAAACACATAACTATAAATGCATATAAGTATATACATATATATTTATTTATTGCTGCCTGAACTGCACGATTTGCCCGTTGTACTAGGTGGTTGGCCGTATCTGTTGACATGAAAACAAGGCTGCCATTGAAGCCTAAGGAAGCGCACTCTCGTGAGCACTTGGCTTCCATTTAATGTGAACGCAAGGTTCACATTTCTCTGCACTTAATATACCAGTGTACATTTATGTGCGCTGGTATTACTGAGTGAAGCACAAATATCGTGCTCGAGTAAGCGCAATATTGTGATCCACTTGTAATCTAGCCCATAATATTTTGCAATATCCCCTTTAGCATATTATTATTATTATTTATTTGTATAGCGCCGCAAAATTCCATAGCGCTGCCATATTATATTATTAATCAATTAAAAATATATGTTAAAAGCTGGAGATTTCATATAAATGTACATACATATACACACACATATATATATATATATATATATATATATATATATATATATATATATATATATATATATATATATATATACAATATGTAGATTTATGACTTACAAAATCAATAAGGCATCAACAAGACAATGAAGCCATGACAGTTTATTTAGTAGGAAAAAAGACAAATGCCCCACAGCTTGGAGTTCTAGGCTCCTTTGTAAGAGGGCACACTATAGAAAGCACTTTAATATATATGAAATAATCTGTAAACAATCTATAATACAGGGTTATTCAAATTTGAATGTGGCTAGTATTAGTATTTGTTTAAAGTATCTGATACTTGACACTGATAATGGGGATGATCAAAAAAAAAACAAGGCCTGTGAGAGTACAGGGAGTGCAGAATTATTAGGCAAGTTGTATTTTTGAGGATTAATTTTATTATTGAACAACAACCATGTTCTCAATGAACCCAAAAAACTCATTAATATCAAAGCTGAATAGTTTTGGAAGTAGTTTTTAGTTTGTTTTTAGTTATAGCTATTTTAGGGGGATATCTGTGTGTGCAGGTGAGTATTACTGTGCATAATTATTAGGCAACTTAACAAAAAACAAATATATACCCATTTCAATTATTTATTTTTACCAGTGAAACCAATATAACATCTCAACATTCACAAATATACATTTCTGACATTCAAAAACAAAACAAAAACAAATCAGTGACCAATATAGCCACCTTTCTTTGCAAGGACACTCAAAAGCCTGCCATCCATGGATTCTGTCAGTGTTTGGATCTGTTCACCATCAACATTGCGTGCAGCAGCAACCACAGCCTCCCACTGTGGTTGCTGCTGCACACTGTTCAGAGAGGTGTACTGTTTTCCCTCCTTGTAAATCTCACATTTGATGATGGACCACAGGTTCTCAATGGGATTCAGATCAGGTGAACAAGGAGGCCATGTCATTAGATTTTCTTCTTTTATACCCTTTCTTGCCAGCCACGCTGTGGAGTACTTGGACGCGTGTGATGGAGCATTGTCCTGCATGAAAATCAGGTTTTTCTTGAAGGATGCAGACTTCTTCCTGTACCACTGCTTGAAGAAGGTGTCTTCCAGAAACTGGCAGTAGGACTGGGAGTTGAGCTTGACTTCATCCTCAACCCGAAAAGGCCCCACAAGCTCATCTTTGATGATACCAGCCCAAACCAGTACTCCACCTCCAACTTGCTGGCGTCTGAGTCGGACTGGAGCTCTCTGCCCTTTACCAATCCAGCCACGGGCCCATCCATCTGGCCCATCAAGACTCACTCTCATTTTATCAGTCCATAAAACCTTAGAAAAATCAGTCTTGAGATATTTCTTGGCCCAGTCTTGACGTTTCAGCTTGTGTGTCTTGTTCAGTGGTGGTCGTCTTTCAGCCTTTCTTACCTTGGCCATGTCTCTGAGTGTTGCACACCTTGTGCTTTTGGGCACTCCAGTGATGTTGCAGCTCTGAAATATGGCCAAACTGGTGGCAAGTGGCATCTTGGCAGCTGCACGCTTGACTTTTCTCAGTTCATGGGCAGTTATTTTGCGCCTTGGTTTTTCCACACGCTTCTTGCAACCCTGTTGACTATTTTGAATGAAACGCTTGATTGTTCGATGATCACGCTTCAGAAGCTTTGCAATTTTAAGAGTGCTGCATCCCTCTGCAAGATATCTCACTATTTTTGACTTTTCTGAGCCTGTCAAGTCCTTCTTTTGACCCATTTTGCCAAAGGAAAGGAAGTTGCCTAATAATTATGCACACCTGATATAGGGTGTTGATGTTATTAGACCACACCCCTTCTCATTACAGAGATGCACATCACCTAATATGCTTAATTGGTAGTAGGCTTTCGAGCCTATACAGCTTGGAGTAAGACAACATGCATAAAGAGGATGATGTGGTCAAAATACTCATTTGCCTAATAATTCTGCACTCCCTGTATGATCCAGGTTTCAAACTAAGACACACATGAGTTCTTCCAAGGTACAATACTAAGAAAATGTAAAACTATATTTTTAGTTTATTTATTTTTGCAAATGTATCCAATGTCTATATTTAAGAGACTTCAGAAGTCAACTACTTATTTTATTTATATGTATTTAATTATTAACAATATGAGACGAGGACCTGATCAGGCAATGACACTTATAGCTCCACTGCAAATGGCTCAAAACTGATGAATATTTTAGATTTGCACCTACATTATCAGTGTTCCTATTGCAATGTTAATAGGATGAGATACTTTGTAATGTGTTATGCAAGCCCTGTGTTATGGAACGTGGAAGACTGGAAGGTGTCATATATTTTTCCTACTATTGGATCCCCATGACTAGATGGAGATCTTTTGCTCTATGTGTGAGATAATTGGGTACAAGTTGACTTATGTTGAATCTATTGTATGTTGGCGAGATGGAATTCAGTGATTAGCTAATTGTCTGTTTGGGGCTTTGAATAATGTTTATTATAGCCTTATGTTTTACCTTAGCAGACTGATAATAATCTTCCCCTAACCTTGTTTGATACAGCTTGTGCATTGTTTGCCATATTGATAACATATTTGTTTTGCATAGTGGACTTTCCATTTTTTTTTTGAGAGTTCAACAGAGGAATCAAGTGGTCCAGAGTACACTTATTTATTTATTTTTCTCAAGGGAGTCAGAAACCTATTTGACATATATAATTTCTTCTACTATGCTGGGCAACAGTTGTGCTGACTATGAAGACTACACTTGGTCTGAGACATTTGTAGCACTAATCCAAGTAAATTATTAGGACATGGATTGGTTCATCTTTGGATCCCATCTTTTACTTTAGAGTTTATTAAGCCTGTCCATTTATTAGTTTTAATTACTATGCCATATTTGTCTATCTGACTGATTCAGCTTTAGTTTTAGAATATCATATGCATTTACAGTATGAGCATTCAGAGGTTTCGGATACATCTAAATGTGGTAGAAGGCGGCCTCGCATGGTGTTTAGCTCTTTTCAAAGCTGGATTTCTTCTTGTGAAAATGCATCACACTAAGATCTGTGCAAATCCAGATCTTAGTGTGTTGCACTTTCACAAGAAAATTTAAAATGCTTAAATCAAATTTGCATATCTTCCTATATACATTGTGATTTGGAAATCAACATTTTTTTTTTGTTACAAAAAAAATATACAGCATAAATAAGATATTTTAACAGCATAAATACAATATATTGGAATTGCATAGTGCCTATTTCACACAGTGGGGCCGAATTATCAAATGGCGGGCGGACATGATTCGCTGTAGAGAATCATGTACGCCCCACATCGCTAAATGCCAACAGCATACTCTTTTGGCATTTAACATTGCACAAGCATTTCTGGTGAAAGGCTTGTGCAATGCCGCCCCCGGCACATTTGTGGCCAAACGGCCGCTAGCAGGTGTGTCAATCATTCTGATCGTATCTGATCAGGATGATTGCAGTCCGCCACCTTAAAGGCGGCTGCTCCTTAACTTCTGTTTCCTGCCAACCGGAAGATTCACACGGAATAAGCATCATCTGCTGCTTGATAAATGTACTATGTACTTTCATAATATAATGCAATTGAATCTTATCTTCTTAGGAATAAAGAAAAAGCCATGTACACTAATCCTATTTTGGTAACATATGATCAGACATTGTGCTGAATTCCAATCTTTCGATCAGTGTTTTTTTAGCTTTCAATCTGAGTTTTTCAAGTGATCACAATCCAAGCGATAGCAATATTTCCGTATTGGGAAAAGTTTAGATCAGATTGGAGCAGGTAATGGAAAATCACGTAGTCCTTCCTACCACAGGTTTTGCACTTTATTTTGGCAACCAAAGGAACAATTCAAATTCAACACACAAAGGTTGCAAAACTGGACTTTTTTTACATGTTTATGTAGATGATTTGGAATAAATCTGTTATTGTGTGCATGGTACAATATGATCTGAAAAAGCCACAGATGCCATTTTGTATGTTTGTATCAATATATGGTCTAGATTCATTAAACCTTTAACCTGTGGGTGGGGCAGACATTTACACACACACACACACACACACAAATATATATATATATATATATATATATATATATATATACTGTATATATATATATCTCCAACAAACAAGAGTAAGTCCAGCACCTTCATTTTTACACTTCCAAGTGCAAAGACAAGTATTTTCAAAGTAACAGAGTTCACGTACGCTAGAGAGGCCTGCCAACCTAAATATAGATCCACAAAACTTCAAAGATTGCAACAGCACTGTTTCAGTAAAAAATCCTTATTTTATTGAAGCAACATAGGGAAAAAACAGCAACGTTTCGAGTCCTGTGGGCCCTTAGTCATGCTACAGACAATAGCAATCCACCTCCTTTTATATCACCTGTATGTAAATTACCTTTAATTGCTTTTAATTAACACTTTGGGTATTCGTACCTGAATTTGGAGTAACAATACTCCCTACCGGTCAGGTTTTATAAAGGCTGATAAATTCTTCTTTTTTCCTTTTACTATCATGATCTGCCTAACGTCTATTGGAGGATGGATAGCAATTAGATTACAATTACATATAATATAATACAATCATAAAACCAATTTTTAAAAACAAATGAAGATCGTAATCTTTTTTTAAACCTATCGGATATAGTGTTTTAAGGTGTTGTATCCACCATACTTCCCTTTTTCTTGAGGAGTAATTCTCTATTACCTCCTATTCTCTGTTTGGGAATGTGGTCTATCACCTGAAATCTTAGTTGGCTAACTGTATGACCTGCTAATAAAAAATGTGTTGAGACTGCAAGGGACATATCCTTGCATCTAACAGAAGATTTATGGGCACTTTTTTCTGTCTTTAATAGGGTTAATTGTTTCTCCTACATAGCCCCTAGGGCTTTTCTCCTACATTCCCATAAATCTTCTATTAGATGCAAGGATATGTCCCTTCCAGTCTCAACACATTTTTTTATTAGCAGGTCATACAGTTAGCCAACTAAGATTTCAGGTGATAGACCACATTCCCAAACAGAGAATAGGAGGTAATAGAGAATAACTCCTCAAGAAAAAGGAAGTATGGTGGATACAACACCTTAAAATACTATATCCGATAGGTTTAAAAAAAGATTACGATCTTCATTTGTTTTTATAAAATGGTTTTATGATTGTATTATATTATATGTAATTGTAATCTAATTGTTATCCATCCTCCAATAGATGATAGGAAGATCATGATAGTAAAAGGAAAAAAGAAGAATTTAACAGCCTTTCTAAAACCTGACCGGTAGGGGGTATTGTTACTCCAAATTCTGGTATGAATACCCAAAGGGTTAATTAAAAGTAATTAAAGGTAATTTACATACAGGTGAAATAAAATGAGGTGGATTCCTATGTAGCATGACTAAGGGTCCACGTGACTCGAAAGGTTGCTGTTTTATCCCTATGTTGTTTCAATAAAATAAGGATTTTTTACTGAAACAGTGCTGTCGTAATCTTTGAAGTTTTGTGGATATATATATATACACATATATATATATATATACATATATATATATATATTTAATACAGATAGCTGATATCTCGTACAGCTAACAAAAGTAGCAGGAAAATCTAGAAAATGGGAATCCCAAACACATCGAAAAATGGAGTCTAGCAATTGTTTTTAATATCTTGGTTATTATTTCATACTCACATTTTCACATGACAAATTGCATTTTCATGATTAGGATTTGAGTATTTGCCATTCAGGAGTCGATTTATGAAGCAGCGGATGCTGCTTCCGATCCACTCCACTTCAGGTCTTCCTGAAGCAGAAGTAAGGAAGCAGCGGTCATAAGACCGCTGCTCCTTAAAGGGATGGTATATACCAATTTTCATATAACTGCATGTAATAGACACTACTATAAATAATAATATGCACAGATACCGATATAAAAATCAAGTATAAAACCGTTTAAAAACTTACTTAGAAGCTTCCAGTTTAGCTCTGTTTAAAAGGTTACTGGAACACCCACTGCAAGTGGGAAATAGCAGACACTCTCCCCTCCCCCTTCCTTTGCATATTAAAAGTCCCTTTGCACAAACAGATGCAAGCTAAACTTTGGGGCTTGGTTAGGAGTCTGAAAATCGAAGCAATTTTATGTAAAAATAAGCAAAACTATCCATTTAAAAAAAAAAAAAAAACTGAATGGGCTATATAAATGAATAATCTACAAAACATTTATGCAAAGAAAAATCTAGTATATAATGTTCCTTTAACTTGTCCGGCCATACGATCGGTTTGATTGACACCCCCTGCTAGCGGCCGATTGGCCGCAAATGTGCAGGGGGCGGCATTGCACAAGCATTTCCCTAGAAATGCTTGTGCAGTGATAAATGCCGACAGCATATGATGTCGGCATTTATCAATGTGCGGCGCACATTGTTAAATCGGCCCCCATGTCATGTCTTGCTTATTTAATATCCAACAATAGTTTTATAATTGTAGAGAAATCCTGTTCTGTACAGTGAGTTCTGCAACTTTAGACTATCTTTAAAAAACAGAATTTATGTTTACCTGATAAATTACTTTCTCCAACGGTGTGTCCGGTCCACGGCGTCATCCTTACTTGTGGGATATTCTCCTCCCCAACAGGAAATGGCAAAGAGCCCAGCAAAGCTGGTCACATGATCCCTCCTAGGCTCCGCCTTCCCCAGTCATTCGACCGACGTAAAGGAGGAATATTTGCATAGGAGAAATCATATGATACCGTGGTGACTGTAGTTAAAGAAAATAAATTATCAGACCTGATTAAAAAACCAGGGCGGGCCATGGACCGGACACACCGTTGGAGAAAGTAATTTATCAGGTAAACATAAATTCTGTTTTCTCCAACATAGGTGTGTCCGGTCCACGGCGTCATCCTTACTTGTGGGAACCAATACCAAAGCTTTAGGACACGGATGAAGGGAGGGAGCAAATCAGGTCACCTAGATGGAAGGCACCACGGCTTGCAAAACCTTTCTCCCAAAAATAGCCTCAGAAGAAGCAAAAGTATCAAATTTGTAAAATTTAGTAAAAGTGTGCAGTGAAGACCAAGTCGCTGCCTTACATATCTGATCAACAGAAGCCTCGTTCTTGAAGGCCCATGTGGAAGCCACAGCCCTAGTGGAATGAGCTGTGATTCTTTCAGGAGGCTGCCGTCCGGCAGTCTCGTAAGCCAATCTGATGATGCTTTTAAGCCAAAAGGAGAGAGAGGTAGAAGTTGCTTTTTGACCTCTCCTTTTACCAGAATAAACAACAAACAAGGAAGATGTTTGTCTAAAATCCTTTGTAGCATCTAAATAGAATTTTAAAGCACGAACTACATCCAAATTGTGCAACAAACGTTCCTTCTTTGAAACTGGATTCGGACACAAAGAAGGCACGACTATCTCCTGGTTAATGTTTTTGTTAGAAACAACTTTCGGAAGAAAACCAGGTTTAGTACGCAAAACCACCTTATCTGCATGGAACACCAGATAAGGAGGAGAACACTGCAGAGCAGATAATTCTGAAACTCTTCTAGCAGAAGAAATTGCAACCAAAAACAAAACTTTCCAAGATAATAACTTAATATCAACGGAATGTAAGGGTTCAAACGGAACCCCCTGAAGAACTGAAAGAACTAAATTGAGACTCCAAGGAGGAGTCAAAGGTTTGTAAACAGGCTTGATTCTAACCAGAGCCTGAACAAAGGCTTGAACATCTGGCACAGCTGCCAGCTTTTTGTGAAGTAACACAGATAAGGCAGAAATCTGTCCCTTCAAAGAACTTGCAGATAATCCTTTCTCCAAACCTTCTTGAAGAAAGGATAGAATCTTAGGAATTTTTATCTTGTCCCAAGGGAATCCTTTAGATTCACACCAACAGATATATTTTTTCCATATTTTGTGGTAGATTTTTCTAGTTACAGGCTTTCTGGCCTGAACAAGAGTATCAATGACAGAATCTGAGAACCCTCGCTTTGATAAGATCAAGCGTTCAATCTCCAGGCAGTCAGTTGGAGTGAGACCAGATTCGGATGTTCGAACGGACCTTGAACAAGAAGGTCCCGTCTCAAAGGTAGCTTCCATGGTGGAGCCGATGACATATTCACCAGGTCTGCATACCAAGTCCTGCGTGGCCACGCAGGAGCTATCAAGATCACCGATGCCCTCTCCTGATTGATCCTGGCTACCAGCCTGGGAATGAGAGGAAACGGCGGGAATACATAAGCTAGTTTGAAGGTCCAAGGTGCTACTAGTGCATCTACTAGAGTCGCCTTGGGATCCCTGGATCTGGACCCGTAGCAAGGAACCTTGAAGTTCTGACGAGAGGCCATCAGATCCATGTCTGGAATGCCCCACAACTGAGTAATTTGGGCAAAGATTTCCGGATGGAGTTCCCACTCCCCCGGATGAAATGTCTGACGACTCAGAAAATCCGCTTCCCAATTTTCCACTCCTGGGATGTGGATTGCAGACAAGTGGCAGGAGTGAGTCTCCGCCCATTGAATGATTTTGGTCACTTCTTCCATCGCCAGGGAACTCCTTGTTCCCCCCTGATGGTTGATGTACGCAACAGTCGTCATGTTGTCTGATTGAAACCGTATGAATTTGGCCTTTGCTAGCTGAGGCCAAGCCTTGAGAGCATTGAATATCGCTCTCAGTTCCAGAATATTTATCGGGAGAAGAGATTCTTCCCGAGACCAAAGACCCTGAGCTTTCAGGGGTCCCCAGACCGCGCCCCAGCCCACCAGACTGGCGTCGGTCGTGACAATGACCCACTCTGGTCTGCGGAAGCTCATCCCCTGTGACAGGTTGTCCAGGGACAGCCACCAACGGAGTGAATCTCTGGTCCTCTGATCTACTTGTATCGTCGGAGACAAGTCTGTATAATCCCCATTCCACTGACTGAGCATGCACAGTTGTAATGGTCTTAGATGAATTCGCGCAAAAGGAACTATGTCCATTGCCACTACCATCAAACCTATTACTTCCATGCACTGCGCTATGGAAGGAAGAGGAACAGAATGAAGTACTTGACAAGAGTTTAGAAGTTTTGATTTTCTGGCCTCTGTCAGAAAAATCCTCATTTCTAAGGAGTCTATTATTGTTCCCAAGAAGGGAACCCTTGTTGACGGAGATAGAGAACTTTTTTCTACGTTCACTTTCCACCCGTGAGATCTGAGAAAGGCCAGGACAATGTCCATGTGAGCCTTTGCTTGTGGAAGGGACGACGCTTGAATCAGAATGTCGTCCAAGTAAGGTACTACTGCAATGTCCCTTGGTCTTAGCACCGCTATAAGGGACCCTAGTACCTTTGTGAAAATTCTTGGAGCAGTGGCTAATCCGAACGGAAGTGCCACAAACTGGTAATGCTTGTCCAGGAATGCGAACCTTAGGAACCGATGATGTTCCTTGTGGATAGGAATATGTAGATACGCATCCTTTAAATCCACCGTGGTCATAAATTGACCTTCCTGGATGGAAGGAAGAATTGTTCGAATGGTTTCCATTTTGAACGATGGAACCTTGAGAAACTTGTTTAGGATCTTGAGATCTAAGATTGGTCTGAATGTTCCCTCTTTTTTGGGAACTACGAACAGATTGGAGTAGAACCCCATCCCTTGTTCTCCTAATGGAACAGGATGAATCACTCCCATTTTTAACAGGTCTTCTACACAATGTAAGAATGCCTGTTTTTTTATGTGGTCTGAAGACAATTGAGACCTGTGGAACCTCCCCCTTGGGGAAAGCCCCTTGAATTCCAGAAGATAACCTTGGGAGACTATTTCTAGCGCCCAAGGATCCAGAACATCTCTTGCCCAAGCCTGAGCGAAGAGAGAGAGTCTGCCCCCCACCAGATCCGGTCCCGGATCGGGGGCCAACATCTCATGCTGTCTTGGTAGCAGTGGCAGGTTTCTTGGCCTGCTTTCCTTTGTTCCAGCCTTGCATTGGCCTCCAGGCTGGCTTGGCTTGAGAAGTATTACCCTCTTGCTTAGAGGACGTAGCACTTGGGGCTGGTCCGTTTCTGCGAAAGGGACGAAAATTAGGTTTATTTTTGGCCTTGAAAGACCTATCCTGAGGAAGGGCGTGGCCCTTGCCCCCAGTGATATCAGAAATAATCTCTTTCAAGTCAGGGCCAAACAGCGTTTTCCCCTTGAAAGGAATGTTAAGCAATTTGTTCTTGGAAGACGCATCCGCTGACCAAGATTTTAGCCAAAGCGCTCTGCGCGCCACAATAGCAAACCCAGAATTTTTCGCCGCTAATCTAGCCAATTGCAAAGTGGCGCCTAGGGTGAAAGAGTTAGCCAATTTGAGAGCATGAATTCTGTCCAAAATCTCCTCATAAGAAGAATCTTTATTGAGCGCCTTTTCTAGTTCATCGAACCAGAAACACGCTGCTGTAGTGACAGGAACAATGCATGAAATTGGTTGTAGAAGGTAACCTTGCTGAACAAACATCTTTTTAAGCAAACCCTCTAATTTTTTATCTATAGGATCTTTGAAAGCACAACTATCTTCTATGGGTATAGTGGTGCGTTTGTTTAGAGTAGAAACCGCCCCCTCGACCTTGGGGACTGTCTGCCATAAGTCCTTTCTGGGGTCGACCATAGGAAACAATTTCTTAAATATAGGGGGAGGGACGAAAGGTATGCCGGGCCTTTCCCATTCTTTATTTACAATGTCCGCCACCCGCTTGGGTATAGGAAAAGCTTCGGGGGGCCCCGGGACCTCTAGGAACTTGTCCATTTTACATAATTTCTCTGGAATGACCAAATTCTCACAATCATCCAGAGTAGATAACACCTCCTTAAGCAGGGCGCAGAGATGTTCCAATTTAAATTTAAATGTAATCACATCAGGTTCAGCTTGTTGAGAAATTTTCCCTGAATCTGAAATTTCTCCCTCAGACAAAACCTCCCTGGCCCCCTCAGACTGGTGTAGGGGCACTTCAGAACCAATATCATCAGCGTCCTCATGCTCTTCAGTATTTTCTAAAACAGAGCAGTCGCGCTTTCGCTGATAAGTGGGCATTTTGGCTAAAATGTTTTTGATAGAATTATCCATTACAGCCGTTAATTGTTGCATAGTAAGGAGTATTGGCGCACTAGATGTACTAGGGGCCTCCTGTGTGGGCAAGACTGGTGTAGACGAAGGAGGGGATGATGCAGTACCATGCTTACTCCCCTCACTTGAGGAATCATCTTGGGCATCATTTTCTCTAAATTTTGTGTCACATAAATCACATCTATTTAAATGAGAAGGAACCTTGGCTTCCCCACATACAGAACACAGTCTATCTGGTAGTTCAGACATGTTAAACAGGCATAAACTTGATAACAAAGTACAAAAAACGTTTTAAAATAAAACCGTTACTGTCACTTTAAATTTTAAACTGAACACACTTTATTACTGCAAATGTGAAAAAGTATGAAGGAATTGTTCAAAATTCACCAAAATTTCACCACAGTGTCTTAAAGCCTTAAAAGTATTGCACACCAAATTTGAAAGCTTTAACTCTTAAAATAACGGAACCGGAGCCGTTTTTATATTTAACCCCTTTACAGTCCCTGGTATCTGCTTTGCTGAGACCCAACCAAGCCCAAAGGGGAATACGATACCAAATGACGCCTTCAGAAAGTCTTTTCTGTGTATCAGAGCTCCTCACACATGCATCTGCATGTCATGCTTCCTAAAAACAAGTGCGCAATAGAGGCGCGAAAATGAGGCTCTGCCTATGATTAGGGAAAGCCCCCAGAGGATAAGGTGTCCAATATAGTGCCTGCCGGTTATTTTACATAATTCCCAAGAATAAAATAATTCCTCAGAGCTATGAAGTATAAAATATGTTTATATATCAATCGTTTTAGCCCAGAAAATGTCTACAGTCTTAAAAGCCCTTGTGAAGCCCTTTTTTTCTAATGTAATAAAAATGGCTTACCGGATCCCATAGGGAAAATGACAGCTTCCAGCATTACATCGTCTTGTTAGAAATGTGTCATACCTCAAGCAGCAAAAGTCTGCTCACTGTTTCCCCCAACTGAAGTTAATTCCTCTCAACAGTCCTGTGTGGAAACAGCCATCGAATTTAGTAACGGTTGCTAAAATCATTTTCCTCTTACAAACAGAAATCTTCATCACCTTTCTGTTTCAGAGTAAATAGTACATACCAGCACTATTTTAAAATAACAAACTCTTGATTGAATAATAAAAACTACAGTTAAACACCAAAAAACTCTAAGCCATCTCCGTGGAGATGTTGCCTGTACAACGGCAAAGAGAATGACTGGGGAAGGCGGAGCCTAGGAGGGATCATGTGACCAGCTTTGCTGGGCTCTTTGCCATTTCCTGTTGGGGAGGAGAATATCCCACAAGTAAGGATGACGCCGTGGACCGGACACACCTATGTTGGAGAAACCTTGTCCCCTAGCGGTTTCACAAGTTACACTGTTAAAGTCCAATTTTAGAAGTTTAGAAGTTGTGACAAATGTATTCTTATGGAAAGAATTATCCTGTACTGTTCTTCTTAATTATAACTAAAAATCTCAAAATGGAAAATAAGATTTCCTTTATAAATTTTAATAAAATACTTTAAAACATATTTAAAAGTTTAAAACAGATCATACAACAGAAATGCCCAGTATACCCATTATGTTTATATGCAAAACATAAACATGGACTCCTTTAATCCCTTCGATACAATTGATATTTAACTGATCAGCGTCCATTAATAGCAGTTTTGAGGGCCGTTGTGGGAAAATGGAGATCTTGGGGCCGATATATCATTGTCTGTCCGACATGATACGCTGTAGCGTATCATGTCCGACAGACATCGCTGAATGTCGACAGCATACGCTGTGGGTATTTAACATTGCACAAGCTGTTCTGGTGAACTGCTTGTGCAATGCCGCCCCCTGCAGATTTGCGGCCAATCAGCCGCTGGCAGGGGGTGTCAATCAACCTGATCATATAGGATCGGGCGAATTGCAGACCGCAGCCTCAGAGGCAGCCAACCAGTTATGGAGCAGTGGTCTTAAGAGCGCTGCTTCATAACTGCTGTTTCCAGAGAGCCTGAAGGCTTGCGCAGAAACAGGGGCATCAGGAGCCATTGGGCCCTTGATAAATCGCCCCTTTTGTGTTAGTTAAGGTGCACAACATTGAGTAATGACATTGAGGCCCATTTATCAAGCTCCGAACGGAGCTTGAAGGTCCGTGTTTCTGGCGAGTCTTCAGACTCGCCAGAAACGCAACTTATGAAGCAGCAATCTAAAGACCGCTGCTCCATAACCCTGTCCGCCTGCTCTGATGAGGCGGACAGAGATCGCCACAATTCAACCCGATCGAGCTCACAAGAGCTGCTGGTGCAATGCTGAATATGGAGAGCGTATTGCTCTCCGCATTCAGCGCGGTCTGTCGGACCTGATCCGCACTGTCGGATCAGGTCCGACAGACATTTGATAAATAGGCCTCATAGTCTTCACCTTTGTTATGGAGACAGAAGAAGTCAATAAGGAGGATGGAAAGGGTAATAATCTTTAAACGGGATCCTCAAACAGGTCTTTTTTGGTGTAGACTCTTTAAAGGGACATTAAACACCTCAATACATTAAAATAAATTGTTTAATTACATGTAGTAAAACAGCTTTGTAACATACGTTTATGATGTATTTTGTTCTCCTTACCTGTAATTAATTCTGAATGTTGTGGGATTTCCCTTCCATGTTAAACACTACACAGTTATATTTCACACAGTCATTGTTTGCACACTCTATCAAGCTATTTATAACCGTTAATAATTGGTCTCAGAAGAAAAGTTAACCCAAATTGCAATCTGGCAGCACTAACTGTTTTATGGACATTAACTTTACCCTTATTTTTTCAATATTTAAACACCTAATATAATTTTAAAAATAATATACAAATTATTCTCAGGCTAATCATTGCTCTGAATACATCATTCAAGCAATGATTTATTTAGGGCCAGATTACAAGTGGAGCTGGCCCATTTTTGGTTCAGCACCCTGGATAGCGCTTGCTGATTGGTGGCTACATTTAGACATCAACCAGCAAGTGGTACCCAGATGTTCAACCAAAAATGGGCCAGCTCCTTAGCTTTCATTCCTGCTTTTCAACTAAAGATACCAAGAGAATTTGATAATAGGAGTAAATTAGAAAGTTGCTTAAAATGTCATGCTCTATCTGAATCTGAATGGTTTAGTATCCCTTTAGCAGTAACCGAGGGAAGGCTGAGGTGCTATACTATTTCTTTTTTCTGTATACACAAGAGAGGAACCAATGGGAGATACATTAATACAAACTAGTACATACAAGCCCATACCAATAACTGGATAACCTATAGAAAATATCAGGGGAAAATGGCAAATATCAAGCTAAATAAAACTTCAGGTCCAGGTGAAATACACCCAAGGGTTTTAAGGGAATTAGCACTGTCATAGCCAAACCTCTACTCTTAATTTTTCAAAACTCATTTTTCATAGGCATTAGGCTGATGTGGTGGCACTTTTTTAAAAAGAGGAGCAGGGCCAACCCAAGAAACTATTGGTCAGTAAGTCTGACATTGGTAGTGTATTCAAGAAAGAGTGTATTCAAGAAAACAAGATTGTGAGTTCAAATTAGCATGGTTTTATGAGAAATAGATCATGTCAAACTAATGTAATTAATTTCTAAGAGGAAGTAAGAAGGAATATAGATAAAGGTGAATAAAAGATTATTGAAAATAATTAAGGGAATAGCTAATAATGTTATTTTATGGATAAATAACTAGGTAGAAGACAGGGAGCAACGAGTTGTAGTAAATGGATCATACTCAGATTGGACAAAAGTAATTAGTTTGGTCCTCTGATGATCTGTACTGGGCTATGACTTGGAGAAAAGATTAAATAGCAACAACTCTGTTTTGCAGATGAAACAAAGTTGTGTAAGGTCAGAACAGTATGTAATTGCTCTGTAAAGGGATGGGTTTGTAAACGGCAAATCAGAATTAATACTGGTAAAGGCAAGATTCTGCATTTTAGAAGAAAAAATATACAGATTAACTATTAATTAAATAGGACAAGATGAGGAAAATTATTTAGGAAAACGTATAGATACCAAACTAAAAATGAGTGTGCAATACTAGGCAGCGACATATAAGGCATATAAGATGTTAACGTGTATTAAAATAGGTATGGGTGCAAGGGAATTTGCACAGGTCAGTAGAAATCAAGTTACATACCTTTGCAGTGAGGTTCATCTCCAGTCCAACTTCCATTCTCTTGGCACAGTCGGCTGCTGGGACCAACAAGCTGGTACCCATGGTCACAAGTGTAATGTACCTCATGGTCCACCAGGTATTTTGAACCAAACTTTTTTCCGTTATCTGGAGCCTCCAGGGACGGACAGACAACTAGAAAACAATATATTACACAATAAACTGTCCATGTAATACTTCATATAAAGTAACACAAAGGAAGGCAAACATATATAAAACTTAGCAGCCAGCTAAAATTATTATTTATTTATTTTTATAAGAAAAGCTTTATTTAGATAAGTGTATGTATACGGAACAGTAATAATAAATTAACATTAATTAACAATGTTGTATCTGTTGGGGAACAAGTCCAAACTGTTCTGGTTGTTTAACATTAATTAACAATGTTGTATCCATTGGGGAACAAGTCCAAACTGTTCTGGTTGTCCATAACTATGGGCAGTACAGAGAAGATGGTACATATGTTCAAGTAAACTTCATAAAAGTCACATAGTCAGGAATCATCTTCTGTATTCAAGAGATATCAGAAGAGTGTTCTGTAGTCCATTTTTGGGGTTGTCTAATGAAGCTTGTAATTTTCATCATTTTTTTTTTTTTTATAACGTAAACTTTTAAAACAATAATGAAAAAGCGGATAAGAGGGTAGGTTGTGGGAGAAGGGGGGAAGGTACATGAGAAGTAGATACCAGTTATTTGTATGTAGGTTCTGTGGCTCTGGTAAGGTAGAGCTCTAGTTTAGTTCATGTAGCATTGCTTGAGTGTAAAGGAAACCTGGTAGCTAAAGTGTGCACCATCTATCCAATTTTAAGTCCTAGGAAGATGAGATTGTGTGGGATGTGATGTTGGGATTTTGGTAATTTGCGTTGGCTGTACAAGTATTCCTCCTAATATAATTTAACCGAAGAATAGAAGTCTAAGCGATTTGTCTGTTGGTAGTGAAATTTTTTGAGTGTTAACAACCAGGTTATATGTTGTTTCCAACTTTGTAATGGGTGTCAAAGTTTGTTTCCACAACCTGTGGATCAGTTGTCTAGCTCCACTGACCAGGATATACATTTAGGTTTGTTTATACCTGCAGTGAATTTTTGGGGGCTTATTGAGCAAAAATATCAAGGGATCAAAGGGAATCTTTTGTGATAGAACGCATTCGATCTCACAGTGGACCTCTCGCCAGAATGGAATCAGGTTGGGGCATTCCCACCAGATATGAGCTAATGTACCCTTATGTCCACAGTCCCTCCAGCAGTTGGGGTCTGCGTGCTGGTATATATTAGCCAACCTGTAGTTACCACCTGCACAGGTTTTTCATGTTTGTCTCTGTGATGCTCATGGATGAGGGTGATTTTACCATTTGCTTAAAAATATTGGACCATTCTTTAGGTGAGATTGAGAGATTTAATTTGTGCCCATGCTTTTGTGTATGTTGGAAGTTTTGCTGAATGTATGTCTAGCAGTATTTTGTAGATCTTAGATAGGTTCCCTTTCATGGGTTTGTGTGATGCACAAAGCATTTCAAATGGCTTTAAAGGTCTTATTAGGTTGTGCTTGTTTTTAATTTTGGTGAATAAAATGAGAGAGTTGGAGGTATTCAAACCAACCGTTAAAGTAGGATATATATTTATCCAATAGCATTGATTTTGTTAGGAGTTTGCCATTATCTAAAACTGTATAGCATGGGAGAGATGTGTGGATGTTAGGTAGGCCCTGGGTGCAGTTGTGTTGTTGTAGAGGAAATTAAGGGTTTTGAAGGAGCAGCGTTAAGGGTGCCGGTATCAAGGATATACCTCCCTGTTTTAAGGTTAGACTATCCCATGTGGATAAAGTATCTTGGATTAAAACCGGGGTGGGTATTGGTAGCTGCTGATATTGTTTGGTGAGCCAGCAAGAACCCCTAAGGCTGATAGGCTTGATTAAGTCCTGTTCTAGTACTACCCATTCCTTATTATCTGCATGTTTGCACCAGTCAATTATTCTGATGATTTGTGAGGCTTGTTTATAATATATTAAATTTGGTACTCCTAGGCCTCCGTTGTATCTTTTTCTATACATGGTGTTTTTTTAAATTCTGGGTGTTTTGCTTCCCCATATAAATGAGTTAGCTGTCTTTTGAATCATAGTCATAAAGGGGGTCGGTAGGTTAATGGGTATAGTCTGAAAGAGGTATAGAAAGCGAGGGAGGATACTCATTTTTATACGCACGAATTCTGACAAGCCAGGATAAGTGTTTGTGTTGCCAGTTCAGCTAAAATTATTTTTAACAAGACAGAAGACACCATAAATAAGATGAAAAATCTAGACATACAAAATATGTTTTAAATTAAATTTTTAACTAAAATGCCAGACAAAAACATGTGGCACTAGATTACAAGTAAAGCACAAAAATATAAATACTTTTGTACGTTAACTCTGCTGGAGCGCAATCAACTTCTATGTTTACTCTTGTATTACAAGTTCACTTGAGTATCACTTGAGCAATAGTCTAGAGTGCACGGATAGCTTGGGTTAAAACTAAAGTTTACAATGGTGTTTTGGATTGCAATTGAGTGTGACACTTAATCCCCCACTTGTATCCATTAAACGTTTTGGCCATGTTAAGATGCTTAAGTTAAAATATTTAAACATCAATTTGTATTAAGAGATTTGTGTTATTGTTTATGCAAGGTCAATAAAAGGATAAGGCACTGCGTAGAATGTTGTAAAGTGACGTTCTAAATTCTGCACACTGCATTCCAGCCTTTCTGTGGCAGTAGAAAAATACATATGGAAACAAAATAAGTTACAAATATTAAAGTGAGATACTTATACTGCCAGATCTCCAGCTAGGGGTCTAAACTATTTAGAGTCCTGCTTTGGCAAATTAAATGGATAGTTTACTCAAAAATGTTCTCCCCTTTAATTTGTTCCAAATGATCCACTTTACCTGCTGGAGTGTATTAAATGGTTTTCAAGTATTTACTTTACCCTCATTTGAAATAGTTGACTTAGCCTGTGGAATTCCCACCTATTCTGAAAGTTTCTGGTCTTAGGTCCAAGCTAAACACAGTCAGCAGAAGAAATTACACTCCCAGTGGGGTATAGAAGAGATAACATAATAACAATTTCAATTGTTCTCTCGAAGTACTGGTCTTTGGTTTACGGACAGATATAAGGTAAAGAAGCATGTATATGTACAGAATGTGATATAGTAATGAGATCCAATTATATCTACAAGCTCAACCTATTTTATAAGGTTGTGGCTTAAAAATGCAAAATCAGCTATTTCATTAAAAAAATAAACCTTTAAAAGCTAATTCTCATACATTTTATACTCTGCGGTTGGTAAAAAAAAAGTAATTGGAAATACATGAAGGGAAAAAATTTTTTTACAGTACACTGTCCCTTTAAGTCCATTCTATCTGTGGCACCTGGTTAAACACAGAGTCTTGTATTTAGGATTTAGTTTCCAGGTAGCTCCTATTGCTCTCTAGTAAAGGGTTATTGTGTTGCTCTAAGAGCTAGCTTTTTATAGCACCTGTAAGAGAAGACATTCCAGTGATTGTTTAATTATAGGAAGGAGAGCTGAGTTTAACTTCCTGGAGTATTTTGTATCCCTATTCCAGTAAATGTCTGCCCCTGTTCTGAAACTTCCTGGCATACACCAGATAAGAACACCTGTTCAACACACCAATGGAGGGAGAGAATAACTCTCTTCTTCCTTGTGTCCAAAAAAGATGCTGTTTTTTAGGAAACAATGAAAAAAGTCACCAAAATTGCAGAAGCTAAATTCAAATAAAACAAAATACATCCTTGAATTAATTTCCCCAACTTCAGAATATATATATACACTAGTCGATAAGCCTGCCCATAGGGCAGTCTAATTATTTTTTAAACTACAGATCTAGAAACAACCTATTTTGTAACTCTTCTTGTTTATAAATATTTAAGCTACAGGTGTAATGGTCTACTGTCTTAAACATAATTAAACTAATAACTCCTAAACCGCAAAACCCCCACATCGCAATAAACCTATTTACCCTATTAACCTCTAAACCGCAAAACTCCCACATCGCAATAAACCTAATTAACTTATTAACCCCTTAAACCGCCAAAACCCACAACGCAAATAACTATTTAAATAACTAAGCCCCCTAACCTAACACAAATTACCTAAACTATTAAACTATAAAGTTACAAAAAAAAAAAAAAATAAGTTTACAAAAAAAAAGGCTAACATTACAGAAAATAAAAAAATGAAATTACCAAATTTAAAAAAATTAAACCTAATACCTATGAAAATAAAAAAGACCCCCCAAAATAAAAACACCCCCAACTCTAAGAGTAAACTACCAGTAGCCCTTAAAAGGGCTTTTTGCTGGGCATTGCCCCAAGATAATCAGCTCTTTTACAAAAAATACACAAAGTCCTCCCTAACAGTAAAACCTCCCTTACCCACCAAACTCTAACACTAAAAAACCTAAATTACCCATTGCCCTGAAAAGGGCATTTGTTTGGGCATTGCCCTTAAAAGGGCATTTAGCTCTTTTACTGCCCATCCCTAATCTAAATAAAACAACCTCCCCCAAAAAAAAAAAACATAAAAAACCTAAATCTAACCCCCAGGTTGCTACTCACCGTTCCTGAAGTCCGGCAGAGAAGGTCCTGTTGTATTTTTTGTAAAAGAGCTGATTATCTTTGGGCAGTGTCCTGCAAAAAACCCTTTTAAGGGCTACTGGTAGTTTATTCTTAGAGTAGGGGATGTTTTTATTTTGGGGGGGGGCTTTTTATTTTCAAAGGCCTAGATTTGGAGTTTTGTCGGTAACGACCCGTGTAGCTAACGCTGGCTTTTTTCTGGCCGCACCATAAAAATAACTCTGGTATTGAGAGTCCACAAAAAGGCTGCGTTAGGCTCCAAAAAAGGAGCGTAGAGCATTTTTAACGCAGCTTCAACTCTCGATACCAGAGTTGCTTACGCAAGCGGCCAGCCTCAAAAACGTGCTCGTGCACGATTCCCCCATAGGAAACAATGGGGCTGTTTGAGCTGAAAAAAAACCTAACACCTGCAAAAAAGCCGCTTTCAGTTCTTAACGCAGCCCCATTGTTTGCTATGGGGAAACACTTCCTACGTCTGCACCTAACACCCTAACATGTACCCCGAGTCTAAACACCCCTAACCTTACACTTATTAACCCCTAATCTGCCGCCCCCGCTATCGCTGACCCCTGCATATTATTTTTAACCCCTAATCTGCCGCTCCGTAAACCGCCGCTACTTACATTATACTTATGTACCCCTAATCTGCTGCCCCTAACACCGCCGACCCCTATATTATATTTATTAACCCCTAATCTGCCCCCCACAACGTCGCCTCCACCTAACTACACTTATTAACCCCTAATCTGCCGAGCGGACCTGAGCGCTACTATAATAAAGTTATTAACCCCTAATCCGCCTCACTAACCCTATAATAAATAGTATTAACCCCTAATCTGCCCTCCCTAACATCGCCGACACCTAACTTCAAACATTAACCCCTAATCTGCCGACCGGAGCTCACCGCTACTATAATAAATGTATTAACCCCTAAAGCTAAGTCTAACCCTAACACTAACACCCCCCTAAGTTAAATATAATTTTTATCTAACGAAATTAATTAACTCTTATTAAATAAATTATTCCTATTTAAAGCTAAATACTTACCTGTAAAATAAATCCTAATATAGCTACAATATAAATTATAATTACATTGTAGCTATTTTAGGATTAATATTTATTTTACAGGCAACTTTGTAATTATTTTAACCAGCTACAATAGCTATTAAATAGTTAAGAACTATTTAATAGTTACCTAGTTAAAATAATAACAAAATTACCTGTAAAATAAATCCTAACCTAAGTTACAATTAAACCTAACACTATACTATCATTAAATTAATTAAATAAAATACCTACAATTACCTACAATTAAACCTAACACTACACTATCAATAAATAAATTAAATACAATTCCTACAAATAACTACAATGAAATAAACTAACTAAAGTACAAAAAATAAAAAAGAACTAAGTTACAAAAAATAAAAAAATATTTACAAACATAAGAAAAATATTACAACAATTTTAAACTAATTACACCTACTCTAAGCCCCCTAATAAAATAACAAAGACCCCCAAAATAACAAAATGCCCTACCCTATTCTAAATTACTACATTTCAAAGCTCTTTTACCTTACCAGCCCTGAACAGGGCCCTTTGCGGGGCATGCCCCAAGAAATTCAGCTCTTTTGCCTGTAAAAAAAAACATACAATACCCCCCCCCAACATTACAACCCACCACCCACATACCCCTAATCTAACCCAAACCCCCCCTTAAATAAACCTAACACTAAGCCCCTGAAGATCTTCCTACCTTGTCTTCACCCTACCAGGTTCACCGATCCGTCCTGAAGAGCTCCTCCGATGTCCTGATCCAAGCCCAAGCGGGGGGCTGAAGAGGTCCATGATCCGGCTGAAGTCTTCATCCAAGCGGGAGCTGAAGAGGTCCATGATCCGGATGAAGTCTTCTATCAACGGCATCTTCAATCTTCTTTCTTCCGGATCCATCTTGCAGACCTCCGACGCGGAACATCCTCTTCTCCCGACGCTTACTAGCCGAATGACGGTTCCTTTAAGGGACGTCATCCAAGATGGCGTCCCTCGAATTCCGATTGGCTGATAGGATTCTATCAGCCAATCGGAATTAAGGTAGGAATATTCTGATTGGCTGATGGAATCAGCCAATCAGAATCAAGTTCAATCCGATTGGCTGATTCGATCGGCCAATCAGATTGAGCTTGCATTCTATTGGCTGTTCCGATCAGCCAATAGAATGCCAGCTCAATCTGATTGGCTGATTGGATCAGCCAATTGGATTGATCTTGATTCTGATTGGCTGATTCCATCAGCTAATCAGAATATTCCTACCTTAATTCCGATTGGCTGATAGAATCCTATCAGCCAATCGGAATTCAAGGGACGCCATCTTGGATGACGTCCCTTAAAGGAACCGTCATTCGGCTAGTAGGCGTCGGGAGAAGAGGATGTTCCGCGTCGGAGGTCTGCAAGATGGATCCGGAAGAAAGAAGATTGAAGATGCCGTTGATAGAAGACTTCATCCGGATCATGGACCTCTTCAGCTCCCGCTTGGATGAAGACTTCAGCCGGATCATGGACCTCTTCAGCCCCCCGCTTGGGCTTGGATCAGGACATCGGAGGAGCTCTTCAGGACGGATCGGTGAACCTGGTAGGGTGAAGACAAGGTAGGAAGATCTTCAGGGGCTTAGTGTTAGGTTTATTTAAGGGGGGTTTGGGTTAGATTAGGGGTATGTGGGTGGTGGGTTGTAATGTTGGGTGGGGTATTGTATGGTTTTTTTTTTACAGGCAAAAGAGCTGAATTTCTTGGGGCATGCCCCGCAAAGGGCCCTGTTCAGGGCTGGTAAGGTAAAAGAGCTTTGAAATGTAGTAATTTAGAATAGGGTAGGGCATTTTGTTATTTTGGGGGTCTTTGTTATTTTATTAGGGGGCTTAGAGTAGGTGTAATTAGTTTAAAATTGTTGTAATATTTTTCTTATGTTTGTAAATATTTTTTTATTTTTTGTAACTTAGTTCTTTTTTATTTTTTGTACTTTAGTTAGTTTATTTCATTGTAGTTATTTGTAGGAATTGTATTTAATTTATTTATTGATAGTGTAGTGTTAGGTTTAATTGTAGGTAATTGTAGGTATTTTATTTAATTAATTTAATGATAGTATAGTGTTAGGTTTAATTGTAACTTAGGTTAGGATTTATTTTACAGGTAATTTTGTTATTATTTTAACTAGGTAACTATTAAATAGTTCTTAACTATTTAATAGCTATTGTAGCTGGTTAAAATAATTACAAAGTTGCCTGTAAAATAAATATTAATCCTAAAATAGCTACAATGTAATTATAATTTATATTGTAGCTATATTAGGATTTATTTTACAGGTAAGTATTTAGCTTTAAATAGGAATAATTTATTTAATAAGAGTTAATTAATTTTGTTAGATAAAAATTATATTTAACTTAGGGGGGTGTTAGTGTTAGGGTTAGACTTAGCTTTAGGGGTTAATACATTTATTATAGTAGCGGTGAGCTCCGGTCGGCAGATTAGGGGTTAATGTTTGAAGTTAGGTGTCGGCGATGTTAGGGAGGGCAGATTAGGGGTTAATACTATTTATTATAGGGTTAGTGATGCGGATTAGGGGTTAATAACTTTATAATAGTAGGGGTGCGGTCCGCTCGGCAGATTAGGGGTTAATAAGTGTAGGCAGGTGGAGGCGACGTTGTGGGGGGCAGATTAGGGGTTAATAAATATAATATAGGGGTTGGCGGTGTTAGGGGCAGCAGATTAGGGGTACATAGCTATAATGTAGGTGGCGGCGCTTTGCGGTCGGCAGATTAGGGGTTAATTATTGCAGGTAGCTGGCGGCGACGTTGTGGGGGGCAGGTTAGGGGTTAATAAATATAATATAGGGGTCGGCGGTGTTAGGGGCAGCAGATTAGGGGTACATAGCTATAATGTAGGTGGCGGCGCTTTGCGGTCGGCAGATTAGGGGTTAATTATTGTAGGTAGCTGGCAGCGACGTTGTGGGGGGCAGGTTAGGGGTTAATAAATATAATACAGGGGTCGGCGGTGTTAGGGGCAGCAGATTAGGGGTACATAAGTATAACGTAGGTGGCGGTCGGCAGATTAGGGGTTAAAAAATTTAATCGAGTGGCGGGTGATGTGGGGGGGGCCTCCGTTTAGGGGTACATAGGTAGTTTATGGGTGTTAGTGTACTTTAGAGTACAGTAGTTAAGAGCTTTATGAACCGGCGTTAGCCCAGAAAGCTCTTAACTACTGACTTTTTTCCTGCGGCTGGAGTTTTGTCGTTAGATGTCTAACGCTCACTTCAGCCACGACTCTAAATACCGGAGTTAGAAAGATCCCATTGAAAAGATAGGATACGCAATTTACGTAAGGGGATCTGCGGTATTGAAAAGTCACAGCTGAAAAGTGAGCGTTAGACCCTATTTTGAGTGACTCCAAATACCGGAGTTAGCCTAAAACCAGCGTTAGGAGCCTCTAACGCTGGTTTTCACGGCTAACGCCAAACTCCAAATCTAGGCCATAGGCATTAGGTTTAATTTTGTAAAGTTTGGTAATTTGATTTTTTATTTTCTGTAATCTTAGCCTTTTCTTATATTTTGTAAACTTAGTGTTTTTTTATTTTTTAGAATGTATTAATTTAGGTAATTTGGGTTAATTTAAGGGGGTGTTAGGTTAGGGGTGTTAGGTTAGGGGGTGTTAGGTTAGGGTACTTAGTTATTTAAATACTTATTAGCATTGTGGGTTTTGGCGGTTTAAGGGTTTAATAAGTTAATTAGGTTTATTGTGATGTGGGAGTTTTGCGGTTTAGGGGTTAATAGGATAATTAAGTTTATTGCGTTGTGGGGGTTTAGAGGTTAATAGGGTAATTTGGTGTATTCCGATGTAGGTGGTTGACGGTTAAGTGATTAAGGGGTTAATTACTTTATTATTTAGCTATGTGGGGGTTTGCGGTGTACGTGTTAATACTTCGTGTAGGAGGTTGGGGGTTTTTTTTGCTATATTTTGTGCAGTGGTATGTTTTTTTGTTTTTTTAATACTTGATGCAGACAGTTAGTTGTTTTTTTTTAATACTTGATGCGGGCGGTTAGTTTTTGCTTTTGTAATGCTCCGTTTGCCTTCTCTGCATCCTAGTGGATTCCGAAAATGGCAGGTTGGTGAAAGAATCCACCTTCATTTGTCCTCGCGCTGCCAACATTCCATTGAGGATGCGTGCGCAACTGCCGACGGCGACGGACATTACAAACGCAATTATAGTATAGATATATATATTTTACTACAATATATTAAAGGATCTGACCTCACGTTCAATCGAAAACAACCATTGGGGTACCAAAGTCTATATATAATTAATCAGTATGATCCACTGGGTTTTGAGATATGCAAAGATTTAATACATAATGCCAAACAGTGATGTTTTAGGGTTGCAGCCTCCTTTTTTTAGTAAGAAGAAGGGGCTGTAGCCCCAAGACCTGGCTATTTGGCTTTATGGATTAAAGTATAACATCCCTCAAAACACAGTAAGTGCTGCACAACTTTCAGGGACTCATTCTTATCAGTAGGTTTGACATATAAGTCTGTACAGATTTTACCATCCTTGAAGTACACAGTGGTGTCCAAAAAATTGACCTCAATTTCACTAGTCAAACAAAATTTAATAGAATCAGTGCTCTGATTCAATTCATTAACAAATTTTTCCAGGGTTCCAATGTCACCACACCACACACTGAATATATCGTCTATGTACCGCCACCAGGCCACTGCGTATTGTAAGAACAATATGTTCTCGTAAACAAATGTTTCCTCATAGACATTCATAAATATATTCGCGTTTATGGGGGCGACATTGGAACCCATAGCCGTTCCCTGAAGCTGGAGAAAAAATGTGTCCTGAAACAAAAAATAGTTTTGACATAGAACAATTCTCATTAAATTTTCAAAAAACATTTTTTGTGCTGTGGAGTATTTATTATCGGTATAGAGAACTTTCATGACTGCTGAGATCCCACTCTCATGTTTTATAGCAGTATATAAACTGCTCACGTCTAAAGTGAAGAGTATACATTTGGTGTTTGTTAGGTTCAAGTTATGGACTTTATCTAGAAAATCCCCAGTATCCTTGATATAAGAACTACCAAGGTGCACAAGCGGTGGAAACACTCTATCCAAAAAGATAGCTATATTTGAAAATACTGAATCTATACCGGCCACAATTGGCCTACCCGGTGGGTTCTCAAGCCGCTTGTGCACCTTTGGTAAGGTGTAAAAAACTGGAATGCATGGGTGATCTATAATCAGAAAATCCGCAACATCCTTAGATATTAAACCTATTTGCAAGGCTCTATTAACCATAAAAAATAATCTCCCTTTGTATCTGTGAGGTAGGATCATATGGTAATTCCTTGTATACTTCTCGTTTAGACAATTGACTGTTAATCTCAGCAACATACATACTGGTATTCATGATAGTAATTGCTCTGCCCTTATCAGCGGTCTTAATGGTTAACTCTCTGTTGTTTTTAAGTAAATTCATTGCCTCCCTCTCTTTCTTAGAAATGTTACCAGTGTGATGTTCTTTTGGAATTTTTTTGTATACTTTCTCTAGATCTCTCTTTACCAAATCCATATACGTATTAACACTATGATTAACATTAACTGGAATAAATTTACTTTTCTTTCTAAGACCAAAGCTGTTTAAATTTAACACAGTATTGTCCCCCTTTATTTTCAGTTTGAAAACTTTTGTTGGCAAAAAAACTTTTTAATTTTATCGATCTGAAAAATCTAAACAGATCTTGTTCAAACCTAAAGAGGTTAAGGTTCTGCATTGGGCTATATGACAAACCTTTATTGAGAGCTAACACTTGTTCCTTAGTAAGTATGCAGTCAGAGATATTAATAGTCAAATTATTAACAGGCAGTTCATCGCTGGTTACCCCCACTTGGTGATGCACAGTAAGTTAGTATCTCTTTACCTCCCTTCAATACCTCCAACCTTGTCCCGGTCTCCTCGAACCCCTCCGGGTTGATTGTGGTGCGGATGTCATATCCCTTGTGGCCCCTGTGACCTCTCTGTCTGAATCCTCTGTCTGACTCTGCCTGTCTGACCCTTGAATTGCTGGTTTGCCTTATCATTACTGAACTCTGCCTGTCTGACCATTCTATTGGTTTACCCCTGTACTGCTTAACTGCTGGATTACTTTTTGTTGCTGACCTCTGCCTATTCCTGACCATTCTATTGGTTTACCCCTGAACTGCTGGATTACCTTTTGTTGCTGACCTCTGCCTGTTCCTGGCCATTCTATTGGTTTACCCCTGAACTGCTATACTGCTGGATTGCCTTTCTGTTGCCGAACTCTGCCCATTCTGCCCATCTCTGACCATTCTCTGCCTTAATCTTATTGCCGTGAAGGACTCCCTGTCTACCGTAAGTACTGCTTACCTCATTTCTTAAACTTACTTTGTTCTGGGGTATTTCCTTATCCTTCCACTTGATGCCTGGATAAGAAGACTACTGGCCAAGTTTTGTCTGATAGTGAAATATCCTATGAGCGATTACATTATACTTGACCCAAAGGACGTAGTAAGAGCAGTCTCTCTTCAGGGACAGACCCTGGGAACCCACGCCATACACTTACAGAATGTGGATTCTAAACTTGAGGCTATAACTACTATGCTCTCCTCACTGGTTGCAGAGAAAAACGCTACTCCTGTTGTTATACAGCCAGCCCCTGCTGCTAGTGCTGTAACTCCCCCCCCCCCCCCCATTTCTGGAAGTATACCCCGGATACCTTTGCCTGACAAGTTTGATGGTACTACTAACTGTAGGGGTTATCTCAACCAGTGCAGGCTACACTTCCGCAATGATCCTCACACCTTCCAGTCTCATCACTCAAAGGTCACTTTTATTATTTCTTTATTGAAATAGAAGGCCCTAGCCTGGGTCCATCTCTCCCCTTTTGGAACAGAGCACTCAACTCCTGAACGACGCTGATGCCTTTATTTCTGCATAATCTTCTATATTTGGTACCTCCAGCCGCACTTCTGCTGCAGAGTACTCTCTCTTGGATCTCTGCCAGAGCAATAGATCTGTGGCACAATACGCCATCAAGTTTCACACCTTGGCACATGAGACCAGTTGGGATGGCAGTGCTCTCAAAGCGCCCTTTAGGAGAGGCCTGCATGAGCTTGTCAAGGATGAGCTCACTTATCGTGATGTCCCATCTTCCTTGGATGAATTCATAGTACTCTCGTCCTCCTACTCATCCAGTCTCTAGACTATCCTCTACCCCTTCAGTACCTCCAGTTACCCCTGAAGAAGAACCCATGGATCTCTTTTCCCTTAAGCCCTCTGACTCCGAAAGACAGAGAAGAAGGAGAATGAGACTGTGTTTCTATTGTGGTTCAAATTCACACCAACTCAAGAACTGCCGGGAAAAGCCAACGCTTAGAGGATAAATGTAGGGTACCTCTAAGCAGGGCCACTACTAATTCCCCTCACTCTTCTCAGATCCTGGTACCTGTTACCCTTACCTTTCTTCAGAATTCTGTCAACGCTCAAGCCTTTATTGATTCAGGGGCAGCTGGAAATTTTCCTGATCACCGTTTCATGATTCACGCAGGATTGCCTCTTCTTCAGAAAAAACAATGTCTTAAAAATAACCACTCTGGATGGCACTCCCCTTGGATCAGGTTTAATCCATTTTGAATCTGCACGCCTAACTATGACTGTGGGAGTCCTAAATACGAACAATACCAGTTCGATGTCATTCATTCTCCAGCACAACCAGTAATCATTGGTCTTCCTTAGCTATGTAAACACAATCCTCAGTTCGACTGGACTGAGGGGCAGTTGGCCTCCTGGGGTAAATCCTGTTTTCACTCCTGCTGGCTAAGGTTATTTCGCTGCATCACATCCCTATAGCCAGCCTTTAGACCCTTCTAATCTTCCCTCAGTAAATGCAGAATTTACAGATGTTTTTGAAAAGAAAGCAGCTGATGTGCTGCCACCTCACCGTCCTTACGACTGCAAAATTGACCTTTTTCCTAGAGTCTCACTTCCTAAAGGGAGGACCTATCCACTCTCCAAAGCTGAAACCAAGGCCATGGAGGAATATTTCCAAGAAAACCTAGCTAAAGGCTTTATTTGCCCTTCCTCCTCTCCTGGCAGGGCTGGCTTCTTTTTTTGTCGGTAAAAAGGATGGTGGTCTCAGACCCTGTATCGACTACAAGGCCCTAAACAACATTACTATCAAGAATCGTTATCCTATTCATTTGATCACTGAACTATATGATTTGCTCCAAAATGCTTGCTACTTTACAAAGTTGGACCTATGTGGGGAGTACAATCTCATTTGTATCTTCCCAGGACATGAATGTAAGACTGCCTACCTTGTAATGCATTTTGGTCTGTGTAATGCCCCTGCTGTCTTCCAAGCATTTGTCAATAATGTCTTCCGTGATCTCCTTAATCGCACTATCGTCGTCTATTTGGATGACATCCTCATATTTTCCTCCACCCTTGAGGAGCATCATGAGCATGTAAAACATGTACTTCTTCGCCTCAGAAACAATTCTCTGGTGGCCAAACTGGAGAAATGTGAGTTTGATCAAGTTCAGATCCAGTTCCTTGGCTATGTCATCTCAAAGGAAGGCTTTGCCATGAATCCTACAAAGCTAACCGCAGTTCTGGAATGGCCTCAACCCACCTCATTAAAGGAACTACAGAGATTCTTGGGGTTCTCCAACTATTATCTCAAGTTTATAAAGAACTTCTCCCAAATCGTTGCTCCACTCACGGAGCTGACTAAACGAAACAGAGACTGCAAGAATTGACCTCCCGTAGCTGTGGAGGCTTTCTCTCATCTGAAAAAGGTATTTTGTTCTGCTCCTGTGCTCCGCCATCCTGATCCTGACCTGCACTTTATTTTAGAGGCTGATACCTCTGAGATAGGAGCTGGTGCAGTCTTAACCCATAAGGACTTTTAACCTCCAAATTGCACCCTGTAGCCTTTTTCTCCAAACGGTTCACTCCTGCTGAAAGGAATTACGATGTGGGTAATCGTGAAGCCATTAAAATGGCACTAACTGAATGGGGTCATTGGCTAGAGGGTACCGCCAACCCTATTCAGATTCTCACTGACCACAAGAATCTGACATACCTAGAGACTGTTCATTGACTCAATCCTCGACAGGCCTATTCTTTTCCTGTTTTAACTTTATAGTCTCTTACCTTCCTGGGACCAAGAATAAAAAGACTGATGCCAATTTCCTCAGTATAGTCACTCTTCTGAAGCTCCTATCGAACACATCACACCACCCTCCTGTGTGGTTTCTCAGCTTAACACCTCTCTTCTTCAAAGACTGCAACAAGCCCAGTCAAGAAAACCTTCTGAAGCCCCTGCGGCTCCTGAGATCCTTTATGTTCCTCCAAACCTTCGCTTTCCCATGCTATCCTGGGCTCATGACAGCAAGCTGTCATGTCATCCTAGTTTGACAAGAACCTTTAAATTCCTTTCCAAATAAATGTGGTGGCCTACCATGAAGTCCGACTCTTAGGATTATGTCAAAGCTTGTCAGACTTGTGCTGTTAATAAGACTCCCCATTCCCTACCTCATGGCCTACGTCAACCATTGTCCATACCTAAACAACCATGGACACACATAGCCATGGATTTTGTTGTAGACCTTCCTCCTTCTAATCATCATACAGTCATATGGGTGGTGGTGGATCGGTTCTCCAGACTTGCTCATTTTGTACCTTTACCTAAGTTACCCACAGCCCAAGAATTGCCCACTCTTTTTCTGTTACACGTGGTATGGCTACATGGTCTACCCGTAAATATTGTCTCTGACAGAGGACCTCAATTAATTTCTACCTACTGGACAATCTTTTGCTCTTTGTCCTCTGGGTATCACCCCCAGACTAATGGGCAGACGGAGAGAACCAATCAGTCTCTTGAAGCTTATCTCACAGCATATGTCAATTCTCAGCATACTAATTGGTCTGGGTTGTTACCCCTAGCTGAGCTGGCAAGGAACACTCATTGGCATTCTTCTCTACGATGCTCTACCTTTCAGGCCGCAGCTGGTTGTCAACCTTGTGTCTTTCCTCTTTCCACTCAATACACAATAGAGCTAATATCGAGCACAGCTGTCCCAAGGTGCATGCACGCTGTGTGGGGTTAACTGCCACTACCCCAAGACAATATCAAAATGCAAAAACACAGCAGCACCACTTTTAGTCTCCAAAACCTTCTTTTATTCTATTCACATGGAAGCAGGCCTTAGAAAGTCGGCCAGTAACATGGATATCGATAAAGCATTAAAAGAAATTAATGACAAAATTGCTGACCTAAGAAAAGAATTGGAAGTCAAAAAGAGGACCAAATTCAACCACGACGAGCAGGATTACCTGACCGGGCTGTTTACAGATGGACCTGCGATCCAACCGGAAGCCAGAGGAACGTCACTTCCGGATTTGCCCGCAGACATGAATGGAGGATGCACAAGGCAACAAGCGACTCTGAGATGACTATGGAATCATAGTCTGGGGAGTCGGCTATCGGAGGAGACGGGGTGTCAGGAAACATTGCCACAAAACCGGTGAGCAGCAAGCCGGTCCAGAAGTATCAGAGGAGAACTAGTTAAGGGACAAGACATTGATCATTAATATTTCTGGTATGCAATTAACAGAGACACAATCGAATGTATTGGAGAAGGGACTAACTTTTTAGTTAGAGCAAGACCTGTTTAGGTTTAATAGGAGTTTGAAAAATTTTTCCAATGCTGACTCTGTTAATTTGTTTCGTAATGTTACTGGTAGCTCTAGGGTTGATGAATTAGCCATTAAAACATTAGGCTTAAAAAATAAAAGCACTTTTACACCAGCAGCTTATGATTCCAGTATTGATGTGTTCATGAAACTGGTTAAACGTGATATTTGCAATTTTAAGCCCCCCCCCAGGCATCCAATTGTGGCAGGCACTGATTCTATTTTTACAAATATTTCCATTTACCTTGACAGGCTTTTAAGACCTTTTGTGTCTCAGTCTATGTCTTTTATTAAAGACACAAATGACTTTTTGGAAAAAATTGATAGCTTCTCTGGGTCCATGAAGAAATGTATTTTGAATAGCTTGGACATTGTAAGTCTCTACACATCTATACCCCATTCTAGTAGCTTAGATGCAATAGTTTTTGCAATGGAACATCTACAGTTTATTATTGAATTGCTTGAGAATATATATTATATTGTAACTACTTCTTGTTTGAGGATACATACTATGTACAGAAACAGGGAACAGCAATGGGATCCAACGTCGCCCTTCCTATGCCAATATTTTTATGAATATTTTTGAAGAGAGATTCATGTGTGAAAATAAACTTTTTCTCCTATGTGGCGCCACCTGGTGGCGGTACATAGATGATATCTTTGGCATTTGGTGGGGCGATGTTGGCACCCTCCAGCAATTTGTGCTGGAATTGAGTTCTGCAACTAGGAGTATGAAATTTACACTAACTTGGGGTGAGGAGTCTATAAACTTTCTAGACCTAAGGTGTATAAAGATAGGAGTGTACTAAAAAAGATTTGTATAGGAAGGATACAGATAAGAATAGTCTCCTTCACTACTGTGACAGGAGCGAGCTGCACTTAGTCTTATGGCATGGTCGGGCCAGGCTGTGACTATACAGCTGGCCCGATGCACTGAGTAAATATAACAGACCCGCTCAGCAGAGAGCAGAGAGCGGGTCTGTGAAACAGCGCTTTTTTTAAAAAAAATGAATAGGGGAAATTATGTTTTAATAATGTTTGGCTAATATAATGTTATATAATTCTGCACTATGTGCAGAATTATATAACATTATTTTTAAAGTTTACTGACACTTTAAGTAAAACGTTTTTAAAAAAAGAATAGAATAATAAAGGTGTAGACCACTAGGGGTCAGTATATATGAAGGTGAACTACTAAAATGTACTGAGAGTGTTAATTAAGGCGGTGTGGTCTCACCTGTGTATAGGTATTTAAGGGCAGTAATGTTTGTATACACTGCATTAACATGAGTAAGGGTGGTTGACCCGAAACATCGTTCTGTTTTTATTTTCTGCTCAATCCACAGGAGTCCCTACTGCAGAACGTTGCTTCACTGTAATATCTCTTTACAACTAGTAAAGAAATATACTGTTGTCATTAAATTGGGTGTTTGCTATTCAAATCAACCTATTACTCATGATTTAAAGTGATAGGCAAAACATTTATAGCAGATTAATACAGAAAATAAAGGAACAAATATATGAACACAAAGTTGACAATTAGTTAATCTGTGCAGGACTCAAAGTTTTTGCGGATTTAAACTAAGAATGAGAAAGCAATTGCTAAAGATAAAACTTAGAAAGTCTTTGAATTCCTTTTGACTCCAATAACAATTGTATAAGCACAGATAGTGGATCTTAAGATCTTTGAATATGAACAAAACTTAGTGAACTTATCCACCTCAGATACTCCAATGTGAGGTTAAAAATGTCTCCGGATATCCAGTAGAAAAGTATATATGCAGTGACGCTTTTTATACACAGAGAACGAAAGAAGATCAAAATGTACACATTTAAAGCACTCAAATTCCCTGAATGTAGAATTCGACTAAGTTACAATTGGCAGGTGTACAGGAAAAATTAAAATATAACTTTTATTGGAACTTTAAAATAATAATAGAACAATACACATTAAAAACACAGGAATTGTGTTAGCTCAAAAGAGGAGAGAGTGGTAATAGGGGTTTGGATCACCGACTTAGCAGGGATTAATCCTTGCAGTTTGCAATTTATCAGAAGGTTGTAATAATGAAAACTGAGAGTACATCTATGGTTCCTCAATCAGATGGTTGATCTTTGTTTATGTATCACAAGGGTCAGGTACAATAATTAGATCAGGCACTGTTGTTGAATACAGGGTGGTTTAACATAAGAGACCATACATGGGTAGTTAGTATGATACAACACATATGTTAATGTATATGATTATGGAATATTTGTGATATACCATGTACTTGGTCTGACATTTAGTATTTTTGGATAGTCTAAATATCATATATCATGCATGAATATTTCCTCTGACGTTCCTATTTGATTATTTCATCACAGTAATAATTTTTAATACAGCTTGTAATTGTAGCGGTATATACCCAGGGTGGTAATTTTTCAGACCAAATATATCTCTATCAGGATTAATGTACCCACTTAATGACCTGGACTACTGTTTATATTAATAGTGATCAATGTGAAGTATCACTGTATTGGTAAATATTTATATCTCTTAACAATTCCTGAAATTAGCCCAGGACATTGAACAGGTGGTAAATTAAATCATAGTTATATTAAAATGCGTTCTAAATCACTGATATTTGGTTAAATTAGTGTCTAAGGGTTAAATTATCCTGTTGATATATATATCCCATATATTGTACCAATATTGCTATGTATTGTTATTGTCTGCAAATATCGCTTGTCACGATTTGCTAAGCTGTTATGATCACTGTCAGAGACAGATCAGGTTTACTATATACCTGGTCCCTAGTCTGTTAACAACTCTCAGTATTTTAAATCTTAGATAGCATTCACGGCAGTAGACTTGCTGAACACTGTTATATAAATCGTTAGATATGTATGAATTACTACTGCCTACGAAACGATATAAGTGCCTGATTAAATCCTGATTCAGGTTACAAGTATAAATTCGTCCCAGATGCCGGTCAGTAATATTCTAATATATCCCTCTGGCACTATCAGTAGATTTGCCGGTTGTGAAGTTTCCCTTATACTCTCTCAAACATATGATAGTAGTATTAGGCTGCTAAGGTAGATTATTTAGTATATAGTCACCAGTGTGACATCAGATAAGCAGACTAAATAGTGTGAGTACTATAGTATCGCAACGCTTTTAAGCTAATTCCTGCTAGTTAAAACAACATATATAGAGTCCATTGTCCCCCAACCATCCCTATATAATATATGAACACAAAGTTAACAATTAGTTAATCTGTGCAGGACTCTTGAAGTTTTTGCGGATTTAAACTAAGAATGAGAAAGCAATTGCTAAAGATAAAACTTAGAAAGTCTTTGAATTCCTTTTGACTCCAATAACATAATTGTATAAGCACAGATAGTGGATCTTAAGATCTTTGAATATGAACAAAACTTAGTGAACTTATACACCTCAGATATTCCAATGAGAGGTTAAATATGTCTCCGGATATCCAGTAGAAAAGTATCTATGCAGAGACGCTTTTTATACACATAACATTAGATCTGATGAGGTTAAAAAGCTGTTAAAGTACTTGCGGTTATATGCCGATATTAGATCGTAGTCTTATAATGTTTCTATACAAAGAATCCACGTACCTGACTTAATATTATCCATTGTATGCTGATAGAAGGTAAGTTCCGAGTACAAGAGCTGCTAAGGCCTTAGCGTCTATCTCTATCCGGTGCTGCGAAGAGAATGAGCGGGGCGGCTTCAAGTGACGTCACTCCGGTCAGCGTTCAGTGTCAGATAGAAGCAGCGTTACTCAACTGGAACATGCAAGCTGCTGCGATGTTATACTTAATGATAGAGAAGTTTTGCTCTTGATGAAAGCACAGATGGTGAGTCAGATTCTTTAGAGGAAAAATAGATTGGGCTGATATGTAATGTAGATTGAAGGCTCAAAAATAGGAATAATCATCAGAGGACCTGCAAGGAAAATACTCTGACAACGTTAATAATCAAGCAAGGCAGTATGGGAACGATGTTCCTTTTATTGAGGTAAATGGAGGTGGAGATCTGAGGCTTAAAGAGACAGTAATCATGATAGGTCATGACATTCACTAACCTCACTACCCACTGGCAACGAATACGCTCTCAGCTACTCTCAACCATCTCCAGATACAAGAGGTGTGCCGATCATCAGCAAGCTAATATTCGTGCCTTTTCTGCAGATGACCGTGTCTGGGTCTCTACCCGACATATCCGCTTACGTCGACCCTGTCACAAATTAGGACCTAGGTATATTGGTCCTTATAAAATCCCCAAAAGACTTTCTCCTGTTGCCTACAGAGTGGCCTTGCCTAAGACCTTGCATATTCACCTAGTCTTTCACATCTCCTTGCTCAAACCCTACATCACAAACAGGTACACTCGATGCAAACATCCTCCTCCTCCAGTTCTAATTCATGGCGACCCAGAGTATGAGATTGCCAAAATCCTGGATTCCAGAATCAGGCGCAGGCAGCTCCAATGCCTTATACAAAGGAAAGGTTAATCTGTGGTGAAGCGTTCCTGGGTCCCTGCCCGAAATGTGCATGCTCCATTTCTGGTCTCCAAGTTCCATGCTGCTCACCCTTCAAAGCTGACTCTGATTCCCGGAGGGAATCCTTGAGTGGGGGGCTATGTCACACCGCTCCGGTTGCCTTGGATGCAACGGTTGCTTCTGGCGAGCGGTGATGACGTCATCGCTGCACGTCAAGTTACTCTGATGCCGGTCCTGATTGCAGCTTGGTGCCCTCCCTGGCCCAAATCCACCTCTATGTAAGTACCTCTGTTTCCTGCATTCATTGCCCAAGTATGGGTGTTACTGTGTGTGCTCCTAGGTTCTTTATTACTTGAATTGCTGGATTGCCTTATCGTTACTGATCTCTGCTTGTCTGACTACTCTGCCTGTTTAACTCTTGAATTACTGGATTGCCTTATCATTGCTGAACTCTGCCTGTCTGACTACTCTGCCTGTTTAACCCTTGAATTGCTGGATTGCCTTATCATTGCTGAACTCTGCCTGTCTGACCACTCTGCCTGCTAAACCCTTGAATTGCTGGATTGCCTTATCATTACTGAACTCTGCCTCTCTGACCATTCTATTGGTTTACCCCTGAACTGCTAAACTGCTGGATTACCTTTTGTTTACTGACATCTGCCAATTCCTTACCATTCTATTGGTTTACCCCTGAACTGCTAAACTGCTGGATTACCTTTTGTTGCTGACCTCTGCCTGTTCCTGACCATTCTGTTGGTTTATCCCTAAACTGCTGTACTGCTGGATTGTTTATCTGTTGCCGAACTCTGCCTGTCCATTCTCTGCCTTAATCTTATTTCCGTGAAGGACTACCCTGCCTACCGTGAGTACTGCTTACCTCATTTCTTAAACTAACTTTGTTCTGGGATATTTCCTTATCCTTCCACTTGACGCCATGATAAGAAGACTACTGGCCAAGTTTGGTCTGATAGGGAAATATCCCACAAGCATAAAAAAAAGAGCCTAAAAATTAATAAAAATGATATTGCATGTTTCAAGGTATTTGACTGCAAAGGACTCAAAAGTTTATATTTATAGTCTATGGGGCCGATTTATCATCGGTGTGACTCTCATGATCCGCTCAGCAACAGCATACGCTATATAAATATATTTATATATCTATATACAGGGCTTTCTTTGTAGGGAACTCACAGGTACTAAGTACCCCCACCTCTGCCAACTCATAGCAGGTAATTAACTTGATTATGAGTCTTACGTTAGCCTTAAAAAGCAGCGTTGAGAGGTCCCAACGCTGCTTTTTAACTCCCGCTGGTATTACGAGTCTGGCAGGTACAGGTGTACCGCTCACTTTTCTTCCGCGACTCGAGCTTACCGCAAATCCCCTTACGTCAATTGTGTATCCGATCTTTTCAATGGGACTTGCATAATGCTGGTATTACGAGTCTTAAAAAAAGTGAGCGGTACACCCTCTCCTGTCAAGACTCCTACCACATTTAAAAGTCAGTAGTTAAGTGTTTTATGGTCTAACGCCGTAACATAAAACTCTTAACTAAAGTGCTACAAAGTACACTAACACCCATAAACTACCTATTAACACCTAAACCGAGCCCCCCCCCACATCGCAAACACTTAAATTAAAAGTTTAACCCCTATTCTGCCGAACGGACATCGCCGCCACTTTAATAAATATATTAACCCCTAAACCGCCGCACTACCGTCTCGTAAACACTAGTTACATTTTATTAACCCCTAATCTGCAGTACCTAACATCGCCGACACCTACCTACATTTATTAACCCCTAATCTGCCACCCCCAATGTCGCCGCTACTATATTAAAGGCATTAACCCCTAAACCTAAGTCTAAACCTAACCCTAACCCCCCCTAACTTAAATATAATTTAAAATAATCTAAATAAAATTACTACAATTAAATAAATTATTCCTATTTAAAACTAAATACTTACCTATACAATAAACCCTAAGCTAGCTACAATATAACTAATAGTTACATTGTAGCTATCTCAGGGTTTATTTTTATTTTACAGGCAACTTTGTATTTATTTTAACGAGGTAGAATAGTTATTAAATAGTTATTAACTATTTAATAACTACCTAGTTAAAATAAATACAAATTTACCTGTAAAATAAACCCTAACCTAAGTTACAATTACACCTAACACTACACTATCATTAAATTAATTACCTAAACTACCTACAATTAAATACAATTAAATTAAATAAACTAAAGTACGAAAAACAACAAACACTAAATTACAGAAGATAAAAAAATAATTACAATTTTTTAAAACTAATTACACCTACTCTAATCCCCCTAATAAAATAAAAAAGGCCCCCAAAATAATAAAGATCCCTACCCTATACTAAATTACAAATAGCCCTTAAAAGGGCCTTTTGTGGGGCATTGCCCCAAAGTAATCAGCTCTTTTACCTGTAAAAAAAATACAATACCCCCCCACATTAAAACCCACCACCCACACACCCAACCCTACTCTAAAACCCACCCAATCCCCCCTTAATAAAACCTAACACTACCCCCTTGAAGATCACCCTACCTTGAGCTGTCTTCACCCAGCCAGGCACAAGTGGTCCTCCAGAGGGGCAGAAGTCTTCATCTGATCCGGGCAGAAGAGGACCTCCAGATGGGCAGAAGGCTTCATCCAGGCGGCATCTTCTATCTTCATCCATCCGGAGCGGAGCGGGTCCATCTTCAATCCAGCCGACGTGGAACATCCTCTTCAAACGAAGTCCAAGCGAAGAATGAAGCTTCCTTTAAATGACGCCATCCAATATGGTGTCCCTTGAATTCCAATTGGCTGATAGGATTCTATCAGCCAATCGGAATTAAGGTAGGAAAAATCCTATTGGGTGATGCAATTAGCTAATAGAATTGAGCTTGCATTCTATTGGCTGATTGGAACAGCCAATAGAATGCGAGCTCAATCCTATTGGCTGATTGGATCAGTCAATAGGATTGAACTTAATAGGGGTTAATAAATGTAGGTAGGTTGCGACGACATTGGGGGGGCAGATTAGGGGTTAATAAATATAATGTAGGTGTCGGCGATGTTGGGGGCAGCAGATTAGGGGTTCATAGGGATAATGTAGGTGGCGGCGGTGTCCGGATCGGCAGAATAGGGGTTTAATAATATAATGCAGGGGTTAATA
Source organism: Bombina bombina (assembly GCF_027579735.1). NCBI lineage: Eukaryota > Metazoa > Chordata > Amphibia > Anura > Bombinatoridae > Bombina > Bombina bombina. The sequence goes on along the minus strand of NC_069502.1, from coordinate 956,366,556 downwards.
AGTATAAGATTAGGGGTGTTTAGACTCGGGGTTCATGTTAGGGTGTTAGGTGTAGACATAACTTTTGTTTCCCCATAGGAATCAATGGGACTGCGTTAGAAGCTGAACGCTGTTTTTTTGCAGGTGTTAGGTTTTTTTTCAGCTGAATCTGCCCCATTGATTCCTATGGGGAAATTGTGCACGAGCACGTTTAGCCAGCTTACCGCTACCGTAAGCAACGCTGGTATTGAGGTGAGATGTGGAGCTAAATTTTGCTCTCCGCTCACCTTTTTTGTGGCTAACGCCGGGTTTAAAAAAAACCGTAATACCAGCGTTGTCTTAAGGGAGTGTTAAAAAAAAAATGCTTGTTAGCAACGCACCCCTGTTACCGCAAAACTCGTAATCTCGCCGAATATTTGTAATCATCATGTAAATACTCTAGTTTTCACAAGAAGGGCTGCAAAATACATCAGACATTGAAAATAATGTTGTCCCTTTGCTTTTCCCATAGGTTCTGAGCAGGATATATCAATTAATAATCAATTGGGTTTTTTTTTAGTACCGGCACCTTTTCTTTTACAAAAAAGCACTGTATGTATATATACAGTATATATATATTTATATATGTATAGAAGTATGTATGTGAGTGAGTGTGTGTGTGTGTAATACTGTGTGTGTGTTTGTATGTATATCTGTATGTGTGTGTATATATATATATATATATATATATATATATGTGTGTGTGCATGTATCTTCTCTCATATCTACTCTTTCCTCAAACCCTAAACGACTCTTTTCCACCTTTAACTCTCTCCTCTACCCACCTGCTCCACCACCCCCGTCTGTCTTTAGTGCTCAAGCCCTGGCAGACTACTTTTAAACAAAACATGTACTATCCGAAGCAACATCCCAACACCAACCTGCAATATTCCAACAGGCCCAATAACTCCCTCTGCCACCCTCTCTATCTTCCATCCAGCTACTGAGAATGAAGTTTCTTCCTTACTATCTTCCTCATGCCTCACTACCTGCCCACTTGACCCTATCCCTTCCCATCTAATACCCTCCCTATCTTCCACTCTCACTCCTGCTCTTACCCACATCTTCAACCTATCTCTCTCTACCGGCTCATTCCCATCTTCTTTAAAACACGCAAAAGTCACTCCCATACTCAAAAAACCCTCCATCGACCCTAATTCTCCCGAAAGCTACAGCCCCATATCACTGCTTCCACTAACATCAAAACTCCTTGAAAAACTAGTTTACAATCGCCTAACTTACTTCCTGTCCACCAACTCCTTGCTTGACCCATTGCAATCCGGATTCCACCCAAAACATTTAACTGAGCCCTTACCAAGGTTACAAACGATCTTCTCTCTGCAAAAAATATTGGCAACTACTCTATACTCATCTTACTCGACCTCTTAGCTGCCTTCGACACAGTTGACCACCCCCTCCTCTTACAGACCCTTAGCTCTTTTGGCCTCTGTGACACTGCTCTTTCCAGGATTCACTACTATCTTTCCCACAGGTCTTTTTCTGTGTCATTTGCTGGCGACTCCTCCTCTCCTATGCCTCTGTCTGTTGGAGTACCTCAAGGATCTGTTCTGGGTCCTCTACTCTTCTCCATCTATACTTTTTTGCTGGGTAAACTTATCAACAGTTATGGCTTCAAATATCACCTCTATGCTGATGACACCCAGATCTACCTCTCCACCCCTACTCTCTCTCCCTCTGTCCTTTCTCATGTCAGCGACTGCTTATCTGGTATTTCTTCCTGGATGGCCTCTCAGCACCTAAAGATTAACATGTCCAAGACTGAGCTCCTTCTTATCCCCCCCTCAAGCTCTATGCCGACTTCTGACTTCTCTATCCCTGTTGACGGTATCACCATTTTCCCATCGCCCAAAGTCCGCTGCCTCAGAGTCCCACTTGACTAAAATCTATACTTCGTCCCCTATATCCAATCGCTTTCTACATCCTGCCGCAACCATCTACGCAATATTTCCAAAATTCGGCCTTTTCTGAGCGCTGACACCACCAAGCAAATAATCCACTCCCTTGTTATCTCACAACTTGACTACTGCAATAACCTCTCCCCCCTTCAATCCATCCTAAATGCCTCTGCCAGGCTGATCCACCTTTCCCGTCGCTCTGTATCTGCTGCACCTCTCTGGGAGTCCCTTCATTGGCTCCCCATTCACAGCAGAATTAAATTCAAAATTCTCACTCTTACATACAAAGCTCTCACCAACGCTGCTCCCCTCTACCTATCCTCTCTAATACACAAGTATACTCCAGCCCGTCCACTAAGATCCAACAATGACCTGCTCCTTGCATCCGCAACTATCACCTCCTCTCATGCTAGACTGCAGGACTTCTGTCGTGCAGCACCTACCCTCTGGAACACTCTCCCTCGTGCTGTCAGGCTTTGCCCTAATCTGTCTTCCTTTAAATGTTCCCTGAAGACTTTTCTGTTCAGGGAAGTCTACCACCCAACTCAAAAATAAATTAACTTCACTTACCTAACATTTCCCTCATCTAACTCTGTATTAACATCTTTCCAAATCTTACAGTCCTCACCTCCTGTTTCTCAACCTCCTACCCTTCTAGATTGTAAGTTCCCACGGGAATAGGGCCCTCAGTCCCTCCTGTATGTGTTTGTAAATTTTGTCCTGTCTCTTACAAGTCTTGTATTGTTTTATTTAAATGAATTGTATCCATGGACAGCACTGCGGAATATGTTGGCGCTTCATAAATAAAGTATAATAATAATAATAATAATAATGTATGCGAGGGAGTGTGTGTGTGTGTAATACTGTGTGTTTGTTTGTATGTATATCTGTGTGTGTGTGTATATATATATATATATGTGGGTGGGTGTGTGTGCGCATGTATGCAAAGGGAGTGTGTGTAATAGTGTGTATGTTTGTGTATATACAGCATACTCACAGAGAGAAGCACACGCTAAGGAACAAATTGTGTGTGTACAGCACCCCAGTTACAATATAAAAGCTTTGCTAACTTAAATAGAGATAAATCATTTTAATGTGTAATTTCTAACACACTTACTTGGTGGTTGATCAGGGCTTGCTTTGATCACTGAATTTTGCAATGTGTTCAGCCTGCTTTTCATAACACGGATTCCTTCTGCAAACCGTGTCTCTTGGCCCTTTAAAAACTGCTGCATTTGTCGGATGGCAGCCAGGAGCTGCTGTTTGTTGAGACAGTTCTGTGATTAAAAAACAGCTGTTTCAATACAACAAGACTGTGTTATTCTGCTTCTGTCAACACTAAAACTCACATAAGACAAATTTATTATCTCTTAAGGCCATGTGTTAATGGTGACTAAGGTTTCAAATTTAACCCTGTGAGAACATTAAGGTCTCACGTTTACTATGCAGTGATGCAACAGGTCATTTTATGATCAATTAAAATTTATAGCATCATAATATTCTGTGGAGAAAGGAAGTTAAAGTGTAACATAATGTTCATTTTGTTCACACATTGATATTTAATGATTCTCTAAAGTTCCATGTTAAAGGGATACTAAACACAAATTTCTTCTTTCATGATTCAGATAGAGCAGGCAATTTTAAGCAAACTTCTAATTTATTCCTATTATTAATTTTTCTTTGTTCTCTTGCTATCTTTATTTTAAAAAAGCAGGACTGTAAAGCTTAGGAACCAGTCCCTTTTAGGTTCAGCACCCTGGATAGCGCTTGCTTATTGGTGGTTACATGCGGCTAACCAATAAGCAAGCATAACCCAGGTTATGAGCCAAATATGGGACAGCTCCTAAGCATTACATTCCTGCTTTTTAAATAAAGATAGCAAAAGAACAAAGAAAAATTAATAATAGGAGTAAATTAGAAAGTTGCTTAAAATTGCATGCTCTATCTGAATCATTAAAGGGATATTTCAGCCAAAATTGGAATCTACTTGGATACATTTCAGTTTTGAATAGAAGCATTTTTGTAATATACATGTATTAGTAAAAATGTTTCTAGTAAAAGTTATAGCTGTTTCAGAAGTGTATTTAAGTATGCGCCGTGCACCAGCATTTTGAACACAACACTTGCTCAGAGAGCCTAAAGTGCTTGTACCATCTGGTAATGACTCAATTTGTTGATTGCTGACATGATACAAGCCCCACTGGTGCCCTGAACAGCTGCAGTATTTAAAATAATGGTTCACCGAGAATATCTTGCTATGCTTTACATGCACATGCAGGGAAAAATGCTAACACTAAAACAGTAATAACTTTTACTAGAAGCATTTTTGCCAATACAAGTATATTGCAAATATGTTTCTATTCAGAGATGTAATTAATCTGTGTGCATTTATATTTTGACCGGAAAGTCTCTTTAAAGAAAAAAACAAAATGTATGCTTACCTGATAAATTTCTTTCTTTTTGGACATGGAGAGTCCACAACGTCATTCCAGTTACTAGTGGGAATATCACTCCTGGCCAGCAGGAGGAGGCAAAGAGCACCACAGCAAAGCTGTTAAGTGTCACTCCCCTACCCATAATCCCCAGTCATTCAACCGAAGGGAAATGGAAAAAGGAATAACACAAAGGTGTAGAGGTGCCTGAGGTTTAGTAAAAAATAAAGGATGGGGTCGTGGACTTTCCAAATCCGGAAAGAAAGAAATTTATCATGTAAGCATAAATTTTGTTTTCTTTCTTAAGACATCGAGAGTCCACGACGTCATTCCAATTAGTAGTGGAAACCAATACCCAAGCTAGAGGACATGGAATGAATAGGGAGGGAGAACAAGACAGTCAGAACTAAACATAAGGCACCTCCGTTTGAAGAACCTTTCTCCCAAAAAAGGCCTCAGCCGAGGCAAAAGTATCAAATTTGAATTTGGAAAAAGTATGCAGAGAGGACAAAGTTGCAGCCTTGCAAATCTGTTCCACAGAAGCTTCATTTTTGAAAGCCCAAGAAGAGGAGACAGCCCTAGTGGAATTAGCTGTAATTCTCTCAGGAGGCTGCTGACCAGCAGTCTCAAAAGCAAAACGAATTATACTTCTCAACCAGAGGGAAAGAGAAGTAGCAGTAGCCTTCTGACCCTTATGCTTTCCTGAGAAACAAACAAACAACGTAGAAGACTGGCGAAAATACTTAGACGCCTGTAGGTAGAATTTTAGAGCATGCACAACATCCAAGTTGTGCAACAGACATTCCTTATGAGAAGAAGGATTGGGACAGAGAGAAGGAACAACAATTTCCTGATTAATATTTCTATCCAAAACCACTTTAGGAAGAAACCCCAATTTAGTACGAAGAACCGCCTTATCCGCATGAAAAATAAGGTAAGGTGAATCACACTGCAAAGCTGAGAGTTCTGAAACACTCCGAGCAGAAGAAATAGCAAAAAGAAACAAAACCTTCCAAGATAATTTTATATCTATGGAATGCATTGGCTCAAACGGAGCCTGCTGCAAACCTTTAAGAACAAGGTTAAGGTTACAAGGAGAAGCAACAGGCTTAAACACAGGCCTAATTCTAACCAAGGCCTGACAAAAAGATTGAACATCTGACACATCCGCCAGACGCTTATGTAAAAGAAAAGATAATGCAGAAATCTGACCATTCAGAGAACTGACTGACAATCCTTTCTCCAGACCTTCCTGGAGAAAGGACAAAATTCTAGGAATCCTGACCCTACTCCAAGAGTAGCTCTTTGATTCACACCAATAAGGATATTTACGCCATATTTAATGGTAAATTTTATGAGTAACAGGTTTGCGAGCCTGCAGCATGGTCTCAAACCCACGCTTAGCCAGAATTAAGCGTTCAATCTCCAAGCAGTCAGCTTCAGAGAAACGAGATTTGGATGGAGGAAAGCACCCTGAATTAGAAGGTCTTTCCTCAGAGGAAAGCTCTAAGGTAGCAGAGATGACATCTTCACTAGGTGTGCATACCAGATCCTGCAAGGCCATGCAGGAGCTATTAGAATTACCAAGTAGATGAATACAAGGCCTAATGAAATTACAACCTAATCCTGCTATTCTCAGAATAACTCCTCCAGTTAGACTGTCAAGGAGACATGTGCAATTCGTTTCGGATCGATTCAGAAATTCTGCAAATTCTGCAAATTCGGAGATTCAGATCGATCCGAATTTCTGAATTAAAATACTGCCGAATTTATCGAATAAATCCGAATTAGTTCGGATTTCTTCAGTAAATTCGGATGGCCATGGATTACACTAGTATTGTACAGTATATTAGGTTATATCACTCTGCTATGGGTTACACCTAATATACAGTACATTATACTAGTCTAATACACAGCACACATACCGAAATTTTGAATTTCCGAACCGAATCGAACCGAATTGAACCGAATCCAGCCGAATTTTTCGAATCCGAAACAAATCCGAAACGAATTCATTCAAAGTTTTCCGAATTCGAATCGATCCGAAACAAAATTCGAAAAACTCTGAATCGATCCGAACCGAACCAAAACAAATTTTTCGATCATGCACATATCTACTGTCAAGTACAAATACAAAAAAGGAGAACAGCGTTAACTAAAAGCTACAGATTAAGGTCTCAGAGGATGTGTGTGAAATAGCAGCAGTTTAATAAAAACAAGTACAATATATCAAATGGCATAAAAACACAATGGGCGAAAAGTACAGAATGGGACGTCTCCCAAGCAATTAATAGCAGCTCAATGCCTCTACATATAAAATAACCATATTCAGGGCTAATATAACACATGAATAACAGATTATCACAAAAATTAAAAAATGGTAAATGCAGCTTATAATGTATCAGCAATAGTTGCTTTTAAATTAGTTGGAGACCAAATAGCAATATATGCAGAAAAAATAGAAAATGTCTAAGTCAACACCTACTAGGTAGATATCACAAAACACAGTCACTGAATGTCCAGTGGTTAATGGAGAGATTCAGCTCTATCTCCAATAAGATAAAAAGCAGGTATGTTACCGTGTTGAATTACGTCCTGGCATACGTGCCGTGGTTCCTCATTGATGTAAATTTTCTCCCCTTAGCGGTTTATCCCGTAAGATAAAAGGTGCCTCTGAGGATATTACCTGATGGCTTTGGCACTTATGGCGTTTATCTCTGTGAGAAAGTTGTGTCAACGGACATTAAGTTGGCGTATCCTCTTCTCCGTTTTCCTAGGATCATGGGAGTCATGTGATTTACTTCCGCATCATCTTTGGATGGTAATAGGATCCTTGATGGAATTACAGCTGATCCACTTCGGTAGAAATTTTCGCAAGTAGTGATTTCACCCAGATATCCTATGCTGGGGTATTTGCGGTCTTTGCAGCTGTTCCTTCTCTTGTTTCTTTATCGCAAGTAGTGATTCCTTCCAAATGTCCTTTCTGATAATAGTATTCAGGTTGATACTATCTTACAATAAAAACAAAGCTTCTTTTTTCTTTTGGTGTACTCCGTTTGTCTCTTATCTCTTTGGTCCATGCACTGGACTCAATAATGCAGATAGAGGAGTGTGTCCTTTCCCGGAGTTCAAGCAAAGAAGTCCTATAAGTTGTATCGCCGTGTTAGCCTGGTGTAGGGGCTAACACACTTGGAATGAATACAGTCCTGGTCAACGCGTTTCGCCTCTTTAGGGCTTTATCAAGACATCTTATTTTTAGGATTTCTACAATTCTTATTTAAGGTGGACTTTTGGTAATAGTTTCTATAAACAAATCTATTTTGGTCTCACAACTTTCTAGTTTAGTCAATTGGTATATTTCATATCAAATATGTGCCATTTTGGTCTCACAACTTCTGTTCTATATTCAGAAAATGTTTCAACAGAGATAATATTTTGAACATTCAGTATTATGCATATTTCAATAATACTATGGCTCCTATATTATATAGCTCATAAGGCTTTGAGATAATAATATGAAGATACATTGGTATTTAGATATCCTCTCTCTTATCTTATTATCAAATTCTTAAACCTAGGTTTAGCTTATTTAGCTTATTGTTCCAATGTTCTGTTTTTTCTTTTGACCTACATCATAGATGGTTACGATCTCTATCCTTGGGAAGTTAAAAACCTGTAATGTTAGTTTATACTCTATATTTTGAAAAAAAGGGACATAATTAGTCTTATATTCAAGTAGATGGACTCTAAGGTGTTATATAATTCTTCTTTACATAAATGGTGATATGTCAATTTCAGAGTAAAGTCCTTTTGGATGTAATGTGTCTAGTTTATAGATTAATTCTGCTTCCAATCTCAATACTATTTTCTCCCAATCACCTCCTCTCCAATATGGTTTGAAATGGCTATATAAACAGGTATCTAGGTTACCTCTGTTAATGCAGGACATGTGTTCTCTTAGTCGTTCCCTTAGGGTCCTGGTTGTTTCTCCTATATATAATTTTTTACATTTGCATTCATATATAATCCATTTATCTTGACATCTTATTATGTCTTAATAACAAATAAGAGTTTTCAATTTGTTACTATGTTGGCATGCCCTTCATACAAAGCAAGGAAAAAAACTTTTCAAAATCTGGCCTCCCATACCTACTTCATAGTTCTTCTTTTTATGTTGTGCTAGTTCACTCGGAGACAGAAGGTTTTTTAGATTTTTTTGCTATTCTATATAAAATTTTTGGTGTATCTACTACTTTCTCTACTATAACTGGATCCGTTTGTACTAGGTGCCAGTGTTTTCTCAGGATCTTGGTTATTAGTTGGTTCTCATGATTAAAATTCGTAATAAATGGAACATTTATCATATTGTCATTATTTACACTTTGACGTCTACTATTCCTTTGTTTGTATGTTAGCAAACTCTTTCTGTCTCTACTGTCTCTAGTGTCTATTTTTGTCTGATATAGTATTTTAACCTCTGTCTGTAAATTTATGTTCCAAGATTTTAATTTATGTTTCATAATCCCTCATATCAGTGCAGTATTGTCCCTTAGGGATATTATTTTCCAACTTTTCAAATGACAGCTATTATAATGAATGAGGTTGTTGGCGTCTACCTCTTTGAAATGTGTTTTGGTTGACAGTTTATTTCCCACAGCCTCTATGTCCAAATCCAAGAATGTTATATGTTCCTTACTATATGTACTAGTGAATTTCAATCCTATATTATTTTGATTCATATCTTCAAGTATAATTTCTAGCTCCCTTGACTCTCCTCTCCATGCAAAAAACACATCATCGATGTACATTTTGTAGAGCACAAGATTCACACCCAGACTATGTTTCGGGAAAAAATAATTTTCCCAATTACCCATAAAATTATTAGCATAGCTGGGTGCAAATCTTGTGCCCATAGCCGTGCCTCTCATCTGTATATAGAATTTATCTGCAAACGAAAAATAATTCTGATTCAAGATGAATTTAATGCTGTCTAGAATGAATATTGTTTGCTCAATGGCTAGTGTCTGGTCTTTGTCAAGTTCACATTTTACAGCCCTTATACCTAGTTATTGATTAATACTGGTATATAGGGACGAGACATCACATGTTACTAGCGTGTACTGTGAATCCCACGTTAATTCTTCCAGGCCATTTAAAATATCTGTAGTGTCTTTCAGATAAGATGGCAGTTTTTTTTATATAGTTTTGGAGAAAGCCGTCGATGTATTGGGATAGGTTTGACGTAAGGGAGTTAATTCCCGATATTATGGGTCTGCCGGGGGGGGGGGGGAGTTTACTAAACTTTTGTGTATCTTGGGTAAGAAGTAAAATATTGGATTTTTTGGTACTTTCTGATACAGAAATTCATACTCTTTATTTGTTAAGATTAGTTTACATTTCACTTCATCTAACATATTTGTTAGTCTAGTACAGATTTTTTTAGTAGGATCTAATTTCAGTTGCTGGTAAGTATCAGTGTAACCCAGGAGTCTATGGGCTTCTTGTAAATAGCTTGATCTATCCATGATCACTACACCCCCACATTTGTCTGCTGGCTTTATGATTATTTCTTTATTGTCTTGTAGTTCTTTCAATACTGCTCTCTCTCTTTAAATGTCAAATTGGTGGCTACATTCTTTTTTATTTTGGCCTTTTTTTATGTCTTTTTGGACCAATTTTTTAAATAGTTCTAGATTTCTACCCTTCTCGTTTGTAGGGTAGAACTTAGATTTGACTTTTAAGTCTGAGAGTTTAATTGGTGGTGTAGTAGTGCTCTGAGAATTAGTGAATGATGGTGTAATAAAACTTTGAGAATTGGTGGCTAATGTTCCATCTCCCCTCCAATTACTTATAATAGAGTTTTTCATAAAGTATTTCTTTAAGGTCAGTTTCCTGACGAATTGACTGACGTGAATATGTGTATTGAATTTGTTGAGTCTTACTGTTGGTGCGAAACTTAGGCCTAAGTTGAGTACTCTCTCTTCTTCTTTTTTTAGAACTTTGTTACTTAGATTGAAGATACCATTATTTTTTGCTACTTTTCTCTCTTTTGCTCTCTTTCTAATTCTTCTTCCTCCTCTTGTCCCTCTCTTGATCTTTTTCTTAACCTTATTGGTGGATCTTTTTGTGTTCTAAATTTCTTGAGGGGCCCTGCTCTCTGTGGGCTCATTTCTAAAAAATAATTCACACTTTCCGGGTATTTTTCTTCCTCTAGATGTTGAAATCTATTGGAGGTCTGAACTATCCAATTCCTATCTTGATTCCTTTCCTGTTGCATATGTCGATGTGGTATGTAATTATCTCTTGTGTGCCATTCTTTTTTATAATTATTGTTGGTTCCTTGGTGTCTTCTATCCCTTTCATAGTAGCTTTGATTTGTACCTTACTATCTATTGTCCCTTTCCTATGGTTAATTTCTATTTCTCTCAAATTCTGTTTGTCCATACTCCCTATTAAATGACAAATCCTTCTGTTTGATGTATCTAGTTTCACTAGATTGATTGTCATAATGCATTCTCCGGCCTCTAAAATCTCTATTTTGGCGCCATCCATTTTTGTCATCATTATTATATTCTCTTAGATCTCTATTTCTTCTCTCATATTTATATTGATTAAAATCATTATCGTAATTATCTCTATACACTCTTGTGTCTCTGTGTGATTTATTTTGTATATTCCTAGCAGTGTTACCTTTCTCTTGATAGGGTTTTTTATACTGATTGTATGAAAATTGCTGGTGTCTCGGTCAATAACTACGCTCGGTTTCCTTATGGGATTGTGTTGTCCTTTTCCCATTCGGTTTTGCTGATGTATTATTTTTCGCATTAATTGTTTCTGAATTTGTATCTTCCATCTCCCCTTTCATGTTTGAGTAATCCTCCTTAACTCTATTTTGTCACTCAATTTATTCTTTAGTGTTAGTTTGTTTGTTTCTACAGATTTTCGTGAGTGCTCACGTCATTTTTTTAAAATGTTTAATAATGTGAGTGAAGCATTTTCTAAAGCTGAATCCCATTCTTTCTGGAGATTCTCTTTTAATTCAAATGTGCAGATTTTTTTCAAACTTTAAACTCTAGGTATAATTCCCAATTCTATATATTTATCTAAAAATCTTATTTCTGTTTTCTGCTTTAATTCTGTGATTAGTTGTTTTTCTAAATCAAATAAAGGTTGTCTTGATAAAGCCCTAAAGAGGTGAAACACGTTGACCAGGACTGTATTCATTCCAAGTGTGTTAGCCCCTACACCAGGCTGACACGGCTATATAATTTATAGGACTTCTTTGCTTGAACTCCGGGAAAGGACCCACTCCTCTATCTGCATTACTTGGTCCAATGCACGGACCAAAGATAACGGAATACACCAAAAGAAAAAAGAAGCTTTGTTTTTATTGTAAGATAGTATCAACCTGAATACTATTATCAGAAAGGACATTTGGAAGGAATCGCTACTTGCGATAAAGAAACAAGAGAAGGAACAGCTGCAAAGACCGCAAATACCCCAGCACAGTATATCTGGGTGAAATTGCTACTAGCGATAATTTCTAACGAAGTGGATCAGCTGTAATTCCATCAAGGATCCTATTACCATCCTCTGACAATGCAGAATAAATCACGTGACTCCCACAATCCTAGGCAAACGGAGAAGAGGAGATGCCAACTTAATGTCCGTTGACACAACTTTCTCACAAAGATAAAGGCCATAAGTGCCAAAGCCATCAGGTAATATCCTCAGAGGCACTGAGTCCCCTTTTATCCTAAGGGATAAACCACTAAGGGGAGAAAATTTACATCAGTGAGGAACCACGGCATGTATGCCAGGACATAATCCAACAAGGTAACATACCTGCTTTTTATCTTATTGGAGATAGAGCTGAATCTCTCCATTAACCACGGGACATTCAGTGACTGTGTTTTGTGATATCTACCTAGTAGGTGTTGACTTAGGCACGCACATTTTCTATTTTTTCTGCATATATTGCTATTTGGTCTCCAACTAATTTAAAAGCAACTATTGCTGATACATTGTAAGCTGCATTGCCATTTTTTCATTTTTGTGATAATTTGTTATTCATGTGTTATACTAGCCCTGAATAGGGTTATTTTATATGTAGAGGCATTGAGCTGCTATTAATAGCTTGGGAGACGTCCCATTCTGTACCATTGTGTTTTTATGCCATTTGATATATTGTACTTGTTTTTATTAAACTGCTGCTATTTCACACATCCTGTAGCTTTTAGTTAGCGCTGTTCTCCTTTTTTTGTATTTTTCTATTAGAATTATCAACGCTCTTTCCTGTTTGATACGACCAATGACTCGTGGAAAGAGCGCAAACGGAGGAAACAGATATGCTAGACCAAAAACCCAAGGAATGCCCAGAGCATCTATCAGAGCGGCCTGCGGATCTCTTGACCTTGAACCGTACCTTGGAAGCTTGGCATTCTGTCGAGACGCCATCAGATCCAACTCCGGCACCCCCCAACTTGAGGGTTAACCTGGAAAACACCTCCGGATGAAGAGCCCACTCCCTGGGATGAAAAGTCTGTCTGTTCAGAAAATCCGCCTCCCAGTTGTCCACTCCTGAAATTTGGATGGCAGATAGACAACAATTGTGATCTTCTGCCCACTGAATAATCCGAACCACCTCCTTCATGGCTAAGGAACTCTGAGTTCCTCCCTAGTGGTTGATGTAAGCCACTGAGGTGATGTTGCCTGACTGGAACCTGATAAACCGGGCTAAGGACAATTGAGGCCAAGCCATCAGAGCATTGTAAATCACTCTCAACCCCAAGATGTTTATGGGGAGAGCAGACTCCTCCTGAGTCCCTGCGCCTTTAATGAGTCCCAGACTGCTCCCCAGCCTAGCAGGCTGGCGTCCATGGTCACGATCACCTAGGAAGGTCTCCAAAAGCATATGCCCTGAGACAGATGGTCCTGAGAAAGCTACCATGGGAGAGAGTCTCTTGTCGACTGGTCTAGATCTATCCTCTGAGACAGATCCGAATGGTCGCCGTTCCATTGTCTAAGCATACATAATTGCAGAGCTCTCAAATGGAATTGAGCAAAGGGAATGATGGACATGTAAGCGACCATCAGACCAATAACCTCCATGCATTGAGCCACTGATGGCCGAACAGTAGACTGAAGAGAGAGGCAATTGGAGAGAATTTTTAATTTTCTGACCTCTGTCAGAAAATTTTTCATAGATAGGGAATCTATGATGGTCCCTAAGAAAACCACCCGTGTAGCTGGAACAAGGGAACTCTTTTCTAGATTCACTTTCCATCCATGGGAACGTAGAAAAGACAACAAGATCTCTGTATGAGAGTTTGCTTGTTGAAAAGATGCCGCCTGAACCAATATGTCGTCGAGGTAGGGCGGCACAGCATTTCCCTGAGACTTGACCACTGCCACGAGAGCCCCCATAACCTCTGAGAAGATTCTGGGAGCTGTGGCAAGGCCAAACAGAAGGGCCACAAACTGAAAGTGCTTGTCTAATCTCAGGAATTTGTGATGATCCCTGTGGATGGGAACATGAAGATATGCGTCCGTCAGGTCTATAGTCGTCATGAACTGACCCTCTTGAACCAAAGGAAGAATGGAACGAATGGTTTCCATTTTGTAGGTCGGTACCCTGAGAAATTTGTTGAAACACTTCAGGTCTAAAATGGGTCAAAAAAGTTCCCTCTTTTTTGGGAACCACAAACAGGTTTGAATAAAATCCTAGACCCTGTTTCTTAGTGGAACTGGAACAATTACTCCCAGGGAAAAAATATCCTGAACGCAGTTCAAGAATGTCTCTCTTTTTTACCTGGTCTGCAGATAATCTTGAGAGGTGGAATCTGCCCCTGGGAGGGCAAGATTTGAATTCTATTTTGTACCCCTAAAATGCTATGTCCACAGGCCAAGGATCTGGGACATCTCGTACCTACGCTTGATAAAACAGGGAAAGTCTGCCCCCCACTTGATCTGATCCCGGACCAGGTGCCGACCCTTCATGCTGACTTAGACTCAGCTGAGGGTTTCTTAGATTGCTTCCCCTTATTCCAAGACTGATTGGGCTTCCAAGAAGACTTGGACTGCTCCTGCTTGGAAGAGGGAGAGGAAGACATTTGACCTTTGAAGTTACGAAAGGAACGAAAATTACTTTAACGTCCTTTAGTTCTGTTCTTCTTGTCTTGTGGTAGAAAAGACCTTTTTCCACCCGTAATATCAGAAATAATTTCTGCCAGACCAGGTCCAAACAAGGTTTTACCATTTTCTGTAAGACCGTTAAATAGTCCAAACAAATTAGCCCAATCTCCTAAATATACATTAACCCTTATGTATAAATAGAACAAGAGCCACAGTGAACAATAAAGGATATACTTTAACCCAATAAAAGTATTAACCCCTTAGTCTTCTTAATCACAAATACAGTGTCTGCACCCTACCTATAAATATCCTATATAAAGGATATAATATGTCCCAAAATAAAGTTGCAGCTCAATCTTCTTAAGTGCAAGTCTCCAATACCTAGAAGACAAAAGGCACTTACATGCAATCTAGCTGTCAGGCAGGACGACAGCTCACAAGGCGTGAAAGGACACATACTCCTCACAGAGAAAAAGAAAGAACAGAGTAACCAACTCTGGCTTTCTATAACTAGGGCAGCAATATGTTAGGAAACAAAATAAGAACCACCTCACAACTTCCTAACTGCTTAAAAGCCACCACTATTCTACTGAAGAGATTGACGTGTACTCAGCTAAACCCAAATCCTTGTTTGTAGGGAAAGGTACCCAAAAAAGATTCAATTCTTCAGACACCAAAACTTATGGGTAGGGGAGTGACACTTAATAGCTTTGCTGTGGGGCTCTTTGCCTCCTCCTGCTGGCCAGGTGTGATATTCCCACTAGTAATTAGAATGACGTTGTGGACTCTCCATGTGTTAGGAAAGAAAATTTGGGTTTAGTAGCCCTTTAAATGCAGTGCCTTTTAGATACCCCTTTAACCCTCCTTGCACTTATGGAGCACTGTGAGGAAGTGTAGGGCATCTGCAGAGGAATTAAAGGGACACAAAACCAATTTATTTTCTTTCATCATTTAGATAGAGCATATTTAAAAAAAAAAAATCAGTTTACTTCTGTTATCTAATTTGCTTCATTTTCTTGGTATCCTTTGTTGAAAAAAAGCATATCTAGATATAGGCACAGGAGCAGTAATACATTACTGGGAGCTAGCTGATGATTGTTAGCAGCACATGTTTGTCTGTTGTAATGGGACCACCAGATGTGTTCATCTAGCTCTCAGTAGTGCATTGCTGCATCTTCAACAAAGCATACTAAGAGAATGAGGCAAATCTAATAATAAAAGTGAATTGGAAAGTTGTCTGAAATCGTATGTTCTATCTGAATCCTGAAAGAACATTTTTGGGTTTCTTATTCCTTTAAGGGAACTATTTAAAAGGTAATCGCCTGCTCTTATAAACAGTGTATGTCTTGGGGGTTAAAGTAAAAGCACAATAAAAAAAAAAAAAAAAAAAAATATGTTAAAGGACATTTTACACTTATTATAATTTACACTAATTATTTACCCTTATAACAGGTGATCAAAAAGTCCAAGAGACCCCCATGATCCCTTGTTTTAAAACCCAGAAGTCCCTCTTAAAATTAAAGGACCATTAAACACAGTAGAATTGCATAATTAACAAGTGCATAATAAACAGACAAGACATTTTTTCCATTTGTTTTTAATTGTTTTTATCTGATTTTTTAAACAAACCACTGTTACATGGATCCATGATATTATTATATATTGTATTTATTTGTGTTATGTATTAAACTTAACAATTCTTGTATACGTCACATTAATACTGTTTTAATCTACCACTCCGCCACATCAGCCTTTTTTGGCGCTCGCCTCTTCACTACATTAAGCATAATAAACAGACATTTTTTTTTGTCAAACCCCCTGTATTGTGATAGCCATCAGCCAATTACAGACTAGTATGCTTATACACTGAGAATCTGTGCAGATGCTCTGTAGGAGGTGGTGCATCAAAAAGTGTGCATATAAAAAAACAAAATTTGACAATGGAAGCCAACTGGAAAGTCTCTTAAATCTGCATGCTCTTTCTGAATCATGAAAGTTTAAATTTGACTTTAATTTCTCTATAAAGCCCTTATATAAGTTTTAATAGCCAGGTGATCACTTATCCACAGCCCACCTGCTGAGCCTCCCTTCATTATCTTCACAACATGGTCCTACCGACAAAACCCCTGTAGTCCACTGCCCACAAGCACTGTAACCTCTCGCATTCTGAGAAACCTCCAGGAAATGCTGGGAGATAATTGGATTCTTACTATATGTGATAACTTATTATGTATTTCATCCCTGCAAAGTATTTAAACGCTTAGTTAAACATTTGCTCAGGTGCCTCAAGGCTTGCAGCTCTGACCTAGTAGTTCTGCAAATCAGAAGCAGCAGTTGCACAACTGTGCCAATCAGGAGCTGTAAGCAGCACTTTACATATGGGTTTTACCACTTTCCAGGGGTTAAATACATAGGGCCCAAAAATATTAGTGGCATGGAGCTGCTATTGCAAGTCCCTCACATAATAGATTTGTACGAGGGCCCACACAAAGATTGATGTTAGATAACGGTCAAGCGCAAAGAAAATTATACGCAAACATTCCGCTCAAGTAGTGGAGTTTTTGGTTAAAGGGACACTCAAGTTTTATTACATTTTAATGATTCAGATACAGCATGTAATTTTAAACAACTTTCCAATTTACTTCCATTAAAAAAAATGTGCACAGTCTTTTATATTTACACTTTTTTGAGTCACCAACTCCTACTGAGCATGTGCAAGAACTCAGACTATACGTATATGCATTTGTGATTGGCTGATTGCTATCACATGGTACAGGGGGAGTGGAAATATACATAACTTTGAAATGTGTTATAAAAGAATCTACTACTCATTTGAAATTCAGAGTAAATGCTATTGTATTGTCTTGTTATCTTGCATCTGTTGATTATGCAAATCTGTTTGCTATACACCTTCTATGTATTTTAGTGCACAATAAGAAGCAACAAAAGTAAATAACTGTTTTTCAAAAGCATTAAAAGTAAAACGGTATTATGCACGTAATCACAACACTTAAACGATGACTTGTAATATGAGCATGTGACTATCGGTTCTCATTGAAAGTAAAGACACACTATAGGCCAGATTACAAATGGTGCCCTATTGTTTGAATGTAAGCAATATCAGGTTTTCTAGTTGATTTATGCTAGAATGATTACCGTGACCTTAAAACTCTGGTTAAATGTTTCACAAAACTAAAAAGTGTCACCAAACACATCAAAATTACATTACAACGTACAGTAACTCATAATAACACAATCTAATATAAAAATATTAAAAAATAAGGTGTTAGGAAATAAAAAGGCAGACAAAGGACTTTAACAGACATACATGCATATACATGTCTAAAGATGGATATGTATGTGTATATATATATGTTTATATCTGTGTATATATGTATTTATATGTGTGTATATATATGTATTTATATGTGTGTATATATATATATTTATATATATGTTAATATGTGTGTACATATGTATTTATATGTGTATATATGTGTATATATGTATTTATATGTGTGTGTATATATATATATATATATATATATATATGTGTGTACATATGTATTTATATGTGTACAGTTGCAAGAAAAAGTATGTGAACCCTTTGGAATTATATGGATTTCTGCACAAATTGGTCATAAAATGTGATCTGATCATCATCTAAGTCACAACAATAGACAATCACAGTCTGCTTAAACTAATAACACACAAAGAATGACATGTTGCCATGTTTTTATTGAACACACCATGTAAACATTCACAATGCAGGTGGAAAAAGTATGTGAACCCCATAGACTAATGACATCTCCAAGAGCTAATTGGAGTGAGATATCAGCCAACTGGAGTCCAATCAATGAGATGAGATTGGAGGTGTTGGTTACAGCTGCCCTACCCTATAAAAAACACACACCAGTTCTGGGTTTGCTTTTCACAAGAAGCATTGCCTGATGTGAATGATGCCTCGCACAAAAGAGCTCTCAGAAGACCTACGATTAAGAATTGTTGACTTGCATAAAGCTGGAAAGGGTTATAAAAGTATCTACAAAAGCCTTGCTGTTCATCAGTCCACGGTAAGACAAATTGTCTATAAATGGAGAAAGTTCAGTCCTGCTGCTACTCTCCCTAGAAGTGGCCGTCCTGTAAAGATGACTGCAAGAGCACAGCGCAGACTGCGCAATAAGGTGAAGAAGAATCCTAGAGTGTCAGCTAAAGACTTACAAAAGTCACTGGCAAATGCTAACATCCCTGTTAGCGAATCTACAATATGTAAAACACTAAACAAGAATGTATTTCATGGGAGGATACCACAGAGGAAGCCACTGCTGTCCAAACAAAAAATTGCTGCACGTTTACAGTTTGCACAAGAGCACCTGGATGTTCCACAGCAGTACTGGCAAAATATTCTGTGGACAGATGAAACCAAAGTTGAGTTGTTTGGAAGAAACACACACCACTATGTGTGGCGAAAAAGAGGCACAGCACACCAACATCAAAACCTCATCCCAACTGTGAAGTATGGTGGTGGGGGCATCATGGTTTGGGGCTGCTTTGCTGCGTCAGGGCCTGGACGGATTGCTATCATCGAAGGAAAAATGAATTCCCAAGTTTATCAAGACATTTTGCAGGAGAACTTAAGGCCATCTGTCTACCAGCTGAAGCTCAACAGAAGATGGGTGTTTAAACAGGACAATGAGCCAAAGCATAGAAGTAAATCAACAACACAATGGCTTAAACAGAAGAAAATACGCCTTCTGAAGTGGCCCAGTCAGAGTCCTGACCTCAACCCGATTGAGATGCTGTGGCATGACCTCAAGAAAGCGATTCACACCAGACATCCTAAGAATATTGCTGAACTGAAACAGTTCTGTAAAGAGGAATGGTCAAGAATTACTCCTGACCGTTGTGCACGTCTGATCTGCAACTGCAGGAAACGTTTGGTTGAAGTTATTGCTGCCAAAGGAGGTTCAACCAGTTATTAAATCCAAGGGTTCACATACTTTTTCCACCTGCATTGTGAATGTTTACATGGTGTGTTCAATAAAAACATGGCAACATTTCATTCTTTGTGTGTTATTAGTTTAAGCAGACTGTGATTGTCTATTGTTGTGACTTAGATGATGATCAGATCACATTTTATGACCAATTTGTGCAGAAATCCATATCATTCCAAAGGGTTCACATACTTTTATTTCAACTGTATATATGTGTATATATGTATTTACAGACATATATACACATATAAACACAAACATATTAAGTAGATGAAAACATAAAAAATCACTTTTATGCAATATTCATATTTATTAAAGGTCCAGCAGACACCCCTCAGCAGAACCCAATCTCTCATTACAGTGATACTCATATGAGCATGTAAGTTGGTAAAAGTAACAACAAGAGCAAATGTGTTGATTTCACATTAAGGTCTGCACTTGTTGCATAAACCTGAATACCAGACATGTTTGGAAACTGAGAAACTGTGCTGAACACTGAGAAACGTGTAGTTTTGTTTTAATAAATGGTTTTATTGGGAAATCATCATATATGCTCCTGTTGTGTCTATTATAAACTTATAATGCTGATACAAGCATCACAGTGATGAGAGCTTGGTTTGCTTTTTTAGCAGTCATGATAGTGCTTTATTAAATGTGAGTTGCCACTTTGGATTTTGAAGTTTAAAGGGCCATGATACCCAAATGTAGAAACACTTGAAAGTGATGCAAAATAACTGTAAAAAGCTGACTAGAAAATATCACCTGAACATCTTTATGTAAGAAAGAAAGATATTTTACCTCAAAATGTCCTAAGTATTCAAACCCCATTGCAAAGGACTTTAAGCAGCAAATCAGTATGCCTGTCCCAGGACAGCCAGAGGAGTGAGCCTCGTGCACATTAATGTTATTTCCCTATTCAGTTTAAAGGGACACTGAACACAAATTGTTTCTTTCGTGATTCAGATAGAGCATGACATTTTAAGTAACTTTCTAATTTACTCCTATTATCAAATTTTCTTCATTCTCTTGGTATCTTTATTTGAAATGCAAGAATGTAAGTTTAGATTCCGGCCCATTTTTGGGGAACAACCTGGGTTGTTCTTGTTGATTGGTGGATAAATTCATCCACCAATAAAAAGTGCTGTCCAGAGTTCTGAAGCAAAAAAATAGCCTAGATGCTTTCTTTTTCAAATAAAGACAGCAAGAGAACGAAGAAAAATTGATAAAAGGAGTAAATTAGAAAGTTGCTTAAAATTGCATGCTCTATCTGAATCACAGAAGTAAAAATTTGGGTTCAGTGTCCCTTTAAAAGTTTACTATGAAATCTCAGGAGAGTTAAGTCAAATCTCATGAGATCACAGTAAAACAGTTCGTGACCTCAGCACTGCTAATGCTGATTGACTGCAGTTCATTTCTTCATTTCTTACCTGCAGCTGGGCAGTAACTAAGGGCTCCATTTATCAAGCCTCTTTGGCTGCAAGCTCTTTCAAGAACTTGCTCGCCAAGATTTATCAAGCAGCGGTCACCAGACTGCTGCTTCCCTAACATCTTCGCCACCTCTATTGTGGCGAAATTCAATCTCCTCGATCAAATCCGACCGAGGAGATTGACAGCTCCTGCCCGCGCGTGATTGGCTGTGCGCGGGCAGGGGGCGGGATTGCACGCAAGCGCAAAATTGCGCTCGTGTGCAATGTTAATTACCTGCGGGTAATTTCGCCCCGCCACAGGCGAGCTGAGGCGTACAGGGGCGCGTATACGCGCCCCTGTACGCCTCAGCGTTGATAAATCTAGCCCTAAAAGATAACTTTTTACACAAGACTTACTCTGCTGAGCTTTACTTTTTTTTTTCAAAGAGATGATGTGCTCCTCCTGTTATTTTCTTATAATTGTATGTAGATCTTATGCAATACAATGCTTAAAGAACCAGTAAATACAGTATATTTGCATTATCATGCATTTGATTAACACATGCATGATAACAAGGCAATGCAATAGCACTTATTCTGAACTTCAAATGAGTAGTAGATTTTTTCTAAAACATTTCAAAGTTATGTTTATTTATGCTCCCATTGCATCATGTGATAGCTATCAGCCAATCACAAATCAACATACGTATATTCTATGAATTTTTGCACATGGTCAGTAGGAGCTGGTGACTTTATAAGTGTAAATGTAAAAAGACTGTGCACATTTTATTAATGGAAGTAAATTGAAAAGTTGTTTAAAATTGCATGCTCCATCTGAATCATGAAAATTTAATTTTGACTTGAGTGTGTGTCCCTTTAATTGCTGAAACATACAATGCATTACATTAGTGTCTCTTTAAATACAGACCCATATAAATGTGTGGAATGTATCTGAGAAACAGCTGTACATGAATCACAAAAGCAACCTACATTAGACACAGGTTTTCTTTGCTATGATCAATTGAAAGGGCCGGCAAAACATAACTTGGAAGATTTACAAATCTACATTTTCACAGAGAAGCTATTTCCTTCCAGCCTTGTCTACAAACTTTTGACTAGCAGTGTATATAATTGTCTTAAACAATCATTATTTTAATTATTTAAATTGTATTGGTAATTAGAAGAGAGAGGCTATATAAAAGGAGACTAAGGTGAAAGCAAGGAAATAGCATTGTAATGGAAAATATGGTGTTCGCCATTCGAATGATAAAACAAATGCCCACCCTGACATCTGTTTTGCAGCTTAAATTTTTCTCTAGAAAGAATGTTGCATTTTGCTTTAAAGTGAATGTAGCTTACAATTTAAAGAGATATTAAACTCCAAATGCAAAATTCCCAGTAAAATGTTTAAAGGGACACAGTAAAGTCAAAATTAAACTATTATGATTCGGATAGAGCATGCAATTTTAAACAACTTCAAATGTACTTTGTTCTCTTGGTATATTATATTGAAGAGTAAAACTAGCTAGGCTTTAGTACTCTATGGCAGCAGTGTTTTGGAACATTATTTGTAGCTTTGTTATACAATGTTGCAAAACAAAGAAGTAAATTGGAAAGTTGTTTAAAATTGCATGCTCTAGCTGCATAATGAAAGTTAAATTTTGGTTTTACTGTCCCTTTAAAAAGACATAAAACATGTTGAGATATGTGCATATCCTAAAAGGGCTAATTAATTAAAAAAAATAGTTTGCATAAATAAATTGTTGGCAAGTATTTTAAAATAATTTTAAAAAAATAAGCAAAATGAATTACATAGCTAAGCTGCCTGGAGAAGCCAACTCCCCCTCCCCCTTCAGTGTTTAGACACAGGCATTGTATAACTGAGTTCACAGGTTCTAGGCATGCTCCAGCAGATAATCCATATGCATTTTTTTTATTGAGGTTCAGTGCGAGGCATGCAATCAAACATATGTCATTACACAATACAAAGGCAATTCACTACAAATGACAAACATGAAAGAAGATGTACATTGAATAATCCATATGACAAATTTTGAGAATATTGAAAGACATTTCCCTTGCCTATCACATTACATATCTTCATTAAGAAATATGAGGCCACTTATGGACCTCCTGATGAAGAATGTAGCTCTATAGAAGGTATTCACAAGTAGGGGGAGACCACTTTTGGATCTCAAATGATGAACCTTTTTTTGTCTTCTTTCTTTATATGATTGATGTTATATCTGATAAACTTAAAATATATAAAATATCTGTGTTACAAATGGATTAAACTACGACTAAAGAAACCATAACAAATAACAGACAGCTAGATTACGAGTTATGGGTGCTATCTATCTTTATCCCGGCAGTGCGGAGCGGGTTCATCCTGAAGACATCCAGCGCAGAGCATCCTCTTCATACGGTTGCCGCCGTACAAGATTCAGTGTACGGCGGCGACAGTATGAAGAGGATGCTCCGCGCAGGTTGTCTTCAGGATGGACCCGCTCCACCGATATCAAGATAGAAGATGCAGCCTGGAAGAAGATTGAAGAGGCCGCCTGGATGAAGACTTCTCGCCGCTTGGATGAGGACTTCGCCACCAGGATGAAGATTGAAGAGGCCGTCTGGATGAAGACTTCTCGCTGCATGGATGAGGACTTCGCCGCCGGGATGAAGATTGTTAAAGAGGGGCTTCAAAAATTGTAAGTGGATCATCAGGGGTTAGTGTTAGGTTTTTTTAAAGGTTTTTTTGGGTGGGTTTTTATTTTAGATTAGGGTTTGAGCAGCAAAAGAGCTAAATGCCCTTTTAAGGGCAATGCCCATAGAAATGCCCTTTTCAGGGCAATGGGTAGCTTAGGTTTTTTTAGAATTAGGTTTTTTATTTTGGGGGGTTGGTTGGGTGGTGGTTTTACTGTTGGGGGGGTCTTTGTATTTTTTTTCAGGGAAAAGAGCTGATATCTTTAGGGCAATGCCCCACAAAAGGCCCTTTTAAGGGCTATTGGTACTTTATTGTAGGCTAGGGTTTTTTTTTATTTTGGGTGGGCTTTTTTATTTTGATAGGGCTATTAGATTATGTGTAATTCTTTTTTATTTTTGATAATTTCGTTTGTTATTTTCCGTAATTTAGTGTTTGTTATTTTTTGTAATTAATTGGTAGTTAGTTTAATTTTAGTTTAATAATTATATTAGTTTAATTGTTAATTTAAACGTAGTTCTTTTAATTTGACAGGTAAGTTTTAATTTAATTTAAGATAGGGAAATTGTCATTTTAATATAAAGTTAGGTTTAGAGGTTATTAGTTTAAATTAGTTTACTACGATATGGGGGCTTGTGGTTTAGGGGTTAATAGTTTAATTAAGTATTTTTGTTGTGGGTGGCTTGCGGTTTAGGGGTTAATAGGTTTATTATAGTGGCGGCGGTGTAGGGCTTAATAACTTTAGTATAGTAGGGGCAATACCAGGAGATTTCCCGGTGGGCTGCAGCAGTTGGGGCTGGAACTCTACAATTTAAAGGGGGATTAATGGATGAAATTGGGTTGTAGGGTGCCTTTATAACATCAATCTGGCATTTTTATTTAATACAAAGTAATACAATTTAATTCTGGGGAAGGAGTATCCCAGTAATCCCCTTTGAGAAAATGGGGCTTGTGCATTCTACCTACTCAACGGAAAATAGGGCTGGTCTTCATATTTTTCCAGGGCTGCTTTTTATTCCCAGTCCAGCCCTGGTGTGGTATTTGAATACTGATGCACGGGGACTCACAGAATATGTGCATATGCCATAGGAAAACAGTAATAACTTTTATTAGAAGCATTTTTGTATATTGCAAAAATCCTCTTATTTCAAATTGAAATGCACATTTCACATTTGACCTTTCTATTCCTTTTTTACATATATATTTGCAATATTCATTAAACACAAATAACACAGTAGAAGGTTCTTCAGACATTTTATTTTCATTTAGAATGGACAAATAAAGCATAAATCTGTAAGATTAAACACATTTTCAACATATAGTCAGCCCCCTTGTTGTGTCCATGAGATTACCAAGACAAATATTGCTCTATTGTTCTAAGACTGCATTAACATAAGAAAACAGACATGCAAATATTTAATACCTATACACATTTACAGATCCAGTTTTGCAAATATGCTACCAACGCGTTTCTAGTGGTTCACCTTTGCTGTGCAAGATATCATGTATTGGACAATTTATCACAACTATATAATGTCTACTGGTGATCGGCTGGAAAAGATAGGTGCAATAAGCTTTAATGAATTTGGAACAGGACACAAAATCTTATACTATAGTCAACTTACTAACTTTAAAAACAATAAACTTTACAAGATACTGGATTTGTGTAAATGTTTAAGAAACACAAAACAATAATTCATTTAATTGCAGTATATTAGAAACCCACAGTGGGTAGCATATTTATTTAATGTATAGCAATCTACTTGCTACATTTCTGAAATGCGTAGGCAGGAAAACAAGTAGATTATATTCAACTTTAAAACAATGGGTAGTCAATATACTGGATTCATGGCAAATAGCAGTATGTTTAGTAAGACAATGATTTCATTCATAATAGGATATTAAGTCCTTAATTAGCATTTTTTCAGCGTATAGTAATTCATTCCTGCACACAAAAACAGGAAATAGTGTTTAAATTACTGAATTTATTGAAAAACATGGAAATTTTGAATCAAAACAATAACTCTTTTCATAGTAAAATATGTAAACCAAACATATATATTCAAGGTATATTCATTTGTTGCATATTAATATAATTAATTAATTTGTTGCATATTAGCATCTTCTAACAGAGTAATTTAGCTATTAATCAGTCATAATTATTCATGACACTTTTTTTAATACATTTATTTACTCTGGATATCAATTTAGGATGTAAAGAAGATTAATTAGATCAACAAACAAATAGGTTAAGCATCCTGAAATCCTTTTAAACATCAAAACAGTCTCTGTAATAAATCTCCAGGTGGGTGTTTTGAAAATCCACAATCGCTAGTCACCTCCCCACTTATATACCTGGACCATAGGAAGAACAACCAACTGCAGAAATTCACTGAAAAATAAAGACAAACTGAGGAAACCACCAAATAAGCGTCTGTAAGGGCGTTGAAAAGCATTGCTGAGTTTGTTGAGTTTATATTAAGTATATATTGTTTTTTATTAATCTTCTGATTTCACCATTTATTTATTTTTAAATAAATGTTTTAATTGCATACCACATTGCTGCTGTTTTACTGGATGTGAGTGAGCTAGGAACACTGACTCCCAGCCCGTGTATAGACACCATTTGTCTGGTGCCCAACTATTTGTGTCGCAATCAATTAAAAAAAAAACTATATTTATTGGATATTTGCTCAAGATATAGTATGATATGGACCATAATAATAAAAAGTTGGAATGTCTCAATATTCATTTGATATGGTTTAAGAAAAGTATAGGATGGTTCTGAAATAAGTTAATTTGCTCAAACAATTTAAAGGAAAACTTGATCATCTCTACATCAATAATGTATGCTTAATATTCATATTTTAAATTTGTTGTTGTTACTTGTACTAGTAGCTTAAAGTACACAAGGCAATTTAGTAATAATAAAAAAATAATTGCAGACAGAATGGGATACTGTTTATATATTGAACACTCATTTTGATAATGAGTTGTTACTGACATGCTTTTAAGAACTGAAATAGTTAACATAAGGTATCTATAGCAAACATGTCTATATATAACTATAATCATACACTATATTTAAATGGGCATTAAACACTACATACATTTTATAAACATAGATTTGCAGTTATTTCCTGTCTCCCTCTAGTCATGTGTGCTGCGATGTTGAAATCTAGCTTTCACTACATTCCAGTGCTGGCTTGTTAGCATATGTCCAGCAACTCTTCGCCAGATATCTGCATTGTAACCTACGTTCCAGAATGGCAGCACCAATGATCAGAGAGAGGTGCATGAAATGTATTTAGTATCCCTTTAAAAGGGGAGTGACCTTGAAAGGCCTGCAATATAAAAAATGCAAAGCACAATTATATTTCCTATGATGAAAACTCAAGTTTCCTTATCCAACAAATGCACTAATAAAAAAAATCTGTAATGCAGCATTTTAATTTGTATGGAAATTATTTTGGCACAAAGCCACACTTAGCAAGGATGCTTCTTTCAGGCATTATGTGAAGTCATTGGCCCCAAGTTATCAAGGTCTGTCGGACCTGATCCGACAGTGCAGATCAGGTCCGACAGACCTCGGTGAATACAGCGAGCAATACGTATTCAGCATTGCACCAGCAGCTCACAAGAGCTGCAGGTGCAACGCCGCCCCCTGCAGACTCGCGGCCAATAGGCCGCCAGCAGGGGGGTGTCAATCAACCCGATCGTACTCGATCTGGTTGATTTCCGGCGATGTCTGTCCACCTGTTTAGAGCAGGCGGACAGGTTATGGAGCAGCGGTCTTTGTGACCGCTGCTTCATAACTGCTGTTTCTGGCGAGTCGGAAGACTCGCCAGAAACAGGGGGCATCAAGCTCCATTCGGAGCTTGTTAAATAGAGGCCATTATCTCATACAACTACCCCTCAATTTTTTCTTCCTGCCCTAGACACAGGCCTAGTTGGTCAAGGCAAAAAACATGCCCCTGGGTACAAATAAGAAATATGTTCTGCCATTCAAATGTTTCTCTATAAACATCAAATATTCAAATGTAATACATTTGACTATTAGAGGTCAATTTATCAAAGCGTCGATCTCAGTGCATTCGCCGGCGTCAGACATTGCTGACTCAGATCTGAATACGATCCCCTCATTTATCAAAAATGCCGTCAAAAACATACGCGTCAAGTATGGTGCAAAGAGCATCGGTCTGTTGATAACTAACAGTCATCGATGTCACAGTTATTCGGGTTTTTCCAAACTTTATTTATACCATTTCGTTACTGTCCATGAACAAGCACATTTCTCTAAAGCTAATCTTTTATTTTTCAACTGTTAATGTCCAAGAAATAGCTATATTTATACCTCAACAAACAATATCTCATAAAAAGTTATTTTTATATTTATTTGTTATACAAAAAAATCTGTTATATGATACTTTCACATAAATTAATGTGTATTTGTATTTCTAGAAGTCATTTTATGCTTTTATCTCAATTTTTTTTAAAATAAATGATTAATAATGCTAGAATGTATACATATATCTTTGCACATACTTGTATGTATGTATATATATATATATATATATATACACACACACATATATATATGTGTGTGTGTGTTATGTAACAAAACTTTTTCAAACATTTTTACATATCCCTAAATTCCTTTTTTTGTTCTAAACAATGTTGTCTTTCATATCTCTGTGTTTATTTATACCACTATGTACAGTATATAGTGTAAATATATTATTATTCTGAGCAGGAGTAATTGCAAATATAACATGTAATCAGGGTATCATATGTATTTATTTGCAATCAATTGATATTTTAAGAGCTGGGCCAGTTTTCTCTCTGTACCTGTGTAACCCCTCCTGATTGCAATCTAGTTTTAAAAACCACCCCTTTACAGGTGTTATAAAATGGGCTGGCATATAAGATGACATTTCCTACTGAAAAAGAAATTCAAGAGAAGGAAGAAATACACTGAAAATAGCATGGCAAGCATCGATCTTAGTCGGATTGAGATCGCAGGATGGTATATTACATAACAAATTTCAACATTTGCCGATCTTGACGCTTTGATAACCATGGCGGATCAATCTCGTGAAAAATACGACGTGGAATTCAAGCATATTTTTTGTATACGCTTTGATAAATAGACCCCTAAATCTCCATTTGACTATAAATCTCATCTCAACCGATAAACATAAAAGTCTACGAGAATCAACATTTGATATTTAATGTTTGAATATTTGATATTAAAATGTCTAATTTTCCTATACATAAAGACATTGCTCACCAAACATCCAACATTTGTACAGAACAAATGTGTTAAACCATTTGCCTCTTCTTTGTAACATGATGACTATATATATATATATATATATATATATATATATATATATATATATATATATCTTCAATGACCTCTGTTAAAGGGATATGAAACCCAAATTTTGATTCAGATAGACCATGCAATTTTAAGCAACTTTCTTATTTACTCCTATGATCAATTTTTCTTTGTTTTCTTGGTATTTGAAAAAGCAGGAATGTAAGCTTAGGAGCTGGAACATTTTTGGTTCAGCACCCTGGGTAGCGCTTGCTTATTGTTGGCTACATTTAGTAATAATCAATAATAAGCATGTACTAGAGGTTTAGAAAGGGTATGAGACGCCCAGGGTCAAGTCCTTTATCCGATACCCCTTTACAATAGTTCCATACCACCAACAAATTGCAGGTCCCGTGACTAGAAAATAATTATTATTATGTAGACAGACATCATTAAAACCTCTAGAGGGCAGTATGTCAGTAACTCATAGCCCTGAGTTCCCTTTGAAATGCAAAAAAGAAACTGCTCAAGGTGGGTATGTGAGAGGGACGGTGATTGTTTGAGATCTTTCTGATAGAACTACTGCATGATTCGGTTGTAACAATTATGTAACAAATGATTTGGGATTTTTACCTAGAGTCTATATGGCCTTGATACCAG
Organism: Bombina bombina; assembly: GCF_027579735.1. NCBI lineage: Eukaryota > Metazoa > Chordata > Amphibia > Anura > Bombinatoridae > Bombina > Bombina bombina. The sequence continues at coordinate 956,336,978 of NC_069502.1, read as the reverse complement.
GTTTTATCTGGAATTGAACAGCACTTCTCAGCAAAAAAATGAAAACTCAATAAACACATTACTTAACTTGCTGCCAAATGAATAAACTTGAATAATGTTTAAGAACAGATCAATATCTATAACAATAATATATCCCGCACTCAGACTTCCTTACAAAGTGTCAAACCACAGTATTTATTATAAATAAATGTATTCTTTATTGATAAAATGAAGCATCTAGATTTCTTTTATAAAAATACTGGGCATCCACAGTAATACACAGTCTAAAAACAATTAGAGACAAGTTGTGTGTACAACATACAGGTGAAACTCGAAAAATTAGAATATCGTGCAAAAGTTCATTTATTTCACTAATGCAACTTAAAATGTGAAACTAATATATGAGATAGACTCATTACATGCAAAGCAAGATAGTTCAAGCCGTGATTTGTCATAATTGTGATGATTATGGCTTACAGCTCATGAAAACCCCAAATCCACAATCTCAGAAAATTAGAATATTGTGAAAAGGTGCAATATTCTAGGTTTAAAGTGTCCCACTCTAATCAGCTAATTAAGCCATAACACCTGCAAAGGGTTCCTGAGCCTTTAAATGGTCTCTCAGTCTGGTTCAGTAAGAATCACAATCATGGGAAAGACTGCTGGGAAAGACTGCTGACCTGAAAGTTGTGCAGAAAACCATCATTGACATAAGGAGGGAAAGCCTCAAAAGGTAATTGCAAAAGAAGTTGGATGTTCCCAAAGTGCTGTATCAAAGCACATTAATAGAAAGTTATGTGGAAGGGAAAGGTGTGGAAGAAAAAGGTGCACAAGCAGCAGGGATGACCGCAGCCTGGAGAGGATTGTCAGGAAAAGGCCATTCAAAAGTATTGGGGACTTTCACAAGGAGTGGACTGAGGCTGGAGTCAGTGCATCAAGAGCCATCACACAAAGACGGATCCTGGACATGGGCTTCAAATGTCATATTCCTCTTGTCAAGCCACTCCCCTGAACAACAAACAACATCAGAAGCGTCTTACCAGGGCTAAAGAAAACCACACCTGGTCTGTTGCTCAGTGGTCCAAAGTCCTCTTTTCTGATGAGAGCAAATTTTGCAAACCAAGGACCCAGAGTATGGAGGAAGAGTGGAGAACACACTGCAAGATGCTTGAAGTCCAGTGTGAAGTTTCCACAGTCTGTGTTGATTTGGGGAGCCATGTCATCTGCTGCTATTGGTCCACTGAGCTTCATTAAGTCCAGGGTCAACGCAGTCGTCTACCAGGAGATTTTGGAGCACTTCATGCTTCCTTCCGCAGACAAGCTCTATGGGGATGCTGACTTCATTTTCTAGCAGGACTTGGCACCTGCCCACACTGCCAAAAGCACCAAAACCTGGTTCAATGACCATGGGATTACTGTGCTTGATTGGCCAGCAAACTCGCCGGACCTGAACCCCATAGAGAATCTATGGGGCATTGCCAAGAGAAAGATGAGAGACATGAGAACGAACAATGCAGAAGAGCTGAAGGCCGCTATTGAATAATCCTAGTCTTCCATAACACATCAGCAGTGCCACAGGCTGATAGCTTCCATGCCACGCCGCATTGAGGTAGTAATTGCTGCAAAAGGGGCCCAAACCAAGTACTGAGTACATATAGTATGCATGCTTATACTTTTCAGAGGTCTGATATTGTTCTATGTAAATCCTTGTTTTATTGATTGCATGTAATATTCTAATTTTCTGAGATTGTGGATTTGGGGTTTTCATGAGCTGTAAGCCAGAATCATCACAATTATGACAAATCACGGCTTGAACTATCTTGCTTTGCATGTAATGAGTCTATCTCATATATAAGTTTCACCTTTTAAGTTGCATTAGTGAAATAAATGAACTTTTGCACGATATTCAAATTTTTCGAGTTTCACCTGTGTTTCCTATATCAAGATATTCAACAATAATATTTAAATATTTTTTCAATATTATGAAACAGTAAAAGCATTTCTGCTATTATTTTGAAAAAAGTTAGAGCATTTCTATTAACATTTGGCTAGATTACGAGTTTTGTGTTATGAGTGAAAAAGCTTCATAATGCTGCTTTTTCACTACCGCTGGTATTACGAGTTTTGCAGATATATCTGTCCCGCACACTTTTTTCGCAGTGACGCAACGTAACTACCGCAGCTTTCAAAAAGTCCTTTTTCAATGGGACTTCCATAGCGCCGGTATTACGAGTTTGCCTGTCCGTCCAAAAAGTGAGCGGTACAGCCTATAACTGCAAGATCCGTACCGTAAACTGAAAGTCAGTAGTTATGGCTTTTATGTTACAAATCTGTAACATAAAACTCATAACTAAAGTGCTAAAAAGTACACTAACACCCATAAACTACCTATTAACCCCTAAACCGAGGCCCTCCCGCATTGCAAACACTAAAATAAAATTACTAACCCCTAATCTGCCGCTCCGGACATCTCCACCACTATAATAAACATATTAACCCCTAAACCGCCGCACTCCCACATCGCAAACACTAGTTAAATATTATTAACCCCTAATCTGCTGTCCCTAACATCGCCGCAACCTACATTACTGTTATTAACCCCTAATCTATTGCCCCCAAAATTGCCGCCAAAGTTATTAACCCCTAAACCTAACCTTAAGTGTAACCCTAACACCCACTAACTTTAATATAATTAAAATAAATCTAAATAAAAATTACTATCATTAACTAAATAATTCCTATTTAAAACTAAATACTTACCTATAAAATAAACCCTAAGCTAGCTACAATATAACTAATAGTTATATTGTAGCAATCTTAGGTTTTATTTTTATTTTACAGGTATGTTTGTATTTATTTTAACTAGGTAGACTAGTAAGTAAATAGCTATTAACTTTTTACTAACTACCTAGTTAAAATAAATACAAATTTACCTGTAAAATAAAACCTAACCTGTATTACACTAACACCTAACCTTACACTACAATTAAATAAATTACATCAATGAAATACAATTAACTAAATTACAAAAAAACAAACACTAAATTCCAAAAAATAAAAAAGAAATTATCAAATATTTAAACTAATTACACCTAATCTAATAGCCCTATCAAAATAAAAAAGCCCCCCGAAAATAAAAAAAAACCCTAACCTCAATTAAACTGCCAATAGCCCTTAAAAGGGCCTTTTGGGGGGCATTGCCCCAAAGAAATCAGCTCTTTTACCTGTAAAAAAAATAAAAACAACCCCCCAACAGTAAAAACCACCACCCACACAACCAAACCCCCCAAATAAAATCCTATCTAAAAAACCTAAGCTCCCCATTGCCCTGAAAAGGGCATTTGGATGGGCATTGCCCTTAAAAGGGCATGTAGCTCTTTTTCAGCCCAAACCCTAAGCTAAAAATAAAACCCACCCAATAAACCCTTAAAAAAACCTAACACTAAACCCCGAAGATCCACTTACAGTTTTTGAAGACCGGACATCCATCCTTAACGAATCCAGGAGAAATCTTCATCCAAGCGGCAAGAAGTCCTCAACGAAGCCGGGAGAAGTCTTCATCCAAGCGGCAAGAAGTGGTCCTCCAGACGGGCAGAAGTCTTCATCCAGACGGCATCTTCTATCTTCATCCTTCTGACGCGGAGCGGCTCCATCTTCAAGACATCCGGCACGGAGCATCCTTTTTTTTTTGCTGACTACTGAAGAATGAAGTTTCCTTTAAATGAAGTCATCCAAGATGGCATCCCTTGAATTCCGATTGGCTGATAGAATTCTATCAGCCAATTGGAATTAAAGGTGAGCTTCAATCCTATTGGCTGATCCAATCAGCCAATAGGATTGAGCTCGCATTCTATTGGCTGATTGGAACAGCCAATAGAATGCAAGCTCAATCCTATTGGCTGATTGCATCAGCCAATAGGATTTTTTCACCTTTAATTCCGATTGGCTGATAGAATTCTATCAGCCAATCGGAATTCAAGGGACACCATCTTGGATGACGTCATGTAAAGGAAACTTCATTCTTCAGTAGCCAGTGAAAGAAGAGGATGATCCTCGCCGGATGTCTTGAAGATGGAACTGCTCCGCGTCGGAAGGATGAAGATAGAAGATGCCATCTGGATGAAGACTTCTTCCTGCCTGGAGGACCACTTCTTGCCGCTTGGATGAAGACTTCTCCCGGCTTCGTTGAGGACTTCTTGCCACTTGGATGAAAACTTCTCCCCGCTTCGTTGAGGATGGATGTCCGGTCTTCAAAAACTGTAAGTGGATCTTCGGGGGTTAGTGTTAGGTTTTTTTAAGGGTTTATTGGGTGGGTTTTATTTTTAGCTTAGGGTTTGGGCAGAAAAAGAGCTAAATGCCCTTTTAAGGGCAATGCCCATCCAAATGCCCTTTTCAGGGCAAAAAGGTTTTTTTAGACAGGATTTTATTTGTGGTGTTTGGTTGTGTGGGTGGTGGGTTTTACTGTTCGGGGGTTATTTGTATTCTTTTTACAGGTAAAAGAGCTGATTTCTTTGGGGCAATGCCCCGCAAAAGGCCATTTTAAGGGCTATTGGCAGTTAAGTTTAGGCTAGGGTTTTTTTTATTTTGGGGGGGCTTTTTTATTTTGATAGGGCTATTAAATTAGGTGTAAATAGATTAAATATTAGATCATTTCTTTTTGATTTTGTGTAATTTGGTGTTTGTTTGTTTTTTTTATTTAGTTAATTGTATTTAATTAATGTAATTTATTTAATTGTAGTGTAAGGTTAGTTGTTAGTGTAAGACAGGTTACAGGTAAATTTGTATTTATTTAAACTAGGTAGTTAGTAAATAGTTAATAACTATTTAGTAACTAGTCTACCTAGTTAAAATAAATACAAACTTAGCTGTGAAATAAAAATAAAACCTAAACTAGCTACAATATAACTATTAGTTATATTGTAGCTAGCTTAGGGTTTATTTTACAGGTATTTATTTAGTTTTAAATAGGAATTATTTAGGTATTAATTGTAATTTTTATTTAGATTTATTTTAATTATGTTCAAGTTAGTGGGTATTAGGGTTAGGGTTAGACTTAGGGTTAGGTTTACTGGTTAATAACTTTAGTATAGTGGCGGCGAGGTTGGGGGCGGAAGATTAGGGGTTAATAAGTGTAATGTAGGTAACAACGACATTGGGGGTAGCAGATTAGGGGTTAATAAGTGTAGGTAGGTGGCAGCGATGTTAGGGGCAGCAGATTAGGGGTTAATAAGTGTAATGTAGGTTGCGGCTATGTCGGGGGCGGCAGATTAGGGGTGTTTAGACTCGGGGTTTATGTTAGGGTGTTAGGTGTAAACATAACTTTTCTTTCCCCATAGGAATCAATGGGGCTGCGTTACGGAGCTTTACGCTCCTTTATTGCAGGTGTTAGGCTTTTTTGTAGCCGGCTCTCTCCATTCATGTCTATGGGGAAATCGTGCACAAGCACGTAAAACCAGCTCAAAGCAGCGCTCGTATTTGGGTGTGGTATGGAGCTCAATGGAGCTCAACGCTGCTATATTGCCTGCTAACGCCGGGTTTTTGTAAACCTGTAATAGCTAGTACCGAGCCGCTCATAACGCAAAACTCGTAATCTAGCCGATTATGTTCATCAACAATAATAGCGAATTAGGGTTAATACCCGCCAGTTATATTTCCAATCCGGAATAATGCAAAGTCAGACTAGAGTAAATGATGAATAGTAGTGCAGAACTTAAGGGTTAACACCCGCCGCTTTATAGTTTCTCACGTATGAAAACTACTTTTCAGACATCTATCCATTCTAATTAAACGTACTGTGTAAGTATATACTCTGAAAACATCCATGTTATTCAGTTCATGTAAAGTAAACAGACCGAATTCAGTAAAAGGCAGTGTAGGGACCAGTATAGGCCAGAAACGAACTAATGGTTAAGGCTGGGAATTGCAACAATGTTGCTGGCGTTAGGGAGGGGCCCCTCCTTAGTCCTGGGTTAGTTAGGGCTCTCTTGCCACCATCATAGTTTAACTTGTCAGTTTCTTATTTATATATATAGCTATTAAATGTTTTAATAAAATTTGACGTGTGACAGTCAATTTCCCATTAAGAACTTGTGCGTTTATTTAGAAGTTATATGTAATTTTACCTTTCTTGCTGGGAATGATTGATAAGCCTTTAATCCCTTATGTAATACCACTGTGCACTGAATTAGCTGGACAGTTGTTCTTAAGCACATATGGCAGTTCCTACCACAGTGCACCTATTATTTACCTTGTATCCTCGGTAGTGTGTTAAACACAATATACCGTTTTTACAGATTTAAACACACTAAGGGCTACATTACGAGTGGAGCGCTAACTGTTGCGCACAAGCGATAAGGGGTATATTGCGTCTCTTTGCGCACTTCTGAAGTAGCGTGCGTATTACAAGTTGAAAGTAAACGTGTTCACTTGAGTGCAATTGAATTTAACGCGTGTCAGGTTAGCGTTACTTAAAGGGACAGTAAAGTAAAACAAAAACTTTCATGATTTAAATAGGGAATGTAATTTTAAACAACTTTCCAGTTTACTTTTATTACTAATTTTGCTTTGTTCTCTTGGTATTCTTAGTTGAAAGCTAAATCTAGGAGGGTCATGTGCTAATTTCTTAGACCTTGAAGACTGCCTCTAATTTGAAAGCATTTTGACAGTTTTTCACCACTAGAGGGAGTTAGTTCATGCGTTTCATATAGATAATATTTAGATCAGGCACGTGAAGCTCCTAGGAGCCAGCACTGATTGGCTAAAAATGTAAGTCTGTCAAAAGAACTGAAATAAGGGGGCAGTTTGCAGAGACATAGATACAAGGTAATCACAGAAGTAAAAAGTATATTATTATAACTGTGTTGGTTATGCAAAATTGGGGAATGGGTAATAAAGGGATTATCTACCTTTTTAAACAACAAAGATTCTGGTGTTTACTGTCCCTTTAAGACCACTGAATAACTGTTATTGTATGATTTTTAGAATAATATTGCATTAAAAAGTTATATGGGTTCAAAGATATGAGGTCTCAGTTAGAAAAAAAAGGCAGGCAAAGGGCTTTAACATAGATACATACATACACATGTCTAAATATGTATTTGTGTATATATATATATATATAATGTACAAATGTATTTATTTGTTTTACCGTATGTTTACTGTACATATATCACATTCCAATGTTTTTCACTTACAGGAAAATGTCCTTTTTATTCTTAAATACATATTTCTATATATATATATCTATATATACCTATACCTATATATCTATTCCTATAGATATAGAGGTATAGATATGTATTTTACATGAACAGAATCAGAAATATATATATATATATATATATATATACAGGTGGCCCTCCGTTTACAACAGTTCAATTTGCACCGTTTCAGAATAACAACCTCTTTTTTTCAGTCATGTGACTGCTATTGAAAAACATTGAGAAGCAGTGCATTGATTAAAATAGCCAGTAGGTGGAGCTGTCCGCTTGTGTTGCAGCAAAGATATGCAAGCCAAGCAAGCTGAAATTAATCAGTTTAACCAGACCTGAGCTATCGAGCAGCTTGCAAAGGAACAAGATCTTCCTGTCTATAAATCAGTCCAGATTGGAATGCATAGAAAGAACTGTTTGCAGAAAAATGCAAGTAAAGTCTGTGTTGTGTGATTATTTTATTAGGTTTATAATGCTGTTAAGCAAATGTTTTTGTTCATTTAACTTAGTTGAATGATATATTCTGTGTTGTGTGATTATTTTATTAGGTTTATAAAGCTTTTTAGCATTTAAAGTCTTCATTTCAAAGCTTTAAAAATAATGTATTAGGTGTTACTTATCCTAGGTTTAATATATTTAATTTTTGCTCTATACCGACAATATGAATACATAATGAGAGGAGGCTTCTTTTTATGTAGCCACACAATGGTTTCTAAATTAGCTTATTACACATGAGCTAGTTGAGCATTGAATGTGTAAAAACTGAGCTTTTAATTAGAAGAAACTATATGTATAAATGAGGCTACCATATGTTAACTTAACTTTTCTTAGGAAATATTGTTTAATACAATTGTTAACCCTATAAATGCCCCTGTTAATAATTATGGTATATACATGCAAAGGTGCTCTCTCTAAGTATAAGTGGTGGGGATACCTTTAAGAAATTACCCAGCTATTTTTGATTAGTTAATTGGTCTGGGGCTATATTAGCCAGAGCTGAGTTTCTAAACATTGTGTCTATGAGTAAGGCTAAGATGTACAGCCGAAACGCGTAAGACAGCAGCTGGGTCTTTTTGTTTTTAAAAAGTCTTTTAAGCTCATGTAAGTCTTAATAAAGTATGTGTTTTTTTCTATGTCTGGAGGCTGGCCGGAGTCTTTTTTCTGTTTTTGCTAGGTGTTACTTATGCCAATTTTGAGAGGGGCCTAGAACCTAACTCCCTCACTTCCCATTGACTTACATTATAAACTGGGTTTCAATTTACAACGATTTCAATTTACAACCATTACTTCTGGAACCTAACCCCGGTGTAAACCGAGGGCTACCTGTATATGTATATATATATATATATATATATATATATATATATATATATATATATATATATAAATAAATAAATATGTTTAACAATAAAAAGTACATTATTTTATATGTAAAGAACAGGAATGTAAAATATTCGTTTTGCGCATAGTGTTTCCCGATTTAGATTTAAACACGGTTGGGTTAGCGCACATTAAAATTTTGTAATCTTAAGGCACGTTATTGAAATATTACAAAACAAATTATAAAAATTATTAAACATATTGTAAAATATATAGATATATTCTATGGATTATTTAGAATGTTTTACAGTATGTTTAATATTTTTTTAACAGTTTTAAAAATTGTATTCATTTTCTGTAATATTTTCTATCTAATATTTAAATAACACACAAAAACCTTTTACTTTCAATTGGTAACATGAGCACAACCCGAAACATGCAAAAAGCCTCTGTCTAGGAAAGGTAACACGCAAGCGCTAATTTGCGCTTTATTCAGGGCCTTTAGGGGGTGAAAGGGGTGACTCCTCTCAGGGGCCCACTGAGCCAGGGGGCCCCATGAGGCAAGCACAACTATTATTAAAAAAAAAAGATTATTCTTTTTTTGTATTTTTTTTATTTTGGCAGCCACCATAGGGCGCTACAGCAGAGTGCTATTGAGCACGGAAAATGTCATTACAAGGAGTAAAGCATTAGCATTTGAGAGGATTTCTGAGTGTGCACTAAACCACTATGCACAGTGTGAGACAGACTTGGCACTTCAGTTGGACAGTGTGGTCCTGAGTCAGATGACAGATCACTTTCATTTGCAGAGGAGTAGGACTTAGCAAATGTTTATTTCTTTGTGCAATTTCAGATTGTATCTTCAGTATGGTAGTTGTATGGTGGGGCCAGGGGTCCATAAAAACACTTTTTGTTTAGCAATATGCAGCAGTGTATTTATGATTATTTTACAATGCTGTAGAATTTCTATATTTAAAACCATGCAGAAATGTTTCCTCCTCAATACACAAATGGTAGGAACCCTTTTGGCAGATATAATTTTTTTATTTATATATATATTTTAATTACATTCCAGTTTACTGACCCTTTATGCAAGGACATTCCAGATGCCAGGAGGCATGTTATCTAATATTTTTACATCTGCATAAAATGTTATACTCTCAGACTAAGATTGCTTAGTGTTTGAGACTGAGTACCACAGCTTATGGTTCCACCAAGACCATATTAGAGTACAGCATTGTCAAAATCCAAAAGTACAGTTGACAGATGGGAACATTTGTACTCCAGATTTGAAGTGGTGCTCTTGGTTGGGGAAAATGGCGGGAAAAAACACCCCAAACATATGTCAACCTTTCAAAAGTACTTTTCTTCATCTACCCATTCTGACAGATCATTAATGTACAATTCTGAATTCACAGAAGTATTTTTGGTTGCACATTACAAATATGATTTTTTTTTTAAAAGTGATCTCTTCATTTCTGCCATTTTTTTTATCATGCATGTCACACACTGTTGATTTAGGCGATGGCAATGTGCAGACATTGTACCTCCTGTGAGTGTTTCTGTGGGTGTCTGTGTTTATGTCTTTGTGCTTTTGTTGGTGTCTCTATGAGTGTGTATGCATTTTTTCTGTGGGTCTCTTTGTGAGGGTGTGTGTGTCTGTCTTTGCGCATTTTCTGTAGATGTCTCTGTGAGGGTGTGTGTGTATGTCTTTGTGCATTTTCAGTGGGTGACTCTGTGAGGGTGTGTGTGTATGTATGTATTTGTGTATTTTCTGTGGATGCCTCTGTAAGGGTGGATGTGTATGTATTTGTGTCTTTTCTGTGGATGTCTCTGTGAGGGTGTATGTGTATGTATGTCTGTGTTTTCTGTGGATGTCTCTGTGAGGGTCTGTGAATATTTATTTGCGCATTTTATGTGGGTGTCTCTGTGAGGGTGTGTGTGTATGTATGTCTTTGTGTATTTTCTATGGATGCCTCTGTGAGGGTGGGTGTGTATGTCTTTGTGTGTTTTCTGTGGATGTCTCTGTGAGGATGTGTGTATGTCTGTGTTTTCTGTGGGTGTTTCTGTGAGGGTGTGTGCATATGTCTGTGTTTTCTGTGGGTGTCTCTGTGAGGTTGTCTGTGTGTATGTCTTTGTGTGTTTTCTCGTGTTGTCTCAGTGAGGCTGTGTGTGTATGTATGTCTTTGTGTGTTTTCTGTGGGTGTCCCTGTGTGTGTGTATGCCTTTGTGTGTTTTCTGTGGGTGTCTCTCTGTGTGTGTATGTCTTTGTGTGTTTTCTGAGGCTGTTTTTGTGGGTGTTTCCTTGGGTATATGTGCAAGTTTGTGTTTGTGTGTGTGTGTCCATTGTCTGTTCCTTTTTAGAGCATTTTGACCTTACTACTGATTATTCACCTCTTTCTACAGACTTTGAGACTAATAAGACCTTTCCGGAAGTCACCAATCCACCACTTAACCTTTAAATTATTGTTTAGGCAGTTTAGTGCCCTTGGCATCATATAGTTGGCATCTTCCTTGACAAAAAGATAATCAGAACTCAATATTTTGTCTTGTAAATCTAATTTTTTTACAACACTGTAGTCTACCTCATTACTTGTCAGGTCAATGTAAACAAGGGCTGAGTGTCTGTGTCTGAGTGTGTTTCTTTGCGTGTCTGCTAGAGTGTCTATATGTGAATCCTTATGTGTGAGTGTGTCTTTACAACATTTCCAAGTTTGACAACACTTAAAAATAAAGTGCATATGTGTTTTAGTCACTTGGTCAAAAATTGCAAATCCCTGATCAAGGGTTATGTAAGGGCCCCAATTTCTAGTGGCGGGCGTGGCTCCCACTCATAATCTAGCCCCCTAAGGTGGAAAGATTCTTACCAATGAACTTTTAGAGCTCAATTTATCAATACTTGGCAGACAGGGGCGTACATATTCTCATCTGGCGGCAGCAATTGACTGCCCACATTTAACATTGCACACAAGCGTTTCTTTGAAAAAGAGAGAGAGTGATAATGTATGAAAGACTTCTCCTTCTGCAGGTTCCACACATTTAAGGGCTAGATTATTATTGGAGCGCTGATTATTGCTCATGCTCTTGCGCTAACTGAGCTTGACTTTGGCTTTTTGCGTGCGTAGGATACAGTACGTATTACAAGTTGAAAGTAAAAGGTTTTTGCTTGCTCGCTAACCAGAAGTCAAAGTTACAATATTGAGATTGAATTAATATATTCTCCCATAGACTTCAATGGAGAACAAAAAACACCCTACTCTAGCTTAAACCTGAATATATATCTATATATATATATATATATATATATATATATATATACAGTATATGTGGATAATTATATATAGGTATAGATATACATATGTATGTATGTGTGTATATGTGTTTTACTGTTTACTGAACATATTTCACATTCCAATGTTCTTCACTTACTTATGACAATTTTAAATATATATCTGTATAAAACCTATACCAGTACCTGCATATCTATTCCTATAGATACATATGTACAGAGAGATCAGCACTCACCAGCATAAACAACCACTCTGTGCACGGCCCTTGAATAAATAGAAGAAAAATAGCTGAGAACCAGAATCCGGTGTAAATCCTTGAAAATCGTCAACAACTGAGCCAGCACGAAGAGATTCATATAAACACCTTTAATGTGTCAGAAATATAACGTTTCGGCCTCTCACGGAGGCCTTGGTCACATAACAATACCACACACCACAGGCATGATAGATAGATATATAGGTATAGATATGTATTTTACATGAACAGAATCAGAAATATATATTTAATAATAAAAAGTATAATTAGTTTCTATGTGAAAAACATAGAAATGTAAAATATGTGTTTTGCGCATCATGTTTCTCAATTTAGATCTTAACGCAGTCGGGTAAGCGCACATGAAAACTTAGTATTCTTAAGGCGCGTTATTAATATATTACATATAAAATATGTTTCAAAAATAATAAAAATTATTAAGCATGCTGTTAAATATATTGATACATTCTATGGATTATTTAGAATATTTTACAGTCTGTTTAATAATGTTTAATGATTTTTATAAATGAATTAATTTTGAATATTTTATATGTAATATTTTAATAATGTGCCTTTAAAGTACTGCATGCGTGCTAAAAGTTTTCATGCGTGTAACACCGACCACGTTAAGATCTAAAGTCAGTAGCGGGCCTAATAAAAAGAGGGCCCTGGTGCAAAACTTTTTTTGGGCCCCCCAATGGTTTCTCAATAGTAAGTAATATCAATAATATGCTGCTCTATATAATGATTTGGAGGATGGATAGATGGATGGACCTGAAGCCTGTAGTAATAAAAGGATCCCTTGCATTAGGATTGTACGCATTTTGCACACGCCTATGTATAGACTGGCTGCTATAAAGTCTCCCCCAGAACTTGTGCCCTGGTTCTACTGCACCTGCTGCCCCAGTGGAAGTTCCGCCCTTGTCTTACTACTATGAGTATAACTGTACTTTTTAATGGAAATTTAATATTTTTTGTGACACTTTATTTGAGCGTAACAGTTAAATTAAATTGCGCTCGAGTGAACGCGTTTACTTTCAACTTGTAATACTCTCCCTATTTCTAATGTGTGCAAACACCCACAATAAATCTGATATTGCTCGTGGGTAACTGTTAGTGCTCCACTCGTAATCTAGCCCTAAATTTGCATATTCTTAATATCAATGTGTTGTGGTTTCAGTGAGCAAACACAGCTTTTATAAATACAAAATAAACCTAAAGGAGAAGTTTCCCAATTATTAAAGGGACAGTTCACCCAAAAATGTTTTCCCATTTAAATTGCTTCCAATTATCCATTTTACCTGCTGGAATGTATTAAATTATTTACAAGTAGCTCCTTTACCCCTATTTTGGCCTATGGAATAGTTGATTTAGCTTGTGGTTCCCCAACCTATACTGAAAGTTTTGAACTGGAGTCTCAGCTCCACAACCAGCAGAATAAATTACACTCACAGTAGGGTGCAGGATAGGTAAGTAATAAAATGATAATAAATTTATTGAGCTTTAGTTTTCCAGACAAATATAAGATAAGGAAGCAAGTATGTGTAGACAAAGTGATAACATAATGAGATCTGATATTACCTAAAGCTCAACCCATTGTAATAGGCTGTGGTTTAAAAGCACAAAACCAGCTACTTCATATACACAAATAAACCTAAAAATGCAATTTCTCATAGATTTTATACTCTGCAGCTGGTATAACAAGTCTTTGCATTTAAATTGAAACTGCTGCTTTTTTTCGGGCAAAATATGTCAAAGTGTTTAAATTTTGTTCTTTCGTAATGATAATAACACAATTTTGAGTACAGTATCCCTTTAATGTGGTGCTAAGCAGAGATATCCATCTGCAACTTGTGTAATGAATCCCTGGGGTCAGACGTGACCCTCAACGAAACATCCATTAAAATTTTATGTAAAGTTAATCTTACTTTGAACTAGATACTTGGTAAAAATATACTACAAAATGAACCACATATGACCTAATGATCAAAAGCTTTGAGTGAAATCCTCGGGGGGCTTTTTGAGCACTATATTGTTGTCTATGTGAGATAAACACATTCTAAAATTTGCCTTTATAAAATTCTTTGAGGGTCTTAGATAATCTTGCTAAAGCAGAGAGTTGAAGATCAGCGGGCCCTAAGTCCCACTCAGATGAAGAAAAGAAAAAAAGCATTCTTGGAAATAACTTCTGTAATTTATAGTCAGATTTAAATAGGTCCCGGAATAAATTTTAATCTTGACAATGCTTTTCAGTGCTGAATAACTTTAGGCAAATAGATTCATGATGTTTAAAGTGATATGTTTCCAGGTTTGTAGAAGTTATAGTTTTATATTTAAAGGGTCATTAAACATTAATGGCTCAATATTTATGCAATATTCATATTTAATAAAGTGTTATATTGTGTATTTACTGTAAATATTTCACATTCCAATGTTCTGAACATAGCAGAATATGTTCTAAGTATTTGTTAATAGCTATTCCTATATATATATCTGTACATATATACTTATATATAATCATATATATATATATATATACACATTCATATGAAAAATAGAGGGCAGGTCTTTTTATAGTTGATTCTTTATTTATTCAGTAAAAAATAACATTTCAGGTTGACGTTTCGGCTCCACAATTGAGCCTTTTTCAAGACAATTTTAGTTTGTGTATGTGGCTTGTTCACATCGCCATTATCCAAATGCTGATATAGTACCAAAATAGCATCTGATATATGTAGAAATAACATAATTTATGCTTACCTGATAAATTTATTTCTCTTGTGGTGTATCCAGTCCACGGATCATCCATTACTTGTGGGATATTCTCCTTCCCAACAGGAAGCTGCAAGAGGATCACCCACAGCAGAGGGGTCTATATAGCTCCTCCCCTAACTGCCACCTCCAGTCATTTGACCGAAGACAAGCAAGAGAAAGGAGAAACCATAGGGTGCAGTGGTGACTGTAGTTTAAAAATAAAATATACCTGCCTTAAAATGACAGGGCGGGCCGTGGACTGAATACACCACAAGAGAAATAAATTTATCAGGTAAGCATAAATTATGTTTTCTCTTGTAAGGTGTATCCAGTCCACAGATCATCCATTACTTGTGGGATACCAATACCAAAGCTAAAGTACACGGATGAAGGGAGGGACAAGGCAGGAACTTAAACGGAAGGTACCACTGCCTGTAAAACCTTTCTCCCAAAAATAGCCTCCGAAGAAGCAAAAGTATCAAATTTATAAAACTTTGAAAAAGTATGAAGCGAAGACCAAGTCGCCGCCTTGCAAATCTGTTCAACAGAAGCCTCATTTTTAAAAGCCCATGTGGAAGCCACAGCCCTAGTAGAATGAGCTGTAATCCTTTCAGGAAGCTGCTGACCAGCAGTCTCATAAGCTAAGCGTATTATACTTCTTAGCCAAAACGAAAGAGAAGTTGCCGAAGCCTTTTGGCCTCTCCTCTGTCCAGAGTAGACAACAAACAAAGCAGATGTTTGACGAAAATCTTTAGTAGCTTGTAAATAAAACTTTAAAGCACGAACCACATCAAGATTGTGTAATAGACGTTCCTTCTTTGAAGAAGGATTAGGACACAATGACGGAACAACAATCTCCTGATTAATATTCTTATTAGATACCACCTTAGGTAAAAACCCAGGTTTGGTACGCAAAACTACCTTATCTGCATGGAAGATCAGATAAGGGGAATCACACTGTAAGGCAGATAACTCGGAAACTCTACGAGCCGAGGAAATAGCTACCAAAAACAGAACTTTCTAAGATAAAAGCTTGATATCTATGGAATGAAGAGGTTCAAACGGAACCCCTTGGAGAACTTTAAGAACCAAATTTAAACTCCATGGCGGAGCAACTGGTTTAAATACAGGCTTGATTCTAACTAAAGCCTGACAAAACGCCTGAACGTCTGGAACATCCGCCAGACGCTTGTGTAAAAGAATAGACAGAGCAGAAATCTGTCCCTTTAAGGAACTAGCTGACAATCCCTTTTCCAATCCTTCTTGGAGAAAAGATAATATCCTGGGAATCCTGACTTTACTCCATGAGTAACCCTTGGATTCACACCAATAAAGATATTTACGCCATATCTTATGATAGATTTTCCTGGTGACATGCTTTCGTGCCTGAATTAAGGTATCAATGACTGACTCAGAGAAGCCACGCTTTGATAAAATCAAGCGTTCAATCTCCAGGCAGTCAGTCTCAGAGAAACTAGATTTGGATGGTTGAAAGGACCCTGAAGTAGAAGGTCCTGTCTCAGAGGCAGAGTCCATTGTGGAAGGAATGACATGTCCACCAGATCTGCATACCAAGTCCTGCGTGGCCACGCAGGTGCTATCAAAATCACTGATGCTCTCTCCTGCTTGATTTTGGCAATCAGACGAGGGAGCAGAGGAAACGGTGGAAACACATAAGCCAGGTTGAAGGACCAAGGCGCTGCTAGAGCATCTATCAGCGTTTCCTTGGGATCCCTGGACCTGGATCCGTAACAAGGAAGTTTGGCGTTCTGGCGAGACGCCATGAGATCCAGTTCTGGTTCGCCCCAACGTTGAACCAATTGTGCAAACACCTCCGGATGGAGTTCCCACTCCCCGGGATGAAAAGTCTGTCGACTTAGAAAATCCGCCTCCCAGTTCTCTACACCTGGGATATGGATAGCTGATAGGTGGCAAGAGTGAATCTCTGCCCAACGAATTATCTTTGAAACTTCCAACATCGCTAGGGAACTCCTTGTTCCCCCTTGATGGTTGATGTAAGCCACAGTCATGATGTTGTCCGACTGAAATCTGATGAACCTCATTGTCGCTAGCTGAAGCCAAGCTTGAAGAGCATTGAATATCGTTCTTAGTTCCAGAATGTTTATTGGGAGGAGGGTCTCCTCCTGAGTCCACGATCCCTGAGCCTTCAGGGAGTTCCAGACTGCCCCCCAGCCTAGAAGGCTGGCACCTGTCATTACTATTGTCCAATCTGGCCTGCGGAAGGTCATACCTTTGGACAGATGGACCCGAGATAGCCACCAGAGAAGAGAATCCCTGGTCTCTTGATTCAGATTTAGTAGAGGAGACAAATCTGTGTAATCCCCATTCCACTGACTGAGCATGCAGAGTTGCAGCAGTCTGAGATGTAGGCGGGCAAACGGCACTATGTCCATTTCCGCTACCATTAAGCCGATTACTTCCATACACGGAGCCACCGAAGGGCGAGAAGTAGAATAAAGAACACGGCAAGAATTTAGAAGTTTTGATAACCTGGTCTCTGTCAGGTAAATCCTCATTTCTACAGAATCTATCAGAGTTCCCAGAAAGGAAACTCTTGTGAGAGGGAATAGAGAACTCTTCTCTTCGTTCACTTTCCACCCGTGCGACCTCAGAAATGCCAGAACTATGTCCGTATGAGACTTGGCAATTTGGAAATTTGACGCCTGTATCAGAATGTCATCTAAATAAGGGGCCACTGCTATGCCCTGCGGCCTTAGGACCGCCAGAAGTGACCCCAGAACCTTCGTAAAAATTCTTGGAGCTGTAGCTAGCCCAAAGGGAAGAGCTACAAACTGGTAATGCCTGTCTAGGAAGGCAAATCTGAGAAACCGATGATGATCTTTGTGTATCGGAAAGTGAAGATAAGCATCCTTTAAATCCACTGTAGTCATGAATTGACCCTCCTGGATCATAGGTAGGATGGTTCGGAAAGGTGAAATCTCCCTTTTGGAGGGGAAGCTTTGAAGTCCAGAAGATATCCCTGGGATACAATTTCCAACGCCCAGGGATCCTGGACATCTCTTGCCCAAGCCTGGGCGAAGAGAGAAAGTCTGCCCCCTACTAGATCCGTTACCGGTTCGGGAGCCAATCCTTCATGCTGTCTTAGAGGCAGCAGCAGGCTTTTTGGCCTGCTTACCTTTGTTCCAAGCCTGGTTAGGTCTCCAGACCGACTTGTTTTGTATTAGAGGAAGTTGATGCTGCGCTCGTCTTAAAGTTTCGAAAGGCACGAAAATTAGTCTGTTTGGCCCTTGATTTATTAGACCTGTCCTGAGGGAGGGCATGACCTTTTCCTCCCGTGATATCAGAAATGATCTCCTTCAAACCAGGCCAGAATAGGGTCTGCCCCTTGAAGGGAATATTAAGAAGCTTAGACTTTGAAGTAACGTCAGCTGACCATGATTTAAGCCATAGCGCCCTGCGCGCCTGAATAGCAAAACCAGAATTCTTAGCCGTTAGTTTAGTCAAATGAACAATGGCGAGTATGCACCAGAGTCAGCAAGAGAGGGGTAAGAGGAGAGGTCACTGTCGAAGCCTCAAGCAGTTAACCTCAACAACAGCCGAGGACTATCCTGTATGGTTTGACCACGAGGAAGAGATAGCTGCCGGTCTTCTAGATACATTGCGACCCATTCAGACCACCTGTCTAAGGATGGAGGATCTCTGTGAACGGACTTTTGAATGTCTAGCAAGATTTGGGGAGAGGATGGATGGCTGTTTTAATGATCTACAGTTTATTATTAGAGATCGATCTGGAGTAGAGGACAGATCCATACCTAAAATGGCGGCGTACCTGAATGACACTGAACCCTCTCAGATTGGTACTATAGCATCAACCTTAGAGCCTGCACCTCCGCAGCATTATACGGACTGTATTACATCCCTCACAGAGTCCGTTAACACTCTACGGCTGCTACATACCCCAACTGCGCAAGCTATCAGCGCCCAACTTCTCAGAGGTTACAACGCTACAGGCAAGATGGCGGCTGCCTTCGCACAACGAGAGGACGCTATAGAGGCTAAACAACTTCTACACATAACCGAGATATCAGCTGTGCAGAGATCTACCCCGGATACACACGCACATGAGAACCGGGTTGCAGCGCACAGTTCCTTCTCCGCTATCCTAGATGTCAGTTTAAGTGAGGATCTGTGCACGGCTGCCTTTAAGTACGGGGACATTATGCTGCAGCTATTAAACACTGACTTGAGAGTGGTGGCGGGTATAGGCTAAGAGACGGCTCCTAAAGATGTGTACAGCAGCCTAAATTATTTCTTAGGACCCTAAAGCTGTTATTCCTCTTCTTCAGTTTATGTTACCACACACTGTGTTTTTATCGTACATATTTTATTCACCCTTAATTTGAGATGTTCTCTTTTTAGTTTGTTCTTAAGTAACTCTAACCCTATTGCTGACACTTATAATTTATGTATTTGAAGATCTACCTTGCATTTTATTATGTCCCTATAGGACATATCTTGTTAACCCTTAACTTGGGGTGTTCTCCCCTTAGGTTGTTATTACGTAATCCTAACCCCACTACCACTACTTTTTGCTTATGATCTGTTTGGGGATGTATATACACTAGGGCATTATTTTTTGGGGACCAATATTTTACAGCTCTGTTTATTGTATCTGTCTTGGGCCTGTTTTTAGCTTACAAGCCCATCCATTTTGCTTGTCATATGTCCTTCCTTTATCCTATATATTCCAGAAACTTAAGACTAGGCGAAATATTACCAAAATATAGTTTAACTAATACTTAGACAACTCTTGGTTGGACTGTTTGTCCCATTCTGACTTTCTTATACATATACCGTATATTACCTAAACAGTTTCTCTCATTGCCATACAGGCTCTTTGCTATTAATAAGGGCTATACAATGTTATACAACTGTCAATTCAAATTTACAGTGAGAGCACCCCCAGGTTCATATAATATATGATTTGTGTATCCCTCTATGCCTAGTTTCATAACAACTGTAAGGATATGTACAACATTGTATGATGCCTTAAGTTCTGAGATCTGAAAAACACCTAGTTTAGTATATCTATTATGAATGTTAGTCATAACTCGGGACCCAATGCTGTCAGGCTTATTTAAACACAGCTGATTAGTTCTATCTCTAGCTTTAATATTTTCCCACCCTAAAATCTCATGGTTTCCTAATCTTAAAGACTTAACTTCTATATCGGTTAGTCTACTTGAAATCAACTACATATCTGCCATCTGCACTTAGAGCCAATATGTACTGTCACCAGCATAATGTATTATATAATTCAATTAGAATGACATTAGCATCCCAGATGGTATCTATATCTTTAGCTATTTAAAACTACATGATCCTAAGGCCCGAACACTGCTCGGTTCATAAAATACCACAGGTACAAATTGTGCTTACAGTTCTGTTAATATTACTAGCTCCTTTTTTTTATTTATTTTGATGTACTTGTTCATGTGAGGGTTATGATGATAAGGTCCATTTATAGATGCTGCTGGGCCGTGTCTACTGGGGAAGCACGGTCCAGCATATAAGTTTCTATCCCTTACTTATAAAGGCGTCTGGGCTTTGACTGCAAGGCGCTAGACATATGTAGTGCTACAATCTATAAGATAAAATAACTAATTTGGTAACCTAGTTAGACTCACTCCATTTTACTTTCTCTAGACAGATAGTTCACATGGCACATATACATTATATTCCACTAGTATATCCATGGTTTATTTTCCCTCATTAACATATCTTGGTCTTCATATTACCCGTAGTAATGTCAGTGAGCATACATGTAATCTAGACTCTCCCTAGTATATTCCGGTTCTTTAGAATGTGTTTAATAATAATTGTTGTCTATATGGGTGCACGTGACTTCTCCTTTACCTAAGTGTTGTGTTATATTTATATGTGTTATTGACTATGATTTTCTGTGACTATACAACTGTAATCCCTAGTTTATCTATACTCTCGTTCACATATCTAGCACATAATAGTTTTTCTGATTGAGCCTCTCTCCTCCCTTTCCCGCCGGTACTTATGCCTGCGGGTCATATCCCTTCTCCCTCTCCAACATCGCCTAGAGGTGGCACTCCCCCAGGAGAGGGGCTCACCCAGAAGCCCCCCAAGCCCCCTAGTCTCCAATTGATCTGACGTCCCCTCTCCATCTGACAATATATTATACGACTCTAGGCCCCCTCTATAGGAATATAAAGGTTAAGATTAATGTGATTGTATTTATATTAAGTAAGAATTCCCTAGTCTCTCCTAAATTTGTCTTTGGCGTAGACACACTAACTGGCTCCGCCCCTCCACCCCCCCCTTCCCCCCTATTACATATTGAGCGGCTCTCGCCCGCTGCATCCCTCTTCCCCATATAACTATAGAGTCACCCCCTCCCTAGTTTCACCCTTATCTGATTAGCTACCTTACCTGTCTTTGTATATAGCTAGGAGAGGATCATTTTTGCTTCTATTACCTCTGTTTTACTCTAAACCAAAACTGAAGTCTCTTTATGTGATGACCCATATTGTACGGAAATGTTTGTGATACTAGAATATATTGTCTTCTAATTATGCTCTGTACACATTGTTTTGTGAATGTTTTGTGACATACCTTTTACTCTGTACTGGTTTTTGACTTCAATAAAAAGATAATTAAAAAAAAAAAAAAAAATGAACAATGGCATCAGAAACAAATGAATTGGCTAGCTTAAGTGCTCTAAGCTTGTCAAGTATATCGTCCAATGGGGTCTCTACCTGTAAAGCCTCTTCCAGAGACTCAAACCAGAAGGCCGCCGCAGCAGTGACTGGGGCAATGCATGCAAGAGGCTGTAGAATAAAACCTTGTTGAATAAGCAATTTCTTAAGGTAACCCTCTAACTTTTTATCCATTGGATCTAAGAAAGCACAACTGTCCTCGACGGGGATAGTAGTACGCTTAGCTAGGGTAGAAACTGCTCCCTCCACCTTAGGGACCGTTTGCCATAAGTCCCGTGTGGCGGCATCTATTGGAAACAATTTCTTAAAAATAGGAGGGGGAGAGAACGGTACACCTGGTCTATCCCATTCCTTAGTAATAATTTCTGAAAACCTTTTAGGTATTGGAAAAACATCAGTGAAAACAGGCACTGCATAGTAATTATCCAATCTGCACAATTTCACTGGCACTGCAATGGTGTTGCAGTCATGCAGAGTAGCTAAAACCT
Source organism: Bombina bombina (assembly GCF_027579735.1). Lineage (NCBI taxonomy): Eukaryota > Metazoa > Chordata > Amphibia > Anura > Bombinatoridae > Bombina > Bombina bombina. The sequence goes on along the minus strand of NC_069502.1, from coordinate 956,314,952 downwards.
CCCTGAGTAACAAACGGAGGTGTTCAAGCTTAAATTTAAATGTTGCCATAGCAGAATCAGGTTGAATCATCTTCCCTGAGTCAGATACATCACCCACAGAAAGAAGCTCTCCTTCCTCAGCTTCTGCATATTGTGAGGGGGTATCAGACATAGCTATTAAAGCATTAGAGTGCTCTGTATTTCTTCTAACCCCAGAGCTGTCTCGCTTTCCTCGTAACCCAGGTAGTCTGGATAATACCGCTGACAGTGTATTATCCATGACTGCCGCCATGTCTTGTAAAGTAAACGCCATGGGCGCGCTAGATGTACTTGGCGCCTCTTGAGCGTGAGTCCCTTGAGCTGGAGTCAAAGGCTCTGACACGTGGGGCGAGTTAGTCGGCATAACTTCCCCCTTTTCAGATTCCTCTGGTGATAAATCTTTTAAAGACAGAATATGGTCTTTATAACTTAAAGTGAAATCAGTACATTTGGTACACATTCTAAGAGGGGGTTCCACCATGGCTTCTAAACATAATGAACAAGGAGTTTCCTCTATGTCAGACATGTTTAAACAGACTAGCAATGAGACCAGCAAGCTTGGAAAACACTTTACAGAAAGTTAACAAGCAAAAAATAAAAACGGTACTGTGCCTTTAAGAAAAATAAAAAAGGTCAGAATTTGAAAAACAGTGAAAAAAAGCAGTAAATCAAACGAAATTTTTACAGTGTGTATAATAGGCTAACAGAGCATCGCACTCACTTGCAAATGGATGATTAACCCCTTAGTTTAAAAAACGGAACAAAAAACGAAATAGACGTTTTTTTAACAGTCACAACAAACTGCCACAGCTCTGCTGTGGCCCTACCTTGCCATACAAACAACTTTGGAAAGCACCAAAACCCTTCAGAGAGGTCCTAAGCATTCAGAGAACTCTTTCAAGGAAACTGGATGTCTCAGTCTGCAAAAGCTAATGCGCATTTAGGCGCGAATTAGGCCCCTCCCACTCCTGTCTACACAGTGAGAGGCCTAACAAAACTATCCCTAGGCAAATTTTAGCCAGCCATGTGGAAAAACTGGGCCCCAATAAAGTTTTATCACCAAACAGCATATAAAAAACGTTTAAGCACTCCCAGCAAACGTCTTATATTTCAGTAATTTGAAAAAATAATAAGAGTGTTACCTCTAATACTAGTCGTTATTAAATCACTGTAATCAGGCTTACCTTAAATAAATCCGGTATCAACAGCATTTTCTAACATATACATTTCTCTAGAAAAATTTAGACTGCACATACCTCAAAGCAGGATACCCTGCACACCATTCCCCAAGCTGAAGTTACCTCTCTCTTCAGTTATGTGTGAGAAAAGCAATGGATCTTAGTTACAACCTGCTAAGATCATCAGAGACCACAGGCAGACTCTTCTTCTATTTTCTGCCTGAGACCAAAATAGTACAACTCCGGTACCATTTAAAAATAACAAACTCTTGAATTGAAGAAAAACAACTAAATTACACCACATCTCTCTAACTGCTTCCATGCTTGTCGAGAGCTGCAAGAGAATGACTGGAGGTGGCAGTTAGGGGAGGAGCTATATAGACAGCTCTGCTGTGGGTGATCCTCTTGCAGCTTCCTGTTGGGAAGGAGAATATCCCACAAGTAATGGATGATCCGTGGACTGGATACACCTTACAAGAGAAATGTATTTATGACTATATAGAACATATTCTGCTATGTGAGAAACATTTGAAAGTGAAATATTAATATTTTTATGTCAGGTTAGCACACTTGAGAATATGCATTTGGTTAGCGTGCGAGTAGGGAGTTTTTTTTCCACTTTTTTTTCCTCTTTTGACTTCTATGGGGGAATAGGTTATCGCGCACGCTATATTCTAAGTTCAGCTTTTGATGCACATCAGGTTAGCAAGCAAGCAATAACTTTTTACTTTCAACAAACATGCAAAAAGTTTACTTCTAGCGCCGTTAGGGCGAGTGTGAATGCGCTAAATAGTGCTCTTCTTGTAATCTGGCCCATAGTGTCTGCTGACCATTCCCTATGAAGCTGGGTGGACAAGTTCTCAAGTCGGGAATCTTGTCTTCCCCGGCTTCGCACATTGGGCCCTAAATCAATGCTAGATAGAATGGTGCATTCGAAGCAAAGATTACCCTGAAAAGAAAATGCAGGTACATTTTTATAAATATTTGTTTTTAAATATTGAAATGTAAAGTTGTAGTGTCCATAAATAAATGGGAGCTGCCATGTTGTAACCTAGGTTTCTTTCTTTGCTGAAGTCAATCAGCAACAGTTACTAGAGTGAACAACCAACGAATGTGTGGAATTTAGCAGAGTTAAATCTAACATGTGCACTTCTGCTTTTAACAGGAATTTTCTAAATTAAATTAAGGACCAATACTGTAAGTCAAAATTGAAAGTTCATGGCTCATACAGAGGATGCAATTTTAAAAGATTTTTCAATTTACTACTTTTATAAAATTTTCTTTGTTCCCCTGGTATCATATGTTGAAAAGTATACCTAGGTAGGCTCAGAAGAAGCCATGTACTACTGGGCACTTACTGGTGATTGGTGGCTATGCACATATGCCTTTTTGTCCTTGGCTCACCAGATAATTATATCTCAGTAGAGCATTTCTGTTCTTGTGCAGATTTAAATATGTATTTGACCACTTTCCAGAGGTTAAGCGCTTAGATCATTGTATTATTGTACTGATGCTTGCATATAACTCACATTAAAATATTTTCTATTTGCAATTTAATGTCCCTTTAAATACAGAGAAAATATTAATTTGTACAAAGCAATAATATTTTCCAAGAAAGAAAGAAAATAAGTTCTAATTACAAAGCTAAATTAAATCCAATAAAAGTTTATTTTTCATTTATTTCAGTTGGAGATTTTCCCACCCAGCCAAATAAAACACATGCTTTAATCATTATTATTATTATGAACGCAGATTAAGTGCTATTGAATTGTAACCAAACTAAGGTTTATTAGCTTTTAAAAAAATGTTACTAAGATGTTAAACAGATGAAAATCTAGCTAATAAACTTAGTGGGATTTACACCACAGTAATAATTTAATCATATTACTTAATTCAGTTACTGATGTAACATATTACAACATAAATACTAAAGAGTAACATAAGGACAACGTCTGAGGTTCCAAAAGGGATGAATATACTTTTTTGCTCTAAGAAATCACAACAGGGCGCACTCAGTAAGGTGTTGAAATTATAAACAAAAACTTTTATTTTAACATTTTAAAATATTTTACATGGACAGGCAGGGAAAAAACACACAGTCATAGTAACATAGTAGATGAGGTTGAAAGAAAACATAATTCCATTGAGTTTAACCTATACAGATCCCATCTGATTTCCAATAAAGAAGCTCCAATTGAGCTTAACTTAATATAATAGTTACCCATTTAACACAAGAAATCATATCCCTGAATTCTGTTTGTAGACAGAAATGTATCTCAGCCATTTTTAAATATATCTGAGGTATTGGCATTCACTACCTCCTTAGGTAATGAGCTCCACAATCTGATTGCTCTTACAGTGAAAAACGTTTACATTGCTGGAGATTTGGGGGCCAATTTATTATATGGCGGGCGGACATGATTCGCTGTAGCGAATCATGTCCACCCGACATTGATAAATGCCGACAGCATACACTGTCAGCATTTATCATTGCACAAGCATTTCTTGTAAAATGCTTGTGCAATATCGCTCCCTGCACATTCACGGCCAATCAGTTGCTAGCAGGGGGTGTCAATCATCCCGATTGTATCAGAGGTGGCGAACGCAAGGACCGCTGCTTCTTAACTCCTGATCCCAGTGAGCAGGAAGGTTCATGCGGAATGAGCAGCATACGTTGCTTAGTAAATCGGACCCCTAAATCTCCTTTCCTCAAGCCATACATTGTGACCTATTAACACAAACCATTTCACAAAGTCTGACGTGTTTCACACCCCCTTGTGGCACTTAACCATAGACACTCTTTTGCTCTCACATAAAAGTCTTATCAAAAAGCAAATAGTCACTTGTTAACTTCCAAGTCAAATTAAAGGGATATTCTAGTTCTAAAGTTATATGTAATTCATTAGTGCATGTAAATTTTACAAATGTTTTTCAAGTTTACTATGCAATTAACCACCGCAAAGGGGTTAAACACTTGGGTAAAGTCCTGCTCAGGAGCCACAAGGATTGCAGTACCCAGGCAGGAAACAGATGGTCTGCTGATCATGAGTGTCAGTTGCATGATTTCATCAAGCTTGAAGCATCCAAACATGACATAACCTATGTTTTTAACCACTTTTTGGTTGTTAAACACATTGGCCCAATGACGTAAGCCTCTCTTGTCTGGCAAGGTTATCTCACATGACAATATAATGCTAAAAAAAGATTTTGTGCAGTTTCTTTCCATGCCGGAGAGTTCTTGTTCATCACAAGTTACACTTTTGCTTTATAAAGTTCTTTAAAGCACTTATTACTTTTTCACTAATTAACTAAAGTGATGTGGAAGTCAAAATAAATCTTTATAAATAAGATAGATACAAATGTACTGTTTAGTTCTACTGTCAAATTTACCTTTTTTTCTCTTGGTATCTTTTGTTGAAATTTATCTCCTTTCTATGAGATCATAATGAGGCAGGCTTAGGAGCGTGCACGTATCTTGAGCACTATAGGGCGGAAGAATTTGCAGCAATGTTTGTAAAAGTGCTATACATATTGTGCCCAAGACACATGCACGCTCCTTAGCCTGGCTCAGTATGCTGTCACGGAGAGGAACCAAAATTCACTTTCATACCTCTCAACATTTTGCAGAGACTTTTTGTGATGAAGGAACTGGTCAGGGAGATCAGGGGTCACAGTTACGGTGGGAGCAGAGTCACATTACATCTGGGATGGAGATCGGTGGGGAGTAGTAAAAAATTGTTTGAGAATTGGGGCAGAGCTGGACAGGATGTAGGCAGATGAGGGATGTAGATAGGCTTTAAAAAGGCCCTGGGAAGTTTACAATGGGACAGAGGACAGTGCTCCGAAACCATGACAGTCCCACAAAATGCAAGACAGTTTGGAGTTTTGCACTTTTGGAAATAAAAAAGGAAAGGTCCCCTGCATAACAACAGAGCACTTGGCCGTGCAGATTTGCTTTGAAAATATATGGAAAAAACTAACATTACGTTGCCGCAAATGCATTAAAAATAATTGACACCCATTAGTAAGTGTCCCCCAAGCACATCTGTATATTTAGTGCAGGGGTTTATAGTTCTGTATATAGAAACATATCAAAGTGAATACAGCAGTATATTATCAATCCGCTTGACAAATGGTGCTGAGAAGCACATTAAAGCGACAGCATATGGAGCACATAATTCAACTAATTTTCAATCAGATATAAATTATATCTGGAACAGTTATGTTCCTTGATACTGTTTTGTATAAACTGAGTGGCAAGGATTGCAATATCACATTGGCAGTGCTTGTGCCAACTGATAGATCTTAAGGCAATTGCATACACAATTTTATGCACATTCCCTGCAGACTGACAAAATAATAAAGCATTCCAAATTGTCATGCGCCAATTCTCTTATGCATACCAGCAAGGAATGTACAACAAACATTGAGAACTGTCTGTCATTGACAAGTTCGACTTAAACTATTAAACAATTAATGTAAAACTGTTCCCATCTCTGTTAGAGGACATGAGCCAAGAAGCTATGATAATACTGTGCAAAAATAATAGTCCAACGTTTATGCATTGCATTGTTTTGTGCCAACCTGTGCATTATTCATGTTGTGGTATCTGTATAATAGCCACGTGAATTTAGTTTGTCTCTTTAAAGGCTCATTATACTCAACCATTTTTGTCATGCATATGAAAGGGAATATACACCTTTAAGATATTATGTAGAACTCTTTACATTTCAAATGAATCCAATAGTACTGGTTTTGTACTTCTTACTAGTCCTTATAGGCAGAGAGAGGGCACACCACTGCAATTATAACAAGAAAACGTTGGTATATTTAGGACAGGAATGTGAGTTTTAAAAAAAAAATAAACATGCTTTTTTTTTTTTTTTTTTTTAATAGTTTTTATTGAGGTAACAATGAAATACATATAACATCATAAAGTGTCACGGCAACATGCCTAAATACATACATCAAATCTTGTGTTTCACATGCATGTCATAGAACTGTAAGCAGTATGAGATCCTGCACAACAGGAGTTACAGTAGGCCGTGTGCGGCACCTTTTTTTCTAAATAAACATGGAAACATGGACAAAAAAAAAAAAAGTAACATGACAAGTGATCATCTTTCGACCTAGATTTTCGTAACAGAGCTCTCTAAGGAAAGAATTAGGTCTTATATGTCCATACCATAAATGCAACTATATATACCCATGGAGATTAAATTGTGCCCATTAGCATCTGAGGTTACAGCTATAACCCTCTTGTCAACATATAAATGAAGTGGCGTACCACGGAAATTGGTAGACTCTGCGAGACCCTGATACTCCACTCAGAGGCCACGTACCTAAGTCTGTAGATACATTACTATATAGTTATGTGGGGGTATCAAACCGTTAACCTCTTAGCAACAGCAAGTAACCTAACATAACAGTCAGTAGACTCTACACATGGGCAATAATAGTAAGCATCTTATTTTCTACCATGAGGTAGACATTAGAAAAAGTGTCCATACCTTTACATCAGAACATAAACCATTCAAACATGAGAAATCAATAGCATATGTTATATACATTTTGTCCCCAAACCCCCTGAAAATATGTAAGACTTGAAAATAGCAAACCTCCATTAAAAATGTTTGGCCACTCCTGGGCCACAGGTAAGAAAGAAAAATGTGAGGTAAATGTAGGGTGAAAGTTGCGAGCCCCTCTAAGACCCAGCATATTAGTAAAGCTCCAGCAAGATGTATAGGTCCCATCAAGGCCACTGAAATAAACTAGAGTTATTTTACATAGTGTCGTAAGGGCTAGCACTACTACGGACTTCTAAAACCTTGAACTCCTGATCTGGGGGGGGGGGGGGTGCAGGCCTCTATCGGACCTGCAGTATCATTGTCGCTTGGACCTCAAGTTTTTAAAGTAACATGCACTAACTGTGCGGCCAAAACTGTGAGTTCCAATTGAGGAAAAAGCAGGCCTTTATACGACCATAGTATTTACCCCAGAACATAAAGCTAAACAATGCAACCCAGACAAAGAGACATACATACATACATATCCCCTAGACAGCTAAAAGCCCCTCCTAGACTTCCAAACCTGTTAATGTAACTCAGTAGGAGGGGGGGGATATTTCTTAGTCTGACATGGGGCCTTTAAAGAAATGCAAATGTTATTATGCATGTAAAAAAGAATATTTTTAAATTTTATAGGCCACTCTTGGGCCGCTAGGTACTATAAAATATCCCATTATAAAGCTTTATAAATGTGCTGTTGCAGTGGTTGCCGCATTCTCTAGAAACATTTTGTGAGCACTACATGTACCCAATTCATTAAATGAGCTTAATAGACAGTAAATAGTAAATAGTATGGCCCCAAGTAATAACAACATTGTACGTAAGATCTCTAGGTATATATGGAGTGCAAAGGCCCAATATGATAAGTTATTTAGCTTGGCTCTGCAATGAAATTAATGCAATGAAAGGGAAGCCTTCTTATAGTCTGTACGGCTAAACCTTACTAACAAAAGGTGCCAATATTGCAAATCAGGCCAGAATAAATTGCTATACCCAGCAGCTCACAAAGATGTTAGCCAATGGCTATATGCCCAGGGGGGAATTCAATTGCTACATCGGGGTTAAAGTAGCACAGGGGCTAAAGAAATATGCTGAAAAAACTGTAATACAGGAGACACAGACATTCAATACATAAACTGTAGCATACAGCTATAGCAACACAATGCGGCCAACATTTCCAATACAGCAAATTCTGGTTGTGAAGATACATGCATGCGAACAGGGCAGTAATAATGTATGAAGCATAACAATAAGGTTCACAAACATATATATAACACTAATACGTAAACCGCAACTTCACATCACTACGTTGCTCTAAGTACATAGTTCCCAGATTAAGCAACCTTGTGCAATGTCTGCAGCATTTTTTAACTTAACAGGTATGGGGAGCATATATGAGCTAAAGTACATATAGTCACGTCATTTATAGTCCTGTAAAAACGGGCAGAGCAAATTGCTAGCTATGAGTACTTTAGTGTCAGCCATACGTTCTCAAGTGTACCCATTTCAGACCCCAACAACAAGGAGAATAAATCTCACATAGCTCAGTATTGGGAGAGAGGTTAACAACACCTGTGGTAAGGCCCATCCGAGATTTTCAGGGCTCCCAAGTAGGCACCGTGTTGAAAACCAAGTTCACCCACATATGTCACCCCCACAGCTCTACTCGCATCTGTCCCCGCTGAAATCCAAGAGACCTCCACTATCTCCCCACGTCAGCAGGGGCTATGTGTAATCATCCTATACCGGCCCGGGAGGTACAATTCACAGCCGCATTCTGACTTTGCCAGGAGGCGGCTCCTTTAAGCAAAAACGGGTCAGCTAGGTGGAAACACTGATTCTCGTAGCCTTCCTCTCTCAGCAAAAGTCTAGTGTCAGGTAGATAAGGGGGTCCCGGTGTCAGTAACTGAGGCGTAGCATGCTGATTAACTCTCAACAATTCAGCTCTTACCTCTCCCCGGTCCTGTCCCAGAGAGCCAGCCGTATCTCCCCCGCCAGGAACCAGAGCAAGCACAGAGTTCCCACAGGCTTCCAGCTGCACACCTTCCTGTGTGTCCCTTATGGTATTATGAATTAGGATGTCGCCACATGCTCCAGTGAGCTCCACATTTGCTCCTCTCCCATTTCCGGATGAGTCCATCTTGAAATGAGTAAGTACAATCTGGGACTGAAGGCGGTCAAATCTAGCATGCATGCTGTGATCAAGATCGGTCATCCACCTTTGCATAGCCTCAATAAGTTCCTCCATAGTCAAATTTATATGTGATGTATAAGGAGATTTGGAAAGTATCTCCACGTACCCAGTGTTCCCCGGGGGGGGTGCTGAGAGATTCCCTCTGTGGAGGCCGCCAAGAATCAACTACAGCGATCCGGTCTGAGTGTCCCTGAAGTTACATAATATAGGTATTACTTTTGCCAGCACACTCTTTTCTTTCAAATGATGCTCTTTCCTATGCTGGATGGCTTCAAAATATTTTAATTACATGGCGGAATATAATTCAGTTTACCAGAGCTCTCAGTTTTGCGGCCATCTTCAGCCTAAGCCCGGACACGCCCCCAAACATGCTTTTTTATATGAATCAAAGAAAATATTGATAACAATGCCCCTTGTTGCTTTTATTTATGAAAAAACATGAAAATACGCGTATGACTTGACCTATATGGATGCATATTGTAGCAAAATATGGGCACAATCTCCAACCTGCTCTTTGAGTTTTCTGTAAAAAATTTTTGGTCAGTATGAACAAAACTTCACCATCTAACTGGAGAAACAAATTTGACTTTCACCGAGGACCATGAAAAAAAAAGCGTATAAATTGAGAATAAAATTATTTTTCAACAAGGCTTTCTTTGAGGTTGTTATTTCCTATTAAGGGCAAGATTACGAGTGGATCCCTATTTAGCGCTTCCGCTCAAGCCTAAACTCTCACTAGACGGATGTTATTTGTGCACATCAGATAGCGTGCATATAACAAGTTGAAAGTAAAAAGTTTGCGCGTTAGCAATATCCGACGCACGCTAACCAAATATGGCAACCGCGTTAATGTATTCTCCCCATAGAAGTCAATGGAGAGTGCAAACTGAAAAAATACCTATATTTGCACGCTAACCCGACAGGAGTTATGAAAAATTCCCATTCCAATGTTCTTCCCATACAGAACAATGTACTTTTAATCGTAAATACATATTTCTAAATATATCTATATATAGCTATACCTATATATCTATTCCTATAAATATATACGTGTAGATGTAGATATGTATTTACATTGACAGTATCCAATATATATAGAAATATATATTTTATAATAAAAAGTACATTATTTTCTATTTAAAAAAAATAGGAACGTAAAATATGCGTAAGGCACATTGAGGTTTGCGATTTAGGACTAACGTGGTCAGATTAGCGCACATGAAGAATTGCTAACTTTAATGCGCATTCTTAAACTATTAAATATAAAATACACACATTAACGGCTAGATTTAGAGTTTTGTCGGTAACGACCCGCGTATCTAACGCTGACTTTTTTCTGGCCGCACCTTTAAAATAACTCTGGTATTGAGAGTCCACAGAATGGCTGCGTTAGGCTCCAAAAAAGGAGCGTAGAGCATATTTAACGCAACTTCAACTCTCGATACCAGAGTTGCTTACGGATGCGGCCAGCCTCAAAAACGTGCTCGTGCACGATTCCCCCATAGGAAACAATGGGGCTGTTTGAGCTGAAAAAAAATCTAACACCTGCAAAAAAGCCGCGTTCAGCTCCTAACGCAGCCCCATTGTTTCCTATGGGGAAACACTTCCTACGTCTGCACCTAACACTCTAACATGTACCCCGAGTCTAAACACCCCTAACCTTACACTTATTAACCCCTATTCTGCCGCCCCCGCTATTGCTGACCCCTGCATATTATTATTAACCCCTAATCTGCCGCTCCGTAAACCGTTGCTACTTACATTATCCCTATGTACCCCTAATCTGCTGCCCCTAACACCGCCGACCCCTATATTATATTTATTAACCCCTAATCTGCCCCCCACAACGTCGCCTCCACCTGCCTACACTTATTAACCCCTAATCTGCCGAGCGGACCGCACCGCTATTATTATAAAGTTATTAACCCCTAATCCGTCTCACTAACCCTATAATAAATAGTATTAACCCCTAATCTGCCCTCCCTAACATCGCCGACACCTAACTTCAATTATTAACCCCTAATCTGCCGACTGGAGCTCACCGCTATTCTAATAAATGTATTAACCCCTAAAGCTAAGTCTAACCCTAACACTAACACCCCCCTAAGTTAAATATAATTTTAATCTAACAAAATTAATTAACTCTTATTAAATAAATTGTTCCTATTTAAAGCTAAATACTTACCTGTAAAATAAATCCTAATATAGCTACAATATAAATTATAATTATATTATAGCTATTTTAGGATTTATATTTATTTTACAGGTAACTTTGTATTTATTTTAACCAGGTACAATAGCTATTAAATAGTTAAGAACTATTTAATAGCTAAAATAGTTAAAATAATTACAAATTTACCTGTAAAATAAATCCTAACCTAAGTTACAATTAAACCTAACACTACACTATCAATAAATTAATTAAATAAAATACCTATAATTATCTACAATTAAACCTAACACTACACTATCAATAAATAAATTAAATACAATTCCTACAAATAAATACAATGAAATAAACTAACTAAAGTACAAAAAAATAAAAAAGAACTAAGTTACAAAAAATAAAAAAATATTTACAAACATTAGAAATATATTACAATTTTAAACTAATTACACCTACTTTAAGCCCCCTAATAAAATAACAAAGCCCCCCAAAATAAAAAAAATGCCCTACCCTATTCTAAATTACTAATGTTCAAAGCTCTTTTACCTTACCAGCCCTGAACAGGGCCCTTTGCGGGGCATGCCCCAAGAAGTTCAGCTCTTTTGCCTGTAAAAAAAAACATACAATACCCCCCCAACATTACAACCCACCACCCACATACCCCTAATCTAACCTAAACCCCCCTTAAATAAACCTAACACTAAGCCCCTGAAGATCTCCCTACCTTGAGTCGTCTTCACCCAGCCGAGACAAATTCTTCATCCAAGCGGAGCAAGAAGAGGTCCTCCATCCGGTAGAAGTCTTCATCCAAGCGGGGCAGAAGAGGTCTTCCATCCAATTGAAGTCTTCATCCAAGCGGAATCTTCTATCGTCATCCATCCGGAGCGGAGCGGCAGCATCCTGAAGACCTCCGACGCGGAACATCCATCCTGGCCGACGACTGAACGACGAATGATGGTTCCTTTAAATGACGTCATCCAAGATGGCGTCCCTCGAATTCCGATTGGCTGATAGGATTCTATCAGCCAATCGGAATTAAGGTAGGAATATTCTGATTGGCTGATGGAATCAGCCAATCAGAATCAAGTTCAATCCGATTGGCTGATCCATATATATATAGTAGCGGTAATCGGCAGATTAGGGGTTAATAAGTGTAGGCAGGTGGAGGCGACGTTGAGGGGGGCAGATTAGGGGTTAATAAATATAATATAGGGGTCAGCGATGTTAGGGGCAGCAGATTAGGGGTACATAGCTATAATGTAGGTGGCGGCTCTTTGCGGTCGGCAGATTAGGGGTTAATTATTGTAGGTAGCTGGCTGCGACGTTGTGGGGGGCAGGTTAGGGGTTAATAAATATAATATAGGGGTCGGCGGTGTTAGGAGCAGCAGATTAGGGGTACATAAGTATAACATAGGTGGCGGTCGGCAGATTAGGGGTTAAAAAAAATTATTCGAGTGGCGGCGATGTGGGGGGGCCTCGGTTTAGGGGTACATAGGTAGTTTATGGGTGTTAGTGTACTTTAGAGTACAGTAGTTAAGAGCTTTATGAACCGGCGTTAGCCCAGAAAGCTCTTAACTACTGACTTTTTTCTGCGGCTGGAGTTTTGTCGTTAGATTTCTAACGCTCACTTCAGACACGACTCTAAATACCAGCGTTAGAAAGATCCCATTGAAAAGATAGGATACGCAATTGACGTGAGGGAATCTGCGGTATGGAAAAGTCGCGGCTGAAAAGTGAGCGTTAGACCCTTTTTGAATGACTCCAAATACCGGCGGTGGCCTAAAACCAGCGTTAGGAGCCTCTAACGCTGGTTTTCACGGCTACCGCCAAACTCCAAATCTAGGCCTAAGTTAGCAATTCTTAATGTGCGCTAACCCAACCACATTAGTCCTAAATCGTGAACCCCAATGCGCACTACACAGATTTTATATTCATTTGTTCTTCACATAGAATATTTTTACTTTTTATTATTAAATATAGATTTCTACATATATAAATCTTATATTGTTAATGCACAATACATATCTCGACCTATATATCTATAGGAATAGATATACAGGTATAAATATATATATATATATATATATATATATATATATATATATGTATTTTTATTACACATAACTGGAAGATTTTAGATTACAATCTCATATTCTTTAACAAAAATTTAATACCAGCAGAAAAACATTAGTAGGTATTTTATTGGTTTAGGAGAGGCAGGCTGATTTGTATTTAAAGGGGAATCTCCTTCCATACAAATGTATTTGGGAGGTATAAAAATCTTAGATGCAACAGCTGACTTGGAAAATTCCTTTTTGGATCATAATGTAATTGTGTTCTTTTTAGTTGGCATATCAATAAAGTTTTCAGCAAATGTTTTGGATAAACTAATCAAGCAATTCCACCCAAGTGAAGCTTCTGCAATTTAAATCTGGTCTTATTAACCTGAGTGTTAAACTACTAACAGGGAAAGATCTGTATTCTTTACTAAGCTACAATTATGTTTGTAGAACTCATTTAGTAACCCATCACATAATATTAGCAAACACACATTGTGCACTAAGTAAACAGCTTTCAATATTTAGCATAAAAAAATAAAAAAAATACTGAGTATTTGACCCTGGTGGCGCTTTACTTCAGTTTTTTAATACAGCTCTCTTGGAAACTGATTATACATAATTACATAAAACATGTTAACTGCCCAGAAATCTGACTCACTTCATGAAATACTCATTGCTTAAGATATGGATTACAAAGGTATAGTTTATACTTTTACCACAGTCACAAACTAATGATCAGTAGAACTATTTATAATTGCAGGGAATGAATGCAAGTACTTCATTCCATAATCACTGTGCTGTCCAAGTGCCAAACGGAATAGATTAAACATAAGGTACCATTATATATTCTAGCATACTTGTGGTGACAAACTGCCTCTTGAATCATGTAAAATTACAAGTAAAATATTTAGTAAATACTTTAGGCCGCTAGCTTGTATCGTTAGCTTAAAGCATGAGTAATTGGTGGCAATGCTATAATTCACCAGAAAGATTGTAAGATTTTCTTTCACATTATTGAATAATATTTTCATTAAATGGTCGTAGTGAAAAAAAATGACATGCTCTCATTTGTAATAGCATGTAATTAGAAACATAGAATTTGACGGTAGATAGGAACCAAAAGGCCCATCTTACATGTTACTGTTTTCTTACGATAGCCTTATGTATGTCTAAAAGACAAGAACACAGAAGTGCAACCTCGACTCAAGGTAGTAATATATAAGATTTAATTAAGCACACACAACGCTATGCACTTACAGGAAATGAGATTAAGAACCGCTTTGAAAGTGTATGTATATTTACGGCTCCAGGCTGCATAAATCACAGTTCATTCCCAAGAGTTCATAATCCTCCAATACACATGTTAGTCAACAGTACCACGATTTGAAGTCCCTGTAAGAGAACCCTCTCTCAAGTCAAAGAATGGATGCATACACCAGTCCTGTCCTCGTCTACGTGTTTCATCTGTCCTATGCAGACTTCTTCAAGACGGCTTCAGACACAGTTCCTCTGTGTTTAAATTTTAGATCACATTTATTTGCCCAGTCCTCCAGTTTTTTAATATCACTTCTCATTTGATCAACTCAAACTCTGTTGCAAATTTTTATATCAGCAAACAAGCACTTCTAATTTCACTAATGAACATGTTAAACAAAACGGGCCCAAGAACTGACACCACTAGTAATTGATCCCTCATTTGAATATACTCCATTAATTGAAACAATCTGCCTTGTATCCTTAATGGGACACTAAACCCCAAATTTTTCTTTTATGATTCAGGTAGACAATACAATTTTTAACAATATTCCAATTTACTTCTATTATCTAATTTGCTTCATTCTTTAGATATCCATTGTTGAAGAAATAGCAATGCACATGGGTGAGCCAATCACACAAGGCATCTGTGCAGCCACCAATCAGCAACGACTGAGCCCATCTAGATATGCTTTTCAGCAAAGGATATAAAGAGAATGAAGCAAATTAGAAAATAGAAGTAAATTAGAAAGTTGTTTAAAATGTCATGCTCTTTCTAAATCGTGAAAGAAAAAATTTGGGTTTCATGTCCCTTTAAGCCAGCAATCTACAAACTTCACACTCTTAGCATCTATTACAATACACCAAGGCAATACAATTTGTGAATACGTTTGTTGTGTGGGATGGTGTCAAATGCTTCGCTAAAGTCTAGATACGCTACATCTACGGCTCCTCCCTGGTATATTAATTTAGTTACATGCTCAAAGAAATCAATTAGATTAGTCTTACATGATCTTCCAGCAGATAAACCATGCTGTCCTTTGTCTTCTAAGTTGTTTGTCTGAAGGTAAGACATAAGTATTTCCTATAAAAGAGATTTCCTTAATCTCCTTGCAATTAAAGTCAAACTGACTGGCCTATAATTAGCAAAGTCTTCCCTACTACCCTTTTTAGGAAGAGGGACTACACTAACAATTTTCCAGTCTTTTGTAACAACTCCTGTTAACAGTGACTGATTAAATAAATCACCTAATGGATCTGCTATCACAGATAAAAGTTCTCTTAGAATCCTTGGATGAATATTGTCTGGACCCACAGACTTATTTACTTTTATTTTTGATAAAGCCGTTGAAACCTCTTCCTCTGTAAAAAACATAATTTATTCTTACCTGATAAATGTATTTATTTATTGACATGAATATCACTCCTGACCAGCAGGAGGAGGCAAAGAACACCACAGAAAAAGCTGTCAAATACCACTCCCCCTACCCACAATCCCCAGTCATTCGACCAAAGGGAAAGGAGTAAGGAAGTAATCTAAGGTGCAGAGGTGCCTGAAGTTTATAGAAAAGCAAACTGTCTGAAAAACAGGGCGGGCCGTGGACTCACCGTGTCAAAAAATAAATTAATTTATCAGGTAAGAATAAATTATATTTTCTTTCTAATGACACGGTGAGTCCACGGATCATCTTATTTACTGTTGGGAACCAATACCCAAGCTAGAGGACACGGATGATAAGGGAGGGACAAGATAGTTAACCTAAACAGAAGGCACCACTGCTTGAAGAACCTTTCTCCCAAAAGAAGCCTCTGCTGAAGCAAAAGTATAAAATTTGTAAAAGTATGCAAAGATG
Source organism: Bombina bombina (assembly GCF_027579735.1). NCBI lineage: Eukaryota > Metazoa > Chordata > Amphibia > Anura > Bombinatoridae > Bombina > Bombina bombina. The sequence continues at coordinate 956,298,661 of NC_069502.1, read as the reverse complement.
ACCAAGTCACAGCCTTGCAAAGCTGATCTACAGAAGCTCCATTTTTGAAAGCCCAAGAAGATGAAACAGCCCTCGTGGAATGAGCCGTGATTCTCTCAGGAGGCTGCTGACCAGCAGACTCATATGCCAAGCAAATAACACTCCTCAACCAACAAGAAAGAGAAGTAGCCTTAGCTTTCTTACCCTTACGCTTCCCAGAAAAGACAACAAATAAAGAAGAAGACTGGTGAAAATCCTTAGTCGCCTGCAAATAATATTTCAATGCATGAACCACATCCAGGTTGTGCAACAAACGCTCCTTATGAGGAGAAGGATTAGGACACAAAGAAGGAACAACAATCTCTTGATTAATATTCTTATCAGAAACAACTTTGGGAAGAAAACCCAAGACAGTATGCAGAACTAACTTATCACAGAGAAAAATAAGAAAAGGCGATTCATAATGTAAGACTGAAAGCTCCGAAACTCTTTGAGCCGAAGAAATAGCCACCAGAAACAAAACCTTTCAAGATAAAATCTTAATATCCAAAGAATGCATAGGTTAAAATGGAGCCTGTTGAAGGACTCTAAGAACCAAATTAAGACTCCAAGGTGGAGTAATAGACTTAAACACAGGCCGAATTCTAACCAAAGCTTGACAAAAAGAATGAACATCTGGCACATCCGCCAGGCGCTTGTGCAATAAAATAGATAAAGCAGAATTTTGACCCTTCAGGGTGCTAGCAGATAAACCTTTCTCCAAACCCTCCTGGAGAAAAGACAAAATCCTAGGAATCCTAACTCTACTCCACGAGTAGCCTTTGGATTCACACCAATACAAATATTTACGCCAAATCTTATAATAAATCTTCCTAGTCACAGGCTTACGAGCCTGAATCATAGTCTCAAAGACTGACTCAGAAAAACAATGCTTAGAAAGAATCAAGCGTTCAATCTCCAAGCAGTCAGCTTCAGAGAAACAAGATTTGGATAAAGGAAGGGACCCTGCAGAAGAAGGTCCTTCCTTAATGGAAGACGCCAAGGTGGAAGAGAAGACATTGTCACCAGATCTGCAAACCAGATTCTGTGAGGCTACGCCGGAGCAATGAGAATCACTGATGCCCTCTCTTGTTTGTCCCGAGCAATGACCCGAGGAAGAAGAGCAAAAGGAGGGAACACATATGCCAGACTGAAAGTCTAAGGAACTGCCAGAGCATCTATCAGAACAGCCTGAGGATCCTTTGACCTCGACCCGTACCTCAGGACCTTGGCATTCTGATGAGATGCCATGAGATCCAACTCCGGCTGCCCCCAACTGAGAATCAAGCTGGAGAATACCTCTGGATGAAGTTCCCACTCCCCCGGATGAAAAGTCTGTCTGCTCATAAAATCTGCTTCCCAATTGTCCACCCCTGGAATGTGGATAGCAGACAGACAACAGTTGTGATTCTCTGCCCACTGAATAATCTTGGTTACCTCTGTCATGGCCAAGAAACTCTGAGTTCCTACCTGATGATTGATTTAAGCCACTGACGTTATGTTGTCCGACTGAAACCTGATAAACTAGGTTGAAGCTAGCTGAGGCCAGGCTAGAAAAGCATTGAAAATTGCTCTCAGTTACAAAACATTTATTGGAAGAACTGAATCCTCCTGATTCCATAGACCCTGAGCCCTTAATGAACCCCAGACAGCACCCAGCCCAGCAAACTGGCATCCGTGATTACAATCACCCAGGCAGGTCTGCGAAAGCAAGTTCCCTGAGAGAGAAGATTCTGAGACAACCACCATGGAAGATAATCTCAGGACAGCTGATCTAGAACAATCTTTGGAGATAGATGCGCATAGTCCCCATTCCACTGCCTGAGCAAGCATAACTGCAGAGGTCTGAGATGGAACCGAGCAAACGGAATGATGTCCATGACTGAAACCATCAGACCAATAGCCTCCATGCATTGAGCCACTGACGGCCGAGGAAGGGACTGAAGAGCAAGACACGTATTGAAAATCTTTGACTTTCTTGCTTCTGTCAGAAAAATCATCTCTAGAGAATCTAAAATGGTCCCCAAAAATACCATAAATAAAAAGAGAGAAGTGCTCAACCTGGGAACGAACAATAGCATAATAGCTTGTTCTATGGCTAGTTACCACCCTAGAAGCAACCTCTTTTTGCTCAACATGTGCCTTTCACATAGAAGAACTGTCCTGAAGCATATCAGTCTGATACTGACTTCACAGTACAGTCCAGCCCCGAAATACCAGGCAATCCCTCTCTGAACGAGAGAAACAGCAAAACCCCAGATGTACATTTCGGCCTAGTGTGGGCCTCGTCAGTGAGGTGCAGCCATATCCCTCTAGGCACACTGAGCAACGGGTCCACGTCTGGATTCCCGCATGCCACTTAGGGAGACTTCCCTAAGTGTCATAATTTGCATAAGTAAAAAGAGAGAAGCGCTCAACCTGGGAACGAACAATAGCATAATAGCTTGTTCTATGGCTAGTTACCACCCTAGAAGCAGCCTCTTTTTGCTCGACATGTGTCTTTCACATAGAAGAACTTTCCTGAAACATATCAGTCAGATCCTGAATTCACAGTACTGTCCAGCCCCGAAATACCAGGCAATCCCTCTCTGAACGAAAGAAACAGCAAAACCCCAGACGTACGTTTCGGCCTAGTGTGGGCACCGTCAGTGAGGTGCAGCCATATCCCTCTAGGCACACTGAGCAACAGGTCCACGTCTGGATTCCCGCATCCCACTTAGGGAGACTTCCCTAAGTGTTATAATTTGCATAAATAAAAAGAGAGAAGTGCTCAACCTGGGAACGAACAATAGCATAATAGCTTGTTCTATGGCTAGTTACCACCCTAGAAGCAGCATCTTTTTGCTCAACATGTGCCTTTCACAGAGAAGAACTTTCCTGATGCATATCAGTCTGATACCACTCTTGTAGCCGGAATTAAGCAACTTTTTCATAAATTCACCTTCCAACCGTGGGAGCGTAGAAAAGACAACAACAACTCCATGTGGGAGTTTGCTAGCTGAAAAGATGGAGCCTGATCTAGAATGTCGTCCAGATAAGGAGCCACTGCAACACCCTTCAATCGAAGCACCGCCAACAATGCTCCCAGGACCTTTAAAAAAATTCTGGGAGCTGTTGCCAAACCAAACGGAAGAGCTACAAACTAAAAATGTTTGTCTAGAAATGCAAATCTTTGGAACCTGTGATGATCCCTGTGAATGGGAATATGCAGATATGCATCCTTTACTGTGGTCATGAACTGACCTTCCTGAACCAAAGGAAGAATGGAACGAATAGTTTCCATCTTGAAAGACGGAACCCTGAGAAACTTGTTTACACTCTTGAGATCTAAATTAGGTCTAAAAGTTCCCTCCTTTTTGGAGATTGGAATAAAAATCCAGACCCTGTTCCTGAACCGGAACAGGAACTATCACTCCCATGTCGGAAAGATTCTGAACACAACGTAAGAATGCCTCTCCTATTATCTGGTTTACAGATAACCTGGAGAGAGGAAACCTGCCTCTGGGAGGAAAATTCTTGAACTCCAGTTTGTAACCCTGGGACACGATATCTACCACCCAGGGATCCTGAACATTTTGAACCCAAGCTTGACCAAAGAAAGAGAGTCTGCCCCCCACAAGATCCATTCCCAGATCGGGGGCAGACCCTTCATCCTGGACTGCTTCCCCTTATTCCAAGACTGATTTGACTTCCAAGATGGCTTGAACTGTTCCTGATTAGGGGAAGAAGAGGAAGATTTACCAGAGAAGTTACGAAAGGAATGAAAATTACTCTGCCGACCCTTCTGTTTATTTCTTTTATCCTGAGGAAGAGAATGCAATTCCCTCCCGTAATATCAGAAATAATCTCAGCCAAACCTGGCCCAAACAAGGTCTTACCCTTGTAAGGAATAGACAAAAGCTTAGACTTAGAGGACACATCGCAGACCAGGATTTTAACCATAAAGCTCTGCAAGCTAAAATTGCAAAACCAGAAATTTTTAGCTTCCAACTTGATGACCTGTAGAGAAGCATCTGCAATAAAGGAATTAGCCAACTTCAAAGCCTTGATTCTATCTTGAATTTCTTCAAGAGGAGTATCTTGCTGAATAAAATCAGACAATGCATCAAAATAAAATATGCCGCCGCACTAGTAACCGTAGCAATACCTGCAGCCGGTTGCCATTGATACCCCTGGTGAACATAAATCTTTTTAAGCAAAGCTTCCAACTTCTTATCCATAGGATCTTTAAAGGAACAGCTGTCCTCAATAGGAAAAGTGGTCCTCTTGGTCAGAGTGGAAACTGCTCCCTTCACCTTAGGAACCATCTGCCAAGATTCTTTAATAGAATCAGAAATAGGAAACATCTTCCTAAAAATTGGAGAAGGGGAAAAAGGAATCCCAGGCTTCTCCCATTCTCATGCAATAATATCTGAAACACGATCTGGTATAGGAAAAACTTCCACCGAGGAAGGGACATCAAAAAACGTATTAAGTTTACTAGATTTCTTAGGAATAACCATGACTAACACCTCAGAGTCATCCAAGGTAGCCAAAACCTCCTTGAGTAACAAAAGGAGGTGCTCTAGCTTAAACCTAAAGGAAACAACCTCAGGTTTAGAAGAAGGATTTACACTATCAGAATCCGATATCTCACCCTCAGATGCTACTGAAGTACCTTGCTCCTCAGACTTCTGAGAAGAAACACTAGACACAATTGCAACAGAATCAGAAACCTTATACTTCCTCTTGCGCTTCCCCTGCAACATAGGAAAAGCAGACAAAGCCTGCTGAGGATATATGGGTAGCCATATCCTGTAAGGAAAAAATAACCTGAGATGAAATACAGTGCACTGCAGAAGATTGGGACGTATGAGGAGAAAGCTGTTGATAAGCCTGAACAGGAGACACCTGAACAACATCCGCCCTAGACAATGAAGGCTTAGAATCAAAAAGTCTATCCTTGTAATGTAATGTTCTCTCAATACAAGAGGAACAAAAAGGGATAGGAGGCTCAACATTAGTATTTAAACATAGAGAACAAGCAACAGCTTGCAGGGCCTCTTGGTCCATCTTATTCCAAAGGAAAAAACCTTAATCAATAAAAAATTCTAAATTCAAATCAGAATTTTAATGAAACAAAAAAAAGTTACTGTCCCTTTAAATTTCAAACAGACTTTTTTTTAACTAGAAAATCCTTAAATAAACTGCACAATAAATCTTGCAGCAACAATTTTTCACAAAATAAATGCAAAAAGAGACACAAACGTTATAGTCTCTGAAATTCAGACAGAAACTTAAATATAAACAGAACAGCAGCCCCACAAAAAAACAACAGGCAACCTCCACACCTCAGCAAGCTCTGCTAAGGTGCCTACCTGACCTCCTTGCTGCCAGAACCAAAGTCAGAAATGATCCGGACCCCCATACAGCCGCACAGAGAGAACGCTGAACCACCTCTGAGGAGCTATGCAACAGAGCTGCAACATCCAGGGACAACAGGAAACAGCTAAAAGGGAGTCAAAAACGTCCTTGCTATCTCAGATAAGCCTGCCTATTGTGGGCATGGCCTAACAAACCTCCCGGTAACCATTAAAAAACATGTACACCAAAGTGAAAACATAATAAACTGAGCCTCCAAACATCCCCAGTGCCTGCAAAACTGCCATACAATAAACCGTTAACCAAGAAGGCTGATTGTCTATTTAGACAGAATTAACTGTCAAAGTGCCAAATTCTCCTATATCAAAACAGGGAAAGAAATAGGAACTTACCTCAAAAATCTTTCCGGCAGCAGGACAGCTCACTTGGTATGAGAGGGGCTTCCTACCTCACATGCCTCAATGAAAAGGCTAGCATGAAATTACTTGGGAGGCCCAGTGGGAATTATACCCTACAAGTTCCCAAATGCTTAAAAGCCACCACTTGCTCTACTGAAGAGACTGACATGGACTACGGCTAAACCCCAAAGAAAACCTGAGAAAACTTGCTCTGCTTAAAATAACAAACTCTTGATTGAAGAATCAGACACCTTACTTTACCCCTCCTTGTAACTGATACAAGCAAAGACTGGGGAGTGTGGGTAGGGGGAGTGGTGTTTAACAGCTTTTGCTGTGGTGCTCTTTGCCTCCTCCTGCTGGTCAGTAGTGATATTCCCAACAGTAATTAAGATGATCCGTGGACTCACCGTGTCATTAGAAAGAAAGAGAAGTATTACCCACATTATCATTTAATTTATCTTAATAGAATTTCTTTACAATCTGTTGTGAAAACTGAACAAAATAAATAATTTAGACAATTTGCTATTTGTTTATCTGATCTAACTACTCCATCATCATCAGTCTTTAGTCTTGCTATCCCTCCCCTGTTTTTTCTCTTTTCACTAATATATCTAAAGAAGGTTTTGCCTCCATTTTTACTGATTGTGCTATTCTCTCTTTTGCATCAGCTTTAGCCTTTCTGATTAACTGCTTTGTCATTTTGTGTTGGATTTTCTATTTTTCCCAGTGTGCTTGAATTTTTTATAGACTGTTTTTTTTTGTTTGAACTGCATGTGCTACTTTTCTTGAAAACCATATTGGTTTTATTTTTCATTTACTTTTAGAAACAAGCCTAATACAGTGTTTAGTCGCAGCTAAAATAGGAATCTTAAAATATTCCCACTTTTCTTGCGCTCCTGTAATCTGTGCCATCCCTTTTAGAGAATCATTTGGGTATTTGCCCATGTAAGAAAAATCTGCCTTCTTAATATATAACACTTTTTTTTTTACTTAGGGAGTTGATAGCGATAAAATTACATGCGAATGAGAGCATGCACATCAATGTTTCTGGAAAATATTACAAAAAAGAAATCATAAATCACATGGGGGCAGCAGATCAATATTTTAGAAGTGTTATGGACCGCATATAAAAATGTATGACTATTAAAACACAAATCATATTTAGCCTACTGTACAGTGCAAGTTGCAGCTATAGTGATATAATAAAATAATAATATTTTGTGCATATCTGAAAGCTATTTTTACTCTGCAAATGTGCCATCATAATTATATTTTATTAGGCAACCTGATGAAAGATGCTGGAAGCCAATACCTTTATGTGATGCATTCCGTTCATAGGTACCTTTCAGAGAGACGCATTCCGTACATAGCTGCATACTTGGAGTTACCATGACAACTGTCAAACATGTAAGCTTCAATACATTGCTAACTTGAATTTATGTCTGAAAATTATATTTTGTTACTATAACCAAATGCAGATGATTTAAATGACAACAATTAATGTAGGCAAAAGAAGGAAACATAAAATATGAACACAAAACAGATAGGAACCAGAAAAAGCATCTTGAGTGTACTTGTTTCTTAAGTGTTAAGTTAATTAAAATAACAAAACTTGAATTCTTTAATTCAGTAAAATATGTATTTTTGCATTATTAAACTTAAATAACTATGGGGTTGGTAATTTCTAAACTTTGATATTGTTAGTGGGTTTTTTCAGGGTAATCACAATTCTAAAACCCTTATGGCACTAAAGTGATGGTAAACGTTTTTTTAAATTATCTATGTTTTTAAAAATGTTTATCTATTTTTTAAATATTTTTTTTACAGTCTAATTTTGCTTCTTACTAAGGTTTCATTCTCCCCCTTTTCCAAATCTTTATGTAGTTGATGTTTGGGGGCCGATTTATCAATGCCCAAATGTTTCTAATTCCACGCGAGCCTTAAAGGGGCAGTAAACCTAAAAAATAATGTTATATAATTCTGCACATAGTGCAGAATTATATAACATCTTCTTAACGCAAACATTATACATTAAAGTATTGAAGCCATATTTTATGATAAAACCTAGTTTTTCAGACCGCCGCTCCTTGCTCTGCTGAGCGGGTCTGTTTTTTTTCTTAAGCGCATCTGGGCAGCTGTCTACTCACAGCCGGCCCAATAGCGCCTTTAAACTCAACATAGCTCGCTCCCGCTCTGTTAGCGGGAGCGAGCTACATTGAGTTTAAAAATGTGCAAAATTATATAACATTATTTTTTAGGTTTACTGCCCCTTTAAGGCTCGCCAGAATCAGGAGTTAAGAAGCAGCCGTCATAAGACCACTGCTCCTTAACTCGTCCGCCACCTCTGAGGCGGCGGACAGCAATCAGCGCGATCGGATACGATCGGGTTGATTGACACCCCCTGATGGTGGCTGATGGGCCGCGAATGTGCACAGGGCGGTATTGCACAAGCATTTCATAAGAAATGCTTGTGCTATGATAAATGCCAACAGCATATACTGCCGGCATTTATCGATGTGCGGCGGACATGATCCACTACAGCAGATCATGTCCGCTTGCACTATGATAATTCGGCCCATAGAGCTATTCCACAATGCAGCTAATGAGTGCACTCAAGAGAAAGACGAACTGCTCATGTGCAGTTTGTCTACACTGCATATCTAATGTAAACAGTGAATCGAAACATGAGGCGGGCACTCCAGAATATGTATGTTTATTAAAATAATTAAAAATGATTACAGGTAGTTGTAAAATAAAAATTCTGTACAAATTTTATGACAATCTCACAATATATTTAAAGGAATATGTGATACTTTACTATCTCTTTAATACCTCTAAACTTGAAATCGTCGCCTCCCGAAAAAAAGAAAAAAAATCATTATCAACATTGTTTTTGCTCATGCGCAAAACCAATATTAATTCATTCAAAAACTTTCTTTGGTACTTGGTAATAAGTTGAAAAATTTTGCCTGGGGTTTATCAAATTTGAGGATCTAAGTTTAACTTTCCTGGTTCAGGTAGACCATGGATTTTAAAAGACTTTTTAACTGACTTCTATTATCATAGTTACTTTGTTCTCTTGCTGTTGTTTTTTTTAAAATAGGCTCAAGAGCAGAACTATTGTGTGCTAGCTGGTGTACTGGCACACAGTTTTGTTTCTTTAAAGGGACAGTCTAGACCCAATACATAATCTTGACTACTTATTGTTACATACCAGAGAAGCATCCTGCAACTGGTCCCACATCTATAAGCTTGTAAGAAGTACATGAACCATTTTAATATTCATTGTTTGTTTCATTGCTGAAAATGTCCGCCAAGCTTCACCCACCTATTGCATGTATATTTTGGTATGTTAAGTTTCTCCAATCACGATAAGTTTTCCTACTCTCACATTCTGATTTGTGCATGTGCAATTTAAAATAGCTAACTGAAAAATAATAAACATGCACTGTTACACTGTCATACAAGAAAACAACTAACTGGACAAGAAGAAAGCTATGGGCGGAGCTTGGTGGACATTTTCAGATGCTAACAAGCAATGATTATTTAAAACTTCCATGTACTTCTTACAAGCTAATAGATGTGAAACCCATTGCAAGATGCATGTCTGGTATGTAACAATAAGTAATAAGGAACAAGTGTTGGATCTCCAATGAGAACCATCTCTCAATTTTGTTATCCTAGATAGCAGATTCTCTAAAGTAGTTCTACAAACCTTAGAGTCAGCTTTATATAATAACAAAGACTTTCTGTGGATTTGAGAATTCTTACATATTCCAGGCCAGTGTATGATTAGAAATCAGTCTATGATTAAGCATCGGATTGGCACGAAACATGTCAGACACTTTGTTCTTGTTGAGCTATTAAGGGCTAGATAACAAGTTGAGCACAAAATATAAGAGATATTTTTTGTTTAACTTAGTCATACCAGTGCAGGCAAATGTAATCTGGTATTACAAGTGAGGTGCAATGCAAACGCAACAACGCGTTCGTATTGCACGGAAGCACAGCACTCACAATAGCACGCTTCCATAGGCTCCAAAGGGAGCCTTGTTCTCATGCCATGATCAAATATAAATATATATGTATAAGCATATATATTTACTGGGAACACACAGTTCCCATAGACCGCAATGTAAATAAACTTTTCAGTGCCGTTTTTTTTGAACACCCCACATGCACCAACTTTAGCCAACAAAAACTGCTTAGTGCAGTTTTTTTAAATAAAAAAATGCTTTTTTTTTTTTTTTAAAAGGGACCTCACATGTTATTTTGGGTGCAATTGGGGGACATTTAAGAAAATAACCAAAGGTCTGACCTCTGGTTAATTTTTTGAGTGCTAATTGCTACCGCGAGTAATGGCTGCTTATTTATCCCACGCCCGTAAACGGAAAATTTTTATTTTTTAATTATATACACTAATTTTTTACTTGATTTTATCTGATTAGAAATAGGCCGCTATATAATCTTCGATAGATTATATATCCAGATTGATATAACTGGTTTCTTGGTGTTGGTGTTCTATGCTATATACATTTACAATAAAGATAAAAAAAAATATAAGGGACATGAAGCACAAACTTTATCTTTCATTATTCTGATAAAGAATACAATTTTAAAAAGTTTCCAATATACTTATATTTTCAAATTTGCTTTGCTCTCATGTCATTCTTTGTTGAAGAGATGTCTAGGTAGGTAGCGTGCACATGCCTGAAGCACTACATGATAGGAAATTATGCTGCCAATAGTGCTCTCGCTAATGTATTACATTGTTGCAAAACTGCTACCATATAGTGCTGCAGACACGTGCACAATGCTGAGCTTACATCCTTGCGTTTCAACAAAGGATAACAAAAAAACAATGAAAATTTGATAATAGAAATAATTAGAAAATTGTTTAACATTGTATGTTCTATCTAAATCATGAAAGAATTTTTTTCGGTTTTGTGTCCCTTTAACGGGATACTAAACCCAAATTTTTTCTTTCATGATTCAGATAGAGTAGGCAATTTTAAGCAACTTTCTAATTTACTCCTATTATCAATTTTTCTTTGTTCTCTTGCTATCCTTATTTAAAAAGCAGGACTGTAAAGGTCAGGAACCGGCCCATTTTAGGTTCAGCACCCTGGATAGTGCTTGCTTATTGGTAACTACATTCAGCCAACCAATAAGCAAGCGTAACCCAAGTTCTGAACCAAAAATGGGCCGGCTCCTAAGCTTAACATTCATGCTTGTTAAAAAAAGATAGCAAGAGAACAAAGAATAATTGATAATAGGAGTAAATGAGAAAGTTGCTTAAAATTGCATGCTCTATCTGAATCGTGAAAGAAAAAATGTGGGTTTAGTATCCCTTTAAGTACTGTGCTTTATTTTTTCCCTAATATTATACATAGTTTTGTCGGCTGTGCGCCACAAAAACACTGGGCAACCTGCAGGTGACTGGACACTGGTGGAGTCATACATTGGCCCCTTCCCAAAGCTCTTCCTATGGCTCTTCCTTTGACATCACCATGGCATCTACTTATCATGCTGTCAACTTACTTGCATTCGCCGGCACCAATACGCTCACCTAAGATCGCTTAACATCACGGCCGCGGACCTGAATACGTTCTCCAAAGTTACCAAAAAAGCTGTCAAAAAGCTGCGCACCAAGTACGGGGCGATGAACAGCGGACTGTTGTTAACTAACAGTCATCGATCTTGCTGCTCTTCGGCTTTTTTTCAGCTTTCTTGGTATACTGTCACTAAGCACCCACACTATACTAAACTGTTTTACCCCTATACCGCGGCTCATGGACCCCGCCGCACCTAAATAAAGTTATTAACCCCTAAACCGCCGCTCCCGGAGCCCACCGCACCTAAATAAAGTTATTAACCCTAAACCGCCACTCCCGGAGCCCACCGCCACCTACATTATACATATTAACCCCTAATCTTCCGCCCCTTATACCGCCGCCACCTACATAAAGTTATTAACCCCTATCCTGCCGCTCCCAGACCCCGCCACAACTAAATAAAGTGTTTAACCCCTAAACCGCCGCTCCCGGAGCCCACCGCCACCTACATTATATTTATTAACCCCTAATCTGCCCCCCCTACACCGCCGCCACCTACATTATATTTATTAACCCCTAATCTGCCCCCCTACACCGCCGCCACTATATTAAATGTATTAACCCCTAAACCTAAGTTTAACACTAACCCTAACACCCCCTAACTTAAATATAATTTAAATAAATCTAAATAAATTATTCCTATTTAAAACTAAATACTTACCTATAAAATAAACCCTAAGATAGCTGCAATATAACTAATAGTTACATTGTATCTAGCTTAGGGTTTATTTTTATTTTACAGGCAAGTTTGTATTTATTTTAACTAGGTAGAATAGTTACTAAATAGTTATTAACTATTTAATAACTACCTAGTTAAAATAAATACAAAAGTACCTGTAAAATAAAACCTAACCTAAGTTACAATTACACCTAACACTACACTATAATTAAATTAATTACCTACATTAGCTACAATTAAATACAATTAAATAAAATTAAATAAAATTATCTAAAGTACAAAAAAACACACAAAATTACAGAAAATAATAAAATAATTACAAGATTTTTAAACTAATTACACCTAATCTAATCCCCCTAACAAAATAAAAAAAAAAACCAAAATAAAAAAAGCCCTACCCTACACTAAATTACAAATAGCCCTTAAAAGAGCTTTTTGCAGGGCATTGCCCCAAAGTAATCAGCTCTTTTACCTAAAAAAAAGTACAATACCCCCCCAACATTAAAACCCACCCCCCACACACCCAACCCTACTCTAAAACCCACCCAATCCCCCCTTTAAAAAGCCTAACAATAACCCCTTGAAGATCACCCTACCTTGAGACATCTTCACCCAAACAGGCCGAAGTCCTCAACAAAGCCGGGCAGAAGTGGTCCTCCAGACGGGCAGAAGTCTTCATCCAAGCCAGGCAGAAGAGGTCCTCCAGACGGGCAGAAGTCTTCATCCAGACGGCATATTCTATCTTCATCCATCCTGCGCGGAGCGGGTCCATCTTCAAGACATCCGACGCGGAGCATCCTCTTCCATCAACGTTGACTGTAGAATGAAGGTTCCTTTAAATGATGTCATCCAAGATGGCCTCCCTTCAATTTCGATTGGCTGATAGAATTCTATCAGCCAATTGGAATTAAGGTAGGAAAAATCCTATTGGTTGATGCAATCAGCCAATAGGATTGAAGTTCAATCCTATTGACTGTTCCAATCAGCCAATAGAATGCAAGCTCAATCCTAATGGCTGATTGGATCAGCCAATAGGATTGAACTCCAATCCTACTGGCTGATTGCATCAACCAATAGGATTTTTCCTACCTTAATTCTGATTGGCTGATAGAATTCTATCAGCCAATCGTAATTGAAGGGACGCCATTTGGATGACGTCATTTAAAGTAACCTTCATTCTACAGTCGACGTCAATGGAAGAGGATGCTCCGTGTCGGATGTCTTGAAGATGGATCCGCGCCGGATGGATGAAGATAGAAGATGCCGTCTGGATGAAGAATTCTGCCCGTCTGGAGGACCTCTTCTGCCCGGCTTGGATGAAGACTTCTGCCCGTCTGGAGGACCACTTCTGCCCGGCTTCGTTAAGGACTTCGGCCCGGTTGGGTGAAGACGTCTCAAGGTAGGGTGATCTTCAAGGGGTTAGTGTTAGGTTTTATTAAGGGGGGATTGGGTGGGTTTTAGAGTAGGGTTGGGTGTGTGGGTGGTGGGTTTTAATGTTGGGGGGCATTGTACTTTTTTTTCAGGTAATGCCCCGCAAAAAGCCCTTTTAAGGGCTATTTGTAATTTAGTATAAGGAAGGGCTTTTTATTTTGTTAGGGGGATTAGAGTAGGTGTAATTAATTTAAAAATCTTTTAATTAATTTATTTATCTTCTTCCGGCGACGTCCAACTGAAGAATGACGGTTCCTTTAAGGGACGTCATCCAAGATGGCGTCCCTCGAATTCCGATTGGCTGATAGGATTCTATCAGCCAATCGGAATTAAGGTAGGAATATTCTGATTGGCTGATGGAATCAGCCAATCAGAATCAAGTTCAATCCGAACAGCCAATAGAATGCAAGCTCAATCTGATTGGCTGATTGGATCAGCCAATCGGATTGAACTTGATTCTGATTGGCTGATCAGCCAATCGGATCAGCCAATTGGATTGAACTTGATTCTGATTGGCTGATTCCATCAGCCAATCAGAATATTCCTACCTTAATTCCGATTGGCTGATAGAATCCTATCAGCCAATCGGAATTCGAGGGACGCCATCTTGGATGACGTCCCTTAAAGGAACCGTCATTCTTCAGTTGGACGTCGCCGGAAGAAGATGGGTCCGCGGTGGAGGTCTTCAGGATGGAGCCGGTCGTCATCGGATGAAGATAGAAGATGCCGCTTGGATCAAGATGGTTGCCGGTCCGGATCGTCTCTTCTTCCCGGACAGGATGAAGACATTGGAGCCTCTTCTGGACCTCTTCAGCCACCGGATGATGGATCGCCAACCCCCGCTTGGGTTGGATGAAGATTTTGGAGCCAGGACGGATCGGTGATACCTGGTGAGGTGAAGACAAGGTAGGATGATCTTCAGGGGCTTAGTGTTAGGTTTATTTAAGGGGGGTTTGGGTTAGATTAGGGGTATGTGGGTGGTGGGTTGTAATGTTGGGGGGGGGTATTGTATGGGGTTTTTTTACAGGCAAAAGAGCTGAATTTCTTGGGGCATGCCCCGCAAAGGGCCCTGTTCAGGGCTGGTAAGGTAAAAGAGCTTTTAACTTTAGTAATTTAGAATAGGGTAGGGCATTTTTTTATTTTGGGGGGCTTTGTTGTTTTATTAGGGGGCTTAGAGTAGGTGTAATTAGTTTAAAATTATTGTAATATTTTTCTTATGTTTGTAAATATTTTTTTATTTTTTGTAACTTAGTTCTTTTTTATTTTTTGTACTTTAGCTAGTTTATTTAATTGTATTTATTTGTAGGAATTGTATTTAATTAATTTATTGATAGTGTAGTGTTAGGTTAATTGTAGGTAATTGTAGGTAGTTTATTTAATTAATTTATTGATAGTTTAATTGTAACTTAGGTTAGTATTTATTTTACAGGTAATTTTGTAATTATTTTAACTATTTTAGCTATTAAATAGTTCTTAACTATTTAATAGCAATTGTACCTGGTTAAAATAAATACAAAGTTACCTGTAAAATAAATATAAATCCTAAAATAGCTATAATATAATTATAATTTATATTGTAGCTATATTAGGATTTATTTTACAGGTAAGTATTTAGCTTTAAATAGGAATAATTTATTTAATAAGAGTTAATTAATTTCGTTAGATGTAAATTATATTTAACTTAGGGGGGTGTTAGTGTTAGCGTTAGACTTAGCTTTAGGGGTTAATACATTTATTAGAGTAGCGGTGAGCTCCAGACGGCAGATTAGGGGTTAATAATTGAAGTTAGGTGTCGGTGATGTTAGGGAGGGCAGATTAGGGGTTAATACTATTTATTATAGGGTTAGTGATGCGGATTAGGGGTTAATAACTTTATTATAGTAGCGCTCAGGTCCGCTCGGCAGATTAGGGGTTAATAAGTGTAGGCAGGTGGAGGCGACGTTGAGGGGGGCAGATTAGGGGTTAATAAATATAATATAGGGGTCAGCGGTGTTAGGGGCAGCAGATTAGGGGTACATAAGGATAACATAGGTGGCGGCGCTTTGCAGTCGGCAGATTAGGGGTTAATAAGTGTAGGCAGGTGGAGGCGACGTTGAGGGGGGCAGATTAGGGGTTAATAAATATAATACAGGGGTCGGCGGTGTTAGGGGGAGCAGATTAGGGGTACATAAGGATAACGTAGGTGGCGGTCGGCAGATTAGGGGTTAAAAAAATTTATTCGAGTGTCGGCGATGTGGGGGGACCTCAGTTTAGGGGTACATAGGTAGTTTATGGGTGTTAGTATACTTTAGAGTACAGTAGTTAAGAGCTTTAGAAACCGGCGTTAGCCCAGAAAGCTCTTAACTACTGACTTTTTTCCTGCGGCTGGAGTTTTGTCGTTAGATGTCTAACGCTCACTTCAGAAACGACTCTAAATACCGGAGTTAGAAAAATCCCATTGAAAAGATGGGATACGCAATTGACGTAAGGGGATCTGCGGTATGGAAAAGTCGCGGCTGAAAAGTGAGCGTTAGACCCTATTTTGAGTGACTCCAAATACCGGCGGTAGCCTAAAACCAGCGTTAGGAGCCTCTAACGCTGGTTTTCACGGCTACCGCCAAACTCCAAATCTAGGCCTTAGGGTTTATTTTATAGGTAAGTATTTAGTTTTAAATAGGAATAAT
The DNA here is from genome assembly GCF_027579735.1 of Bombina bombina. Classification (NCBI taxonomy): domain Eukaryota; kingdom Metazoa; phylum Chordata; class Amphibia; order Anura; family Bombinatoridae; genus Bombina; species Bombina bombina. Next base: position 956,282,496 of record NC_069502.1, on the reverse strand, counting down.
TTATTTTGATTGATTTAAATTATATTTAAAGGGACATAATACTCATATGCTAAATCACTTGAAACTGATGCAGTATAGCTGTAAAAAGCTGACAGGAAAATATCACCTGAGCATCTCTATGCAAAAAAGGAAGATATTTTACCTCACAATCTCCTCAGCTCAGCAGAGTAAGTTCTGTGTAAAAAGTTATACTCAGCTGCAGGTAAAAAAAAAAAAATGAACAGCAGCCAATCAGCATCAGCAGTGCTGAGGTCATGAACTCTTTTACTGTGATCTCATGAGATTTGACTTAACTCTCATGAGATTTCATAGTAAGCTTCCTTTACCTGATCAGTGAAATAATATGAGAGTTCACGAGGCTCATCCTTTCAGCTGTCCCGGGACAGACATACTAATATGCTGCTTAGAAATCCTTTACAATGGGAGGTGGCTACTGAGGAATTTTTTAGGTAAAATATCTTTCTTTTTTACATAGAGATGTTCAGGAGATATTTTCTAGTCAGCTTTTTACAGCTATACTGCATCACTTTCAAGTGTTTAAACATTTGGGTATTATGGCCCTTTAAGTTAAGGGGTGTTAGGGTTAGTGTTAGACTTAGCTTTAGGGGTTAATAAATTTAATATAGTGGCGGTGGTGTGGGGGGGCAGATTAGGGGTTAATAAATATAATGTAGGTGGCGGAAAGCTCCGGGAGCGGCAGTTTAGGGGTTAAACACTTTATTTAGTTGCGGCGGGGTCTGGGAGCGGCGGTTTAGGGGTTAATAAGTATAATGTAGGTGGCGGCGGTGTAGGGGGGGGCAGATTAGGGGTGTTTAGACTCAGGGTACATGTTAGGGTGTTAGGTGTAGACATTACCATAGGAATCAATGGGATATCGGGCAGCAGCGAACATAGGCTTTCGCTGCTTTCCAACTCCCATTGATTCCTATGGCATCCGCCGCCTCCAGGGCAGCGGATTGAAAACCAGGTACGCTGGGCTGGAATAGGGCCGAGCATACCTGGTAGTTATTTGATAACTAGCAAAAGTAGTCCGATAGTGCCAAACTTGCGGTCGGAACATCTGTAGTGACGTAAGCATCGATCTGTGTCGGACTGAGAACGGCGGATCGTATGTTAAAATTCTACTTTTGCCGGTCTGTAGGGTTTGATAACTAAGGGGAATCAGGCTCGCCACAAATACGCTGTAGAATTCCAGGGTATTTGCGGTTGACGGCTTGATAAATACATGCCCATATATCATTTTCACAAATGATTATTTTAGTGCTTTGGCTGTTAGTAATATCCACAATGATTTTATGTTGTTGGGTGCCAGTAACTCACACAGCAGTGAAATATTGGCCTGTACGAATGAATACTGGCTACCTGACAAGCCTAATTATAAAGCAAAATATAGTGAAATATATAACCCTCACACGCACGGATGCAATGGCCATCTTTATAGTTTGTGTATATTTTATCACTAAATCTTCATTGCTTATCATTTCTTTAAAGATCATGGTGCATTGGAAAAAGGGAGCAACACGATGAACTAGGAAAGAATGTACAGTATGGGAATATACAGTACATCAAGCTGACATACAGAGTAAGATGTTCTTGAATTGTTATGCAATAAACATATTTTATATGGTTTATACTGCACTGTTTATACTCTATAGATACTGTAACCAGGGAATTACCTATTTATACTTTTTATGTCTGCTAAGTAAAAAATGTGATACTGTTTATATAAAAAATAATATTTTGCACCATAAACATGCTGCATACATTCACAAAGTCTATTAGCAGTAACACATTTGGTAAACAAATACTCTACATGCGTTGTTAATTCCTCCATTAATACAGATATTCTTCTGTATGAACCTTTCGTGTGTCCTATAACAGCTGTGTGCTGAAAGTGTAATTCGTTTGGTAGAACGAATAGTCCTGTGGACATTCGTTTTGGACAATCGAAGGTTGATAAAAATGAAAATCCATTAAAATTCGGTAATCAAATGTTACTTTAGTTTTTCGAATGTTCATAATGAAATAGAATATCTATATTCAAAATTTCAATATTCGAATTAACTAATACTATTCAGAAGTTCACTAGTTCATGTGGTAGGGAATTTAGTAAATTGATATATAATAGATACAAATATATCAATTCAAATATACTGAATAATTTGTATATTACATTTAAAGAGAGCATTAGAAATACTATTACAAATATATAGATTAAGATTTTCGAATATTGCATAATTTGAATCGAATTATTAGAAAAATCGAATTGAATATTACATTTAAAAAAGCATTAGAAATACTATCACAACAAACGAATGTTAGAGTGTTGTGCAAACATTCGAAATTCGAAACGGACAAACAATTGTGTTAAAATTTGTTTCAATTTTCGAATATTGCAAAACATTTGCCCATCCCTAATTATCATCCTCTTTTTATCAGTATTGGGCAAGCACAATTCTGGTGCATGACAAAATACACACTCTCCCTTATACGGACAGATTGCAAAAAATTACATTTCCTATGCTTACTATACAAAAAGCTAAAGGTATTTTATACTGGTATCTCAATCAACTCTTAAAGGATCATTGGCTACAGCAGAACGGCACAGTCAGCAAGTGTATAATAAAAAGACAATTCAAAAACACAGTTGCCTAGATTATGAGTTTTGCGCTAAACAGGGTGCGAAAATAACGCCAAAAAGTTGCTTTATTTTACTCTCCATAGCGCTGCCATTACGAGTTACTGAAAATCCTCCTGGTGCTGTGTGTTATGGTGCGTTAAGCTCCATACTGCACAAAAGCCAAGGGCGGAGTTTACGTGCTCGTGCACGCTTTCCCCCATAGACATCAATGGGGAGAAAGTGTTAGAAAAAAAATCTAACACCTGAAGTGCGGAATGGAGATCTCCGTAACGCAACCCCATTGATGTCTATGGGGGAAAGAAAGTTACGTTTAAACCTAACACTCTAACATAAACCCCTAGTCTAAACACCCCCAATCTGCCATTTCCCGACATCATCGACACTAAATAAAGTGTTTAACCCCTAATCCGTCGCTCCCCGACATTGATGACACTAAATAAAAGTTATTAACCCCTAAATCGCCGCTTCCCAACATCACCACCACTAAATAAAATTATTAACCCCTAAACCTCCGGCCTCTCACATGGCCACCACTAAAAAAAAAGCCCCCCCCCCCAATAAAAACACCCCCTAGCCTATAATAAACTATCAATAGCCCTTAAAAGGGCCTTTTGTAGGGCATTGCTCTAAGTTAAACAGCTCTTTTACCTGTAAAAAAATACAAAGTCCCCCCAACAGTAAAACCCAACACCCAACCAACCCCCCAAAATAAAAAACCTAACTCTAAAAAAAACCTAAGCTACCCATTGCCCCTAAAGGGGCATTTGTATGGGCATTGCCTTTAAAAGGGAATTCAGCTCTTTTACTGCCCTTAAAAGGGCATCCAGCTCTTTTACTGCCCTTAAAATGGCATTCAGCTCTTTTACAATTGCCCTAATCTTAAAAAAAAAACACTAGCACTAACCCCATAAAATCTAATCACGGTTTCTGAAGTCCGGACATCCATCTTCATCCAGGCGGCAAGAAAACTTCATCCAGGCGGCGACACCTTCATCCATCCAGGGGGCGTCTTCTATCTTCATACCAGGGGCGTGGAGCAGAGCTATCCTGGAAGCCAATGACATCCTGCGCAGAGCGTCCTCTTCATACGGAGTCACCACCATACACTGAAGCTTCAATGCAAGATAGCCGTTTCAAAATAGGGTACCTTGAATTCCTATTGGCTCATTTGATTCTTCAAATTCAAATAAGCCAATAGGATGAGAGCTTCTGAAATCCTATTGGGTGTTCAAAACAGCCAATAGGATGAGAGCTACTAAAATCCTATTGGCTGTTCAAATCAGTTTTTTTTATTTTATTCGAATAGTAAGGTTAGGTTAATTTATAGTTTAATGTTCTGTTTATTTTTATTTCACATGTAAGTTTTTATTTATTCAAATATAGTTATGTTGTAATTTTAATTTAAAGTTAGGGAAGTGTTAGGTTTGGGGGTTACTAGTTTAATTTAGTGTTTTGCTATGTGGGGGGTTTATATTATAACATAATATATTTATTTATAACATAATAAAGGAACAATAAAAGACAGTAAATATTACCATTTACTATTAATGACTGAAGTGTTTAGTGCATATTAATTGCAGCTAAAAAAATAAAATAAAAAAGAAAGTATATTTTTAAGACCCCCCCCCCTGTGTGCGCTACTTTACATACAGGCTTTGCATCAACTTGGACTAGAATTGCCACTTCGGCCATATTGTCCTAGATAGCTATAAGTTACACATGCTGCAGAAAGAACATGAAAAGTGCTGATGGATAGCACTAGTCATGATTTTCTATGCACAGCCTGCAACATGTGTAACTCATAACTGTCCAGGAAATCATGGCTGAGGTCCGAACTGTATGTCAGGCTTACGTTTTTTACTTCACCGACGCAGCAGGTGGTGCAGCAAATTACAAGCTGTGCTACTTGTCCCATGCATAGTGAGTATGCTCCTGGTGCCTCTATTGTTTTATGATAGGTTTTTACAGCAATTAAAAGGAACACAAAGAAAAAAATTTCATTCTATTGGCTGATTTGAATTTGAAGTTCTGAAAAGGAGGACAGATGTCACCAGCTCCACAGCAGGGATGAAGTTCGAAGATGGACCACCGGGATGAAGATGGAGCACAGCAGCCATTATAATCAGTGAGTACCAACTTTGCGGTTAGTGTTAGTTTTTTTTGGGGGGGGTTTGTTTTTTTATAGATTAGGGGTTTTATTTTTTAAGCAGTAAAAGAGCTGAATGCCCTTTTAAGGGCAATGCCCATCCATATGCCCTTTTCAGGGCACTTTGTAATTTAGGGTTTAATTGGATAGGTTTTTTATTTTGAGGGGTTGGGATAGTTGGGGGTGTAATGTTAGAGGGGTTTTTGAAAAAGAGCTGATTGCTTTAGGGTAATGCCCTTCAAAAGGCCATTGTAAGGGCTATTGGTAGTTTATTTTTATAATAGTTTTTTTTATTTTGGGCTTGTTGTGGTTTGGGTATTAGAATAGGATTAATTCTTTTATTTTTATGGGTAATTCCTTTTTTTATTTTCTGTAATTCTAGTGTTTTTTCTTTCTTTAATGTAAGGTTTTTTATTTTTGTAATGTTAGGGTTTTTTATTTTCTGTATTATTAGGTTTTTTATTTTTGGTAATGTTTGATTTTTACTTTTAAAGGTAAGATTAGGTTTTTATTTTAATTTACAGGAATTTTTTTTAGTTTTATTGTAGTTATGATTTTTTTTAGTAGATCTAGCGGTATTTTAATCTGGGTTAAGTTAGGGAGTGTTAGGTTAGGAGGTTTAGATGTTAGTTTATTATTTTGCGATGTTGGGGATGACAGTTTAGGGGTTAATAGTTTTAGATAGTTTGCGATGTGGGGGGGGTGGCAGTTTAGGGTATATTACAGTAGGCGCTTATGGTGATTCGGGTAAGCACGCGAGTAAGGGTATTTTTTCACTTTTTTTTTCTCAGTTGATCTTATGGGGACATGCACACATACACAAAAACATGTTAGATTTTTTGGGTTAACACTAGCCCAAAATACGTTTTTTGGGAACTTGTATACCAGCGCAACCCAACTAGTGCAAAAAGCTTAACGCTAGCGTTGGTTTCGCGATTGCGGGCAAATAAAATACCGCACCACTTGTAATCTAGGCCTTAGTGTCTGAGCATCATGGGAAATGTAGTTCCAAAACCCCTGAAGTGCCAAAGTTGATCACCCCTGACATAGAGAATACCATTTTTAAACAAAGTTTTCAATTTAATACTGTTATCAAAATTGCTTCATTCTCTTGATATCTTTTGTTGAAGCAGCAATGTACCACTAGGAGATAGCTAAACACTTCAGGTATGACACTGACAAGAGGCATATATGTGCAGCCACCAATCAACAGCTAGCTCCCAGCAGTGCATTGCTGCTCTTGAGCCTACCTTGGTATACTTTTCAACAAAGAATACCAAAAGAATGAAGCAAATTATATAATAGAAGTAATTTAGAAAATGTTCTATCTGTATCATGAAAGAAAACTTTTGACTTTACTGTCTATTTAATATGTGCTAAACACTGCAGTCATTAAGATGCAGTGAAGTAACTAGTGATGTGTACTATACGTTATATTCTGGTGCATACAGCAGAGAAGATACACAAATACATAAAGCAATTTCATGCTCTTTAAAGTGATGGTAAACTCTCCCCTTTTTAAAATCAGAAGCGGAATGTTAGTGATATTTTAGATGGAGTTTCATTCATAAGTTGTAACAAAAATGCGCTATAACTTACTTTTTAATATGGATAAGAATTTCAAATACCTCGCACTCCGCTGCCCAAATTTTCTGTGAGCTTATGGTTTGAACAGTTCTCCAATCAGCGCTCTAGCTACAACAAAAGTGCCATATGAGGAGAGCGCTGATTGGACAACAATTCAAACCTTTAGTTCACCGACAAATTGACTTTTGAAGTGGGCGGCAGAGCGTGGGGTATTTGAATTTCAAGTTATAGCGCATCTTTATACTGATGAATTAAAGTCCATCTAAAATATCACTAACATTCCGGATCTTTTAAAAAGGGGAGAGTTTACCATCACTTTAAGCTTGTATTTTCTTTAAAAAATATAGGATTAACAAAATGTGCATTCATTAATAATACATGAATGTTGAATGACCGCAAACACTTGACATTTTTTTTTGCCAAAAAAGTAAATTTTTCCTTTTATCAAATTTATAAATTAAAAAATTGAATGTTGCATTCAGATATTCAAATATTAATGATCAAATTTTATAATCTTCGGTGTGTTTTGGAACTGAATGTTTTGTTTGAATATTTGTTGTAATCTTTCAAGGTTAACTTTTGTTCTATAGAAAAATTTGATACCAATTATATACCATTTGGACATCAACATTCTGGTAAACTATTATATAACTCAATAAGCATAAAAATGTAATTAATAATTATTTGTATACCATTCTAAAATCATAATCCCATTAAATGCTGTGTGGGTCTTTCAAAGTTTTTCCTGATTATCACATATATCACTTTCATGAGAACATGCCTTTTGCAGTAAAACAAATGCAAAATCATTTAATTATTTATGGGCTTCATTCATTATGAATAGTATATGAAGAATTCTCACTATAGACGCAATGATCTAAAACATCTCACTCTGGGGAGGTTATCTCGTAAGTACTGTAAGGTGCCTTAACGACCGCGATGTACCCTGTATGTCGCAGGTCGTTCATTCATTTGAAGGTTACTGTGAAAATATGTATAGGAATTTTAAAAAAGTAATATAATTTTAAAAACATCCTACTTAACATATATCCTATAAATGGTTACATTTAAGAGGAACATTAAGCAGAATTGAAAACAAGAAATATAGACCATCTGCTAGGGTTGCAATTAAAAAAATTGCAGGTGCCCTCTGGTGGCCAATTTAAAAAATATATCAACATCGGTATAGAAAAGAGCAAAATCTTATGGTGCAAAGCAATCACTAAAAGCCCAATGATTAAAGGATTGTCACTCAGACCCACAAGAAATGGCCCTTTTTTGTCTCACCAGGCAATCCGCGTGTCTAGCGATATTTTTTTAAAAAGTGGTCTGTCCCAACAAATGGCGATGTGCCTTCCACAGAAAGCAATAGGGATTGCCATATGATCAAAAATCTGTTGACATCTCCAGTGAACTTGTATCTCAGCAGTGGGGAGGGGGAGTGTATTTAAAGCATGTTTACACAACATATAGAATATGCATTCACTAAAAGTAAAAATGGTTTCTGTGTAGATACCAGCGGCGGAACTATGGCGGTCGCAACTGGTTGTGACTGCGACCGGGCCTGGAGGCTGGTGACTCTGGGGGGGCCCCAGGCCCAGCAGTTGTGACCTAAAGTGTGTGCGCACCTTTGTAAAGGGAAAGTGCAGGTGAGGTGTGCATCACGTGTGTTGCGTGGTGGCAGGGCTCTAGCCACTCTCTCAGTGCAGGCTGCACTCTGTGCGGACAGATCTGCCGCCTGGTGCTGCGGTTTCCAAGCAGGCAGAGGGATCCATTGGGCAGTGTGCAAGCGGGGGTCAGCATGTCGGGGGAGGTCTGACCGACCAAGGCACCTTAGATCTGCATTTTATGTAAGTAAAAGTAAAGAAAGTAGTGATTGATTTATGCTAATGGTTTTGTTGGGTTCCCTGCACAGGCTGCTGAACCGAGACCTGCAGAAGTTAATTGTATGAATGGTAATGAGACAGAGCAGGCGGCAGATGCTCGCGTGCCTTTTCAATCCAAATCCCACCAACACATTCCACAAACAGAAACTTTGAAGGCTGTTTTGACACCCTGGAGATGGTGAGAGACCCGCTTAATCTTTTGTCTGACAAAATGGCCATTATGATGCTAGTGATGTTTGCTGTCCCTTGCAGTGACGTTATGGCACCATAGTAGTCAGAACAGATGAAAAAAAGAAAATTAACATGTGATTAATAAAATAAATAGTAGCAGCTGTAACCAGCATAGCTAATAATACAGTTGTGCTCATAGGTTTTCATACCCTGGCAGAATTTATGGTTTCTTGGCCATTTTTCAGAGAATATGAATGATAACACAAAAACTTTTCTTTCACTCATGGTTAGTGTTTTGCTGAAGCCATTTATTATCAATCAACTGTGTTTACTCTTTTTAAATCATAATGACAACAGAAACTACCCAAATGACCCTGATCAAAAGTTTACATACCCAGGTGATTTTGGCCTGATAACATGCACACAAGTTGACACAAAGGGGTTTGAATGGCTATTAAAGGTAACCATCCTCACCTGTGATCTGTTTGCTTGTAATTAGTGTGTGTGTATAAAAGTTCAATGAGTTTCTAGACTCCTGACAGACCCTTGTATCTTTCATCCAGTGCTGCACTGACGATTCTGGATTCTGAGTCATGGGGAAAGCAAAAGAATTGTCAAAGGATCTGCGGGAAAGGTAGTTGAACTGTATAAAACAGGAAAGGGATATAAAAAGATATCCAAGGAATTGAGAATGCAAATCAGCAGTGTTCAAACTTGAATCAAGAAGTGGAAAATGAGGGGTTCTGTTGAAACCAAACCACAGTCAGGTAGACCAACTAAAATTTCAGCCACAACTGCCAGGAAAATTGTTTGGGATGCAAAGACAAACCCACAAATAACTTCAGGTGAAATACAGGACTCTCTGAAAACATGTGTTGTGGCTGTTTCAAGATGCGCAATAAGGAGGCACTTGAAGAAAGATGGGCTGCATGGTCGAGTCGCCAGAAGAAAGCCGCAAATGCCATAAAGTATCCCACTTACAATACGACAAACAGCACAGAGACAAGCCTCAAACCTTCTGGCACAAAGTAATTTGGAGTGATGAGACCGAAATTGAGCTTTTTGGCCACAACCATAAATGCTACATTTTGAGAGGAGTCAACAAGGTAATAGAAAGGGGCGGCGGCGCTCAAGTCCACGTCACACGGTAGGAGAAATGATCCAAACAGGGGAATAGTATGTCCGTATTGGAGTGCCGTCTATTCCTCTTTCAGGAGTCAACAAGGCCTATGATGAAAGGTACACCATTCCTACTGTGAAACACGGAGGTGGAGCGCTGATGTTTTGGGGATGTGTGAGCTACAAAGGCACAGGAAATTTGGTCAGAATTGATGGCAAGATCATTGCAGTATGTTATCAAACAGAACCCCTCATTTTCCACTTCTTGATTAGAGTTTGAACACTGCTGATTTGCATTCTCAATTCCTTGGATATCTTTTTATATCCCTTTCTTGTTTTATACAGTTCAACTACCTTTTCCCGCAGATCCTTTGACAATTCTTTTGCTTTCCCCATGACTCAGAATCCTGAAACGTCAGTGCAGCACTGGATGAAAGATGCAAGGGTCTGTCAGAAATCTGCGCTGCGGAACCTGTTGGCGCTTTAAAAATAAAGAAGAAGAAGAATAAAGCCATTCAGTACTGTGTAAACTTACCTTGATACTTTTAGAATATTATGATCGCACAATACAAAACATTTTTAAAAGAGAACACGTCTAATATTGTGGCTACCCTGTAACAAACGTGATATTAATACAGAACATGTTTAAAACAGTGCAATATTAATATAAGATGTACAACGTTCAGTACAGTGTGAACTTATAGCGGATTTAAAAAGAACAATATGAAAAAAGTCCTTAATTTCAAACATTTTACATAGTGCAAAGCTGAAAAAATGCACTTTGGTAAAACTAAAAAGCTGTGGCTACATTATTCTAACTATGGGACATTAATATCCCATACACACAAAAAAGAACACAAAAACACATACAACAAAATGACTTTAAATGCATATTATAGCATTTTACAGTATACAGTAATACATATACATAACACAATGTATACATATGTACAATATACCCACAATCTCATGCCTTAGTTTCACTATTGTATTGTAACAAAGGGGCTGAGTTTCGGTTGACACATGGAAATTGTACTGCCATTCAATACTGAGTAAAGGTATCATTTATATTATACTTCAATGCAGGTGGCGTTGCTGCTTCTAAAATGTTTCCAGTGTTAGAAAAGCATGGCCTCCAACAGAGACGTGTAGGAACGTGCCTCTTGGTGAGACTGCCTTCAAACACTGATTTAGGCCTAATACAAAATTACACAGCCAATCTTGTTCGCAATACAGATCCCATTTTAAAATATCACTATTATCACACTCTTAACACCAAAGCCTCAGTCTTCAGGCAAACTTATAATGTTATTTATGAAGCATCACATTTAACAATTACCCACACTAATAGGTATTTCCCAAGGCAAAGGACCCTATTTATGAAACTGCAAAAGCGGCTTTAGAGCCTTAGCGCTAGTTAAATAGCTGCTACTTAAAGGGATACTAAACCCAACGTCTTTCTTTTATGATTCATATAGAGCATGCAATTTTGAGAAGCTTTCTGATTTACTCCTAGGGGTCAGTTTATGCAGGTGCGAGCGGACATGATTCGATATAGCGGATCATGTAGGCTGCACATTGATAAATGCCGATAGCATACGCTGTCAGCATTTATCATTGCACCAGCAGTTCTTGTGAACTGCTGGTGCAATACGGCCCCTGCAGATTCACGGCCAATCGGCCGCTAGCAGGGGGTGTCAATCAACCCGATCGTATTCGATCGGCCTGATTGCTGTCCGCCACCTCAGAGGTGAAGGCTCGCCGGAAACAAGGGGCCCATACGGAGCTTGATAAATATGCCCCTTGCTGTTTAACCCCTTAAAGGTTTTCTTAGTTATAATAGAGTGGGTCCTGCTGCAAGTGGTGGGAAACGCGATATTATACCCTTCTTCCTTCCTGCTGGCCACTGGAAACAGCGTGTTCCTTAAGGGGTTAAACTCACTCACATGATGCAAATAATGTAAAGTTATAGAGGCCTGCCAAGAGTATGGTGAATGTCATTTCTCCTCTTGGACAAATTTGTCTAAAAATGTTTGCATGTTTGTTTGTTTTATTGAGTTATTGAGATATTGAGATAAATTTAGCTACATTTAAAGGGGCATTTATTACATTTGTTGTATATGCATAGCCAGTATATATAAATAAATAAGAATAACATTGCAAAGATGTTTGCATACAAGAAAGTATTTAAAAATTGTTTATTTTGTTAGCAAAACATGCAGGGATTTCACAAGTACAGAGCAGTTTAGGGATAAATCCTAAATGAATAGGTGCTGTGACCAATCAGGACAGATGTAAATAAGTGTTTGCATTGAACAAACTATTCATTGTGTAACTTTAGGATGTAGCCGCGTTAGGTAAACTGCAGCATATATGATACAGGTAGAAACCCATTTATCCAAAATGCTTGGGGCCAGAAATGGTTTGGATTTCAGAATAGTGTGGATTTTGGAATATTTTTATATTTGCATATGTAAAATGGAACAATTTGGAGATGAGATGAGCCAAGTGTAAACAATATCTTATTTCATTAAGGGAATATTTACATGTCATAATACAGCTTATCCATGCAACCTATGGGTAGTTTTCTTTAATCATTTTCAAGAAATGTTGTATACATTGTAATATCAGAAAGATAGCACAGTACTGTTATCATAAAAGTAATATTTGTTTGTTTTAAATAAATATATACTGTCATTTGCATGTTAGAACACAAAGACTCTCTTCAAATAAGAACTTTAAAGTGACAGCATTACCTCTGTAACTAAGGGAATTGTAGCGTTCATGGCAATGTTTATATCACATGATGATGACATAAGCAGGATACATCACAAATAACCAATCGGCTTCCACTACTATCTTTAAATAAGAGCTTAAAGGTGAAAGCGTCATATTTGAAAAAAATGTTCTGTTATGGTGAAACGTGTGTTGGGAGAGCGCGCTTCCATAGGCTCAAATGGGAGTATCGTTCTCAGAACTGGCACAGTGCAGAAGGTAAGTAGCACAGGGATGGCACCAATTTGTAAATATATAGATCTAATCTCTGGTTATTTGTTGGAGCGCTAATTGCTACCACAAGCTCGTGGTAGCAATAACCAGCCACTTGTAATGGCTGGAAAATTATCGCGCACCGGCAAATTTGCCTGTTTTTGGGGGCGTGTGATAATTTAGCGCTCCACTTTTAATCTAGCCCTATATCAGTTATACACTTTACAGTCCCTGCCTAAAGATAAGGTTTTTAATCTTAGAAAATGTATCCTAGAGATTTTTTATACAAAATATTGTATCTGTTTCTATTTAAATTGTGAACATATGCTATTTCCTCTATTGTCTAACAGTAACAGTCTATGTGCAGCTCCAGATGTCTATTTGATTTATTACTAATTAGACAAAATTATCCTCACTCATTTAGGGCCAGATTACAAGTGGAGAGCTATCTTAGCAAGAGGAGCATAAACACGATCGTGAGATCACAGTGTTCTTTATGCTCAAATTTACATTACAAGTGGTGCAATGTTTAAATTACTGTGAATTTGGTTTTCTATGGGCAGCGTTGAGCGGAAATGTGCATTTGTATTACAAGTTGAAAGTAAATGCAATTGCTCATACACATTTGCATTTAACGCTCAAACTTTTTACACAACCTGAAAGGTTGCATAAAGAATTTTGCAGGAGAAAACAGTTGCACTAAACTATTCTATTTACCCCTAAACTACCACACACCCACATCACATAACTGACTACACTATTATCCCCTAAACCGCTCCAAAAAAAAACATTGAAAAGTAAGGAGAAGGATGAAGATAAGAAGACTGCTGATGGGAGGAAGATAAGAAGACCGCTGCCAGGATGAACATAAGAAGAGTGCCGCTGAGATGAAGATGGAGGTTTAGTGGTAGGATTTTGTGGAGGTTTTTTTAGATAAGGGGTTTATTTTTAATTTTTTATTGGCAGCAAAAGAGCTAAATGCCCCTTTAAGGGCAATGTCCAGCCAAATACCCTTTTCAGTGCAATTTCTAGGGTAGTTTTTTTTGGGTGGGGTGGAGCATTACTTGTATATTGGTGTAGTGCTTTTTTATTTTTTTTTTTAAAAAAGCTACATCACTTTAGGGCAATGCCCTACACAAGGCACTTTTAAGGGCTATTGCTATAGTTTAGTGTTAGTAAAGGTTTTTTATTTTGAGCTGAGTTTTTTTTAATGGGGTTTTGGAATAGGCATAACTTTTTATAATTTTCTGTAATGGTAGTTTTTTTATTTTTTGTAATGGTAGGTTGTTGTTTTTTAGTGATGTTAGTTTTTTTTTATTTTTCAAGTAAGATTGTTTTTTTTAGGTAAGGTGAGGCTTTACATTTTTAAGTTAAGGTTAGATTTGTTTGGTAATTTTTTATTTTTTTTAAAGGTACTGTTTTTTTTACAGGTAAGGTTAGTATTTTTGGGGGGTAACTTAGGGGTCAAAGGATAAGAGGTTAGCTGGTTTAGATGTTAGTGGGTTACTCTGAGATGGGGGTTTTGGTGGTTAAGAGGTTAATAGTGTAGTGGGTTACTTTGGGATGTCGGTTGTGTTGGTTAAGGGTTAATAGTGTAGTGGGTTACTTTGCAATGGGGGTTGTGGCAGTTTAGGGGTTAATAGTGAAGTGTGGACTTTGTGGTGGGCTCTGCAGAGGGCTAGGGGTTATTAGAGAGGGGGGCTTATGGCGATTCGAGTTAATGAGCGAGTATTGGTGTTTTTTTTCAACTTTTTTCTCTCCATTGAAGTCTATGGGAGAGTATGTTAACACAATCACGATATTCTAACTTCTGCTCTTTGCGCACGTCACTTTAGCGTGCAAGTAAAAAGATTTATTTTCAACTTGTAATATGTGCAATATCCCCGATGCGTGCAAAGAGCAGAAAGGTACTGTTTTATTACAGGTAAGGTTAGTATTTTTTGGGGGTAACTTAGGGGTCATAGGATAGGAGGTTAGCTGGTTTAGATGTTAGTGGGTTACTTTGAGATGGGGGTTTTGGTGGTTAAGAGGTTAATAGTGTAGTGGGTTACTTTGGGATGTCGGTTGTGTTGGTTTAGGGTTAATAGTGTAGTGGGTTACTTTGCAATGGGGGTTGTGGCAGTTTAGGGGTTAATAGTGAAGTGTGGACTTTGTGGTGGGCTCTGCGGAGGGCTAGGGGTTATTAGAGAGGGGGGCTTATGGCGATTCGAGTTAATGAGCGAGTATTGGTGTTTTTTTTTACTTTTTTTTCTCCATTAAAGTCTATGGGAGAGTATGCATACACAATCGCGATATTCTATCTTCTGCTCTTTGCGCACGTCACTTTAGCGTGCAAGTAAAAAGATTTATTTTCAACTTGTAATATGCGCAATACCCGATGCGTGCAAAGAGCAGAAGTTGAGCGGAGTTAGCATGCGAGCGAGATTGGTAATTATTGCTCCACTCGTAATCTGGCCCTTAATTTCTTATTGAGACTATAAAGTCCAAGAGCGGAAACTGGTGTTGAAGAAGAAAAGCTACTTCACTAGATATTTGTTTGAAGTACTCTTTCCTTTAAATCTCCTTTATTTTATTTTTCCAGTATAATTGTGGTCCAATAGAGGCCATAATTTTTTGCGGAGGGTTAAATTCTCCACTTAGAACAAATTGATATTTCATAGGGAATGTTCCGGTATACTTTATAAAGAAAATGTGAGGTTTATTCTTTGAATAGTTTGAGTTCATCTGTGATGTAGCAAATATACAACTGTTTATTTGTACAAAAGCAATTGTATTTATCTGCCAATTGAGATATTGCTAGCCTGTTATACTGTATACTAAACCTCAATAAATCATACTATACTACTTTTAAACTACTGAACTTGAACATTTATACAAATAATTAAAATAATTATTATAAATTATAATATTATTTGTAATGCACAGATTCTACATCACTATAAGCAAGTGCAATGACTAATGACAAGGAAGGAAGGCAGATTAGGAGGTTGTTCAGCATATTAGTCATTAACAATTTTGACTTAATTAGTTGCCAAATTTTACTTCCTTTGGCTGAGTATCATTTATTTCTTACAAGACCCCACTTTAAAATCACGTAATAATCTAGTTTCTACATTTTTCTGTTTTCTAATTAAAATTCTATTATTATTGTTTGAAAATGGTTAGATGAAACACCAGAGTTGTTTTCATGTGATTGAACAGGCTCCATAAACGTCTTTATCCTGGATTCCAGCAAAAACCCAGGTAAATCTAAAGAGTACTAGAGCACTAATTTATAGTATATATTACATTGTGTAAACAAATGAAAAACATAATTTATGCTTACCTGATTAATTTCTTTCATAGTGGTGAAAGTCTGCAATCCATTACTCCTGGGAATTACCCTTCTTACCACTAGGAGGAGGCAAAGATTCTCAAATCCCAAGAGGCCTATAAAAACCCCTCCCACATAACTCAGTCTAACATAGAGCTAAGCAAAGTGAGGTAAAAAAAGGAATAAAAGCCATAAAAAGAAGCAGTGAAAAAACAGATGTGCTAAAGAAAAAAAATTAACCCCCAAAAAAGTAATTGTGGGGTCTCGTGGACTCTCAACATCATGGAAGAAATTTGTTTATCAGGTAAGCATAAGTTATGTTTTCTTTAATACAGGTGGTGAGAGTCCAAGATCCATTACTCCTGGGAACTTTTTTTACTGAGAAATTAAATCCACAACCTATATATATATATTATATATATATATATATATATATATATATATATATATATATATATATATATATATATATATATATATATATATATATATATATATATATAATGCACTTAAAATAAATCAAACAGGCAAAAAAATCAAACTAAGACAGCTGGCTGAAAAACCTTCCTACCAAAGGCTGCTTCAGAAGAAGCAAAAACAAAAAATGGTAGAATTTTGTAAAATTATGCAAAGAAATCCAAGTAGCTGCCTTGCAAATCTGGTCAACTGAAGCCTCTTTCTTGAAAGTCCAAAAAGTCGCAACTGACCTAGTAGAATGAGCAGTGCGGTGGAGGCTGTCCTGCCTCCAAGTAGGCTCTGTGAATCAAAACTTTCAACCAAGAGACCAAAGAAACATCAGAAACTTTCTGACCCTTCCTAGGAGCAGAAAAGGGAATAAACAAGCTAGAAGTTTGTCTAAAGTCCTTAGTAGCATCAATATAATATTTCAATGCTCTAACAACGTCCAAAGAATGCAAAGATCTCTCTGAAGCATTCTTACATTAGGACACAAAGAAGGAACAACTATCTCTCTTCTAATTTTATTTGAAGAAACAACCTTAGGCAAAAAATCAAATGAAGTCCGTAAAACTGCCTTATTCTGATCAAAAATCAGATAAGGAGGATCACAAAAAAAGAGCAGACAACTCAGAAACTCTTCTAGCAAAATAAATATTGACTTGACATCAGGATGGAAAAACAAACCTTGAGTCAGAAGGTCTGTCCACAGAGGAAGGGGTCAAGGAGGTAAGCTGGACATCTGAATGTGGTGTTTATTTAAAGATGCTACACTCAGGTCTCTTTACAGCTGATACCAAAAACAGTGATTAGGCCTCCAAGCTATTCACCAAATTACAGAAAAAAAGGAAGGGGAGGGCTGGGATAGCGCTAGCGATGCGAAAGAGAAAAAGTAACTAATCTAAGGTGATATATATCATAAAGGTGACTTATTAACATGTCATATAACACAATGTGTGCACAACTTGGAGAATGAAATATAATATATTACAGGTGAATCCAATATATGTGCGTGTGGTGGGTAGTTACCTACCGTGTAAAAACAAATAGAATAAAATACTATCGGCTAGATTATGAGTTTTTCGTTAGAGACTGTGCGGTGCTAACAAGCAGTTTATGCTCACCGCTCACTTACAGACAGCACTGGTATTACTGGTTTTTAAAAACCCGACGTTAACCGCAAAAAAGTGAGCATAGAGCAAAATTTTGCTCCACATCTCACCTCAATACCAGCGCTGCTTACGTTAGCAGTGAGCTGGCTGAACGTGCTCGTACACGATTTCCCCATAGGAATCAATGGGGGAGAGCCGGCTGAAAAAAAAAACTAACACCTGCAAAAACGCAGCGTTTAGCTCCTAACGCAGCCCCATTGATTCCTATGGGGAAATAAAAGTTATGTCTACACCTAACACCCTAACATGAACCACGAGTCTAAACACCCCTAATCTTACACTTATTAACCCCTAATCTGCTGCCCCCAACATCGCCTACTCCTACATTATATTTATTAACCCCTAATCTGCCGCCCCCAATGTCGCCGCAACCTAACTACATTTATTAACCCCTAATCTGCCACCCCCAACGTCGCCACCACTATAATAAAGTTATTAACCCCTAAACCTAAGTCTAACCCTAACCCCCCCCCCTAACTTAAATATAATTTAAATAAATCTAAATAAAATTACTACAATTAACTAAATAATTCCTATTTAAAACTAAATACTTACCTATAAAATAAACCCTAAATTAGCTACAATATAACTAATAGTTACATTGTAGCTAGCTTAGGGTTTATTTTTATTTTACAGGCAACTTTGTATTTATTTTAACTAGGTACAATAGTTATTAAATAGTTATTAACTATTTAATAATTACCTAGTTAAAATAAAGACAAATTTACCTGTAAAATAAAACCTATCCTAAATTACAATTACACCTAACACTACACTACAATTAAATTAATTACCTAAATTAAACACAATTAATTACAATTAAATAAAATGATCTAAAGTACAAAAAAACAAACACTAAATTACAGAAAATAATAAAGAAATTACAAGATTGTTAAACTAATTATCACCTAATCTAATCCCCCTAACAAAATAAAAAAAGACCCCCCAAAATAAAAAAAAAGCCCTACCCTACACTAAATTACAAATAGCCCTTAAAAGGGCCTTTTGCGGGGCATTGCCCCAAAGTAATCAGCTCTTTTACCTGAAAAAAAATTACAATTCCCCCCCAACATTAAAACCCACCACCCACACAACCAACCCTACTCTAAAACCCACCAATCCCCCCTTAAATAAACCTAATACTAACCCCTTGAAGATCACCTTACCGGGAGACGTCTTCACCCAACCGGGCCGAAGTCCTCAACGAACCTGGGAGAAGTCTTCATCCAAGCCGGGCGAAGTGGTCCACCAGACGGGCAGAAGTCTTCATCCAGACGGCATCTTCTATCTTCATCCATCCGGCTCAGAGCGGGTCCATCTTCAAGACATCCGACGCGGAGCATCCTCTTCTTCCGATGGCTAAACACAGAATGAAGGTTCCTTTAAATGACGTCATCCAAGATGGCGTCCCTTCAATTCCGATTGGCTGATAGCATTCCATCAGCCAATCGGAATTAAGGTAGAAAAAATCCTATTGGCTGATGCAATCAGCCAATAGGATTGAACTGGCATTATATTGGCTGATTGGAACAGCCAATAGAATGTCAGCTCAATCCTATTGGCTGATTGGATCAGCCAATAGGATTGAACTTCAATCCTATTGGCTGATTGCATCAGCCAATAGGATTTTTTCTACCTTAATTCCGATTGGCTGATAGAATTCTATCAGCCAATCGGAATTGAAGGGACGCCATCTTGGATGACGTAATTTAAAGGAACCTTCATTCTGTGTTTAGCCGTCGGAAGAAGAGGATGCTCAGCGTCGGATGTCTTGAAGATGGACACGCTCCGCGCCGGATGGATGAAGATAGAAGATGCCGTCTGGATGAAGACTTCTGCCCGTCTGGAGGACCACTTCGCCCAGCTTGTATGAAGACTTCTCCCGGCTTCGTGGAGGACTTCGGCCCGGTTGGGTGAAGAAGTCTCCCAGTAAGGTGATCTTCAAGGGGTTAGTGTTAGGCTTTTTTAAGGGGGGATTGGTGGGTTTTAGAGTAGGGTTGGTTGTGTGGATGGTGGGTTTTAATGTTGGGGGGGAATTGTAATTTTTTTTACAGGTAAAAGAGCTGATTACTTTGGGGCAATGCCCCACAAAAGGCCCTTTTGGGGGGGGCTTTTTATTTCGTTAGGGGGATTAGATTAGGTGTAATTAGTTTAAAAAATCTTGTAATTTCTTTATTATTTTCTGTAATTTAGTGTTTGTTTTTTTGTACTTTAGATAATTTTATTTAATTGTAATTAATTGTATTTAATTTAGGGAAATATTGTAGTGTAGTGTTAGGTGTAATTGGTTAGGTTTTATTTTACAGGTAAATTTGTCTTTATTTTAACTAGGTAGTTATTAAATAAAACCTAAATTACACCTAGTTAAAATAAATACAAACTTGCCTGTAAAATAAAAATAAACCCTAAGCTAGCTACAATGTAACTATTAGTTATATTGTAGGTAGCTTAGGGTTTAATTTATAGGTAAGTATTTAGTTTTAAATAGGAATTATTTAGTTAATTGTAGTAATTTTATTTAGATTTATTTAAATTATATTTAAGTTAGGTGGGGTTAGGGTTAGGGTTAGACTTAGGTTTAGGGGTTAATAACTTTATTATAGTGGTGGCGACGTTGGGGGCGGCAGATTAGGGGTTAATAAATGTAGGTAGGTGGCGACGATGTTAAGGCCGGCAGATTAGGGGTTAATAATATTTACATAGTGTTTGCGATGCGGGAGTGTGGCGGTTTAGGGGTTAATATATTTATTATAGTGGCGGCGATGTCCGGTTCGGCAGATTAGGGGTTAAAAAATGTATTTTAGTGTTTGCGATGTGGGAGAGCCTCGGTTTAGGGGTTAATAGGTAGTTTATGGGTGTTAGTGTACTTTTTAGCACTTTAGTTAAGAGTTTTATGCTACGGCGTTGTAGTGTAAAGCTCTTAACTACTGACTTTTAAATGGGGTACCAGTCTTGACAGGAGAGGGTGTAACGCTCACTTTTGGTCAGACTCGTAATACTGGCGCTATGCAAGTCCCATTGAAAATATAGGATACGCAATTGAGTGGATTTGCGGTATTTCCGAGTCTGGCCAAAAAAGTGAGCGGTACACCTGTACCTTCAAGACTCGTAATACCAGCGGGCGTTAAAAAGCAGCATTGGGACCGGCCAACGCTGCTTTTAAGCCTAACGCAAGACTTGTATTCTAGCCGTATGTATCTTAAGATTGAGAGAAATAACTTATATTATAGAATAAAGGCAATGTTATAAGATATAACACGAATACATTTATTATATTATAAGATAGATGCCGGCATCAAGAGAACAATAAAAAATTAATGTACAATATCTATAGCAATAGACTAAAATACAGTAAAAAAAAGCCTATAAAATAATGATACAATACTAAGTGTCACTGTATGATGCTACATTAGTATCAGGTACCTGATAAGACAAAAAATATGTGAGGTGTAAATCAGTCCAGAGTATGGGTAGAGGTTTTCAGAGCAGTATTAGCAGAGATTATGGCTCCGTAGAAACTTTGTTGAACAGTCTAGCGAAGTTAAGTCTTGGTATTAGATGATAGTAATGGGGTCTCTCATAAGACCTAACGGTGTTGTTGTACTGACAGACGAACAAATGGAGGACCGGAGTGCTTTGTTTGAGCGCCAAGATTAGGCGACACCTCACGGTCTATCTGTAGGTTAGTTCCGGTATTCCGGCTCGTTTGTGGATTATCCGTTTAAAAAGGACTGTCTGACTTTGGTGGGCTAGTAGATCCTGGGGAAGGAATTATACATATAGAGACTATTCGTGGTATTGAAATAGCTCAATGTACCTGTCCTACTACAAGTCTTAACCAAGTCAATCAAGGTAGAGTTTGTTGGTGTGAGCAATATCAACGCATTTCAGCCGCCTGGGCCTTTATCAAGATGCTCACTCAAGGTTTCATCGGATTTAAATAGCTTGTGCTGTATCCTAATTGGTTAATTTCAAAAGCCAATGTGTGCTCTTTTTTTCTTCTGTTTCGTAGCATATGTACAATGATACAATAGTGTTAAATAACGTCAATTTCATATTTTAGAATTATATATTTAATAGTTGACAATAAACATTTAATAATGAGATTGTGTATAAATAAGAAAAAATACAAGAAAAAGTATATAAATAAGCGTTGCTTTAAAAAACCGGGTTAGAGTGCCAGGATCAATAATAAACAAAATTAGACGTGGCAAAGGCAATAGGTGAAAAAAGAAATATGCACCTATGTGTATAAGAAACACATATAAAGGATATGTATAAAATATATATATATATATATATATATATATATATATATATATATATATATATATATATATATATATATATATATATATATATAAAGAATGAGGGTATGTAAAAGAATATATAGTATATACAAAAAAAATATATACGTAAAGATATATAATACACGTATAAAAATATATATTAAGTGTATAGAATGAAAATATAATGATATATTAAACTCATAGTAATATAATATTTAGAAATATGTATAACGATTTGGTATGATGTATAATAGATGGTATATATTGAATATGCTATCATAAAGGAGAGACTGATTTTGAACTATTAGATGGGAGGTGTTGTTATATATATTGAGTCAAAGGGGATAGGGTTAGGGATAAAAGTTCCTAAATATCATTCTATTTGCCAAGGGGAAGGCTGTGGATTCTTTTAGATTAATGAACTAAGGTCCAATTCTGAGTTTAGACCTAGGGGGGTAAAGGGTTTTGAAATTAAATATGAATTCTGCTTCTTTTTTGGATAATAGGGTATTCATATTAACCCCTCTTATACCTAAATTAAGTTTTTTTATACCCCAATATTTAAAATCTTTCAGATTTCCTAAATGTACTTCTTTGAAGTGTAGATATAAATTAGTTTCTTTAGAGTCATGTTCTATTTTAAGAATATGTTCTCGTATTCTATCACGTAAAATTCTACTAGTTTGACCAAAGTACATTAAATTACAAGAGCATTTTATACAGTATATTATATTTTTATCTGAACATCTGATAAGTTGATTAATCTTGGTGATATAATTATTGGTAGATGATCTTATCTATTTAATTTTGGTACTAAATTTGCCTGCTTTGCACGTATTACATGGATAGAAACCGATTAGTTTTTTTCCCGTGAGATCCCTGTCTATTTGTGTTCTATTCTCTTTAAATTCACTTGGAGACAGTATACTTTTAAAATTTTTAGCTTTCTTAAAAATGATCTCTGGTTGGTTTTTCACTTTATTACCTAGTATATATAAACCTAGTGTATGGTCTTGTTTAATCAGATGAGGAGATGGAACAAAACCCGAGAAATAGGACCAAAAATAAAAATTAAAATTAAAACCAAATTAAATATAATCTATTTGCAAATGAGCGAAGAGCTGTAGAAAGACTAAAAAACGATAAATCTATAGTTCTAAGGCAGGCAGATAAGGGGGGCGCCATCGTCCTCCAAAATTTAGAAGATTATCTCATGGAGGCCCGTAAAATCCTCCATGATACCACCTACTATAAGAAACTTAGCCATGACCCCACGACACAATATAACACAGTCCAATAGTGGTACAGCACTTAAGATAACAAGGTGGTGCAAGCTGTAAGGGTTCCACACAAAACCCTTAAAGTAATAGCACAATCCAAAAAATTCAGCAGCACTCACCACTATGTAGAAAATTCCATTTTTATTGGGATATTTCGAAATAGAAAAGTCTTTTCTATTTCGAAATATCCCAATAAAAATGGAATTTTCTACATAGTGGTGAGTGCTGCTGAATTTTTTGGATTGTCCCACGACACAATATACAATGGTATTAAAAGATCTAGTGGATTATGCGTATAAGGATAATATAATACTTAAGAAAGAGATTTTGTATTGCCTAAAGAGCCTAATTTGGCTTTTTATTATCACTTATTATCACTTACCGAAATCCCCCCCCGGAAGGCCCATTATCGTGGGTATTGGGAGTCTCACTGATAATGTGTCCTCTTATGTGGATTTTTTCTTACAAAAACATGTACTGGGCCTCGAATCATATATTCGGGACTCCAGTGATTTGATTGAAAAACTAGAAAAAATTACCATCACTCCAGATCTATTGTGGATAACATGTGATGTCCAATCATTGTATTCAAATATACTACATCATTTGGGTATATCAGCAATATCAGAATACCTACAGAATGATATCTATTTGCCTAGTGTCCAGTGTGATTTTATTCTACAACTTATCTCATTCATCCTGAGACACAATTATTTGTTCCAGGATGATTTTTTCCTCTAGGTCAAAGGTACCGCCATGGGCACCAGGTTCGCCCCAAGTTATGCCAACTTGTTCATGGGTTCATTTGAACAGCAATACATATATGATGGCATTTTTGGGGTGAGCCTGGTGTTCTATGGGCGGTACATGATATTCATCTGGAGGGGAGATATGGCATCTGCCAATACTTTTGTAGAATATCTTAATTCAAATGATAGAGGTTTATCCTTCACTAGTTCCATTCATCACGAAACAATAATATTTTTAGATCTTGCACTCAGATTTGAGGGCTCAAAAGTGACTAGTGTCACCCATTTAAAGATGGTAGACTGTAATAGTTATTTAGACTTTACCAGCCACCAGTATTTCCCGTGGAAATGCAATGTGCCATATGGCCAATTTAAAAGAATTTGCTGTAATTGTAGCACCCTAGCTGACTATGAGGCCCAAAGTTTGATATTAAAAGAACGCTTTAGTGAGAAACATTATTCATCACATATTATAGAGAATGGCTACAGAAGAGCCAAACAGGACAAAAGAGAAGATTATTTAAAAAAAACCCAACAAAGAGCGACTTAATTCCACGGGTAATTTTACCTCTTTTATTACAGAATATAATTGCCATCATAAATTAATACGACAAATTATTAATAAATATTGGGGTATCCTCCAAAAAGACCCCATTTTGGGGAATATATTAGGCGAAAAACCGAGAATAGTGTACAGAAAAGCGCCCAGTTTAAAATCTATGTTGGCTCCGAGTAAGGTTGTGAAACATAAGATCTTGAATAATCGCCACCGAGTAGGAATATCACCAATAGGATCATATAGATGTAAGGTTAGAAGATGCAAACTTTGTGCCAAGATTACACACAAACAAACGACATTTAAATCCAATATAACGGGAAAATATTTTTCCATAATTGGCCATATTTCTTGTGCCTCCAGATATGTAATATATCTGTTGTCCTGTGTTTGTGGGGTACAGTACGTTGGTAGGACTTGTAGAAGATTGAGCATCAGATGGTCGGAACATCTAAGGAATATGAAAAATAACTATAGGAACCATAGTGTCCCCAGACATTGCAACCATCTACATAATGGCCAAACAGATTGCTTTAGTATCTGCCCTATCGAACACATTCCAATATCACACTTATACAATAGACTGTCCAGACTTAGACAAAGGGAGACCTACTGGATACACACACTTAAGAGTCTTCATCCCAATGGTCTAAATCTTAATATAGATTTGGCAGCCTTTTGAGACTATTGTGGTGTCCAGTGGGTCTCCCATCACACTATACTTTTACTATCAGGTTAGATTCATTAAGTAACCATTATATTCATATCCCTATATCATTATATACATATATAGCTTGTCCATCCCAGTGTCTTTCGTATATGCTGATATCCATCTATAACGATACCGTTATCCATCATTATTGTCATTTTGAAAATGATAATAATGATGATATATATATTTTTTTATAAAAATGATATAATGATATCAGGCTAGATTGATTATGTTATCATTATACCCATATCCCTATTTCAATATACATATACCGGTATATATCTAGTCTATCCTAGTGTCTTTTGTTTATGCTGATATCCATTAATAACGATATCATTTTCCATTATTATCATTTTAAACTGTGATTTTGAGATTATTTAGGACAAGGATATCTTGTCTTCTGAGTATGATTATATTTTATTTATGGTTTTTAAAATCGCTCATGTACTTTATCATAGTACATTTGCCAGCGTTAGCCTATAAGTATATCTTACGGCAAAACCTTTGATCAATAACTAATACATTATTTTTATCATTTTTATTATCGGTACACTGGTTTCTTTGAAACAAGATAGCGGTATACAAGATTTCGAACAATCTGTTATATTTATGGAAACTCGTGTTTTTCCTAATGGTATCCATTTATTATTTTTTTTTAATTATCAATTTGGTGCTTTATATCTTACACGAATAACTGGCACATTATTACCATTATTTTGATCACCATACTTTGTGATTTATAAACATGATAGTGGCCCAATAGATTCCTAACACCCGGCCATATTGTTAAGTGAGTTCGTATTTTTATCAATTGTACAGTGTATTTATGTTTGGTTATCATTATCAACATAATGCTTTTAGAAATGATATACAATGTAGCTATTCAATATGAGCGTACATATGTTTTGACACTATAAGCTTTTGATTTTATGCATACTGATTTTTTGACTAATATATGAATGGGTTCAATTTTGTATATTTGAGCAGTTATTTTATTTACTTTTTATTGTATATTATAGATCAATGTATTTTATCTGATATTAGCAATCAATAGCGTGTGTTTAATTAATCATTATTAGGGTACATATATGAATTTCTCCAGTCTAGAATTTTTAATGAAATAAATGTTGGTAATGAAAGAGTTAACCTTAGACAGGTACTCCATGTAAGACCGCCAATAGACAGGTGTTTGTAAGGTATATAATGAGAGCAAATGCTGTGTATTGTACAGCCTGATGAAACGGCCTTCCAGCCGAGAAACGCATTGCTGTTGTTTTTCTTTTAATAAATGATATTTATTATATACCTACCTGTCTTGTGTTTTGACCACATCTAATCAACATCCATCCAAGTGGGAATTCCAGATCCGCATTCTGATACTTGCCATCAGAATTTACAGCTGATCTCTGCGAGTCGGAACGGAGCTGCCTGCTGCTGATTGGAGGTCACCGTGTGACGTGAACTGGCCCCGGTGTGTCTGTCGGGTGACTCAGAATAGTCCCTATCTGCTAGTAGAGGCACGAAATTTGTGCCGCCCTGTTTGTGAGTATTCTGAACTATGGGGGGTGGTCTGCGTGTCAATTTTGGCTGTATCTACTATACTGTTTCATGGTTGGCGCCTCTCTTTTTCTCCCTTCTCTACAGTACAGCCAGGAATCCACCCAGATTACTTTTGGGAGTGCTGCCACAAATCCGGCGTTTTAGAACTGAAGTCCATTATCAAGCACCAGCGCACCTTCTGTGGATTGCTGATCCTTCTTGTCTATTAATCAGATGCCAATGTCTTTTGAGAATTTTTTTGAATTCTGAGTGTTGTGAACTGAAGTCAGTAATAAATGGAATAAAAAAAAAATTGTTTATTAGTGTTTTTTTGTTTATCTTTAGGTTTAAGAAGTATCTCTCTGTCAATCTTCGCAACCTCTTGTTGTGTTTTTTCTATTGTCTTAGGGTCATAACCTTTCTCTACAAATCTTCTAGTGAGTATTTGAGATTGTGAC
This sequence comes from Bombina bombina, assembly GCF_027579735.1. Taxonomy (NCBI): domain Eukaryota; kingdom Metazoa; phylum Chordata; class Amphibia; order Anura; family Bombinatoridae; genus Bombina; species Bombina bombina. The sequence continues at coordinate 956,255,434 of NC_069502.1, read as the reverse complement.
TGATAACTGTCCATTGATGAACAGTTCTTTTTGATCCTCATGAATTGACCTTTGGGAATGTTAGATTTCCATTGGTCTAAATGGCAGCTATCAGAGTGTATATAGTTATTGGCATCGATTGTTTTAAAATATGTTTTAGTTTGTATTTTATTTGCAATGATTTTGAGTTCTATATCCAGAAAATGAATTTTTTGACTACTGTATTCATGGGTGAAAGATATGCCCATCTCATTAGTGTTGATATCTATTATGAAAGCGTCTAAAAGTTCAATATCACCTTGCCAGGTGATAAAGATATCATCTATGTACCTATAATAGTGCACACGGTTCGCCCCCCATGGACCATCAGTAATATGAGTCTCTTCAAAGTGCCCCATGAATAAATTTGCATAACTGGGGGCGAACCTTGTGCCCATTGCAGTACCTTTGATCTGTAGGAATATCTCTTCATTGAAAAGGAAACTATTATTATGAAGAATGAAATTGATACATTCTAATATAAATTTGTTCTGTATTTGAGGTAGGTCTAAGTATGTTTTAACCGCTTTTTGTCCTATATGTGTGAAATATTCGTGTATAATGAATTGACATCGCATGTTACTAGAATATAGTTGTTATGCCATTCTAAATTTTTCATCTGATTTAGAAAGTGTGTAGAGTCATGTAAGTATGCTGGTAAATTGATAACATATTTCTGTAGGAAATAGTCTACATACTGTGATAAATTTGATGTGAGGGACTCGATCCCTGAGATAATGGGACGGCCCGGAGGTTTATGTGGATGTTTGTGAATTTTCGGTAGAAAATAGAAGGTGGGAGTCTTAGGGTGTGGTATAGTTAGAAATTCTAATTCAGATTTATTAAGGATACCTTTATCACTGGCATCTTTGAGTAGAGAACCTAGTTTTAGTTCCTGTTGTTTTAAAGGATTCTGTTTAAGTTTAACATAGGTGGTTTTATCTTGTAGTATTCATTTATATAGTAGCTGGTGTCCATTATGACTATACCGCCGCCTTTATCAGCTGGTTTCACTACTATTTCCTTATTGTTCTGTAGTTCCTTTAATGTATTTATTTCTTTGTTACTTAAATTTTGGTTTAGTTTGGTCTAAAAGTTCTAAATCTTTTTTGATATTTTGTTCAAAGAGTTTGATATGTTCACTCTTTTCATGTATTGGAAAGAAAGTGGATTTGGCCTTCAGGTTTGTATGAATGTAGTTGTCACTGTTGTGTGTGATTTTGTTTTGTATAGGTTTTTTTAGAAAATATCTTTTTAGTGTCAACTTCCGAATCCGAGCTCAATCTGATTGGCTGATTGGATCACCCAATCAGATTGAACTTGAATCTGATTGGCTGATTCAATCAGCCAATCAGCTTTTTCCTACCTTAATTCCGATTGGCTGATAGAATCCTATCAGCCAATCGGAATTCGAGGGACGCCATCTTTTATGACGTCATTTAAAGGAACCTTCATTCGGACTTAGGAAATCGTTAGAAGAGGATGGATCCATATCGGCTGCTTCAAGATGGTCCCGCTCCGCGCCGGATGGAAGAAGATAGAAGATGCCACTTGGATGAAGATGTTTGCCGGTCTGGATCTCCTCTTCTTGCCGGATAGGATGAAGACTTTGGACCCTCTTCTGGACCTCCTCTTGCCGGATAGGATGAAGACTTCGGACCCTCTTCTGGACGGATCGGTGATACCCGGCGTGGTGAAGACAATGTAGGAAGATCTTCAGGGGCCTAGTGTTAGGTTTTTTAAGGGGGGTTTGGGTTAGATTAGGGGTATGTGGGTGGTGGGTTGTAATGTTGGGGGGGTATTGTATGTTTTTTTTACAGGCAAAAGAGCTGTTTTCTTTGGGGCATGCCCCGCAAAAGGCCCTTTTAAGGGCTGGTAAGGTAAAAGAGCTGTAAAATATTTATTTTAGAATAGGATAGGGCATTTTTTTATTTTGGGAGGCTTTGTTATTTTTTTAGGGGGCTTAGAGTAGGTGTAATTAGTTTAAAATTCTTGCAATCTTTTTTTATTTTTTGTAATTTAGTGTTTTTTTTTGTAATTTAGTTTAGTTGATTTAATTGTAGATAATTGTAGGTAGTTTATTTAATTAATTTATTGATAGTGTAGTGTTAGGTTTAATTGTAACTTAGGTTAGGATTTATTTTACAGGTAAGTTTGTAATTATTTTAACTAGGTAGCTATTAAATAGTTATTAACTATTTAATCGCTATTGTACCTAGTTAAAATAAATACAAAGTTTCCTGTAAAATAAATATTAATCCTAAAATAGCTACAATATAATTATTATTTATATTGTAGATATATTAGGGTTTATTTTACAGGTAAGTATTTAGCTTTAAATAGGATTAATTTATTTAATAAGAATTATTTTATTTTGTTAGAATAAAATTATATTTAACTTAGGGGGATGTTAGGGTTAGGGTTAGACTTAGCTTTAGGGGTTAATACATTTATTAGAGTAGCGGTGAGGTCCGGTCGGTAGATTAGGGGTTAATAATTGTAGGTAGGTGGCGGCAACGTTGGGGGCAGCAGATTAGGGGTTAATAAATATAATATAGGGGTCGGCGGTGTTAGGGGCAGCAGATTAGGGGTACATAAAGATAACGTAGGTTGCGGCGGTGTACGGAGCGGCAGATTAGGGGTTAAAAATAATATGCAGGGGTCAGCGATAGCGGGGGCGGCAGATTAGGGGTTAATAAGTGTAAGGTTAGGGGTGTTTAGACTCGGGGTACATGTTAGGGTGTTAGGTGTAGACTTAGGAAGTGTTTCCCCATAGGAAACAATGGGGCTGCGTTAGGAGCTGAACGCTGCTTTTTTGCAGGTGTTAGGTTTTTTTTTCAGCTCAAACTGCCCCATTGCTTCCTATGGGTGAATCGTGCACGAGCACGTTTTTGAAGCTGGCCGCGTCCGTAAGCAACGCTGGTATTGAGAGTTGCAGTGGCGGTAAATATGCCTGTACGCTCCCTTTTTGGAGCCTAACGCAGCCCTTCTGAGAACTCTAAATACCAGCGTTGTTTAAAAGGTGCGAGGGGAAAAAAACATGCGTAGCTAACGCATCCCTTTGGCTGCAAAACTCTAAATCTAGGCGATAGTATTTTATTCTATTTGTTTTTACACGGTAGGCAACTACCCACCACACGCACATATATTGGATTCACCTGTAATATATTATATTTATTTCTCCAAGTTGTGCACACATTGTGTTATAAGCTGGACATCTGAACCAGATCTGCATTCCAAATCCTGCAAGGCCATGCTGGGGCAATCAGGATTACTGAAGACTTCTCTAGCCTTATCTTGAAAATCACTCTGGGAAGAAGTACCAGAGGAGGAAACAAATAAGCAAGCAGAAAAAACAAGGAACTACTAGATGATCCACTACCCTAGAAGTAGAGATTCATGACTGAGAAGGTTTGCCTCCCAGTTGTTCACCACTGAAATGTGAATCACAGAGACTAGACAGGAATTGATTTCTGCCCATGAGACAATTCAAGACACCCTCATCATTGCTATGGAACTGTGAGCTCCCCCATGATAGTTGACATAAGCTACTGCTGTGATATTGTCTGTCTGGAAATGGAGATGAGACTCTCTTTTCAACAGAGGCTAAGTTTTAAGAGCCCTGAAAATTGCACAAAGTTTTAGAACATTTATTAGTGACCTCTCCTCCCAGGCAGGAAGAGCAAAAGAAGCTCCCTAAATAATAAACTGATGATACAGCCACCATGTTAGAGATTGACTTGTACTGGGATCTAAAAATATCCTTTGAGAGCGCTGAGTTTATGTGAAAACGTGCAAATGGAATTGCATCTGAGGCTGCAATCATGAGACCTAGGACTTCCATACAAAGAGCAACCAAAGGAAACCAGGGAGACTGGAGGTTAAGACAAGCTGACACCAATTTTAACCTTCCCTGCTATTAGAGAGACCCATGAAGACTGAATCTATTTAAAAACCCAAAAAAGCAACCTTTTTCTGAGGAACCAAAGAAGGTATTGGAAAATTGATCCTTCAACCATGCTGTTGAAGAAACAACGATAGTCTATTGGTGTAAGATTCTGCTAAAGGAAACGACATAGCTTAAACCTCTGTGAATATTCTTGGAGCTATAGCCAGACCAAATGATAGTGCAACAAACTGAAAATACCTGTCTAGAAAGGCAAACCTCAGAAACTGGAAATGTTCTTTGTGAATTGGAATATGAAGATAAGCATCCTTTAAATCTATTGCGGACATAAACTGACCTTGATGAACAAAAGGCAGAATAGTCCAAATAGTTTCCATTTTGAAAGAAGGAATCATTACAAATTTGTTCAGAGTTTTCAGATATTAAACTGTTCTGAAAGTACCTTCCTTCTTTGGAATAATGAAGAGATTTAAATAAAATCTCATCCACTGTTCCTGCAAAGGAAATGGAACAATAACCATAGCTTCCAGATATGTGACAAACTTGAAAAAAGCCTGAGCTTTTACAGGATTCCTTGGAACATTAGAAAAGTAAACTTCCTCTTGGAGACCTTGTTCTGAATCCTATTTGATATCCCTAAGAAACTATATTCAGAACCTAGGGTTCTGTAACAGACTGAAACCAAGCCTCCTGAAAGAAGTTTAAGATGCCCTTTACCAGAACTTCTGGATCGGGGGGGGGGGGTACCTTCAAGCAGTTTTGGTAGTAGGGATTGATTTTTTTTCCCCTGCTTTGACTTGTTCCAATTAGCACTAGGTCTCCAGACTAAACCTTACCTAAAGGTACTAAAGGTACCTTACTTTTGAGCAGAGGAGTCAAACTTGTGTTCCTTATTCTGATAAATGGAACAAAAATGATTAGAAGCTTTAGATTTCCTTCTAGACTTTCTGTACTGAGGTAGAAAAGCCACTTTACCTCCAGTAACAGTGGGTATTATAGAATCTAAATCAGAACAAAACAACCTATTTTCCTAAAAGGAAATAGATAATAATCTAGATGTTGACATCATATCAGCAGACCAGGATTCAAGTCATACTGCTCTACTGGCGAGGACAGCCAAAGACATGCTTTTGACATTAATCTTCATAATATCAAATACAGAATCCCAAATAAAAGAATTGGCACTCTTGAGTAAAAGATTTGCACTAGCAGAGTCATCAGAATACTGTTCTGAAAGGCTAGACAACCAAAAAGTAGAAGCAGCAGCCACATCAGCAATATAAATAGTTGGCCTGAGCAAATGGCCTGCATGTAAAAAGGCCCTTCTATGAAAATACTCTAATTTCCTATCTAAAGAGTCTTTTAAAGAAGTGCTGTCTTCTAAAGGAATTGTAGTACTTTTAGCCAGAGTGGAACTGACCCCATCAACCTTGGGAACTGTCTCCCACAAATTGATATTAGCAGCAGATATAGGATATAACTTTTTAAACCTTGCAGAAGGAGTAAATTAATTACCTGGTTTAGACTATTCCCTAGAAATCATGTCAGTGACAGTATCAGGAACAGATTATATATAGGCCCCAAGTTATCAAGGTCTGTCGGACCTGATCCGACAGCGCGGATCAGGTCCGACAGACCTCGCTGAATACGGCGAGCAATACGCTCGCCGTATTCAGAATTGCACCAGCAGCTCACAAGAGCTGCTGGTGCAACGCCGCCCCCTGCAGACTCGCGGCCAATAGGCCGCCAGCAGGGGGGTGTGAATCAACCCTATCGTACTCGATCGGGTTGATTTCCGGCGATGTCTGTCCGCCTGCTCAGAGCAGGCGGACAGGTTATGGAGCAGCAGTCTTTGTGACCGCTACTTCATAACTGTTGTTTCTGGCGAGCCTGAAGACTCGCCAGAAACAGGGGCCATCAAGCTCCATTCGGAGCTTGTTAAATAGAGGCCATAGTCTTAAAAACTGAATTTAAAGCATTACAAGGCTTATCATCAGAAACTTTAGGATCTTTAACCCCTGAAGTAATTCAGACCTCTTTAAAAAGAGAACGAATATGTTCTATTTTAAACAAAAAAGAGGAAATATCAGGTTCCACATCAGTTGAAGATTCCTCATCACCAGAGGAAACTTCACCATCTGAAGACATAACAATATCCCTGATAACTGAGAACTTGAAGAAGGTAAATCTGAACTGATCTTTTATATATATATATATATATATATATATATATATATATGTTTATTTATTAAAGATTTTGCACAAGAAATTATACAGAAAGCATAACAACTCACAGATAATGCTGCTGGCATGTACATCTTAGGAGACATTGCATACTAATAATTTATACATATGGATGTATACATGACTTGCAAGTTGGTACCTTGCTAATAGTAAGGTAAGCGAAGTAAACTTGAAAGGTGAGTAAACAAAGAATACCTTCACAGAAAGTAAGTCACCTAGGTCTGTCGTTAAATAAGACTATCTAAGGTGTGAGTTTAAACAAGGGTTCAGAGAGTGAACTCAGGGTCTTTTCCAAGGAGGTCCAGAAGGCGCTCAGCTTGGGACATGACCACCAAATATGAGACATGGTTCCTACCTCCCCACAGCCCCTCCAGCACTGGGGGGATGAACCACGAAATAACAGTTTTAGTCTGGACGGAGTCAGATACCACCTGGACAAAATGTTATAATTAATTTTTAAGTATTTGAGCAGATGAGGAAGATTTGTGCGTAAAGTAAAAAAATGTAATCCAGTCTTTCTGGAATATGTCTGTCGCTAGTTCTTCCTGCCAGCTACGAGTAAAGGTCGGTATATGTCGGCATATACAATTATCTAATAGTCTTCTAGTAACGGTTAAAGAGCCCCTCAAGTTATTGGCCTGTCTACAAAATTCTTCAAATCTGGTCTGAACTGAACGCTTATTTGAAGGCAGCAGAGCAGCCAGCGCCTCAGAAACTGCAGCCTTGGTAAACATTTTCACTGTAGGTGAAAAAATATCAGTATTCTCCTGTAATGAATAAACAGAATCTATGCTAATACCTGTCATATCCTTCTGATCATTCCAAAGATGTTCCTGTCCCTTTAACATGTGGAAGGATTTACCTTGCAGCTCACCTTTATAAGCACTCCTCCCCCTCACCTCGTTGCTTGGCATTTTGTTAGTGCATCCTGTACTAACGCCTCCTAGCCTACTTTACCTACGGTTTGTTTCCGGAATAAAGACTATCCTGGATCTGATCTCTGCATTTTACTCCTGGTAACTGTATCCAGCTTAGTGCTGCCGTTACTGGAAGTGGCTATCTCTTATTCCCAGTTTACCAGCGGACTACCTAAAAACCTCTGCCATTTGTATCGGCACTCTTCATTTGCATCCTCCATTCAAGGATATCCCAAACGGGACTTTACAAGTTGTTGGTATACCATTTGTTTGCAACTTACCTTGTTTTTTGTTACATGTTCTATATGAAAACTCCACTGCTCGATTTCAGCTGGTGACATCACAGTCACATGTCCTCCTCTCATTGCGGATTGCCGATTGTAAGATACAAGAACTCCTGCAAGTAATAAGGTAACCGCAACTTAATATCAGTTTCTACTTGTATTGATTGCCGAATTATCTTTTCGTTTAAGCACACATCTGTTACATAGTAACAAGTATATGCCGCTTACTCTGGAGACAAAACCTAACACAGTATTGTGAAACATCTTATATGCAGTTTGGACATACTCTCTTGATACATATTATCTGCATTAATGAACTGAGGCTTTATCCTCAGTCTGTGAGCAAATCACGGTTTCCCTATTTACCTATAGGATAACCATTGTGTGAGACTGTTAGAGATAACAACTAAAGTGCAGGTAGTTTATTACAATACCCAAAGAAACATCATTAGGTTGGTCTAATTGCATTAATAATTCTAAACATGAGTCACATAAATAAGCTGGAGAAGGCATCTCAGCTTTTTTACAATAAGCACACCTAATAATGGTAGAGAGGTGTTCAGGGGACATACTGCTGTAATGGATCATACTGCTCCATTACAGCATATGGCAAAGCAATGCTAAAAACATTATACCCCCCTTAAAAAGCTCTTGAAGAATGGAAATCAGTTACCCCTTCCTAAGTATCTTTTCAAATAAAATCACAGGTACAATGCACGCTAAGCCAAACTGCAAAACAAAGCAGGAGACATTAACATCACATCCGAAGGAAGATAACGCTTATCAGAAAGAAATAATGCACGTGAGAAAAACTAACAGCTAAAAGGTATTTATCGCACCAAAAATCCAGATGTGCGCATAGTCGAGGACGGACGTGAAATAACTCGCCATGAGAAAAATGGCTGCTGCACAAAAGAACTATAGAAAGACTAAAGGGACATGAGCTAACCCGACAAGAGTTAACCCAACGCCTGCAACCGCAACACGTGTAAACCTAAAGGCAGACGCACAAAATTCAAATTAAGCACGACAAAAACACAGACATGTAAAAACCAACAAGGGTTAGTGTAACTCCACGTGCATGAGCACAATGTTATCTATATGGCCCGCATGAACTATCACCCTCTAGTTGTGAAAAACTGTCAAAAAGCATTCATGTAAGACAAAGTATGTTCTTGTTTAAATCCCAAATTCTTTTTAATGTATTATTACCTTAAATATGGTATCACTCTGTTTTGTTTTAACCACAGCAAAGGGTGGAAAGCCTTGGTTAAATCTAACAGCAGAAACCCAGTTTCTTTATTTGGGATTAATCAGTATTGTGTATTGTCATGATACAATTATGAGAAGTAGCTGATACCTGGATTGGCTATCGGGCATAGGTGGTATTGTGATCTCAGCATTGCCAGGTTGATCTGAAATGTTCTTTGTATAAAATCTGTGTGTAGGAATGCAGTGGTTTCGAGGCCCCCCTCCTTTCCCCTCCTCTTGGGGGTGGTACCTCATGATACTGTGATCTTAGACTGGCTTTGTATGGTGAACTGCTTGTAAACTATAACAAGGGCAGGGGTTCTTGACAAGACAAAGGAAACTGGGATATACCTTGATATTACAGATAAACTTTAGTAAGAACTACCCTGGGACACAAGCAGCAGCTAACATCATGGAGCTTGGTAATAAGTTTAGAGATAGTGTGTATTATTATGGTATGTCCTAAATATGAACTAAATCTTTGCACCTGTATGTTATTTTGAATGTCTTTACAATTTGGCACGGTGTAACCTGTATTGATAGTTTTGTTATTAAATACATAGAAAATCTAATTCTGTCTTTGGGCTATAATATCTGAATTCACACTCTAAAGAGACAAGGTTAAAGGCAAGTTACCTAATTGTGTGCGTTATTGGGGTTTCCAAAACACCCCTTTATTCAAAGTGTTGGTGGTGGTAGTGACTTGTTATACTGGGGTAGTGTGGGCAGGATTTGGAGGTTAATTTGGTGTCCCATTAAGGTTCTTTGTAGAGTTAAAGGTTTTAGGGACCAGTGGCTTATTGCTATTAATACAACAAAAGAAAAGGGGGCGCCCTTGAGAGTATCTAATAAAATGATAATATGTGATATATGAGGTAGCTCATATGTTACCAATAGGAATGTACCTTTCAGTATAAGTGATGATACACTGATTCAATAGTAACTTGTATATATATTGTGAATAGAGTAAATAGATATTAACCTATACAATTGATAATCACAATAATAATAGAACAGTTGTATCTCACTCAAAGATAGTGGTTATAGGGTTATAATGATCACTATATTGTCCTTTATAAGAATCTTGATAGTAGAATACCAGGGCAGCAATCTGTAGTGGTCCAGACCAGGATCCAATTAAGCAATCTAAAATATCAAACAGAGACAGATGCGCCACATGGCCCAATATTGTAGTTTCCAAATGTATGTAGATTTTACTATATAGTTGAACTCACATGTATTGAAGCACCTCACTTGGTGCAAATGACACAGTCTGGGATCTATAACAGTCACCCAGCAGACCAGCCTCTCGAGTTGTTCAGGGTCTATATAAAATAGAAAACACAAAAAAGCCTATATGGCCTAGTATTGTATGACTAGAGTGATTCCACACCAGATAGTAGTATAAGATTTTGAACTCACATTTGGTGAAGCATCCCCAATGATGCTATAGAGACAGGCTGGGATTAATTCAGTCACCCAACAGACTTAACTCGTGGCATACAGCATGCAATAGTCCTCTCGGTGGTCTTTAAGTCAGTTATATCCTCAGATAAAAACCAATTCATAGGCAGCAAGTGTTTTTAGTAAAAGTTAAAATCACTTTAATAAAATAATAATAGATTGCGACGCGTTTCTCAGTCTCAGACTGTTTCCTCAGATTATGCCTGAGGAAACAGTCTGAGACTGAGAAACGCGTCGCAATCTACTATTATTTTATTAAAGTGATTTTAACTTTTACTAAAAACACTTGCTGCCTATGAATTGGTTTTTATCTGAGGATATAACTGACTTAAAGACCACCGAGAGGACTATTGCATGCTGTATGCCACGAGTTAAGTCTGTTGGGTGACTGAATTAATCCCAGCCTGTCTCTATAGCATCATTGGGGATGCTTCACCAAATGTGAGTTCAAAATCTTATACTACTATCTGGTGTGGAATCACTCTAGTCATACAATACTAGGCCATATAGGCTTTTTTGTGTTTTCTATTTTATATAGACCCTGAACAACTCGAGAGGCCGGTCTGCTGGGTGACTGTTATAGATCCCAGACTGTGTCATTTGCACCAAGTGAGGTGCTTCAATACATGTGAGTTCAACTATATAGTAAAATCTACATACATTTGGAAACTACAATATTGGGCCATGTGGCGCATCTGTCTCTGTTTGATTTTTTATTGCTATTAACCCTTTCATGTCCACACCCCTCCCCATTGTGACGTTGAGTACAGTTACAGCAGCAGGCTATTTTTGGTAATATAAAACATACTGCAAAAACAGGCCAGAAAAGCAGTTTTCAGATGAAAAATCCCCTGAAAAACATTTTTGAAATGTTGAACAATAAGGACTTTGCAAGTAAATTTTGTGTAATGAATTGGTAGAGGTTGGTGGTTTATTAGAAAGACTTAAAGGGACAGTCAAGTCAAAATTAAACTTTAATAATTCTATAGGGCATGCACTTTTAAACAGCTTTCCATTTTACTTTAAACATCAACATTTTTGAAATGTTGAACAATAATGACTTTGCAAATAAATTTTGTGTAATGAATTGGTAGAGGTTGGTGGTTTATTAGAAAGACTTAAAGGGACAGTCAAGTCAAAATTAAACTTTAATGATTCTATAAGGCATGCACTTTTTTTTTATAATCATTTTTATTATATATTTCAACACATTTATACATTTTCATATATTTTCAAAGAAACAAGTAAAAAGAATAACTAAACAATTGAAAACCAGACTTCCCTAGAGAGTCCACAAAATATTATACGTGTGAGCATAAAGAAAAGAAAAATAAGCCTCTAATATTTTATGAGCTTTTCCGATCCATGTTAACCTGATTAATAAGTTTTAATCTGTTAACCCTTGATCTTTAAAGTTTTTCTGTTGAAATATTTTTTCTCATCCTTTCTTCCTCCTGTGTTGTCCCAAAATCAAGACAACTACTAACTAAACATAACAAAAGAGAGAAAAAAAAAAAAAGGGGAGAAAGAAGAAAAAAGAAAGAAAGAAAAAAAAGGGGGGGGAAATTTCCTCGGTCTTCCCCACCCCTGCAGTTCCCCTGTGTCTTAACCAGTTACCATATCCCCAGTAGGACCAGCTCTGTATTTTGAAAGGTAAATATAATATATTCTATCTCTGTGGTCGGGAGGGATTTAATAAATGGTGCCCATTTACTAAAGAATTTCCTAGTATCAGATTCATTATTGATATTCGTGTCACGTTGTTCTAGGATACATTGTTTTTTAAGGTAATTTTTCAATTCTGCTACACTGGGTATTTCTTTCGTCTTCCATTTTTTAAATATTAAATATCTTGCTGCCAAGATAGAGACACTAACCAACTTTTCATTTAATTGTTGTTCTATCTGATTATCAAAGCAGAACACAACTAAGCCTACTGACAACTCCAGAGGGGAGATCTTAAGAGAGGTATTGATCCAAAATTCAAGTTTGCGCCAAAATTGCCTGATCAAAGGGCAGCTAAATAGCATATGTATAAGATCCGCCGCAACCAAAGAACATTTAGGATATTTAGAAAAGTTTATGTTCTGAAGCTTATGACCTTTTTCTGGTGTATAGTGAAATTTATGTAATAACTTAAGATGTGCTTCTCTCCATGTCGCTGAAAGGGTGACCTGTGCCACTTTGTGTATAGATTTTTGGATAAATTTGTGGTCAATGTGTTCCTGGGCCAAAATTAGTCTCCAATCTTGAGCAACTTTCTCTAGCGTATGTCTCCCTTCTACAGCTCCTAAAAGATAATAACAATAGGAAATAGACATACGACCCTTCTTAACTAGCGTAAGCCAGTCCTCTAGATCTCCCAATTCCCATTGCCACTCTCCCTCCCTCATTAGCTCCAATGCATAGTGCCTTACTTGCAGAAACGCAAAGAACTCCTTATTAGAAAGATTAAAACTATATTTAATTTCTTCAAATGTTTTGATACATTTATTCTCTTTATCGATTAATTGTATAATCGTGTTTAGTCCAGCTGATTGCCAGTTTTTGAAAATTGCAGAGTCTAATCCGGCTTGGAATAACGGGTTCCCCATTAGGGGGAGGTGTTTAGAGACCTTATAGTTTAAAGAAAGGAGCTTCCCTATCTTCCACCAGGCCTTTAATGGGTTAAAGATCATTTTAATTTTCTTGATTCTGGGTGGCAGACCTTTGGGAAAGATACTTTCTTCCAGTGCATTGTTCAGAACATAGTTATTGCGGGAGATCCAGTCTGCCGCAATTCGTGCTAGAAAAGCGAGGTTGTAAAGCCGCAGGTCAGGTAATGCAAAACCTGCAAATATTTTGGCATGCATTAGTTTATTCAGGGCTATCCTAGGTTTTCTCTTCTGCCAAATGAAGCTTCTGAGCCAGCTTTTTAGGCTTCGGATGTCCCTGTCATAAAGTATTAGTGCTGTATTTTGTAATATGTACAATAATTTAGGAAGGAGAACCATTTTGAAGAGGGCTATCCGCCCTGAGATAGAGAGAGGTAAGTTTTCCCAGCATCTAAGTTTGTCTTTAATTATTGTCAAGATTGGGGGGATATTTAAATTGTATAAGTCAAGAGGGTTCGTAGGTATTACTATACCTAAGTACTTAAATGAATCCTTAGCTATTGTAAAGGGACTATTCAGATAAGAGTCTTTGTTTTTTCGGAGCCAATATATCTCTGATTTCATAGCGTTTATTTTATAGCCAGAAAATAACCCGAATTGGTTGGTAATTTGTAAGAGCTTAGGTATATTAACCTTAGTGTTTGACAGATAAACCAGGATGTCGTCAGCGTATAAGGCTAGTTTCATCTCTTGTCTGCCTATCACAACACCTTCCAACTGTGACCTAATCCTGATGGCCAACGGTTCGATACACAAATTGAAAAGGAGAGGAGAGAGGGGGCACCCCTGCCTAGTTCCTCTGCTAAGCACGATTTGTGAAGAGACAATGTTGTTGACAATTATGCTAGTGGAAGGAAGATTGTAGAGATTCAAAATAAATTTAAAAAAGCTTCCTTTAAACTCAAATTGACCCAGAGAAGTGAAAAGATGATCATGCTGTATCGAGTCAAATGCCTTTTCCGCATCAATTGTCACGATGGCTAAATCTGGAGTTTGTTCCCCCTCCCCCCTCTCCTTCCTTTCGGCATTATAAAAATGTTCTGTTACCACTAAGACCTCTCTGATTTTTGCTGAGGAATTCCGTGAATTTAGAAAGCCTGCTTGATCTTTGTTTATAATATTCGGCAGTATCCCCTGTAATCTTTTAGCCAAAATTGACATAAAAATCTTGTAGTCTACATTTAGTAGAGCTATTGGTCTATATGACTCTCTTTGCGCTGGATCTTTTCCTCCTTTAGGAATGAGAGTTGTAAAGGACGCAGAAAAAGCTTTCGGCACCCCTTCTCCTTTAATATACATAGCATTGTATAGATTATTGAGATGGGGCGCGATCTCTAAAGACAACATTTTATAAAATTCACTTGGTAAGCCATCCGGCCCTGCAGCTTTATTAGTGGCAGATTCAGAAATCACTTTCTCTATTTCCTCGACCCTTATCGGAGCATTAAGAGTCTCTATTGATTCTGCCGATACCTTGGGGCAACCAATTTTACTCCAGAAATTCTCTGCCTGCATTGAGTCAGATTTTCTCGAGGAGTATACCTCTTGATAATATTTGGCCATTTCCTTGTGTATATCTGTATTCTCCGTAAAAAGCTTCCCATCTACAAGAAGTTTTTCAATAAATGATGACTTTTTATCATTTTTGACCAAGTTAGCGAGTAATTTGCCAGATTTATTTCCATATCTGTATAGTTTAGATTGTAATTTTAACTCGCACTGGGTTTCTCTATGAATTGCAAATGTATCTTTGTCATTTTTAGCCCGAATATAGCTTGCCCAGTTGGCCGGATTTCTAGTCAAAAGCAGGCGATTATATGAGTTAATCACTGCATTATTTAACTCTCTTTCTCTGGATCTTAGTTTTTTTGCTTATCATTGCACTATAGGCAATGATTTCACCTCTCATAACGGCTTTAGCCGCTTCCCAAAGAATTAAGGGGCGTTCCCAATAGTCCCTATTGCACTGAATATAATCCTCAAATTTAATTTTCAGCTGTGCTTTAAATTTTGCATCGGGGGCTAAGAAGGAGGGAAAGTGGAACCGTAAGGACCCCGTTCCAGAGACTGTCAATTGGAAATTCAGAGAAATTGGTCCATGATCCGAGAGAAAAATTAGGTAGTATCTTTGCTCTTACTTTGGCTGTGCACAGCCTTTCATCAATTAGAAAGAAGTCAATTCTTGACATGGTCTTATGTGCTCTGGATAGGCACGTGAATTCCCGAACATCAGGATTCTGGATCCTCCATATGTCTCTGATATTCAGGTTTTGTTTAATTTTAGCCAGCAATTTAGATTCTAAATTATCCTTTTTATTCTTTTTATGTTTCCCATTTTCCCTTAGTCTATCCAGAGGGCAATGAGGAGCCATGTTAAAATCTCCTCCGAGAATTAAATAACCTTCCCTGAAGGAGACAATTTTAGCCTGTAACTGGTTCCAGAATTCTGGATCAATAATATTAGGTGCATATATGTTACAAAGTGAAAAAATTACCTTGTCAATTTTAATCTTTAAAAATAAGTATCTCCCCTCTGGGTCTGCCAGAACCTGAAGTGCTTCTGCCTTTAACCTTTTCCCCATCAGTATGGCCACTCCCCTACTCCTACCAGTTCCTGATGAAGCATAGACTTCTTTACCCATCCCTGTTTAAGCTTAAGAGTTTCCTCCAAGGTTAGGTGTGTTTCCTGTAGGAAGACTATGTCAGACTCAAGCCGTCTTGCGTGAGTTGAGATTGCTTTCCTTTTGATGGGAGTTGAAATGCCCCCCACATTCCAGGAAATTATCTTAAAATTGGCCACTGGATTGGTCATTCATCCGAGGGGGGGAGGACAAGAAGGAGAATAAGAGGGGAGAGAGGAGGGGGAGAGAAAGAAAAAAAAATGAACAGAGGGATTCTACCCATTCTAACAAACTTCTTATATTTGTGTTCACAGCCTTGCCCATAGTAGTTATTTATTACTCCTGAATATTTACTTGTCGCAACAATTTTTCTGCCTCCTGTGGTTTATCAAAGAAATGAACCTCGCCTTTCGCATAGATTTTTAGTTTAGAGGGGTAAATAATTAAGGCCTGATAGCCTTGTTGAATGAATTTTGTACAAATTGGGGCTAAATTTCTTCTTTTAGTAGCTGTTTCAACTGAATAATCTTGGAATAGAAGGATTTAATTTTCCTTATAGGTTATGGGCTGGTTTTTGCAAAAATACTGGAGTATTGTGACCTTATCTTGGAAGTTAAGTAGCTTCGCTATTATAGGTCTGGGTCTACTAGCTTCCTGCCTATCTGTTATTTCGTCTCCCCATTCTGTGTATCCTCTCTACTACTATTTGTGGATGGTTGGGAGGAATCTTAAAGGGACAGTATACACTCATTTTCATATAACTGCATGTAATAGACACTACTATAAAGAATAATATGCACAGATACTGATATAAAAATCCAGTATAAAACTGTTTAAAAACTTACTTAGAAGCTGTCACTTTGGCTCTGTTGAAAAGGTAGCTGGAAAGCCCACTGCAAGTGGCAAATAAGACACTCCCCCCCCCTCCCCCTTCTTTTGCATATGAAAAGACCCTTTACACAAACAGGAGCAAGCTGGAGTAGGTAGTTGAGCGTATTCACATAAAACTTTGGGGCTTGGTTAGGAGTCTGAAAATCAGTGCAATGTTATTTAAAAATAAGCAAAACTATACATTAATTAAAAAAAAAAACTTCATGGGCTATATAAATAGATTATCTACAAAACATTTATGCAAAGAAAAAATGAGTGTATAATGTCCCTTTAAGCAGCTGTACTAATATTTCAGGAATAAATGTATTTAAGTCTTCAGATTGACCCCCCTCAGGGACCCCTATGATGCGAACATTATTGCGCCTGGAACGATTTTCCAGGTCTTCAATTTTATTCTACAATTTAGCAATAGTTGCATTATTAGATTCAAGATTAGAGCCCTGGGCTGAGGTGAGATCTTCCAAATCAGATACTCTCTGGTCGGCTTCATGTAATCTGTTAGAAAATAATTTTGTCTAAGTAAGTTAATATCTTGTTTGATCTCAGACTTTAATGCATCAAATTTAGGGGTTAATGCCTCGGATATACTGGATACTAAAGCCTGTACATTAGTTAATGGCTCAGAAGGTGCTTCAACAGTAGCCTTTGTCCTCCTTTCTCTCTGCTTAGCTGCCATGACTGGTGAGGGAGTCCGGGAGTGAGAGTGAAGGAATTTATCCATGTGCCGTGCAAATTTGAAAATAAACCAATATCGTGCTCACTTACACCTCGTACTTTATCGTGAAGTCTTAATAATATAGGTGTGAAAAAGTGAGATAAGGGAAAGGGGAGAAGGGGAATAGGTAGAGAGAAAGAAAAAGAAAAAAAAAAAGGGGGGTGGGAAAGGGGGACCCAATACACCAACCAAGTGTTAATGATGTGACCCTGGATAAAAACATAAGACCAGGGAAAATCAGCGTGAATATAAGACCTGGAGCAAAAAAGGAAAGAATAAGAAAAAAAAGAGAAAAATTTTTGCTCAAGGATTAGTCCTTAGAAAATAAAAGTGGATGGGAATCACTTAACCAGCCAAGGCATAGCAACTGAGGAGAACAGAGTCAGTTAAAAAAGATAACTCAGACGTATACAGAAGAGCCTACCTCCACATCCAACAGGTAAGGTACGATTAAGATATATAGACCCAATGTGAAGGTGAGGGGGGACTCAGCCAATCAATACAGGGAATAGGGAGGGAAGGAGAAACCCTGGGTTCCCTTCCCTTCTCCTCCCTACCAAGGACAGAAAATTACAATCTTTAATTTATTAAGAAGGTAAGACTGTATCAAGACACAGATACTTGATTCTATTAATTCACCTTTTAGTCAAGAAAACTTCTAATAGGTTCAGATAAGGTAAATTATTTAAGTAAACTTTATAGGCCTAAAATGTATATATCCTATAGAACTAGCTTTCTAGGTTAAGTGAGTTTTAGGAATAATTTATTCGGTGATTGTGCCGTAATGTATGGTAAGCAGAGTAAAATAATACAGGAGGTTATAGTCATTCATCAATTTTATATCTTGCTATCATAAAGATAGTAGAGGAGCAAATAGGTTCCCGAGACCTGTTGTGTGATAGTGTGTTCTAGTCTAGGTTTAGCTAAAATAAGCTATTTTAAGATAAGCAAGATTTTGAGAACTTTTAACACAGCTAGTCCATATGGTCTAGATTCATCAACAATGTAAATTCAGTCCTTATTCTGAAGGAGTTTGATATAATCTAATACAGATTTATGCTGTTCTCAAAACTAAGCTAAATATGTTAGAGATGTATTAAAAAAAAAAAGAAAAAAAAGAAACAACTAAGGCCTCGCTTCCATTGAGTCGTTAAAAATGGAGCCGTAAGCTACCGAAGCGGCCGACAGCTAAAAGTAATTTACGGCTGCATTTTAGTACCAGGTTTCCATTGAAAAGATTAGCGTGTTGCGCGCAGTCGCTCTTTTCGTGTAGCTGTAAGTTAACGTTGTGTTAACGCTTCCATCTAACGTCGGATTTCTTGAAAATCAATTAGTTGCTAAGGTAACCCGACCTTACGCTATAGAATTTACGTTTAACGTCCGTGCTTCTTACCTGTGATCGCCTCTCAAGAAAAATAAAAAACACTTATCCATATTTTTAATAATCAAATACTATTTTCTAATATAATTATATTTAACACTTCATAAATATAAGTAATATTTATTGCTGCCCTAGGCATAGGTCTAGTTTGCATTCTGTATATATGTTCTTGCATATATTATTATATTTAAATATATATTGATATTTCTATTAGAATATAAGTTCAACTATTTCTATACATGAGACAACAATAAATATTACTTATAACAATTTATTTCTACATTAAAACACTTGCATTATTTGCAAGTTTTATAATTTAAATAGAAAATAGGTCTCAGAAAGCACAATTTTCCTCTTTTACACCTAGTTGAGCTGGGGGTAATATTTCTCAATGTATCGACAGCCTCCGACAATGTATTAACGGTTAGCGCTTTCATTGGAAACCTGGTATAATTTATCGATTAACGGCTTCTATTACTTTCTATGGGACGCGAAGATCTTTTCGGCAGCCGAAGTCCGGCTGCCGATATTGAGGTATAACGCGCCATTGGAAACAGTCGATAAACGATATTGCTTCCGACAGCATATTTATCGGTTTGCGAGTGCACGCAAACTGAATTACGACTCAATGGAAGCGAGGCCAAAGGCATTAATACATAGGCACTTATCTGTTCCATAGGAGATAAATCCCCTAGTATATATTAGACTCATTTAACAAAGAATGGCAGAAGTATAAAAAATTGTGCACATATAGGGTCTAGGATATACTAGACAAGGTGCAGCACAAAATTATGGCTTAAGATTCTCCCAAAAATAGGACATTTTTGCCAGCTAATTCAGCTTATATGTTTATGACACCCAGCGTAGTCACCCCAAGAAAACATATATATGCGGGATACAATAATTGTAGCTACACAATGTTAGCCTCAGGTAGGGCTTATTCTTATTTTGGATGGGTTATAGATTTATTTCTGACCTAAAAACCACCCAAACAAGGAAGGCAAATATTTATCTTCTTATAGTGTTGTAAAAGACGCAATACCAGATATCAACAGTGCATAAAAGACATAGTCTAGCCCAAGGATAAGTTTACTTATACTGCAGAATTAATATACCTCGGTTTAGTATGATGCTTGCCTCTATATACTATGTTGCATATAATACATTAGCTGTCAGGAAAAAGAAAGATTAGTAATTGTGACATTTATAAAAAAAGAAAATGTTACATTTTGTAGAGAGGAACTCTTGCGGCCCAGTCAACATAGCACTCTTTACTCGGCTAATAATTTTCTGATAAATATTTTAATATATTATGTCCATACAAGTCTTTTTGAAAATACAAGCCAAGGGGGTTCCGCCAAGCTTATATATGCAGGTATTTGAGCCCCATAGGAGAGAACACCAGCAGTTATTGATTCCGCGGAATTGTTTGTTAACAGGGAACAACCTTTTAAAAATTACCTGTTTTCGGTGAGAATTTAGGTGGGCGTTTCAGTCCATAGCAGTACCCTCTCACGCAGCACCAGTGGGAGGGGGAGCACTGCTCAGAAGGGTCAGGCAGGGAAGCGGACCTCAATCGCCACAAAAGGAAAGCAGTAGGAAAGATCTGCTGGAGGACTGCAAGAGCGCACCAAGGCACGACAATGTTCCTCACCCCTCTTGCAGCATCGGTGGGAGGGATCAGTCGAGGAAGGTAAGTAGGGTTTCCAGCGGCGGTCGTGAAGCTTGCTTTCAGGACTGCGGCAGTCGGTACCTCGCCGATACTGTTCTACGTATCTCTATGTCCGCAGCGTGATGCTCCAGAGGAGGGGGGAGCCAGCAGTCGGCCCGAGTAAACACCCTCCCTTGTAATACTCCTGGGGTCTTCCTTTGTACCAGCGTGGTCCTCTGAGAGCCGGCCTCCTCTCACGCAACACCGGTGGGAGAGGAGGGTACGGCAAACAGTCTCAGTCACGAAGTTCCCAAAGTTCCCAAGAGTTGGTCGGGTGCGTTAAAGCAGCTTACTTTGAATTTCCCTCTTCGCTCAAGCCAGTCGCCCGGTCCTGTATTGGTCTCCTGCACAGCCCTGAGTAAAGACCGGGAGCCCCCTTCCAACCGCAGCGGCCAGCAAACAGTTTCTCAAACCAGAGAGGGGGCGGCTGTCAGAATGAATCAGTGGAGGAGATCGGAGGAGACAAACACCTAACAGGTCAGCGGGAGGTTTGTTTGCTTAGTAGATGTCTCTTTTCTCACCGTGTCCACTTGTAATAGGTGGTGGAGCAGATAACGGTATATTGTGTCAATCTTATGTCATCTGCTCACCTTCACTTATTGTCCTGCCTGTTTAAGGAAGAATTTGCAGGTCTCTCCCAGCTAGGGGGAATGGGATATCAGAACAGTGGGATGTAAGGCCACTGTTTGTTCCGGCAGCGTTTGTGTCTTGCTGTGATACTAGCAGCCCCACATTTCCAGGGCTTAGCGAGTAATTACCGCCAGGTGCTTGGTATAGGAGTTCAAACTCTCAGCTACCTGTGCTGAGCTCCTCCTCCGGAACCTGCCCTAGAGGATACCAAATCTAAGGCATGCACTTTTAAACAACTTTCCAATTTATTTTAAACATCAAATTTGCTGTTTTCTCTTGGTGTTCTTAGTTAAAAGCTAAACATAGGTAGGCTCATAAACTGATTTCTAAGCGGTTGAAGGCTGCCTCTTATCTCATTGCATTTTGACAGTTTTTAACAGTTAGACAGTGCTAGTTCACATGTGTCATATAGATAGCATGGTGCTCCCTCCCATGGAGTTATTTATGAGTCAGTATTGATTGGCTAAAATGCATGCCTGTGGAAAGAACTGAGATAAAGGGGTAGTCTGCAGGAGCTTAGATACAAGGTAATCACAGAGATAGAAAGTATATTAATATAACAGACTGGGGAATAGGTAATAAAGGGATTATCTATCTTCTTAAACAATACAAATTCTGCAGTAGACTGTCCCTTTAAGGTAAAAATAACATCTTGAGTTAATCTGCAACTTTGGAAAAATTAACATCCAATAGGCGTTTCCTTGTGCTATCCAGATGGAATTTTCCCTATTGACTACCCAATATGGGTGCAGGATATTCTAATTCATTAATTACAACAAGACGAGTTGTTTTTCTTCAAAAGAAAACAAAAACAGTTTTCTGTTTCTAACATAATTTTTTTCCACTTTGTCAACACTTTAGAAGAGCTAATCAAATTTACAATTTACCGTTAATCCATCTGTTTATTGTTAAACAAAAAAACTATTTGGGAAGCAAGTTATGTGGGTCTGATGATAAACCAACAACAACTGCTGATTTAAAACAAGCTTTCTTTGGTTAATGGAAGCCCAAGTTTACAGATTTAGTAAGTGCAGTTTATAAGGAAATAAACATTCCAAAAAAAGTTAATAAAATTTGCACACATTGAAAAAAATATATAATTATATCAAATGTTTTTAACATGTTAAATAGTTTTGCAAAAGGACTAAAAACCATACATTTAATTGATTAGTTCATCCAGGAGACTATAAAGCCATATTTAATTTTCAGTAAATAACAAGTAGATGTTTTCATGTTTGGGCCACATATATTAAGGCCGGTGCGGACAAGGTTCCCAAAGTAAGAACCTGTCCCCCCCCCCCGGCTTTGTGGCCTACGGGAAATAGACACACAAATGTTAGTAATGTTGCCCCCTTCTCTCATGCAATCAACTGCGCAAGACAAAGGCCAGCCAACCACCCACAAACATACTTGTTTGTGGTGAAATGTTTCTATCCGCTAACTCAGAGATGATGGAGAGTGTAAGAAGTGAACTCTGCTTCTTAAATTGCAGAAAGCAGGCTGTTTGCTTAGAAATATTCTTTATTGTAAGAGGAAATTTTTCACACAAACAAATAATGTATATTATGATCTTCAAAACTTGTTATGAAGACACTGAAACACTTTGTTAATATACTGTCTGGTAAATATTTACATTTCCTTTCTATATTCTATTCAAATTGTAATAATAAAGTTTGCATTAAAAGGCTGGTAAACAATTTGTGCAACTGAGAGGGAGAATGTAGTGCAACAGGCAAATAAGGGCTAGATTACAAGTAGAGCTCACTTTTGACGGGCGCATGTTAAATAACCAGACATTACAAGTGGCTGGTTAATGCTACTGCGAGCACACAGTAGCACTTTGCGCTCAAATTCAGATCTTTGGTCAATGATAAAAATGTCCCCCAATTTCCTCCAAAATAAAGTGTATAGTTCATTTAAAAAAAAAATGTAAAAAAAAATGAGCATCTTTTTTTTATTTAAAATAAATGCATGAAGCAGTTATGAGGGGTTAAGGTGAGGGGATGTGGGTGTTAGAAAATAACCAGCACTGAAAAGTGCCTTTACATTGTGGTCTATGGGGGCTGTGATTATACTGTTAATATATATTTATACTAGTACTAAAGCCCGTGTACACGGGCCATTTTTTGCAGTACAGCGGTCCCACCCCTTGCTCTCTCCTCCTCTCTTTTGCTCTCTCTTCCCCCCTCTCTTTTGCTTTCTCTCCCCCCTCTCTTTTGCTTTCTCCCCCCCTCTCCTTTGTTCTCTGACTCCCCTCTTTTGCTCTCTCTCTCCCCTCTTTTGCTCTCTCTCTCCCCTCTTTGGCTCTCTCCCTCCTTTCTTTTGCTCTCTCTCCCCCCTCTTCTGTTCTCTCCCCCCTCTTTTGTTCTCTCCCCCATCTTTTGTTCTCTCCCCCCTCTTTGGCTCTCTCCCCCCCTCTTTGGCTCTCCTCCCCCCTCTTTCGCTCCCCCCCTTCTTTGGCTCTCCCACTCCCTCTTTGGCTACCTCCCCTCTTTTGCTCTCTCTCCTCTTTGGCTCTCTCTCCTCTTTGGCTCTCTCTCTCCCCCCCCTTTGGCTCTCTCCCCCCCCCTTTGGCTCTCTCCCCCCCCCCCTTTGGCTCCCCCCCCCCCTTTGGCTCTCTCTCCCCCCTCTTTGGCTCTCTCCCCTCTTTTGCTCTCTCTCCTCTTTGGCTCTCTTTCCTCTTTGGCTCTCTTTCTCCCCCCTCTTTGGCTCTCCCCTCCCCTTTGGCTCTCTCCCCCCTCTTTTGTTCTCTCCCCCCTCTTTGGCGCTCTCCCCCCCTCTTTGGCTCTCCCCCCCCTCTTTGGCTCTGCCCCCCCTCTTTGGCTCTCTCTCCCCCCTCTTTGGCTCTCCCCCCCCTTTAGCTCTCTCCCCCCCCCCCTCTTTGGCTCTCTCTCCCCCCTCTTTGGCTCTCTCTTTCCCCCCTCTTTGGCTCTTTTTCCTCTTTGGCTCTCTCTCTCCCTCCCCCCTCTTTGGCTCTCCCCCCCTTCTCTTTGGCTCTCCCCCCCCCCTTCGGCTCTCTCCCCCCCTTTTGCTCTCTCCCCCCCCCTTTGGCTCTCCCCCCCCCTTCGGCTCTCTCCCCCCCCCTTTTGCTCTCTCCCCCCCCCTTTGGCTCTCTCCCCCCTCTTTGTCTCTCTCTACTTTTTGGCTCTTTTTCCTCTTTGGCTCTCTCTCTCCCCCCCTTCTCTTTGGCTCTCCCCCCCCTTCTCTTTGGCTCTCCCCCCCCCTTCTCTTTGGCTCTCCCCCCCCTTCTCTTTGGCTCTCCCCCCCCTTCTCTTTGGCTCCCCTCCCCCCCTCTTTGGCTCTCTCCCCCCCTTCTCTTTGGCTCTTCCCCCCCCCTTCTCTTTGGCTCTCCCCCCCCCCCTTCTCTTTGGCTCCCCCCCCCTTCTCTTTGGCTCTCCCCCCCTTCTCTTTGGCTCTCCCCCCCCCCCTTCTCTTTGGCTCTCCCCCCCCCCTTCTCTTTGGCTCTCCCCCCCCCCTTCTCTTTGGCTCTCCCCCCCTTCTCTTTGGCTCTCCCCCCCTTCTCTTTGGCTCCCCCCCCCCCTTCTCTTTGGCTCTCCCCCCCTTCTCTTTGGCTCTCCCCCCCTTCTCTTTGGCTCTCCCCCCCCTTCTCTTTGGCTCCCCCCCCTTCTCTTTGGCTCCCCCCCCTTCTCTTTGGCTCCCCCCCTTCTCTTTGGCTCTCTCTTCTCCCCTTTGGCTCTCTCTCCCCCCCCTCTCCGGCCCTTCTTCCCCCCTCTCCTGCTCCCTCTCTGGCTCTGTCTTCACATCGCGGGACCCCGCCCGGCCACGCCCCCCCGCGAGACCTGGCCACCCCACTAGCGACGCCCGGCCACGCCCCTCGCGATGCCAGGCAACGCCCCCATCGCAATGCTCCCGTCGGCCACAAACAGCTGTGAGGTCTGGGGAGCGCGCTCCATATCTCTTGCCACAGGCTGTTTCAATCAGCTTACCTCGCGCTCCCCAGACCTCACAGCTGTTTGTGTACCTCGCGCTCCCTATGCTGTGTATCTCGCGCTCCCTATCTCAAGGCCAAGTGTTTGTCTCTACTGCGCATGACGGCTTCAGACAAACACTTGGCCTTTTATAATATAGGATGCTTATCTATATATATAAAAGAAGTCCTGACTGACTGACTGATCAACGCCCAGCTCACAAAGTTTAACCTAGGAACGTGAAATTTGGAAGGTACGTTGTTTTTATGACGTAGGCACCCACTAAGGAAGGCTTTTTTGAAATTACGTCCCTAAGGGGGTGAAAAAGGGGGGTGCATTTTTTTATGAGGATACCTATAGCTCAAAAACTGACGATGTTACAGACGTGAAAATTGGTATTTAGATTCTCCTTGAAAAATAAAGAAACATCTGTTTTACCATTTCTCCAAAATCCACTTAAGGGGGGTCAAAGGGTCAAACTTACGCTAAGTATATGAGCTCCGTAACCCCCTGAAAATAGTAAATCAGCCAATAGGAATGCAAGGTACCCCATATTTAAATGCGTACCTTGAATTCAATCCTCAGTGTGCGGAGGTCATCGTACGAAGAGGAGTACCTATCTGGGGGTTAGACTTAGGCTTTTTTTTTTTTTTTTTTTAAGATTAGGGATTTAATGGGCCTTTGAAAAAGAGCTGAATGCCCTTTTAAGGGCAATGCCTACACAAATGCCCCTTTAGGGGCAATGGGTAGTTTAGGATTTTACTGTTACAGGGGTGACTTAGTATTTTTTAAGGTAAAAGATCTGTTTAACTTAGAGCAATGCCCTACAAAAGGCCCTTTTAAGGGCTATTAGTAGTTTAGCATTAGATTAGGGGGTGTTTTTATTTTGAGGGGGGCATTTTTATTTCTTAGGTTTAATTTTTTTATTTTGGATAATTTGGTTTATTATTTTATGTAATGTTAGAATTTTTTATTTTTGTAATCTTAGATTAATTTAATCTTAGTTTTTTTTATTTTTATTTTTAAGTAATGTTAGCTTCTTTTATTTTAATTGTTTGTAATTTAGTATTTTTTAATTTATGTAATTGGGATTAATTTAAGGGGTGTTAGGTTCGGGGATTTAGTAATTCAATTAGTTTGCATTGTGGGGGGTTGGCAGTTTAGGGGTTAAATGTTTTATTAGGATTATTATTACATTGTGTGGGTTTGTTGCGAAGTGGGTTAATGCCGGATTAGGGGTTAATAGTTATAATAGGTACTTTGCGATGTGGGTTAATGGCATATTAGGGGGTTAATAGTTTCAATAGGGACTTTGGGACTTTTTCATTAGGGTTTAATACATTTATTAGGTAGTTTGCGATGTTGGGGTTTGTGGATTTAGGGGTTAATACTTTTATTATTAGTTCCGATGTGGGTTTGATGGTGGATATAGGGGTTTTACATGTCGGGTTTATTTTTGGGAGGCAGGTTAGACTTTTACGGGAGATTTTAATTTTTTTTTTTTTTCTTAGGCGCCGGCAGTTTCTAAAGTGCTGTAAGTCACTGGCGACTCCAGAAATTTGTATTTACGCTCATTTCTGGACATTGTTAGTTTATCCAATTTACGGCACTTTATGAACTGCCGGCGGGGTTTATGTAATACCCCGATGTGCGAGGTGAAATTACGAGCGGTGCGGGTTTCAGCAGTTTTGCTGAAGCTTGCGCTGCATATGTAATCTTGCCCCAAGTGTTTTACCATTTCCCCAAAATCCACTTAAGGGGGTCAAAAGTGGGGGGCTGATTTCTGATTTCTATATCTCAAAAACCTACAATGTTACAGACATGAAAATTGGTATTTAGATTCTCCTTTAAAAATAAAGAAACACATGTTTTACCATTTTCTCAAAATCCACTTAAGGGGGGTCAAAAGTGGGGGGCTGATTTCTGAGGATACCTATATCGTAAAAACCGACGATGTTACAGACATGAAAATTGGTATTTAAATTCTCCTTGAAAAATAAAGAAACACGTGTTTTACTATTTCCCCAAAATCCACTTAAGGGGGATCAAAAGTGGTGGGCTGATTTCTGAGGATAGCTATATCTTAAAAACCGACTATGTTACAGACGTGAAAATTGGTATTTAGATTCTCCTTGAAAAATAAAGAAACACGTGTTTTACCATTTCCCCACAATCCACTTTAGGGGGGGCTAATTTATGACGATATCTATATCTCAAAAACCAAAGATGTTACAGATGTGAAAATTGGTATTTAGATTGTCTTTGAAAAATAAAGAAACATGTGTTTTACCATGTCCAAAAATCCACTTTAGGGGGGTCAAAAGGGGGGGGGGGCAGATTTATGAGGATACCTATATCTCAATAATTAAAGATGTTACAGACGTGAAAATTGATATTTAGATTCTCCTTAAAAAATAAAGAAATACGTTTTTTAACTTTTCCTGAAAATCCCCTTAAGGGGGGGTCAAAATTGGTAGGCTGATTTATGAGAATATCTTTAGCTCAAAAACCAAAGATGTTACAGACGTGAAAATTGGTATTTCATGTCAGCAACCTGAACGGGCACACACATGAGAGCACATGTCATTGCGAGTGGTCGGGTTTTTCGCAATTTTTTTTTACAAATCACAAAATCCACGCGAGCAAAGCCCCGGGCAATAGCTAGTATACATATATATTTGTGTGTATATACACATATAAACACATAAATATATATGTATATATTCATATACATACATATTTTAAATATGTTGCCCATCACTGTGTGACTTCGCTGCGCTAGGTCCTGTGCCCTGTCTTTCAGGAATCAGAACAAGACAATTGTGCGCTCCACTCATTTTCTAGCCCTATATGATTTAACTATGACATAAAGATTTTGAAAAAAATGCATTTTAGCAGAGATAAAAGCTTTAAGAATTACAGTGTTGGTTTTCTTTAAAATAATATGCTGTTAAAGGGACATGGAAGTCAAAATTAAATTTTCATGATTCAGGTGGAGCATAAAATAAAAAAAAAACTTTCCAATTTACTTCTGTTATTAAATATACCTCTTTCTCGTGTTATCCTTATTAAAACGTAGTACCTTTAAAATGAAACATACTGAGGCTCAGGAGTAATTTTTATAACAGTGTTATACATAGAGAATGCAAGGGCACACTCCTAAGCCTACCTCATTTAAATTAACCTTTAACAAAGGATAGTAAGAGAAAGAGATACATTTGATGATAACATTTGTAAATATTATATTAATATCTGAATCATGCAACTGTAATTTTGACTTCCCTACCCATTTAGAGCCATATTACGACTGGAGCGCAAAATATCGCTTATACGAGCGCAATATCGCAGTAATACCAGCGCACACAAATGTTTGCTTTGCACAGAAGCTTTGCAGTCACGAGAGCGTGCTTCCATAAGCTCCAAAGGGAACCTCGTTGTCATGCTATGAGACACATCATGAGAACCTAGCGATGCGAAGGGGGTAAGTCGTGCAGTGAGGGGCAGCAAATTAAAATATATAGGTTTATGAATAAATCCATATACAGTTTATTTACTGTATGTGTTAATATGTATAGATACACATATTAACACATAAATATATATGTATATAAGCACATACATATATATTTACAGGGAACACACAGTCCCCATAGACCGCAATGTAAAAGCACTTTTCAGTGCCGTTTTTATTCACACCCCACACTGCCAACTTTAACCCCTCATATTTAAAAAAAAATAAAAAATATAGCTATTTTTTAATTATTAATAACTACATTACACTGTATTTTTGGGGCATTTGATGCACATTTTGAAAATTAAAATGGCTGGTTATTTATTGCGTGCTGGTAAACGGGTTATGAAAGCGCGATAAATTAGCGCACCACTTGTAATCTAGCCCTTAATAAAAAAAATCCTGGTTGTGCAATGTAACAGTTTAAGCACGACTTTAGCTCTGCTGAATCTGTTGGCACTTTACAAATAACTGATAATAATAATAACAACAACAATAATACTTTCAAAAAACTGTATATGTGTTTGTGTCACTCTAGTTCTAAACAAAGGTCCCCATCACTTTGTCATTTTACTAAACTGTTTCAATGTTTTAAATCAGGCATTTTTGGCACACAGTTGCGCACAAGCATTATCGGGTTTATCGTGCCCGTTTAAGATTTGTATTACAAGTTTAAAGTAAACGCAATTGCTTGAGCGCAATTGGAGTTAACCCATGTTGGGTTAGTGCGACCTCAGAGCTCTGGTTAACTGTTACGCTCGAATAAACACCTCAAAATTACATGTAAAAGTACAGTTGCTCGAATAATACACAATCGGATAAAAATGTATTCAAAAAAATATTGCACAGATCTCAGGTGTTAGAAAAAAAGGCAGGCAAAGTGCTTTAACCTCTTAAGGACATATGACGGAATTTTTCCGTCATAAAACTATTGAGCAAACTGAAAGCTGTGTCCTTAAAGGGTTAACATAGAGATACATACATAATACATGTCTAAAGACGTATTTGTATGTATTTGTTTAAATATATATATATATATATGTGTGTGTGTACATCTGTATTTATGTATTTAGATATACAGACATATGTACATATATATATAAGTGCATTGAAACCCTTTGCAGTCAAGTAGATGAAAACATGTAAAATAATATATTTATGCAATATTCATATTTAATAAAGGTTTTAACGTATTTACTGTAAATATTTGACATTCCAATTTTATGCACATAGAAGAATAGGTTCTATGTATTTATAAATAGATATTCCTTTATATGTCTGTTTATATCTATACCTATATATAATCATGTGTATATATATATAGGTATATATATATTTTTGTACCAAAATACTGACTGATATATGTATTTATGAATAAATTGAACATATTCTGCTATTTGAAGAACACTGGAATGTGAAAGATTTATATTTTCATATTGGGTTATTACACTTGAGAATATGCAATCATGTTTGCTTGTGAGTAGGGTGTTATTTCCCACTTTTTTTGCTCTATTGACTTCTATGGTGAAATACGTTAATGTGCACGCAATATTCTAAGTTCGGCATTTTGTGTGCAAAAAGCTTACTTCTAGCGCAGTTAGCTCAAGAGTGGGAACGATAAATAGCGCTCCACTCATAATCCAGCTCTCAGTTGGTGAAATAGTTCATTCAGCCATAATTTAGAGGCAAATCCAAGAAGCCAGATTCTATAGCTTATCACCCCAGTCTTAATAAGCATGTAAAACTAAACTGAATGAAAAGTTATAATCCACACTACCCAGGTACACTAGCCTGTTACTATCATGGGCACTTTCAAGGGTTTTGGGGCGCAGGGACAAGCCAAATGTATATGTAGTACAGTGGCCTATAACTCAAAGGATTCTACCTTAAGACAAATTTCTCCATATTTAATATTATGCGATGAAACTTATTTACTTAATCTTGAAGAGCTACCCCAGACTTAAAGGGACATAAACTGCCCCGCTCTGCCATTCCCTACACTGGCTCTGCATAGACTTTAGCATACAAATTGAAAATATTAACCCCAACCTAGAAAGTACTCAACTACCTCACTCATCTCCAAATACTCACCCTATTCGATCAACCTCTGACATATATCATTCCACTCCTATTATTTACATTAGCCTCTCTCTCCTCTAAGACTTCCTGTGGAACTCTCTACCCCACTCCATCAGGAACCAATCTTGTATAGTTTCAGAGATTCTTTGAAAGTCTATCTGTTTAGAGAGGATCATCATGACTCTTCTGTTTTGCATTCTATCCAAAATAAGTCTTGAACTGCCTCGACTTGCTGCTGCAACTACAATCTATGTGACAAGCTACCCTAAACTCTAAATCACTGCACCGTTAACCAGTAGACTGTAAGCTCTTTGGAGCAAGGCTCTTCTCCTCCTGTAATGTATTAGTATCTTACCACAAATCTTTGTCATTGTATAGCCCTACCTTTATACCCAGATCTACGAAATTGTGCGGTGATATACAAATAACTGATAATAATACCCAACTGCTGAATCACTTGAAAGTCAAGCAGTGTATCTGTAATATGCTGACTAGAAAATTATCACATAAATACCTCTATGTAAAAAAGGCAGATATTTTAACTTAATTTCCACAGAACAGGCCCTGACTGAGCATAGGGCAGTTAGAGCATTTGCCCAGTGGGCCGGCCCAGATATGGGCTAGTTCATTTAGCCCTTTTGTTTGCGCATAATGTGGGGCCAATAACATGATATACATAGGCATATATGTGCAAGCACCAATCAGAAGCTCCCAAGCCTACCTAGCTATTATTTTCAACAAAGGATACCAAGAGAACAAAACAAATTAGATAATTGAAGTAAATTGGAAAGTTATTTAAAATCACAAGCCATATCTGAATCACAAAAGAAAAAAATGTGTGTTTCTCATTTCCCTTTAAGTAAATCAGTCAGCACTATAATGTATGCTTTAGTGAACCGCTCTCTAAATACTATGTGAATCTAAGACCCTTCCCATATATCTACATGTAATTCTATATGGCGTGTCACCTCTCAGGATATCATCTACTGCAGATATTTAATATCCTTCTCAACACCACAAACAGATCTTTTCACCTTCATAATTTCCCCTGATACCTTTAGATGTGAGATGTGGTAGTCATATTATCCTAACATTTTAAAACTGTTTTACCAAAATATGTCCCTATTTAAGAACTAAAAATATTTAATTCCACTGTGTTGAATTAGATTAGATACTAGAAAATTACTATGGGCCTTATATTCAAAACCTCGCTGCTCAGGCGAGATATATAAGTTTCGCCAGTACGGCAAGGCTCTTAAAAAAAACATAAATTATGCTTACCTGATAATTTAATTTCCATCTGTGGGAGGAGAGTCCACTGCTTCATTCATTACTTGTGGGAATTAAGAACCTGGCCACCAGGAGGAGGCAAAGACACCCCAGCCAAAAGCTTAAATACCTCCCCCACTCCCCTCATCTCCTAGTCATTCTGCCAAGGGAACAAGGAACAGTAGGAGAAATATCAGGGTATAAATGGTGCCAGAAGAATAATATTAAATTTAGATCCGCCCACCGGAGCAAACGGGTGGGAGCAGTGGACTCTCCTCCCACAGATGGAAATGAAATTATCAGGTAAGCATAAAATATCTTCATGGACATGGAATCTATTATCGTACCCAAGAACTCCACCCTGATGCTGGGAACCAGAGAAATCTTCCCCTCGTTTATCTTCCATCCATGGGATCAAAGGAGAAGAAGAAGAGCTCTCGAGTGGTCCTCTGCAAGACTGCAGGACAGAACCTGGACCAGAATATTGTCCAGGTAAGGAGCCACCGCAATACCTCTTGCTCTCACGAGCAGCGCTCCCAGAACCTTTCGTAAAGACTCTTGGGGCAGTCGTCAGACTGAACAATAGGGCCACAAACTGGAAGTGTTAGTCCAGAAAAGTGAATCTTAGGAACTGGAGGTGGTCCTTGTGAATTGGCACGTGAAGGTAAGCATTCTTCAAGTCTATTGTCGTCATAAATTGCCTCTCTTAAACTAGGGGCAGGATTGACCTGATCGTCTCCATTTTGAATGAAGGGACTGACAGGAACTTGTTGAGGCACTTTAGGTCCAGAATTGGGTGGAACGTGCCCTCCTTCTTTGAAACCACAAAAAGGTTGAGCTGGCTTCCAAGATCAATGCAAAGATATATATAGGAGCGCCAAAGTCTGAGGTATACAACAGGTTAATACTCTATAACGCTACTGGAAAATCTATATGTGTGGAATAATTACAATATAATCCACCAAAGGTTATATAGGTAATAATTTAATTTATATTTAACGAACCATTAAAAACATTAGATACAATATAAGAAACAGTTATAAAACTAGATGTATAGATCTATCTGGATGGGATAGGATTCAAACATATATTTAAAAGATAATCAATGTGAGGTTCAGATAATTATCATTATCTCAAAGAATGGTCACAACAATAATATAAATATTACAATGGTGATCAAAAACAAAATGTGGATCAAGTGATGGCGCAAATGTGGGTCAAAGCATGAGTCCAATGATTGTGAAAAAATTATAATTGGAATAACAAATCAAAGCAATATATAAAAAATATTGTATAAAAAAATGGTGACTAAAAATAGTGAACAATTTAAACAAGGTCAGGGGGAAAAAAAACAAAAAACTATGCCTGACCCAAAATGGGATCAAATACCGGTATGATCAAAAAAAAATGTGAAGTAAAAATATGTTCAAATGTGACACCACTGTAAAATTGTATATCACAATCCTAGTGGTGATAATGTTGTCTCCAAGAGATAACTGGAAACTAATCAAAGAAATCTCATACAAATCCTTATGGGTATAGGATGAACAAAGAAAATGTTTTCACAATCATTGGACTCACGCTTTGACCCACATTTGCGCCATCACTTAATCCACATTTTGTTTTTGATCACCATTGTAATATTTATATTATTGTTGTGACCATTCTTTGAGATAAGGATAATTATCTGAACCTCACATTGATCATCTTTTAAATATATAAGTTTATATATAAGTTTGAATCCTATCCCATCCAGATAGATCTGTACATCTACTTTTACAACTGTTTCTTATATTGTATCTAATGTTTTTAATGGTTCGTTAAATATAAATTAAATTATTACCTATATAACCTTTGGTGGATTATATTGTAATTATTCCACACATATAGATTTTCCAGTAGCGTTATCGAGTATTAACCTGTTGTATACCTCAGCCTTTGGCGCTCCTATATATATATATATATATATATATATATATCTTTGTATTGCACTTTCTCTAGGACCTGATTAGGGGGTCTATTTATAGTGTAGCAGGTACACTTATCTAGGCGCTAGTTGCTTATTCCTATATTCTTAATCTGGCTTCCAAGATCCCTTGGACTGTTCGTCCTTCGCAGCAGGCTGCTGGCACTGAGACTTGTCCAAACGAAAGGGACGAAAAGTGGAGCATTTGGGCTTATTCTTCTTAACCTGTGGGAGGAAAGCACCCTTGCCTCTCATGACCGTGGATATTATAGAGTCCAGGCCTGGACCAAAAAGAACTTTCCCCTGAAACGGAAGGGATAGTAATCTCGACTTGGAAGTCATTTCAACTGACCATGACTTTAACCACAGCACCCTACGGGCTAGAACAGAGAAACCTGATGTTTTGGCATTCAGGTGAATTACCTGCATGTTTGCATCACAGATAAAGGAATTAGCTACCCTTAAGGCCTTAATCTTTTCCTGTATCTCCTTGAGGGGAGTCTCCTCCTCGACCATAGCAGACAGTGCGTCACACCAGTAGGTAGCCACTCCCGCCACCGCATTGATTGCAGCTGCCGGTTGGAAATCCCGCCCCGTAAGTTGAAACATCTTCTGGACTCTAACTTTTTATCCATGGGTTCCTTAAACAATGAACTATCCTCGAGGGGAATAGTCGTATGCTTAGCGAGTGTGGAGATAGCTCCATCCACCTTAGGAATAGCCCCCCCCATAGCTCGAGCTGAGAGTCCGGAACGGGGAACAACTCCTGTGACAAAAGGCAAAGAATGAATGGGGGATGAGGGGAGTGGGGGAGGTATTTAAGCCTTTGGCTGGGGTGTCTTTGCCTCCTCCTGGTGGCCAGGTTCTTTATTCCTACAAGTAATGAATGAAGCAGTGGACTCTCCTCCCATTAAGATGGTAAATTAGAAACACAAATTTTATCTTATGTTTGTGTTGCTATGTAGTGCTCTTTATGTGAAACAGAGGCTCCTACACTACAATACAAGGTCTAAAAAAAAATCGGAAAGATTTTGTGTGATTTCTCTCCATGTCAGCGAGGTTTTAAATATCAGGTCCTATATGAGAAAGGTTGTGGAATAATTATTATATAAGACACTAGGGGGTCGATTTATCATGTGTCGGGTGGACATGATCCACTGTCAGCATTTATTATTGTACAAGCATTTTGTGTGAGGTGGCGGACGAGTTGAGGAACAGCGATCTTAAAACCGCTGCTTCTTAACGTATGTTTCAGGGGAACCTGAAAACTATGGGGGTTGATTTCTGCATCCGCTGCTTGATAAATCTACCCCTTAGAATTAAACTTTATTAATAAACCATGAATAATTTAAAGAAGTGAGGCTTATTGGGAGAGATAAAATCATTGTCTACCCCCAAGCCTAAATAGCCTAAATAGCAAAACTGACCACTGGGCCTTACATTTATCTGCAAAAAGATACAAAGATACTCGGGGGATTAGCAGCAACAATTCTGTCAGTTATTACATATTAAACTGCCGTAACAATTGTGAACAAATATGCATTAGATAAAGGTTTAAATAAAAGATTTAACCTTTTTATTTAAAAATATTTTGAATATTTCAAATGTTTTACATATACTGTATATGTCTTCCCATATATGCTTATTTTTTAGGGAAGGGCTAATCGCTACTTGCAGGATTTTCTGGAGGCATGAAGCATACTAAAGATCCTACATTTTTTAGTTAAAGGGATAGTAAAGTACAAATTAAACTTTCATGATTCAGATAGGGCATGTTATTTTAAACAACTTTCTAATTTACTTTTATCATCAAATTTGCTTTGTTCTCTTGGTATTCTTTGTTGAAAGCTAAACCTAGGTAGGCTCATATGCAAATTTCTAAGCCCGTGAAGGCCTCCTCTTATCTGAATGCATTTGACAGTTTTTTTACAGCTAGAGGGCTTTAGTTCATGTGGTTCATATAAATAACATTGTGCTAATGCACGTGGAGTTATTTAAGAGTCAGCACTAATTGCCTGAAATGCAAGTTTGTCAAAAGATTTGAGTTAAGGAGGCAGTCTGTAGAAGCTTAGATACAAGGTAATTGCAGAGGTAAAAGGTATATTTTTATAACAGTGTTGGTTATGCAAACCTAGGCCTCCATTACATATGCAGCGTCGCCCGCAAAAGCCAGCGACTCCAGATTTTACGTGATTTTGGTATTACATATACAGCGTATATTTCACCCGTCGCTCGCAATTTTTAATCCCATAAGCTAACATGGGACCGCGTCGTAAATCGGTATCCAATATCCAGCGCAAGGCCTTACGTGGCGAAAATGGAGAAATCTTACTCCATTTTTTACCTCGCCATAAAAGGTAGCCGTAGCAGGCCTTGCATTGAGTATGGGAGCATCGTAACTCCCGAAAATGCCTGCAAAAATAAACTAACACCTAACGCATGCGCAATGTCTATCTACCTGTCAACCGCAATCCCCCACCCAAATAACTAATAAACTCTATTAACCCCTAAACCGCCATCAAACCCACACCACCAGTAATAACTAAATTATTAACCCTTAAACCACCATAGCCCACAACGCAATTAACCTATTCAAGTATTAACCCCTAAACCGAAGTCTAACCCTAACCCTAACACCCCCCTAACTTAAATATTATTTAAATAAATCTAAATAAAATTAATATTATTAACTAAATTATTCCTATTTAAAACTAAATACGTACCTGTAAAATAAACCCTAAGATAGCTACAGTATAATTAATAATTACATTATAGCTATTTTAGGATTTATTTTTATTTTACAGGCAACTTTGTATTTATTTTAACTAGGTACAATAGTTATTAAATAGTTATTAACTATTTCATAGCTACCTAGTTAAAATAAATACAAATTTACCTGTAAAATAAATCCTAACCTAAGTTACACTAACACCTAACACTACACTATCATTAAATAAATTTAATTAATTAACTACAATTACCTAAAATTAAATACAATAAAATAAAATAAACTGAAATACAAAAAAAACCCACTAAATTACAGAAAATAAAAAAAATTACAAGAAGTTTAAACTAATTACACCTAATCTAAGCCCCCTAATAAAATAAAAAGCCCCCCAAAATAATAAAATTCCCTACCCTATACTAAATTACAAATAGCCCTTAAAAGGGCTTTTTTGCGGGGCATTGCCCCAAAGTAATCAGCTCTTTTACCTGTAAAAAAAGATATACAACCCCCCCAACATTAAAACCTACCACCCACACACCCAACCCTACTCTAAAACCCACCCAATCCCCCCTTAAAAAAACCTAACACTACCCACTTGAAGATCTCCCTACCTTGAGCCGTCTTCACCCAGCCAGGCACAAGTGGACCTCCAGAGGGGCAGAAGTCTTTCTCCAATCTGGCCAGAAGAGGACATCCAGACCGGCAGAAGTCTTCATCCAAGCGGCATCTTCTATCTTCTTCTATTCGGAGTGGAGCGGGTCCATCTTGAAGACATCCGACGCAGAGCATCCTCTTCCATCCGACGGCGACTGAAGAATGAAGGTTCCTTTAAATGACGTCATCCAAGATGGGCTCCCTTCAATTCCGATTGGCTGATAGAATTCTATCAGCCAATCAGAATTAAGGTAGGAAAAATCATATTGGCTGATGCAATCAGCCAATAGGATTGAAGTTCAATCCGATTGGCTGATCCAATCAGCCAATAGGATTGACCTCACATTCTATTGGCTGTTCCAATCAGCTAATAGAATGCAAGCTCAATCCTATTCCATCCTATATCGCCGTCGGATGGAAGAGGATGCTCCGTATCAGATGTCTTCAAGGTGGACCCGCTCCGCTCCGGATGGAAGAAGATAGAAGATGCCACTTGGATGAAGACTTCTGCCGGTCTGGATGTCCTCTTCTGGCCGGATCGGATGATGACTTCTGCCCCTCTGGAGGTCCACTTGTGCCCGGCTGGGTGAAGACGGCTCAAGGTAGGGAGATCTTCAAGTGGGTAGTGTTAGGTTTTTTTAAGGGGGGGTTGGGTGTGTGGGTTTTAATGTTGGGGGGTATTGTATCTTTTTTTACAGGTAAAAGAGCTGATTACTTTGGAGCAATGCCCCACAAAAAGCCCTTTTAAGGGCTATTTTTAATTTAGTATAGGGTTGGGAATTTTATTATTTTGGGGGGCTTTTTTATTTTATTAGGGGCTTAGATTAGGTGTAATTAGTTTAAACTTCTTGTAATTTTTTTTTATTTTCTGGAATTTAGTGGGAGGGGGGTTTATATATATTTTTATTGAGGTAAGATTTGGCATACAAATATAGCATTAAAACATTCCATAAATATCATCATTAGAAACATAATACAGGGCTGAATATACAGTAAGTATGATGTAAATACAAGCGTTATTAATATGATCAACTAATAGGACAACAAAAATAAAAACGCTTACAATATTATGTAGGAATATAAGTCAGACATGCCATTGAAAAATTGAGCCTCCTCTATTATTGAAAGGGCCACTCTTGGACCCCCGACCAAATGGGATTTTGGCTGCAATAGGAGGCTACCTGCAATAGAGAAGACCACTCATGGATCTTATTCTGTTTACCTCAGTTTTATACGTTTTAAAGTATTATAGCTATAAATTTGAAACACAAAGACACACATAGATAAAATAGGCTCAAACATCAACCAATTGAACAAGGAATATTTAAAGTTGGGATATTGTTAAAAGGAAATCTATCTAAAGTTCAGGGGGTCCTCCACATCTGGGGTATAAGGGAGAGATAGACTAATGGAAAGCTAGCCCAATACAATTACTGAAAAGATATGCAGGGTTTGCCTTAGTTTTGTAGTGCGGGTTATATGGCTCGCAGTTTAGCGCTAGGGTTAGGTTGTTAGAGTGTTAAGGTGCGCTAGACTTAATAGGTGATATGCTATCTGTCTGGTACAATGATGAGGGCAACAGGGTTTGATAAAGCTCATAATAGCTGTGGAGTTCAAGAGAAAAAGGCTATAAAAGTGCACCAATGCCAACTGAGAGGTATAAAGTGGCTTAACTAAATGTTAATCTGTCAGCCTCAGTCTCTCTATAAAAGCCCTATGTGCAAAAATCTGTATTGTTTTGGTATATCCTACAAGTGCATAAGTTTTCCCCTTCAATTTAATATGCACCCTTGAATGATCCCTTCTGTTTGCAGAATACCAGCAGAACTGCAGGACCAGCCTGCACAAAAAAAAAACCATAACAAGCATATTAGAAATAAGAGAGTCTCACACCTTAATATAGTGGGAACAACAATAACCCCGAGAACCGTAGTGTGAAAATGGATATTATTCTGAACAGTAAGGTTCAAAGAGTAACTGCTAAAATGAGCATGCAGCCTCAGTAATGCTTGGAGTAAAACCAAACCTGCACATCATTAGTCCATATAATTCAAGCTAATAAAGGTAAATCCAGTACAGGGAAAGAGTTGGATGACACCTCTGAGAAAGGAAACGCCCCAAAATTCAACTAGATGTTAGTGTCAAAATGATTATGGTGTAAGATGGTGCAACCCAGCAGAAAAGTCTCTCCCAGACTGCTGCAACGGCAAATAAGCTGCATGGAAGAATGTTATGGGGTATTTACCTCAGAACAGCTCTTAACTCTAAAAGTCCAGCTCAACCTGCAATAGTGTTCAGAGGAAATGAATCACCGGGATCCCACTTATGGAACTGTGAAATTGCTAGGATAAGCGCACAACGCACCAACCCAGCCATAGGAAGACACGCTGGCTTGTAGGCTTTTCATCGCTTTGATCTGTTTTCTGTTCCGGAAAAACTTGTATGTTGCATCTTGTATGAGTAAAGGTTTCTTTTGCTTTACTTACATTTAGCTTGGGCTTTTCGAGTGCATGATCAGTGATCTGAAAAATAGCAAAGAGGTTCTCCAAAGTGAATCCTGGCCAGCTCGACAGCTCCTTGTGTCGGAGCGTAGGTTCTTCAGCGCAGTAAGTCAATTTCTCCAAAGGAGCATCAGTGGCCGGCAGTGGAGTGGGGGGGGGGGGGGGTTTTGTACTTTAGTTTATTTTATTTAATTGTATTTAATTTTAGGTAATTGTAGTTAATTAATTTAATTTATTTAATGATAGTGTAAGTGTTAGGTGTAATTGTAACTTAGGTTAGGATTTATTTTACAGGTACATTTTGGTATTTATTTTAACTAGGTAGCTATTAAATAGTTAATAACTATTTAATAACTATTGTACCTAGTTAAAATAAATACAAAGTTGCCTGTAAAATAAAAAATAAATCCTAAAATAGCTAAATGTAATTATTAATTATATTGTAGTTATCTTAGGGTTAATTTTATAGGTATTTAGTTTTAAATAGGAATAATTTAGTTAATAATATTAATTTTATTTATATGTATTTAAATAATATTTAAGTTAGGGGGGTGTTAGGGTTAGACTTAGGTTTAGGGGTTAATAACTTTATTATAGTGGCGGCGACAGATTAGGGGTTAATACATTTAATAGGCTATGTGGGCTATGGTGGTTTAGGGGTTAATACTTGAATAGGTTAATTGCGTTGTGGGCTATGACGGTTTAGGGGTTAATAATTTAGTTATTACTTGCGGTGTGGGTTTGATGGTGGATATAGGGGTTAATAGTTTAAATAGGCATATTGCGTTGTGGGGGGGTTGTCGGTCTAGGAGTTAATACATTTAATATTAGTAATGAGACGGGGTGATTGCGGATATAGGGTTTACGTGTCGGGCTTATTTTTGGGAGGCGTGTTAGACTTGAAGGGAGATTTGTTATTTTCTTTACTTTTCTTAGGCGCCGGCAGTTTCTAAACTGTCTTAAGTCACTGGTGACTCCAGAAATTTGTATTTTACGCTCATTTCTGGACATCGCTAGTTTATCAGACTTACGGCACTTTATGAACTGCGCGCGCCCGTATATGTAATACCCTGATGTGCAAGGTGAAATTACGGGGCGGCGCAGGTTCCCACGCTTGCGCCAAAACCTGCGCCGTATATGTGATCGCGCCCCTAGGGAATGGTAAATAAAGGGATTATCTATCTTTCTAAACAATAACATTTTTGGTGTTTACTATCCCTTTAAAAATGACATGAAATTAGATACTATTAATCAGTTTAAATGTATATAATACTCAAATTTCCGAAATTTGGTAAAAATAAACCTATATAATGAGATGTGTGGAACTGCTTTTTCAATAACAAATTACTAATGTCACTAATGTCTGCTTTGTAATCAGTGGTGCTGGGGGCCACATTTAAAAAAAAAAAAAAAAAAACTTGCCGAGCCATATGCGCTTGTGGGCTGTAGTTTGCACAGTCTTTCTTTAGAAAAATAAATTTCACACTGGAAAACAGGTATAATGGGCTGTGACTCCCATCTGTAAGAGTTGTTTTGATTAAAGAAAACAGGAACATTCTATTGGGGGGGCTTTACAGAAAGTTACAGATATATTAACTTGTACATGTTTCTTAATTTGTTTTTCTGTGAATTTTAATGTGAATATTGCATTTAGCATGTGCAAACGTGAAATAAAAGGTCAGCTGAGTTTTGAAGCATGGGTATAATACTTTCTCTGTTTTACTTGATCAGTCTCTGCCAGGAGGCAGGACAGCCATAATAAACACCACCTTGTTAAGACACCTCAGTTTACCACAGAAAATATTTGCCTCTGAAAGGACAGCACTGTCATATAAGGCAAAAACACTAAACACAATTTACTCTGCTGAATTCCTACAGTCAATGTTACACTGTTAACTTTTTAACTATAGGAAATCCTTGCAGGGGTTCAGCAAAGAACACATTAAACATACATTAACATGCCAGGAGAAAAGGAACTGCTGACTGGACTGTATTTAGAACTGGTGTACACATTGATTTAAATGTAAAATACAGCTTACTTAGTAAAGCAACTGCACTGTAATTTAACAGCACCTGCTGTATTTATAAACACCTGGAGTCGAAAAGGGGGGGGGGGGGGGAACTAACTCTTACGCACGCGCAAACCCGATCACATTTTCTCAAGTGTGCTAACTACATGAAAATATGAATATTCCACATTCCAATGTTTTTCACATAGAAGAATATGCTCTATTTATTCATAAATATATATATATATATATAAATGGTTATTAGTGTGTATATATATATATATATATATATATATATATATATATATATATATATATAATATATACAGTATATAACAAAAGTGAGTACACCCCTCACATTTTTGTAAATATTTTATTATATCATTTCATGTGACAACACTGAAGAAATGACACTTTGCTACAATGTAAAGTAGTGAGTGTACAGCCTGTATAACAGTGAAATTTTGCTGTCCCCTCAAAATAACACACAGCCATTAATGTCTAAACCGTTGGCAACAAAAGTGAGTACACCCCTAAGTGGAAATGTCCATATTGGGCCCAATTAGCCATTTTCCCTACCCGGTGTCATGTGACTCATTAGTGTTACAAGGTCTCAGGTGTGAATGGGGAGCAGGTGTGTTAAATTTGGTGTTATCGCTCTCACACTCTCTCATACTGGTCACTGGAAGTTCATCATGGCACCTCATGGCAAAGAACTCTGAGGATCTGAAAAAAATAATTGTTGCTCCACATAAAGATGGCCTAGGCTATAAGAAGATTGCCAAGACCCTGAAACTGAGCTGCAGCACGCTGGGCAAGACCATATAGCGGTTTCACAGGACAGGTTCCACTCAGAGCATGCCTCGCCATGGTCGAACGAAGAAGTTGAGTGCACGTGCTCAGCGTCATATTCAGAGGTTGTTTTTAGGAAATAGACGTAGGAGTGCTGCCAGCATTGCTGCAGAGGTTGGAGGGGTAGGGGGTCATCCTGTCAGCGCTCAGACAATACGCTGCACACTGCATCAAATTGGTCTGCATGGCTGTCGTCCCAGAAGGAAGCCTCTTCTAAAGATGATCCGCAAACAGTTTTCTGAAGACAAGCAGACTAAGGACATGGATTACTGGAAACATGTCCTGTGGTCCGATAAGACCAAGATAAACTTATTTGGTTCAGGTGGTGTCAAGTGTGTGTGGCGGCAACCAGGTGAGGAGTACAAAGACAAGTGTGTCTTGCCTACAGTCAAGCATGGTGGTGGGAGTGTCATGGTCTTGGCCTGCATGAGTGCTGCCGGCACTGGGGAGCTACAGTTCACTGAGGGAACATGTACTGTAACATACTGAAGCAGAGCATGATCCCCTCCCTTCAGAGACTGGGCCGCAGGGCAGTATTCCAACATGATAACGACCCCAAAACACATTTCTCAAGACGACTACCTGCCTTGCTAAAGAAGCTAAGGGTAAAGGTGATGGAACTGGCCAAGCATGTCCCCAGACCTAAACCCTATTGAGCATCTGTGGGGCATCCCCTAAACGGAATGTGGGGGAGCGCTCTGTGATGTCGTCATGGAGAAGTGGAGGTGAACTCCAGTGGCAACCTGTGAAGCTCTGGTGAACTCGATGCCCAAGAGGGTTAAGGCATTGCTGAAAAATAATGGTGGCCACAACAAAATATTGATATATTTGGGCCCTCTTTGGACATTTCCACTCTAGGGGTGTACTCTCTTTTGTTGCCAATGTTTACACATTATGGCTCCTGTGTTAAGTTATTTTGAGGTGGACAGCAAATTTACACTGTTATACAGACTTTACACTCACTACTCTACAATGTAGCAAAGTGTCATTTCTTCAGTGTCGTCACATGAAAAGATATAATAAAATATTTACAAAATGTGAGGGGGTGTACTCACTTTTGTGAGATACTGTATATATATATATATATATATATATATATATATATATATATATATAATATATATATAGGTAACAAAGGCAGATTGCAGCAGACGAAATAGAGTTCCAAATTTTAATACAAAACTTTAAAAATGTCCACAACATCCATGGGAACAGTGAGTAAGACACGATCACTTGTACAAAACGGCTGACATGTTTCGACCCTCAGGTCGTAATCATAGCCATATATATATTCCAATGAAGGGATGCACACACCAGGATTTCATATAGTTTTTTACCTTTAATCAGTGTAACGATTCAAGTCCCACCCCTTTCTCAGATAGCAAAATATGTGACAATGCCACATATTTTGTTTTCCGAGGAAGGCTTTGAAACCCTGAAACGTTACACTGATTAAAGATGACGACTATGCAAAGTCCTGGAAAATGCATCCTTTCATTGGAATATTGTTTCATTGTCTGGAAGCACCCTGGGTTGCTGAATAAGGATCGAGAGTGGTGGCCCACTCAGATATATATATATATATATATATATATATATACACACACAAAAGAAGTGAGGTGGAGGTGCGATACTGGTTACCTGTAATCCTCAAGGAGAAAAAAACGCTGTCGTCTAAGCAGCGTGTGGCAGACTCGACAACTAGCTAGCCATGTTTCCCTAGTTGAAATGTCTGAATTGTATACATATTTAATCAAGCGGCTTCCTATGGGAGCTGCTCTTTTTGGAATAAATTTAACTCCATTCTCTAGAATATTCTTACACTGGGAGTCAAGGGTCAAAATCTCCAAATTTTTACTTACAATAGTTTTAATTTTTCCAAACTGATTGCTGAACTGTGTAATGAATTTTATATCCTCTAGAGTTTCTACCTTATTCTGATTTTTTTTCTTTTTTTTGTTATTTTAGCAGATTTGTCCTGTTTAGTTTTCTAACCTTGTGTCTCAGCTGTAAGAGGGAATCTTTATTATAGCCTCTCTGCTCTAGCCTGTTAACAAGATCCAAGGAATGTTTGTCATAGCGCTCTATGTCAGTACATAATCTCCTGATTCAAATTAGTTGCCCCTTGGGGAACTAATTACACAGTTCAGCAATCAGTTTGGAAAAATTAAAACTATTGTAAGTAAAACTTTGGAGATTTTGACCCTTGACTCCCAGAGTAAGAATATTCTAGAGAATGGAGTTAAATTTATTCCAAAAAGAGCAGCTACCATAGGAAGCCGCTTGATTAATTATGTATACAATTCAGAAATTTCAATTAGGGAAACATGGCTAGCTAGAAAGGTTTGTTTTCGATGTGGCAGACACTGCAATGTATGCATCCACTGTAAAACAGGTGATGCAATAATATCAACTATGAATAACTCTACACACAAAATTAGATATAGACTTGACTGTTGTTCCAAATATGTAATTTATCTAATTACGTGTAATGTATGTGGTAAA
This sequence comes from Bombina bombina, assembly GCF_027579735.1. Taxonomy (NCBI): domain Eukaryota; kingdom Metazoa; phylum Chordata; class Amphibia; order Anura; family Bombinatoridae; genus Bombina; species Bombina bombina. The sequence goes on along the minus strand of NC_069502.1, from coordinate 956,210,743 downwards.
CAATATACAGGGTCTACAAGCAGAAACTTAAAAGACAGGATACGTGAACATCTTACATCAATTGATAAAGATCCTCCTAAGACCCCAGTAGGTAAACATTTCAATCTTCATCCCGAAAAAAAGAGTGCTCTAACTTTCCAAGCAATTGACTATATTCCTCCAAATAAAAGAGGGGGGGATAGATATAGAAAACTGTTTGAACGTAGAAGTCCAATGGATCTTCAATTTAGAAACTAAGGAACCAAATGGAATTAACTTGCATTGGGACCTGGACCTATACCAGGGCCTATAGTCCCAGTAAATGTGGTCAATTCCTATGATATAAAATACCCATATATTATAGCTTTGTATAGGTCCAATTCAACAATAACATCCCTTCTAATATACAAATTTTTCAAAGTAAATAAAATTGTAATTTTTTTGGGGAAGTTTGAATGGTGTAAAAAATGGTACTAATTTTGTATATCTCTCACCTTTCAGTAGTTTCATGGCAATATGCACAAGAACAATGTGTTTAGAAAATAGATGCAGAACACCATGCTATTGACACTACATACTGTGTATCTACTGTAGTTCCCAATTAATCTTTTTAAACCATACTTTGTTTTAGTATTTAGTCAGTGTTGACTATGTACAATTTGTAACTAATGTGTATGTGTTTGTTAGTAAAGTATTTTCTTTATTTGTTGCATTATACTGAGTATATCCGTTTCCATGTGTATCGCCGTGACAAAAAGGGCTTTGCCCTTTAAGCAATAGCAATATGCAGTTGGGCTAAATAACTAAGTATTGGTTCACGCTGCTACACACGGACACCCTGTACCTCAGGTGTTTGGAGGTGTGTTCTTTCGCATGGTTACTTATACCTGAACCAAGACGCTCCCAAACTATCTTTGAGAAAGTGACAGTCGTTGTGAAACGCGCCAGATGACGTATCTCTATCCATGTCTTCTGTGAGTTTGTAAGTCTGTTTCAACTTTTTAATGCATATCGAATAAACTTCTTCAATTATTTTATATACAAGGCTTGTGCATAGTGTATCCGCCTCTATTACTAAGGAGCACCAAGGAGTACCGTTTATGGTTTATTTACCTGTAAGGAGACTGTCTTTTTCCGATATCTATCTATATAAATATATATATATAATTATAAAAAGGTATGGATATCTGTAGATATATATAAGAATATCTATTTATAAATACTTAGAACATATTTCCCTATGTGAAGAACATTGGAATGTGAAATATTTACAGTACATACACAGTTAAAACATTAATTTAAATATCAATATTGCATAAATAAGCTTTTCATGTTTTTTATCAACTTGACAGCAAATGCACTTATATATATATATATATATAAATATAATATAATATATGTATAAATATGTATCCATGTGTTTATATGTCTGTAAATACATTAAATATACTCATATATGTGTACATATGTATTTCTGACATGTATATATATGTATCCAGGGCCGGATTTACCATTAGGCAGAGTAATCATGTGCCTACAGGCACCTTCCATAGAGGGGCTCCTGTCTCTCTGTTCCATATGCATTTTTCTGCGCACCTCTGCGGCTCTGCCCTCACTCACCTAGTAGACAATAACTTTACCATAAACAAAGATGGCCTCCACGCTGATACTGTCTGGAGTGTTTTGTTATAGATCACGGACTGCAAAATCTCCAAATTTTTACTTACAATAGGGGCATCAAGCTCCATTTGGAGCTTGATAGATAGGCCCCATTGTCTTTATTCAAGTTCCATGACTTGTGTCATATAGAGTGAATTTGATACTTAGTCTTCTAAAGTTTTCGCTTCATAAATGACATCACCTATGACCTCAACAGACAAAAAAAAAGAAAGAAAACAAGGGACCATTTTTCCAAACTAATTGCAGAACTGTGTAAATAGTTCCCCAAGGGGCAACTAATTTGAATCAGGAGATTATGTACTGACATAGAGAGCTATGACAAACATTCCTTGGATCTTGTTAACAGACTAGAGCAGAGAGGCTATAATAAAGATTCCCTCTTACAGCTGAGACACAAGGTTAGAAAACTAAACAGGACAAATTCTGCTAAAAAAAAAAAAAAATCAGAATAAGGTAGAAACTCTAAAAGATATAAAATTCATTACACAGTTCAGCAATCAGTTTGGAAGAATTAAAACTATTGTAATGGAGATTTTGACCCTTGACTCCCAGTGTAAGAATATTCTAGAGAATGGAGTTAAATTTATTCCAAAAAGAGCAGCTACCATAGGAAGCCGCTTGATTAAATATGTATACAATTCAGAAATTTTAACTAGGGAAACATGGCTAGCTAGAAAGGTTTGTTTTCGATGTGGCAGACACTGCAATGTATGCATCCACTGTAAAACAGGTGATGCAATAATATCAACTATGAATAACTCTACACACAAAATTAGATATAGACTTGACTGTTGTTCCAAATATGTAATTTATCTAATTACGTGTAATGTATGTGGTAAACAATATACAGGGTCTACAAGCAGAAATTTAAAAGACAGGATACGTGAACATCTTACATCACTTGATAAAGATCCTCCCCAGTAGGTAAACATTTCAATCTTCATCCCGAAAAAAAGATTGCTCTAACTTTCCAAGCAATTGACTATATTCCTCCAAAATAAAAGAGGGGGGAGATAGATATAGAAAACTGTTGAACGTAGAAGTCCAATGGATCTTCAAATTAGAAACTAAGGAACCAAATAGAATTAACTTGCTTTGGGACCTTGACCTATACCAGGGCCTATAGTCCCAGTAAATGTGGTCAATTCCTATGGTATAAAATACCCATATATTATAGCTTTGTATAGGTCCAATTCAACAATAACATCCCTTATAATATACAAATTTTTTTAAAGAAATACAATTTTAATTTTTTTTTGGAAGTTTGAATGGTGTCAAAATTGGTACTAATTTTGTATATCTCTCACCTCTCAGTAGTTTCATGGCACTATGCAAAAGAAAAATGTGTTTAGATAATAGATGCAGAAAACCATCTACATACTATGTACTACTGTAGTTCCCAATTTATACTTTTTAAACCATACTTTGTTTTAGTATTTAGTCAGTGTTGACTATGTACAATTTGTTAACTAATGTGTATATGTTTGTTAGTAAATTATTTTATTTATTTGTTGCATTACACCTGAGTATATCTGTTTCCATGTGTATCGCCGTGACAAAAAGTGGATTTCTCCCCTTTAACAAATAGCAAATATACCCCTGTAAGCTTGTAGTTGGGCTACATAACTATGTATTGGTTCACGCCGCTACACACGACACCTTGTACGTCAGATGTTTGGGGGGTGTTCTTTCGCATGGTTACTTATACCTGAACCCAAGATCTCCCAAAACTATCTTTGAGAAAGCGCCTGTCGGCGTGAAATGCGTCAGATGTTGTATCTCTAACCATGGTCTTCTGTGAGTTTGTGAGTCTGTTTCAACTTTTATAATGCATATCGAATAAACTTCTTCTATTATTTTATATACAAGCTTGTGCATAGTGTATCCACCTCTATTACTAAGGAGCACCAAGGAGTACCGTTTATGGTTTATTTACCTGTAAGGAGACTGTCTTTTTCCGATATCTATATATATATATATATATATATATATAATATATATATATATAGACAGAATGAGGCAAGTGCACTCTCACAAACAGATCTCCAAGGGCCAGGGTGATAGAGTAGGTTTAAATATAGAGAACAGGAAACAGCACTCTCTGAGACTTAAATACAAATAGTTAAGTCTATTAACTATTTGTATTTAAGTCCAGAGAGTGCTGTTTCCTGTTCTCTCTCTCTCTATATATATATATAATTATAAAAAAGGTTTATATATCTGTATATATATATATATATATATATATATATATATATCTGTATATATAATATATATATATATATATAATAAAAGAATATCTATTTATAAATACTTAGAACATATTTCCCTATGTGAAGAACATTGGAATGTGAAATATTCACAGTACATACACAGTTAAAACATTTATTAAATATAAATATTGCATAAATAAGCTTTTATAAAAGCTTTTACATGTTTTCATCAACTTGACAGCAAAGGGCTCCAATGCACGTTTATATATATATATATGTATACATATGTTTCTATGTGTTTATATGTCTGTAAATACATATAAATACATATGTACACACATGAGTATATTTAGACATGTATATGTATGTATCTCTATGTGAAAGCCTTTGCCTGCCTTATTTTTCTAACACCTGATTGTAACTGTAACTACTAAAGGGTCAAGGTATTCATAACTTTGGGGCTATCCTGTACTTCTGAGGTTTAATATTGGCATGGCATGGGAGCAGTATTTTCCTGCACACACCCAAAGTGGTCTAGGGGTATAAGAGACGTATTCCCATGTTATTTAAGGTGGAATGATTGGTAGGAGTAATACAAAAAGGAAGGAAGCAGGAAGTAATGTTTCAACTGTCAACAAGCTATAGACATTCTTTCTTCATAAGTTAGAACGCAAATAAACCAAGCTTGCAGGATGGGATTGTACTCATAAATATGATAATATAATTTATTGAACATACATTACATTCATCCACATTAGAACAACATAATTGCATATTTCTGATTAAAGGGACATTCCATCCAAAATTGGAATCCATATGGGTGCATTTCAGTTTTGAATAGAAGCATTTTTTGTAATATACATGTATTAGCAGAAATGTTTCTAATAAAAGATATAGCTGTTTTGTTAAAGTGTTTTTAAGTATGCACTGTGCACCAGCATTTTATACACAGCACTTGAGAGAGTCTAAGGTGTTTGTACCATCTGTTAATGAAATTTGTTAATTGCTGACATGATACAAGCCCCACTGGTGCTCTGAGCAGCTGCAGTATTTAAAATGCTTGTGCACTGAGAATATCTATCTATGCTTCACATGCACATTATACAGTCCAGCAATATCCAGCACAAACACCAATGGTAAGAGCCCCAAGGAGTTACTACCAAACTCCAATAAGGTAATAGCAAATACAAAAAGTAGGAACCTCACCAAAATGCCAAAATAGATTCTTTTATTCTTAGAAAAGCAGAGTCAAACAGCCACCACAACGTTTCGGGGTAATGAGCCCCTTAATCATGTGTACATTAACAATACAGATACACCTATATAAATAGTCTTACCTGGGTACTAACCCTTACAATCTTTCTTCCAACACAACAATAATGCAATAGCGTAATCTAGAGACCTCCCAAAGGTGTAATCTGATCAATTTAAAAACAAAAAGCTATGAAGTTTTAGCTGAAATCTAAATCTAAACATATAACCTGTCAGTTTTTGCAAATTAAAAAATGATGATTGCATAGTCAATCCACAGAGAAAATGGCTCTAGCAGACCTGAAGATAATCTATCACAAAATATCTATAAAAAAGATCAATAAAATACTGACCAATCTATTTCTCTATTTAACCACTTCGGTTCCAGGGTATCAAGGTGTAAAATCCAAAAGCATTCTCGCTGTTTGAGTAAGATTTCTCTGTTACCACCCCTTCTGGGGACCTTGATCTGCTCAATTACCTGGAACCGAAGTTGGCTGATGTTGATGTCCAGCTGCTATAAAATGATAAGCGACAGGAGTTGTTAGTTTACCACACCTGATATTGCTCTTGTGCTCTATTATGCGGTCACGTACCCTCCTAGAGGATTCGCCAATGTAGGCCTTCCCACATGGGCATTTAATCATATAAATGACGTAACTGCTATTACAGATAAAATAGTCCCTGTAATAAAAGTTGTATCCACTGTGTGGGTGTAAAAAATAAGGGCTTTTCACAATGGAACTGCAGTTACTGCAACCAAAGCAGGGGAAGCATCCTAAATTTTTCTTGGTAATAAACTTTTGTGTTTCAATTTTAGCTGAACCAATATCGGCCCTTATAAGAGTGTCTCTCAAACTTTTACTACGCTTATAGGCAGGCATAGGTGCTTGGACAAACTCCTCAATATCTGAATTACATCCACTGAGGATGTCCCAATGTTTTTTTATTATTTTCAAAACCTGCTTGCTCTGTCTAGAGAACTCAGATACAAATATCAACCTTTTAGGATCCTTGCTCATTGACTTTTTAGGCTTTAACAGTGTGTCACGGTCTAACTGGGACACCATGTCAATGGTGTTCACAATCAGATCTGATGGATAGCCACGTTGTAAAAACATAATTTATGTAAGAACTTACCTGATAAATTCATTTCTTTCATATTAGCAAGAGTCCATGAGCTAGTGACGTATGGGATATACATTCCTACCAGGAGGGGCAAAGTTTCCCAAACCTCAAAATGCCTATAAATACACCCCTCACCACACCCACAATTCAGTTTAACGAATAGCCAAGAAGTGGGGTGATAAGAAAGGAGCGAAAGCATAAAAATAAGGAATTGGAATAATTGTGCTTTATACAAAAAAATCATAACCACCACAAAAAATGGTGGGCCTCATGGACTCTTGCTAATATGAAAGAAATGAATTTATCAGGTAAGTTCTTACATAAATTATGTTTTCTTTCATGTAATTAGCAAGAGTCCATGAGCTAGTGACGTATGGGATAGTAGATACCCAAGATGTGGAACTTCCACGCAAGAGTCACTAGAGAGGGAGGGATAAAATAAAGACAGCCAATTCCGCTGAAAAATAATCCACAACCCAAAACAAAAGTTTTAATCTTAATAATGAAAAAAAAACTGAAATTATAAGCAGAAGAATCAAACTGAAACAGCTGCCTAAAGTACTTTTCTACCAAAAACTGCTTCAGAAGAAGAGAAAACATCAAAATGGTAGAATTTAGTAAAAGTATGCAAAGAAGACCAAGTTGCTGCTTTGCAAATCTGATCAACAGAAGCTTCATTCCTAAAAGCCCAGGAAGTAGAAACTGACCTAGTAGAATGAGCCGTAATCCTTTGAGGCGGGGACTTACCCGACTCCACATAAGCATGATGAATCAAAGACCTTAACCAAGACGCCAAAGAAATGGCAGAAGCTTTCTGACCTTTCCTGGAACCAGAAAAGATAACAAATAGACTAGAAGTCTTTCTAAAATCTTTAGTAGCTTCAACATAATATTTCAAAGCTCTTACTACATCCAAAGAATGTAAAGATCTCTCCAGAGAATTCTTAGGATTAGGACACAATGAAGGGACAACAATTTCTCTACTAATGTTGTTAGAATTCACAACCTTAGGTAAAAATTGAAATGAAGTCCGCAACACTGCCTTATCCTGATGAAAAATCAGAAAAGGAGATTCACAAGAAAGAGCAGATAACTCAGAAACTCTTCTAGCAGAAGAGATGGCCAAAAGGAACAAAACTTTCCAAGAAAGTAATTTAACATCCAGAGAATGCATAGGTTCAAACGGAGGAGCCTGTAAAGCCCTCAGAACCAAAATTAAGACTCCAAGGAGGAGAGATTGACTTAATGACAGGTTTGATATGAACCAAAGCCTGTACAAAACAATGAATATCAGGAAGATTAGCAATCTTTCTGTGAAAAAGAACAGAAAGAGCAGAGATTTGTCCTTTCAAGGAACTTGCAGACAAACCTTTATCCCAAACCATCCTGAAGAAACTGTAAAATTCTAAGGAATTCTAAAGAATGCCAGGAGAATTTATGAGAAGAACACCAAGAAATGTAAGATTTCCAGACTTGATAATAAATCTCCTAGACACAGATTTACGAGCCTGTAACATAGTATTAATTACTGAGTCAGAGAAACCTCTATGACTAAGAATCAAGCGTTCAATTTCCATACCTTCAAATTTAATGATTTGAGATCCTGATGGAAAAAAGGGCCTTGAGATAGAAGGTCTGGTCTTAACGGAAGTGTCCAAGGTTGGCAACTGGCCATCCGAATGAGATCCGCATACCAAAACCTGTGAGGCCATGCTGGAGCCAACAGCAGTACAAACGAACATTAGAATTTTGGAAATCACCTTTGGAAGAAGAACTAGAGGCGGAAAGATATAGGCAGGATGATAATTCCAAGGAAGCGACAACGCGTCCCTGCTTCTGCCTAAGGATCCCTGGATCTGGACAGATACCTGGGAAGTTTCTTGTTTAGATGAGAGGCCATCAGATCTATTTCTGGAAGTCCCCAGATTTGAACAATCTGAAGAAATACATCTGGGTGAAGAGACCATTCGCCCGGATGTAACGTCTGGCGACTGAGATAATCCGCTTCCCAATTGTCTACACCTGGGATGTGAACCGCAGAGATTAGACAGGAGTTGGATTCCACCCATACAAGTATCCGAGATACTTCTTTCATAGCCTGAGGACTGTGAGTCCCACCTTGATGATTGACATATGCCACGGTTGTGACATTGTCTGTCTGAAAACAAATAAACGATTCTCTCTTCAGAAGAGGCCAGAACTGAAGAGCTCTGAAAATCGCACAGAGTTCTAAAATGTTGATTGGTAATCTTGCCTCCTGAGATTCCCAAACCCCCTGTGCTGTCAGAGATCCCCATATAGCTCCCCAACCTGACAGACTCGCATCTGTTGAGATCACAGTCCAGTTGGACGAACAAAAGAAGCCCCTTGGACTAAACGATGGTGATCTATCCACCATGTCAGAGAGTGTCGTACATTGGTATTTAAGGATATTAATTGTGATATCTTTGTATAATCCCTGCACCACTGGTTCAGCATACAAAGCTGAAGAGGTCTCATGTGAAAATGAGCAAAGGGGATCGCGTCCGATGCAGCAGTCATGAGACCTAGAATTTCCATGCACAAAGCTACCGAAGGGAACGATTGAGACTGAAGGTTACGACAGGCTGAAACCAATTTCAGACGTCTCTTTTCTGTTAGAGACAAGGTCATGGACACTGAATCTATTTGAAAAACCCAAAAATATTACCTTTGTCTGAGGAATCAAATAACTCTTTGGTAAATTGATCCTCCAACCATGTCTTTGAAGAAACGACACAAGTTGATTCGTATGAGATTCTGCAGAATGTGAAGACTGAGCAAGTACCAAAATATTGTCCAAATAAGGAAATACCGCAATACCCTGTTCTCTGATTACAGAGAGAAGGGCACCGAGAACCTTTGAAAAGATCCTTGGAGCTGTTGCTAGGCCAAACGGAAGGGCCACAAACTGGTAATGCTTGTCTAGAAAAGAGAATCTCAGAAACTGATAGTGATCTGGATGAATTGGAATATGAAGGTATGCATCCTTTAAATCTATTGTGGACATATAATGCCCTTGCTGAACAAAAGGCAGAATAGTCCTTATAGTCACCATTTTGAATGTTGGTATCCTTACATATGATTCAATATTTTTAGATCCAGAACTGGTCTGAAGGAATTCTCCTTCTTTGGTACAATGAATAGATTTGAGTAAAACCTCAGACCCCGTTCCAGAACTGGAACTGGCACAATTACCCCAGCCAACTCTAGATCTGAAACACATTTCAGAAACGCCTGAGCCTTCCACTGGGTTTATGGAATGCGAGAGAGAAAAAAATCTTCTCGCAGGCGGCCTTACCTTGAAACCTATTCTGTACCCTTGTGAAACAATGTTCTGAATCCAAAGACTGTGAATCGAATTGATCCAAATATCTTTGAAAAATCATAACCTGCCCCCTACCAGCTGTGCTGGAATGAGGGCCGCACCTTCATGTGGACTTGGGAGCTGGCTTTGACTTTCTAAAAGGCTTGGATTTATTCCAGACTGGAGAAGGTTTCCAAACGGAAACCGTTCCTTTAGGGGAAGGGTCAGGCTTCTGTTCCTTATTCTGACGAAAGGAACGAAAGCGATTAGCAGCCCTGTATTTACCTTTAGATTTTTTGTCCTGAGGCAAAAAGGTTCCCTTCCCCCCAGTAACAGTTATTACCTTGGAAAGAAAGAGAAAGCAAAGCTGACTTAGAAGTCATATCTGCATTCCAAGTTTTAAGCCATAAAGCTCTTCTAGCTAAAATAGCTAAAGAAATATACCTGAGATCAATTCTAATGATATCAAAAAAGGCATCACAAATAAAGTTATTAGCATGTTGAAGAAGTTTAACAATGCTATGAGTATTATGGTCTGACACTTGTTGCGCTAAAGCCTCAAACCAGAAAGTGGAAGCAGCAGCAACATCAGCCAAAGAAATAGCAGGTCTAAGAAGATTACCTGAACATAAATAAGCTCTCCTTAGAAAGGATTCAAGCTTCCTATCTAAAGGATCCTTAAAGGAAGTACTATCCGCCATAGGAATAGTAGTACGTTTAGCAAGAGTAGAGATAGCCCCATCAACTTTAGGGATTTTGTCCCAAAACTCTAATCTATCAGATGGCACCGGGTACAATTTCTTAAACCTTTGAGAAGGAGTAAATGAAGTACCCAGATTATTCCATTCCCTAGAATTACTTCAGAAATAGCATCAGGGACTGGAAAAACTTCTGGAATAACTATATGAGGTTTGAAAACCGAATTTAAACGCTTAGTAGATTTAGTATCAAGAGGACTAGACTCCTCCATATCTAATGCGATTAACACTTCTTTAAGTAAAGAACAAATAAATTCCATTTTAAATAAATATGAAGATTTATCAGTGTCAATATCTGAGACAGAGTCTTCTGAACCAGATAGATCCTCATCAGAAACAGACAAGTCAGAATGATGGCGGTCACTTAAAAATTCATCTGAAATATGAGAAGTTTTAAAAGACCTTTTACGTTTACTGGAAGGAGGAATAACAGAAAGAGCCTTCCTAATAGATTTAGAAACACATTCTTTTACATTAACAGGAACATCCTGAGCATTAGATGTTGAAGGAACAACAACAGGTAATGGATTATTACTAATGGAAATACAATCTGCATTAGAAAGTTTATCATGACATTCATCACAAACTACAGCCGGAGGAACAGTTAACGAAAGTTTACAACAAATGCACTTAACTTTGGTAGAACCAGCATCAGGCAGCGTCTTTCCAGAAGTAGATTCTGATCCAGGGTCAAGTTGAGACATCTTGCAATATGTAATAGAAAAAAGAACATATAAAGCAAAATTATCAAATTCCTTAAATGACAGTTTCAGGAATGGGAAAAAATGCCAATGAACAAGCCTCTAGCAACCAGAAGCAATGAAAAATGAGACTGAAATAATGTGAAAAAAAGGTGGAGACAAGAATGACGCCCACATTTTTTGGCGCCAAAAATGACGCCCACATTATTGGCGCTAAGTACAATGCCTATATTTTTTTAGCGCTAAGTATGACGCCACATCCGGAGACGCCAACAAAAACGACGCCCACATTTTTGGCGCAAAAAAACTTCTGAACACAAAAAACGTTAAAAAATGACGCAACCACGAACAAACTTCCGGCGTCAATTAGTGCGCCGGAAATGACAACATTTTTGCACCAAAAAAGTCTGCGCCAAAAATGACGCAATAAATTGAAGCATTTTCAGCCCCCGCGAGCCTAACAGCCCACAGGGAAAAAAGTCAATAGAAAAATTTTTAAGGTAAGAAAAAATAATCATTCATATGCATTATCCCAAATAATGAAACTGACTGTCTGAAATAATGAATACCGATTACCCTGAATCATGGCAAATATACAGTTTAAACACATATATTTAGAACTTTATAAATAAAGTGGCCCAACCATAGCTTTAGAGTCTCATAATAAAATAAGACTTACTTACCCCAAGACACTCATCTACATATAGTATATAGCCAAACCAGTACTGAAACGAGAATCAGTAGAGGTAATGGTATATTAGAATATATCGTCGATCTGAAAAGGGAGGTAGGAGAAGAAATCCCTACGACCGATAACAGAGAACCTATGAAATAGATCCCCTAGAGGAAGACCATTGTATTCAAATAGGCAATACTCTCTTCGCATCCCTCTGACATTCACTGCTCTCTGAGAGGAAAACCGGGCTCCAGCCTGCTGCGAAGCGCATATCAACGAAGAATCTAGCACAAACTTATTTCACCACCTCCATGGGAGGCAAAGTTTGTAAAACTGAATTGTGGGTGTGGTGAGGGGTGTATTTATAGGCATTTTGAGGTTTGGGAAACTTTGCCCCTCCTGGTAGGAATGTATATCTGTATATCGCTGTACCCTGCAACTGTAAATAAAAAAGATCTTCAAAAAGAAAATAATTGTTATAGATAATTTACTCCAACAGTTGCAAAATAAATTTAACCTGTGATTGTGAGTGCAAACCAGCAGTAAGCAAGGCATGTTGAACAGCTCCTAGGCCACTTTCATGAGTGATTGACGTATACAAACTTGCAACATCCAGACTGAAAAGAATAAACCTATCAGTCTGGAGTTGCAAGTTACTGAGTTTAACCAAGAAATCATTGGTGTCCTTGATGAAAGTACTTGACTGCTCCACCAGTGGCCTTAAGACTCTATCCAAAAATATGGAGATGTTTGAAAAAATGGAATTAGTCCCAGCAACAATGGGACGCCCTGGTAGAGCAGTCAAGGACTTGTGAATCTTAGGCAGAACATACAGCACAGTTTTGATAGGATCAGTAAAAATTAAAAATTTGGCTGTCTTATCATCAATCAGACCATTAATGACTGCAAATTTAACAATAGATTGAATTTCCTTAGTAATTTTGCTGATAGGGTTACCTGCAATAACCTTATACACACTCCCAGTATTCAGCTGATGATAAACCTCAGATTGATAATCTACTTTATTCAATATGACCATTGCCCCGCCCTTATCAGCCTGCTTCAATATGACATTGTCATTAGATTTTAAAGGGCTAATTGGTCTGCAGATGTAAAATTCACCAACCTAGGTTTACAATTAAATTTTTGTTGTTTAGTCTTGGACTGCAATTTGTTAAGATCAAAAAGCACAAGTTGTTCATAGGTCTCTATGCTATGGTCAGTAACAGCAGGGTAAAAAGAACTCTTATTAAATAACCCTAAATGTTTAATGCTCAAAGGATTAGTTTTATTGTTACCAACAATACCAGATATAACAGACCCATTATTATTCAAATTGCCACCACTTTGTGATACATTTCTGTTCTTATTAGAGTGCCAAAATTTCAAACGGATATTCCGGAAAAACCTGTGTATATCTTTACTGAGATTGAAAAAATTACAGTCTCTAAATGGGCAAAAAGACAGTCCCTTTTGGAGGATTGTGGATTCTTTTTTATCAAGCGGACAGTCAGAGATGTTTATTACTATATCTTGTTGCACATTATGCCTTTCTAGTTTGCATAAAAATACATGAAAATGCTATGGAAATAAATTATTTACATTATATTTAGACTTAATACCTGAAACAAATATGTATTAATGAAAAAAAGGTTTTGTGGCAGAATTTAAGGGATATGGTATATGCTCTTGGGCAGTGCTTGACAATCAACCTGCTCAGATCAGTCCTGGGTGATTTCAATTCACCACCTCTGAGGTTTAGAAAGCATTGATTTAAAATGCTCCTTCATCATATAAATGAAGTAGAAAATTATAGATCTATATCGCTTCTTAATACTGATATAAAGATCTATGCTAAGCTTCTAGCTAATAGGTTTAACGCTTTATTACCAAAGCTGATATATAGTGACCAAGTGGGGTTCATAATAACCAGAGAGATAACACAATGAGGGCTATCCACTTAATAGATTATGCTAACATTAATTATATCCCATTAGTTATAATCTCCACAGAGTAAGCTTTCGACCGCATTTGTCAGAAATTTTCAAGAGCTATGTTAGACAAATTCAGAATAGGGCAATATTTTATCTCAAAAATGTTTGCATTGTATAGCTAACCGTCTGTGAAAATCAGGGTGAATGACATGCTCTCATGTCCTTTTTTTATATCTAATGGAACGAGACATGGTTGTCCCCTGTTACTGCTGTTGTTCGCCTGTACAGTTGAAGCATTAGCTATTAAGATATGTGCTAGAGTTGATATTTGCAGAGTATAGATAGGAAATTCTGAATATGATATCATGTTATATGCAATGATGTTCTGTATACCTTGACAAACCTTATAAACTCTATACCACTCATAATTGCGATATTGGAGGAATATTGTGTTACCTCTAATTTCCTTATTAATAAAGCTAAGTCAGAAATGTTAAATATTACTATACCTTTTGACAGTGTACAGCAAATTAAAATGTATGTCCTTTAAAATGGAAGCCAGAGGGATACTTCTCACCACGAAAGTAGATGGATTGTTTGAATCTAATTATGTCGACCTCCAAAGGAAAATAATAGCAGACCTCTTATCCTGGAGATCGCAAAAGATTTCTTGGCTAGGGGAAAATAAATAATTTAGGATGAACATTTTACCACACTTTGCAAACATTACCAATCCCATTGCCACCTAAATTTCTACTATCATCAATTAGAAATGGTTATACATGGGGGCTTCCGGTTGGGGAGGAGCTAGCAGAGAACACGCTAGCTGCATGCTCTAAGGAAAAAGAGCAGCGCTTCATCGACCCCAGGCATTTGGATTCCTTAATCCGAAAACCTTCGGATTCGGAATATAACTACTGCCCCCGAGAAGCCAAAATTCTGCCTAGAGGCTCTATCGGCAAGGGCACAGCATTGGATTCGATTAAGGACTTACCCTTCCGCAGCTATTCTAAGAGAGCCGGCAACGATTCAAGACCGGAACAAGCAACACTCACCCCGCACAAGCCTGTCAAGAGCAGATGTAAGGAGCGGAGGTGAGGGTCGAGTAATTGTTTCAGAAACCGGCAGAGATCGACTGTTAAGTAACTGGTGGAGACTGGGAAGAAGCGGACAGCAAGCGTTGGTGAAGCCGCGTCGGAAGTAACAGAGGCGCCAATAGACGGCATACAACATTGCCGGGGCTGATTCACCGGAGGAGCGTCGCTAGGAGCTGTAGGAGCCGCTTCCTGACAAAGAGAGCTATTATCCCAGTTGGTTGCAGCATTGGCCGGTATACAAAAGGAGCGATACCTGGCGGAACGACAGCCGAGAAAGAGGGCGGGCACTGAGTCACTACAGTTTTCCTGAGGCGACACAGGAGCGGGCAGTGAGTAGTACACCGTTGACCTCGCTGGCCTCACTGGGAGCTATAAGTCGGGCTAATATTACGAAGAGTGTACATAACTGCCCCATCTATTACAACTTTGCAAGTTCGAGAGTCCTGCCTGCCTCCTTAGTGATTATAGAGCTGCAGTGATTCGGACCAGTTGCGGGACTGCAAGAGATGGTGGAGCTGTTTCGAAAACAACAGAGGTGCTAATAGACGGCACATAACATAGCCGTGGCTAACTCACCGGAGGAGCGTCGCTAGGAGTTGTAGGTGCCGCTCTCTGACAAAGGCAGATACTATCCCTGTTGGATGTACCACACTGGCCGGTATACAAAAGGGGCGATACCCAGCGGAACAGCAGCCGAGAAAAGGGTGGGCACTGAGTCACTGCAGCTACCAGCTTCGAGACGACATAGGAGTGGACAGTGAGTAATATATCAGTGGCGTTGCTGGGAGCTTCAGGTAAGGCCAATACTATGAAGAGTGTGCATAACTACCATATTTAATACATCTATGCAAACTTGAAGAATCCTGCCTGCCTTTTCAGTGATTATAGATTGGCAGTGACCCGGACTAGTAGCGGGACTGATAACTATCCAGGGCTGCCTACTAAAAAATTATTAACTTTTTCTTTCAAGGCTGGAGGATAAAAAGTCGTATAAACAGGCTGGATAAGTAGACTGTATAAGCAGGCGAACAACCCTGTACAACCCTATATAAAAACAAGGGAAAGAGGGCCCTCTTGTGGATAGGTAACCATAAGATAAGTGTGTTGCCCATATGTTTCAAGTCTGGGTACGATAATAAGAGGGCACAAAAATTGTGGAGCATAGAAGGGGGATACAGTTGAAATTTCCTATTAGCTAGACTGTTTGGCCTCACCTTCTTACAGTGCTCCTGAGGGACTCCCCTATAACATAGTGGGATATGACAGGCTGATAAGGGCTGGTCAAGTCTTAGCAGGAGCTGGGAATTCCATCTTTGGATGTGGAGCACTGGGTGACACGGACCCCATTCAAATCATTCAAACCAGCCAGGAGTAGGGTTACTGGCCCATTTTGACATACCTAACCTATAAGTGAAGTCACATTGGACTCAGAGTCTATCCCTTTATCAGCGGGCCAATATCTGGCCAGGTTTGGGGTGTGAGCCCAGGCACCCTACCCTGGGAGGCTGGACTGACCAGATAGACTTTATGGGATATTGTCTCTACCTGGACTGATTGCTACTTAATGATATACGTTATATCCATATTAATTGTCAAAACATCATAGAAGTCATAAGGAATTAGTACGAATACAAATTAACCTTCTATAGGCTTTGCAGATGTGGAATATGTGTACTTGGTTGTTTTCAGTATGTACCCAATTAGAGGTTTCGAATATGTAATCTAGGTGCTAATAGGTATTGACAAAGCCCCCTCTATTGGTTGAACACCCTCTCCATTTTTTAAGGAGAAGAGGAGAGATAAAGCTATCTGCATGTAATGCCGGAGGAAGGCACAGTCAAAGGTTAACAGGCCATAAGCTTCATAAGTGAGAATAAGTGCTTGGTCGACTGCTACTTAGGATTAGTGCTTAGAAGTTGTAAAATCACAGCCCGGTGGGCACAGGATAACACAACTCCCTAAGAGTTGCCCCTCCTTGTTTGTTTCTGGGCTGATTGTTAAAATTTCAGCAATTAATCGAGGCTGCAGACAAAACTGTTGGGGATTTAGTACAACGGCGCCAGGAGGTCTTGAAATTATAGGTCCAGATTTTGGGTGGTGACGCGATAAAAAGCACTCACTAATCGGTACTTGGGGTAACTACGTGGGGGTCTTCTTGCATTTCTCTCCCCCTCTTCTCGAGTTTTTTGTTATCTTGGTTCACTCCTTTCCTCACTATTTACACACTTTATTCACTCTATATATTTTATAATATCACAGATTCACTCTTAGACACATCTGGTCTTATTTTTTTACACAGTGCACTGGATCTCGATTCTTCTAAATTTCCTCACCCATGGACAAATATATGTCTCACTCTAAATCTAATTCACCAGCGATGCCACCCAGACAGAAGGACAAAAAGACCAAGAACAGTGAGCCGGAAGTATGTAGTGATATAAGTCTTAGCAGCATTGATACCGCAGCATTACTTAACCAGATATCTGAATTATTAATGCCCCAGTTTGATGGTTTGAAACAAGAAATTAGTAATCTATCAACAGAAGTCAAACAATTCTCCCCTAGACTTCTGGAGCTAGAATCGAGAGTTTCTGATGTGGAGGATAAACTCTCCAATCAGGAACAGAGAAATGAGGGACAGGATAAGATCCTACATACACTACAAGCCAAGATTGAAGATTTGGAAGATAGGTCGCGCCGCAATAACCTTAGGGTTATTGGGCTCCCTGAAACGGCTGAGTATTCTGACCTCTTAAAATTCGCCTCTACTATGCTCCCACAAATGGTTGGCAGCCATATAGAAAATCTAGTGATCCCAGTAGAAAGAGCACACAGATTAGGACCAGCCCGGGATAAATCTGACCCTGTCTATAAACCTAGACCAGTAATAATAAGGTTTTTAAATTTCCAAGACAAGTTTCATATCTTGCGACTGTACCGCAAGAACAATGGAATTAAGATAGGCCAAACGAGATTATTATTATTCCAAGACTTCTCGATGGAAACTCAATCAAAGCGAAGAGAAATGGCGCCATACTGCTCCAGACTGATTAATGCTAATTTGAAGGCTAGACTAGTATATCCAGCCAAAATAGTGCTGGAGAAGGATGGCTCCATACTCACATTTTTGAAAGTGGAGGAAATTAAAGCCTATTGTCATAAGAATGGGATACAGTAAGATCACTAGGTATCTAAGACAGTAATCTGTTTTTAGTGGAAAGATGTTTTTTTTCAATATTAAGATTGTCGTTGCTATTAGGTCTACGGGCGCTGATGGTTTTTTCTTTTTGGCCATGTTTCTGTGTATGCCCTGTGCCAGGTTGATTAGTGGGCAAAGGGTTTCCAGAAAGGATAAGGAATGGGGCCTTGTGATGTTATTAGATGCCTTAGACGAGACTACGGAAAAATTGGTTTAATGCCAGCTTTAATGATGAGAATGCTGTTTTTTTTTATGTCTATGGTGCTCTATTGCTTAGTTTGCTTGTATAATTTTCTTGTTAATCTTACCTTTTTTTTTAGGTATATGCTGAAACAAATATCGAAATATGTCAATTGTTTTAGTCAGCTGAGTGTTAAGTTTAAGCTTTGTTATCCTATTATTTTGATGACCAGGACCCGAGGATCCCTGTTAGGACCCAGTCTATCTCTTTCTCTCCCCCCCTTTTTCCCCCTCTTCCCCTTTTTTTTTTTTTTTTTTCCTTTTTTTTTTCCTTTCTCTTCTCCCCCCCTCTCTGCCATAACCTAACATATGATATGATAAATGAACAAGAATGAATAAACTTAATATATTGTCCTGGAATATAGGAGGGATCTCCTCACCTATCAAACGTAAAGTTATGATAAAGCTCCTGGGCTCCCATAAACCAGATTTAGCTTTCATCCAAGAAACCCACCTCCCCCCGGTAGAGGCAGCTAAACTACAAACCAAATGGGTAGGAGAGGTCCTATTTACATCATACAGTCAGAGGAAAAGAGGATTAGCTATACTTCTTAATAAGAATTTAGACTATCAAATTATAACAACGTATAATGACCCTGATGGAAGGTATCAAATCCTAGAAATTGAAATAAACAAAAATCTATACGTTTTTTGTAATCTTTATGGTCCCAATAAAACCGACAGGGATTTTTGGGATACATTGGGTCTGAAACTCTTTCAGTTTGTGGGTAAAAATATAATAGTTGTAGGTGACTACAATATGACCTTTTCTCATATTCTAGACAGGTTTAATAGCAGGTCAACGGATAAAAAGACTAGGGAAGTTAGGATCCTACACAAATTCTGCCAGAAACTAGCTCTTAAAGATGTGTGGCGACTGCAACATCCAGATCAGAGGGGATATACGTGCGAGTCCAGGTCATTTAAATCTTTCTCTCGGATAGACTTCTTTTTAGTTTCTAACCAACTGATGAAGTATGACATGAAAGCAGATATCAAAGAAATCTTGGTATCAGATCATGCAATTATCTCACTAGGAATACAACAAAGGGCTCCTATACGGAGTACCAATGCACGTTTTTATTTTCCACAATACCTTGATCAGAATATTAAATTCAGGTCATGGCTACAAGAAAGATGGAGGGAATTTTTTAACCGTAATAAAGACTACCTGGACAAGCCCGAAATCCTCTGGGAAACTGCAAAGGCGGTCCTGAGGGGGGAAATAAAATCATATTTAATTAAGGTGAAGAGAAAAAGGGACCAGAGAGAGGAACAACTTGCCAATACACTTAAAAAAGCATATGCGCACTATATTCAAGATACCTCGACACTTAATTGGAACAAATATAGAAAGGCTAGAGGGGAACGTGATCTCTTTCTCAAACAAAAGATGGTAGAAGAGGATCAGAAGCAGAAAGCTTTTTTGGGGGGGAATCAAGGTATTTCAGCAAAGATATTAGCTAAAATTACAAAAATCAGACAACAGAAAAATTTTATCTCAGCCATTGACTTTCAGAATGTAAGGTATACTAAGAGTTCAGAAATTAGGCAGATCTTTCTAGACTATTATCAAAGGCTATATTCCCCTAGCGTAGTAGATCAGGAGGGACAAGAGAAGTTCTGGCAGAAGATTAAGCTACCACAGATCTCAAAACAAGACTTACAAATGATGAACGAACCAATCACTTTAAAGAGATATCAGACGCCATAACCAATCTTAAAGGAGGCAAAGCTCCAGGCCCGGATGGCCTGCCAGCTGAATTTTATAAACTCTTACGCGAGCCAATCCTTCCTCTCTTACAGGTGTTGTTTAATGACTATTTTAGTGGGAATAATCCACAATCTCCACTGTTCACAGCATCGAATGTGGTTCTGATTTTAAAGAAGGGAAAGGATCCTAGCTCCCCTGCGTCATACAGACCTATTTCCCTCTTGAATCAGGACTACAAGTTGATGACGACTATTATTTCCAACCGACTCAAAAAGTGTCTCCACTATATTATATACACAGATCAGTCAGGTTTTATGACAGGACGCAATCCAGTTAAGAACATAAGAAGAGTACAATTGATACTAGACTACTTTGCAAATAAAACGTACAAGGCTGCGCATTCCAAACCTGATATGGCAATCCTTACAGTCGATGCCAAAAAGGCATTCGACTCGATTGGGTGGGAGCATCTTTTCAGGTCATTGGATGGATTTGGCCTGCTAGGGGCATTCCAGCAGTTTGTACAGAGAATTTACAGTAACCCACTATCAGCCATCATAGTGAATGGCGAAACATCAGAAAGATTTCCTTTGGGGCGAGGGACACGACAGGGATGCCCGCTCTCCCCTCTGCTCTTTAATCTGTCCTTAGAACCTCTGGCAATCTATTTAAGACAGGAGCTGAAAGGGATCAGAATAGGTTCACAGGATATGGTGGTATCACTTTTTGCAGATGATCTCTTATTATTTTTAAGTGATACGGTCCGGTCCATACCTCAAGTTTTAGCTATACTCAAGTTGTTTGGTTCTTTTTCGGGCTTCAAAATTAATAACGGTAAATCAGAATTATTATGGATACATAAACCATCCCAGGTAATAAGCCATCCGTTCCAAGAAACTTTATGTATCCAATATTTGGGTATAAACCTAAGTAGAAATCCTAGAGAATGGTACGGACTGAACTTTCCTAAATGTATTAAGGGGATACAAGAAAAAGTCCAAACTTGGTCTAACTTACCACTCAGCATCTCGGCTAGAATTATGCTGATAAAAGCTATTGTATTTCCTAAACTGCTATATTTTCTCCAAAATTTCCCATTGCTCTTATATAATAAAGATATTCTATTGTTACAGAGGACGTTTAATAAATTTATATGGCAGGGGAAAAAGCCACGAGTGGCATTTGCAACTCTAACACTCCCGAAACTCTTTGGAGGCTTAGCATGCCCAAACATCAAATTTTATAACTACGCAGCTGTATGTAAGTATGCGTTAGATTGGATCACTGAGAAGGGATCCGTTACATTGTATGACCTGGAGTCGCACCTGATCTCCCCTTTTGACTTAAAAGCTATTTTACACAATCCAGTGACAGAATTACCTGCTAACATAGCACAATATGTCACTATTAAAGATATTGTGAGGACATGGCAGAAAGTGTGCATAGGATCTAAAACTAACTTTCGTAAGTCTGTGTTTCTACCGCTAATAGGAAACCCAAGCTTCTCGCCAGGGTTGAACATGTCGGTCTTTTCGAAGTGGGCGCAAGCGGGTTTACACTCCCTGGGCCAACTATGTCAGGAAAACAAGTTAGTAATAAGGTCCTTTGAAGAGCTGAAAGGCAAATATAACATAGCAGGGTCATCCTTTTATGCTTACTTGCAAGTAAGTCACTGGATCTCGAATTTAAGAACTGAAACAGGAATGGATCTAGAAAAGGGAGAACTAGGTAAAGTAATTCAACTTTATACAGATGGATTTAATAGAATTTCGCATGTGTATAAAACTTTAATTGGTTTTCAAGGGGAAATCCATATACATAAATTACTTGGAAAATGGGGTAAGGTGACACCATTAGTGGAGAAAGAGCGGATTACCATCAGTGTTAGGTTATCAATGAAAGCAACGATTTTAGTTACCTGGCACGAATCCCATATTAAATTACTCAATATGGCATACTTTACCCCCGCCCGGGTAGCCAAATGGAGCGGTAGTGCAACTTCAGGGGATTGCCCTAAGTGCAGACAAGACAAGGCAGACTTAATCCACTGTCTGTGGTCGTGCCCTAAAGTCAGGCAATTTTGGAGGAAAGTTAATTATTGGTGTAATAAGGTTATGGGAGTCCAGATTGAGTTTTCACAGCTTGAGGTCTTCTTCTTATTCCAGTACACTAAACCCGGAATTAACCATAAATTTCTGAATACAATGATATTAGTAGGGAGGAATGTGATTTTTACCAACTGGAAGAATAGGGGGGACCTTAAGTTCTCTGAATTTTGCAGGAAAGCTCAGTATCAAATAATATTGGATCAGCATAATATAAAAGGTGGTAACAACAAGCAATTACGACAATTTTTTACTAAATGGAAGCTAATGATTATATCTCTCCCCTTAACTACCCAGAGGCAAATAGTGGCAGCCTTTAAGAAGTCCCAGTGGTTTCTCCAGCAAATACAAGCAGGAGGGTTTCCTAGAGCCTGGATATCTGAATAAGGCCATGGCAAGCCGGGGTGTCATTGCATTTTCCCTTCTTCTCCCCCCCCCCCTCCCTTCCTCTCCTCCCCCCCCCCCCCCCCCCCCCTTTTTTTTTTTTTTTTTTTTTTCCTTTCCCCGGGTCCTGGCGCCCGAACGATTTGGTAATATTGGGATTATGAATTGTGAGCCAGTGAAGTATGATACACTTCACTGGACTGTATCTTGGCGTTGTATTTAGCAGTAGTTTGAAGGAATGTTGTTTCTGAGTGGGTAAATTACCTACAAATTGTGGAATTTGTAATTATGGAGAGTTTCTTTAAAAATTAATAAAAAGATTAAAAAAAAAAAAAATTCTACTATCATTACAAAATTAACTTGTCGAATGCATATGGGATAAGAGGCATGCTAGGATTTATTAAAACACTTGTGTTTATTTTATTAAGATTTGGGGAATTTGGAGTGCCTGTTTAATTAAAATACAGTCAAGCCATAAACTTAAAATGGGTAATCAATTGGTTTACAAATTCAGATATTAAAATATAGGTAAAGACAGAACACAAAATCATGGGAGAACCTCACTTGGGTTCCTTGTACTGGGTACTTTCATGTCAAACCGCAGGTGATTTTAAACCAAATCTATTTGTACACAAAACTTTTACAATGTGGGATTCTATTATAATAAAATATTATTAGATTTCTTCTAAATATTCACCTCTAACTCCATTATTTGATAACAGAATTTGGTTATAGGTGTGGGCTTAAACACCTTGTTAAGCAACCACACAAAATGTTAATGATATACCAATTTGAATCTATATATTTGTAATAGTATTTCTAATGCTCTCTTTAAATTAAATATTCAAATTACGCAATATGCAAAATTGAAACAGTCAGAAATATATATTTGTATCTATTATCTATCATTTTACTAATTCCCTACCACATGAACTATTGAACTTCTGAATAGCATTTGTTAAATTGAATGTTACATTCAATATGTCAATGTGGATATTCAATCTAATAATGAGCATTCAAAAATGAAAGTAACATTAGAAAAAACGGAAATAACAGATTACCAATATTTAATGAATTTTTATTCATATCAACATTTGATTGGTATGACTATTTATTCTACCTTGTGAATTACACTTTCAGCACATTAGCCCATCCCTACTAGTGGATAGTGGGTTAGGATTTTTTCAACAATGGTTCCTACACCATCAACGTACCTCATATACAGTATAACTAGACATTCAGACAGGAGGAATCTGTTTAGATGTCTTACCCACTTTGAGAAATTGTGTATATACCCTAATACTCTGAAACACACACTTTTTTTTTAGCACATTAAATTTTACAATAACTACCCCAGGTTTTGTTTCTTACTATATTGAAAAATGGAATAGTGAATTAAATACTTATATCTCGCTGCTCAATGCAAAACAAATGTTTTTAAATATCATTCAATCTTCAATATCCAGTAAACTATTAAAGCTCAACATGAAAATTCAGAGATGGTATTTAACTCTGATTAGACTTAAAAAAATATTCCACAATTATAGCAATCAATGTTGGAGGTGCAGTGAATTCATGGGTATAATGGCTGATATCTGGAATACTCTAGTTTTACTGGAAAAATATTGTTATAGTATGGGGTGAAGATATGCTATACATTACCTGGACTCATTTGTGGATATGGATTGAATTATTGTATATGGGACTATCTTATGTATAACCATGACATGAGTATTATGACATGGCATTGATTTCTGTTCGTTATGATTACTAATACAAAGGGGGGGGGGTTAAATTGTAACCAGAGGGTTAGAATATTTTATGTTTGTATGACATCATATTCGTCATGTATCTGTGATATTATTTGATAGACTGGTTAATACTTAAAAAAAATTCCTTCTTTATAAATGTGAGCAACTGATAGGATCACCTACCCTTTGATAAATCTGCCTTGTATATCACCCCTTTTATTCATATACCACCTCACCCACTTTTTATTGCATCATTCATAAAAGATACCTCTTCCACTACAAATTTCAATCTATTATCCCAATTATCAATACCAAATACTATATTTCATTCAAAATGAAGACCATGAGAGGGGACACAGATGATCTGCTTAAGGAAATATTAAATAGCAGTAAACTATTTGAGTGAGTCGGGTTGCGCTGGTATTACGAGTTGAAAGTAAAAAGTTATCGCTCCAGCAATAACCCGACTTGCGCAAAAAGCCGAACTTACACTATCATGCACGTGATAATCTACTGCCCCATAGCAGTCAATGGAGCCAAAAAAGTGGGGGGGAAAACCTAACACCCTACTCGAGCGCTAACTCAATCACCAAATGACCCCTACTCTAATAACCCCTAAACTGCCACATAGCCCACCACAAAGTATGGATTACACTATTAACCCCTAAACCA
This sequence comes from Bombina bombina, assembly GCF_027579735.1. Taxonomy (NCBI): domain Eukaryota; kingdom Metazoa; phylum Chordata; class Amphibia; order Anura; family Bombinatoridae; genus Bombina; species Bombina bombina. The sequence goes on along the minus strand of NC_069502.1, from coordinate 956,185,936 downwards.
CCAGCCCCCCACATCGCAAACTACCTATGTACACTATTAACTCCTAAACCGCCAGCCCCCCACATCGCAAACTACCTATGTACACTATTAACCCCCTAAACCGCCAGCTCCCCCAATGCAAAGTAACCCACTAACATCTAAACCCCATAACCTGAAATAAACTAACCCTAGCTTTACAAAAAAAAACTACCATTACTGTTAAAAAAAAAAAAAACTACCATTACTGTTAAAAAACAAAATTGCATTACAAAAACAACAAGCTAACATTACAAAAAACATCTAACATTACAAACAATAATCACTAACATTATAAAAAATAACAAACAAATTACCAAAAATAAAAAAAGATTTATGCCTATTCTTAAACAACATAATAAGAAAAACACAAAATAAAAAATCAGCCAATAGAAAAAGCTTTCATTATATTAGCTAATTTGAATCTGAACATGCAAATAAACCAATAGGAATGCAAGAGTACCCCTATATAAAAGGGGTACTTCAAATTCAAAATTCAGTGTTCTGCGGGTGACCGCATGAAGAGGACCTCCTTGTTCAAGATCTGAAGATGGATGAAGGCCGCTGCTGCTGTCAGGATGAAGATAAGAAGATGAATGAAGAAGGACTACCGCCGGGATGAAGAAAGAGCACTGCAGCCATCATCTTCAGTGAGTACCATCTTGGGGTTTAGTGTTAGGTTGTTTTTTTTTTGGTACGTTTTTTTTATTAGGATTTTGTTTTTATTCTTATCTGGGCGTCATGTCAGGATGTCAGGAATCAGACTGAGACGAGAAGTGCAAAAATAATCACACCTTTATTAATAACAATAATGATAAAAAGTCCACAAGTCAAATAACAAGCCAGGAGTCAAAACCAGAGCTGGTAGTCAGACGAGCCGAGTCAGGAGCCAAAGGGAGTAGTCAGACGAGCCGGAATCAGGAACAAGGAGAACAGCAAAGTCAGGAACAAGACAGGGATCAGGAACCAGAAGAGACGTCAGACTAGCCAGGTAATACACAGGAACTGGAACACACAAACTCACAAACAGGTCTGAGACAACGCAAGGGCAAAGCATACTGAACAGAGGCCCTTTAAATAATAAGTGATGACATCACAATTCTGAGACTGCAACCTGTCTCACACAGATGATGTGCAACAGTCTGGCCATAAGAGGGTGTGCAGGAAATGAGCAACATCACACACTCTGTACCAGATTCAGTAAGAAAGGTGAGTAAAATGGCTGCCAGCAGCACATGGCAAACAAAGCAGGGGGAAAAAAACCTGACACATCAAAAGAGTTAATTGTCCTTTTAAGGGCAATGCCCATCCAAATGTCCTTTTCAGGGCATCTTTAGAGTAGGTTTGATCACTTTTAGGTAATGCCCTACAAAAGGACTTTTTAAGGGCTATTTGTAGTTTAGTTTTAAAATAGGTGGTGGTTTTAGAATAGGCATAACTTTTTTATATTTTTTGTAATGTTAGTGTTGTTTTGTTTTTAATGTTAGTTTTTTTTAAGTAATGTAATTTTGTTTTGTTTTTTGGTAATGGCAGGTTGTTGTTTTTTAACAGTAATGGTAGTAGTTTTTTTTTATAGTAATGGTAGATTTGGGTTGTTGTTTTTTGAAAGGTAATTTTTTTTTTAAGGTAGTTCTTTGAAAAGCTAGGGGTAGTCTATTTTGGGTTAACTTAGGGGGTGTTAGGTTAGGGGGTTTATATGTTAGTGGGTTACTTTGCATTGGGGGCTGTCTGTTTAGGGGTTATTAGTGTACATTGGTAGTTTGCGATGTGGGACTGGCGGTTTAGGGGTTAATAGTGTAGTGCAGACTTTACGATGTGGGGGGCTGACGGTTTAGGGGTTAATAATGTAGTGCAGACTTGTCATCCGGACAAACTCTTTGCATTATCTATTCAGGTCTCGTAAAAAGTTTGAGCGGTAAATGCAATTGCGTTTGCGCAATCACATTTACTTTCAAAGTGTTATACAAGAACATATTAATGTTCTACACTACCCAAAGAAAATATGGGGACCATAAATTACCCAGAGTTTTCACAGAAATGAATGGTAATTTGAACAGCGCGCCACTTGTAATATGGATTTGAGCCTAAAGAACACTGTGATCTCGCAATCGCGTTTACGTTCCTCACATTAACGATGGCACTCCACTTGTAATCTGGCCCTATTTTCTCTCCTTTGCAATGGGCAATTAGAGCAACATGAAAATAAACTCATGCATTAATATAAGCAATTACCAAGTATCATGTTGCAGGTTTATTTAAACTGCTGCTTACTTAAATTTATACTATGAAACCCACACTCTCTCAGATGAGTATAAAAAAAATCACTATTTGCAGAGGTAAATTACAGATAAAGCATTCAAAATAAGTAATCAATTCATGCTGCACTTCTTTAAATGCCCCTTTATATTTAATAGCCTGTTAACAACTTCTCTTTGCCAAAGGGGAAAAAAAACAAACCATGAGAGCATAATGATACTGCTGACATAACTTTACGGTTACATTATGTTTGCATATGATGTAACCAACAAATGAACAATTTTGTCAGTGTTGCTAAAGGAAACCCCTACAATGACATGCTTATGTGTCAATTGAGGACTGGTCCCTATTATATAAATTGCTAGGCATCACGCTCATTTACATAAGTAATAGATTTGCAATAAAGATACCAAATGTTTGCTTTTGTGCGCTGTTGTTAATGATAAAACACTACAATAATCATGCATAAACTATTTTCTTTTTCATACATTTTGAAATAGTTTTTTTCATGTGCGATAAATAGAATCCTTTTCTATGCAAAGTAAAGTTTACGCATATTTTTAATGTTAAATTTTTATCTGTAATAAATCAAGAGAAAAAAAAAGGAAATTGATATATGTGATGTATACCTAATAGTTCACCTTGTCAATACATCTATGGGTGAAAACGAATAGTAGTACTTTAAGCAATAATTAAATTCAAAGACATCAGCAGTGATCCCACAAGAATGGATATGCTAAACAAAGTTTTGCTTCTATGTACTATGTTTGATTACTGGATGATGATATATTAAAGATATATAAAATGTAACTTTTAATTTAATTTCTAATAAAAGAACAGCAAAAACAGTTAAAAGAGTTGCTTGTTGCTCTCTCACACACACACACACTTAAAAACACTCCACCAGTATATATATGGTAAATAGTGACCAATGTTGAAAACAATCAATTTAGTAAAGAGTTAATACATTTGCCAGTGTTGGTACTGAAAACTGTGTCTTCAATGTCTTTTTAGACTATATTGCAGCTTCTATTATAAGCTTGCTTGCTATGGTTTCCTTCAGACCAGGTACAATATTACCAATGTTACCTGCTCTTAGTAAGACGAAGAGCCTACCACACTTAAAGGGCCATAATACCCAAATGTTTAAACACTTTAAAGTGCTGCAGCATAGCTGTAAAAAGCTGACTAGAAAATATCACATGAACATCTCTATGTAAAAAAGAAAGATATTTTACCTCAAAAGTTCCTCAGTAGCCACCTCCCATTGTAAAGAATTTCTAAGCAGCATTTTAGTGTGTCTGTCCTGGGACAGCTGAAAGGATGAGCCTCGTGCACTCTCATATTATTTCACCAATCAGGTAAAGGAAGCTTACTATGAAATCTCATGAGAGTTAAGTCAAATCTCATGAGATCACAGTAAAAGTTCATGACCTCAGCACTGCTGATGCTGATTGGCTGCTGTTCATTTCTTTTATTTTTTTTTACCTGCAGCTGGGAGCAGCTGAGTATAACTTTTTACACAGAACTTACTCTGCTGAGCTGAGGAGATTGTGAGGTAAAATATCTTCCTTTTTTACATAGAGATGCTCAGGTGATATTTTCCTGTCAGCTTTTTATAGTTATACTGCATCAGTTTCAAGTGATTTAGCATATAAGTATTATGTCCCTTTAAGCGAAATAAGTATATTAAAGTTTTTTAAACTAAATCAACATTAGCTTCTAATATTGCAACAACTGGAGGGCTGATTAAAATACAAAAAATCCCCTGATGCGGTCGCGTTTCGTGAAACGCGACCGTATATACTGGTGGAGCGTTTTTAAGTGTGTGTGTGTGTGAGCAACAAGCAGCTCTTTCTTTTATTAGAAATTAAATTAAAAGTTACATTTTATATATCTTTAATATATCATCATCAAGTAATCAAACATAGTACATAGAAGCAAAACTTTGTTTAGCATATCCATTTTTGTGGGATCACTGCTGATGTCTTTGAATTTAAAGGGCCACTAAACCCAAAATCTTTCTTTCATGATTCAGATAGAGAATAGAAATTTAAACAACATTACAATTTACTTATATTATTTATTTTGCTTCATTTTTTAGATATCCTTATTTGAAGAAAAAACAATGCACATGGTGAGCCAATCACACGAGGCTTCTATGTGCAGCAACCAATCAGCAACTACTGAGCATATCTAGATATGCTTTTCAGCAAAGCATATCAAGAGAATAAAACAAATTAGATAATATAAGTAAATTAGAAAGATGTTTAAAATTGCATTCTCTTTCTAAATCATGAAAGAAAAAAATGTGGGTTTCATGTTTCTTTAACTGTAATCTGTAAGTCTGCTCCCTCGAGTTATAGCAACATATAGATCTAAACATTAATCTTACAATATATACTTCTATAAACTTGTAAAGTTGTCTATAAACTTGTCAGTTTTTAGACTAGAGATTGCTAAATGTTGCTCAATAAAGTTTATTATGTGCACTGTCATTTCTGAAACCAATAAAGTTGCAAAATATCTATAAAAAAAATTCTGCACGAATCAGTGGAATTTAGCAATTTTTTTAAGACTATATACAGGGAGTGCAGAATTATTAGGCAAGTTGTATTTTTGAGGATTAATTTTATTATTGAACAACAACCATGTTCTCAATTAACCCAAAAAACTCATTAATATCAAAGCTGAATAGTTTTGGAAGTAGTTTTTAGTTTGTTTTTAGTTATAGCTATTTTAGGGGGATATCTGTGTGTGCAGGTGACTATTACTGTGCATAATTATTAGGCGACTTAACAAAAAACAAATATATACCCATTTCAATTATTTATTTTTACCAGTGAAACCAATATAACATCTCAACATTCACAAATATACATTTCTGACATTCAAAAAGAAAACAAAAACAAATCAGTGACCAATATAGCCACCTTTCTTTGCAAGGACACTCAAAAGCCTGCCATCCATGGATTCTGTCAGTGTTTTGATCTGTTCACCATCAACATTGCGTGCAGCAGCAACCACAGCCTCCCAGACAATGTTCAGAGAGGTGTACTGTTTTCCCTCCTTGTAAATCTCACATTTGATGATGGACCACAGGTTCTCAATGGGGTTCAGATCAGGTGAACAAGGAGGCCATCTCATTAGATTTTCTTCTTTTATACCCTTTCTTGCCAGCCACGCTGTGGAGTACTTGGACGCGTGTGATGGAGCATTGTCCTGCATGAAAATCATGTTTTTCTTGAAGGATGCAGACTTCTTCCTGTACCACTGCTTGAAGAAGGTGTCTTCCAGAAACTGGCAGTAGGATTGGGGTTTGAGATTTTGACTCCATCCTCAACCCGAAAAGGCCCCACAAGCTCATCTTTGATGATACCAGCCCAAACCAGTACTCCACCTCCACCTTGCTGGCGTCTGAGTCGGACTGGAGCTCTCTGCCCTTTACCAATCCAGCCACTGGCCCATCAAGACTCACTCTCATTTCATCAGTCCATAAAACCTTAGAAAAATCAGTCTTAAAATATTACTTGGCCCAGTCTTGACTTTTCAGCTTGTGTGTCTTGTTCAGTGGTGGTCGTCTCTCAGCCTTTCTTACCTTGGCCATGTCTCTGAGTATTGCACACCTTGTGCTTTTGGGCACTCCAGTGATGTTGCAGCTCTGAAATATGACCAAACTGGTGGCAAGTGGCATCTTGGCAGCTGCACGCTTGACTTTTCTCAGTTCATGGGCAGTTATTTTGCGCCTTGGTTTTTCCACACGCTTCTTGCGACCCTGTTGACTATTTTGAATGAAACGCTTGATTGTTCGATGATCACGCTTCAGAAGCTTTGCAATTTTAAGAGTGCTGCATCCCTCTGCAAGATATCTCACTATTTTTGACTTTTCTGAGCCTGTCAAGTCCTTCTTTTGACCCATTTTGCCAAAGGAAAGGAAGTTGCCTAATAATTATGCACACCTGATATAGGGTGTTGATGTCATTAGACCACACCCCTTCTCATTACAGAGATGCACATCACCTAATATGCTTAATTGGTAGTAGGCTTTCGAGCCTATACAGCTTGGAGTAAGACAACATGCATAAAGAGGATGATGTGGTCAAAATACTCATTTGCCTAATAATTCTGCACTCCCTGTATATAAAAAAAACACACATTATGGAAGAAACTAGTGTCTTTGAACTATGTAATATCCTGTTTACCAGCCATAACTGCAAGTTGTTTTATAATCAGCTACCAGATTATTCCATAACTGGCTCGGATATGAAGTGAGCTGAGGGTATCACATTTATGATGTAAATAAAGTCCTTTGATAACAGTGGTAAATATGACTTTTTATCATTCATCTGCATTTATTTTTCTTTGCTATTGCACAAGCAGCTCCCACATAGATGTTTGATGTACTGCGGAAGGGTTATTTTTTTAACCCTTTTGCTAACAGGTGGGTCGCAATGCTTTGCAGATCAAAACAGCTCCAAGCCTCTTCAACAGCAGAAGGAAATTAATGAATACATGGTACCAAATAAAGCTACTTATACTTCAAAGCAAAGCTGCTAGTTAATTACTGGTAAGATTTAGTGGATTAACAATATTGCATTTCAAAACAGACATGAGCTTTTATTGCTTAAGATTTTTTTTTTTTTTTAAATATTTGCTTATAGGGATATGAAACCCAAATTCTTTCATGAATACATTTTTAAACAACATTCCAATTAAAGTCTTTTATCTAATTTTCTTCATTCTTTGGATATCATTTGTTGAAGAAATAGCAATGCACATGGGTGAGCCAATTACATGAGGCATCAGTGTGCAGCCACCAATAAGCAGCTACTGAGGCTATCTAGATATGCTTTTCAACAAGGGATAGCAAGGAAATTAAGCAAAATAGATAATAGAAGTAAATTGGAAAGTTGTTTAAAATTGCATGCTCTTTCTATATCATGAAAGAAAAAAAAATGGGTTTCATGTTCCTTTAAAGGGACATAATGCAATATGTTTCTATGAAGTTATATGTAAAATACCATATTTAGAGGTATAAATAAAAGATTTTAAAAATGTTGCCCTGAATGAAGGTACATTCTTCAAAATATATAAGCATATACTACGGATGCTTGTCTTGGGTATTATTAAATTGACATGAAACACAACATTTTTATTCCATGATTCAATTCCATGTTACAGTTTTAAATAACTTGCCATTTTACTTTTATTATCAAATTAGCTTCATTCCCTTGGCATCCTTTGTTGAAGGAGAAGCTATGCAGTACTGGGAGCTAGCTGACCACATCAGATTAGCCAATGACAACAGGCATATATGTTCAGCTACCAATCAGCAGCTAACTCCCAAAAGTTTATTGCTGTTTCTGTGCCTACCTAGGTATGCTTTTCAACAAAGAATACCAAGTGAACAAAGTAAAATAGATAATAAAAGTAATTTGGAAAGTTGTTTAAAAGTTTCATTTTGACTTTACTGTTCCTTTAAAGTGCCATTATTGTCGAACAATTGCATGCTCTAATTCATTGCAAAGGGTTTAAACACATAGTAGAAGTTTTGTTTAGGGTCAGCGGAGCACTGCTGGTCCTGATCAGAAACTGCTGTTGATCCAATCAGCAGCACTAGTTACACAGCTGGGTTGTGCAACTAGCGCTGCCGATTGAGCAGTGCTCTGTGGGTTTCAAGTGATACTTTTACTATATGTTTAACCCTTTGGGGAGTTAAACAGATAGAGGTGCAGGGTCTCTTGTCTCAAAACTGAACACTCTAACAAATAAGAGAATGTCATTTTTTTTATTATAATGACCATTTAAGCAGTAAACACATGCACAGATATATTGCTTACCTCTTAAGTGTTGCACAATTTTACCTAAACCTTTTTAAGATATTACCAAAATCTTGCACAATTACCCTGATGTCTTTCAGTAACTCTACAGTGCTATATTAGCTCATATCCCCTATGAGACCTCAACAAGTTGTGCATGTATGTGCACACTTCAAGGGACATTCGAATGTAAAAAAATCATATGCGCCAATTAATTAGGGCATATGTTTGCACTACTGACCCTAAATAATTATGTGTTTACCCCCACAAAGGGGTTAAACAGGTAAAGACCTGTACAGGAGGATCAAGCCATGCAGTTCCCTAGCAGAAAACAACCAGTGATTGGCGGGGTCATATAACGATCAATCTTTATTGGCTGTCCAGCCATGTCCTGTTTTGAATCCTCAAGGCTTGCAGCTCCCAAGTTATACAATGGGTCTAACCCCTTTGCGGGTGTCACATATATAATTATTTAGGGTTAATAGTCCAGAAATGACATACTTTAATGATTCGCAGTGTTTAACTTGTGCATTAGATTGTCCCTTTAATATAAAAAATGTATTAATGGAAACTGGCTGCTTTTTTTTTTATTGAAATTTGCATGTGGAGCTGCACTGAAGTCAAGAAGAAAATAGTAAATGTGGTAATTTTTGTCTGTCATAATGTTTTTTTTTAAAAAATGCTAAGATCCCTGAATATGATGAGCATTAAATGATAGTTTAAGAATGAATTATTATGTTATCACTGAAAGGCATCAATACCTGCATCACTGCATTACAAGCAGTAAAGCTTTGTCCTATATTGTCTGCATGCAGACAGGAGATACACAAACATGCACAAGTTCCCTGCACGGGGACTTACCTGAGCTGCCTGCGACTCCTGGTAGGCTGTAAAACAAAGGAACAGAACGACACTGTACTGTAATCCAGAGGTCATATTGATGGGTCCACAGAGCAAAAAAACAAAACTGCAAACAATTATAATATTTTTCTTTTTTTATCTTCCTTAGTGCCTTTTTTGTCCTTTAAATGTATACACAAATAGTCCAATCCAGCTGCATGTCTGTTGGAGTTTTTTGGTTTAAAAGGTACAATTATTCACATTGCAGTCAGTAATAAAATCAGGCTGAGTCTGCAGCTACTGCAACTGAAAGCTTCTTGTTTAACTGTTGACACCTAAGTTGCCGCTTTTACCTTACTATGATATCCCTCCCACTATTTTTTTTTTCTGAAGATTCATAAGGTGCAGTTAGAATTCTTTCCAGAAACTCTATCCAGTGTCTGTGCACAAGCTGTTCATCTCTTTTACTAGTCAGAAGCAAGTAGGGACCTCTTCGTTGTATTTCCCTGCCCACATTCAAATGAAAAAAAAATGCCCTTGGAATTCAATTCACTCCTATTGCACATGAAGAGACAGGATGTGTATTCAGGGAATCACACTCTCTACTGAGCAGAAAGTATTTCATCTCAAGTGAAAAAGCTGAAATCATTATTTAAATCAGCTATTTAGTGTGTGCATGTGAAACACCCTTCACTTTATATTGCTATGGAGAGAGGAAGAAAATCTTGTTTTGTTTTTTGTGGTTGAATAGACAATTACACATACACAATATTTTGCATTATAGGGGACATTTAAAGGGATATGAAACCCATTTTTTTTTCATTTGTGATTCAGACAGAGCATATAATGTTTAAAAAATGTCCAATTTACTTCTATTATCAAATTTGCTTTGTTCCCATGGTATTATTTGTTGAAGGGATACCTAGGTAGGTTTCTGGAGCACTATTTAGCAGGAAATATTGCTGCCATCTAGTGTTCTTGCAAACGGATAACATTCTTGCAAAAATTCTGCAATACAGTGCACCAGATACGTGCATGCTCGTAAACTTACAAAAGATACCAAGAGAACAAAGAAAATTTGATAATAGATGTAAATTAGAAAGTTGTTTAAAACGGCATACTCTGCCTGAATCATGAAATAAGCATTTTGTTTTTTTGTCCCTTTTAAGAAAATATTCTTTAAAGGGACACTGTACTCAAATTTTTTCTTTCGTAATTCAGATTGAGCATGACATTTTAATCAACTTTCTAATTTACTCCTTTTATCAAATTGTCTTCATTCTCTTGGTATCTTTATTTGAAATGCAAAAATGTAAGTTTAGATGCCGGCCCATTTTTGGTGAACAACCTGGGTTGTCCTTGCTGATTGGTGGATAAATTCATTCACCAATAAAAAAAGTGCTGTCCAGAGTACTGAACCCATAACAAGCTTAGATGCCTTCTTTTTCAAATAAAGATAGCAAGAGAACAAAGAAAAATTGATAATAGCAGTAAATTAGAAAGTTGCTTAAAATTGCATGTTCTTTCTGAATTACAAAAGAAAATTTTTGGGTACAGTGTCCCTTTAATGAAGATGAATAAAATAAGCAAATATTAATAAATGTGAGCATGTGTTTAACTGCTTTTTATTGTATCCATTTTACATTACATTAAAGGGACATTAAAAATACAATATCCTACAAAATGTTTAATTATCCCTAGTAAAAAAAATGTTTAAATCATTTTAATTATTCATTTATTTTGCCTGCTTTTCCTGTAATTTAGATTTGAAAATTGTAGTTTTTCCAATTTCCCCATAGAGACCAGAGCGCATTCAGTGGAATTCAAAACCCTCACTCCTCCAATATTATATTGTTTAGCAGTCCAGGGACACATCCCTTGAATAGCCTATTTAGTATAATTTATCCTTTCTCCTTTTAACCCCTTAAGGACCACAGCACTTTTCCATTTGTTGACCGTTTGGGACAGGGCTATTTTTACATTTCTGCGGTGTTCGTATTTAGCTGTAATTTTCCTCTTACTCATTTACTGTACCCACACATATTATATACCGTTTTTCTCGCCATTAAATGGATTTTCTAATGATACCATTATTTTCATCATATCTTATAATTTACTATAAAAAAAATATAAAATATGATAAAAAATTGAAAAAACCCACACTTTTTCTAACTTTGACCCCCAAAATCTGTTACACATCTACAACCAACAAAAAACACCCATGCTAAATAGTTTCTAAATTTTGTCCTGAGTTTAGAAATACCCAATGTTTACATGTTCTTTGCTTTTTTGCAAGTTATAGGGCAATAAATACAAGTAGTAGTTTGCTATTTCCAAACCATTTTTTCCCCAAAATTAGTGATAGTTACATTGGAACACTGATATCTGTCAGGAATCCTTGAATATCCCTTGACATGTATATATATATTTTTAGTAGACAACCCAAAGTGTTGATCTAGGCCCATTTTGGTATATTTCATGCCACCATTTTCCGGCCAAGAGATCAAATAATAAATGCCGCAGCGCACTTGTATTATGCCCAGCAGTGAAATGGTTAATTAGGTAGCTTGTAGGGTTAATTTCAGCTTTAGTGGAGTGTAGTAGACAACTCAAAGTACTGATCTAGGCCCATTTTGGTATATTTCATGCCACCATATTACCGCCAAATGCGATCAAATAAAAAAAATAGTTAACTTTTTCACAAACTTTAGGTTTCTCACTGAAATTATTTACAAACAGCTAGTGCAATTATGGCACAAATGGTTGTAAATGCTTCTTTCTGATCCCCTTTCATCAGAAATAGCAGACATATATGGCTTTGGCATTGATTTTTGGTAATTAGAAGGCCGCTAATTGCTGCTGCGCACCACACTTGTATTATGCCCAGCAGTGAATGGGGTTAATTAGGTAGCTTGTAGGGTTAATTTTAGCTTTAGTGTAGAGATCAGCCTCCCACCTGACACATCCCACCCCCTGATCCCTCCCTGACCCCTCTCTTCCCTCCCCCACCTCACAATTGTCCCCGCTATCTTAAGTACTGGCAGAAAATCTGCCAATATAAAAATAAAGGTGTTTTTTGTTGTTTTGTTTAAATATATTTTATATGAAGTGTAGGATCCCCCATTACCTCCCTTATCACCCCCAAACAGATGATCTAAGCCTCCCCCCTCAACCTATTGGCCACCATCTTAGGTACTGGCAGCTGTCTGTCAGTACCCAGTTTACTAACAAATTTCCCTTTTTTTTTTTCTAAAAAAATATAAACCCCCTATTTTCTGTAGTGCAGCTTCCTCCCTCCGCCTCCCGGATCCCTTTCTAAAAAAAATTACCCCTCCTTTTCCCCTCTCCCTCCTTCGGCTGTGAACAACAGTGAACATTGATGACTGTGTGCGTGCACACTCCCGAGCCCTGCCTCCTTGCACGCTCACGGACACTTGCAGGATCTGGAACACGCACCGGCGATGGGCCGCCCACCCGCTTCCCTGCTATGGCTCCCACCAACCAACGATCAGCACCACCGCAGTCCGATGCAGAGAGGGCCACAAAGTATTGAATATCTTCCTGCCTCTTGTAACTTTTAATCATCGGGGGCTTATATTTGTTATGTAACTTTTAAGCTATGCAAAAATACTGCAAAAATGTAATACTTCCGCTTTCTATAACGTGAGCTAAACTGAAGTGCAAGGTACAGCTATCAAATAGCCAATAACATCACAGATCTGTAAAAGTGCAATGCTTCTATCAGAGGATGCAACAATACGCGTGCAACAAGATGGTGGCGCCCAGTATAAAATGCAGAGCTTTACTAGCTGGATTCTGCAATGAGTTAAAATAAAAGAACAGCTTTAAATAGAGCTGTAGGTACAGTAGGGAAAAAAACAGTATGGGATATACAATCCTACCAGGAGGGTCAAAGTTTCCCAAACCTCAAAATGCCTATAAATACACCCCCCACCACACCCACAATTCAGTTTAATGAATAGCCAAGTAGTGGGGTGATAAAGAAAGGAGTAAAAAGCATCAGCAAAGGAATTTGAAAATAATTGTGCTTATACAAAAAAATCATAACCACCATAAAAAAGGGGTGGGCCTCATGGACTCTTGCCAATATGAAAGAAATGAATTTATCAGGTAAGTTCTTACATAAATTATGTTTTCTTTAATGTAATTGGCAAGAGTCCATGAGCTAGTGACGTATGGGATAGCAATACCCAAGATGTGGAACTCCACGCAAGAGTCACTAGAGAGGGAGGGATAAAATAAAAACAGCCATTTTTTTGCTGAAAAAAATTAATCCACAACCCAAAATATAAGTTTATTCTCATAAATGAAAAGAAAAACTTAAAACATAAGCAGAGGAATCAAACTAAAACAGCTGCCTGCAGAACTTTTCTACCAAAAACTGCTTCCGAAGAAGCAAATACATCAAATCGGTAGAATTTAGTAAATGTATGCAAAGAAGACCAATTTGCTGCTTTGCAAATCTGATCAACTGAAGCTTCATTCTTAAAAGCCCACGAAGTGGAGACTGATCTAGTAGAATGAGCTGTAATTCTCTGAGGCGGGGCTTGACCCGACTCCAAATAAGCTTGATGAATCAAAAGCTTTAACCACGAAGCCAAGGAAACAGCAGAAGCCTTCTTACCTTTCCTAGAACCAGAAAATATAACAAATAGAAGTCTTCCTGAAATCTTTAGTAGCTTCAACATAATATTTCAAAGCTCTTACAACATCCAAAGAATGTAAGGATCTCTCCAAAGAATTCTTAGGATTAGGACACAAGGAAGGGACAACAATTTCTCTATTAATGTTGTTAGAATTCACAACTTTAGGTAAGAATTTAAAAGAAGTCCGCAAAACCGCCTTATCCTGATGAAAAATCAGAAAAGGAGATTCACAAGAAAGAACGGATAATTCAGAAACTCTTCTAGCAGAACAGATGTCCAAAAGAAACAATGTCCAAAGAATGCATAGGCTCAAACGGAGGAGCCTGTAAAGCCTTCACAATTAATTTAAGACTCCAAGGAGGAGAGATTGATCTAATGACAGGCTTGATACAAACCAAAGCCTGCACAAAACAATGAATATCAGGAAGTTTAGCAATCTTTCTGTGAAATAAAACAGAAAGAGCAGAGATTTGTCCTTTCAAGGAACTTACAGACACACCTTTAAACAAACCATCCTGAAGAAACTGTAAAATTCTAGGAGTTCTAAAAGAATGCCAAGAGAATTTATGAGAAGAACACCATGAAATGTAAGTCTTCCAAACTCGATAATAAATCTTTCTAGAAACAGATTTATGAGCCGGCAGCATAGTATTAATCACTGAGTCAGAGAAACCTCTATGACTAAGCACTAAGCGTTCAATTTCCATACCTTCAAATTTAATGATTTGAGATCTGGCCTTAGTGGAAGTGGCCAAGGTTGACAACTGGACATCCAAACAAGATCTGCATACCAAAACCTGTGAGGCCATGCTGGAGCTACCAGCAGCATAAACAATTGCTCCATAATGATTTTGGAGATCACTCTTGGAAGAAGAACTAGAGGCGGAAAAATATAAGCAGGTTGATAACACCAAGGAAGTGTCAATGCATCCACTGCTTCCACTTGAGGATCCGTGGACCTGGACAGGTACCTGGGAAGTTTTTTGTTTAGATGAGATGCCATCAGATCTATTTCTGGAAGCCCCCACATCTTAACAATTTGAGAAAACATATTTGGGTGGAGAGACCATTCTCCCGGATGTAAAGTCTGGCGACTGAGGTAATTCGCTTCCCAATTGTCTATACCTGGGATATGAACCGCAGAAATTAGACAGGAGCTGGATTCCACCCAAACAAGTATCCGAGATACGTCTTTCATAGCATGAGGACTGTGCGTCCCACCCTGATTAATCTTTTATTGAAGATCTTGTTAAAATAAGCAACGTTTCGTGACCATATGTCACTTAATCATGCTCTCTGAGAGAGCATGATTAAGTGACATATGGTCGCGAAACGTTGCTTATTTTAACAAGATCTTCAATAAAAGATGAATGTTTTATCCCAATAGTGCTGGTGGATTTCATGAATGTATATGTTACACAGACGAGTTGCAGTTTTTCCTCACCACCGTGCACATTTAGTGGTGCTGTGTTCACAAAAGGTACTGGACCACCCTGATTAATGATATATGCCACAGTTGTGATATTGTCTGTCTGAAAACAAATGAACGGTCCTCTCTTCAACAGAGGCCAAAACTGAAGAGCCCTGAGAATCGCACGGTAGTTGGTAATCAATTTCAAACGTCTCTTGTCTGTTAGAGACAAAGTCATGGACACTGAATCTATCTGGAAACCTAAAAAGGTTACCCTTGTCTGAGGAATCAAATAACTTTTTGGTAAATTGATCCTCCAACCATATCTTCGAAGAAACAACACTAGTTGATTCGTGTGAGATTCTGCAGAATGTAAAGACTGAGCGAGTACCAATATATAGTCAAAATAAGAAAACACTGCAATACCCGCTCTCTGATTACAGAGAGTAGGGCACCTAGAACCTTTGAAAAGATTATTGGAGCTGTCACTAGGCCAAAAGAAATAGCAACAAATTGGTAATGCTTGTCTAGAAAAGAGAATCTCAGGAACTGATCTGGATGAATCAGAATAGGAAGATATGCATCCTGTAAGACATATAATGCCCTTGCTGAACAAAAGGCAGAATAGTCCTTATAGTTACCATTTTGAAAGTTGGTACTCTTACATATCGATTCAAATCTTTAGATCCAAAACTGGTCTGAATTAATTTTCTTTCCTTGGGACAATGAATAGATTTGAATAAAACCCCAGACCCTGTTCCTGAAACGGAACTGGCATGATTACCCCTGAAAACTCCAGGTCTGAAACACACTTCAGGAGCCTTTACTGGGTTTACCGGAATGCGTGAGAGAAAAAATCTTCTCACAGGTGGTCTTACTCTGAATCCTATTCTGTACCCCTGAGAGATAATACTCTGAATCCAATGATTTTGGATATAATTGATCCAAACATCTTTGAAAAAATTGAATCTGCCCCCTACCAGCTGATCTGGAATGAGGGCCGCACCTTCATGCGGACTTAGGGGCTGGTTTTGATCTCTTAAATGGCTTGGATTTATTCCAATTTGAAGAAGGCTTCCAATTGGAAGCAGATTCCTTGGGGGAAGGATTAGGTTTCTGTTCCTTATTTTGTCGAAAGGAACGAAAATGGTTAGAAGCTTTAGATTTACCCTTAGGTTTTTTATCCTGAGGCAAAAAACTCCATTCCCCCCAGTAACAGTTGAAATTATTGAATCCAACTGAGAACCAAATCATTTATTACCTTGGAAAGAAAGAGATAGCAATCTGGACTTAGAAGTCATATCAGCATTCCAAGATTTGAGCCACAAAGCTCTTCTAGCTAATGTAGCTAAAGACATAGATTTAATATCAATTTTGAAAATATCAATAATGGCATCACAAATGAAATTATTAGGATGTTGAACCAACTTAACAATGCTAGACAATTCATGATCCGATACTTGTTGAGCTAAAGTATCCAACCAAAAAGTTGAAGCAGCTGCAACATCAGAAAAAAAAATTAAAGGCCTAAGAAGATGACCTGAATATAAATAAGCTTTCCTTAGATAAGATTCAAGTTTCCTATCTAAAGGATCTTTAAAAGAAGTACTATCTTCCATAGGAATAGTAGTACGTTTAGCAAGAGTAGAGATAGCCCCATCAACCTTGGTGATCTTTTCCCAAAAATCCAATCTAACTGCTGGCAAAGGATACAAATGTTTAAACCTTGAAGAAGGAATAAAAGAAGTACCAGGCTTATTCCATTCCTTAGAAATCAAATCAGAAATAGCATCAGGAACTGGAAAACCTCTGGAATAACCACAGGAGGTTTATAAACAGAATGTAAAAGTTTACTGGTTTTAATATCAAGAGGACTAGTTTCCTCCATATCCAATGTAATCAACACTTCTTTTAATAAAGAATGAATATACTCCAATTTAAATAAATAAGAGTATTTGTCAGTGTCAATATCTGAGGCAGGATGTTCTGAATCAGATAGATCATCATCAGAGAAGGATAATTCAGTATGTTGCTTGTCATTTGAAATTTCATCAACCTTATGAGAAGTTTTAAAAGACCTTTTACGTTTATTAGAAGGCGGAATGGCAGACAAAGCCTTCTGAATAGAATCAGAAATAAATTCTTTTAAATTTACAGGTATATCTTGAGCATTAGATGTTAAGGGAACAGCAACAGGTAATGAACTACTACTGATGGATACATTCTCTGCATATAAAAGTTTATCATGACAACAATTACAAACCACAGCTGGAGGTATAACCTCCACAAGTTTACAACAAATGCACTTAGCTTTGGTAGAACTGTTATCAGGCCACAGGGTTCCAACAGTGATTCCTGAGACAGGATCAGATTGAGACATATTGTAAATGTAAGAAAAAAACAACATATAAAGCAAAATTATCATTCCTGAAATGGCAGTTTCAGGAATGGGAAAAAATGCAAACAGAATAGGCCTCTGACATCGAAAAAGGCAGGAGGCAAAAAAGAATGGGGTCTTAAATAATGAAAATATTTGGCGTCAATGACGCACAACAAACAGAAAAAATATTTTTTGGCGCCAAAAACGTCCGGAAGCAACGCACTCGCATCATAGAAGACGCAACCTTGTGAAAGGACCCGACGTCAACTAAGATGACGGAAATGACGATTTGCGTCAATGAACGTAACTTCGCGCCAAAAAAATCTCGCTCTAAGAATGACGCAATAAACGTTAGCATTTTGCACCCTCGCGAGCCTAATTCTGCCCGCGAATTTTGAAAATCACAGTCAATTGAAAAAAGACTACACCCCAGGTAAGAAATACATTTTCCATAAAAAATGCATTTCCCAGATATGAAACTGACAGTCTGCAAAAGGAAATATACTGAAACCTGAATCATGGCAAATATAAGTACAATACATATATTTAAAACTTTATATAAATACATAAAGTGCCAAACCATAGCTGAGAGTGTCTTAAGTAATAAAAACATACTTACCTGAAGACACCCATCCACATATAGCAGATAGCCAAACCAGTACTGAAACGGTTATCAGTAGAGGTAATGGAATATGAGAGTATATCATCGTTCTGAAAAGGGAGGTAGGAGATGAATCTCTACGACCGATAACAGAGAACCTATGAAATAGATCCCTGTGAGGAAAATCATTGCATTCAATAGGTGATACTCCCTTCACATCCCTCTGAGCACAAACTTACTTCACCACCTCCATAGGAGGCAAAGTTTGCATTTGTGGGTGTGGTGAGGGGTGTATTTATAGGCATGTTGAGGTTTGGGAAACTTTGCCCCTCCTGGTAGGATTGTATATCCCATACGTCACTAGCTCATGGACTCTTGCCAATTACATGAAAGAAACATAAATTATGCTTACCTGATAATTTGATTTCCATCTGTGGGAGGAGAGTCCACTGCTTCATTCATTACTTGTGGGAATTCAGAACCTGGCCACCAGGAGGAGGCAAAGACACCCCAACCAAGGCCTTAAATACCTCCCCAACTTCCCTCATCCCCCAGTCATTCTGCCAAGGGAACAAGGAATAGTAGGATAAATATCAGGGTATAAATGGTGCCAGAAGAATAAAATCAAATTTAGGTCCACCCACCGGAGAAACAGGAAATTATCAGGTAAGCATAATTTATGTTTTCCATCTTAATGGGAGGAGAGTCCACTGCTCCATTCATTACTTGTGGGAACAAATACCCAAGCTCTAGAGAACACTGAATGAAAAAACGGGAGAGTAAAAGGAGGCGGACCCTAAACTGAGGGCACCCTAGCCTGAAAACACCCAAACTCCTGACAAAAAAACTGTTTGACCAGGAGCAGAAGGACAAAAAGGAAAAGGGAACAAAGATTATTCAACACCTTTCAGTGAAACAAAATAGAACCCACTTATTGCTTTAATTGAGGGTTTGGCAGGGGAGCCCTTACCAACACCTGTGAGACAAGCCGGGATGCTGCTGTGAATTCAGGCATTATCTGTAACTTCTGCAACTGACTGCACTACTAAAGAGTGGATATAACAGTTCCGTTTTCCTGGATCTCATCGAATATTGGACATCACTCTCAGAAATAAGTGAGTTTGTTTATATATTTTATATTTGCTAGAATTGTCTGGCTTATGTCCACTCATTTCCAACGATGAGTCTTGCGAATGTAAGGGGTTAACGGATCTTGCAACCAGCTGCTACAGTATAACACAGGTCTATCACAATTGTTTCTTAATTGGACAAAGCGATACAGTGTCTCAGCCAGTACCCATTGATATATTGTGCTGTCTATTCAACATTGCTTCTTGCTTTTTGCTTTTTGATCCACATATTGAATCACATGTCCATATTGTTTGCTTGCAAAAAGGAAAAGGCACAAGTAAACTGCCCAACAGTTAGAACCAGCAAGGCCCTTGCTAGAGACCAGTCAGAATCCCTAGACTCGATCAAGCCAAAAAGCCTCTGAGGAGACAAAGTCTGCAGGCTCTCAGCCCGCAAATAAACTCACCCCCGACCAGATGGAAGGGAGACATTCACATTCTCCCAGAAGGGAAGAAGAAGGACTCAGATAAGGGAGTTTGAAAGGACCTCCAGAAACACGAAAGGACTAGGGCATCTTGAAGAAAAAACCCAAGGGTAACTCCAGGAGAGAAAATAAGGATGAAACAGGGCAAAACCGATGAAAAACCCTACCGACCTAGCAGAGCAAGGGAGGAGAATCCCAAACTCCTATGTGCATGGATTCCAAGGGACCAAAGTAAAGCCCTGAAAAACTAAAGGGAGAAAGGTAGAACCCCTCCCCTACGCAGGGCACTAACTCACACCCAGGATAAAGCAACCGAAAAACAAACCGTCCCCGGGAGCCTCGAAAAACAGCATCAGAATATCTGAATATGTTCCTCTGAAAACCCATAGGCTTCCTGCTGCAAAGGTGGTCTAAGCGAACACAAGTCGCCAAACCTAGCCAACAAGCTAGTAAACTGCACAGGACCGTCTTCAGCAAGAAAAACTCCAAAGTAGTGCAGAACAAACACCTACCCAAGAAAAGCAGGAAAGAAAGGATAGAACCCAGAACCAGCAGAGAAAAAAATATCTGCTGAGGAGGGATTTACTGTGAAGCCTCCCCTCTAAGGAAGGCTCACAGATCAGACAGATCCCTGACCCTCACTCCGGCAATGGACCCAGCACCGAAGTGACTGGCAATGTCCAAAAAGAGAAAGGAAATAAAAAATCCCCGAATAACCAAGACCTTCAGGAAGGAAAAGGGAGGGGATCCAGCCCCCCCAAAAAGAGCTCGTGTTCCAGAACCCAGTTGCAGCACCCTTCCCAATGTCTAAGGGCACTCCAAAAAGGAAACCCTCTACTGAACTACAGTAATGGCATGTCACAAGAAAACCAGCCCTTCACCTGACATCCTGCACGCAAGGCAGGGGGCATAACCCCACTAAACAGAGTAAGAAAGGACCTCTGAGTACCAGACGGATATTGTGGAATGCCAAGTCCACCCCAAAAGGGGGGGGGGACAAAAAACAGAACAGCTTACCCGCACATAGGTATGGAGTGTAAAGCTGTGGATGGACTAAAAAAATCAAGTACCGAATGAAGAACCATTCAGCCACTACGGTCGGCCCAGCAGAAATGTCCAATTCTCAGATAAAAGAGAGAAAAATCCGCTCGTAGGAACAGAAGATGTACCAGAACGGGAACTGGGCCGACCCGAACCAGTCCTAAGGGGTCTGGATACAGAAACCCAAAATGTCCAGTCAAAGACAAGGACAAAAAAACAGACCCCGGAACCCGGAGCCGGCTTTAAACAAACTAATAACCCCAGAGGAACCAACAGGTTACCCCATCCGGAGCAGACTTTATACCACAAGGTGATGCAATCCCAGTCACATCCAAGGAACCTTGGACACTGAACTCTCACATAAGTATCCCAGACACAGAGTGCTTTAAACACCCCAGCGGGATACAAACTCCCAACCTAAAGGGTGCTAGGCAATGAGTAAAGCCACACAGCGACTCTGGTTGACCCCTAAAGGCTCTAGGGACAACACCCACTAAGTCCAAAGACCAAGGAAAACAGACAAGAGAACAGAGCCCAAACTTGGAAAATCTGGATTGAGAAGATAACAATAGTCTCCAAGATCTTCTCAGGATCCACTTCCCAGAAGCACTACAGCTCTAGGATTTACAAAAAACGAGAATTCTAACCCCTGGCGGATGAAAACCCAAACGCCTAAGCAGGGACAACACCCGAAAAGAAGGAGACCACATAAACTGTTGAGATCCAAAAGTATGGGATCAGATGAGATCCCAGAAGTAGAACAAAGACCAATAGGCCCTAACTTCCTGAAACCGATGACCAGAAGGCCAATCCCCAGGAAAAGGACAAAAGGCCCAATCAACCTCGATCCTAAGGAAGAGGTACCGTCATCAAGGAAACAGAGGACAATCCCAAAGGAAGCTTCAAAAGAGGAGACGAGTAAACGCCGGCAGAACCTGGAACCATGGATTTCCATGGAATCCTCTGAACCTCCAACCCACTATGGGAAGGAGAAACACTCTAGCACCTAAATCAAAAGAACCCAGGAATCTACAGAGTACGCCCTTGCAGGATCCGAACCTCGGAAAAACACCGCCAGCTAAGTATGGATAAGACAATTTGGACTGAGCACAATCCCCTCTGATGCCCCCAGAAGATAAACGAGGACCAGCCTGATGTCCTGGAACGAAAAGGCCACTTGTAACGAAAAAAACAAGAAAAGCAAAACTCAAACAAGAGTGAACAAACCGGACCAGCCAGTAATAACGGGCACCACAATTCTGATATAGACCACCAGGGACAGAAAACTAGTACCCAACCAGAACCAGCCTGAAGCATAGGGCACCCAAAGACTGCCCAAGGCCACAGAAATTTGTAACCCTAGAAGGGATAGACAATAAAACAGACAAACTATAGAACATAACAATGTCCTAACTTCCATGTAATTTCCACAGAAACACCAATACGACCACAAAATCACTGGTATCCAATTCCAGAGAAGAAATTGTTCCCAAGAAAAAAATTATAGCATACATGAGCTTTTAAAATTAAATAAAATACATCCTAACCGGATCAAATGAAAAGAGGGCAACACCTGCAGGTTGATGCCCAAGAAGAACGGACACACTAACAGGACCAGCCGGTCAGAGATCCAATTCTCCCAAAGCTCAGAACTGGAATAGGATACCTTAAAGAAAAGAGTAAAGTGAAGACGCAAGGAGATTACTTCATCCCCCCCGTCTAATCCAGCTTGCCATCCGGGACAGAAGACCAAGGACCCCTCGACCGATCAGGACTGGGATCCTCCAGCACCGCCAAAACATGCCGCAGCAGGACACGAAGGCGTGCCAGTCTATAACGAAAGGCAAGACTTACCTCCGTCAGGGCAACTGACGACCCCAACCCAGAGGATTTGGCCCCTGAAACATCAGAGGAAAACACTTCCCCAGAGGGCTGATCTGACCCAGACGATCCCCCGTCTGACAAGCCCTGGTTAACAGAACACTGACAATATCGCATCAACATCTCCCTTCCTGGAAGATGTAAGTGAGCTAATGTCATAGATATCGCCACACGGAACTGTGCCGTAACTTCTGGAGGAAACAAGCTGCCTTCCAGAGAAGGAGTAACGGCATTAGGGACACCAGCTTGCATAGCCAAAGAAGGTTCTAGGGTACTTGCCTCGCGGGATATGGGGTCCCCAGGGGTGGATAGCTTGGTGGACTCTAAGTTTAGAGCACTCTAAAGCGGCATGCGGAACGTAACTGATGGGCGTGGATTACCCGGGCCATTGCATTCTTTTCGAAAGAAGTAGAATCTGAATCAGAGGCATCCATCTCCAAAAAATCAGAATCCCCCATAACTTGGATAGAAAAAAATATAAATGGCACCTTACACCTCCAATGGCTGGGGCACTCACCACCTCCTATGACCCAGACAACTAGCGAAAGAGACTTTCCCCCTTCACCACACGGTCAGGAATACGGACATGGAAACTAGAAACGTGACCACGTCTAGTCACAAGGTACACCGTGCAGGCCTGAAAAAAAAGCGCCAAGGCCACAAGGGCCGTGCAGCCTGACAAAAAAGACTGTTATGTTCCGAGTGCCACGAGCCCAAGAGACACTACACATTAGCAGACAGAATCACATAACATGATTAGGGCCCTCCTGTTCAATAATCCCCCTCAGGAGATATTAACCCTTGATTCCATAAGATAAAGGAGTCCCACTGAGACCCTGCTTCTTTGTTTACATTACACTTCACACATTGGAGTAAAATTAAATGATCTTACCAGAATCCACGCTGTGGAACAGGAACACGGCCTTTTAAGAGTGACAAATGGTAGCCTCGCTTCTGACATGGACTTAAGTGAACAAAGCAGGCAGCGAAACTCATCAACGTTGATTGCTAAGGAGCTGTTAATATGAGTCTGAATGGTTTCGCAAAAAGACAATCCCTGCATCTCTGGACTCATCCATGCTCTCACTGAGAGGCTGACAGGACTACTTAAAACTCCTGTCCCATTTTGAAGAGTACTACCCTCCATAAGAGACTACTCTGAAATCTTCTAACACTTCTCTGCCAACCTCCTGTGACGAAAGGCAAAGAATGACTGGGGTTATGAGGAAGTGGGGGAGGTATTTAAGCCTTTGGCTGGGGTGTCTTTGCCTGCTCCTGGTGGCCAGGTTCTGAATTCCCACAAGTAATGAATGAAGCAGTAGACTCTCCTCCCATTAAGATGGAAACAATAACATGGTGAGTAATAATCATCCTACTTAGTTGTTCTCAGCAGTTCAATGTATGTTTGGTAAAATGTCTACAAAAATCCTGGACACTTAAAAAAAACTAAATTTATGCTTACCTGATAAATTACTTTCGGTCTGAGAACCGCCAAAAGAGACCCTAGATCCTTTGTGAAGATTCTGGGTGCTGTGGCCAACCCGAAAGGAAGAGCCATGAACTGATAATGTTTATCCAAGAAGGCAAACCTTAGAAACTGATGATGATCTTTGTGGATTGGAATATGAAGGTAAGCATCCTTCAAATCCACGGTAGTCATATATTGACCCTCCTGGATCATAGGCAAAATCATTTGAATTGTCTCCATCTTGAATGATGGAACTCTTAGAAATTTGTTTAGACACTTGAGGTCCAAAATGGGTCTGAACGTTCCCTCTTTTTTGGGGACCACAAATAGGTTTGAGTAAAAACCCCGGTCCCTTTTACAATTTTGGAACAGGACAGATTACTCCCATAGTAAAAAGGTCTTTTACACAGCGTAAGAACGCCTCTCTCTTTATCTGGTTTGCAGATAATTTTGAAAGATGAAATCTCCCTCTTGGGAGAAAATCCTTGAATTCCAATTGATAACCGTGGGTCACTATTTCTAGTGCCCAGGAATCCTGAACATCCCCTTCATGCTGCTTTGTGGAAGGAGAAGAAGCGGGGGGTCCTCCTTTAAAGTTCCGAACAAAATGAAAATTATTCTGTTTACCCCTCATTTTAACCAACCTATCCTGAGGTAGGGCATGGCCCTTACCTCCTGTAATATCAGAAATGATCTCCTTCAATTCTGGCCCAAAAAGGGTCTTACCTTTAAAGGGAATAGCTAAAAGCTTATGTTTTGATGACACATCAGCAGACCAAGATTTGAGCCACAATGCTCTACGTGCTAAAATAGCAAATCCTGCATTTTTTGCCACTAATTTAGCAATTTGAAAAGCAGCATCAGTAATAAAAGAATTAGCTAGCTTAAGAGCCTTAATTATATCTAGAATGTCATCTAATGGAGTCTCAACCTTAAGAGACTCTTCTAGAGCCTCAAACCAAAAAGCTGCTGCAGTAGTTACTGGAACAATGCAAGCCGTAGGTTGTAAAATAAATCCATGATTAACAAATAATTTCTTTAGTAGACCCTCTAATTTCTTATCCATAGGATCCTTGAAAGCACAACTATCCTCAATGGGTATAGTAGAACACTAAGCTAGGGAAGATATAGCTCCCTCTACCTTAGGGACCGTTTGCCATTTGAAATATTTTCTTAAAATTAGGAGAGGGAGAAAACGGTATACCTGGCCTATCCCATTCCTTACTAATAATTTCCGAAATTCTCTTAGGAACCGGAAAAACATCAGTGTAAGTAGGAACTTTTAAATATTTATCTATTTTACACAATTTCTCTGGAGGAATCACAATAGGATCACAATCATCCAGAGTTGCTATAACCTCCCTAAGCAACAGGCGGAGGTGTTCAAGCTTAAATTTAAATGACATAGCATCCAAATCTGTCTGAGGCAAAACATTCCCTGAATCAGAAATTTCACCCTCAGACAGTAAATTCCCTGATCCCCCAACTCAGAGCACTGTGAGGGAACATCGGAAATAGCAAATAAAGCAGCCATCTCCTGCAGAGTAAAGGAATTAGACGCACTAGAAGTACTAGGCGTCGCTTGTGTGGGCATAAAAGATTGTGACACTTGGGGAGAATTGGATGGCATATCCTGATTCTCTTTAAACTGAGAATCATACCTAGGCACACTTACTTTATTTAAAATATGCTTTTTACATTGTAAAGCCCTTTCAGTACAAAAGTTACACAATGTTAGAGGGGGTTGCACAATAGTTTCTAAACACATAGAACAATGAGAAACCTCAATGTCAGACAAGTTGAACAGACTAGTAATACCAAAAAAGTTGTTTAAACACTTATTTATAGCATAAAATAAACATTAGAAAAAATGTGTACTGTGACTTTAAGAAAAGAAAAAGTGAACAATTTTTCCAAAATGCACAAAAAACGTTAAATTATTCCCAAATTTAATTTAATATCGCTGGTTAATCCAAAAATTACTGCACCCAGAAGCAAGGGCAGAAATAAGGCTTTAGAAGTACTTATATCAACATGTAGACAAAAGATATATAAAAATACACTCTGCACCTCGCCACAGCTCTGCTGTGGCGCCTACCTGCCCCCAGGGTACTTTGAATCAAGTTTCCAACCCTTCACACCAGCTACAGTCCAGGAGCCACAGAGTCACTGTTTGCTGCTGCTAAGCCTGAAGAAATTGCGCCAAAATAGGCTCCGCCCCTTAAGGTCAAAAGTCAGAGTAGACCCAAACAACACCAAATGGAAATGCAGTTTTGCACTAAAGTAAAAATACACACACAATATAACCCTCAAGCATAAAACCAATAAGTTTTAAGTGCCAAAAATAAAAAACATAAAACATTGTTTTTTATATTGTCTCCCATGTCACATAATGCCCAAATATCAACTAATGATCAATATAAAATAGGGACTCCAGTAACACCCCTCTTATTAAAATAGGTTTTACTGCTTACCCCATACAGGGAAATAATGCCAGCCAGTTCTGATACACCAAGTCTCCTCAGAAAAAAAGGCTGCACATACCTTAATGCTGCTTGTAGCATGAAATCGGTCTCCACACTGAAGATGTCTCATGGTTACCTTCAGAAGTCTTGTGGGAACCAGCGTGGATCTTAGTTACAAATGCTAAGATCATCAAACCTCAGGGCAGAAATCTTCTTCCATATCCCCCTGAGGAAAACAGTACTCACCGGTACCATTTAAAATAAAAAACTTCTTGATTGAAGAAACTAAAACTAACACCTCACTTTACCATGTCTTCCTAGTATAACACAGGCAAAGAGAATGACTGAGGGTGGAGGGGAAGGGGATGGGCTATATATACAGCTCTGCTGTGGTGCTCTTTGCCACTTCCTGTTAGCAGGAGGTTAATATCCCACAAGTAAGGATGAAATCAGTGGACTCGTCATATCTTTGTAAAATAAATTGACAGTTATTTTAGGTGCTCTAGGGTGTGGCTACATTTCTGTAGGCTTCCTATGTCTTCATACTTGACAAATATAGAATGGCACTAGAAAAAAGTGGTACTACTAATGGTCAATGTCATACTTTCTGACAGTTTCTATAGATGTAAAGGACTGAGGTTTCAAAGGTACATGCGCAGGAGTAATTGGGAGTACATGTTACTCTCAGCCAAGGAGGTAATATAACTATTCTGTTTTTAACCAACAGCCACAGGGGGTAAAATAATTGCTTTATGTGTGTTACTGTCAGTCAAAGGGAAGATAAAATCAGTGCTTTGTGTGTATTACTAGCAGCCAATATGTAAAATTGTTATTCAGGAAGAATATACATGGTAGGGCTTAAGACAGGTCTGTTAATGGGCCTAAAGTGAAGCCTACGTAAGGGGTCATTTTGAGACTTAGACCTCCCATCTATTCGGATTTGATAGGCACAGTTAGAAATTCTGAGCTCTCTCCCCTGAGACAGCCATATCTTCCTGATATGCATGATTTTTTATCTTAAAATCCCACCCACTATCCATCTGTGGCTCCACCCATCCTTGCAAGCCCAGACCACAAAGCAATGACTGTCCCCCTCAATCTCATGGCTCCTGGACACAAATGTTGGGAGGTGTGGATACCTCACTTACTTCCCTGTCCTGGTAACCCTTCATTTGTCCAGTATTTTTAGTGAGAACATCTGGCAACCGTAGGGACTTTGTGACGTTTGAGCTATGCTGATGCTAACTCTAAAAGGAAACTATAATGAGATGTATATATGCAGATCCAATACGTGAAGTTGTTTTTTACAGTGGATATATATTGTCATACTCTAGAGGGACTGTATGCAAATCTCACTGCAAAAGTTAACCCTGCCTAGAAGGAATAATTGCAAAATAACACCAACTAATGTTATATTTTGAAAAATATACAATTTTGATTTGTAACTACAAAAACTCTAACTGTACACTTGATTAAAATTTCCTAATAATAATACTATGATTTTATTTCTCCTATTATTGTTCTGCAAGTTCTTACGGAGCTTTAAACAGGATGCATGGACACAAACATTTTTTGCAGTGAGTAATTGAAAATATTTTTTTTTTATCCCCATACTGGTCTGGATCACAAGTGGAGTGCAATTAATAGTGCAGGGTTTGTTATGTTGCTCTAGTTCCCGCACTAGTAATAGCGCACAATCTTGTATAAGGTCTTAGCAAGGTCAACATTTTTAAGCACGCCCTATACTTTTGATGGACAGCGCATATTAAAGGGACAGTAAAGTCAAAACTAAACTTTCATGATTCAGATAGGGCATGCAATTTTAAACAACTTTCCAATTTACTTTTATCATCAAATTTGCTTTGTTCCCTTGGTGGTATTTTTGAAAGCTAAACCTAGCTAGGCTCAAACTGATTTCTAAACCGTTGAAAACCGCCTCTTAGCTCAGAGCATTTTGAAAGTTTTTCACAGTTAGACAGTGTTAGTTCATGTGTGTCATATAGATAACATTGTGCTCACTACCGTGAAGTTATTTAGGAGTCTTCACTGATTGACTATAGTGCTGAAAATTATCGGAGACCTGAAGTGAACCATTAATGCTTTATAGTTTGGAAATAATTTGGAAATAAAGTAATTCAGGTTTATTAATTAAAAAAAAGTTTTAACACCGATTTGAAAGTATATGGTATATGACAAAGTGAATGGTTGGGAAGGGCTCAAAGTGTTTGTCTGTGTGTGTGTATCATTATATATATATATATATATATATATATACTGTGTACTGTGTATATATATATATATATATATATATATTTATATAAAGATATATGTGTGTGTGTGTGTATATATACCCTATATGGCCAAAAGAATTGTTGACACCCCTACTTATTATTAGTTCAGGTGTATCAGCCACACCCGTTGCTAACAGGTGCATAAAATCCAGGACATAGTCATAAAATCTCCATAGACAAACACTGAACATTCTGAGCAAGGGTTGTTCTGAAGAGCTCAGTGACTTTAAACGTGGCACTGTCCTAGGATGCCACCTTTACCGCATTCTGTCCTACTAGATCAGTCATTGGTCAACTCTAAGTGCTATCATTGTGTAGAGGAAACATCTAGAAGCAACACCAGCTCAGTCATGAAGTAGACCATGCAACCTCACAGTGTGGGGCTGGTGAGTGCTGAAGAGTGTAGCGTGTACAAATTGTCTAGCATCTGTTGCATCACTCACTAAAGAGTTCCAAACTGCTTCTGGAAGCAACATCAGCGCAAGAACTGTGCATCACGCTTTACTATCTGGCAGTCTTATGGAAGAATCTGGGTATGGCGGATTCCCGGAGAACACTACCTACTGGAATGCATAGTGCCTACTGTAAAAAATATTGGAGGAGGGATAATGGTCTAAGGCTGGGCTCGGCCATCTTAATGCTACAGGATACAAAAACGCTTTATACAATTGGGTGCTTACAACTTTTTGCCAACAGTTTGAGGAAGGCCCTTTCCTATTCCAGCATGACTGTGCACCTGTGCAGAAAGCGAGGTCCATAAAGACATGATTAAAAAAAGTTTGGCGTGGAGGAACTCAATGGCCTGCACAAAGCCCTGACCTAAACCCCAGTGAACACTTTTGTAATGAATTGGATGCTGATTATCAGCCAGATCTTCCGGTCCAACATCAGTGCCTGACCTCAAAATTGGTCTTTTGGCTAAATGAGCACAAATTCCCACAGACACACTCCAAAATCTTGTGGAAAGCCTTCTCAGAAGAGTGGCAGCTATAATAGTCACAACGGGGAAAGCATCATATTGATGCCCATGCTTTTGGAATGGGATGTCCAACAAGTCCATACTTTTGGCCATATAGTGATGTATGTGTCCAGTATTTTTAACTTAAATTTCAATATAAAACCATAGTAAATATCTAGAGATTTAGCACACCATCAGGAGATTTTCAGCACACCCCATAGAAGTCTATTATGTAAGGGATATAGAGTATCCACGGTATCCAACATCCTAATGTAAGCGCTGGACTATCTCTTGAGTGTTAAAATAAAACTTTTGACTTGACTTAATATGAGCACAAAAATAGAAGCACTAATGACTTAACTTAAGCAATGTTAACAGAAAACAGTGCTAATATTTTTGCCCCTCACTTGTAATCTAGGCCATAGTGTTTACACATAAAATAAATTATATATTTGTAATAAGTGGTGGTCTGGGTATTTATCCTCTTATAATATCTCACTAACGGCAAAATTACAAGTTGTGCGGTATGGTGTGCGGTACGGCTATACCGCTGAAAAATTGGCCATTGCGCGCAGAATATGCAGGTCTCCCGTATTACAAGTCGCGGCGGTACAGCTATACCATTAGCATTTTAGCCTTTACACAACTACCCATTCAAAACTCAAAAAATTAATTTTGAGTGCAGCATATTCATTGCATCTGTATTACAGGTTGTGCGGTCCGGCTATAACTCTAGCGTTATAGTCTGTACCGCCGCAATTCATTCCACTATCTGAGACCAGTAGTTACGGATTTTGCAAACAAAAATGTTTCACAAAACTCATAACTAAAATGTTACAAAGTACACTAACACCCATAAACTACCTATAAACCCCTAAACCGCATCGCAAATACTATAATAAAACTATTAACCCATAAACGGCCGCCCACCCACATCGCAAAACATTAATCTATACACCCCTAAAGCACCCCTAATGTTAAATTAAAATTACAATATAACTATCTTAAAATAAATAAAAACTTACCTGTGAAATAAAAAAACCTAAGCTTAAACTATAAATTAACCTACCATTACTATATTAAAAAAAAAGAAAAAGAAAAAAAAACCTGTTAAAAAGTTTAAAAAAAAAATAACATTACAAAAAAAATAACATTACCAAAATCCTCTTCAAATCAGAAAAACATAATTTATGTAAGAACTTACCTGATAAATTCATTTCTTTCATATTGGTCCATGAGCTAGTGATGTATGGGATATACAATCCTACCAGGAGGGGCAAAGTTTCCCAAACCTCAAAATGCCTATAAATACACCCCTCACCACACCCACAATTCAGTTTAACGAATAGCCAAGTAGTGGGGTGATAAAGAAGGAGTATAAAGCATCAACAAAGGAATTTGGAATAGTTGTGCTTTATACAAAAAAATCATAACCACCATAAAAAAAGGGTGGGCCTCATGGACTCTTGCCAATATGAAAGAAATGAATTTATCATGTAAGTTCTTACATAAATTATGTTTCTTTCATGTAATTGGCAAGAGTCCATGAGCTAGTGACGTATGGGATATCAAATACCCAAGATGGGGAACTCCATGCAAGAATCACTAGAGAGGGAGGGATAAAAATAAAATACAGCTATTTTCCGCTGAAAAAATAATCCACAACCCAAATAATAAGTTTATTCTTTAATGATAAGAAAAACTTAAAACATCAGCAGAAGAATCAAACTGAAACAGCTGCCTGAAGAACTTTTCTACCAAAAACTGCTTCCACAGAAGAAGCAAATACATCAAAATGGTAGAATTTAGTAAATGTATGCAAAGAAGACCAAGTTGCTGCTTTGCAAATCTGATCAACAGAAGCTTCATTCTTAAAAGCCCATGAAGTGGAGACTGATCTAGTAGAATGAGCTGTAATTCTCTGAGGCGGGGTCTTACCCGACTCCAAATAAGCTTGATGAATCAAAAGCTTTAACCAAGAAGCCAAGGAAATAGCAGAAGCTTTATGATCTTTCCTAGGACCAGTAAATAAAACGAATAGACTAGAAGTCTTTCTGAAATCTTTAGTAGCTTCAACATAATATTTTAAAGCTCTTATCACATCCAAAGAATGTAAGGATCTTTCCAAAGAATTCTTTGGATTAGGACACAAGGAAGGAACAACAATTTCTCTACTAATGTTGTTAGAATTCACAACTTTAAGTAAAAATTGAAAGGAAGTCCGCAAAACCGCCTTATCCTGATGAAAAATCAGAAAAGGAGATTCACAAGTAAGAGCAGAAAGCTCAGAAACTCTTCTAGCAGAAGAGATAGCCAGAAGGAAAAACACTTTCCAAGAAAGTAGTTTAATGTCCAAAGAATGCATAGGCTCGAATGGAGGAGTCTGTAATGCCTTCAAAACCAAATTGAGACTCCAAGGAGGAGAAATTGATTTAATGACAGGCTTAATACGAACTAAAGCCTGTACAAAACAGTGAATATCAGGAAGTTTAGCAATCTTTCTGTGAAATAAAACTGAGGGAGCAGAAATTTGTCCTTTCAAGGAACTTGCAGATAAACCTTTATCCAAACCATCCTGAAGAAACTGTAAAAGTCTTGGAATTCTAAAAGAATGACATGAACATTTATGAGAAGAACACCATGAAATGTAAGTCTTCCAAACTTGATAGTAAATCTTCCTGGAAACAGATTTACGAGCTTGTAACATAGTATTAATCACTGAGTCAGAGAAACCTCTATGACTTAGAACTAAGCGTTCAATTTCCATACCTTCAAATTTAATGATTTGAGATCCTGATGGAAAAACGGACCTTGAGACAGTAAGTCCGGCCTTAACGGAAGTGGCCAAGGTTGGCAACTGGACATCCGAACAAGATCCGCATACCAAAACCTGTGTGGCCATGCTGGAGCCACCAGCAACACAAACGATTGTTCCTGCATGATTTTGGAAATCACTCTTGGAAGAAGAACTAGAGGCGGAAAGATATAAGCAGGATGATAATTCCATGGAACGGTTACCGCATCCACTGCTTCTGCCTGAACATCCCTGGACCTGGACAGGTATCTGGGAAGTTTCTTGTTTAGATGAGAGGCCATCAGATCTATTTCTGGAAGACCCCACATCTGGACAATCTGAGAGAACACATCTGGATGGAGAGACCACTCCCCTGGATGTAAAGTCTGACGGCTGAGATAATCCGCCTCCCAATTGTCTACACCTGGGATATGAACCGCAGAGATTAGACAGGAGCTGGATTCCGCCCAAACAAGTATCCGAGATACTTCTTTCATAGCTTGTGGACTGTGAGTCCCACCCTGATGATTGACATATGCCACCGTCGTGATATTGTCTGTCTGAAAACAAATGAACGATTCTCTCTTTAACAGAGGCCAAAACTGAAGAGCTCTGAAAATTGGACGGAGTTCTAAAATATTGATTGGTAATCTCGCCTCTTGAGATTTCCAAACCCCTTGTGCTGTCAGAGAACCCCAAACAGCTCCCCAACCTGAAAGACTTGCATCTGTTGTGATCACAGTCCAGGTTGGCCGAACAAAAGAGGCCCCTTGGACTAAACGTTGGTGATTTATCCACCACGTCAGAGAGTGTCGAACATTGGGATTTAAGGATATTAATTGTGATATCTTTGTATAATCCCGGCACCATTGATTCAGCATACAAAGCTGGAGAGGTGTCATGTGAAAATGAGCAAAAGGAATTGCGTCCGATACTGCAGTCATGAGGCCTAAAACTTCCATGCATATAGCCACTGAAGGGAATGACTGAAACTGAAGGTGCCGGCATGCTGCAACCAATTTCAAATGTCTCTTGTCTGTTAGAGACAGAGTCATGGACACTGAATCTATCTGGAAATCTAAAAAGGTGACATTTGTCTGAGGAATCAAGAAACTCTTTGGTAAATTGATCCTCTAACCATGTTTTCGAAGAAACAACACTAGTTGATTTGTGTGAGATTCTGAAGAACGTAAAGACTGAGCTAGTACCAAGATATTGTCAAAATAAGGAAACACTGCAATACCCTGATCTCTGATTACAGAGAGTAGGGCACCTAGAACCTTTGAAAAGATTATTGGAGCTGTTGCTAGGCCAAAAGGAAGAGCAACAAACTGGTAATGCTTGTCTAGAAAAGAGAATCTCAGGAACTGGTAATGTTCTGGGTGAATCGGAATATGAAGGTAAGCATCCTGCAAGTCTATTGTAGACATATAGTGTCCTTGCTGAACAAAAGGCAGAATAGTCCTTATAGTCACCATCTTGAAAGTTGGTACTCTTACATAACGATTCAAAATTTTCAGATCCTGAACTGGTCTGAATGAATTTTCTTTCTTTGGGACAATGAATAGATTTGAATAAAACCCCAGACCTTGTTTCTGAGAAGGAACTGGCATGATTACCCCTGAAACCTCCAGGTCTGAAACACACTTCAGGAAAGCCTGAGCTTTTACTGGATTTACTGGGATGCGTGAGAGAAAAAATCTTCTCACAGGAGGTCTTACTCTGAATCCTATTTGGTATCCCTAAGAGACAATGCTCTGAATCCAAAGATTTTGGACAGAATTTGCCGAAACATCCTTGAAAAACCTTAATGTGCCCCCTACCAGCTGAGCTGGAATGAGGGCCGCACCTTCATGCAGACTTAGGGGCGGAATTTGGTTTCTCTAAAGGCTTGGATTTATTCCAACTTGAGGAAGGCTTCCAATTGGAAACAGATTCCTTGGGGGAAGGATTAGATTTTTGTTCCTTATTCTGACGAAAGGAACGAAAACGATTAGAAGCTTTAGATTTACCCTTAGGCTTTTTATCCTGAGGCAAAAAACTCCCTTCCCCCCAGTAACAGTTGAAATGATAGAATCCAACTGAGAACCAAATAAATAATTCCCTTGGAAAGAGAGAGATAGCAAGTCATATCAGAATATAGAAGTCATATCAGCATTCCAAGATTTAAAGGGACAGTAAACCTTAAAAATAATGTTATATAATTCTGCACATAGTGCAGAATTATATAACATTATTTAAGTGCTATAGTTCTAATAGCCTTTTTTCTCTTTAAATATGTAAAAATTACGGCGCTTTTACAGACCCGCTCTCTGCTGAGCGGGTCTGTAATATTTAGTCAGCGCATCGGGCCAGCTGTATAGTCACAGCCCGGCCCGACCGCGCCATAGCACTAAGTGCAGCTCGCTCCTGTCACAGGAGCGAGCTGCACTTAGTCTTATGGCGCGGTCGGGCCGGGCTGTGACTATACAGCTGGCCCGATGCGCTGACTAAATATTACAGACCCGTTCAGCAGAGAGCAGGTCTGTAAAAGCGCCGTAATTTTTACATATTTAAAGAGAAAAAAGGCTATTAGAACTATAGCACTTAAATAATGTTATATTTACTACTATGTGCAGAATTATATAACATTATTTTTAAGGTTTACTGTCCCTTTAAGCCACAAAGCTCTTCTAGCTAAAATAGCTAAAGACATGGATCTAACATCAATTTTGATAATATCAAAAATAGCATCACAATTAAAATGATTAGCATGTTGCAGTAAACTAACAATGCTATATAAGTCAGGATCCAAATCTTGTTGCGCTAAATTCTCCAACCAAAAAGTTGAAGCAGCTGCAACATCAGCCAAAGTAATTGCAGGCCTAAGGAGATGACCTGAATATAAATAGGCTTTCCTTAGAAAAGATTCAAGCTTCCTATCTAAAGGATCTTTAAAGGAAGTACTATCTTCCATAGGAATAGTAGTTCGTTTGGCAAGAGTTGAAATAGCCCCATCAACTTTGGGGATTTTTTCCCAAAACTCTATTGAAACTTTTGGTAAAGGATACCATTTTCTTAAACCTTGCAGAAGGATTAAATGGAGTACCCGGCTTATTCCATTCCTTAGAAATCATATGAGAAATAGCATCAGGAATAGGAAAAACCTCTGGAGTAACCACAGGAGGTTTAAAAACAGAATTCAAACGTTTACTGGTTTTAATATTAAGAGGACTAGTTTCCTCAATATCCAAAGTAATTAACACTTCTTTTAATAAAGAGTGCATATATTCCATTTTAAATAAATAAGATTTGTCAGTGTCAATATCTGAGGGAGGATCTTCTGAATCAGATAGATCCTCATCAGAAGTGGATAATTCATTATGTTGTCGGTCATCAACCTTATGAGAAGTTTTAAAAGAGTTTTTACGTTTATTAGAAAGCAGAAATGCAGACAAAACCTTCAGAATAGAATCAGAAACAAACTCTTTAAAATTCACAGGTATATCATGTACATTAGAGGTTGAAGGAACTACAACTGGCAATGTACTATTACTTATGGAAATATTCTCTGCATGTAAAAGTTTATCATGACAACTATTACAAATGACATTAGGAGATAAAATCTCCACAATCTTACAGCAGATACACTTAGCTTTGGTAGAACCGGTGTCAGGCAGCAAATTTCCAGTAGATACTTCTGAGGCAGGATCAGATTGAGACATCTTGCAGAATGTAAAAGAAAAAACAACATATAAAGCAAAATTATCAATTTCCTTATATGACAGTTTCAGGAATGGGAAAAAATGCAAATAGCATAGCCCTCTGACATAGAAAAAGGCAAGAGGCAAACAGCAATGGGGTAATAAATAATGTAAAAAAATTGGCGCTAAGTATGAAGCACAACGTAATTGAAATTTTTTTGGCACAAAACACATCCGGAAATGACACACACGCGTCACTAACGACGCAACCCTGTGTGAACAACCCGGCGTCAACTACGACGCCGGAAGTGACGAACTTGCGTCAACGAACATGCCTTCCTGCGCCAAAAAATTCTTGTGCCAAAAATGACGCAATAAAGAGTAGCATTTTGCGCACCCGTGAGCCTAATCCAGCCCGCAATTTGAAACAAAGTAGTCAATTGAAGAAAAAAAAAGACTAAACCCCAGGTAAGAAAAAATATTTCTTCATATTTACTTTCCCCAAATATGAAACTGACAATCTGCAAAAGGAAATACATGAACCTGACTCAAGGCAAATATAAGTACAATACATATATTTACACCAAAAGACATCCATCCACATATAGCAGATAGCCAAACCAGTACTGAAACAGTTATCAGTAGAGAAAATGGTATATGAGAGTATATCGTCGATCTGAAAAGGGAGGTAGGAGATGAATCTCTACTACCGATAACGAAGAACCTATGAAATTGACCCCCGTTAGGAAAATCACTGCATTCAATAGGTGATACTCTCCATGTCCCTCTGACATTCGCTGTACTCTGAGAGGAATCGGGCTTCAACAAAGCTGAGAAGCGCATGTCAACGTAGAAATCTTAGCACAAACTTACTTCACCACCTCCATAGGAGGCAAAGTTTGTAAAACTGAATTGTGGGTGTGGTGAGGGGTGTATTTATAGGCATTTTGAGGTTTGGGAAACTTTGCCCCTCCTGGTAGGATTGTATATCCCATACGTCACTAGCTCATGGACTCTTGCCAATTACATGAAAGAAATAGGATTTAAGCA
The DNA here is from genome assembly GCF_027579735.1 of Bombina bombina. Classification (NCBI taxonomy): domain Eukaryota; kingdom Metazoa; phylum Chordata; class Amphibia; order Anura; family Bombinatoridae; genus Bombina; species Bombina bombina. Next base: position 956,148,761 of record NC_069502.1, on the reverse strand, counting down.
GCTCTCATTCTATTGGCTGATTTGACTTTTTCAGCCAATAGGAATGCAACGGTACCCCAATATAAAAGGGGTACATTGCATTCAATCCTCAGCGTGCAGCGACGATCGCATGAAGAGGATCCTCGATGCTGGATGGCTCCACGGTCACCGGTCCTGTTCTGCGGTCACCTTCACTCCGCTATCGCCGCCTGGAAGAAGACCTTCAGCGCCTAGCACACAGGTTTTAGTTTTTTTCTAACACTTTCTCCCCATTGATGTCTATGGGGGAAAACGTGCACAAGCACGTGAAGTAAGGCCTTGGGTTTTGTGCGGTATGGAGCTTAATACACCATGCCGCACAACAAAAGAAGGTTTTTGTGTAACTTGTAATGGCAGTGCTATGGAGAGTGCGATACCGCTAATTTTTTTGCGTTATTTACACCCGGTTTAGCGCCCAACTTGTAATCTTGGTGTATAATAGGAGCACTGCTGGATAGGACCTTCTGCTTTTATTTTTATTTTCCTATTGATATATTTTAGATTCATATTTTAGGTATAATTTTAAATTTTCTTATAATTTATTGTGTTTGTGTATGTTTTACATGTTTTAAAGATCTTTAACATTTGGTAATACTAGTTGTAAAAAGTATTTTGACCCTTTATGCCTAGTCAAGTGAGCCTAACAGTTGAATCCATTAACAGCAGTGCAATACAAGAAAAATACATTTAATATTGTAAATGCTATTAGCCTGGCAAAATGATAAGTACCAGCAATGTAAACTTGGCCTTTATTAAGAATTAAATTACGAGTTTAATGTCCCCATATTAAAGAGAAGCGTCCAATAAATTGTTTTTTTTTGTTTTGTTTTTTTTGTATGAAAATATGTGAAGTAAAAACATTTAAATGTTAAATTGAAACTAATACAGCTTTGGGCTTATTGTATATGGAAGGCCTAGGCCCTTTAAATTGTATAAATAAAATCCTGAGAAACTCCTGTGTGTGTTTAACTGAGATTACATTTAGGATTACTTATTTTAAAGACTATGAAGAATATAAATTATTTTGTCCAGACATTTGTAACTGACACACCTATATTTATGTTTCTTTATGAAGGATTGCTAAAATTAACATAAGAATTTTCAACATGTTTCGCTATGGATTTTTCCATGTAGGAATGTAACATCTGGTGAGTTAAGTTGTTATTTTAATGATAAGAAAAGGTGTATAACATAGAATGAGTTACCTTGCTACTTGCAACTTCTTTTAGCTTTCTGAAGAAGATGAACTGCTGATGAAATGAAAAGATGAAAGGTTGGTAACAGATTAGACACCTGTGCTGTAAGTAATCAAAGGTTGAGAGAGAATACAAGTTTAACTATGAGTTTTTTCAGCACATAAATATTAAGAAGTGTATATAACTAGTAATGTCAGGAAAGGAACAAAACATTACAAATTGGATTTTTCATAATCCCAGAATTCATATACTATAATATGAACAATGTCTATACAACTGGTGAACAGGATGAAACCAGTTAATACAATAAGTAGTAATAGGACCATATCAGAGAAGTAGTAACAGGAACATACAGACAGACAGATAGATGGATACTGTATATAGATAGCTAGATAGATGATAGATAGTGTTGTGTGGACTGCTCAGAAGGAAGAACGTGTCAGAATCTGAAAGTTGGTTAGTAAAAGTGATTGAACACTCAATGTTAGTCATCTGTGTAGAGAGGATACAATGTATGATGTAAAAAAAGAGGTTATAGTGGTGTTTTCACAATTACTTATGTCAAAAAACACACATTAAGAAAAAAAACCCTCTTATTTGGACTATAGTGCTAACCAACAATCATGATTTGTAAGTGGTTGATTCAAGGTATTTTTGTTTTGCTAGTCTGGCTTCATGCACCTTACAAAGTGTTTCGGGCTACTGCTGAAAGTTAGAGGTACTGCAAATGACTGCTTACCACTGGAATGTGAAAGAAGGCATCCTTGAGATCTATAAAAATAAAACAGAAAACAACTGATAGGTATTGTTTCATAATAGTTATAAGTCACTCCATCTTGAATTTCTTAATCATAATTAACTTTTTTAGAGATCTTAGATCTAGGACCTGTCTTCAAGACAAAACTTTTTCCTTTACCAGAAGATACGACTGATACGACTAAAACACCTGTCTTTGCCAAGAAACTGAGACTTGGGCCCCTATTTATGAAAGGTCTTGCAGACCTGATCCGACACTGCGGATCAGGTCCGCAAGACCTCGCTGAATGCAGAGAGCAATACATTCTCCGTATTCAGCATTGCACCAGCAGCTCACCTGCAGACTCGCGGCCAATCCGACAGGAGGGCGGACAGGGTTATGGAGCAGCGGTCTTTGTTACCGCTGCTTCATAACTGCTGTTTCTGGCGAGTCTGAAGACTCGCCAGAAACACGGGCCCACAAGCTCACTACGGAGCTTGTTAAATGGGCCCCTTGTTCTGCTGTGATGAGAAAGGAGATGCAGCAAGCCTATCTTTCATTAGTGCATAGGGTTATCAAATTTATGAAAAAAATATTTATTTTCATGGACTTGTAACTGTTTTCTTTGGCCAGGTAGGAATACCTTTAGATAGTTGTAAAACTTGCACCAGGATCTTCAGCTTCAAAGAAGTTTCTTCTCCAGCTAGAGGACATATAGAAGGAAGATTAAAGCAAAGAATAATATTTACAGGACCATGGTCATATTCAACCAGGTTATGCAGCTATGCAATACTGAAACTGTGCGTGTCCTCTGCCAGACTGTGTATATAGTCTATTTTGCAGAATAGGTAAAAGGAATCTATCAGTGTGTAGAAAGAAAAACCCCAGTATAGTAGAAAACTTAATTTGTTACAGTCTAGTTATAATTTAGCCCTATGTTGTTCAGGAAGTTAATGGCTTGTATAAGATGGCATGAAGATGTGTGCTGACTTTATTGTTCTTGCTATTACATACTAATGTAAAGTATACTCTAACATATTCATAGTTTAGTGTCATTCGGTTGTTAATGTATAATAATTAATACACATTGGACATCAGGGTAGTATGTGATCAAATAATTTGCCATTCTGTGGGTCACGTTAGCTTCCGGAGAAATTAAAATTAGTTTTTATTTCTAACAAACTCAACCTTAATCTTTAATCATGGGTGTGGACAAGGACCACCTATCCCCTATTCATGTATGTATACAACTTAGCCAAGCCACAATATTTATATAAATTGGATCTTTATTAGCCCATCAGGGTCCAAACAGATATGACAATGTTTCAAGCCATTTGAAGACACGATTAAGAGCCAAGTAATGGCTTTAAATGTCTTCTCTATTTGGACCATGACAGGTTAATAAAAGACTGTTGTACATGAATTTTTGTTGATGGCTCATGTACATATATGAATAGGGGATTGGTGATCCCTGTCCATACCCATAATAATGAGGGTAGACTGGCTTGTGTATGCATATAAATACATTTTAGTTTCCATTTAAGACATCATTGTAAAACATCAACATTCCAGGACACCAGCATTACTGCATGAAATACAGTGCGGTTCTAGATTAGATCTTGTCTAATCTAGTCTTTAGTACTGTAAAAAAGTTTTAGGCAGGTGTAAAAAAAATGCTGTAAGGTACGAATGCTTTCAAAAATAGAATTATTAATAGTTTATTTTTATCAATAAAAAAAATGCAAAACAAGTAAACAGGAGAAATACATTTCTAAGGCAAATCATCATTTGATGTGACCACTCTTGCCTTCAAAACAACATCAGTTCTTCTAGGTACACTTGCTCAAAGACAATAATTTTGTAGGCATATGTCAGGTTAGGTGTATGATTAAACAGTACCAAACAGGTGCTGCTAATGATCATCAATTTAATATGTAGGTTGAAAAACAATTGTTAACTGAAACAGAAACAGCTGTGTAGGATGAATAAAACTGTGCAAGGAACAGCCAAACTCTGCTAACAAGGTAAGATTGCAGAAGACAGTTTAATGTCAAAAATAATATACCATGGCAAGACTGATTTTTACTGCATATTTCTATTCTAGTATCTAATTTATTTGTTTTATATAATTTTTAAATTACATTTTTTTTTTTATTAATTATGTTGTAAACATTGTCTTCACAAACTTGAAAGCAGGGAATAGTCCTTTATGAGACACACCGTACTCAAGGTAAAAACTGCCTTTATAGAATTAGGACATGGGCTTTATAATACTGGTGAAATTTCTTAAAAATCTAACAAGGACAGAGAATTATCTTGTAATGCAATTCAGTAAACATTCTCTTGTAAGCAAAAAAAACAAGCACAGAGAGTTCATAGAAAAACAAGCCCTAAGAGTTAACGCTGGTAGATATAAAGCAGCAAATGTATGAGTAGACATTCTTTGCTTTAACAGTTTTTTTTCTAAGATTATGGCGAAACTTCTTTGCCACAAAGTTCCACAAATTTAAGTAGCATGAAGTGTGGCTGGCTAGAGTTAAAGGAGACTTGAAATTAACGGGAGAGGAGTATGCAGAGAATCAGATAATTTAATGGTTTGGCATAAAAAATAAATAAATAATGCTGACCAAATAATTCAATATTGGGTTTTGGTTATTTTTTGTTGCAAATAATTGTATTTTGGCATACTGAATGCAACATTCAAATGTATGTGACATATAATAAAACAAATTGTCAAATTTAATATTCAAATCTTAATTATGCCATTTTTCAAATTGAATGTTGAAAATGACATTACAAAACATAAAACTTGCTTTAAAAAAAAAATCATATTTATCTTATTGAAGCATTTGAACTGTAGAATAATTGCCATAAAAATATTTTACCTACTCATGATTTTAGCTCTTTATGTCAGAGATAGAAGAAATCAAAATAATACTTGTTATATAGTTTATTTTTCTGTTCCAAACAACTATAACATTAAGATATGAATTGGTTCATTACCAAGCCAAGAGGTTTTCAGTAAGCAAGTCATCCAGGCAGCAATTTTTGAGTATTTATTTTTCAACAATGTATAGCATCCTGATGGTTTTAGGACAGTGATATAAATAGCTCCTACAATGAGCATGACATGATTTTTAAGGAACAGTTTATTTAATCTTAATCAGTTATAAAGGAAGTAGTACAAGAAAATGAGTGCTTTCTTTTTGTCCTACACCACCACCTAGTGTTCAAAAAGTATAACAGTTTATATAGTGAGGTACAAGAATTTTCAAGAACAGTCATCAAGTCATATGTATTGTAAACTTGTACAGACAATAAAAATGTTTTAGACTAATCATTCTTTATTTAAAAAATTGTTACAACCAAGATTAGTTCATTGGGTCATCCAAGTTAACAAGTTGAACGTAAAAAGTTAGCAAGCGAGTAAAAGTCAGATGAACTTCTTTTCCTCATAGACTTGCGTGCTATCCCGACACCGCATTAGATCAACTGTGCTAAACATGAATTGAGACATGAATACTTTACATTCTAATGTTTTTTTTTACATTCTAAAATATTATATATATATATATATATATATATATATTGTATTGTAAAATATATATCTATCCCAATATATCTATATGAATATATATATATATTATAGATTAAATATAAATATATATATATATATATATATATATATATATTTTATTTTTTTTTAAATAAAAATGAAATTTTTTCGATGTGAAGAACATTGGAATGTAAAGTATCTCTATTCAAAACACATTAAAAAAAGTATGTTTCAAGTTATTTGACTGGGAAGGCCTCAAAAGTATATATACTGTGTATATATATATATATATATATATATATATATATATATATATATATATATATATATATATATATATATATATATAAAACATGGAAGGGAACTGCATTCCAAGACCAGGCCAGGTACACATCCAGTGACTCAGCAACATCCCAGCCCTGGGTGCTAAATAGCACTCCAAAAACGCTGTGATGTCACCAGAGTCACAGGCAGTTAACCCCAGTCCGGAATGGGTGCAAGAAACAAGGGGGATTACAAACAAATGTAATACAACACATAGAGACACCCAGCACTCACCAGCTAGCTCACAGCTAAGATAAAATCACAACTGGAAAGGTTAGTTACCGCATCTGGCCAAATGGGAAAAGCTCAGGCACCACGACAAGGTCCTTTCCACTGCCTGAGTCCCTAACACAGCCACACCATGCGAGCTTACAAAGCCAAACAAACTGAGAACAAAGAAGGGGTGCACAGGAGGATGTAATCACCCAGAGAAATACAAAACATGGAAGGGAACTGCACTCCAAGACCGGACCAGGTACACATCCAGTGACTCAGCAACATCCCAGCCCTGGGTGCTAAATAGCTGTGATGTCACCAGAGTCACAGGCAGTTAACCTGTAATCCCCCTTGTTTCTTGCACCCATTCCGGACTGGGGTTAACTGCCTGTGACTCTGGTGACATCACAGCTATTTAGCACCCAGGGCTGGGATGTTGCTGAGTCACTGGATGTGTACCTGGTCCGGTCTTGGAATGCAGTTCCCTTCCATGTTTTGTATTTCTCTGGGTGATTACATCCACCTGTGCACCCCTTCTTTGTTCTCAGTTTGTTTGGCTTTGTAAGCTCACATGGTGTGACTGTGTTAGGGACTCAGGCAGTGGAAAGGACCTTGACGTGGTGCCTGAGCTTTTCCCATTTGGCCAGATGCGGTAACTAACCTTTCCAGTTGTGATTTTATCTTAGCTGTGAGCTAGCTGGTGAGTGCTGGGTGTCTCTATGTGTTGTATTACTTTTTGTTTGTAATCCCCCTTGTTTCTTGCACCCATTCCGGACTGGGGTTAACTGCCTGTGGCTCTGGTGACATCACGGCTTTTTTGGAGTGCTATTTAGCACCCAGGGCTGGGATGTTGCGGAGTCACTGGATGTGTACCTGGTCCGGTCTTAGAGTGCAGTTCCCTTCCATGTTTTGTATTTCTCTGGGTGATTACATCCACCTGTGCATCCCTTCTTTGTTCTCAGTTTGTTTGGCTTTGTAAGCTCGCATGGTGTGGCTGTGTTAGGGACTCGGGCAGTGGAAAGCACCTTGTCGTGGTGCCTGAGCTTTTCCCATTTGGCCAGATGCGGTAACTAACCTTTCCAGTTGTGATTTTATCTTAGCTGTGAGCTAGCTGGTAAGTGCTGGGTGTCTCTATGTGTTGTGTATATATATATATATATATATATATATATATATATATATATATATATACACATACATATGTCTATATAAGTGTATATTTATGTGTTCAGATGTGTATATATGTATGTATTACACATAAATACATGTATTTACACACACAAATAAAAAAATAACAATATATAAATATATATGTATATATAGACACATACACATATATAGGGGGATATTTATCAAAGGTGTGGCAGACCTGATCCAACAGTGCGGATCAGGTCCGCCAGACCTCGCTGAATGCGGAGAGCAATATGCTCTCCGTATTCAGCATTGCACCAGCAGCTCTTGTGAGCTGCTGGTGCAACGCTGCCAGCAAGGGGGTGTCAATCAACCCGATCATACTTGATCAGGTTGAATTGCAGCAATGTCTGTCAACCTGCTCAGAGCAGGCAAACAGGTTATGGAGCAGCGCTCCATCCGGATACACATACACATAAATACATACAGTATCTAACAAAAGTGAGTACACCACTCATATTTTTGTAAATATTTCATTATATCTTTTCATGTGACAACACTGAAGAAATGACACTTTGCTACAATGTAAAGTAGTGAGTGTACAGCCTGTATTACAGTGTAAATTTGCTGTCCCCTTAAAATAACTCAACGCAAAGCCATTAATGTCTAAACTGTTGGCAACAAAAGTGAGTACACCCCTAAGTAGAAATATTTAAATTGGGCCCAATTAGCCATTTTCCCTCCCCGGTGTCATGTGACTCGTTAGGTCTGCATGGCTGTTGTCCCAGAAGGAAGCCTCTTCTAAAGATGATGCACAAGAAAGCCTGCAAACAGTTTGCTGAATACAAGCAGACTAAGGACATGGATTACTGGAACCATGTCCTGTGGTCCGATGAGACCAAGATAAACTTATTTGGTTCAGATGGTGTCAAGCGTGTGTGTCGGCAACCAGGTGAGGAGTAAAAAGACAAGTGTGCCTTGCCTACAGTCAAACATGATGGTGGGAGTGTCATGGTCTGGGCGTGCATGAGTGCTGCCGGCACTCGGGAGCTACAGTTCATTGAGGGAACCATGAATGCCAACATGTACTGTGACATACTGAAGTAGAGCATGATCCCCTCCCTTTGGAGACTGGGCCGCAGGGCAGTATTCCAACATGATAACGACCCCAAACACACCTCCAAGACAACCACTGCCTTGCTAAAGATGCTGAAGGTAAAGGTAATGGACTGGCCAAGCATATCTCCGGACCTAAACCCTATTGAGCATCTGTGGGGCATCCTCAAACGGAAGGTGGGGGAGCGCAAGGTCCCTAACATCCACCAGCTCTGTGATGTTGTCATGGAGGAGTGGAAGAGTACTCCAGTGGCAACCTGTGAAGCTCTGGTGAACTCCATGCCCAAGAGGGTTAAGGCAGTGCTGGAAAATAATGGTGGCCACACAAAATATTGACACTTTTGGCCCAATTTTGACATTTCCACTTAGGGGTGTACTCACTTTTGTTGCAAACGGTTTAGACATTAATGGCTGTGTGTTGAGTTGTTTTGAGGGGACAGCAAATTTACACTGTTCTACAGGCTGTACACTCACTACTTTACATTGTAGCAAAGTGTTATTTCTTCAGTGTTGTCACAAGAAAATCTATAATAAAAAATTTGCAAAAAAACATAATTTATGTAAGAATTTACCTGATCAATTCATTTCTTTCATATTGGCAAGAGTCCATGAGCTAGTGACGTATGGGATATACAATCCTACCAGGAGGGGCAAAGTTTCCCAAACCTCAAAATGCCTATAAATACACCCCTCACCACACCCACAATTCAGTTTAATGAATAGCCAAGTAGTGGGGTGATAAAGAAAGGAGTAAAAAGCATCAACAAAGGAATTTGGAAATAATTGTGCTCTATACAAAAAAATCATAACCACCATAAAAAGGGTGGGCCTCATGGACTCTTGCCAATATGAAAGAAATGAATTTATCAGGTAAGTTCTTACATAAATTATGTTTTCTTTCATGTAATTGGCAAGAGTCCATGAGCTAGTGACGTATAGGATATCAATACCCAAGATGTGGAACTCCACGCAAGAGTCACTAGAGAGGGACGGATAAAAATAAAAAACAGCCATTTTCTGCTGAAAAAATAATCCACAACCCAAATTATAAGTTTATTCTATAATGAGAAGAAAAACTTAAAACATCAGCAGAAGAATCAAACTGAAACGGCTGCCTGAAGAACTTTTCTACCAAAAACTGCTTCTGAAGAAGCAAAGACATCAAAACGGTAGAATTTAGTAAATGTATGCAAAGAGGACCAAGTTGTCGCTTTGCAAATCTGATCAACTGAAGCTTCATTCTTAAAAGCCCACAAAGTGGAGACTGATCTAGTAGAATGAGCTGTAATTCTCTGAGGCGGGCCTGACCCGACTCCAAATAAGCTTGATGAATCAAAAGCTTCAACCAAAAAGCCAAGGAAATAGCAGAAGCGTTCTGACCTTTCCTAGAACCAGAAAGTATAACAAATAGACTAGAAGTCTTCCTGAAATCTTTAGTAGCTTCAACATAATATGTCAAAGCTCTTACCACATCCAAAGAATGTAAGGATTTTTCCAAATAATTCTTAGGATTAGGACACAAGGAAGGAACAACAATTTCTCTACTAATGTTGTTAGAATTCACAACCTTAGGTAAAAATGTAAATGAAGTCCGCAAAACCGCCTTATCCTGATGGAAAATCAGAAAAGGAGATTCACAAAAAAGAGCAGACAGCTCAGAAACTCTTCTAGCAGAAGAGATGGCCAAAAAGAACAACACTTTCCAAGAAAGCAGTTTAATGTCCAAATAATGCATAGGCTCAAATGGAGGAGCCTGTAAAGCCCTCAAAACCAAATTAAGACTCCAAGGAGGAGAGATTGATTTAATTACAGGCTTGATACGTACCAAAGCCTGTACAAAACAATGAATATCAGGAAGTTTAGCAATCTTTCTGTGAAATAAAACAGAAAGAGCAGAGATGTGTCCCTTCAAGGAACTTGCAGATAAACCCTTATCTAAACCATCCTGAAGAAACTGTAAAATTCTAGTAAATCTAAAAGAATTCCAAGAGAATTTATGAGAAGAACACCATGAAATGTAAGTCTTCCAAACTCGATAATAAATCTTTCTAGAGACAGATTTACGAGTTTGTAACATGGTATTAATCACTGAGTCAGAGAAACCTCTATGACTTAGCACTAGGCGTTCAATTTCCACACCTTCAAATTTAATAATTTGAGATCCTGATGGAAAAATGGACCTTGAGACAATAGGTCCAGCCTTAACGGAAGTGGCCAAGGTTGGCAACTGGACATCTGAACAAGATCCGCATACCAAAACCTGTGAGGCCATGCTGGAGCCACCAGCAACACAAACGAGTGTTCCATGATGATTTTGGAAATCACTCTTGGAAGAACTAGTGGTGGGAAAATATAAGCAGGTTGATAACACCAAAGAAGTGTCAACGCATCCACTGCTTCTGCCTGAAAATCCCTGGACCTGAACAGGTATCTGGGAAGTTTCTTGTTTAGATGAGAGGCTATCAGATCTATCTCTGGAAGACCCCACATCTGAACAATCTGAGAAAACACATCTGGATGGAGAGACCACTCCCACGGATGTAAAGTCTGACGGCTGAGATAATCCGCCTCCCAATTGTCTACACCTGGGATATGCACCACAGAAATTAGACAGGAGCTGGATTCCGCCCAAGCAAGTATCCGAGATACTTCTTTCATAGCTTGGGGACTGTGAGTCCCACCCTGATGATTGACATATGCCACTGTTGTGATATTGTCTGTCTGAAAACAAATGAACAGTTCTCTCTTCAACAGGGGCCAAAACTGAAGAGCTATGAGAATTGCACGGAGTTCTAAAATATTGATTGGTAATCTCGCCTATTGAGATTTCCAAACGCCCTGTGCTGTCAGAGATCCCCAAACAGTTCCCCAACCTGAAAGACTTGCATCTGCTGTGATCACAGTCCAGGTTGGCTGAACAAAAGAAGCCCCTTTAACTAAACGCTGGTGAATTAACCACCACGTCAGAGTGTGTCAAACATTGGGATTTAAGGATATTAATTGTGATATATTTGTATAATCCCTGCACCATTGACTCAGCATACAAAGATGGAGAGGTCTCATGTGAAAACGAGCAAAGGGAATCGCGTCCAATGCTGCAGTCATAAGACCCTAAACTTCCATGCACATAGCCACTGAAGGGAATGACTGAGACTGAAGCTGCCGACAGGCTGCAACCAATTTTAAATGTCTCTTGTCTGTTAGAGACAGAGTCATGGACACTGAATCTATCTGGAAGCCTAAAAAGGTGACCCTTGTCTGAGGAATCAAGAAACTTTTTGGTAAATTGATCCTCCAACCATGTTTCTGAAGAAACAACACTAGTTGATTTGTGTGAGATTCTGCAGAACGTAAAGAAAATTATACATAGAAACACAAAATCCTATGCTAAACCCCATTAGCAACATTTATACAATGGTCTTAAATATTGGGAAAGGTTCATGTATGAGTGTGTGAGTGTGGGTACACTAGATGGGTATGCGTGTAGTAAAATCTTTATTAAGAAAGTGTGAATTGTGCCTGTAAAACAAAAGGTATAATGGTTCACTGAAGTTCTTTGTTGTCATCTTTTGGCATCTGGTCCTTGCTTTTGGCATCTGGTCCTTGCTTTTGCTTTACCAAATCTCTCTCTTTGAACCACTTTGTTTTTTTCCAAGACCCTCAAAGGAATGAAAAAAAGATTAAAACCAGGCATATATTTACTTCACACTACAACACTCCATCTGCAGTAGAAACCACAGTCACAGTTATTAACTTCAAGTTGGAAAGTGCCTCTGTTATTGCATCATCCCACTCGCACCCTTACTTAACTTATGTTGCTTGATTTATATGATTATTTACCCCTTTATGCTATATATATATATATATATATATATATATATATATATATATATATATATATATATATATATATAATTATTTTGGCCTAATGCACCATTTTACATCTCCATTCTGATACATTATACTTATTTAATTTGTCCAACGCCACCATCATAGCTTCATGGTAAGATCAGTCCTGAAGACACCTGAAAAACAACAATCTATAATATGTGTTATTGGGGAAAAACTGGAAGAAAAGGTGAGAAGCCTTCTATCTTCATTGGTTTTCTTCCTGCAAGATAAGACTTCAGACAGTTTACATAGAAATGGTATTGCATGTGGCCTCCCAAAACTAATCACAATGGAGGTATCTGTTATTGTTTTTTTAGAAAGAGAATGCATCAATTAACTATACATTCTTAATATTGGCATTTAAAACTTAATAATGAAAAACACTTAAAATTATTAATTGAACTTAAAACTAAAGTACACATTACAAGATACAAATGTACTGCAAACAAATATGCTTATAAAAAAAAAAATGAATGATTTAATTTGAGCCCTCCAGCTCTGTCAGTTGCTTCTTTAGAAACCCAATTTGATCTCTCATTCTCCTGTTTTTTTGTTTGAGTTCCCAATAACTTAAGTTGGCCTTATTGTTTATCTCATTTGACCTCAGCCTCCAATTTTCTCCTCTGTTAATATCGCCATTTAAATTCCTGTCTCTCCAGTTTTCTGTATTTGATGCTCTACTATTCTGATATCCACAAACATTCCTTCTATTACCCCTCTCTGATTCCTGCCTGTGAATATTCAGATTATTCTCCATTGACTGCTTCACTGCAGAATTTGCCTTAATGGTGTATGGGTGATAATTCCACCACTTCTCAGCTCTAGTGAGCACCATATGTAGGTTTGTGGAGTTTGGATCATACAGCTTTACAAACTCCTGACATTTTCTGGGGAGAGCTTCAAGTACCCTCTGTATGTGAGCTGGTGACCCCCAGACCATTTGGGTCTGTGGCTGGCGCAGCACACACCAAAATAAAACTCTTTTTGCTACTTCAAATGGCCCATCTAGTGGTCTCATGGTAATTTCACTAATCTCTTTCTCTAGACTAGTAAAATTGAAAAAGGTTTTAGCTATCCTGCCAGCCTGATCACATATACTTGAATTAAATCCTAATAACCTGTTGGCATAGGGGCCCATGGCATCTTGAAGCAATTCGGTCCATTCCGGCATGCTCATACCTATTTTTATGGCTTTTTCAGTTCCCTTGTGAAACCAATGTGAAAAGTTATTAAAGCTGTTTGTGGGGATTGTGCCCCACCATTTCTTAAAAATGTCTTTATCTGCTACAGTCATTGGCCTAGTCTGATTTGAAAGACCTGTAGGAACTTTCAGGTTGTTAAAATTCTCAGTAATTATGACAGGGGCAATTGGAACAGAACTTGGGTTTTTAGTGGGGCCCATTTGCATTTTATCTTGTTTTACTAATTGTTTTGGCTCTTTCCTTTGTGGCAGTAAGTTATCACTATCTGCATTGTTCCCAGAAATATCACTAATTATTTTTTCTTTTTGTTCAATTTTCATCTGTAACTCAGTAATTTTGTTTGAGTATTCGTTACTGATGTGTTCTGTTAATTTTAATTTACGCTGTAATTTACTGATCTGTATGGTGTTAGTTAAATCAGAAAGTTTAATACAATCTCTGTCAGTCTGTGTGTTATCTAACTTTAATTTAAGGTCTTTATTTTGCTCTGTAAGTTCTCCAATAATGTCCGTTAATCTCTTTATAGTTGAAATCACTGCCTGCGCTATCATACATTTTCTTTTATTATTATTCATCTTTTTAAGAGTTAATACCTGTGTTAGTATATCTAAAACACTTTCACACTTGTTGTTTTTAGCTTCTGGGATGAGGAATGGACCATTATATTTATGAATGTAATTGTTAAAGTAATCACAGATTTCCTGTGAAATATAGTTTTTTCCAGACATTTTTAACAGATAGCCGTTAGAACTAAAATAATAAATAAAATAAAAAATTCTATATATATTATATACTAGAATAGTGTGTCTCTCACAGCATAGTAGTTTTTTTTTGTTTTTTGTTTTTTAAATGTTAACACAGGATGTACAAGGTCAGCATTCCAGCAGAGGTGGTAATATAGTTAAATTTAGTTTTTCTAACCACTGCTGATTATTCTTTATTTTAAATCTGGGGAACAGACTATTGTGTGTCTCTCACAGCATAGTTTGCCAGACTATTTTAACTGCCCCAACTGCAAGGAATTATAATCTCTATAGGGCAATGAAACTAAACAGAAATTAAGCAGAACAAAATTAAAAAATTAAATATTGTTCTCTTTTAAAAGGTGTGAACCATCAATAATACTAACCTAAATAAAATAAATGAACAAAGCAAAGCAAGGAATCCTTTTTACTGATATTTTCCCAAATTGAGGAAAAATTATAAAAATATTTTAAGTACAGGAAGATTCTATAGAACTTCTAAATGCTAATTTCAACTGTAGTTTTGGTTCCAGGATCTGCTCCAAACACAGGAAATGCAATTTTTTTAACTTTGTTACCCAAAACAAAGCTTAATTAAACTGTAATTTCTTAACTTTAAATTCTACACAATTTCCCATACAATTCAGAATTAAATTTATGTATAGGGCAAGCTACAGCTCTGGGTGTAACACATTCACAGAAATGAATCCTTTGTAAAATAAAAAACCTTACTGTTGGCAGCTATTACATAGTACTGTAAAGCTTTTGTTTGTAAAAACATTTAGATGGGACCAACACAACACATATCTCTAAAATTCATTAGAAAATTGATAGAAAACTGGCTCAACAATAAAAGTATCCAGTTTCCAAAAACAAGAAAAATACAAGAGTTAAAGGGACAGTCTAGTATAATCAACTTCACAATTTACTTCCATCATCAAATTTGCTTTTTTTTTCTCTTGGTATTCTAAGTTGAAGCCAAACATAGGTAGGCTCATATGCTGATTTCTAAGCCTTTTAGGGTTGCCTCTTATCACATGCTTTTTTTTTTTTAAATCTCTTTTCAACACAAACACAGAGATAACACTGTGGGGGTTATTTAAGATTTAGTAAGCTACAAACAGCAGGCCTGCTGAAACCAACCATTATGTGCTTCCCCTATGCAAAAATGCAAATTTATACAGACCAGAAATACAGGTTTTTTAAAGCCATGCTTTTCTTGAGACATACAACAGGCCTTTGAAAACCAACCACTATTTGCGCTTTTTAAATAAAGTACTACATACAAAAACTTTGCTATAAAACATCAAATCTACATTTACTGCAGTTAAATTTAAAATAAATCAACATTCATTTGATTCCTGCAAAACTAAATGGCATATGGATTCGTCTACAACTTCATGGCCGCCAAAATGTGGTTATCTATTAATTTAAAATATCTCTACTTTCTACTAAATATAATATACTAAATCTCTATGGTGGTACCACTAAAACCAACACAGATAAATTGTGAAATAAACTCTATGAGGGTCCTCCATTATTTGTCAAACAGTTTATTTAGGAATCAATATATGTTAATAATAAGAGAAATATTTACAGATATATATATCAATCTATTTTACAGATACAGTCCACATTTTAAGATACAGGGCAACTTTTCTAAACTAACCCCAATTGTGCTACACAGAATATTATCCCAGAAATACTTAGCCAGATTCTCTGTGTCCAACATCATCCATCTTTACAGCATGCCCAGGATACAAAAGAGAGGGAGAGGCTCTGGTGTTACAATATTTTATAACCCAATTCAAAAGGGAGTGGCTTATCAAATGCCACTCAAAAAGACCAATGGGAGTGTCTATAGTTCAGAGAGAAAGGTGTACCTGGGGGAAGGGATCCCAATAACAGCTAAGTGAATATTCCAGTGATAAAATGTCACCACACCAAGATATCGAACAAATAAGAAAACACTGCAATACCCTGCTCTCTGGTTACAGAGAGCAGGGCACCGAGAACCTTGGAGCTGTTGCTAGGCCAAACGGAAGAGCAACAAATTGGTAATGCTTGTCTAGAAAAGAGAATCTCAGGAACTGATAATGATCTGGATGAATCAGAATATGAAGGTATGCATCCTGCAAGTCTATTGTGGACATATAATGTCCTTGCTGAACAAAAGGCAGAATAGTCCTTATAGTCACCATCTTGAAAGTTGGTACTCTTACATAACGATTCAAAATTTTCAGATCCAGAACTGGTCTGAATGAATTTTCCTTCTTTGGGACAATGAATAGATTTGAATAAAACCCCAGACCCTGTTCCTGAAAAGGAACTGGCATTATTACCCCTGAAAACTCCAGGTCTGAAAAACACTTCAGGAAAGCCTGAGCTTTTACTGGATTTGGAAAAAATCTTCTCACAGGAGGTCTTACTCTGAATCCTATTCGATACCCTTGAGAGACAATGCTCTGAATCCAATGATTTTGGACAGAATTTATCCAAACATCCTTGAAAAACCTTAATCTGCCCCCTACCAGCTGAGCTGGAATGAGGGCCGCACCTTCATGTGGACTTAGGGGCTGACTTTGGTTTCTTAAAAGGCTTGGATTTATTCCAATTTGAGGAAGGCTTCCAATTGGAAACAGATTCCTTGGGGGAAGGATTAGGTTTTTGTTCCTTATTTTGACGAAAGGAACGAAAACGGTTAGAAGCCTTAGATTTACCCTTAGGCTTTTTTATCCTGAGGCGAAAAAACTCCCTTCCCCCCAGTAACAGTTGAAATAATAGAATCCAACTGAGAAGCAAATAAATTATTACCTTGGAAAGAAAGAGATAGCAATCTAGACATAGATGTCATATCAGCATTCCAAGATTTAAGCCACAAAGCTCTTCTAGCTAAAATAGCTAAAGACATGGATCTAACATCAGTTTTGATAATATCAAAAATGGCATCACAAATAAAATGATTAGCATGTTGCAGTAAGCGAACAATGCTAGATAAGTCAGAATCCAATTCTTGTTGCGCTAAATTCTCCAACCAAAAAGTTGATGCAGCTGCAACATCAGCCAAAGAAATTGCAGGCCTGAAAAGATGACCTGAATATAAATAAGCTTTCCTTAGATAAGATTCAAGTTTCCTATCTAAAGGATCTTTACAAGAAGTACTATCTTCCATAGGAATAGTTGTACGTTTAGTAAGAGTAGAAATAGCCCCATCAACTTTGGGGATCTTTTCCCAAAACTCTATTGAAATTGCTGGTAAAGGATACAATTTTAAACCTTGAAGAAGGAATAAAAGAAGTACCCGGCTAATTCCATTCCTTAGAAATCATATCAGAAATAGCATTAGGAATAGGAAAAACCCCTGGAGTAACCACAGGAGGTATAAAAACAGAATTTAAACGTTTACTTGTTTTAATGTCAAGAGGACTAGTTTCCTCAACATCCAAAGTAATTAACACTTCTTTTAACAAAGAACGAATATACTTCATTTTAAATAAATAAGTAGATTTGTCAGTGTCAATATCTGAGGAAGGATCTTCTGAATCAGATAGATCCTCATCAGAAGAGGATAATTCATTATGTTGTCGGTCATTTGAAATTTCATCAACCTTATGAGAAGTTTTTAAAGACCTTTTACGTTTATTAGAAGGCGGAAAAGCAGACAGCCTTCTGAATCGAATCAGTAACAAATTCTTTAAAATTCATAGGTATATCATGTACATTAGAAGTTCAAGGAACTGCAACCGGTAATGTACTATTACTGATGGACACATTATCTGCATGTAAAGGTTTATCATGACAACTATTACAAAAGACATTCGGAGATATAATCTCCACAAGTTTACAGCAAATGCACTTAGCTTTGGTAGAACCGATATCAGGCAACAAAGTTCCAACAGATACTTCTGAGACAGGATCAGATTGAGACATCTTGCAAAATGTAAAAGAAAAAACAACATATAAAGCAAATTTATCAATTTCCTTATATGACAGTTTCAGGAATGGGAAAAAATGCAAATAGTATAGCCCTCTGACATAGAAAAAGGCAAGAGGCAAATAGCAATGGGGTGATAAAATAATGAAAACATTTTTGGCGAAGTATGACGCACAACGTAACTTGAAAATTTTTTGGTGCCAACAATGTCCGTAAATGACACACTTGCGTCACTAACGACGCAACCTGTGTAAGGAACTCGGCGTCAACTACAATGCCGGAAATGATGAACTTCCGTCAACGGACGTACTTTCACGCCAAAAAATTCTCGCGCCAAGAATGACGCAATAAAGTCTAGCATTTGGCGCACCCGTGGGCCTATTCCTGCCCGCAATTTGCAAAGAAAATGTAGTCAATTTAAAAAAAAAAATGTATTTGTTTGTTTATGGAAATTCATTAACTGCTTATCTCCCATGGGGAATGTCCACACGGGAGAAGTTGAAGAGTAGCTAAAACTTAAAGTTTAATAAAGCAGCAGCAACTGCTGCAAGCCAGCAGCAGCACACATTTTTAGAAAAAATATTTTATGGGGTCAGAATTGACCAAGAACAAAAAAGTGAAGCTTACATACTGACACATGAATCAATCATACTAACAGTTAAATTGTTGTAAATAGTTATTGAACAGTTAAATGAGCTGACTGGGCCAATGGCACTACCTTGTAGAATAGTTATAAGCTACTATATGGATTTATAATGTAGATATGTAGCTGGGGGGTGCTCTGTATTGAGGTTAAATATTTACAACAACAATTAGTGGAAAAGAATACACTTCTAGCACTCTCTTATTCCATTGTTCACAAATAATGTAGTGTGTATGAAGTGTTTGGTGCAATTTTGTTTCAAAAACTTGAATTAAAATATCACATCTTTATTTAATTGTTTAAAATCGGGGAAAATAAGTTAAAAACAACAATCTGGAACTAATAGACCAAAAGTATAATAGATAACACCGCAAACCTAATAATATAGGTAAGTAAGCTAGATATAGTGTGATCACTATTGCTAGAGCAATAAAAATGAATATAGCAATGTTAGTAAAACACTGCAAGGGACAATAAAACCAGCATAAAGCAAATAGTGATACCGTTTTACATATAAGCTGGCCCTAATGTTCATGAATTAATAAGAGGAACAATACATGAATAATACTGCGAAAGTGCGTTAATAAACCTTAATAAAACAATAAAGACGGCTAAATTATAATTACCCTGGTATGATCGAATTATTGTCAGGAGAGCATGGATACGGCTGCGTGTCTATAGCTATAACGCTGCACTGTTGCGGAAATACTTTTGATACAGCCGACAGGCGAAACATGTCAAGGTGCCGTAGGGTTGAGGAATTGGGCTCTCTTTCTAGTTTTAATGTTTTCTGGCTAGACCACAATAATATTATATACTAACCGCTACGCTAGTATTATTTTATTAGCTAAACGCTAGCAATTACCATTATATCTAAGTGTTCTGGGAACCCAGCTAATACTCTGCAGCCTAGCAGGGCTAATAGCTGGTTAAACAAAAGAAGAGAGAAAGAACAGAGGCATTATAGTACACACTTATAAGGTGTATTACCAATATACAATTGGGTGGAGTATGTTTAGAAATATGATGTATGATGAAATTTAAAACATAACATTTATTTAATGATATTAAAAAGTTTTGTGGACCATGCCACCATTAAGCTAATATGAATCACTAAATGTTTTTAAAATCAAGAATAAGAATTTATGCACTGCAAAAAGCCTGAAATAACACAATTGATCAGTACCTATAAATATCAATAGTTCTAGGTGTTGTTAGGACAGGTTTTATCCACAGTTTTATAAAAACCTTATATTGGAAGAGCGGTCAATATCAATATGGCATTCCTTATGGCATAACATAGGTTAACACTAGGTATATATAACCCTGATTCGCCCGTAAAAACTTTTAAACAATTACCGCCACAAGTATCCCAGGAGGGGAGAGGACCGTTACCAACCAGTTAAATAAACTAAAACCTAATGCCTGTAAAGGCCAACATCTAGATTTTTAAGCAATTATTAAATGTTATTAACAGAAGAAGGAGAGAAGCAGTGCTAACGCCTAACGCGTGTTTCGCATCTGCTTTATCAAAGGCTACCCGATACTCCGCCGGAGCTCCCTTAAAAAGGCCCTCAGGCCAATCACATCCGTTCAGAAAGTGACGTTAGTAAAGGCTAATCCAATCATGTACGCCATTCAGTGATAAGGTACAAGCAGAGGGTGTGTATCTCTAGCCTCAGTAACGTGTGTGCTCATTCTGACGTATGATAACACGCCCATCTGTCAGGCAGCACATTGTTTACGGAAGTATATTCCGTACTGAGCAGATCATATTAAATGAAGAAATTATACTTAGATCGTAATCATACCTTTGAGACTAGCTACAATGAGATCACTTGTAAGTCTTAAAGTGCGCTTTTCACACATGTAAAGATCGCTATATATATGTTATATGGCTGAAGGATTTGATATAATTCCTCGCTGATTATACTGTTCCAATACAAAACAGAGATAAAAATAGCTACAACTAGGATTCGGGGCAGAGCTTGGCCACACTAGCTGATGGCCGCATGTTAGATTAGCTCTGAAGCCCCAGTACTCTTCTAAAAAGGCTATCTGTGACCCATAGCTTACGCCAATAAGTTGGAATCTTCTAAAACATTGACGATCAGTTACCGCACTTAATACTTGAAGGAGGTGCCCTATATGAGCCGGACAACTGATAATTCCCTCGCTGCGTAGTTTGGCCTAACCGACAATGGAGCGCACGGTCTTGTAGCGTGCTGGTTACCTGAGACGCAGGAAAGACTCCGACTCTGCCAATAGCATTTGGGCAAGTGAGAACCTGTAGCAGAAATCTCCTAAGTGCCGATCACAAAGACCAGCTAAGAAAGCAGAGACTTGTATCTCTACAGGGAACTGCGGTAGAACTCCTCAGCAGGCTCTAAAACTACCACCAGCTGCTTTGCGTGGATACGGAGAGGTGAGCACAGCAGGTCTATCTGGCTGGGGCTGGGCTTAACGTTGCCAGTGAGGGGCTGTATAAACTATAATACTTTGGGATAAGCACAGAGCACAGAGTTTAAGCACCATATTAACGAAGGGTGATACTGCCCTGACTCAGACCTGCTGGGGCCTGGTGTTATCAGCAAACGCTTATTAATTTAGCAAGGCCAATAGAGAGACACAGAATAACGTCTGCAAATAGAAAGATAACTTTTTCTCACTGCACACAAAACGGCCTAATTGGGGATGTCTAATAAAAGGAATACAAAGGCACTTAAAGGCCCCCAATCCACTAATATGGAAAACTATTAGATCCAACCAGATCCACCCCCTTGTACCAACAGGGAGTCAAATGAGTCTAGCAGACATGCAACCCTGGCCTTGCCACAGTCTGATGAATATGGTCAGCATGTGTATGTCACCAAAGAGGACATTAAGCACTTATCTTCCAAAACTGACATCAAGGAGGCAATGTCGGATGTTAAAAGCATGTTTGTTGAGCTTAGGAAAGATATTGGGGCAATTGAACGCAGGGTTGAGCAGGTAGAGGAAACACAGGAAGCACTGCGCTCTGATCTTCAGCACCAGAACAGCTGCATACAAGCCCATGACACCACAGTGCAAAGTTTGACTGACAGAATAGAGGATCTAGAAAATAGAAGCCGGCGGAACAACTTGGGACTTCGAGGGATTCCGGAGTCTATCAACCCTCCTGAAATAAACCAATACATTCAAGATCTTTTCAAATTTATTAAAAATTCACCTACTGCAGAAGATGTTCATGTTGAACGTGCACACAGAGCTCTGAGGCCCAAGCCACCGGCAAGGGCCCCTCCTAGAGACATAATTGTTAAGCTGCTTTCTTATAAAGATAGAGAAGATATCTTAAGACATTCTAGAAATAAGCACCCTATTCTGTATGATGGCGCAGAAATACAAGTTTTCACTGACTTGTGTCCAACCACACTTCAGAAGCGCAGAGATCTACGCTACATCACTTCTGCACTCAAAGACCAACAGATCCAGTACAGATGGGGATTCCCCACCTGTGTTATTGCTTCAAGAAATGGAACAACTGCCATCTTCAGAACGACGACAGATCTCCAGGCTTTCAACCAAGCTCTGGGTTTGCAGATAAGGCCGCTGAGGGCGGAAGAGAACCCAGGACCAGCCAGACCTGAAGTAGAGCCTGGAGTAAGAGAGATACGGCCTATTTAAAGGAGCTGGGCCCATTTTGTTCAAGGTAGACTGAGAGGTCCAGGCAATTGGCTAAGGACACACACCTAAGACTGCTGCCTTCTTTGCTCTTCGGAATAAGTGTCAGATAAGTTAATAATTTTGTATGTCTTTCTCCCCCCCCCTTTTTTTTTTCCCCAAAATGCACACTTTTAATGGCTGCCTAATCATATAAACGTTGTAATGATATCAGAAATATACTAACTATACAATGAGATGGTTGCTGAAGCTCAGGACCACAGCATACTTTATAAGATCCCTTATTCTGGACATTAACTGTTGACATGACGTGTAATAATTCTTTAATCGGGAAGGGGGAAGGTCTATTTAGAATGCTGTTTTTTGGGGAATTACTGTCATAAATGTTGTGTTGTGTGGGTGTTTTTTTTTTAATGTCCTTATTATCTGATACTTGCACTGCCTCTATAAGAGATAGAGTATAGCATGCATCACACTTGGGGGATCTATTTTCTAGATGATTGGAACATATGACACAGGTGGGTGGAGTTTGCAGGGACCGTAGTTACCGGACAGACTCTGCTGCAGCCTGTTTAATTCTCTATGTACTAGGCTGCAAGGATTTAAACCTGTAGAAGAGCATTATGGGAAGATGATAATAATGCAGATTCCCTCTACATAATATCTAAAGGGGTAGTAGTTGCACATATTGACACTATGGTTATCCACAGGGATCATGCCCTGGTGGGAGACATGTTCAGTTTAAGTTTAATGATAAATTGAGAGGCCCAGCCTGTTTTGGCCATTGTTCATACTTATGGTTCCAGTTTTAGTGTTAAAAGTTCTCCTTTTTCTTTTTTTCTAAAAGGGTTACATTTATTTACCTACAATTGTTTTTTACTAAATCTACATATCAATAGATAAGAGTACTGGGGTTACTACTCCTGGTTTATATTCCTTTGTGTACTTGACATATTGTCATACATTCTTGAGTCCTTTGAAGCTACTTGAGGTTTCACATGTATTTCACACTCCTTGAATTTCTTTTCTTTGTTTTCCCCCCTTTTTTTTTTCTCTCTCTCCTTCTTCTGTTGCGCTTTACCTTTCCCTTTTTTTTTCTTCACTCCTTTTGAACACTTTCTCTATTCTTCCCCCTCCTTTTTTTTTCTTTTTTTTTTTTTTCTCTTTCCTTTACCCTCCCTTCCATCATCCTGAGTCAAATATGTTGAAGACCAGGCCAAGCGCACGGATCGGGGATACGTCCCTAGATCTGATTACAGTCAATGTCAAAGGGTTTAATAACCCAGGGAAACGCTCAATAATCACTAGGGATCTGCAGAACTTGGGTGGAGATATAATATTTATACAGGAAACACATTTCTCTAGACTAAAAAATTTCAAATGGTTTAACCACTTTTACCCAACAGCTTACTTTGCGTCCGGCCCTTCTAAAAAGAATGGAGTGGGCATATTATTCCGATCTACTGTTCCTTTCAAACTAGACCAGTCATACAGTGACCCTAACGGCAGGTATTTGACATTGACAGGTACTTTATTTGGCAGGCCTCTGACCCTGGCTAACCTGTACTTTCCAAACAGTGCACAAGATCTTTTTTTCAGAACTGTTACCCTGAAATTGCTGGAAGTTCAAAAGGGGACTCTTTATTTGGGGGGAGATTTCAATGTATCACTAAGCCCTATTTTGGATACCTCCGATGGTTTCTCCAGCACTCCTCACAGGGTGATTAAGCATCTTATAGGGTCCTTTAAAGAACTTGTTCTTCATGATATCTGGAGCACACACCACCCGACCACCAAAAACTACACTTTCTATTCTCATCCGCATAGGAAGTACACTAGAATAGACTACCTATTTGCAGATTCAGCTGGCCTCTCCATTTCTACCAATAGCTATATCCATCCAATTACTTGGTCGGATCATGCACCTGTCAGATGCACTATCAACTGGCCTAACACCCCTGTAACACCTTTTGTATGGACGATGGACGAGACGGTGCTTGACGACCCAGTACTAAAACTAGAATTGAGCAATACTTCCGTTTGAACACCAATGAAGCTATTGACCATACTGTGGTCTGGGAGGCGCACAAGTGTGTCCTCTGGGATGTCTTGATCAAGCACAAATCTGTAGCAAACAAATTACGGAGGGATTAATATTGTGCCCTATTGACACAGGTTAATCATGATGAATTGGCACACAAAGAACAACCTGCCAATCAGAAATTGCAGGAAAGCTTGACAGTGTCTAGGACTGCTCTTCTGCACCATTTGCAAAATGAGCAGCAGAAAAAAGCATTGATACTTAGGCAGAGATTTTTTGAGTAGGGCAACAAAGCAGGCAAACTTCTTGTGAGGGCCTTAGCACATAAGAGATGAAATTTGTACGTTTATCAGGTAATTGACCACAATGGAGAGACCCAGAGAGATGGCCAATCTATTGCAAATACATTTGGGCATTTTTATGCCTCACTCTACAACATTCACAATGTGGAGGGAGACAAGGAAGGCCGTCCGCATGGCTCACCCTCTATATCAGATATAACTAACTATCTTTCTGGAGTGCCCTTGCCGGCTATCTCCAAAGAGGAAGCGGATTGCCTTGAGACCCCATTTACAGCTGAGGAGGTTCGGGAAGCAATTAGAGACCTCCCAAGAGGGAAAAGTCCAGGGCCTGATGGGATCGGGACTCGGTATTACAAGGAGTTCGTGGACATTCTAGTACCACATATGCTTCAAATATTTAACCATTTACCGGAAGCCCCGAGGCTCCCGTGCACAATGCTGGAGGCCTTCATCTCGGTCATCCCCAAGCCCAACAAACCAGAAGACCAATTGGGCAGTTATAGGCCGATTTCGCTGCTCAACGCAGATATTAAGATATTGGCAAAGGTCATCGCTAACTGACTTAAAAAGTTCCTCCCTCAGCTGGTCTCCATAGACCAGGTGGGATTTGTCCCTGCCAGAGAGGCGAGGGACAATACTCTCAAAGTTATCCAGATGATTTCCTATGCGAATGCCAACTCCGCGCCATTGGCACTTGTGTCAGCGGAGGTGTTTGATCGAGTGGATTGGACGTTTATGAGGCACACTCTGGTTAAAATGGGATTCGGGCCAGGTTTCATTAACAGTATATTTGCATTATATTCCAACCCTGGTGCTAGGGTTTGGGTTAATGGCATGTTCTCTGAATCCTTTTCCATAGCTAACGGAACGAGACAGGGCTGCCCTCTCTCGCCCCTGCATTTTGCCTTGGTTATGGAGGTCTTGGCTTGTAAGATTAGGCTGAATCCGAATATTAAGGGCCTCACAGTGGGGAAGAGAGAGCATAAATTGGCTATGTATGCTGATGATGTCCTCCTGACTCTCACTGACATCGGCTCCTCCCTTCAGGCATCGCTTGTAGAATTTGAGGCATACGGGAGGGTCTCTGATTTTCTCTTGAATCCCAACAAGTCAGAGATCTTAAACATCAGTGTACCCCAAGAGGAATTTGAGAGGACACGGCAGCTATGTCCACTTAAAATTGTCCCAAAACATCTAAAATACCTGGGAATCACACTAGCCCCCTCAGTTAAAGAAATTGTAGATACGAACTACAAATGTATCAGAGACGATGTGGGCAGGGATCTGGCAGCCTGGAAGAATAAATCTATCTCCTGGTTGGGCAGGATACATGTCGTGAAGATGAATATTCTGCCCAGGGTGTTATGTTATGCAGACGGTTCCTCTTTCATCTGCGTTGCACTTCATACATCAGATTCAATCTGAAGTAGAATCATACATCTGGAACGGCGTAAAGCCTAGAGTTAGCAAAAAGACACTGTACCTCCTAAGATGTAGAGGGGGTGCAGGAGTTCCTCTACTGTCGGAGTATCATAAAGCAATTAGTCTCCAGCGTCTGGTAGAGTGGTGCCATAATTCAGCAGACCGAGCATGGATAAGTATTGATAATGAAATACTGCAGAGAGGTAACACAGGTGCTCTTGCATGGATAGAAACCACGCAACGCCCTCACGAGATCTTGCCGTACCCGTTAATAGGAGATGTCTTTCACATGTGGGACAAAGTTCTTAGAACTGAGAGCCATATGTCATTTGTGATATCGCCTCTAATCCCGATATGCGAAAATCCGGGGATCGATTTGGCATGTAGGGGTCAGGGCCCAGGTTTTCCATACCCCTTATCATCAGTAATTGTGTCTAACGCCTTCCATCAGGGAAAGGCTAAAACTCAAGAGGATCTTGTGAAGTGGGATCGGGAGATGTTCTCCTCTTGGTTTAGAGTGGCACAGCTGCAACATTTTATTAGAGGGCTAGGAGACAGGGAGGCTTTGACTAGACTTAAGACACCGTTTGAGGCGCTTTGCACTGCAACTAATATTCCAAAACATCTGATATCACTTATTTATAAAATGCTGCTGGAGGGAGGGGGAGCAGTGATACCCATCTATGTTGCCGCATGGCATAGGGAATTGGGACTGGAGATTGAAGCCAAGACGTGGCTGTCGATATTTGATAAGGCTAGGAAGGCGTCGGTCTCTGCGAAGCTTCAGGAGATGCACTTTAAATTTCTCAGCAGGTAGTACTTGACTTCTCAAAGAATAAAGAAAATATACCCGCATACGAGTGGGGAGTGCTGGAGGGGCTGCAGAGGAGAATGGACACTTCTGCATATTTGGTGGCAGTGCCCCTCTATTCAGCCCTTCTGGGAGGGCATGTAACAAGAAAGCAGTCGACTCCTGAAAGTTATCTTGCCCCCTAATCCGAATTTCTTATTATATCACGAGATGCCCAAGCTAGCTGAAGAGGCTAAGCACCAGCTGTTTTTGCTGATGCTGAATTGCGCTAAAGGGCTGATACCAAAATACTGGAAATCTATACAGGTGCCAACCATTGGGGAGTGGAAAGCTGGGGTTGGGGATCTGCTTTGCCTGGAAAGATATCAGTACCTTGGTCTCGGGAAACTAGCGACACATGAATATATGACATTGCTATGGCAGGGTGGAGAGGTATGAGCACAAACCCTTAACTGGTATTTAATAGTAAATGCAAATGGAAGGCCTTATAGAGCAGTCTTCCCCACTTCCCTCTCCCCCCCCCCCTTTTTTTTCCCCCTTCTTCTCAACCTCTTCTTTTTCTCCCTCTTTTCCTTCTTACTAATTTTTAGTAACCTGGTCCCTTGGTAAACTATGCGAAACATATACTTGTTTGCTCTCTGTTCAATGAGTGTAAGAACGGAGGGTTATATACTAGCTCCAAGGCTAGCCAGAATACGTCTGTATTCTCAAGGTTTCAAAGTTGGCTGTTCCATAAAATTATATATGGAAAATTTAGTTATCATGCAATCTGTAAGTTAACAATGAACATTTTCTTTGTATAATCTTCTCTTTGTGGCTCATATGGATTGTACCAAAACAGTTTTATTTGATTTATGTATAAAATATGCGTATTGGTCATTGTAAAGAGAGAATTGATGTAATGTTCTAATAGTTCATTCAATAAAGCTTATTTAAAAAATAAAAAAAAATAGCTACAACTATACCACAATGGAAAAATGTATGGTGGTAGGTGTTTAAGGCAAGAATGAACCCTACTCAAAAATTTGCAACAAAATGTCCAAGTTGTAACAGACACTAATCATCTCACAGGTGAAAATGGGGTTAAAGGCATGATGTAAAATTATTTTTTAGAACTGTAATAATGATTATAAGGCAAAAAGTGGAATCATACACCCTGTGTTCAAAGGCAGATTTTCTCTATCTTAATAAATATGTACTGTTGTAGTATCATTATTTGCCCTTATATAGAAATCACTACTGTTGAGTGTTTAGTCTCCAGATGTTGTGGGATATCTGCACTGTTTTCTATTCTCTGTACTATTTGTCTTATGAGTTCAAAGATGTCAAATCATAATGGATGGGCTAACCCATCCTCCTATTATTCCAAGAAGGCACTGTAAGTAATTAGTTTGTTTAGACCTAGGGGATCCATACTCTGGAGTCTGAAGATCCACTTAGTTTCAGCTTTTAGGAGGGCATTCTCAATATTACCCCCCCCCCCCTTATTCCAAGAGAAACTTTCTGGAGGATCCAGCTTCGCATATCTGGCTTACAATCATGCCTTTCCAGAAAATGTCTGGCCACCGTTGTCAATTTTTTATCTTTCTCCAGATCACTTCTTGCATTTTTGATGTTGCAAATATGTTCCCCCAGGCGTTTTCTGAATTCTCGTGTAGACATTCCTACATATCTCTTCTTACAATTGCATTCTATACAATATATGATGTTTTTACTTTTACAATTAAAGAAATCATTTATAAATATAGTACCGGATGGAAAAATATTTATCTGTTTCATATTCAACATGTATGGACAGAATGTGCATGTTCTACATGCATATGTTCCTTTAAAGTCATCTTTCCTACGGTTAGTATGTTTCACAAAATGACTTTTTGTGATTTTTTTTTTTTTTTAAATATAATTTTTATTTTAAAGCATAAAGTGTTACAACGGATATATAAATTGTTACAAATATTAGTCAAGCACAAATATCACACATCACTTCAGGACTGATAGGCAGTAACATTGGGTAGCATTGACATTACTTTATCTGCTCTTTACCTTTCCTGGGGGGTCAGTCAGATAATAAGTTGGAAAGTGTGGTGTGAGGTGTGGAAATGTGCTTGCGGAGAGATAGAGTCGTAATTCTGCAAGGAGGTTGAAATTGTGGCAAGTTCTGCCACTTTAAATTTGTAGTTACGCTAGTAGTCCAACGAAGCCCAAACTACATCATTCCAGGGTGGCGCGAAGGCCGAGAGAGGCCATCGCCCGAACATAGTCGGGCCTAGTTCTCATTAAGGTTGTCATTGTACTGTCGTGGACCAAAGTACCCCCACTGGAGGGGGAGGGGCATATACCCATAGGGTGGAAGGTAGGTTGAGCAGGGGAGGGGGGAGGGAAGGGCACACTAAATGGTAAGGAGAGGGGGGGTTGGGTAGGGTGGAAGGTAGGTTGAGCAGGGGAGGGGGGAGGGAAGGGCACACTAAATGGTAAGGAGAGGGGGGGTTGGGTAGGGCACAGAGACAATCCGGGTACCGTTTCAGGTAGTGGTATTACCAAGGGGCTGGAAATGAATGCTTAATCTTGTGTCTCTGCAAGTAGGACTCCCAGGGTTCCCAGATGAGACAGAAGATTTCTGCTTGGCGCCTAACTCTATATACGAAGTCTTCCATGGACTTGACAAAATTTAGATATTCTACAACACTTTGCAATTTTGGAGGGTGCACTTTCTTCCAGTTCCTGGAAATTGTAATTTTGATTGAGGTGAGTACGTATATTAGGAGGGTTCTCTTGTGTGGGGAAATTTTTTCTAATCCTAAATGCAGGAGAGCCACTCCAGGATCCGCAATCTCTGGGAGACCCATCGAGTTACAGACCATGTTGGCCTTACTCCAGAGCGGCTTAAGGCTGGGACAGGACCACCATATGTGCAGTGGGGTGCCAAGGCCACCACAATTCCTCCAACAACAGGAGGGGTGGCCAGGGTATAGGGTCTGAAGTCTGGTTGGGACCAGGTGCCACCTGGTTATGATTTTAAAATAAAGCTCGTACATTGTGGTGCAGTGCAAAGAGGCTTTGGTCTTGGCGATGGCCAGTGTCCACTTCTTAGTAGGATGTCATTTTTAGGTCAGTCTCCCAGGAGAGCATGTGTCTCGTCTTCGGAGGCACCAGCAGGCATTTATAGTGCGCCGTGAGGGGTTTATAGGTCTGGAGGCCCGTTTCCCATCTAGACTCCCAAGCCGTGAGGGATCGAGGGTTATCTCCCAGGAACCCCCATGCCTTCAGAAGAGACCGTAGTCTTAGGAGTTCAAACTCGAGGTGTCATGGGATCTCAAAGTTAGTCACCATTTCGCTTTGCGTAAGAAGGCGGTCCCCTGCATAGAAGTCTCCACAAGTTCAGTCTCACGTTAGGGAGGGTCTGAAGAATGGGGAGTATGAGCTGAATAGAAGAAGGGTGGGGGGCGATCTGGGCATGATGCCGTAAATTAACCAATAATTTGGTTAGAGATAACATATGTGGAAGCGAGGTGCGGCGGGAACCATAACAAGTTAGACAGATCGATATATGCCGGCAAGGATGCCTGCTCTAGCTCCCTCCACCTCGTGGGTGGTAGATCCGGCCCCCACGCCGAAACATGGGAAATCATTGCCGCCTCATAGTACAATCTCACGCTTGGCAAGCCTAAGCCTCCCTGGTTAAGGGGGGACTGCAAGATTGCAGCTGCAACTCTGGGCCTCTTGTTGTTCCAGACGTACCTGTTGAAGAGGATCTGAAAGCTCTTTAGTAGCCTTTCTGGTGTTGTTAACTTAGGTAACAACATCATCTTTAGAGCCGCTATTCTACCCATCCAGGATAGCTCATCATACTTTTTGGCTTTCAAATGGTTGTCAACTTCTTTCAGCAAGGCCTGATAGTTCTCTTGGAGGACTATCTCCTTGTCGTGGGAGAGGAAAACCCTGAGGTGCCGAATTCCTCTAGTAGACCATTTAAATGAGTATTGCTTCTGCAAGGTTCTCTGTTCTGAAAGGTCAAGATGTAGCATTTATGCTTCCGTCTTGGTGAAATTGATTTTGTAGTTAGAAAGCTTACCAAATCTATCAATTAGGGCAATTAGAGGTGGAAGTGAGAGGGTTGGTTCCACAATAAAGAGAGTAAGGTCATCAGCGAAAAGCGCCACCTTCTGGACCGAGTCATGTAGCAATAGGCCCTGGATCTGGGTATCTCGCCTAATTGCTTCTGCTAACGGTTCCATAACCATCGCGAAAAGGAGCGGCGACAGGGGGCACCCCTGCCTTGCCCCATTCCGTATATGTATCCTAGGGGAACAAAACCCCAGACTCTTGACAACTGCTGTGGGGAGGGTATATAAGGCTTCTACCGCTTTACTGAGGGAGCGGGGGATCCCGAATATCCTTAACCCCTTAAGGACCAGCGACGTACCCTGTATGTCACTGGCCTTTTTTTGGGACTTGATTGTTTTATAGCACGGTCTTGCAACCAGCGTTGAGACTGCTCTATTCCACAAAGCCTGCTGGAGGGAGGGCATTAATAGCGTGTTCTTGCTAGACTTGTGCTATTATGTCCTGAAAAAACCCTTAACGACCAGTGACATACAGGGTACATTGTGGTCCTTAAGGGGTTAAAGTCTCAAACAAGTATTCCCATCTCACCCTGTCAAATGCCTTCTCACCATCTAATGATAGGGTGAGAAGTGGGAGGCCCATATCCTGAGCTTCTGAGAAGATATTTAACAGCCTACGGGTATTGTCGGTACCTTGTCTGCCTTGGACAAACCCAACCTGGTCCAGATGTATTATGGAAGGCAGGTGTCTTCCCAGTCTGGTTGCAAGGACTTTGGAATAAATCTTAACATCAACATTAATGAGGGAGATAGGTCTATAGCTCCCACATTCCTTAGGGTCTTTCCCCTCCTTAGGAATAGTCAAAATGTTGGCCTCTAAGAATTCCTTTAACATCTTGCCTTCCTTGGCCACACCGTTAAACAATCGGAGAAGAAGAGGAGAAAGTAAGGAGGCAAAAGTCCTGGAAAACAAAGACGTAAAGCCATCCGGGCCAGGGGCCTTATGAGGCTTTAAGTGACAAAATGGCCGCTTTTACTTCTTCCACGGTAAATGGTTTATCCAAATCTTCAATAGACTCCTCGCTCAGCGTTGGTAACAATTTTGTTAGGAAATGCCTTAATTCCTCTCTACTGGGTGGTGGGTCACTAGACCCACGGTCTAGGTCGTAAAGGGTAGCATAGTAGTCTGAGAAAGCTTTGCCAATCTCCTTGGGGGAACGGACTATGCCACAGGCTGATTTAATAGCTGGGATCCTGCTGGTGACCGCCCGGTTTCAAAGTTTGCGGGCTAAAAGTCTGTCAGCTTTACTGTAATATATCAGTTTCAGTTTAAACAAGTTAGCCTGAACTCTCAACAGTTCACGTTTGTTAATTTCTGATCTTATATTGCCCACCTGAGTGGCAAGGGCAGGATCTGGAGCTTTTTTTTAGCTATTTCGAGGGGCCTCAAATCTGCATACAGCTTCGCTAGGGGGATCCTGTGCGTCGCTTTCCATTGGGCCTTTTTCTTTATAAAATGGCCTCTTAAGTACGCTTTGAGAGCGGCCCACACGATTTCGAGGCTCATTTCTCCAGTGTCATTAAATGTCAAGAAATCTAAGATCATTTCAGTTAGGTGTGGAATTTCCATTTCCGTGAGACACTGATTGGGTAACTTCCAAGAAGGCCTACAGTCAGGGGGTTGCAAGATCGAGAGTCAGGCACTAACCATGTCGTGGTCTGACCATGAACAGGGCCTAATCTTAGAGGTCGTAAATTTGTCAAGCGTCCATGAGTCACATAGCAAGTAGTCTAACCTTGAATATGAGTTGTGAGGTATAGAATGGTGCGTGTAGTCTAGTTCAGTTGGGGCTAGACAGCTCCAGACATCAAATAATCCGAATTGATACATTAGCCTACGGAAAGCCAGAGATAGCGCTGTTAAATAAATTGCGATCTACTGGGTGACTTATGTCCTTTTTTTTTATCTAGCACCAGGTCCCAAACCAGATTCAGATCCCCCCCCCTAATAAAAGGTGTCCCCTCTTGATGTGGTCAAGTTTGCTTAAGAATTTTTGGAGAAAAGGGATCTGTTCCCTATTTGGGGCATAGACGGTAGCTAACATATAGAGGGTCCCATTTAAGGCACAGACCAGAATAAGGAATCTACCTTCGGGGTCTCGCTCAGTATGTTCTATCTTACAGCTGATATCCCGGTGTATCACTATGGCAACCCCTCTTTTTTTTTCGTATAGGAGGCAGTTTTACATACCGGGTACAGGGGGGAACCCCTAGGCTGCTTAGACTCCCTTTCCCAATGGGTCTCCTGCAAGAACACTATATGTAGTTTATGTGAAATCAGGTAATTATACAAGAGACTCCGCTTAGTAGGGGAGTTAAGTCCCTGGACATTTAGGGTAGCTACAGAAACGGGAGCCATGTTATAGATGAGTTCCTTCTGACTCACAGGTCAGTCACCTAATTGCGGGTCAGGGCCAAGAGTTGAGAGGGGCGTGGAAGACGGGCGCAGTGGGCGGGTGTGGGTAGAGGAATAGGGAGAAAAGGCGCTAGGAGTACTTCAGTCCACGAACAGAGTCACTAGCTTTTCAGGTCTTACTAGCGTATATCGATGTGTATACAAACACTATCACAATGAGTGATCTCTCCACTGTCAGTAGGAGAGCACAACTATATAGGTGTGGGGGGGAGAGGCCGGCATAAACAGCCTAGCCCCAGTCAGCTAACTTAAAGCATGCCAAGTTTTCCCATGCTATGTGAGAATCTCGTACTAGTTTGCTATAGCGTGGTAACGTTGTTATCTCTGTCTCGGGGTCGAGAGGGGGGTTTTATATTCTCATATCTCTAGTGCAGAAGTCAAGTGAAAAAATTGGTGTGCTGGTCAATACCCAAATCTCACAGGTTATGTCGTCTGGGGCACCCCTGTGGGTCCTGTGTGTCAGTACTGTGTTCAAGCAAAGCAGTGTAGCTTATAACTTCTAAATCCTATTTTGTTTGAATAAACCGTAAAATGAGCAGTAAAAGAAAAACATGAACAGTAACATCATTAACATAAATAACAGTATACATTATACATTGATGACCATCATCTCATTAGGGCTAGACTGGGAAGTTATGTCATTGCTATACCCTAGTGCTGCTTTCCTAACAAGGTCTAGCTAGGC
This sequence comes from Bombina bombina, assembly GCF_027579735.1. Lineage (NCBI taxonomy): Eukaryota > Metazoa > Chordata > Amphibia > Anura > Bombinatoridae > Bombina > Bombina bombina. The sequence goes on along the minus strand of NC_069502.1, from coordinate 956,114,591 downwards.
TCTAATTAGCAAAGAATCTAACCCCTGTTTGTCCTAATAAGAAGGGCTGTCTACAGTAAGTGGGGAGGGGAGGAAGAGGGGATTCTTTAATTTCACTTAGTACTTTCTCAATGATAGGGGTATGCAGCCTAAAAGGAGTATGTAAGGCCAGTAACGCCGCGCCTCACTTCCAAGCAATATCTCTAAAGCTCAAGCTAGGGCATGGAGAGTTCTGAGTGATGGTCATCTAAGCACTTTGTCAGAACAAGGTAGACCTCAGGTTATATCATCCCATAACCAACATTTACAAACTTGAGAGGTACTGGGACTGATATTTGCAAGCACATGGAGATAAAATGGAAGAGGAGAAGAGGAAGAAGGAGAAGTGTAAAGGCGAGAGAATGACAGGTTAGAAAAAGAGGCGAGACAAAGGGGAGAGGCAGCCATAGACATTCAAGTAGAATACATCTATTTTATTGTAGCAGTCTCACCAATCTTCGTGTACCCTTGGTACACACGAGTCAGTCTCTTTTGCTACTAAGGATCTCTCAAACGTCCACAATATGGAGAGATAACAATCTTTAAAAGAAACTAGTGTCCATCAAGTAGATCCTCATGTGGGAGAGTCCCTATCCCCAGTCATTGAGGATTTCCTCTGGCTGCTTCAAGATCTCTGCGAGAGGGCGCCCCATTCCGGGGCTGATGCTCTCAGGCCTCTAGCCGGAACAGTTGCTTGGGCAGTTGTAGGTGGGTCCTGTGGTAGTAGACCCCATCTTTGGAGCAATTCTCTCGCCTGCTGGGGAGAAGAGGCCGCAAACTGCTTTCCATCTTTGTTTATGTAGAGCTTAACAGGAAAGCCCCACCTGTACTTGATGGCTTTGTCTCTTAAGACTTTGGTGTAGGGCTGATAGTGCCTTCTCAGTTGGAGGGTATGAGGAGAAAGATCCTGATATACTTGGATATTGGCAAATTGCTCCGGAAGCGGCTTGTCACTTGCAAGGGTTCTCAGCAGTTTTTCGCGGAAGGTGTAATAGTGAAGCCGAGCAATGATATCCCTTGGTTTGTCGCCTTCAGCCTCAAGGTTCTATGCGCTTTGTCTAGCAGCATCTCGCTCTCGATCCCAGCACCGAGGACAGCAACAAAGAAATCCTGCAAGAATTTTTCCAGATCCTGTGGGGACACAGACTCAGGTACGCCCTTTACCCTAATGTTGTTGCGTCGAGTCCTGTCCTCTAGATCCGCAAGTTTGAGTTCTAGATCCGTGATCTGTTCTGCAAGACTCTGCGAGTAATCCAAGAGATTGGAATGATCAACCCTCAAGTCCTCTTGCTTACGCTCTAGGGCATCCGTTCTCTCTCCAATTAGGGCTATGTCTCTCTTCAGATCAGCATTGCCCCTGTCAAACTTCTTAGACAGGGAGTCATGATGTGAGGCCAGGAGCGACCTGATAGAGTCCATAATATTATTATCAGCATTTGCGTCTTGATGTTGGAGGCGGCCTGTGGCTTGAGTCAATGTGGTTCTAATGTGAGCATCATTAAGGCTGCTTGTGTCTGAGGCTTCATCTTCTGAGCCAGATTGTTGTCTAGAAGCATGTTGACTAAAGTGATCAGCTACTGTTCTTTTAGGAGTGTTGTGAGACTTCTGTTTTCTCTTAAAAGTCTGAGGCATCTTGTATTTCTGAGGTTGCAGTGTCATGAGGGACACAAACTCGATAAAGAGAAAAATATGGCACTATGAAGATATCAGTTGAAAGGCTGACTGGGGCTATGGCATTAGTGGAGTAATTACATCATCCTCTCAATTCGTGGCAACAATCCGCAAATGGAGCTGGGCTGGTTGAGAAGCTGTGGCTTAAAGCTGGAGGCTGAGAGGGCTTCCACGTAGGTGTATAGTCTCTCCTCTGGGGGAGTTGTCTCTTAAGGACAATGCGGGCCAGGTATGGGGGTATGACCCGCAGGCAATAAGGGCCGGCGGGAAAGGGAGAGGAGAGACTGGTGTGACACAAGTAGATACAAAGCTGGGTCTGGGTCCTGGCCTGCTTCCCAGGAAGATAGTGGGACTGTGTTAATGGGGTAGCTTCTATGGTTGAGCAGACAGGCAGTTCTGATATGTTTCCCCAATAAAGATATAAATGAGCTGCGCCCAGGCCAGGAGATATTTTTCTACAGCTCCTGCTGGGCTTAAAAGTGAGATGTTGCCAGAGGGGAGGATGCTCATAGTCTAACGGCTTAATGATATAGAGGGAAATATACCCAGCTGAGAGGGACAAGTGCCTGTTAGATAGAGTCAAAGTTTGTGGTGGCAGCTTAGTGAGGATCAGTCATGGGGCCTTCAGTTCTAGCTATGGCAGTTTGGCAACAGATGTCTGCGCAAATGTAGCGCTCTTACCCAGTGTAGTCCTCTCCGTTGACAGGCACGTCAGGTGAGCTGCGGTGTGCTGTGGCTGTAAGGAAATGTCCTCCGGCTCCTCTCAGTAGAGCAATCTGTCCTGTGCAGGCGGCCGCCGTACCGGAGCCAAGGCCTGACAGTGTCAGCAGCTATGCAGTTTAGGGACCGGGCCTGGGGCTGCCGCATAGATCCACCTCCGTTGCACTTGTGCGGCCCTCCTCTGTATAGCGCAAGGTACAGTAGCTCAGTGCAAGGGCAAACCAAGATGGCGGCGACTCGCGCCAAAACTGTCTCCAAGGGCGGCAGCAGTTCCTGGGGTAAGAAAAAGTCTCTTTGTTGTGGCCAAGGTATCACCCTGTTGTAGGGTTACCCAGAGTGTCTCCGGGGCTAGGATAAAGCTTGTCAAAGTCCGGTCAGCTAATTCCAAGACACCCGGCAATAGTTTGCAGCGCCAGGCCTCAGTTCTCCTCTCCGTTTACCTTGCGTCCCCGATTAGGAGGCGAGACAACTGGAAAATGCGGTCGATGGCTATTAGGCTGCCTCTGGAGCGGAGCCCCGACCCTCCAGAGGGAGTAGATGCAGCTGCGAATCCGAGGTGCTGTGGGCCTTTATCCCCACGTTGCTGTGAGCGCCGTTAGTGTTGGCACAAGTCTCGTGTAGAGTAGTTCCGGACTTAAGACAGCCTAATATGTAGCCTAGGTGTTGCTTAGGGCTATCGATTATCTTAGTTTGCAAAAATGCTGAGCTGGGTCCAAATTTTAAGATATTAATCACCCAAAGCTCAGGAGCTCAAGCAGAACACAGCTTCCCTGCTCGGCGGTTAACTCCGCCCCCGACTTCTTGTGATTTTATCTCTGATTGTGGGGGCTCTCCTCCAACTTATTGCAACTGTATCTCCCATTTAGACAGGTCTTCATCCGTTTTAAGGATATGAGCATGTTGGTTCAGAATATCTCTTATTTCTTTATGAGCTTCATTGAAAGTGCCAATAAAGCGAACCCTATTGTCCTGATTCGTTTTCAATTTCGGTTTCAGCAGATCAGGTCTGTGTGTAAAGCCCTGTGATATGCTTTCTTTCAAATGCTATTTGGATATCCTGTGGCTTTCAATCTCTGTTTCATGTCTTTAGCCTGATTTTTAAAAACACAAAGATCAGAACAATTGCGTCTCAGCCTGAGAAATTCCCCGAAGGGCATTGCTTTTTTGGTTGATGGGTGGTGTGCGCTTTGAAAACTGAATATCGAATTTGTGGCGGTTTCTTTTCTGTAAAGGTCAGATTTGACCTGGCCAAACATATCTCTTGATATTCTCAAATCGAGGAATGTCACACTCATATTTGATTTCATACGTCAGTCGTAGATTTAGAATATTTGTATTCAGGGCCTCGATGAGTTCCTTAAAGAGACATATTTCCCCTTTCCAGATTAGGAATACATCATCTATGTACCTGAGCCACAAAATGATGTTGTCTGCATATTTTTCCATGTTTCCACCAAAAACAAACTCGCGCTCCCATTAGCATAGGTAGGGGCACAGGCAGTCCCCATTGCCATTCAGCAAGTCTGGAGAAAAAACTTATCGTTAAACACAAAGAAATTGCTGGTTAGTTGTTAGCCATATTTGTGTTACACTTTAATTGGTAATGGAGAATACTGGTTATATTATATCATATATGGTGTGCTGCTTATTTTAAGAATTTACTCACTTGGCTGCAATTTGATTACTTTAGCTGGCAACTATTACAAACGCCATATGTTATTTTATACAGAGTATTAATTATTTCCACTATTTCCGCAACAGTGCAGTGTTATAGCTATAGACTCGCAGCCATATCCATGCTCTCCTGACAATAATTAATCATGTAAACTAAAATGGTATCACTATTTGCTTTATGCTGGTTTTATTGTCCCTTGCAGTGTTTTACTGGCATTGCTATATTCATTTTTATTGCTCTAGCAATAGTGATCACACTGTATCTAGCTTACCTATTTTATGATATACTTTTGGTCTATTAGTTCTAGAATACCACCAAGGGAAGAAAGCAAATTTAATGATAAAAGTCAATTGGAAAGTTGTTTAAAATTGCATGCCCTATCTGAATCATGAAAGTTTTTTTTGGACTTGACTGTCCATTTAAGGGCATAAACAAATTATATGCTGCTATGTTGCTTGTTTTGAACACAAAGAAATATGAGTTTGTACAAATCAGAATGCATGTCAGTTGTATAGTCAAATAGATGTATGCTCCATTTCTTATAGGTCAGTAGTATAAATATTTTTTTGGTTATCCATCTGACATTTTCAAACCATGTAAAAGGGTTCCATTAATATGCCACAAATATAGGTTTTAGTGTTAGCAAGTTGAAATAGACAGCTGTTTACACAAACTACTGGTAAAATAGAAATAGTATGTAAATGAACAGATATTATGAGTACAGTCCATACAGTGAGGGTTGTTCCGTAGTAGTCTGAGTTTTATCCCCTACTTATATTGCAGTCCATCTTAACATGATTCATTATCCATATACCATTAATCTGGAATAAATAATACAAAGCACAGGTGAACTTATAATTAGGCATGTGCATTCAGCAGTTTTGTTGGCTGCCAAACACGGAAGAAGGCAGCTGCTTGCGATATTCGCCTCTTTTGGAGACAGATTTCTTCTTGTTAAAGTGCACTGCACACTAAGATTCTGATTTGCACAGCTGAATGCACATGCCTACTTATAATCCACAGGGATATGTACAGTAAAAGAGAATTTTTATAAAGAAAATAAAGGTAACTAAGGAATAAAAAGTAAATAAAATAAAAACAACATGAATTATATTAAACCAAGTATTACATCTCTCTGTTAATGCAATGGTCCCATGATTAAGACTGTATTTCCACTAGAGATGTGCATGGACAAAAAAAATTGTTTCGGATGACTTATTCTTTCGGGTTTTTTTTTAAAAAAAATCAATTTCTGCCAAAATTTGTTACCTTTTAGGTTTGTCAGAAATTTGTTAAAAAATGTTCATTAACTAAATTTGTTCATTTTAAGCTTTTATTGCAGATTCTTTCTATATTTCCTTTATCTGAAGCTATAGCTTTTTAAATATTCTATTTAAACTTTTATTCTATTACAAACAAACAACTGTAGCCTTACTCACTTGTACATGGTACAGCTCCACAAAATCACACAGAAAGCAATCTGTCACACACACATTCTTACAAAATGATTGATGAAATGGCACTAGTAGTAGTTGACCATTATGAGGTCAGGTCACTGACAGGCAGTAGTGCAGTGAGTAAAACAATAGTATTATAGTGTGTGTGCATGTGTGGTGTAGCACCACTATATTTGCTGTACTATTATAATGTTGTTGCTGTGTAATATATGCGTGATGTGTTTTAATAGTAGTGTATGTATGTACAGACGTGGCAGAAAGAATCGGTATACAACATTTAGAAACAACTATAGTTTATTAAGTAACACTTCTATAACCCAATCCCAGGCCAAACAACTTCACTAAACATGAGCATGTCCGGATCAAAAAAAAAAAAAAAAAAAAAAAGCTGAAGCTAGTTACATACTTATTACTGTTAACCCCTGTGGAAAATGAGGGAGCTCCGTATCATTAACATATATAAATCTTTATTGTGTACATAGTTAAACGAAAAATATAATAATGTAAATTCACTCATGATTATATCACGCTGTAACCCAGCCAGCACGCCATCTGATGTGTTTCGCTTATCCACTTTCTCAAAGACAGCTGATTCACAGGCCGAAACAGATTGTATTGGTACCCTTATATTTTAAAAGAGAAACACAAACAATCCTGGAGTTGTCCAAATGCATGTTGACAAGTGACAGTCCTTCTGAGAGAATGTCCTTTGAACAGACAAAACAAAAACATAAATTATGCTTACCTGATTATTTATTTTTCTTCTGTACAGGGAGAGTCCACAGCTGCATTCCTTACTTTTGGGAAATACTGAACCTGGCCACCAGGAGGAGGCAAAGACACCCCAGCCAAAGGCTTAAAAACCTCCCCCTCTTCCCTCATCCCCCAGTCATTCTGCCGAGGGAACAAGGAACAGTAGGAGAAATATCAGGGTCAAAAAGGTGCCAGAAGAACAAAATTAAATTTAGGGCCACCCATCGGAGAACATGGGTGGGAGCTGTGGACTCTTCCTGTACAGAAGGAAAGGAAATTATCAGATAAGCATAATTTATGTTTTCCTTCTTAATACAGGGAGAGTTCACAGCTGCATTCCTTACTTGTTGGAAATCTATACCCAAGATCCAGAGGACACTGAATGCTAACAGGAGGGCAAAAAGAAGAGGCGGCCCCTCTTTTATCTGAGGGCACCATAGCCTGCAAACCCTTCCTCCCAAAGGCTGCTTCCACAGAAGCAAATAATTTAGTTAAAAAAATTTGGAAAAAGAATGTAAGGAGGTCCAGGTAGCCGTCCTACAAGTCTGATCCATAAAGGCCCCAACTTAAGGGCCCAAAATGATGACACTGCTCTCGTAGATAAGCCATAATCCTCTGACAAGGCTCGTATCCCGCTGTCTCATATGTCAAGCGGATGATACTCCTCAACTCACAGATAAGGAAGTCTAAGATGCCTAACGACCCTTATGCTTCAATAGAAAACAACGGAGAAAAAACTGTCCCTTCCTAAGTAGCCTGAAGATACAAATCCATATTTTGTGTAAAACTTTTCCTTGAGGAAGAAGGAATAGGACCTAAGAAAGAAACCACAAGTTGTGAAATGACACGACCGGAGGAGAAATTGCCAACTAGGGTCGAAGAACAGCCCTATTATCATGAAACACCAGATAATTAAAGGTTGCATTGCAATAATGCAATCCCAGAGACTTCTGCACGCAGAAGCGATATTTAGACGGAAAGAATCTTCCAAGAGAATAACTGATATCAACCTCATACATAAACTCAAAAGTAGCCCGATGCAAAAACAAGATCTAAGCTCCAAGGGGAAGCATCAGATCAACACCATGGCCTGACCGCAGTCAGAGCCTTAACCAAAAACTGTACATCCGGAAGCTAACTAAGAGGCCCTTTGCCAGACCATCCCAGATCGAGGAAAGAAACCTGGCTGACTTGATAGAGTGCCCGGGCGAACCACGCTCTTCACAGAAGAAGGAGGTCCTCTACACCGTAAGATAGATGACGAGGAACCAGCCTATACACTTGAAGGAGAGGACTCTAACCTCTCCAAAACCCTCTCCTGGCTAAGACCAAGTGTAATCTCAATGCAGTCTGCCTCAGAAAATTAAGATCTGATGAAGTAAAAAGGGCCTTGTGTCAGCAGATCCCTGCGACAAGGTAACCCTCATGGAGGGAAAGGCAACGTCCCCACTAAAAAAAAACTCAAACCACGATCTTTGCGGTCGGAATTAAGCAAGCAGAAACACTGTCTGCTCCTGCTAGGTTTAAGCCACCACTCTATAAACTGTGACTAACCCAGTGATCAAAACACTCAAAGAAAAAGAAAATTGCCTGAAGATCCAAAAGTAATAGTTAGGGAAACCTCCTAAAACCACGGATCCCATGCCCTCTCTTTCCATCCTGACGGGCTTCTGACCGAAGTCAAAATCGCCCCGGACGAATTAAGAAAATGTCCCTCAGCACAAGAGATCTGGACAAAGACACTAGAGAGTGATTCCCTCAACTAGTAGTCCAGGTAAATCTGTTAAGACATTCGAAAATAGCCCCACTCCACTTCCTCAGCATACAACGAGCCTCTGCTGAGATGAGACCTGGCAAAAGGAACAAGGTCCAAGAAGGTATAGCAATAGAGGGATTCAAGGATGCACTGGTAGCTGATAGATGTTGCAAAAACTTTATTGAAGAAAACATTAAAAGTTCATCGCTGAACAAATTTCATTCCATAGACAAGTGAGAGGTGTATGTTCCACCCCAGGGACTGCTTGCTGACGCGTTTCGGCTCCAAGGGCCGTAATCGTAGCTGCAGTCACTTGCCTTAATGATCCTTAAATATCAATTAAAGCCAGCTAATAGGTTAAAAATAGTTACACCCTTCTTTTACCTGGGGCGGAACAAAAAACACCTTTTAAGGTCTAAACTCTCTATTACATATATGGACACATAGTAAGTTTAATACTAACTTGGACCAAACAATGATTAAAGACCGTAAAGCTCACTAAATTTTGCTCAAAATGACCCATATACCTACATTAACAGTATGAAATAACAAATTATATATATATATATATATATATATATATATATATATATATATATATATATATAGAAGTTCATAGTGCATATAACCATATTTGCAACTTCCTGATACATTTGAATACATTGCAAAATAGATACAAATATACAGAATAGCGATATTACAAATGCAATTGCCAATACACAAAAGGAAAAGAAAAGAAAGTGTAAGTCTATTTCATTCCCTTATTATAACCTAAGTTTCATGCCCCAATTTTGATCACTTCCCAATTAATGTGAAAACATATATAGAGGATTTAATCAAATCCAAGGGGATTCATGGAAGAAAAAAAAAAAGGTTATAAACCATGTTTAAAATTTATGGGATTCTCAATCTCACTTATCAAGTCACTTTCTTCTCAGTGACGCAGGGATAGAAAAGGGGTCTTCCTAGTTAAAAAGGCTGAAATAATGATGCAAAGATAATAGCATCTTCAGGATGCTGGATACACAGGCCAAAGGATCATTACTCCCAAAAATTAATGAGATCAAACTCTGAATTTAATCCATAAGGGATCCTTGTTTTTAGTCTGTGTATCCAGTATGCCTCCCTTTTAGACAATAATTTATCTCTATCTCCTCCTCTTGATTTGCATCTCACCAATTCAACTAAGGTCCATTTCAAGGATTGGGGACTACTATTGTGCCTCTCCTTGAAATGCCGCACTAGCGGTGTGGTCAATTTGCCTGCTTTTATGTTCGCAAGGTGTTCCCTTATTCTTTCCCTTGTTTCTCTCGTCGTGAGTCCTGTGTACTGAATTTCACATTCAGTACAAGCCAGGAGATACACTGCATAAGAGGTTCTGCAATTTAGACAAGATAGATGTTCAAATTGCTCTCCTGTCGCTGTGCTGGAAAAGCCATTACCTTGTTGTAAATACATGCACGCTGTGCACTGTGTGTAACTGCACCTGTATGTGCCCTTGTATCTTAGCCATGATGAGGTTTGAGTATGTGTATCTGGCCTCAAATCATCAGTGGGATAGGCTCTTTAATAGAGCCGTTATCCAAATGGTTGGATGAAATTTTGCAACCACTGGTGGTGAAGCTGCCCAGCCACCTCTATGACACTAAACAGTTGTTGACGGAGATGGAACGGATACAGTGGCATAAGGAGTATGGATGGCTCACAATAGATGTCACCTCACTGTATTCGTCCATCCCCCACAACAAGGGTTTGGAAGCACTAAGTTTTTTCCTGGAGAGATACACAACGTATGAACAAGGATTTCGTTCTTACATATCACAAGTTACCAATTTCTTGCTCACACATAACATGCTTCTCTTTGAAGGTGTCCATTACCTGCAGAGATGTGGGACAGCTATGGGGGCCAAGTTTGCCTCCTCCTATGCCAACCTATTTATGGGTTGGTGGGAGCTGTCCCGCATCTATGCATGTGATGGACGTTGGAAAGAGAGAATTGTTTATTATAAACGCTACATAGATGACCTGTTGGTCATCTGGAAAGGGAGTGAGACAGAAGCATCTGATTTTGTCAATGTTTTAAACAACAATGACGTGGGTATAAAATTTACATATGATTTCCATCCAGAGAGTATCAACTATTTGGATGTGAACTTGTCAGGCACTGACCAAGGACGAATTGTAACTAGGATTTATAGGAAACCCATAGCGGGAAATTCTCTTCTCCATGCCCAGAGCAGCCATCCCAAAAGGGTATTTAGGTCTGTCCTGAATGGGCAGTTTATAAGGCTTAAAAGAAACTGTACTTTAAACACAGAATTTGAAAGACAGGCTCAGGATTTGGAGAGGAGATTTCTCACTAGGGGTTACAAACAAAAGGAGATTACATCATCTAGAGAGAGAATTGCAGGGATAGATAGGAAGGATCTACTAAAGACAAAGAAGAAAACTGATATGAAATTTGAAGGTGTGACATTCATAACACAGTATAGCCAACAATATCATAATATCTGCAATATATTAACCCCTTAATGACAACTGGCGTACCAGGTACGTCATGCATTAACAAGCAGTTAATGACAATGGACGTACCTGGTACGTCAGTTGTCTAACAGAGTGCTGGAAGCGATCACAAATGCTTCCAGCAGCTCTGAGGGTATTGCAGTGATGCCTCGATATGGAGGCATCCTGCAATACCATTTAACAAGCCCCCGATGCAGAGAGAGCCACTCTGTGGCCCTCTCTGCACCGGTAGCGATAGTGCCGGGTGTGAGGGTGTGCGTGCACGATGCGCGCGCACGATGCGCGCGTGTGCACGTGAGCATGCATGTGCGCGTGCACGCACGTGCACGTGCACCCATTAGCCACACTGACACCAATGAATGAGGGCAGAAAGGGGAAAAAAAGGGATTTTTTAAAAAAAAAAAATATAAAAGGATCTGGGAGGGGGTGGGGGTATTGTGGGGGGCTGCTACACTACAGAAATAGTTTTTTTTAAGTAAAAATAAAATAAAAATACTTTTTGGGGGGTTTTTGGGGCCAAACTGGGTACTGGCAGAAAGCTGCCAGTACCCAAGATGGTGGTAATTTGGTAGGGTAGAGGGTTAGAGAGCTGGAGGGGGGATCAGGGAGGTTGGGGCTAAGGCAGGGGTCCATCACAGCTAAAATACTTTATTATTTTTATTTAAAAAAAAAAAAAAAACCTCTTTTATTTAGTACTGGCAGACTTTCTGCCAGTACTTAAGATGGTGGGAACAATTGTGGGGTGGGGGAGGGAAGAGAGCTGTTTGGGAGGGATCAGGGGGTGGGATGTGTCAGGTGGGAGGCTGATCTCTAAAATTAACCCTGCAAGCTCCCTACAAGCTACCTAATTTAACCCCTTCACTGCTGGGCATAATTCACGTGTGGTGCGCAGCAGCATTTAGCGGCCTTCTAATTACCAAAAAGCAACGCCAAAGCCATATAAGTCTGCTATTTCTGAACAAAGGGGATCCCAGAGAAGATTTTACAAAAATTTCTGCCATAATTGCACAAGCTGTTTGTAAATAATTTCAGTGAGAAACCTAAAATTGTGAAAAATGTTAAGTTTTTTTTTATTTGCTCGCATTTGGCGGTGAAATGGTGGCATAAAATATACCAAAATGGGCCTAGATCAATACTTGGGGTTGTCTACTACACTACACTAAAGCTAAAATTAACCCTACAAGCTCCCTACAAGCTCCCTAATTAACCCCTTCACTCCTGGGCATAAAACACGTGTGGGGCGCAGCGGCATTTAGCGGCCTTCTAATTACCAAAAAGCAACCCAAAAGCCATATAAGTCTGCTATTTCTGAAAAAAGGGGATCCCAGAGAAGCATTTACAACCATTTGTGCCATAATTGCAGAAGCTGTTTGTAAATAATTTCAGTGGGAAACCTAAAGTTTGTGACAAATTTTGTGAAAAAGTGAACTTTTTTTTTTTTTTATCGCATTTGGCGGTGAAATGGTGGCATGAAATATACCAAAATGGGTCTAGATCAATACTTTGGGTTGTCTTCTAAAAAAAATATATACATGTCAAGGGATATTCAGGTATTCCTGACAGATATCAGGGTTCCAATGTAACTAGCGCTAATTTTGAAAAAAAGTGGTTTGGAAATAGCGAAGTGCTACTTGTATTTATTGCCCCATAAATTGCAAAAAAAGCAAAGAACATGTAAACATTGGGTATTTCTAAACTCAGGACAAAATTTAGAAACTATTTAGCATGGGTGTTTTTTGGTGATTGTAGATGTGTAACATATTTTGGGGGTCAAAGTTAGAAAAAGTGTTTTTTTCCATTTTTTCCTCATTTTTATTATTTTTTTTTTAGTAAATTATAAGACATGATGAAAATAATGGTATCTTTAGAAAGTCCATTTAATGGCGAGAAAAACGGTATATAATATGTGTGGGTACAGTAAATGAGTAAGAGGGAAATTACAACTAAACACAAACACTGCAGAAATGTAAAAATAGCCATTGTCATTAAGGGTAAGAAAATTGAAAAATGGTCCGGTCATTAAGGGGTTAAGGAAACATTTTCCAATGCTTAAGGCGGTTGATGGGCTAGCTAATGTTATACCCAAAGGCTGCAGATATGCCTTTAGAAAAGGGAAAAGTATAGGTAATATTTTAGCACCCACTCAGTTGAGGCCAGATACACATACTCAAACCTCATCATGGCTAAGATACAAGGGCACATACAGGTGCAGTTACACACAGTGCACAGCGTGCATGTATTTACAACAAGGTAATGGCTTTTCCAGCACAGCGACAGGAGAGCAATTTGAACATCTATCTTGTCTAAATTGCAGAACATCTCCTGACTTGTACTGAATGTGAAATTCAGTACACAGGACTCACGACGAGAGAAACAAGGGAAAGAATAAGGGAACACCTTACGAACATAAAAGCAGGCAAATTGACCACACCGCTAGTGCGGCATTTCAAGGAGAGGCACAATAGTAGTCCCCAATCCTTGAAATGGACCTTAGTTGAATTGGTGAGATGCAAATCAAGAGGAGGAGATAAAGATATATTACTGTCTAAAAGGGAGGCATACTGGATACACAGACTAAAAACAAGGATCCCTTATGGATTAAATTCAGAGTTTGATCTCATTAATTTTTGGGAGTAATGATCCTTTGGCCTGTGTATCCAGCATCCTGAAGATGCTATTATCTTTGCATCATTATTTCAGTCTTTTTAACTAGGAAGACCCCTTTTCTATCCCTGCGTCACTGAGAAGAAAGTGACTTGATAAGTAAGATTGAGAATCCCATAAATTTTAAACATGGTTTATAACTTTTTTTTTTCTTCCATGAATCCCCTTCGATTGGATTAAATCCTCTATATATGTTTTCACATTAATTGGGAAGTGATCAAAATTGGGGCATGAAACTTAGGTTATAATAAGGGAATGAAATAGACTTACACTTTCTTTTCTTTTCCTTTTGTGTATTGGCAATTGCATTTGTAATATCGCTATTCTGTATATTTGTATCTATTTTGCAATGTATTCAAATGTATCAGGAAGTTGCAAATATGGTTATATGCACTATGAACTTTTATATATATATATATATATATATATTTGTTATTTCATACTGTTAATGTAGGTATATGGGTCATTTTGAGCAAAATTTAGTGAGCTTTACGGTCTTTAATCATTGTTTGGTCCAAGTTAGTATTAAACTTACTATGTGTCCATATATGTAATAGAGAGTTTAGACCTTAAAAGGTGTTTTTTGTTCTGCCCCAGGTAAAAGAAGGGTGTAACTATTTTTAACCTATTAGCTGGCTTTAATTGATATTTAAGGATCATTAAGGCAAGTGACTGCAGCTACGATTACGGCCCTTGGAGCCGAAACGCGTCAGCAAGCAGTCCCTGGGGTGGAACATACACCTCTCACTTGTCTATGGAATGAAATTTGTTCAGCGATGAACTTTTAATGTTTTCTTCAATAAAGTTTTTGCAACATCTATCAGCTACCAGTGCATCCTTGAATCCCTCTATTGCTATACGTTAAAGAAACTGAGGATTTGCACGGAGTTACAGGTGACCATTCCTGTTAGCATAGTCCACTCACCTCCCGCGAGAATTGAAGCATAGGGGAGAGACAGTGACGTCAGACGCTGGAAAACCTCGAGGCTGGAAACTGAGCACAACCTAGCGGAGCAGTTGGTTTGTTTTCTGCTGTCCGCATATAGGACCACACAAGCGGAATAAGGTACCGTGGTGTCGGGAATCTCTGAAGCCTGGGAGAGGTAAGGCACATCTTCTAAGTACGTTCACACTGTCGTTTGCACCCCGAAGTGGAGGTGAGTGGTGAAGAAGCGGATTCGATCAGCTTATTCACATTAGAATTACAGTGGTTATATGCTCACAGACTTTTTTTGGGAGTAAATTGGTGCCGATATTGTTTGCATATTTACAAGGTCCAAGAAGGGCCACATGACTATCCTTACCACCAAAATGCAGAGCCAGCAATTGCCTGAAAAGGGACTGGAGGGCATGACCTGATAAAGCTCAAAACTTCACAAATCTGAGGAAAAATCCTCATGTCTATGCAGACTAAAATAGCATCCAGGAATTCCACCCTGGTGCCCAACACCAGAGAACTCTGGTCTAGATTTCTTTCAAGTCTCAGGATCGAGTAAGACTATCTTTTATCAGACGAGACGATGGCGATTGATCAGAATCGCTTAGATAAGGGAATCTACCGCTAGATCTGGAGTCTGGCAACTGCCAAAGAATCCCTCGATTCCTAACGGAGGAGCAATGTACTGGAAATGCTGGTCCAGAAAAACCAACCCTAGGAACCGGAAATATTCCCTGAGGAGGAAAGAAAAAAAGGTACGATACCCTTCCTCAACAGAAGACCTGCACTGCTCTACCCGTACCAAGGGTGGGGTGGACCTTATAGTCTCCCTCAGGAACGAGGAGACATGAAAGGCTTTAGGATCCCAAAAGGGCGGGAGGCCCCTCCCTCTATGGGACCATGAAAAGAATGGTTTGAATGATATCTCAAAGTTCATTCCGTGATAGACACCGGGATAATGACTCAAAGAGAACAAAACCCGTCTGGGAAGGCATCCCTCTCTCTGTGTGAAAACAGGATCAAAAGAAGGAAACTGCCCTGGGAGGCTAAGGCTTGAAACCTAGGTATGACCTCAAAGACCCATGTATCTGGTACGTCCCTGAACCAAGCGACTGAAAGAGCGATAGACTGTCCCCAATGCGATCCAATATAGGACCTGGGACTGGCCCCTCCTGCTAATCTAGTTTCAGCAAGCCTCTGCTGTGCTTGGACTTAATCCAGGAGTGAAAACGGCTTTTAAAAACCCTTGGATTGCTCCACTTAGCAGAGGTCTCTGACGCTGGGCATTAACCGGACTAAAGGACTAATAGAAAGAAACTTGTCTCTCAGATTCGCTTTCACATCAAAAACGGTAAAACCGTGGAATAGCGGAACCAAGTTAAATCTCTCTCTCTCAAGCAGAAAGAAAGATTTTAGATTCAGAAGTCATATATGACAGAATGATACATGGCCTGAACAGAAAAAACCTGAAGCCCTAGCTTTGGAGCAAGAAATCTGTGAAAATCACAGAGAAAAGCATTATAAGCTCCAAGGCCTTAATTCTTTCAAGAGAATATCAAGGTAACCATCCCCTCGATTCGAGACAGAGACAGTCAATAGGAAGTCTCCAGAAAAACTGCAACAACCAAAGTCGTTGGTACATAAGATATCCCTCGGGATGACACATCTTCATAAAAAGAGTTTCCTCTTAGAACCAAGAGCTCTAAGAATAAACTATCCTTAAATGGAATAGTAAAAACAATAGGTAAGAGCACAAAAAAGTGATAGCCAAGTATGGATGGGCAACACAACCCCCTATAGAGCCCAAAACCGGCATCTTAAAAAGCAAACAGACAAAGAGGAATAGGATTCCCATCCTTCCCACTCGCCTTAATCCAATTCGCCCTCTGAGATTCGACTGACAGATCAGTACTAGAAATCTCTAATATCGTCAAAACCACTCTTAGAAGGAAGCACAGAAGCACAGGCGTGCTACCTTAAATCTAAAGGCGAAATCCTCCTCTTCCGGAGGAATTGAAGCAGCAGGCTCCGACCCAGAAGGTCCGTGCTCTGAAGCCTCAGAGAGAACCGCATCCTCAGACGACTGAGCCTGAGCAGGAGTGCATGGGTTAACCCTAAGTTTGCGTGTAGCCGTACGAGGCAAAACAGCTAAGGCCGCAGACATCGCCATACAGAACTGTGCAGTAACGTCTGGTGGAAAAAGGCCCCCTCCAGGTGGAGGATTAGTGGGGCAAGGGGCATCTAACATCACAACATTGGTTGATGAAAACACCCTATTGTGGCATATGGGACATAATTGAGAGGGCTAGATTACCTGGGCCTCCTCACAATATACACAGGTATCGAATTCAGATGTAAAGGACGCATCCTCTAAAAAAAAATCAGAATCCTTCATAACTAGGTAACTTTATATAAATCAAGTAAAAAACAACCAGCACCTATACCACCCATGGCTGGGGAACTCACTACCTCCTATTACCCAGACAGTGTAGAGAAACTCGCTCCTCTCCGTAGTCACTCAGTCAGAAATAGGAAATGGAAACAATGACCACTCCCGGTCACATGGTGCGCAATGCAGGACCGTCCCTGCTAAAAGGAAAAGCGTGCCAAGTCTAATAAAACTGCACAGTTCTCAAAGTAAAGGAGCAACCTGTACGATCCATATCAGCCTATGAGCCCAAAACATCTCACACATAGAAGCAGCATACATCACATAAACAAATATAATTAACACCCCACTGTTCAATGATCACCCTCAGGAGATATTAACCCTTGATTCCATAAAGATAAAGGAGTCTCACTGTGACCCTGTCTTCTAGCGTTAACATTTATGTGTAAAAATGAAACGATCTTACCGGAATCTATGCCGTGGAACAGAAACACGGTCCTTCAAGCGTGACAGACTGTAGCATCGCTTCTGACATGGACTTGAGTGAAGAAAAGCAGGCAGCGAAACGCGTCAACGCTAATTGCATAGGAGCTGCTAATATGAGTCTGGATGGTTTAGCAGAAAGACTCTCCCTGCATCTTTGATCAATGCTCTCAAGGCTGACAAGAATACTTAAAACTCCAGTCTCAAATTGAAGGTCAGATAGCCTTCCTAAGGAACTACTCCGTAATCTTCTGACACTTCTCTGCCAACCTCCTGTGATGAAAGACAAAGAATGACTGGGGGATGAGGGAAGTGGGGGAGGTATTTAAGCCTTTGGCTGGGGTGTCTTTGCCTCCTCCTGGTGGACAGGTTCAGTATTACCCACAAGTAAGGAATGCAGCTGTGGACTCTCCCTGTGTTAAGAAGGAAAGGAGAGCTTTTTTGTCAAATCACAACAACTTCTTGTTTACAGAAGGAAAAAAGAAGCTTTAAACAAAAGAACACCATCCCTACCGTGAAGATGATCAGTGATGATTTGGGGTTGCTTTGCTGCCTCTGACACCTGCTTCCTAGAATCTGTGCGACACAATGAAATCAGAAGACTACCAAGGCATTCTGAGGCAAAACGTACATCCCAGTGTCAGAAAGCTCTGCCTCAGTTGCAGGTCCAGCAAGATAATGACCTGAAACATACCAAAAAAGCATACAAGAATGGAAGAGAAGAAAACATTGGACGATTCCGAAGTGGCCTTCTATAAATCCAGATCTGACTCCCATTGAACATCTGAGGAAAGAGCTGAAACTTGCAGTTGGGAAAAGCCACCCATCAAACCTGAGAGTGGAGCAGTTTGCTCAAGAAGAGTGGGACAAAATCCCAGTCAAATGTTGTAAAAATCGAATAAAAAGCTACAGAAAGTGCTTGATTGCAGTTATTTTCGCAAAAGGCTGTGCTACGAAATATTAGGTTAAGAGTATCAATATTTTAGTCCATTCCATTCTCATTTGTTTTACTGTTTAAAGTAATATCTAAAGTTATAAATCAAGTGAAGTTTCTGTTCTTTTACATTTTAAATAAAGAATGGGGATACCAAATACTTTTGTCATTTTTTACTTAGTTTAGAGAAAATTGTGTGTATTCCTAAAAAAGTGGACAGTTACTGATATTTTTGGCCACATATGCATGTACTATGTAGTATATGAATATGGATTTTGTGTGTATGTAAGTATGTTACTTCAATATAGTACTACAAAAAGTAAGAAAAACAATAGAGTAAGAAGATTCACTACTGCTATTACTAATACTAAGTTAATAATATCATATTTAAACTCACATGAGCAGTAACGCCCGTCAAGGCTTCAACCATTACTGTCATATCCCTTTCATTCACACACCTTTCATATCTCTCTTCACACTAAGGATCTGATGATCTAAAGCTCTCCCCTCAGGTGAGATGATCTAAAATGATCCTACAGCACTGTGATCCCTAGTAAAATTCTTAAAAACATAATTTATGTAAGAACTTACCTGATAAATTCATTTCTTTCATATTAGCAAGAGTCCATGAGCTAGTGACGTATGGGATATACATTCCTACCAGGAGGGGCAAATTTTCCCAAACCTCAAAAAGCCTACAAATACACCCCTCACCACACCCACAAATCAGTTTAACGAATAGCCAAGAAGTGGGGTGATAAGAAAAAAGTGCGAAGCATAAATATAAGGAATTGGAATAATTGTGCTTTATACAAAAAAATCATAACCACCACAAAAAAGGGTGGGCCTCATGGACTCTTGCTAATATGAAAGAAATTAATTTATCAGGTAAGTTCTTACATAAATTATGTTTTCTTTCATGTAATTAGCAAGAGTCCATGAGCTAGTGACGTATGGGATAAAATAAAGACAGCCAATTCCGCTGAAAAAAATCCACACCCAAAAATAAAGTTTAAATCTTATAAAGAAAAAAATTGAAAATATAAGCAGAAGATTCAAACTGAAACAGCTGCCTGAAGTACTTTTCTACCAAAAACAGCTTCAGAAGAAGAAAACACATCAAAATGGTAGAATTTAGTAAAAGTATGCAAAGAAGACCAAGTTGCTGCTTTGCAAATCTGATCAACCGAAGCTTCATTCCTAAACGCCCAGGAAGTAGAAACTGACCTAGTAGAATGAGCTGTAATCCTTTGAGGCGGAGTTTTACCCGACTCGACATAAGCATGATGAATTAAAGATTTCAACCAAGATGCCAAAGAAATGGCAGAGGCCTTCTGACCTTTCCTAGAACCGGAAAAGATAACAAATAGACTAGAAGTCTTTCTGAAATTCTTAGTAGCTTCAACATAATATTTCAAAGCTCTAACTACATCCAAAGAATGCAATGATTTCTCCTTAGAATTCTTAGGATTAGGACATAATGAAGGAACCACAATTTCTCTACTAATGTTGTTAGAATTCACAACCTTAGGTAAAAATTTAAAAGAAGTTCGCAACACCACCTTATCCTGGTGAAAAATCAGAAAAGGAGACTCACAAGAAAGAGCAGATAATTCAGAAACTCTTCTGGCAGAAGAGATGGCCAAAAGGAACAAAACTTTCCAAGAAAGTAATTTAATGTCCAATGAATGCATAGATTCAAACGGAGGAGCTTGAAGAGCCCCCAGAACCAAATTCAAACTCCAAGGAGGAGAAATTGACTGAATAACAGGTTTTATACGAACCAAAGCTTGTACAAAACAATGAATATCAGGAAGATTAGCAATCTTTCTGTGAAAAAGAACAGAAAGAGCAGAGATTTGTCCTTTCAAGGAACTTGCAGACAAACCTTTATCCAAACCATCCTGAAGAAACTGTAAAATTCTCGGAATTCTAAAAGAATGCCAGGAAAAATGATGAGAAAGACACCAAGAAATATAAGTCTTCCAGACTCTATAATATATCTCCCTAGATACGGATTTACGAGCCTGTAACATAGTATTAATCACAGAGTCAGAGAAACCTCTTTGACTAAGAATCAAGCGTTCAATCTCCACACCTTTAAATTTAAGGATTTGAGATCCTGATGGAAAAAAGGACCTTGCGATAGAAGGTCTGGTCTTAACGGAAGAGTCCACGGTTGGCAAGAGGCCATCCGGACAAGATCCGCATACCAAAACCTGTGAGGCCATGCTGGAGCTACCAGCAAAACAAACGAGCATTCCTTCAGAATCTTGGAGATTACTCTTGGAAGAAGAACTAGAGGCGGAAAGATATAGGCAGGATGATACTTCCAAGGAAGTGACAATGCATCCACTGCTTCCGCTTGAGGATCCCTGGATCTGGACAGATACCTGGGAAGTTTCTTGTTTAGATGAGAGGCCATCAGATCTATTTCTGGAAGTCCCCACATTTGAACAATCTGAAGAAATACCTCTGGGTGAAGAGACCATTCGTCCGGATGTAACGTTTGGCAACTGAGATAATCCGCTTCCCAATTGTCTATACCTGGGATATGAACCGCAGAAACTAGACAGGAGCTGGATTCCGCCCATACCAGAATTCGAGATACTTCTTTCATAGCCAGAGGACTGTGAGTCCCTCCTTGATGATTGATGTATGCCACAGTTGTGACATTGTCTGTCTGAAAACAAATGAACGATTCTCTCTTTAGAAGAGGCCATGACTGAAGAGCTCTGAAAATTGCACGGTGTTCCAAAATATTGATCGGTAATCTCACCTCCTGAGATTCCCAAACCCCTTGTGCTGTCAGAGATCCCCACACAGCTCCCCAACCTGTAAGACTTGCATCTGTTGAAATTACAGTCCAGGTCGGAAGAACAAAAGAAGCCCCCTGAACTAAACGATGGTGATCTGTCCACCACGTCAGAGAGTGTCGTACAATCGGTTTTAAAGATATTAATTGAGATATCTTTGTGTAATCCCTGCACCACTGGTTCAGCATACAGAGCTGAAGAGGTTGCATGTGAAAACGAGCAAAGGGGATCGCGTCCGATGCAGCAGTCATAAGACCTAGAATTTCCATGCATAAGGCTACCGAAGGGAATGATTGTGAATGAAGATTTCGACAAGCTGATATCAATTTTAGATGTCTCTTGTCTGTCAAAGACAGAGTCATGGACACTGAATCTATCTGGAAACCTAAAAAGGTTACCCTTGTCTGAGGAATCAATTAACTTTTTGGTAAATTGATCCTCCAACCATGATCTTGAAGAAACAACACAAGTCGATTCGTATGAGATTCTGCTAAATGTGAAGACTGAGCAAGTACCAAGATATCGTCCAAATAAGGAAATACCACAATACCCTGTTCTCTGATTACAGACAGAAGGGCACCGAGAACCTTTGTAAAAATTCTTGGAGCTGTTGCTAGACCAAACGGTAGAGCCACAAACTGGTAATGCTTGTCTAGGAAAGAGAATCTCAGAAACTGATAGTGATCTGGATGAATCGGAATATGCAGATATGCATCCTGTAAATCTATTGTAGACATATAATGCCCTTGCTGAACAAAAGGCAGGATAGTCCTTACAGTTACCATTTTGAATGTTGGTATCCTTACATAACGATTCAATATTTTTAGATCCAGAACTGGTCTGAAGGAATTCTCCTTCTTTGGTACAATGAAGAGATTTGAATAAAACCCCAGCCCCTGTTCCAGAACTGGAACTGGCATAATTACTCCAGCCAACTCTAGATCTAAAACACAATTCAGAAATGCTTGAGCCTTCGCTGGGTTTACTGGGACACGGGAAAGAAAAAATCTCTTTGCAGGAGGCCTTATCTTGAAGCCAATTCTGTACCCTTCTGAAACAATGTTCTGAATCCAAAGATTGTGAACGGAATTGATCCAAATTTCTTTGAAAAAACGTAATCTGCCCCCTACCAGCTGAGCTGGAATGAGGGCCGCACCTTCATGTGGACTTAGGAGCTGGCTTTGGTTTTCTAAAAGGCTTGGATTTATTCCAGACTGGAGATGGTTTCCAAACTGATACCGCTCCTGAGGATGAAGGATCAGGCTTTTGTTCCTTGTTGTGACGAAAGGAACGAAAACTATTATTAGACCTAAATTTACCTTTAGATTTTTTATCCTGTGGTAAAAAAGTTCCTTTCCCTCCAGTAACAGTTGAGATAATAGAATCCAACTGAGAAACAAATAATTTATTACCCTGGAAAGAAAGGGAAAGCAGAGTAGACTTAGAAGACATATCAGCATTCCAAGTTTTAAGCCATAAAGCTCTTCTAGCTAAAATAGCTAGAGACATATACCTGACATCAAATCTAATGATATCAAAGATGGCATCACAAATAAAATTATTAGCATGTTGAAGAAGATTAATAATGCTATGAGAATTATGATCTGTTACTTGTTGCGCTAAAGCTTCTAACCAAAAAGTTGAAGCTGCAGCAACATCCGCTAAAGATATAGCAGGTCTAAGAAGATTACCTGAACACAAGTAAGCTTTTCTTAGAAAGGATTCAATTTTCCTATCTAAAGGATCCTTAAAGGAAGTACCATCTGCCGTAGGAATAGTAGTACGCTTAGCAAGAGTAGAGACAGCCCCATCAACCTTAGGGATTTTGTCCCAAAACTCTAATCTGTCAGATGGCAGAGGATATAATTGCTTAAAACGTTTAGAAGGAGTAAATGAATTACCCAAATTATTCCATTCCCTGGAAATTACTTCAGAAATAGCATCAGGGACAAGAAAAACTTCTGGAATAACTACAGGAGATTTAAAAACCTTATCTAAACGTTTAGATTTAGTATCAAGAGGACTAGAATCCTCTATTTCTAATGCAATTAGGACTTCTTTAAGTAAAGAACGAATAAATTCCATTTTAAATAAATATGAAGATTTATCAGCATCAACCTCTGAGACAGAATCCTCTGAACCAGAAGAACCATTATCAGAATGATGATGTTCATTTAAAAATTCATCTGAAAAATGAGAAGTTTTAAAAGACTTTTAACGTTTACTAGAAGGAGGAATAACAGACATAGCCTTCTTAATGGATTTAGAAACAAAATCTCTTATGTTATCAGGAACACTCTGAGCATTAGATGTTGACGGAACAGCAACAGGTAATGTAACAGTACTAAAGGAAATATTATCTGCATTAACAAGTTTGTCATGACAATCAGTACAAACAACAGCTGGAGGAACAGATACCATAAGTTTACAGCAGATACACTTAGCTTTGGTAGATCCAGCACCAGGCAGCGATTTTCCAGAAGTATCTTCTGACTCAGTGTTAAAGTGGGACATCTTGCAATATGTAATAGAAAAAACAACATATAAAGCAAAATTGATCAAATTCCTTAAATGACAGTTTCAGGAATGGGAAAAAATGCCAGTGAACAAGCTTCTAGCAACCAGAAGCAATAAAAAATGAGACTTAAATAATGTGGAGACAATAGTGACGCCCATATTTTTTTAGCGCCAAAAAAGACGCCCACATTATTTGGCGCCTTAATGCTTTTGGCGCCAAAAATGACGCCACATCCGGAACGCCGACACTTTTGGCACAAAAAAACGTCAAAAAATGACGCAACTTCCGGCGACACGTATGACGCCGGAAACTGAAAAAAAAGTTTTGCGCCAAAAAAGTCAGCGCCAAGAATGACGCAATAAAATGAAGCATTTTCAGCCCCCGCGAGCCTAACAGCCCACAGGGAAAAAAGTCAAATTTTAAGGTAAGAAAAAATTGATTTATTCATATGCATTATCCCAAATATGAAACTGACTGTCTGAAATAAGGAACGTTGAACATCCTGAGTCAAGGCAAATAAATGTTTGAATACATATATTTAGAACTTTTTTATAAAGTGCCCAACCATAGCTTAGAGTGTCACAGAAAATAAGACTTACTTACCCCAGGACACTCATCTACAAGTTGTAGAAAGCCAAACCAGTACTGAAACGAAAATCAGTAGAGGTAATGGTATATATAAGAGTATATCGTCGATCTGAAAAGGGAGGTAAGAGATGAATCTCTACGACCGATAACAGAGAACCTATGAAATAGACCCCGTAGAAGGAGATCATTGAATTCAAATAGGCAATACTCTCCTCACATCCCTCTGACATTCACTGCACGCTGAGAGGAAAACCGGGCTCCAACCTGCTGCGGAGCGCATATCAACATAGAATCTAGCACAAACTTACTTCACCACCTCCATAGGAGGCAAAGTTTGTAAAACTGATTTGTGGGTGTGGTGAGGGGTGTATTTGTAGGCATTTTGAGGTTTGGGAAACTTTGCCCCTCCTGGTAGGAATGTATATCCCATACGTCACTAGCTCATGGACTCTTGCTAATTACATGAAAGAAAGGAAGAATTTAATATACTTCTCCAAGAGTCATTCCCTGTATTTCTGTGTGTGAAGGAGAGACAAGCCCAGTGCATGACATAAGAGTTCTACTGCACTTACATGATGTTTTGTATTTTATATTACTTTACATTTCAGATTAAGTTTTATTACATTCTAGCTTTTTTTTGTATTTTGTATACAGCAGTGTATTTAGTATTGAGATTTTACAAATTCTGATTATGCTTTCACAGTTTCTGTGCAACTTTAACAAATGAGTATATATATATATATATATATATATATATATATATATATACACACACACACACAATATATATATATATATATATATATATATATATATTTTACAAAATTACATTGCACTTTGTATTTCTTCTTTTTAAAATAAAATAAAACAGAAAAACTAACAGCTTTAGTTTCCCAGAGAGCTTTATTACTTTCTATGGACCGGATAAGCAATGATTCTCTAGTTTGGAGAGAAATTATAGTGCACACTTCACAGGGCCGGACTCACTGAATTCTATAAGAAAATGGGTGAAACTTGGAAGTCCAAAAGAGATGAAAGATGCCTTCTATAGAAAGTAATGAAGCTCTCTGAGATACAGAATTTCACAGGACATCATTTACAATTTTCACTGCAAAAGGCTCAGGTTGAATCATTTACAACTTAAACAATTTTTTTCACTACAATTTAACTTGCTTTTGCCTATAGTTAAGTATATACTACTTTTCTGTCCGTTAAATAAGTGCATTGCGAATTTTGAGAAAACTTCCCCTGCTGGCAAGAAAAATCAGTGAGATCAGCTCATTTACAATGCTTACAGCATTTCACAAGACTTGTGAGAGAGCTTCAGACATACCATGTAAATTCCAGTTCAAATACGCAGAGACTAATCCTGACATTTGATGTGCAAACTCCCCAAGTCATCAATATAATCAATAAACATTGGAATATTCTAAAAACAGATCCAAAACTAAAAAAGTGCCTGGGAGATAGATCAGCCATTGGATATAGACGGACACGAAATCTAAAAGATATGATCACCAAGGTAGCTAAAACCTTCTTTAGTAACACACAGAGGTGCTCAAGCTTGAATCTGAAGGAAACCACTTCCACATCAGAAGAAGGAATTACACTATCCGAATTTGAGAGTTTACCCTCAGAGGCTACCGAAGTATCCTCCTCTTCTGATCTATGGGAAAGAGCAACTTGGTTAGCCCGAGACGGATCAGATACCCTGTCTGACTCAACAATCTTCCTCTTACGCCTCCCTTGCAGCAAAGGGATTACCGCTAGCGCCTCAGATACCACTGAGGATACCTGGGCCGCAATCTCAGCCTTCAAAAATACTCCGTCAAGAGAGAGTGAGGAAGCGCAGGGCACTGCGAGAGATGGCACCGTTTCGGACACTTGTGGGAAAGGCTGTGGCATCGCCTGGACAGCATCCACTAAAAAGAATGGTGGCTCAGAATCAAACAATTTATCTTTGTGTAATAAAGTTCTTTCAACACAAGAACTACAGAAGGGCAAGGATGGTTCAATTTGGGCCTCCAAACAAAGCTTGCAGTCCTGAGCAGATATAGGCTCTAGGTCCATATTGCAGATAATGAATATACCCGGAATTAAGAAAAGAAAAAAATGCAAAAAACGGAACTGTCACTTTAAGAACTACCACTTAATAACAGACAGTGCCCGCAATTTATGAGCAGGAAAAAACCCTAAATAATTCGTAGGAAAAAAAATTTCAAACCCTACAAATTTTTTAATACCCCTTAGGCACCCCTACACCACCACTGCAGTGCTTACCTGACCTCTTAACTGAAAATGGAGAGCTGCCGAATTCCACTCCGGACAGGCAGGGGCCCCGACAGGGAGACAGACACAGTCGGCAAAAATCTCAAAGAGAAAAGGTGCCAAGAGAAAGCATGTGCCGTGTCTGGGGAAGGAAGATCCACCCCCTATGACGTCATCACAGCATTACGGGCCGGTCTCAAAACTAGTGGGGGGGGGGGAGAGAAACAGAACAGAGACCGTATGCAAACCCTCTTGCAAAAACAGAACTGTCTGCAAACAACCCAATAAAATTTTATTTTATGACACCCCTTGCTGCAAATCTTTACCAGCTTAAGTGCCAGGGTTTTTAATATAAAAAGATGGCACTTACTTTACACCTTTGCCTGTCCAGCAGGGAGACAGCACCAGAAATGGGAGGAAGTTAGGGTCCTGCGAATTAAATAAAGAACAGAGTAAGCCTACTCTGGCATATTATAAAGAGCAGCAAAATTGTTAGGAAAGTGTAGTGAGGCCTACCCCACAAGTTCCTAACTGCTTTAAAGCTACCACAGCCCTACTGAAGAGACTAACGAGTACAGCTAAACCCAGCATGTCAGGGAAGATAAGAGCAAGTTTGCCCAGGCTTCCAAAATAAACTCTTGATAGAAGAATCATTAACAGACACCTAAACATTTCACCTCCTCCTTGCACCTAAGGCAAAGAGAATGACTGGGGGTTGTGGGAAGTGATACTTAACATCTTTGCTGTGGTGCTCCTTAAATCCTCCTGCTGGCCAGGAGTGATATTCCCAACAGCAATTGCTGATCCGTGGACTCAACGTGTCTTAAGAAAGAAAAACACTAATACAATTTAAACGCAGAATATTTCCAATTATGGCAAATTAGTATCAGGTTTTTAATTTCTAGAAATTGGAAAAGTAAGGAACCTCCAATGAAACAGATGTGGTGAAATGGATTCTGAATTCATATAATTAGAGGAATTTTATTACAAAAAACAAGGCAACATTGATACATATATTGAGGGACAAATATTTGGAAACTCGCCTCAAAGATAAGGTATATAACTTCCCATAGTCATATATTAAAAAGTTATTGCCACAATACCCAGGATATTATGAACCTCTTTATTAGGCATGTTATTTCTTTAATTCTTATGCCTATCATAGAATGAGGATGATCTTTGATTAATAAGACTCTTCGTAGTTTCTCTCTCATTTACTTATGATGGCATTGGGAATACATACTTTTATTGATATGCTCGTAGCTTATTTATTTTTCTAATTTTGCTGGTTTATTGAATATCGTATAAAGAAATTAATCCACTACAATACATTGTATGTGCAATTGTATTTTATTGCTTTATATGCCAATTTACAACCTTAAATAAAGTGTGGATAAAAAAAAAAACGACTGCATTTTATGGAAACCAGCAATGCTACTTAAAAGGGACATTAAATCAAATGTTTGTCTTTCATGATTAAGATAGAGCAAGCCATTTTAAACAGCTTTTCAAAGTACTTCTATTATCAAATTTATTTTGTTGTATTGATATCCTTTGTTATAAATGAAACCTAGGTAGACTAAATACACCCCTCACCACACCCACAATTCAGTTTAACGAATAGCCAAGAAGTGGGGTGATAAAGAAAGGAGTAAAAAGCATCAACAAAGGAATTTGGAAATAATTGTGCTTTATACAAAAAAATCATAACCACCATAAAAAGGGTGGACCTCATGGACTCTTGCCAATATGAAAGAAATGAATTTATCAGGTAAGTTCTTACATAAATTATGTTTTCTTTCATGTAATTGGCAAGAGTCCATGAGCTAGTGACGTATAGGATATCAATACCCAAGATGTGGAACTCCACGCAAGAGTCACTAGAGAGGGACGGATAAAAATAAAAAACAGCCATTTTCTGCTGAAAAAATAATCCACAACCCAAATTATAAGTTTATTCTATAATGAGAAGAAAAACTTAAAACATCAGCAGAAGAATCAAACTGAAACGGCTGCCTGAAGAACTTTTCTACCAAAAACTGCTTCTGAAGAAGCAAAGACATCAAAACGGTAGAATTTAGTAAATGTATGCAAAGAGGACCAAGTTGTCGCTTTGCAAATCTGATCAACTGAAGCTTCATTCTTAAAAGCCCACAAAGTGGAGACTGATCTAGTAGAATGAGCTGTAATTCTCTGAGGCGGGCCTGACCCGACTCCAAATAAGCTTGATGAATCAAAAGCTTCAACCAAAAAGCCAAGGAAATAGCAGAAGCGTTCTGACCTTTCCTAGAACCAGAAAGTATAACAAATAGACTAGAAGTCTTCCTGAAATCTTTAGTAGCTTCAACATAATATGTCAAAGTTCTTACATAATTATGTTTTCTTTCATGTAATTGGCAAGAGTCCATGAGCTAGTGACGTATGGGATAGCAATACCCAAGATGTGGAACTCCAAGCAAGAGTCACTAGAGAGGGAGGGATAAAAAATAAAAACAGCCATTTCCGCTGAAAAAAAATTAATCCACAACCCAAATCATAAGTTTAGTCTCATAACTGAAAAGAAAAAAACTTAAATCATAAGCAGAAGAATCAAACTGAAACAGCTGCCTGAAGAACTTTTCTACCAAAAACTGCTTCAGAAGAAGCAAATACATCAAAATGGTAGAATTTAGTAAAAGTATGCAAAGAAGACCAAGTTGCTGCTTTGCAAATCTGATCAACTGAAGCTTCATTCTTAAAAGCCCAAGAAGTGGAAACTGATCTAGTAGAATGAGCTGTAATTCTCTGAGGCGGGGTTTTATCCAACTCCAAATAAGCTTGATGAATCAAAAGCTTTAACCATGATGCCAAAGAAATGGCAGAAGCCTTCTGACCTTTCCTGGAACCAGAAAAGATAACAATTTGAACAAATAGACTAGAAGTCTTCCTGAAACCTTAAGTAGCTTCAACATAATATTTCAGAGCTCTCACCACATCCAAAGAATGTAAAGATCTCTCCAAATAATTCTTAGGATTAGGACACAAAAAAGTGACAACAATTTCTCTACTAATGTTGT
Organism: Bombina bombina; assembly: GCF_027579735.1. Lineage (NCBI taxonomy): Eukaryota > Metazoa > Chordata > Amphibia > Anura > Bombinatoridae > Bombina > Bombina bombina. The sequence continues at coordinate 956,085,365 of NC_069502.1, read as the reverse complement.
TAGAATTCACAACCTTAGGTAAGAATTTAAATGAAGTTCGCAAAACTGCCTTATCCTGATGAAAAATCAGAAAAGGGGATTCACAAGAGAGCAGATAATTCAGAAACTCTTCTAGCAGAAGAGATGGCCAAAAGGAACAACACTTTCCAAGAAAGCAATTTAATGTCCAAAGAATGCATAAGCTCAAATGGAGGAGCCTGCAATGCCTTCCAAACCAAATTAAGAATCCAAGGAGAAGAGATTGATTTAATGACAGGCTTGATACGAACCAAAGCCTGTACAAAACAGTGAATATCAGGAAGTTTAACAATTTTTCTGTGGAATAAAACAGAAAGAGCAGAGATTTGTCCTTTCAAGGAACTTGCAGACAAACCTTTATCAAAACCATCCTGAAGAAACTGTAAAATTCTAGGAAGTCTAAAAGAATGCCAAGAAAATTTATGAGAAGAACACCATGAAATGTAAGTCTTCCAAACTCGATAATAAATCTTTCTAGAAACAGATTTACGAGCCTGTAACATAGTATTAATCACTGAGTCAGAGAAACCTCTATGACTAAGCACTAAGCGTTCAATTTCCATACCTTAAAATTTAATGATTTGAGATCCTGATGGAAAAACGGACCTTGAGATAGAAGGTCTGGCATTAAGGGAAGTGGCCAAGGTTGGCAACTGAACATCCGAATAAGATCCGCATACCAAAACCTGTGAGGCCATGCTGGAGCCACCAACAGCACAAACGATTGCTCCATGATGATTTACGAGATCACTCTTGGAAGAAGAACTAGAGGCGGGAAAATATAAGCAGGTTGATAACACCAAGGAAGTGTCAATGCATCCACTGCTTCCGCCTGAGGATCCCTGGACCTGGACAGGTACCTGGGAAGTTTCTTGTTTATATGAGATGCCATCAGATATATTTCAGGAAGCCCCCACATCTGAACAATTTGAGAAAACACATCTGGGTGGAGAGACCACTCGCCCGGATGTAAAGTCTGACGACTGAGATAATCCGCTTCCCAATTGTCTATACCTGGGATATGAACTGCAGAAATTAGACAAAAGCTGGATTCCGCCCAAACAAGTATCCGGGATACTTCTTTCATAGCTTGAGGACTGCGAGTTCCACCCTGATGATTGACATATGACACAGTTGTGACATTGTCTGTCTGAAAACAAATGAACGGTTCTCTCTTCAACAGAGACCAAAACTGAAGAGCTCTGAGAATCACACGGAGTTCCAAAATATTGATTGGTAATCTCGCCTCTTGAGATTTCCAAACTCCTTGTGCTGTCAGAGATCCCCAAACAGCTCCCCAACCTGAAAGACTCGCATCTGTTATGATCACAGTCCAGGTTGGACGAACGAAAGAGGCCCCCTGAATTAAACGATGATGGTCTAACCACCAAGTCAGAGGAAGTCAAACATTGGGATTTAAGAATATTAATTGGGATATCCTTGTATATTCCCTGCACCATTGATTCAGCATACAAAGCTGGAGAGGTCTCATATGAAAACAAGCAAAGGGGATCGAGTCCGATGCTGCAGTCATGAGACCTAAAACTTCCATGCATATAGCTACTGAAGGGAATGACTGAGACTGAAGGTTCCGACAGGCTGTAACCAATTTTAAACGTCTCTTGTCTGTTAGAGACAAAGTCATGGACACTGAATCTATCTGGAAACCTAAAAAGGTTACCCTTGACAGAGGAATCAAAGAACTTTTTGGTAAATTGATCTTCCAACCAAGTCTTTGAAGAAACAACACTAGTTGATTCATGTGAGATTCTGCAGAACGTAAAGACTGAGCCAGTACCAAGATATCGTCAAAATAAGGAAACACTGCAATACCCCACTCTCTGATTACAGAGAGTAGGGCACCGAGAATCTTTAAAAAGATTCTTGGAGCTGTCGCTAGGCCAAAAGGAAGAGCTACAAATTGGTAATGCTTGTCTAGAAAAGAGAATCTCAGGAACTGATAGTGATCTATCGGAATATGAAGATATGTATCCTATAAGTCTATTGTGGACATATAATCCCCTTGCTGAACAAAGGGCAGAATAGTCCTTATAGTCACCATTTTGAAATGGTTACTTTAACTATTCAAAATCTTTCGATCCAGAACTGGTCTGAATGAAATTTTCTTTCTTTGGGACAATGAATAGATTTGAATAAAACCCCACACCCTATTCCTGAAACGGAACTGGCATGATTACCCCTGATAACTCCAGGTCTGAAACACACTTCAGGAAAGCCTGAGCCTTTTCTGGGTTCGCTGGAATGCGTGAGAGAAAAAAATCTTCTCACAGGCGGTCTTACTCTGAAACCTATTCTGTACCCCTGAGAGACAATACTCTGAATCCAATTATTTTGGACTGAATTGATCCAGACAACTTTGAAAAACTTTAATCTGCCCCCTACCAGCTGAGCTGGAATGAGGGCCGCACCCTCATGCGGACATGGGGGCTGGTTTAGATCTCTTAAACGGCTTGGATTTATTCCAAATTGAGGAAGGCTTCCAATTGGAAACAGATTCCTTTGGAGAAGGATTAGATTTCTGTTCCTTAAGTTGAAAGGAACGAAAAAGGCTCCCTTCCCCCCAGTGACAGTTGAAATTATTGAATCCAACTGAGAACCAAATAATGTATTACCTTGGAAAGAGATAGCAATCTTGACTTAGAAGTCATATCAGCATTCCAAGATTTAAGCCATAAAGCTCTTCTAGCTAAAAACATATACCTGACATCAATTTTGATGATATCAAAAATGGCATCACAAATTAAATTATTAGCATGTTGAATTAATTTAACAATGCTAGACACATTATGATCCGATACTTGTTGCGCTAAAGTTTCCAACCAAAAAGTTGAAGCAGCTGCAACATCAGCCAAAGAAATTGCAGGCCTTAGAAGATGACCTAAATATAAATAAGCCTTCCTTAGATAAGATTCAAGTTTTCTATCTAAAGGATCTTTAAAAGAAGTACTCTCTTCCGTAGGAATAGTAGTACGCTTAGCAAGAGTAGAGATAGCCCCATCAACTTTGGGGATCTTTTCCCAAAACTCCAATCTATCAGTTGGCAAAGAATACAATTTTTTAAACCTTGAAGAAGGAATAAAAGAAGTACCCGGCCAATTCCATTTCTTTGAAATCATATCTGAAATAGCATCAGGAACTGGAAAAACCTCTGGAATAAAGACAGGAGGTTTATAAACAGAATTTAAACGCTTACTAGTTTTAATATCAAGAGGACTAGTCTCCTCCATATCTAATGTAATCAACACTTCTTTTAATAAAGAACGAATATACTCCATTTTAAATAAGAGGATTTGTCAGTGTCAATATCTGAGGCAGGCACGTCTGAATCAGATAGATCCTCATCAGAGATAGATAAATCAGTATGTTGGTGGTCATTTGAAATTTCATCAACTCTATGAGAAGTTTTAAAAGACCTTTTTACGTTTATTAGAAGGCGGAATGGCAGACAAAGCCTTCTGAATGGAATCCGAAATAAATTCTCTTAAATTTACAGGTATATCCTGAGCATTAGATGTTGAGGGACCAGCAACAGGTAATGAACTACTACTGATGGAAACATTATCTGCATGTAAAAGTTTATCATGACAACTATTACAAACCACAGCTGGAGGTATAGTCTCCACAAGTTTACAACAAATGCACTTAGCTTTGGTAGAACCGATATCAGGCAGCAGGAATCCAGCAGTAGATTCTGAGACAGGATCAGATTGAGACATCTTGCAAATGTAAGAGAAAAAAACAACATATAAAGCAAAATTATCAATTTCCTTATATGACAGTTTCAGGAATGGGAAAAAAATGCAACAGCATAGCCCTCTGACATAGAAAAAAGGGCAGAGGCAAAAGGAATGGGGTTAAAAATAATGAAAACATTTGGCGCCAAGAATGACGCACAACAAACAGAAAAATATTTTTTGGTGCCAAAAACGTCCGGAAACGAAACACTTGCGTCATAGATGACGCAACCTCGTGAAGGACTCGGCGCCAACTAAGACGCTGGAATTGACGAATTTGCGTCAACGAACGTAACTTTTGCGCCAAAAATGATGCAATAAATTTTGGCATTTTGCGCCCTCGCGAGCCTAATTCTGCCCGCAAATTTAAAGAGAGTCAATTTGAAAAAGACTGAACCCCAGGTAATTTTTCCTTAAAAATGCATTTCCCAGATATGAAACTGACAGTCTGCAAAAAAGGAAATATACTGAAACCTGAATCATGGCAAATAAGTACAATACATATATTTAGTACTTTATATAAAGTGCCAAACCATAGCTGAGTGTGTCTTAAGTAAATGAAAACACTTACCAAAAGACACCCATCCACATATAGCAGATAGCCAAACCAGTACTGAAACAGTTATTAGTAGAGGTAATGGAATATGAGAGTATATCATCGATCTGAAAAGGGAGGTAGGAGATGACCGATAACAGAGAACCTATGAAATAGATCCCCGTGAGGAAAACCATTGCATTCAATAGGTGATACTCCCTTCACATCCCTCTGACATTCACTGTAATCTGAGAGGAATCGGGCTTCAAAAATGCTGAGAAGCGCATATCAACGTAGAAATCTTAGCACAAACTTACTTCACCACCTCCATAGGAGGCAAAGTTTGTAAAAACTAAATTGTGGGTGTGGTGAGGGGTGTATTTATAGGCATTTTGAGGTTTGGGAAACTTTGCCCCTCCTGGTAGGATTGTATTTCCCATACATCACTAGCTCATGGACTCTTGCCAATTACATGAAAGAAACTAAGTTGCAGACTTGCAAATCTGTTCCACAGAAGCTTCATTTTGAAAGCCCAAAAAGAAGAGACAGCCCTCAAAAAAGGAGCCATAACTCTCTCAGGAAACTGCAGCCCTGCAGTTCTGAAAAGCAAACTTCTCAACAAGAAAAAAGAGAAGTATAGCAGTTGTTTTCTAATACAGAGAAAACAAAAACAGAAGCCTGCACAACATCCAAATTATGCACACACGTACCTCAACAGATAAGAATGAGGACACCGAGAGGGAACGACAATTCCCAAACAATATTTCCACTTAGGATAAAAAAACGTCTTATCCAAATGAAAGTAAAGCGAATCACACACTGCAAAGCCGAGAGTACCTAAACTCTCCGAAAAGAAGATAAAAGAAAAAACATTCCAAGATAAAATTTTAAAATCTATGGAATGCTATGGCTCAAACTGAACCTGCTGCAAAACCTTAAAAACAAGGTTAAAAACTCCAGAAGGAGCAACAGACTTAAACACAGGCCTGATACCAAACCAGGGTCTGACAAAAAGATTACACGTCTTCCAGAACGTTCCAGAGAAGGGCAAAAACCCCTAGTAATCCCGAACCTACTTTCAAGAGTAGTCCATAAACTCACATCAATCAGGAAATTTATGCCATACCTTATGGTAAAATTTACCAGTAACAGGATTTACGAGTCTGAGCCATGATCTCAATGACCGATTCAGAAAAACCAAGCATTTAATCTCCAAGCTGAAAACTTCAAAGAAAACAAAAGTAGGATGAAAGAAAGGAATCTAAATCAGAAGGACCTTCCCCAGGAACCACCACCAAGGTGGAAGAAATATATCTCTGCTAGGTCTGAAAACCTGATCCTGCGAGACTATGCAGGAACCATTAAAATCCCGCCAGGGTATATAGCAGAACAGCCTGCTGATCTCATGACCCTAAACACAACTTAGAAACTTGGCGTACTGCCATCGCCAACTCCAGCACCCCCCATGTGATGGTTAACCTGGAGAACCCTCTAGGAGACCATTCGCCGGAATGAAAAATCAAGAAGTCCGCTCCCGGTATACACTCTTAAAAAGAGAATAGAAAAACTAGAATGTGAGCGTCTGCCCAACGAACAATCCATGCCAATCATGGCAAAGGAACTCCAGGTTCCTCCCAGGTGGTTAATGTAAACCACTGAAATTAAATTGTGCAACTAGAACCTGAAAGCTGGAAAAGACAACTGAGGCCAAAACATCAGAGCATTGCAGATCGCTCCCAAGTCCATAGTCACCAACCCAACAGGCTAGTGAACATGACCAACACATAGGAAAGTCTCCGGAAGAAGGTGCCCCGAGACAGATGTACTTGAGAAAGCCAAAAAATTCTGGAGAATGCAGGAAAGATTCTGCTACTTCCTGCAAGAAAAGTGCGGGCTCCACCATTAACTCCCTTCTCTGATCCACAGGGAAGAATCTCATGTTGACAGATCAAGATCTATCCTCCAAGACAAAAACACAAGATCCTCGGTCCACTATCTGAACATGCATAACCGCAGACCCTCATGGATCGAACAAAGGGATGATGTCCAATGAAGCAATCATCAGACCATTACCTCCATACATAAAGCCACTGAAGGACTAAACAGAAGAGTGCCGAAAGAAGCAAGAAGAAAAAATCCTCTATTTCCAGACCTCTGTGAAAAATAAATTCAGAGATAGGGAAACTAATCCGGGCCCTAAGAAATTACTTCTGTAGCTAGACCAAGGGAACTCATTGTTAGATACACTTCCATTCGAGGAATGAAGATAGACAACAAGATCTCAGTATGAGAGTTAGCATCTTGAAAGAAATGGCACCTGAACCATTATGATGTCCAGGAATGGCACCACAGCAATTCCCTTGAAACCAGACCACTGCCAATACAGCCCCTACAGAGAACCATGGCAAGGCCAAAGGAAAGAACCACAAACTGGCAAACTTTAGGAACTTGAAATTATGCATCCTCCAGGACAAAAGGTCACTATGAACTGACCATTTGAAGAACGGTACCCTGGGACAACCTGTTGAGACACTTTAGGACTACTATACGGCGAAATTCCCTCCTTTTCGGGAACCTCAGACAGAAATTAAAATCCTAGGCCTTTTTCTTTTACAGAAACTGGAACTATCACCCACAGGGAAGCTAAATGCACTGCAAAAAAAAACTCAGTTATCTGGCCCGTAGATAAAATAGAAAGGAGCCTCAGGCAGGGAAGGAATGACTACTAAGTAGTAACTCTGAAGCACAATGCCCACAGACTAACTGAACATCTCGTATCCATGTCTGAAGACCAAGAGAATCAACCCCCCACGTGGACCAATTCCAGAATGGGGGAAAAATCCTTTATAACAGAACTATACTTGTCAGATCAGGACCAAAACAAGGTCTTATCCTTGTACGGATGCACCAAGACTTGGACTCGGAGGAAAATCCACTGACCAAATCGCCCCGTGGACTTGAACAGCGAAGCCAGATATCTTGTGTTTGGTAGCACCAGAAATAAAGAATTGGCTAACTTAAGAGCCTAAATTCTGTACTGGAGCTGCTCCAAAGGAGTCTCTACCTAATTGGAATTTGCAAAAGGCATTGCACCAAAAAGATGCTGCACTTAACACAGTGGCAATATAAACTTCCATGTAAGTCACCAGCTTAGTCCATTGACCCTGAAAAGAGCAGCTATCCTTTCAAAGAATAGTATTTCTCTTAGCCAGAGTAGAAATGCCCTACTACTTTAGGCACCATGTGCCATGCTATTTAATGCAGACAACAGGACTTCCCCCATTCCTGTGAAAAACCACCTAGCACGGTCAGGAACAGGAAAAACTTCCATAAAGGAATTCTAGTATATATAGAATTCACTAGATTCCTAGGGCTGACAACGACATACGTATCAGTCGCCCCAATTTAGCCAAAACCTCCTTACCATACACGAAAGTGTTCAAGCCAGAATCTGATGAATACTCCTCAGCATCAGAAGCTCCTAGCGACTGCACCGCATCAGACTTATGAGGGATAGCAACATATTCAGCAGAAACCTTACTATCTGAATATTTAAATGTCCTCTTGCACTTTCCCTGAAAGAAAAAGGCAGATATTGAGAGAATACCTGAGCTGCAAAATCTGCAGGCAAAAACACTCATCCAGGAGATTGAGAGGAACCACAGGAAACGGCATGCGACGCCAGAGAAACTTGGGACGCAAAGGAGAAACTTCTGAACAGCATCATCCAAGGAGACATTGGGCTCAGAAGTTTAAAATATATCAAATTTTTGCAACAGAAACCACAGCGACACCCCTGTCCTGATAAGGAATGAATAACAGCTGAATACTGTAACTCAAGTCATCCTAATTACATAGGAACAGAATTTGGTTATATTAAAAAAGAAACACCCATCAAACAGACTTAAGCCCACATAGGCTGGAAGAGCACAACAGATTTAACCCCATATAGGCTGGAGTTTCAATAAAAATATAATTAAAATATAGGAGGTACATTATAGTGTGTCAAGGTATTTGAAATAGTATTAGATGATGTACACAGGTATACTCATTATTTAATGGTGATGTGGCTGTGTACATCAAATAATTCATTTCATTTCAAAAGACTCCAAATGGCACTGTGTGTAATTTAACCCCCCTCCTAGCTCTAAAACATTTGGTGATCAGAGAGATGGTCATCTACACTGTGTATTGCAAGTTCTTAATTCAGACATGGGAAACATTGCTAAATTAAATCAGGATCCATCCGGAACCTTTCCTAAACACTCAATATGCTAAATTATGCAATTGTATAATCACAAACAGCCCTTTTGAAGATTCTCAAAGGAAATAATCTGTAACACATAGGTGCTAAATTGGTACCTGTGGTGTTAAATTGTCCCTGATGAGACCTAATTCACATTCTCAGTTGAAAAGACTGTTGGTTCAGATAAACAGCACATAAGAAATCAGACCTCAAATATAGGAATTATACCTTATCTTCATGTAGGTGTAAGATACTCTAGTAAATATGTGTGTATGTATGTGTGTATGTATGTATATATATATATATATATATATATATATATATATATATATATATATATATATATATATAGACATGGGAAATACAATTCAGATTTGTCACAGATTAAATAACAATTGTAATAATCCCATTTTTGAAATATATATAAAATATTATTTTCTATTTTCCAGATGGCGCTAAAAGATGATAAATACAGGATTGCCTGCATGGGTTGACCTAAGTCACATCATATGGTTATGCACTAAATGTTTATGAAACTTTAAATACCTCTTTTAAAATATAATAAGATGAATATATATAGGAATTACTTTGATGTGATATGACTATAAAATATTGATGTTTGATATCAAATTGTAAATTTTCTTTTATGCTAAATTAAATATATATGCTAACAAGATAAATTTATTAATACAATAAATTGTAGTATGTTGAATAATCATTATATAGGGAGATATTTAAAATATAACAAAAATGAATGTTAGGACTGTATATCTGTTTGTTTGTCATGCTGCTCCCGGTGTTGCAATGCAAGAATTACAGCCAAAAGACAATTGGTTATTAACAAAGATGCATTTCCCTAGCAACCATACATTTCCAAAATGAACCAATAAGAAGGGACAAGGTTTCCGAACGGCCTTCTCATCTATGATTAGACATATATAAGCTGGAATGCAAGATAAGAAAGGAGGCTGCTGATTATTTTGCTAAACTGACTGAAAACGGTTGCGTGGGACACAGTCAAACTATAAGCAAATTGGGCCATACTTTTTCTTATCAATTGCAATTACACTTATCTTCATATGAGGTGATCTGAAAATATTTAGAAAAGATTGAACTACAAATTTTATTCAAACTGGTGATGTATGATTGTTCTAATTTTTTATATTTGAATCAAGGGTATTTAGCAACTATAGTCAAATAGTAGATTTAAAGGAATAGTCACTGCTGCTGTAGTTAATAGATTTAAAGAGCATATTTATATTTTGGATTCATGTTCATAGTTCTGGATAGTTTTAAGCTTGTCTTTTGTATGCTAAATATTTAAACAAACATCCATTGTTGCTGTAGGTAGCAGACTTAAAGTAACAATTGTATTTTAACATTGTATTTCATAGCCCATGTATTGTAAAACTAATCATAAATGCTAAGTAGTTTATCTTTGCAAATATAGATTTATAACTCAAAATTGGTCTTAATTGTAAGTAACTAAGAATTTATTTCAGCTTAAATTGACATAGGAATTGGTTGTTTACACAAAAATATACAATTTCTGATGTATTAGAGAATATATTGTCCTATTGTTTAACTAAGCACTGTTGAAATTGTACCAGTCTGAATGTTAGTGGCTTATATCTTGGTCTCATTAGACTATTGTGAATAAGGCAACTTTTATGATCTCTGCATAGCATATTTTAATAATTCAAACGTGTATAATATTGATTCATATCGGACTTTCTAAAAATATATTTCAAAGTGTTTATAAATATTAACTGATAAAAAGAACTTAGGAATTTATATTAATTTTATGGTTTTGTATATGCATTTTATTGGGGTTTAGTTTAAAGGATAATTATTGAATATATTGTATTATAACCCGGCCATATACTGACAAGAGGTATCATAAATACAAAATATAAAACATAACATAGGATAGAGCTTCCTGACTGTGTGATTATAAGAAAACAAAAATGGTAGAATAAAGCACTTATGCCTGCATCTTGCATAAACCGCAGCTGAGCAATCACAAACTATTAGAAGGCACGCAGCAACAGCTGCGATAAAAACTTCTTATTTTGACATGAACAGCAGTCACCTTTTAAAGTCCACTAGCGACTTGCATAATATAAGCCTTCCAGAGGAATCGCACTATCAACCCCTCACTCCGTTCTTAAGGAGACAAGGGGGCGAGACCAGCAACCCGGCTCAGAAGGAGAGCCGAAAAATGCCGATTTCCCGCCACAACTAAGGAAGGCGGCGGAACTCGTCTGATTCACTACATGAGAGGACAGAGATAAAGCGTGCAGCATAATTATCTCGCTCCTCATCCTGTCATAGCCACCATAGAATGAACCTGCTCCGGCAGACAGAAAATGCAATTTAAAACACTGCACACAGTGAACCAACATAACCCTGAAGGAAGACCAACACTGCGCCACTCAGCAATTAAAGAGCACGCTCTATCAATTCTGAATAGCAGGATTAAGAACCCTTTTAACATAGTTACAGGAGCTCAGGAAAAAAAAGGAAATTTATGCTTACCTGATAAATTGATTTCTTCTATGATACGAAGAGTCCACGGATTCATCCTTACTTGTGTGATATTATCCTCCTGCTAACAGGAAGTAGCAAAGAGCACCACAGCAGAGCTGTCGATATAGCTCCTCCCTTGACTCCACCCCCCAGTCATTCAACCGAAGGTATAGGAAGAAAAAGGAGAAACTAAAAAGGTGCAGAGGTGACTAAAGGTTTGAAAAGTAAAATAAAATCTGTCTAAAAAGACAGGGCGGGCCGTGGACTCGTATCGTAGAAGAAATCAATTTATCAGGTAAGCATAAATTTCCTTTTCTTCTACAAGATACGACGAGTCCACGGATTCATCCTTACTTGTGGGATACAATACCAAAGCAACAGGACACGGATGAACGGGAGGGACAAGACAGATACCTAAACGGAAGGCACCACTGCTTGAAGAACCTTTCTCCCAAAAATAGCCTCAGAAAAAGCAAAAGTATCAAATTTGGAAAAAGTATGAAGGGAGGACCAAGTCGCAGCCTTACAAATCTGTTCAACAGAAGCATCGTTTTTAAAAGCCCATGTGGAAGCCACAGCTCTAGTAGAATGAGCCGTAATTTTTTCAGGAGGCTGCTGTCCAGCAGTCTCGTATGCCAGGCGGGTGATGCTTTTCAACCAAAAAGAGAGAGAGGTAGCCGTAGCTTTTTGACCCCTACGCTTCACAGAATAAACAACAAATAGGGAAGATGTTTGACGGAAATCCTTGGTCGCTTGTAAGTAGAACTTCAAGGCACGAACCACGTCCAAGTTATGTAACAGACGTTCCTTCTTAGAAGGATTAGGACACAAGGAAGGAACAACAATTTTATGATTATATTCTTATTGGAAACAACCTTAGGAAGAAATCCAAGTTTAGTACGCAACACCACCTTATCAGAATGAAATATAAGATAAGGCGAAGCACATAGTAACGCAGAAAGCTTGGAAACTCTTCGAGCAGAAGAGATAGCAACTAAAAACAACACTTTCCAAGATAACAGCTTAATATCTATGGAATGCATAGGTTCAAACGGAACCCCTTGAAGAACATTGAGAACTAAATTCAAACTCCATGGCGGAGCAATAGGTTTAAACACAGGCTTGATTCTGATTAAAGCCTGAACGTCTGGGACATCTGCCAGACGCTTGTGAAGTAAAATTGACAAAGCAGAAATCTGTCCCTTTAAAGAACTAGCTGATAATCCCTTCTCCAATCCTTCTTGGAGAAAGGACAAAATCTTAGGAATCCTAACCTTACTCCATGAGTAGCCCTTGGATTCGCACCAATAAAGATATTTACGCCGTATCTTATGGTAAAACTTTCTAGTGACAGGCTTGCGAGCCTGAATCAGAGTATCCTGTCTCAATGGCAGTTTCCACGGTGGCAGAGACAAAATGTCCACTAGATCTGCATAACAGGTCCTGCGTGGCCACGCAGGCGCTATTAGAATTACTGAAGCCCTCTCCTGTTTGATTCTTGCAATTACACGAGGCAGGAGAGGAAATGGTGGAAACACATAAGCCAGGTTGAACGACCAAGGTACTGTTAGAGCATCTATCAGTAGAGCCTGGGGATCCCTTGACCCGTAACGTGGAAGTTTGGCATTCTGTCGAGATGCCATCAGATCCAATTCCGGTGTGCCCCATTGATGAATCAAAGTTGCAAACACCTCCGGATGGAGTTCCCACTACCCCGGAAGGAAAAGTCTGACGACTTAGAAAATCCGCTTCCCAGTTCTCTACTGCTGGGATATAGATCGCTGATAGATGGCAAGAGTGAGTCTCCGCCCATCGGATTATCTTTGATACCTCTATCATCGCCAGAGAACTCCTTGTTCCCCCCTGATGATTGATATATGCCAATCGTGATATTGTCCGACTGGAACTTATGAATTTGGCCGAAATCAACTGAGGCCGCGCCTGAAGTGCGTTGAATATTGCTCAGTTCCAGAATATTGATTGGCAGTTGAGACTCCACCTGAGTCCACACACCCTGAGCCTTCAGGGAATCCCAGACTGCAACCCAGCCCAGGAGGCTGGCGTCCGTCGTCACTATTACCCAAGATGGCCTGCGGAAGCACATCCCCTGGGACAGATGATCCTGTGACAACCACCACAGAAGAAAGTCTCTGGTCTCTTGATCCAGATTTATCTGAGGAGATAAATTTGCATAATCCCCATTCCACTGTCTGAGCATGCACAGCTGCAGTGGCCTGAGATGAAAGCGAGCAAACGGGATGATGTCCATTGCCGCTACCATTAATCCAATGACTTCCATACACTAAACCACTGATGGCCGAGGAATGGACTGAAGTGCTCGGCAAGTATTTAGAATTTTTGATTTTCTTACCTCCGTCAAAAATATTTTCATGTTTACCGAGTCTATGAGAGTTCCCAAGAATGGAAATCTTGTTTGTGGCACTAGTGAACTCTTTTCTACATTCACTTTCCAACCGCGAGTTCTTAGAAATGACAACACAATGTCCGTGTGAGATTTGGTCAGATGATAAGTTGACGCCTGGATCAAAATATCATCCAGAAAGGGCGCCACCGCTATGCCCCGTGGCCTGAGAACCGCTAGAAGGGACCCTAGGACCTTTGTGAAGATTCTAGGAGCTGTGGCTAACCCGAAAGGAAGAGCCACAAACTGATAATGTTTGTCCTGAAAGGCAAATCTTAGAGATCGATGATGATCCTTGTGGATAGGAATATGGAGGTACGCATCCTTCAGGTCCACGGTGGTCATGTATTGACCCTCCTGGATCATTGGCAAAATTGTACGAAGTCTCCATCTTGAACGATGGGACTCTGAGAAATTTGTTTAGACATTTGAGATCTAAGATTGGTCTGAAAGTTCCCTCTTTTTTGGGAACCACAAATAGATTTGAGTAGAACCCCTGACCCTGTTCCAGCTTTGGAACTGGGCAAATTACACCCATTGTGTAGAGGTCTTTTACACAGCGTAAGAACGCCTCGCTTTTTGTCTGGTCTACAGACAAACGTGAAATCTCCCGCTAGAGAGAAAATCCTTGAATTCCAGCTGGTACCCCTGGGTCACAATTTGCAATGCCCAGGGATCCTGTACATCCCTTGCCCAAGCCTGAGCAAAGAGAGAGAGTCTGCCCCCTACTAGATCCGGTCCCTGATCGGGGGCTGCCCCTTCATGCTGTCTTGGTAGCAGCAGTGGGCTTCTTGGCTTGTTTACCTTTATTCCAGGCCTGGTTAGGTCTCCAGCCCGACTTGGATTGAGCAAAGTTCCCTTCCTGCTTAGTGGAGGAAGAGGAAGCAGAGAGTACTCCTTTAAAATTTCGAAAGGAACGAAAATTATTTTGTTTACCCCTCATCTTGAGAGAATTGTCCTGAGGTAGGGCGTGACCCTTACCTCCAGTAATGTCAGATGATTTCCTTCAGCTCAGGCCCAAATAGGGTCTTACCCTTGAAAGAAATAGCTAAAAGCTTAGATTTAGATGATGATACGTCAGCAGACCACGATTTTATCCATAACGCTCTGCGCGCCAGGATGGCAAAGCCTGCGTTTTTCGCCGCTAATTTTGCAATTTGAAAAGCAGCATCAGTAATAAATGAATTGGCTAGTTTAAGAGGTTTTATTCTGTCTAAAATGTCCTCGAAAGGCGTCTCTACCTTCAGGGACTCCTCCAGGGGGGTCAAACCAAAAAGCAGCTGCAGTAGTTACTGGAACAATGCAAGCTGTAGGTTGTAAGAGAAACCCCTGGTGAACAAATAGCTTCTTTAGAAGGCCCTCTAATTTTTTATCCATAGGGTCTTTAAAAGCACAACTGTCCTCAATAGGTATAGTTGTACGCTTAGCTAGATTAGATATAGCTCCCTCCACCTTAGGGACCAATTGCCAGGAGTCCCGTATGGTGTCAGATATAGGGAACATTTTCTTAAAGTTAGGAGGGGGAGAAAACGGTATACCTGGTCTATCCCATTCCTTCTTAACAATTTCCCGAAATTCTCTTAGGAACCAGAAAAACATCTGTATAAGTAGTTACCTCTAGATACTTGTCCATCTTACACAATTTTTCTGGGGGAATTGTGATATGGTCACAATCATCCAGAGTTGCCAAAACCTCCCTGAGCAACAGGCGGAGGTGTTTAAGTTTAAATTTAAAGGATGTGACATATGAATCCGTCTGAGGTAATACATTTCCTGATTCTAAAAGTTCTCCCTCAGACAGCAATTCCCTGACCCCTAAATCAGAGCACTGAGAGGGTACATCAGAAAGGGCCAATAAGGCATCAGAGGGTTCAGTATCTACATTAATACCTGGCCTACTGCGTTTACCCTGCAAAACTGGCAGTTTAGATAATACCTCTGTAAGGGTAGTTGACATAACTGCAGCCATATCTTGCAGAGTAAAAGAATTACAGGGAGTGCAGAATTATTAGGCAAGTTGTATTTTTGAGGATTAATTTTATTATTTAACAACCACCATGTTCTCAATGAACCAAAAAAACTCATTAATATCAAAGCTGAATAGTTTTGGAAGTAGTTTTTAGTTTGTTTTTAGTTATAGCTATTTTAGGGGGATATCTGTGTGTGCAGGTGACTATTACTGTGCATAATTATTAGGCAACTTAACAAAAAACAAATATATACCCATTTCAATTATTTATTTTTACCAGTGAAACCAATATAACATCTCAACATTCACAAATATACATTTCTGACATTCAAAAACAAAACAAAAACAAATCAGTGACCAATATAGCCACCTTTCTTTGCAAGGACACTCAAAAGCCTGCCATCCATGGATACTGTCAGTGTTTTGATCTGTTCACCATCAACATTGCGTGCAGCAGCAACCACAGCCTCCCAGACACTGTTCAGAGAGGTGTACTGTTTTCCCTCCTTGTAAATCTCACATTTGATGATGGACCACAGGTTCTCAATGGGGTTCAGATCAGGTGAACAAGGAGGCCGTGTCATTAGATTTTCTTCTTTTATACCCTTTCTTGCCAGCCACGCTGTGGAGTACTTGGACGCGTGTGATGGAGCATTGTCCTGCATGAAAATCATGTTTTTCTTGAAGGATGCAGACTTCTTCCTGTACCACTGCTTGATGAAGGTGTCTTCCAGAAACTGGCAGTAGGACTGGGAGTTGAGCTTGACTCCATCCTCAACCCGAAAAGGCCCCACAAGCTCATCTTTGATGATACCAGCCCAAACCAGTACTCCACCTCCACCTTGCTGGCGTCTGAGTCGGACTGGAGCTCTCTGCCCTTTACCAATCCAGCCACGGGCCCATCAAGACTCACTCTCATTTCATCAGTCCATAAAACCTTACAAAAATCAGTCGAGATATTTCTTGGCCCAGTCTTGACGTTTCAGCTTGTGTGTCTTGTTCAGTAGTGGTCGTCTTTCAGCCTTTCTTACCTTGGCCATGTCTCTGAGTATTGCACACCTTGTGCTTTTGGGCACTCCAGTGATGTTGCAGCTCTGAAATATGGCCAAACTGGTGGCAAGTGGCATCTTGGCAGCTGCACGCTTGACTTTTCTCAGTTCATGGGCAGGTATTTTGCGCCTTGGTTTTTCCACACGCTTCTTGCGACCCTGTTGACTATTTTGAATGAAACGCTTGATTGTTCGATGATCACACTTCAGAAGCTTTGCAATTTTAAGAGTGCTGCATCCCTCTGCAAGATATCTCACTATTTTTGACTTTTCTGAGCCTGTCAAGTCCTTCTTTTGACCCATTTTGCCAAAGGAAAGGAAGTTGCCTAATAATTATGCACACCTGATATAGGGTGTTGATGTCATTAGACCACACCCCTTCTGATTACAGAGATGCACATCACCTAATATGCTTAATTGGTAGTAGGCTTTCGAGCCTATACAGCTTGGAGTAAGACAACATGCATAAAGAGGATGATGTGGTAAAAATACTCATTTGCCTAATAATTCTGCACTCCCTGTAGACGCACTAGAAGTACTTGGCGTCGCTTGAGTGGGCGTTAAAAGTTGTGACACATGGGAAGAATTAGATGGCATATCCTGATTCTCTTCAGGCTGAGAATCATCCTTAGACACACTTTCTTTATTTAAAATATGTTCTTTACAGTGTAAGGCCCTTTCAGTACAAGGAGGACACAATGTAAGAGGGGGTTCCACAATGGCTTCTAAACACATAGAACACTGACTCTCTTCAATGCCAGACATGCTGAACAGACTAATAATAACAATACCAGTCGCTAAACCCTTTATTATATTTGAAAACAAATTTATCAAAAACAGGTACTGCGCCTTTAAGAAATAGAAACCGTACACTTTTTTTTCCAAAATTGCTCAAAACGTTATATAACTGCTCAGTTTTAACAGTATAGGTCCTAAAGTGCAATCGGATATTGCACCACAAGTAATCAGGACAATCAAACCTCTATTTTAGGTTAATGTAAGCACAAAACGTTATGGAGACAGAAGTTTTCTAAAAACTGCTCTGCTGTGGCGCCTACCTGCCCTCAATTAGTAAACCAACGATCCGGTATCACTCCGGTACTTGTCCTCCAAATCTGGGCCCAACCGGAGCTGATGGCTGCTGTTTTCAGAAAGAACTGCGCACTAGAAGCTCCAAAAAGAGGCTCCGCCCATCATGAACGATGTCCTGCCTGCCTCAGTAACCGCATGGGAAGCGGTTTTAGAACAGCCATGAGGGATATCAAAGTGAAACACGCAAACAAACATAGCCATGTGAAACCCCAGAATCGCAAACATTACCAGCCATGAACTGTTTTATATAAAAATTAAACGTTAGGCTGCACCAGTGTCTAATAATCAGCCCTGAATTTTCTTTGCATCATGACAAAGTTAAACTCCATAGGTTTTCAGTACCACCCTGTTACACATAGGTCTACTGCTTACCCCTTCCCAACTTGGGAAACATGTCAGCCAATTCTGATATACTATAGTCTCTTCAGAATAAATGACTGCACATACCTCAATGCTGCTTGTAGCTCACCACACTGAAGATGTCTCCTGTACTCCTCAGCAACTCTGTGGGAACCGACATGGATCTTAGTGACATCTGCTAAGATCATCAACCTCATGGCAGTAATCTTCAATCTCCTGCCTGAGGAAAAATAGTACTCCCCGGTACCATTTAAAATAAAAAAAAATCTTGATTGAAGGACTAAAAAACTATTATTCTATCACCACTTTCACTTTACCCTTCCTATTACTAGCACAGGCAAAGAGAATGACTGGGGGGTGGAGTCAAGGGAGGAGCTATATAGACAGCTCTGCTGTGGTGCTCTTTGCCACTTCCTTTTAGCAGGAGGATGATATACCACAAGGATGAATCCGTGGATTCGTCATTTCTTGTAGAAGAAAAAACATGAGTAACACTGCACTCGGTTTCCCTCCATACTCTTGCCCAGAATGTCATTAACCCCTAATGAGCCTTATACAATAAACAGGGAATACTCTATAAAATATTATCCCCTAGTCTCCTCGTCACCAGTGCCTGCATCCTGCCTGAAATATCCTACCCCAGGATATATACGCGTCCCAAGAATTGCAGTCTATTTTCTGAATTGCAAGTCCCCCAAAATATCTATTTTCTGAATTGCAAGTCCCCCAAAATATAGAAGACAGAGCATTTACCTGCATCTAGTAATTGATGATTCCATGGACTCACCATATCGTAGGAAAGAAAAAAATTATAATAGGAGTAAATTAGAGAGTTGCTTGAAATTGCATGCTCTATCTGAATCAGGAAAGAAAAAAAATTGGATTCAGTGTCCCTTTAAGTAAATTGGATAGTTGCTTAAAAATGTATTATCTATCTGAATCATGAATGAGACATTTTCGATTGTATGTCACTTTAAGATGATTTGGCAAGACATCTGCTGCCTTAAAGGGACACTGAACCCACATTTTTTCTATCGTAATTCAGTTAGAGCATGCAATTTTAAGCAACTTTCTAATTTACTCCTATTATCAAATTCTTTTCATTCTCTTGGTATCTTTATTTGAAATTCAAGTTTAGATGCCGGCCAATTTTTGGTGAACACACTGTTGTTCTTGCTGATTGGTGGGTAAATTCACCTACCAAACAAGTGCTTTCCATGGTCCTGAACCAATAAAATAGCTTAGATGCCTTCTTTTTCAAATAAAGAAAGCAAGAGAACGAAGAAAAATTGATAATAGGAGTAATGAAAGAAAAAATTTGGGTTCAGTGTCCTATGAATTTAATATTTTCTGGCGCTGTTTCTAAATTTACCACTAGTGCAGTTTGCACACACTCTGCTCTAAGGTGGCTGCTCTTGTCATGGTGTGTGCAACAACTTTATTATGAGATGGAGAGATTGGTGTGTTTTTGCAGGGCAGCTACACAATTATTTTAAAGCGTATATAAACAGCCATTATTGAATTTGTTACAAAATGCTATTCCATGTATTTACTACATTTTATATAAATTGATGTGCAAGATCCTGCCCAAAACTCCAGAAGATAAACCAAAATAATTTAGACCATTGAGTTATACTGCAATTTGTTTTTCACTTGGTAGTAGGCCTTTTATACAAAGACTGAACTACTTATATATTTTACACTGTGCATAAAATGTGAGATTACCAAAAGGTATAAAAAAGGTAATTACACAGACTTTATATTTGTAATTACATGTTTTCAATAATAATGACTGCCAAGTACAGTAGCATTAGATTCAAGAAAAAGCTTAAAAAAAGTTTTCCAAAATTTTCAAACACAAGAGCGGCGTTCCAAGCAACAACCACGGGCCCAGCAAAAGAACCGGAAGTGACGCCGGTCTGTAAAAAATCTTCCCATAGAGATCCAACAGAGTGCCGTATCAGTGGCGAAACCCAGCCACTATGTACATACAGGAACAGAGATGCATCAGGGTATCCATAAAACTTGAATCCTTTATTAGAGAAAGGGTTAAAAAGTAAACAGCTAGATCCGCAGTATATCACGCATAAAGGTACAAAGTGCAAGGTACAAGGCAGGAGTATGTGGGACACATAAGCTGTCATGTCTATGAATAAGAGTCCTGTAGGGACTCGAAACTAGTTAGACAGCTTATGTACCTTTATGCGTGATATACAGCGAATGTAGCTGTTTACTTTTTTAACCTTGCTCTGATAAAGGATTCAAGTTTTATGGATACCCTGATGCAGTGCCTGCTTCTCTCTGTTCCTGTATTTCCAAAATTTTCCTTTATGTATTAATGAATTACAGTAGCCATTAAGAAACTAGTAAAACAGAGCATGCACTTTAAGACTTCTCAGAAAAGCTGGGTTATTCTGAATGGTAGCTATCGGAGAAGATAATATTTATTGCCTTTTATTCAATACAAAATATAGGTTTTGATGTAAAAAAGTTTTCCAATTAATACATTTTCAGTATATACAAAAAGAACACAAGTATTTCATTGGAAAAACCATCTGAAATGCAGGTATCATAGAAAAGATGAACACCACTCTTTTAAACAAGAGGAACACAGTTCTGCTTGACGAGAATTAGCACCACAGGAATCCTTCAACCAGTCTTTGAAGAGATCGTCAGCATCTTTCCTCAAAATAAGAAACTGGCCCAGAAGTACATATGCCTGCAAAACAACAATAATGCATTTAACATTAACATACAAGCAATCTAGTATAGTGCCAGGCAACCAATATCATTCCCAAAACTGTATAAAAAGAAAATTTATGCTTACCTGATAAATTTGTTTCTTTTTAGACACGATGAGTCCATGGATTTCATCCTTACATGTGGGATTACGCCTCCTGGTCAGCAGGAGGAGGCAAAGAGCACCACAGCAGAGCTGTTAAATAGCTCCTCCCTTCCCTCCCACTCCAGTCATTCGACCAAAGAAAGGAAGAGAAAGGAAAAGCCAAGGTGCAGAGGTGTCTGAAGTTTACAAAAAAATTAACCGGTCTCAGAACAGGGCGGGCCGTGGACTCATGTCTAAAAAGAAACAAATTTATCAGGTAAGCATAAATTTTCTTTTCTTTTTAAAGACACAATGAGTCCACGGATTTCATCCTTACTTGTGGGATACAATACCAAAGCTAGAGTACACGGATGAAAAGGGAGGGACAAGACAGGAACCCTAAACGGAAGGCACCACTGCTTGAAGAACCTTTCTCCCAAAAACAGCCTCAGCAGAGGCAGAAGTATCAAATTTGTAACATTTAGAAAAAGTATGAAGAATGGACCAAGTTGCAGCTTTGCAAATCTGTTCTACAGAAGCTTCATTTTTGAATGCCCATGAGGAAGCAACCGCCCTAGTGGAATGAGCCGTAATTCCTTCAGGTGGCTGGTGTCCAGCAGTTTCATACGCAAAACGGATGATACTCTTCAGCCAAAGGGAAAGAGGTAGCCGTAGCTTTCTGACCTTTACGTTTCCCGGAAAAAACGATAAACAAAGAAGACGACTGACAAAAGTCTTTAGTTGCTTGCAAATAAAACTTCAAAGCACGGACCACATCCAAATTGTGCAACAGACGTTCCTTTTGAGAAGAAGGATTAGGACACAACGAAGGAACAACAATCTCCTGATTAATGTTCTTGTCTTAAACAACCTTAGGAAGGAAACCAAGTTTGGTATGCAACACCACCTTATCCGAATGAAAAATAAGGTAAGGCGAATTATACTGTAATGCCCCGGGGAATAACCCGGGGAAGTAGTGCAAACGGAGGGAATAGATATGCTAGGCTGAAGGACCAAGGAACTGCCAAGGCATCAGCTCGGCCTGGGGATCTCTGGATCTGGATCCGTATCTCGGGAGCTTGGCATTCTGACGAGATGCCATGAGATCCAACTCTGGCCGACCCCATCTGAGAATCAGTTTGGAAAATATTTCCAGATGGAGTTCCCACTCTCCCGGATGAAAAGACTGTCTGCTCAGAAAATCCACCCCTGGGATGCTGGCAGATGGCAGGAATGGGCCTCCGCCCACTGGATTATCTTGGCTACTTCGGTCATCGCTAAGGAACTCCTCGTTCCTCCCTGATGATTGATGTAAGCCACTGTCGTTATGTTGTCTGATTGGAATCTGATTAATTAAGCCAAAGCCAACTGAGGCCAGGCCCGAAGAGCATTGAAGATCGCCCTTAGTTCTAAGATGTTGATGGGAAGTAGAGACTCTGCCTGAGTCCAAACTCCCTGAGCCTTTAAAGAGCCCCATACAGCTCCCAATCCTGAAAGGCTGGCGTCCGTTGTCACAATCACCCATGACGGTCTGTGAAAGCACGTCCCCTGGGATAGATGATCCAGAGACAACCACCACTGAAGAGAGACCCTCGTCTCTTGATCTAGGGTTATTTGAGGAGACAAGTCCGTATAATCTCCATTACACTGCTGGAGAATGCTTAACTGCAAAGGCCTGAGGTGAAACCGAGCAAACGGTATGATGTCCATTGCCGCCACCATCAATCCAATTACCTCCATGCACTGAGCCACTGACGGCTGAGGAGTGGACTGAAGGGATCGACAAGTATTCAGAATCTTTGACTTTCTGACTTCTGTCATAAAAAATTTCATGGATAGAGTCGATTAGAGTTCCCAAGAAAGAAACCCTCGTCTTCGGAATTAACTCTTTTCCAGATTTACCTTTCACCCGTGGGCTCTCAGGAAGGATAGCACAATGTCGGTATGGGACTTTGTTTTCTGACAAGATGACGCCTGGATTAGAAGATCGTCCAGATAAGGTGCCACCACAATGCCCCGTGGTCTTAAAACCGCCAGCAGAGACCCCAGAACTTTTGTGAAAATTCTGGGTGCCGTAGCCAGACCGAAAGGAAGAGCCACGAACTGAAAATGTTTGTCCAGAAAGGCAAACCTCAGGAACTTGTAATGATCTCTGTGGATAGGAACATGAAGATATGCATCCTTTAGATCCACTGTCATAAATTGACCCTCCTGGATCAATGGAAGAATGGTACGAATAGTTTCCATCTTAAAAGATGGAACTCTGAGAAACTTGTTCAGACTCTTGAGGTCTAGGATAGGGCTGAAAGTTCCCTCCTTCTTGGGAACTACAAATAGGATTTGAATAAAAACCCTGTCCCTGTATCGGAACGGGACAAATTACTCCCATGGACGAGAGGTCTCTTACACAATGTAAGTACGCCTCTCTAATCTGGTCTGCAGATAATCTTGAAAGAAGAAATCTTCCTTGGGGGAAGAATTTCTGAACTCCAGTTTGTATCCCTGAGACACTATTTCTATAGCCCAGGGATCCTGAACATCTCGCACCCAAGCCTGAATGAAAAAATAAAGTCTGCCCCCTACCAGATCCGGTTCCGGATCGGGGGCAAACCCTTCATGCTGACTTGGAGGCGGCAGCAGCAGGTTTCTTTGACTGTTTACCTTTGTTCCACGATTGGTTGGGTCTCCAGGTAGACTTGGATTGCGAATGGTTTCCTTCCTGTTTAGAGGAAGAAAAGTTTCCCTTTAAATTTCAAAAGGAATGAAAATTACTTTGTCGACCTTTCTGCTTGTTTCTTTTATCCTGAGGGAGGAGATGACCCTTGCCTCCTGTGACGTCAGAAATAATTTCCTTCAAGCCAGGTCCAAACAGGGTCTTTCCCTTGTCTGTTTTAAGTGGCACAATAAAATCATGTTTTAATACAGTTGGTGGTGCAGCTATATCATTATTTTTGGACTCCCTTGTAAGGAATAGCCAGAAGTTTAGACTTAGATGACGTGTCCGCAGACCAAGGCTTCAACCATAAGGCTCTGCGGGCTAGGATGGAAAAACCTGAACTCTTAGCAGCCAATTTAGTAATCTGCAAAGAAGCATCAGTAATAAACGAATTAGCTAATTTAAGAGCTTTAATGCGATCCTGTATCTCTTCCAAAGAAGTCAAAGTCTTAAGAGACTCTGCAAGAGCATCAAACCAATAAGCTGCCGCACTAGTGACCGTAACAATGCAAGGAGCCGGTTGCAATAGCAAACCATGGTGAACATAGATCTTTTTAAGTAGACCCTCCAACTTCTTATCCATAGGATCTTTAAAAGCACAACTATCCTCAATAGGAATAGTAGTCAAGGTGAAAATAGCTCCCTCCACCATCTGCCAAGATTCCCTGACAGCGTCAGCTATAGGGAACATCTTCTTGAAAATGGGAGAAGGAGAGAAGGGAATACCTGGTCTCTCCCATTCCTTAGAAATAATCTCTGAAGTTCTCTTGGGAACTGGAAAAACAGAGTGAGAAGGAACTTCTAAGTATCTATCCAACTTACTCAACTTCTCCGGAGAGACCACTATTGAATCAGTCATCCAAAGTCACTAAAACCTCCCTGAGTAACAGGCGGAGGTGTTCTATTTTAAACCTAAAGGAAACCACTTCTGAATCAGTCAGAGGTTAGGAACTTCCTGAGTCAGAAATGTCACCTTCCGATAGAACCTCCATACCCTTCAACTCAGAACCCTGGGAGGGTACGTCCGAAATTGTTATCATAGCATCAGAAACTTAATTAACCACGTAGTTGTCCTTCCTTTTACGCTTGCCTTGAAACATGGGAAAGGCAGATAACGCTTTAGAAAGTGTAGAAGACATAACTGCAGCTATGTCCTTTAAAGTGACTGCAGCAGAAACTTGAGAAGTACATGGCACTGCTTGAGCGGGCGTTAAGGGCTGTGACGCTTGGGAAGAAACCTGCGGCATACACTGCATCTCATCGGTAGACTCCTGAGAAGCATCCGACAATTTTTTATCAAAGATTTTTTTCTCTATAGTTTAAAACCCTCTCAATGCATGAGGGACAAAAAGGAACAGGAGGTTCCACATTGGCATTCAAACACATGGCACATGTAACATTCTGGACATCTTCCAAGTCCATGATATTTAAGAAGAAAAAAAAAAATTGTATTGGCCCTTTAAATTATATAGGCCCCTAAAATTTTTAACCAACCACTCTCTTATCAGTATGTGTGCAAGCACTAACTCAAACACTTTCCTCTTGATACATCCTGAAAAATAACAGGATACTGTGCCTTTTAAAAGTAAAAATAAAAAAAATCTAACAATTTTACTGCGCTGGATAATCTTTTAAACAACTTCTTTACTATGCCTTTATCCAGAAAAAAAGAAATGACACCTCCTCGCCTCAACAGCTCTGCTGAGGCGCCTGCCACCCGGTTTTCCGACCACTCTCCCAGCAAACTTCTGATCAGGTCTCAGAACGCTAAAAACCGCTTGCTTATACAACCATGCGGTTTTAGCGTAACACCCGATAGACCACTGGATGTCGGGACTCCGGAGGAATTGGCAACTGCGCGGCTTCTCTGAACCCGACTGAAGCGCGCGAAAGTTAACCCCGCCCTTCGTGGGCGTCACAAAAAACTGACAACTTCTCAGCTAAGATTTTAATAAAAAAGCTGATCGCCATTGTGTTATCCCAAGCGTAGCCCAGAAAAGTACTGCCTTGTATAGGAGCATTCTACTTAAGAAGCCCCAGACAAATATAGCCCCAAGTGTCTTGCCCAGTGCCTATAAACGGTGTCTTGCAGGGGAGCCCTCGCCTTAAAGAGCCCATGTCCCCCATTAACATAGCCTTTTCCGAACACTGTAAAAATGCTCTAGTATGAGAGCCATAAAAGCCGTCTTGTATGGGAAGCCCTTCACCTAGAGATCCCATGTTCCCAATGACATATGAATAAGTACAAAGTCCTCTGTGAGATAATATATGGCCCAGAATAATAAAGACTGCACTTACCTCAATGTTGTCCGACAGCATGACAGCTCCAACAGGATTAAGAGGTCCTTTCCCTCCTATAGCCCTGTGACACAAATAGGGCCTGAGTTAGTATCTGCTTAGGCCATCACCAAAAGGGCAGCAACACAGTATGGAGGCGCAGTGAGAATTATGTCCCACCAGTTCCCATTGCTTTAAAGCCACCAATAGCTTTACTCTAGAGACTGATAAGGACGTCGGCTACACCCTAGAACAAAATAGCACTCACTGGTACCATTTTAAAAATAATTAACTCTTGATTGAAGAATCTAATTTAACACCTCACTTTATCTCTTCTTATCACTAACGCAGGCAAAGAGAATGACTGGAGTGGGAGGGAAGGGAGGAGCTATTTAACAGCTCTGCTGTGGTTCTCTTTGCCTCCTCCTGCTGACCAGGAGGCAAATCCGTGGACTCATTGTGTCTTTAAAAAGAAAAGTCTTTAATTGATTAAATAAATGTAAAACATTTTTTAAACCAATGCTGGACCCAAATCCCTGTGTGTGAAGAAAAAAAACGAAAAAGAAAACGATAATGGAGTCAAATTAAAGAGGTTTGTTTGTTTTTTTAAGCACAAAAGGGTACATCTTCTGCTGAAGAAGAAATAGGGGAAACATTTCAAATTGTGAAATAGCAACAACTGCCGAATATGATAATGTGCACTCAAAAGTATAAAAAAGAAAAGGAAGACTAATAGTAAAGTCCTGTTATGCAGCTTTAAATCAAAATCATATACTGGCCGTACTCACATATTCGAGAGCTTAAGACCAAAGCTCTGGATTAAAACAATTTAATCTTACCAGATAAATTAATTTCCTTCCTGGCAGGGAGAGTCCACGACTTAATTCCTTACTGTTGGGAAATACAACACCTGGCCACCAGGAGGAGGCAAAAACATCCCAGCCAAAGGCTTAAATATCCCTCCCACTTCCCCTAGCCCCCTAGTCATTCTGCCGGGGGAACAAGGAAAAGTATAAGAACCATCAGGGTATAAAGGTGCCAGAAAAAAATATTAAAAAAGGAGCCGCCCAACAAAAATAAATTACGGGTGGGGTCGTGGACTCTTCCTGCCAGGAAGGAAAGGAATTTATATGGAAAGCATAAATTATGTTTTCCTTCCATAAGGCAGGGAGAGTCCACGACTTCATTCCTTACTGTTGGGAAAACTATACGCTAGCTCCAGAGGACACTGAATGAATAACAGGAAGGAACAAAAAAATAAAAAAAAAAAAAAAAAAAAAAAAAGGAGACACGGACCCTATTCTGAGGGCACCACAGCCTGCAAACCTTTTTCCTGAAAGCTGCTTCAGCCGAAGCAAACACATCAAACTTATAAAATTTAGAAAAAGTGTGTGAGGGGACCAGGTAGCTGCCTTACAAATCTAAAACCATAGAGGCTTTGTTCTTAAAATCCCAGGAGGAAGCCACTGCTCTAGTGGAATGAGCCATTATCCTCTCAGGAGGCTGTTGCTCCGCTGTCACATAAGCTAAGGGGATGACACTCAAAAAGAAAGATTGGGAAGTCGAAGTAGCCTTCTGCCCCTTACGCTTCCCTGTATAGACAACAAAAAAGGAAGATTTTTCCGACTTCCTTAGTAGCCTGAATATAGAACTTCAAGGCACGAACCACATCCAGATTGTGAAGCAAGCGTTCCTTCGCTGGAGGATTAGGACACAAAGGAACAACAGTTGCTTGATTAATGTTATGATCCCACACCACCTTAGGGAGGAACCCTAATTTAGTACATAAAACCACCTTATCAGCATTAAAAACCAGATAAAGGGGGGTCACATTGCAAAGCAGAAATCTCAAACTCTGCGCGCAGAGGCAATAGCCAACAAAAAAAGGAAATTTATGCTTACCTGATAAATTGATTTCTTTTACCATATACCGAGTCCACGGGTTTCATCCTTACTTGTGGGATATAATCCTCCTGCTAACAGGAAGTGGCAAAGAGCACCACGGCAGGGCTGCTATATAGCTCCTCCCTTAACTCCTCCCCCCAGTCATTCGACCGAAGGTATAAGAAGAGAAAGGGAAAAACTACAAAAGGTGCAGAGGTGACTGAAGTTTATAAAAAATAAATCCTGTCTCAAAATGACAGGGTGGGCTGTGGACTCGGTATATCGTAAAAGAAATCAATTTATCAGGTAAGCATAAATTTCCTTTTCTTTTACAAGATATACCGAGTCCACGGGTTTCATCCTTACTTGTGGGATACCAATACCAAAGCTTTAGAACACGGATGAAAGGGAGGGACAAGACAGGAACCTAAACGGAAGGCACCACTGCTTGAAGCACCTTTCTCCCAAAAATAGCCTCAGAAGAAGCAAAAGTATCAAATTTGTAAAATTTGGAAAATGTATGAAGGGAGGACCAAGTCGCAGCCTTACAATCTGTTCAACAGAAGCATTGTTTTTAAAAGCCCATGTGGAAGCCACAGCTCTAGTGGAATGAGCCGTAATCTTTTCAGGAGGCTGCTGTCCAGCAGTCTCATATGCCAGGCGGATGATGCTTTTCAGCCAAAAAGAGAGAGAGGTAGCCGTAGCTATTTGACCCCTACGTTTTCCGGAACAAACAGGGAAGATGTTTGACGGAAATCCTTGGTCGCTGGTAAATAATATTTTAAAGAACGAACCACGTCCAAGTTATGTAACAGACGCTCCTTCTTAGAAGAAGGATTAAGACAAGGAAGGAACAACAATTTCCTGAATAATATTCGTATTTGAAACAACCTTAGAAAGGAATCCAGGTTTAGTACGCAAAACCACCTTATCAGAATGGAATATAAGATAAGGGGAATCACATTGCAATGCAGAAAGATCAGAAACTCTTCGAGCAGAAGAGATAGCTACTAAAAACAAAACTTTCCAAGATAACAGCTTAACATCTATGGAATGCATGGGTTCAAATGGAACCGATTGAAGAACATTAAGAACTAAATTCAAGCTCCATGGCGGAGCAATCGGTTTAAACACAGGCTTGATTCTGATTAAAGCCTGACAAAATGCCTGAATATCTGGGACATCTGCCAGACGCTTGTGAAGCAAAATTGATAAAGCAGTCCCTTCAAGGAACTAGCTGATAATCCCTTCTCCAATCCTTCTTGGAGAAAGGACAAAATCCTAGGAATCCTAACCTTACTCCATGAGTAACCCTTGGACTCGCATCAATAAAGATGTTTAAGCCATATCTTATGGTAAATTTTTCTAGTGACCGGCTTGCGAGCCTGAATCAGGGTATCAATGACCAGCTCAGAGAAACCCAGCTTAGATAAAATCAAGCGTTCAATCTCCAGGCTGCAGAGAAGTTAGATTTGGATGTTGGAACGGACCTTGAATGAGAAGGTCCCGTCTCAATGGCAGTCTCCACGGTGGCAGAGACAACATGTCCACTAGATCTGCATACCAGTTCCTGTGTGGCCACGCAGGCGCTATTCGAATTACTGAAGCCCTCTCCTGCTTGATTCTGGCAATCACACAAGGAAGGAGAGGAAAAGATGGAAACACATAAGCCAGGTTGAACAACCAGGGTACTTCTAGAGCATCTATCAGTACAGCCTGGGGATCCCTTGACCTGGACCCGTAACGTGGAAGTTTGGCATTCTGTCGAGATGCCATCAGATCCAATTCCGGTGTACCCCATTGATGAATCAAGGTTGCAAACACCTCCGGATGGAGTTCCCACTCCCCCGGATGAAAAGTCTGACGACTTAGAAAATCCGCTTCCCAGTTCTCTACTCCTGGGATATAGATCGCAGACAGATGGCAAGAGTGAGTCTCCCCCCATCGGATTATCTATGATACTTCTATCATCGCTAGAGAACTCCTTGTTCCCCCCTGAGGATTGATATATGCCACACCTGTCGTGATATTGTCCGACTGGAATCTTATGAATTTGGCCGAAGCCAACTGAGGCCACGCCAGCAGTGCGTTGAATATTGCTCTCAGTTCCAGAATATTAATTGGCAGTTGAGTCTCCACATGAGTCCACACACCCTGAGCCTTCAGGGAATTCCAGACTGCACCCCAGGAGGCTGGCGTCCGTCGTTACTATTACCCAAGATGGCCTGCGGAAGAACATCCCTTGGGACAGATGGTCCTGTGACAACCACCACAGAAGAGAGTCTCTGGTCCCTTGGTCCAGATTTTTCTGAGGAGATAAATTCACATAATCCCCATTCCACTAACTGAGCATGCACAGTTGTAGTGGTCCGAGATTAAAGCGAGCAAACGGGATGATATCCATTGCTGCTACCATTAGTCCGATGACTTCCATACACTGAGCCACTGATGGCCGATGAATGGACTGCAGAGCTCGGCAAGTATTTAGAATCTTTGATTTTCTGACCTCTGTCAGAAATATTTTCATGTTTACCGAGTCTATCAGAGTTCCCAGGAATGGAACTCTTGTTTGGGAACTAGTGAACTCTTTTCTACATTCACTTTCCAACCATGAGATCTTAGAAATGACAACACGATGTTCGTGTGAGATTTGGAAAGAAGATAAGTTGACGCCTGGATCAAGATATCGTCCAGATAGGGCGCCACCGCTATGCCTCGCGGTCTGAGAACCGCTAGGAGAGACCCTAGAACCTTTGTGAAGATCCTGGGAGCCGTGGCCAACCCGAAGGGAAGGGCCACAAACTGATAATGCTTGTCCTGAAATGCAAATCGCAGGAATTGAGGATGATCCTTGTGGATAGGAATGTGAAGGTACGCATCCTTCAGGTCCACCGTGGTCATGTATTGACCCTCCTGGATCATTGGCAAAATTGTACGAATGGTCTCCATCTTAAACGATGGGACTCTGAGAAACTTGTTTAGACATTTGAGATCTAAAATTGGTCTGAAGGTTCCCTCTTTTTTGGGAACCACGAATAGATTTGAATAGAACCCCTGCCCCTGTTCCAGATCTGGAACTGGGCAAATTACACACATTGTGTAGAGGTCTTTTACACAGCGTAAGAAAGCCTCTCTTTTTGTCTGGTCTACAGACAAACGTGAAAGATGAAATCTCCCCCTTGGGAGGAAATCCTTGAATTCCAACTGGTACCCCTGGGTCACAATTTCCAATGCCCAGGGATCCTGTACATCCCTTGCCCAAGCCTGAGCAAAGAAAGAGAGTCTGCCCCCTACTAGATCCTGTCCTGGATCGGGGGCTGCCCCTTCATGCTGTCTTGGTAGCAGCAGCGGGCTTTTTGGCTTGTTTACCTTTATTCCAGGCCTGGTTAGGTCTCCAGACCGACTTGGATTGAGCAAAGTTCCCTTCCTGCTTAGTGGAGGAAGAGGAAGCAGAGGATACTCCTTTAAAATTTCGAAAGGAAAGAAAATTATTTTGTTTACTCCTCAACTTGAGGGACTTGTCCTGAGGTAGGGTGTGACCCTTACCTCCAGTAATGTCAGATTATTTCCTTCAGCTCTGGCCCGAATAGGGTCTTACCTTTGAAGAGAATAGATAAAAGCTTAGGATTTAGACAATACGTCAGCAGACCATGACTTTAGCCATAACGCTCTGCGCGCCACAATGGCAAAGCCTGCGTTTTTCGCTGCTAATTTTGCAATTTGAAAAGCAGCATCAGTAATAAATGAATTGGCTAATTTAAGAGCCTTAAATCTGTCTAAAATGTCTTCTAAAAGGTGTCTCTACCTTCAGAGACTCTTCCAGGGCGGCAAACCAAGATTCAGCTGCAGTAGTTACTGGAACCATGCAGGGTATAGGCTGTAAGAGAAAACCCTGGTGAACAAATAGTTTCTTTAGAAGGCCCTCTAATTTTTTATCCATAGGGTCTTTAAAAGCACAACTGTCCTCAATGAATATAGTTGTACGCTTAGCTAAAGTAGATATAGCTCCCGCCACCTTAGGGACCAATTGCCAGGAGTCCCGCATGGTGTCAGATATAGGAAACATTTTCTTAAAGTTAGGATGGGGGGGAAAGACGGTATACCTGGTCTATCCCATTCCCTCTTAACAATTTCCAAAATTCTCTTAGGAACCGGAAAAACATCTGTGTAAGTAGGTACTTCTAAATATTTGTCCATTTTACACAATTTTTCTGGGGGAATTGTGATAGGGTCACAGTCATCCAGAGTCACCAAAACCTCCCTGAGCAACAGGCGGAGGAGGTGTTCCAATTTGAATTTAAAGGGCGTAACGTCCGAATCTGTCAGAGGTACTACATTTCCTGACTCTGAAAGTTCTCCCTCAGACATAAAATCCCTAACCCCCAAATCAGAGCATTGTGAGGGTGTATCGGAAATAGCCACTAAGGCATCAGAGGGTTCAGTATTTACATTAATATCTGACCTATGGCGTTTACCGTGCAAAGCTGGCAGTTTAGATAAAACCTCTGTAAGGGTAGTAGACATAACTGCAGCCATATCTTGCAAAGTAAAAGAAGTAGACACACTAGAAGTACTTGGCGTTGCTTGCGTGGGCGTTAAAGGTTGTGACACTTGGGGAGAATTTGATGGCATATCCTGATTCTCTTCAGATTGAGAATCATCCTGAGGCACACTTTCCTTGTTTAAAATATGCTCTTTACAGTGTAAGGCCCTTTCAGTACAAGAAGGACACAATGTAAGAGGGGGTTCCACAATGGCTTCTAAACACATAGAACACTGACTTCCCATGTCAGACATGTTGTACAGACTAGTAATAACAGCACAAGTCGTTCCCAAACTTTATTATATGTGAAAAAACAAATCAGCAAAAATACGGGTACTGCACCTTTAAGAATAAAAAGTGTACACTATTTTTGCAAAGTCGTTAAAACATTATACAAAATAAATAATTATGATCTGTGAACCTAATGTGCAACCAGATATTGCACCACAAGTAATAGGAGAGTTAAATCTTTGAGTAAGTTAGGCAGTAAAAACGTTCTGCAGACAAATATCACTAAATCGTTTCTGCACCTCGCCACAGCTCTGCTGTGGCGCCTACCTGCCCCCAAGACCTGTCAAAACGATCCGGTCCCACTCCAAAACACAGCCTCACAGTCTGTTCCCAACCGGAGCTAATGGCTGCTGTTGTCTCCAGAAGCTAACCGCGCACTGGGGCATGAAATTAGGCCCCGCCCATCATGTCTGACGAACCAACAATTTAAGAAAACCGCATAGGAAGCTTCTTAACCAAGAAATAAATGTGTAAACTGCAATGTTCCCTCTAATTTATTTCAGCACTGGGCGCAAAAAATGTACCTGTGCAAATTTCGGGCAAGTGACCAAAATGTGTGTGCACCTGAAAATATAGGTCAGGTTAAATTAAAGGACTAGAAGATGGTAAGATTTTAATGATAGATATACATACACACACACACATAAAATAGACCATTGTAAATTAAAAATATATTTTAAATGCAATATCATGCACATGTAAAAAGATTATTTACATAGATATGCTCTTTCAAACTAAAGAATACAAATAAGAGCAGACTCACTCCTACAAGAGATAGGCTTCAATGATTAAAGGGCCATTAACAAGTGAAAGACAGAACTATAGCCCCTCCCACATAACCTACTGCCCTCAGCTAACATTTGGGGACTAGTTAACCATATAATTGCCAGAAAGGGCTGCAATGCTATTGCAGTTCTCTCTGGTAGCCAGCATTAAAAGTACCTCTGAAGTTGTTTTTTTGTTGCTCCAGTGGACTGAGCCTGAAGATAGATAAGCAGCAGACAGAAGAGGGGGAGGAATTGTCCTGCCATGGACGCTGCAAGAGAAGAGCAGCTTTTCTAAAGTCTCAATGTACTCTGACAGGCAGATTCCACAATAAAACAGCACCGAAACAGGTTTCAATAAAAAAAAAAAAAAAAAAAAAAACACAGAGCACAGACTATGGGTCTTCACTCTCCAGGAAGAAAACTATGTAACACTGAAATTATGGGCAGATTATTCAATATTTTAAATAGGGTTGCACCGATACCGATACTAGTATCGGTATGGATAACAAGTATTTGCATGAGTACTTTTACTCGTGCAAATGCACCGATACTCTTACCGATACCTCCACTTCCTACCCTATGCTATCTTGTGGCGTTTTTTCAAACTGCACGTTCCCATTTCATTTTAAACTGAAGTGGAGACTAAACTAAAAAGTGTTTACTACTGTTCTGCCAATACAAATTGCTGTTATTTGTATTATTGTAGGAGAGATCACTGTACATCATTCAGACAAACCCCTAAAGTACTGGGCAGTTAATAAACTGAGATTTCCAGCTCTGGCTAAAATGGTCCAAAAATATCTATCTGCCCCATGCAGTAGTGTGGAAAGTGAAAGACTGTTCAACTTAGAATCAAACCTCCTTACTGATAGCAAAAACAGACTTATAGCGGAACATGCAGAGAGGCTTCTGTTCCTTTAACATGCCACTAACTTTTGAAAAATTATTCTAATTGCTAAATTGCCTTTTTTACTGCTAGTTCTCATCTTGCACAATGATGTTCAAAACATACTGTACTCTGAGGAACATCCATAGGTTAGCTTATATAATTGCAGGAAGAGTACTCATGGCAAAAATTAAGTTAATTCCAATGAACACTCATCCTGCCATTTTAGGACTAGATTTAGATTACATTTGACTGGTAAGCTTTATCAATGCTTTGTTCACATTTCCAACTCCATAGACTTTAGCATAGCATTGGTAAAACTTACCAGTCAAATGTAATTTAGCCCATAGTGTTGTTACCCATGATTAAACAGTGCACTGTTCTATTTTTACTATTTTTCTATTTTTTACTGTATTGCACTTTTGGTTGGTTGTGATTTTATTTTTGTTGTTTGTTGTTATTAATATATTTTATTGTAATATTTTTATTTATAAACATGTTCTGTGAACTTTATGACAAATAAAACTGTTATTTCATAATGTCTTTTAAGTTACAGTCCTTCATAATTATAAAGAAGGAATCTTAAATAATTAGTCTGTATTGTGCTTGGTTAACTGTCACATGACATAAAAAAAAGTATCGGTAATTGGTATCGGCGAGTATTTGAAAACAAGTATCGGTACTTGTACTGGGTCTTAATAAAATGGTACCGGTGCAACCCTAATTTTAAACTCAAAACATTCTCCTCTCTAGCTGCACTGTGTTAAAGGGACACTGAACTCAAATTTTTTCTTTCATGATTCAGATAAAGCATGCAATTTTAAGCAACTTTCTAATTTACTCTTATTATCAAATTGTCTTCGTTCTCTTGCTATCTTTATTTGAAAAAGGCATCTAAGCTTTTTTCTTCATTTAGAACTCTGGACAGCACTTTTTGATTGGTGGATTCATTTATCCACCAATCAGCAAGGACAACCCAGGTTATTCAAAAATGGGCCGGCATCTAAACTTACATTCTTGCATTTCAAATAAAGATACCAAGAGAATAAAGACAATTTGATAATAGGAGTAAATTAGAAAGTTGCTTAAAATTTCATGCTCTATCTGAATCTCGAAAGAAAAAATTTGGGATCAGTGTCCCTTTAAATATACACTAAACAGACACGTGAATCATGAAAAGCAAACATTTTTGGCTCCAAAACTGTTGACCAGATTTTCTTCTAACACTTGAGCTTAATTCATTATTAGGATAGTCTAATGAATATCCCAGGCATTTTTGTATTTCTCACACAGTATTGTGCCCTTACCACCTCTATAAGTCTATACTATGAATCGTCCACTCTCTGTAAAGTGTTAACAGAAAGTTCTCGTGAAACTACTACTCTACAAGTAAAGACCATGGCCCCTAAGTTCAGGGCTTTTTGTGAAGAAAAAAACAAACAAAAAAAAAAAAAAAAAAAAACCCTATAGCTTTCTTAAATCCCTTAATGTACAGTATATGAATATTTTTATCATATCAGCATTCTCCCTTCTCAAAGCTATATTTTTGTCACAAAATCTTTCCATTTAAAAAGGGACTTTAAAGGGACAGTAAGATTAAACAAGCAATTTTAAACAACTTTCCAATTTAGTTATATTAAATGTTCTATTTTCTCAAACAAGATTTAATAGGAAATACAATCTTTAGAATACGCCATATATGATTGGATTTGTAGTGTATTTAAAACTTTTTAGAACAGGGGAGTTTAGTTATATGACAGACAGTTAAGGAAATGAAATAAAAAAAATAAAATTGCAACAATAAAATAAAATTCAAAGAGCAAAAATCAAAAAAAGTTATTAAACAGAAATATCAGTTACCAATGGAATCAGTACCAACATTAGTGATAATAATCATCATACATAATTGATTCTAGGTACTGGATTATTTGCAGAGATAACTATTTGTCAAATCAATGGAGTTCACTTGTTTTATGAGGAGAGAGAGAGAAACAGAGAGAGAAACAGAGAGAGAGAAACAGAGAGAGAGAAACAGAGAGAGAGAAACAGAGAGAGAGAAACAGAGAGAGAGAAACAGAGAGAGAGAAACAGAGAGAGAGAAACAGAGAGAGAGAAACAGAGAGAGAGAAACAGAGAGAGAGAAACAGAGAGAGAGAAACAGAGAGAGAGAAACAGAGAGAGAAAAAAGAGAGAGAAAGAGAAAAAGAGAGAGAAAGAGAAAAAGAGAGAGAAAGAGAAAAAGAGAGAGAAAAAGAGAGAGAGAGAGAGAAAAATATATATTTATATTTCATTTTCAGCAGAAATCAATTTACAGTATTAAAAGGAAATAAGAAATTGCAAATGTGGCTTAATTCAGTGGTCTATACATTGAGTAATGATGCCCAATTTTGGAAATCTTGTCAGGATTATGATTCTTGTGGTGATGTCCTATGAACTGGCTCTCGTTGTATCCATTATATATTTAATTCATATTTTATTTGTATAGAACTTTTTCTTGTATACTTTTTTATATCATATTGACATTTTAAATTAGTGGTTTGGAAACAGAAATTGCTACCGCATCTTAGTTGTAGGTTTAGAGGAGATGTTTTATATAAAACTACTCACTGTGGTTACGTTTATATTAAATATTTTTATCGATATAGTAGTTCTATTTTTTATTAAAAATGTTGCCTTGATGTTATGTATGTGAATGAAAAAGGGACAGTAAAGTCAAAATTGAATTTAAAGGGACATGAAATCCTATTTTTTTTTTCTTTAAAAAGGGACAGTCAACGCCAGAATTATTATTGTTTAAAAAAAGATAGATAATCCCTTTATTACCCATTCCCTAGTTTTGCATAACCAACACAGTTATAATATACTTTTTACCTCCGATTACCTTGTATCTAAGCCTCTGCAAACTGCCCCCTAATTTCAGTTCTTTTGACAGACTTGCATTTTAGCTAATCAGTGCTCATTCCTAGGTAACTTCACGTGCATGCGCTCAGTGTTATCTATGTGACACACATGAACTAACTCCCTCTAGTGGTGAAAAACTGTCAAAATTAGCATATGAACCTCCTAGGTTTATTTTTCAACTAAGAATATTAAGAGAACAAAGCAAAATTGGTGATAACAGAAAATTGGAAAGTTGTTTAAAATGACATGCCCTATTTGAATCATGAAAGTTTTTTTGGGCTTAACTGTCCCTTTAACACCTTAAGGACAAAGGACATACCCTGCACGTCCTCAGAGTTTTCAAGCGCTGGAAGCGATCATGAACGCTTCCAGTCGCATTTAGGGTATTGCAGTGATGCCTCGATATTGAGGCATCCTGCAATACCCTTTTTTAAGCATCCAATGCAGAGAGAGCCACTCTGTGGACTCTCTGCATCGGCCAGCGATGGTGCCGATCGTTGGTGGGTGGAAGCCATTGCAGGGAGGCAGGTGGGCGGCTCATCACTGGAGAACTTCCGGCCAGTGGGAGAGATCTCATTAGGTTGTGCGCGCGCAATCACTAAACAAGAAGCGGTGGGGAATGTCACTAAACTAGAAGTGGTGGGAGAGGAGGGTGAAAAAGGGATCTGGGAGGGTATAGAGGGAGGGCAGCTACACTACAGAAAAAGTGGAATTAAAAAAAAAAAAAAAGGCAAATTTTATTGGAAAGTAGGTACCGTCAGACAGCTGCCAGTACCCAAAATGGTGGCAAATACGGGGGGATCCTACACTGCAGAAAATTTATAATAAAATATTTATATATATTTTTAAATTAATGGAAATTAAGTATGTTTTCCGTTATGGCAGTATGAACCTATGCTTTGGTTTAGCTCTGAAATCTAATAGTTAAGCTTTTATAACTATTAATATACATAATGTACATTTCCATTCACAACTTAAGTGTCTATTCTTTTGGTATGTAATAGGTTAACTTTTGATACAATCACCTGTTCACACACTCACACGTAGGTTTGTATTTGTTATTAACCAATCAGAATTTTATTCTGCTTTTAAATGAAGCAGCACTTGTGTATTCCATTAGCTATGATTACGGTACTACACCGAAACATGTCAGCTGGAAACAACAAGTGCTGAGTGCTGTATGTTTTTGACCCCCATGGTTTTTTATACACAAGTGGACTTTAATAAAGTTTGGATTTTATTTTTAATACTTTGACCCTGGATTTCTTTCTACTGATCATTTCATTACGCCAGTATCTGGGGTCCCTAGGCTCGGAAGCCTCTCACTTATCAGGCTGGGTTTGGACTCGCCTGCATGTACAGCCCTGTTTACGTCTGCTGGCTATCTACTGAAGACGAGGAAAAGGGATACACCGATTGGACACCGCATACCACGTGACCGGCTGTGCATACGTCATCGGACGCGCACTGTGTGAATTGAGAAACACACTGAATCGGCACAGAGGATTCTGCAAGGAGCGGTGAGCAAAGGGGATCTGTTTGCAGCACACGGAGCCGGAAGGATTGTGACAACGCAGCACCGCATTTGATGCAGTGAGTATAGCCAATGAATTTACTGTGGCAATGCTAAACATATATGGCATACTCCTTTTGTGCTGTTGTTTTTGTCTGAAGAGTCCGGGGCAAGAGTGTGCAAACATTTGAACTCTGTGTTAAGTTTACCTTTTCAACGGACTGCTTTATCCCTTGTCTTTGGGCATATACTGCAATCTTGCAAGTGAGAGTTGAGAATCATTCCCATAATGGGAGCTTACTAATATAGTGCACTTTACTAACTTTCCTTTACCCATTATATATATATATATATATATATATATATATATATATATATATATATATATATATATATATATATATATATATA
Source organism: Bombina bombina (assembly GCF_027579735.1). Classification (NCBI taxonomy): domain Eukaryota; kingdom Metazoa; phylum Chordata; class Amphibia; order Anura; family Bombinatoridae; genus Bombina; species Bombina bombina. Next base: position 956,046,377 of record NC_069502.1, on the reverse strand, counting down.
CTGGCAGGCTTTCTGTGTCAGATGGGAGACTGATCTCTACACTAAAGCTAAAATTAACCCTTCAAGCTACCTAATTAACCCATTCACTGCTGGGCATAATACAAGTATGGTGTGCAGTGACATTTAGTGACCTTCTAATTACCAAAAAGCAATGCCAAAGCCATATTTTTCTGCTATTTCTGAACAAAGGGGATCCCAGAGAAGCATTTACAACCATTTGTGCCATAATTGCACAAGCTGTTTGTAAATAATTTCAGTGAGAAACCTAAAGTTAGTGAAAAAGTAAATTTTTTATTATTTGATCTGGTTCGTGTTTCAAGACGGGTCGGGTGTTTAGCATGGGTGTTTTTTGGTGGTCAAAGTTAGAAAAAAAATGTTTGCTTTTTTCAATTTTTTTCATCCAATTTTATAATTGTTTTATAGTAAATTATAAGATATGATGACAATGGTATCTTTAGAAAGTCCATTTAATGGTAAAAACATGGTATATAATATGTATGGTACAGTAAATGAGTAAGAAGAAAGCTACAGCAAAACACAAACAGAAACACAGCAGAAATGTAAAAATAGCCCTGGTCCCCAATGGTAAGAACATTTAAAAATGGTTTGCCACTAAGGGGTTAATGATCCATACAATTTAATTTTTTTCCTATTTACTTCATTTTTGGACCAATATGGCAGAAGTTTAGCAAATATATTATACATTTGCACTAGGTGGCAGCAGTGTCTTCTGCCGTGTAGCCCTCCAGACATGCATGCTACCTACGTAGGTATTTTCTTAGAAAAAAAAAAAACGAGAACATAGCAAATTTGATAAATTAGGTAAATTGGAAACTTTTCTAAAAGTGTTATGAGCTGTCAGAAACGAGCAAGAAAACTTCATGTGTTAAAGCATGAAAATTTAAATCATCAATTTTGCAAAGTTATTTTGATATCCTTTGTTAAAGAGTAACGATTGGGGAACTCAAAAAGTTTGCACATGTCTAGCTATCTGGTAACAGCGTTTGCTGCAATGTTTATAAAATTATTATACATAGTACTGCAAACACTGCTGACATAGAATGCTAGACATGTGCACACTTCTAAGCTCCTATGAGCCTACATAGCTTTATTTCTCCATAAAGGATACCAAAAGAACAAAGTAAATTGGAAATCTGCACACTCAATCTGAATCATATATGTTTATATCTAACTTTACTGTCAGTTTAAATGTGAATATTTGCCAACTGTAAATTAAGCATGCCATCTTATTTGTTAAAGGGAGACAAATCGGCAGATGTTACTGCAAAGCACTTTATACCCCTCACTGACAGAGAAAAGTGCTGTTATTTTTAAACCAACAGTGGCTACTTAGCTTGTTCAGTGGCAACCTATACCAAGTCTCTTTTTTTATTAAACAGCCTGGGAAGATGGTGTAGCCAATTTGAAGCTGTATTAAACCCCCAATTGATATAAAGCAGCATACTCCTGCACCCTGCTTCAGGCTGTGGGTCCTCTCCATTGATTGTAAAGATAACATCTTTGTTCCATATCCTACCTTATCAAATCCTTGTTCTTCCAGTTTACCACCAAGTACATCTCCAATGCCAGCAAGAGCCGTTATTGGTTTGTCGCCCATAGGCTCAGACACAAAGTCTCTGTGCTTCTGAGAGGTGTTAGACATTTTCCCTGGAGATTGAAGGGGGAAAAAAACAACAAATACATTTTAGTCTTGGGTTTTATCTGTTTTTTTAGGGCTGCCACTAACTTATTTTCATAACCAATTAGTTGGCCGATTATTTTCTTCATTAATCGGATAAAAGAAAATACATTTAGAAATACTTGAAATAGTATTGTTGTTTACTCAGAAGAAAATGATAGTTTAAATATGTTGAGATTAAAGAAATAATGTGCTAATTTAAATCAGTGGGTACTTGAAATTTAATGCAGACCCTAATGGATAATATTTTGCAAGTATAATATGGCTTGATTAATAAAACATGTAGGTTATTTTCTATATTGCTTTTTAAACACTGCATAGTATATCAAAGTTAAATTAAAGTTAAAGTCAACTATCCACAACCTCCGCATCTAAAAACGCATTTTAAATTATATTTAGCAGAGTAATTTACCTTGCAAGCAGCAACACTATTACGCAATACGCAGTTTCACCTGCCGCTTAAAAAACAATTGTTGTGCAATGCCGACTATCGATCGATATACCTAATTGATTGTTCCCCCAGTGGCGTCTGAAAGCTTCAATCTACGCCCCCACCTTCAAATGCGCATGAGTCTCTTACTGAATTTTCATTCTTTCATATGTATCACAGCAGAGAGCGGCCGGAAATAAGCGCATGCGCTAAAAATATTATAGACATCGACGAGAGGAGAGAGAGCGCTGAACTAAGACCACGTATAGAGAGATCTTATGTAAAAGATTAGAAAACCAGGAAACCTAAGACGGTACGATCGAACATAAACAATTGTAAAATAGGAACGAAATTTAAAGACAATAAGTTTGTGCTGCTGCAAGCCTTCAAATTACTAATAAAAATTACCTTTCAGTTCCCTCAAAACACTGCAATATAAAAAAAACTTACTGCATAGTAAATTAATCAATTAGCATGATTTGAAGCAAATCTGCAATCTATTAAAGATGCTCATTAAAACAGCTTAATATTTATAGTATTTACCAATCATATTATATTTATATTTATCTCCGGTGTTGTGGTGTGTGTACAGTATATACAAGGAAGTTGGTTTCTTATCTTATTCAAGCTGTTTCTTATTCGTGAAATTCTGTTTCTTATTCATGGAAGTTGGTTTCTTATTCATTTTTTTTTGTCAGACTGCTTTAAATTGACTTTAAAATAAAAATATAGGTTTTATTTATATAATAATATGATTCATGTAATGTAGTTACACAGAGGTGAAATCCCTTTATACAACAATTGAATATACAAACTTGAAAAAAGGGCATACGTTGGCACCAATACAAATATTAGTATTTTGAATAAGTAACAGATATTTTCAAAGGGTTAATAACCATTGGGCCACTGATTTCACTATTAATATATACAGGGTAGATACCCCTCCATGTCATGCAATTGTTTTTAGCCTGGCCCAATGGTGTTTTTGGCACAGAAATTGATGCCAACCCTGGCATAGGTGACATAATTCTCATTTTTGAATAAGTAACAGATATTTTCAAAGGGTTAATAACCCTTGGGCCACTGATTTCACTATGAATATATACAGGGTAGATCCCCCTCCATGCCATGCAATTGTTTTTAGCCTGGCCCAATGGTGTTTTGGGCACAGAAATTGATGCCAACACTGGCATAGAAGACATAATTCTCAATTTTGAATAAGTAAGAGATATTTTCAAAGGGTTAATAACCATTGGCCCACTGATTTCACTATAAATATACAGGTGGCCCTCGATTTACAACGGTTCAATTTGCAACGTTTCAGAATAACAACCTTTTTTTTCAGTCATGTGACTGCTATTGAAAAGCATTGAGAAGCAGTGCATTGATTAAAATAGCCAGTAGGTGGAGCTGTACGCTTGTTTTGCAGCAAAGATATGCAAGCCAAGCAAGCTAAAATGAATCAGTATAACTAGACCTGAGCTATCGAGCAGCTTTCATAGGAACAAGATCTTCCGGTCTATAAATCAGTCCAGATTGGAATGCATAGAGAGAATTGTTTGCAGAAAAATGCAAGTAAAGTGTGTGTTGTGTGATTATTTTATTAGGTTTATAATGCTCTTTAGCATTTAAAGTCTTCATTTCAAAGCTTTAAAAATAAGGTATTAGGTGTTACTTATGACAATTTTGAGAGGGGCCTGGAACCTAACTCACTCACTTCCCATTGACTTACATTATAAACTGGGTTTCAATTTACAACGGTTTTCGATTTACAACCATTCCTTCTGGAACCTAACCCTGGCGTAAAGTGAGGGCCACCTGTATACAGGTTAGATCTCCCTCCATGACATGCAATTGTTTTTAGCCTGGCCTAATGGTGTTTTGGGCACAGAAATTGATGCCAACCCTGGCATAGGTGACATAAATCTCATTTTTGAATAAGTAACAGATATTTACAAAGGGTTAATAACCATTGGGCCACTGATTTCACTATAAATATATACAGGTTAGATCCCCCTCCATGCCATGCAATTGTTTTTAGCCTGGCCCAATGGTGTTTTGGTCACATAAATTGATGCCAACACTGGCATATGTTACATAATTCTCATTTTTGAATAAGTAACAGATATTTTCAAAGGGTTAATAACCATTGGGCCACTGATTTCACTATAAATATATACAGGTTAGATCCCCCTCCATGCCATGCAATTGTTTTTAGCCTGGCCCAATGGTGTTTTGGTCACATAAATTGATGCCAACACTGGCATATGTTACATAATTCTCATTTTTGAATAAGTAACAGATATTTTCAAAGGGTTAATAACCATTGGGCCACTGATTTCACTATGAATATATACAGGGTAGATCCCCCTCCATGCCATGCAATTGTTTTTAGCCTGGCCCAATGGTGTTTTGGGCACAGAAATTGATGCCAACCCTGGCATAGGTGACATAATTCTCATTTTTGAATAAGTAACAGATATTTTCACAGGGTTAATAACCATTGGGCCACTGATTTCACTATGAATATATACAGGGTAGATCCCCCTCCATACCATGCAATTGTTTTTAGCCTGGCCCAATGGTGTTTTGGGCACAGAAATTGATGCCAACCCTGGCATAGGTGACATAATTCTCATTTTTTAATAAGTAACAGATATTTTCAAAGGGTTAATAACCATTAGGCCACAGATTTCACTATGAATATATACAGGGAACATCCCCCTCCATGCCATGCAATTGTTTTTAGCCTGGCCCAATGGTGTTTTTGGCACAGAAATTGATGCCAATCCTGGCATAGGTGACATAATTCTCATTTTTGAATAAGTAACAGATATTTTCAAAGTGTTAATAACCATTGGGCCACTGATTTCACTATAAATATATACAGGTTAGATCTCCCTCCATGACATGCAATTGTTTTTAGCCTGGCCCAATTGTGTTTTTGGCACAGAAATTGATGCCAACCCTGGCATAGGTGACATAATTCTCATTTTTGAATAAGTAACATATTTTCAAAGGGTTAATAACCATTGGGCCACTGATTTCACTATAAATTTATACAGGTTAGATCTCTCTCCATGACATGCAATTGTTTTTAGCCTGGCCCAATGGTGTTTTGGGCACAGAAATTGATGCCAACACTGGCATAGGTGACATAATTCTCATTTTTTAATAAGTAACAGATATTTTCAAAGGGTTAATAACCATTGGGCCACTGATTTCACTATGAATATATACAGGGTAGATCCCCCTCCATGCCATGCAATTGTGTTTAGCCTGGCCCAATTGTGTTTTTGGCACAGAAATTGATGCCAACCCTGGCATAGGTGACATAATTCTCATTTTCGAATAATTAACATATATTTTCAAAGGGTTAATAACCATTGGGCCACTGATTTCACTATGAATATATACAGGGTAGATCCCCCTCCATACCATGTAATGGTTTTTAGCCTGGCCCAATTGTGTTTTTGGCACATACATTGATGCCAACCCTGTCATAGGTGACATAATTCTCATTTTCGAATAAGTAACAGATATTTTTAAAGGGTTAATAACCATTGGGCCACTGATTTCACTATAAATATATACAGGGTAGATCCCCCTCCATGCCATGCAATTGTTTTTAGCCTGGCCCAATGGTGTTTTGGGCACATAAATTCATGTCAACACTGGCATTGGTGCTTTAATTACCATTTTTAAATAAGTAACATTTTTTTTCAAAGGGTTAATAACCATTGGGCCACTGATTTCACTATAAATATACAGGTGGCCTTCGATTTACAACGGTTCAATTTGCAACGTTTCAGAATAACAACCTTTTTTTTCAGTCATGTGACTGCTATTGAAAAGCATTGAGAAGCAGTGCATTGATTAAAATAGCCAGTAGGTGGAGCTGTACGCTTGTGTTGCAGCAAAGATATGCAAGCCAAGCAAGCTAAAATGAATCAGTATAACTAGACCTGAGCTATCGAGCAGCTTTCATAGGAACAAGATCTTCCGGTCTATAAATCAGTCCAGATTGGAATGCATAGAGAGAATTGTTTGCAGAAAAATGCAAGTAAAGTGTGTGTTGTGTGATTATTTTATTAGGTTTATAATGCTCTTTAGCATTTAAAGCCTTCATTTCAAAGCTTTAAAAATAAGGTATTAGGTGTTACTTATGACAATTTTGAGAGGGGCCTGGAACCTAACTCACTCACTTCCCATTGACTTACATTATAAACTGGGTTTCAATTTACAACGGTTTCGATTTACAACCATTCCTTCTGGAACCTAACCCTGGCGTAAAGTGAGGGCTACCTGTATACAGGTTAGATCTCCCTCCATGACATGCAATTGTTTTTAGCCTGTCCCAATGGAGTTTTTGGCACAGAAATTTATGCCAACCCTGGCATAGGTGACATAAATCTCATTTTTGAATAAGTAACAGATATTTTCAAAGGGTTAATAACCATTGGGCCACTGATTTCACTATAAATATATACAGGTTAGATCCCCCTCCATGCCATGCAATTGTTTTTAGCCTGGCCCAATGGTGTTTTCGACACAGAAATTGATGCCAACACTGATTTAGGTGCTCTAATTCTCATTTTTTAATAAGTAACATATATTTTCAAAGGGTTAATAACCATTGGGCCACTGATTTCACTATGAATATATACAGGGTAGATCGCCCTCCATGCCATGCAATTGTTTTTATCCTGGCCCAATGGAGTTTTTGGCACAGAAATTGATGCCAACCTCCGGCATAGGTGCTCTAATTCTCTTTTTTGAATAAGTAACATATATTTTTAAAGGGTTAATAACCATTGGGCCACTGATTTCATCATAAATATATACCGGTTAGATCTCCCTCCATGACATGCAATTATTTTTAGCCTAGCGCAATGGTGTTTTGGGCACATAAATTCATGTCAACACTGGCATTGGTGCTTTAATTACCATTTTTAAATAAGTAACATATTTTTTCAAAGGGTTAATAACCATTGGGCAACTGATTTCACTATGAATATATATAAGGTAGACCCCCCTTCATGACATGCAATTGTTTTAGCCTGGCCCAATTGTGTTTTGGGCACAACAATTGATGCCAACACTTGTATAGGGCTCTAATTTTCATTTTTGAATAAGTAAATCATATTTTCAAAGGGTTAATGACCATTGGGCCACTGATTTCACTATGAATAAATACCCTGTATATATTCATAGTGAAATCAGAGGCCCAATGGTTATAAACCCTTCGAAAATATCTGTTACTTTTTAAAAAAGGAGAATTATGTCACCTATGCCAGGGTTGGCATCAATTTCTGTGCCAAAAACACAATTGGGCCAGGCTAAAAACAATTGCATGGCATGGAGGGGGATGTTCCCTGTATATATTCATAGTGAAATCAGTGGCCCAATGGTTATTAACCCTTTGAAAATATATGTTACTTATTCAAAAATGAGAATTATGTCACCTATGCCAGTATTGGCAACAATTTCTGTGCCCAAAACAGCATTGGGTCAGGCTGAAAACAATTGCGTGGCATGGAGGGGGGTCTACCCTGTATATATTCATAGTGAAATATTACTGTTGCTTAGCAACCAATGCTGGCATCGTGACGATGTGTTAAAGTAATGTATCAAATGTCAGCCGTATGCTCTATAATTAAAGTGAGCAAAATTGTGATATATTATTTATATATAGCATATACATAACCTCCCAATTAGCTATTTAAAATGTATTGTGCAATCTAAATCGCCTTCATATAAATATAAACTTATATGTGTTAATGAGTTAGTGTGGTGCTGAACCATCTAAACAAATATGCACAAACATAATAAATTGAGTAAAAAATTACATATATCCATTTGTATCACCCTTAGGTAGTAACTATACATGATCCTCAGTGTTATTTTGAATACTTATAATCCTATAGATTTAAAGTATCTCCCCTATAGAACGTGTGTCATACGAGTTAGATACATGAATGAATGAAAACAGTGCATCTGTAATCCAAATGAGTGGCCTGATTACAAGATCATATACATCTAACTGTGCAGATCATGTCTTAACTATTGCTAACTAATAATCCAAACCTACATACAAAGTACAGCTTGCATTCATTAGGACAATAGCATCTCTATTCCCAATGGAATCAGATGTCTGTGTGTTCTTATTCAAGGAACGCACACATTACACATGTTATTGGATATTAGCTATCTGTAGTAGCTTTACAGTATGTCCAAAAGACTCAAACTATCATCCTGGGAGTGATCCAGTGGATCTCCAATAATGCCGGGCTACTAGTGGCACCGAACGCACGAGTGACTCGCCTTGGACTAGGGGTGATGGTAGCCTGAACCAGGTACACTCTCGTGTCACCCTGTTCAATGCTCAACAGGCATGTGGCCCACGAGGGATGTCCGCACCCAACAGTGTATGGCAGCCCTCACGCCACATGTACATGGCCCCATAAAGGACCTGCACTCCAGTATGTTTCTGGTGCCATCACTTAGATCATGGCCCTGAAATCAGGAGTTGAATTCAGTCCACCTGGGTAAATAGTTCCCAGACGATAAATCCATAATAGTTTCTTTCTGTCACCTCCTCTATCCAGTTTTGGAATGTGTTCAATTAATATTATTCTTATTGATGAAACTAAATGTCCCTCAGCCAGGCAGTGTCATGCCACTGATTGTTCAGATTGTCCGGTGTCGAAGGCCTGCCTAATGGCTAACTGGTGGTTTGCCATCCTCTCTCTCATGGTGCCCTGGGTCTTTCCAACGTAGAAAGCAGAACATGGGCATACCAAAAGGTACACAACATGAGTAATCATGCACGTTATAGAGTGACGTATGGTGTAGCTCTTGTTATTGTGTGGATGATGGAAAGTTCTAGTTGTAATCATAGCATTACAGGTAATGCAACCCAGGCACCTGAAGCATCCCTTATTTCGAGATTTATTTTGGGCTGTGTAGCTGGTTTTTGGGTCTGATTTAACCAGAAGATCCCTAAGATTGGTATTTCTTCTGTACCCAACCATAGGTCTGACTGTCCGGGTAAAGGGTAGTTTCTGGTCTGATGATAGGATAGTCCAGTGTTTGTTCAGTGTGTTACCTACCCTTTTATTGTTCGGAGCAAAGGTGGTGCTCATAATGAGTGGTTTCCTAGGGTCTTTACTTGCTGCCTCTTTGTCTGTGGTGTCTGTGTTTTTTATCTCATCCAAGATGCCATCCAGCATAGGTCTCCTGTATCCTCTGTTAAGGAATTTGTCCCTCATCTCATCCAACTGGGAGCCCCCCACTGCCTTATCTGTATTGTTTCTGGCTGTTCTCAAAAACTGCGATTTCACAATACCCTTAAATAGTGATGGGGGATGGCAGCTATCAGCCCTCAAGAGAGAGTTGCGGTCAGTGGGTTTGGAATATAGCTTAGTGCCAAATTTATCCCCACTAATGAATATAGAAAGGTCCAAGAAGCTATTTTCCAAACCCACTAACCGCAACTCTCTTTACAAAACCCTGTGGGTGGTACTAATGTGTAAGAATGTGTATATAAGAACAATAAACCCACAGCTCTGGCTGATATCTGTGTGACCCTCACCATGGAGCTTTGACTCATGCTTGGGGAGAGGGAGTGTCAGGATAGGTTAAGTCCAGAGTTAGACCCAAATGCTAGAATGAAGTTTGAAAACACCCTAGCACTGTGAGTATATTCCAGGACCTGACCCTGCGACAGCTACAGTAATATACTCACTGAAATAAACTGGAAGTTGGCACAGCAGGGTCAGGAGAAGAAACTTTGAGTAGATAGGGTTAACCAAAAGAGTAATCAAGCAAGCAATATCCAGCAACGTGTAATCAGGCAGGTAGGGGTTAACCAGTAGAATTATCAAACAAGCAATGTCCAGCAACGTGTAATCAGGTAGTTTGGGGTTAACCAGTAGAATTTGTTAAACAAGCAAAGTCCAGCAACGAGTTATCAGGCAGTTTGGGGTTAAACAGTAGAATATTCTAGCAAGCAAAGTTCCAGCAACATGTAATCAGGCAGTTTGGGGTTAACCAGTAGAATTATCAAACAAGCAATGTCCAGCAACGTGTTATCAGGCAGTTTGGGGTTAAACAGTAGAATAGTCAAGCAAGCAAAGTTCCAGCAACGTGTAATCAGGCAGTTTGGGGTTAAACAGTAGAATAGTCTAGCAAGCAAAGTTCCAGCAACGTGTAATCAGGTAGTTTGGGGTTAACCAGTAGAATTTTTCAACCAAGCAAAGTCCAGCAACGTGTTATCAGGCAGTTTGGGGTTAAACAGAGGAATATTCAAACAAGCAATGTCCAGTTATCAGGAATCAGGCAGGTAGGGTTAAAGGGACAGTCTAGTATAAATTAAACTTTCATTATTCAGATAGGAGTTTTAATTTTAATCAACTTTCCAATTTACTTTTATCATCAAATTTGCTTTTTTCTCTTGGTATTCTTAGTTTAAACTAAACATAGGTAGGCTCATATGCTAATTTCTAAGCCTTTGAGGGCTGCCTCTTATTACAGGCTTTTTAAATCTCTTTTCAGCACAAAGAGACAGAAAGTACACGTGGGCCATATAGATAACACTGTGTTCAGGCACAGGGGGTTATTTAAGATTTAGCACAAAGCAATGCTAAATTTATGACAATAGATAATAAACAGTCACAGTCATGTGATCAGGGGGCTGGAAGAAGGTTCCTAGATACAAGGTAATCACAGAGGTAAAAAGTATATTAATATAACTGTGTTGGTTATGCAAAACTGGGGAATGGGAAATAAAGGGATTATCTATCTTTTAAAACAATAACAATTCTATGGTAGACTGTCCCTTTAAGCAGGGTTGGAGTTAAACAAGCCAGCAATTCTAATAAGACAAGAGATTCAAGAAGTACTCACAAGCCAGGTAATTAGAACAAACAGGCACCGAGGAGAGGAGACGCCGGAATAAGAAGACCTTCTGACGTCAGCAGAAGGGGCCGGAGAGAAACAGGGTTGCTAGGCAACCAAGGAAGCGCTACCGCGCTGACACAAGCAAGGAAGAAAGCGATCAGCAGCAGAGCGATCGCGACAGGGCCCCCTCCTCAAGGACCCCTCCGGGGAACACAAACAGGTTTTGAAGGATTCTGGGCGTGGAAATGTTTGATCAAAGCAGAGGCGCGGACATGAGAAGCAGATTCCCAGGAACGTTCAGTGATGGGATATCCCTTCCAATGGACCAAATAATATAAACGGTTACCCCGTAATCTGGAATCAAGAATTTGACTGATCTCAAATTCTGAAGTACCATCCACAAGAAACAGAGAGGGAACTTTACATTTGGTGGAAAACCGGTTAGAGACTGCTGGTTTAAGAAGAGATACGTGAAATACAGGATGAATCTTCAAGGTGTCCGGTAAAGCCACCCTGTAGGCAGTAGAACATACCTTGGAAACAATCCTAAATGGTCCAATGTATTTAGGACCCAATTTAGCACAAGGTTGTTTGAGTCGAATGAATCTGGTGGAAATCCAAACCTTGTCTCCAGTGCGAAATGAGGGTGCCTTACGGCGTTTGCGATCAGCAAATCGTTTATACTTTTGAGAAGAGAGGAGAAGAATTTCCCGAATCTTCTTCCAGTGTTTACAGAGATTCTTCACAGTTCGATCTGCTCCAGGAACTCCAGAACCCCCAGAAGACATAGGAAAAGTTCTAGGTACAAATCCATAGGCTGCCTTGAAAGGAGAAGTCTGTAAAGAAGAATTGAAACGGGAATTGTAAGCAAGTTCTGCTAAAGGAAGAAGTTGAGACCAATTGGTGTGCTGATGATTAACATAGTGCCTGAGATAGGATTCAAGAGATTGATTTACCCGCTCAGTTTGACCGTTGGATTGAGGATGATGGGCAGTAGAAAGAGATATGGTAACTCCAAACTGTTTGCACAGAGATGTCCAGAATCTTGAGACAAATTGAACTCCCCGATCAGAAACAATGTCCAAAGGAAAACCATGTAATCTGGTGATATGGAGTATAAACAATTCAGCGAGTTTCTGGGCAGATGGTAATCCAGGTAACGGAACAAAATGAGCTGCTTTGGAAAATCTGTCTACCACAACCCATGGTCTTGTTTCCGGCAGAATTAGGAAGATCTGTAATAAAGTCCATGGAAACATGAGACCAGGGATAATATGGAACAGGCAGAGGTTGTAGGAGTCCAAGAGGTAAAGAAGAAGACTGTTTATTAGAGGTACAGGAATGACAAGCTGCAACATAATCCTTGACATCTTTGACCATGGAAGGCCACCAGACATGTTGTTTGAGTCTCCACAAAGTATTACGTACTCCTGGATGTCCAGACAAAATATTATCATGAGCCCAATGAAGAAGTTTGAGGCGGAATTCTGTAGGTACAAACAAGATCCCAGGAGGTATGTTATAGAATGAAGGAACAGAGGCTTGAGCAGACTGTAATGCTCGGAAAGGAAAAGTAGATAACTGAGCTAGAACTTTAGCAGGACGGAGAATGGGTTCAGAATCCAATAATGTAGAATCAGAGGCCAGAAATTGTCTGGATAAAGCGTCCACTTTAGTGTTCTTAGAACCAGGAATATAAGAGAGGACAAAATTAAAACTGGAAAAGAACAGAGCCCATCGTGCTTGACGTTAGTCGAAACGTTTGGAAGTATGAAGATACAGAAGATTTTTATGATCCGTGAGAATAAGAAATGGTTGAACCGTGCCTTCAAGCAGATGTCTCCATTCTTCCAAAGCCATCTTAATAGCTAACAGTTCCTTGTTACCGACGTCATAATTCAGTTCTGAAGAATTAAACTTCTTGGAGAAAAACCCCACAGGAAGGATCTTGCTAGTAACAGGATTTCGCTGATATAGTACAGCCCCAGCAGCGATCAGAGAAGCATCCACTTCAAGGATTAATTGGAGACTAGGAACTGGATGGCAAAGAATAGCAGCCGAAGTAAATGCAGACTTCAAAGATTCAAAGGCCTGTAACGTTTTATCAGACCAATGCTTGCAATCCTGACCCTTCTTAGTAAGAGCTGTAAGGGGTGCCGAGATGTTAGCAAAGTCTTTTATGAATTTACGGTAGTAATTGGCAAACCCAAAAAATCTCTGAAGAGATTTTAAGGAAGTTGGTCTAGGCAAATCTATAATAGACGACCATTTGTCAGAATCCATCTTGAATCCAGATGGTGAAATAATGTAGCCCAGGAAATGAATAGATTCTTGATGAAAAGAGCACTTTTCAAGCTTGGCAAAGAGAGAATTTTCACTTAATCTCTGGACATGATGAACGTGATCCTGTAAAGTCCGAGAATAAATCAAAATATCATCAAGATAGATAATAACGAATTGATTAAGATAGTCTCTGAATATTTCATTAACAAAATGTTGAAAAACTGCAGGGGCATTGCATAACCCAAAAGACATAACTAAATATTCATAGTGCCCGAACCTAGTGTTGAAGGCTGTTTTCCACTCGTCCCCTGTACCAATCCTGACCAAATTATATGCCCCACGAAGATCCAATTTGGTAAAGATGGAAGCACCCTGGAGACGATCAAATAATTTGGGAATGAGAGGAAGAGGATAACAATTCTTGATTGTAATCTGATTAAGAGCACAATAGTCAATGCAAGGACGAAGACCTCCATCTTTTTTTTCAACAAAGAAAAAACCTGCTCCTACCGGAGAGGAAGAAGGGCGAATAAAACCTCGGGCCAAATTATCCTTGATGAATTCTTCAAGTGAAACATTTTCTTGACGAGAAAGTGGGTATGTTTTACCCTTAGGAAGAGGTGCTCCAGGTAGTAGGTCAATGGGACAATCAAAGGTCCGGTGTGGAGGTAATATTTCAGCATCCTTCTTAGAAAAGACATCACAAAAAGAATGATATTGTTCAGGCAAGGAATCAGGAATGTCCAAAACTGCCACAACTGTACTAGAAGGTTTGGGAGTATTCTGAAGACACTGTTTGAAACAAGAAGATCCCCAAGCAGGGCCTATGAATACCCAAAAACTCCCCTTGCCCACCGGGCAAGTAAATGACAAAACTTACCAGCCCGCAAGAAACTTTAGTCGCCCGTGCGTATCTGCATGTAGTGTGTATATAGCTTATGTAAAAAGGCAATATAAATAGTGTTATTGTAATCCCACAAAGCATTGCAGACAGAGGTCCCAATTTGAATGCCCTGCAAGCTGCTTAATATTTGGGACTTGATAAAAAGGCTTTATCTTTAGAAAATATTTTTCTATCACTAGGTAGAAAAAAACAGGGATATTATCTTTGTAATACTGTATGTACATCTTGACTTTTTTCCCCCTAAGGAAAAAAAGATATAATTGCGCTTTTTTTTTTTTTACTTCAGCATATGTGAGCGGTATTGGATTTAGCTGGACAATGAACAGTGACATAACAAGCATTTTAAAAATACCTTTTTCACCTTTCTGCCCAGCTGCCTTTCAACTACTAGCACTGCCAGTCCCGCACTAGCAGATTTAACTGGGTGCATGGAGATGGCATGTTCTCTACGAATTGGTTAAAGTCAGTTTTTGGAGCATCAATAGCATACAGAAATATTATGCACTGCTCTATATTGTTATGGTAAGCAGCTTGCTCGTGTACATTGTGCTGAAGTACTGCAGAGGACCCTGGAGTACGTCAGCATAATGTACGTGAGCAAGCTACCTACCATAACTATATAGTTACTTTAAAGTGAAGGTCAATTTTCATCAATGAGTGCCCGGTTTTTAAAAATACTTTTTAAAACAGGGGCACTTTCATTGATGAAAATTAACATTGCACTGGATTTTAAGAAATACTTACCTTTTTCTCCTGCAAAACCGGATCGCCGATCTCAGCCTCAGTTCCTCTGTAGTGACGTCAGAAATGACAAAAACCGGCTTCCTCCAATCATGGATTGCACCCCAGAGCGTCCAGCTCGTGATGCCTGGCTGTGATTGGAGGAAGCCAGTTTCGTCATTGCTGTTGTCTACAGCAGGAAGAAGAAGGAGGGAGATCGTCGGACCGGCTTTGCAGAAGTAAAAGGTAAGTATTTCTTAAAATCCAGTGCAATGTTAATTTTCATCAATGAAAGTGCCCCTGATTTTAAAAGTATTTTTAAAAACCGGGCACTCATTGATGAAAATTGACCTTCACTTTAAGCCATACTACATTCATACACAGAGAAGAAACACTCACCGCTCTAGCAGGATGTCTTCCCGCGCAGACAACTTTAGGGGTGGGAAGTATCAACTGACAAGGAAGATACCAAGAGCCATGGAGATAAGGGGAGTTCTTTGAATGCATTTAACAGAAAGAACCTCCCCTTTCTATCCTCCTTTCCCGTGTGTGCGCATATGTGAAAGGCAATTTGACATTTTTTATTATTGCTTCTTTTATCCTAATTAAAATGTCAGGTCGCCGCTCGGGCTGGTAACTTAAAAATTTTACTTGCCCTCAAGAAATTTAGGTTGCCATTGGCGACCGGACCGGTCTATTCATATTTCCTGCCAAGTAACAAGTTCCCCTTTAGACCAGGAAAAAACTGGATCATGAAGTTGAAGCCAAGGGAGTCCCAAAATTAGAGGAAACTGAGGAGAAGAGATGATGTCAAAACAAATGGTTTCCGAATGAAGTACTCCTACAGACATGAGAAGTGGTATTGTAGAATATTGAATGAATCCAGAACCTAAGGGTTGACCACTGACAGTAGTGACCTTAATTACTTGGCTCTTGGAAAGCAAAGGAATCCGAAAGGCATTGACAAAATCCGAATCCATAAAAATTCCTGCAGCTCCAGAATCGATGAGTGCTTGAGCCTGGAATTGGGTGTTGCCAAAGCGGAAGGTGACTGGAACAAACAGCTTGGGATTGAGGGTAGAAAAAGATATTTGGCTTAACTCAGTCCCTCTTTCTGGAGTTAAGCCCTGGCTTTTACTGGACGGGTTGGACAATCTTTTAACATATGCCCCTTAATACCACAGTAAAGACATAGTCCAAGATTACGCCTTCTGAGACGTTCAGCTTCAGATAACTTAATTGCACCAACCTCCATGGGTTCACTTGATTCAGAGATAGAAGTATTTGGAGTAGGAAGGTTTGGTGAACGAGGCATAGGAAGGAAAGAAGATTTGATAAAGGATCTTCTGTTACGGTCACGTTCATGGAGATGCTCAGAGTAACGAGCATCTAACTTGATACATAAGTTGATGAGTTCTTCTAGAGAATCAGGAAGATCCCTATAAACCAGTTTGTCTTTTAAACGATCACAAAAACCTTTACGAAACGCTGCACGCAGGGCCTCATGATTCCACATAGTTTCAGCAGCTAAAGTCCGGAATTCTATAGCGTATTGTGCTACAGAAAGAGATCCCTGCCTTAAATCTAAAAGTCCTGCTTCGGCAGCCGCTGACCTTCCAAGTTTATCAAACACGGAAGAAAATATGGATACAAAAGTGTCAATATCGTGGAGCAAAGGATCATCCTTTTCCAACAGTGGAGAAACCCAAGCCAAGGCTTTACCCTTCATAAGAGAAATTAAAAAGGTGATCTTGGAGGAAGAGGAAATAAACATCTGAGGATTATTTCTGAAGTGAAGGTGGCACTGATTAAGAAATCCTCGACAGTCTTCAGGATTGCCGTCATATTTATCCGGTAGCGGAATTCTGGGAATGAACTGTTCTGCAGGTTGTGGCGGATTAAATGCAGGGTTAGAACTGGCCGCAGGAACAACAGGTGCTGCTGAGACTTGTGAAGGTGGAGAGAGATTGTGCAAAAGAGCAGTAATTTGATCCAACTTAGAATCCAGGGATTGCAGGTGTGCAGAGTGGGTTCCAAGAAGCTGTCCCTGTAGAGCCACAGCTCTGGATAACTCACCAGGGTCCATTATATGGCCTGTTTGTAATGTCAGGATAGGTTAAGTCCAGAGTTAGACCCAAATGCTAGAATGAAGTTTGAAAACACCCTAGCACTGTGAGTATATTCCAGGATCTGACCCTGCGACAGCTGCAGTAATATACTCACTGAAATAAACTGGAAGTTGGCACAGCAGGGTCAGGAGAAGAAACTTCGAGTAGATAGGGTTAACCAAAAGAGTAATCAAGCAAGCAATATCCAGCAACGTGTAATCAGGCAGGTAGGGGTTAACCAGTAGAATTATCAAACAAGCAATGTCCAGCAACGTGTAATCAGGTAGTTTGGGGTTAACCAGTAGAATTTGTTAAACAAGCAAAGTCCAGCAACGAGTTATCAGGCAGTTTGGGGTTAAACAGTAGAATATTCTAGCAAGCAAAGTTCCAGCAACGTGTAATCAGGCAGTTTGGGGTTAACCAGTAGAATTATCAAACAAGCAATGTCCAGCAACGTGTTATCAGGCAGTTTGGGGTTAAACAGTAGAATAGTCAAGCAAGCAAAGTTCCAGCAACGTGTAATCAGGCAGTTTGGGGTTAAACAGTAGAATAGTCTAGCAAGCAAAGTTCCAGCAACGTGTAATCAGGTAGTTTGGGGTTAACCAGTAGAATTTTTCAACCAAGCAAAGTCCAGCAACGTGTTATCAGGCAGTTTGGGGTTAAACAGAGGAATATTCAAACAAGCAATGTCCAGTTATCAGGAATCAGGCAGGTAGGGTTAAGCAGGGTTGGAGTTAAACAAGCCAGCAATTCTAATAAGACAAGAGATTCAAGAAGTACTCACAAGCCAGGTAATTAGAATAAACAGGCACCAAGGAGAGGAGACGCCGGAATAAGAAGACCTTCTGACGTCAGCAGAAGGGGCCGGAGAGAAACAGGGTTGCTAGGCAACCAAGGAAGCGCTACCGCGCAGACACAAGCAAGGAAGAAAGCGATCAGCAGCAGAGCGATCGCGACAGGGAGAGAGGAAATTTACTGTATGCTGTGCCTCTGAAAGGGAAGATCTACTAAACGGCAGTTTAACCCTTTTATGCTTGGGGGTGCCGTTACATATATAATATATAAAATGTATATATAATATACGACACACAGCAAGGAAGCCCCGATGAGGGTAAAGGAAAGTCGGCTTAAGCTGAGAACCTGCCCCCCCCTGACCATCCATATAGAGCTAGTGAAGGAGCGTGCAGGTGACCGAGGAGCACAGTTGGAGATCGGGCTACCGCAATCCGGGCAGCAGAGATTAGGGGGACCGAGATAACAAGCAGACCATAGTGCAGCAGAGACCCACATGTATAGAAAGAGGACACAGTGACACTCATGATCTTTCACCCTACCAGTAAACAGACGGTAGCAGCATAAAGGAAGGGGCGTCACGGTCACTATAGTGAAGACCTACTGGTTGGGCAGCCTGTTTTTATATTGCTCCTCCTCCACCTACCCGGCCCCGGTTAGTAACCCCGGGCTAAGCGCTCCTCTGGCCAGCTTATTTTTTGCAAAGTCTGTGCTCGAGTCACTGCTGCGCCAGGGGAGCGCTTAGCCCGGGGCATTTGAGGCTTGTTCCGGGACATGGGACACAGATCCTCAGATCGGGACTGTCCCGGTGAAACCGGGGCGGGTGGCAACCCTAGTCCCCATAGACTTAAAAATGGGCACTAAACCCAATTTTTTTCTTTCACAATTCAGATAGAGCATGCAATTGTGAGCAACTTTCTCATTTACTCCTGTATTAATTACAGAAGAAAAAAGATAATTGGAGTAAATTAGAAAGTGGCTTAAAATTGCATGCTCTATATGAATCATGAAAGAAAATTTTTGGGTTTAGTGTCCCTTTAACCCCTTAAGGACCAGGCATTTTAGACAAAAACTTCTCCAAAAGACCAGAGCATTTTTAGCATTTTTGCCATCACTATATTTAAACAGAAATAGAGCCTTTTTTATCTATTCCTTTTAAAGGTATACTTTTTTTTTTTTAGAAGACAACCCAAAGTATTGATCTAGGCCCATTTTGGTCTATTTCATGCCACCATTTCACCTCAAAATGCGATCAATTTAAATAAATCTTTAACTTTTTCACAATTTTAGGTTTCTCACTGAAATTATTTACAAACAGCTTGTGGAATCATGGCACAAATGGTTGTAAATGCTTCTCTGGGATCCCCTTTGTTCAGCAGACATATATGGCTTTTGGCATTGCTTTTTGCCCAGGGTACGGCGCTGGTCATTAAGGGGTTAATGGTGATTTTCTTTTGAAAACCAATAGATACGTTTTTCTAAAGTATTATGATCGACCACAGTGGGTATAACAATGACCTAAAGTCCAAATCAGACTCAGCAACATATTGCTGCTCTTAAAGTGAATGCAAATTTTGCATTTTGGTTTTTTAAAATTGAATTAAAAACAGGAGCACTTTAATTCATCAAAATTTACAATTCACTCCTGTTGTGAAAAAAAACATACCTTTTAAACTTGACAGCAGCTCCCGCTTCCTCCGGTCGTCGCAAGCCATTTCTGATGTCAGAAATGATGGATAGGTCATCCTCCAATCATAGCTTCCCCCCCCCCCCCCCGGGAGAATCAGTGTCTGATTCAATGCCATGATTGGAGGAAGATGGATTTCTCATTTTAGACCCAGGAACAGGCTTTGCGACGGGTGGAGGAAGCTGGAGCTGCTGTCAAGATTAAAAGGTACGTTTTTTTTTCACAACAGGAGTGAAATGTAAATTTTGATGAATTAAAGTGCCCCTGTTTTTAATCGAATTTTTAAAAACCGGGCACTTTAGTATCAAAATTTACATTCACTTTAAACAGAACACAACTGGTAAACCAATTAGTAGAAGTATATGCAGGTAGCTGCCAAGCAGGGCTCAGGAGCTACAATGTGTTGCCATTCCAAAGCAGGACTAATGGCTTAATTCATTGCTTAAATTGTATTGGTTATATATTTAAAGGAAGTTTCTGTGATACAGGATATGTCTGTTTTATCGGGTGGAAGGGATTTGTAAGTGAAACAGCATGTTTGTGTGCACGTTTTCATTAAAGGGACATAATAGTCGAAAAAATGAATGGCTAGATTTAGAGTTCTGCGGCCAAAGGGGTGCGTTAGCTACGCGTGTTTTTTTTCCCCCGCACCTTTTAAATACCGCTGGTATTTAGAGTTCACAGAAGGGCTGCGTTAGGCTCCAAAAAGGGAGCGTAGAGCATAATTTACCGCCACTGCAACTCTAAATACCAGCGTGCTTACGGACGCGGCCAGCCCCAAAAACGTGCTCGTGCATGATTCCCCCATAGGAAACAATGGGGCCGTTTGAGCTGAAAAAAAACCTAACACCTGCAAAAAAGCAGCATTCAGCTCCTAACGCAGCCCCATTGTTTCCTATGGGGAAACACTTCCTAAGTCTGCACCTAACACCCTAACATGTACCCCGAGTCTAAACACCCCTAACCTTACACTTATTAACCCCTAATCTGCCGCCCCCGCTATCGCTGACCCCTGCATTTTATTATTAACCCCTAATCTGCCGCTCCGTACACCGCCGCATCCTACGTTATCCCTATGTACCCCTAATCTGCTGCCCCTAACACCGCCGACCCCTATATTATATTTATTACCCCCTAATCTGCCCCCCCCAACGTCGCCGCTACCTACCTACACTTATTAACCCCTAATCTGCCGACCGGACCTCACTGCTACTATAATAAAGTTATTAACCCCTAATCCGCCTCACTCCCGCCTCAAAAACGCTATAATAAATAGTATTAACCCCTAATCGGCCCTCCCTAACATCGCCGACACCTAACTTCAAGTATTAACCCCTAATCTGCTGACCGGACCTCGCCGCTACTCTAATAAATGTATTAACCCCTAAAGCTAAGTCTAACCCTAACTCTAACACCCCCCTAAGTTAAATATAATTTTTATCTAACGAAATAAAATAAATCTTATTAAATAATTTATTCCTATTTAAAGCTAATACTTACCTGTAAAATAAACCCTAATATAGCTACAATATAAATAATAATTATATTGTAGCTATTTTAGGATTAATATTTATTTTACAGGCAACTTTGCATTTATTTTAACCAGGTACAATAGCTATTAAATAGTTAATAACTATTTACTAGCTACCTAGTTAAAATAATTACAAAATTACCTGTAAAATAAATCCTAACCTAAGTTACAATTAAACCTAACACTACACTATCAATAAATTAATTACATACAAATGAACAACAAAAATGATAATAAATGAACAGTGCGCCAACAAATACAGTGCTTAAAAATTGAAAATTATTAACCATAAAGGTACATATAAAATATACTCTCTTACACAAGTGCGCAAATAAAAGTCAATAGTAATAATATAAAAGTGAATGTTCAGATGTCTTAGCTTAGTAACGCTAAGTACATATTACTTAGTGAGACCTAGGTAGTCAGAATACTCCCTCAGGCTCTGTCAGATGATGGCTCGCGGCTTCTTCAATACTTTTGCTGGTGTCCCAAAAGAACAAAATCTGTGGAAATATAGAATGGAAAAGAAGGCGCCACCATAGTGTACGATCAATGGGTACAAACAAGCTTCAGATGCGCATGAAGAACTGGTACTTACAAGCTCCTTGACACTTGAGAAGTGTCACAAACGCCTTCTGGAACTTTATGAGTCGTCCAGCTAACTCCCACCACCGTCATTGTTAACCCGTTCTATAGGGTATTCAGATGGATGCCGGATAACTTGCTCTCCCGATGACAATCTGCTTACTCAGGATACAATCTTTATGTAAAGATAGCCAAACCCGGTCGGCTCTTGTGTGCAGTTAGGACCGTATGGTGCCGTAAACAGCAAACTCCAAAATGTATGTACAAAACTGCTACAATTAAATAAAATAAAGTTCGTGGATCCAACGTCTTATAAAACTTGACTTTATTTTATAATATAACACAACGTTTCTCGGTCTTAGATGACCGTTTCATCAGGTGTATATTGACATTAATGATACCACGAACTTATATTGCCGATTTGTCGGCGTCTGCTTCTTCCCAATGCGCATGTGTGTAGGTGTGTCCGGACCTAGTATTTCCCATTGGAGGAACCAAAGTGGGTGTGTGATTTTTGTGGCGAATCACTGCTTACAGTATCACGCCTAAAATAAAGATCAAGACTTTTGTCTTGCAATTATCACTAATAAGAAATTGATCTTAATCTAAATATATAATTTTGCAAGGGGTACAAGTCCGGATTCACATTCACACATGGGACAAATTATGCGCACTACATATGTAGCCTACGCATATGGGCTCGATACTATCTTTCAATTAAAAACAAATAAAATACATACTCAGATGCACATTTCTGAATTACTACTTAAAAATTACAAATAAAATTGGCTACCTTATCTGAAAATTGACAACAGTGGAACCAAAAAACAAAAAACAAAAATCAAAAACAAAACAAACCCACAATGAATTTGGATTATAGGATTAAATAACTATGTCATGTAAAGAGTGTAACAATCAGTCACAATGGAATACCAATATGATGACTAGCTGATGGAATCTAGATAGGGGATACATAACTTTCCTTTTAGTCGGATACTCAGATGGGTTATTGACACCTAGAAGGTACAGAAGTCTTATGGACCTCACATACAATTGACTATATGGGACCAAAGTGTTATAGACATCATATCGAACATTATATAAAATAAAAAATATAATAAATATATATAATATATAATATAAAATATATACATTGTATATTGTAAAAGTTGTATAAATATTAAATACATATAAAATACAAATAAAGATAATAATAAAAAAAAAAATATATATATATATATATATATATATATATATATATATATAAAAAATAATATATCTAGGAGTAGGGGGAACTCTAATTCTCTTGATGGGTGGGTCGCTTATAGCTGGTAGCTCTGTGTGGCAGAACCTATATTGTGTCACATGATGGACCCACAAAATTGGCCCTACGTATAACCTGTAAGTAAGTGATAATCTAGGTTATTGACATGTGATTCTAACATATTGATTATAGTATATGTGTTATTCTAGGTATTATACATATGATTCCAACCTAATGGATAGTGGGTACTAATTGAACTATGTGTTGTTGGTCATTATCAATTGAATGCAGCCATATCGATATTTGCATTTAAGCCACCAGGAGACAGGGTCTTGAGTTTCCATATCCAAAAAGTCTCCCTCTGTCTCAAATGCAAAAATCTATTTCTACCCCACTTCGGAACAATGAGCTCTAAGGGAAAAATACTGAAAGTGTTGGAGTCTCCTCTATGGCATTCTGCAACATGTCTTGGGACACTATGATTTTTAATATTTTTATCTATATTTCTCTTATGTTCACCCCATCTTTTTTTGAGGGGTCTGGAGGTCCTACCAACATATTAGACCCCACAGCTACATTCCAACATGTACACCACAAATGAGGAGTCACAAGTAAAATGGTTTGTAATGTGGAATATCTCTTTGGTTACAAAAGATGTGTATTCAATTCTCTTGTCGTTTGTGAATGCACAAAGTCCACAATTGGGACGACTACACTTAAAAAAAACCTAGTTTCCCTATCAGTTTACTTTTGACTATATTCCTAGTGATGTTCTGTCTATTTTCCTTTGAACAATATTTCTTCATTACAATTTTGCTCGGTGCAAGTTTACTTTTCAGAGTTGGCGCTCTTCTAAAAGTGCAATTGGGAGAAACACCTATATTCTCTTTCAATAGGGGATCTCCTGTTAGAATGTGCCAATATTTGCTAAGAATGTTTCTAATTTTATGATGATTATTATTGTATTGTGTAATGAAGCGTACTTCCTTAGATGGTATAGGATTAAGATCATAGACTGTGCCTTCTACATAGTCTTTCTCGTCTCTAGCTAATTTTTTTTTTTATTTTTTTTTTATTATTTTTTTTAAGAGTAGTCGTCCCAATTGTGGACTTTGTGTATTCACAAACGACAAGAGAATTGAATACACATCTTTTGTAACCAAAGAGATTTTCCACATTACAAACCATTTTACTTGTGACTCCTCATTTGTGGTGTACATGTTGGAATGTAGCTATGGGGTCCAATATGTTGGTAGGACCTCCAGACCCCTCAAAAAAAGATGGGGTGAACATAAGAGAAATATAGATAAAAATATTAAAAATCTTAGTGTCCCAAGACATGTTGCAGAATGCCATAGAGGAGACTCCAACACTTTCAGTATTTTTCCCTTAGAGCTCATTGTTCCGAAGTGGGGTAGAAATAGATTTTTGCATTTGAGACAGAGGGAGACTTTTTGGATATGGAAACTCAAGACCCTGTCTCCCGGTGGCTTAAATGCAAATATCGATATGGCTGCATTCAATTGATAATGACCAACAACACATAGTTCAATTAGTACCCACTATCCATTAGGTTGGAATCATATGTATAATACCTAGAATAACACATATACTATAATCAATATGTTAGAATCACATGTCAATAACCTAGATTATCACTTACTTACAGGTTATACGTAGGGCCAATTTTGTGGGTCCATCATGTGACACAATATAGGTTCTGCCACACAGAGCTACCAGCTATAAGCGACCCACCCATCAAGAGAATTAGAGTTCCCCCTACTCCTAGATATATTCTTTTTTATATATATATATATATATATTTTTATTATTATCTTTATTTGTATTTTATATGTATTTAATATTTATACAACTTTTACAATATACAATGTATATATTTTATATTATATATATTTATTATATTTTTTATTTTATATAATGTTCGATATGATGTCTATAACACTTTGGTCCCATATAGTCAATTGTATGTGAGGTCCATAAGACTTCTGTACCTTCTAGGTGTCAATAACCCATCTGAGTATCCGACTAAAAGGAAAGTTATGTATCCCCTATCTAGATTCCATCAGCTAGTCATCATATTGGTATTCCATTGTGACTGATTGTTACACTCTTTACATGACATAGTTATTTAATCCTATAATCCAAATTCATTGTGGGTTTGTTTTGTTTTTGATTTTTGTTTTTTGTTTTTTGGTTCCACTGTTGTCAATTTTCAGATAAGGTAGCCAATTTTATTTGTAATTTTTAAGTAGTAATTCAGAAATGTGCATCTGAGTATGTATTTTATTTGTTTTTAATTGAAAGATAGTATCGAGCCCATATGCGTAGGCTACATATGTAGTGCGCATAATTTGTCCCATGTGTGAATGTGAATCCGGACTTGTACCCCTTTCAAAATTATATATTTAGATTAAGATCAATTTCTTATTAGTGATAATTGCAAGACAAAAGTCTTGATCTTTATTTTAGGCGTGATACTGTAAGCAGTGATTCGCCACAAAAATCACACACCCACTTTGGTTCCTCCAATGGGAAATACTAGGTCCGGACACACCTACACACATGCGCATTGGGAAGAAGCAGACGCCGACAAATCGGCAATATAAGTTCGTGGTATCATTAATGTCAATATACACCTGATGAAACGGTCATCTAAGACCGAGAAACGTTGTGTTATATTATAAAATAAAGTCAAGTTTTATAAGACGTTGGATCCACGAACTTTATTTTATTTAATTGTAGCAGTTTTGTACATACATTTTGGAGTTTGCTGTTTACGGCACCATACGGTCCTAACTGCACACAAGAGCCGACCGGGTTTGGCTATCTTTACATAAAGATTGTATCCTGAGTAAGCAGATTGTCATCGGGAGAGCAAGTTATCCGGCATCCATCTGAATACCCTATAGAACGGGTTAACAATGACGGTGGTGGGAGTTAGCTGGACGACTCATAAAGTTCCAGAAGGCGTTTGTGACACTTCTCAAGTGTCAAGGAGCTTGTAAGTACCAGTTCTTCATGCGCATCTGAAGCTTGTTTGTACCCATTGATCGTACACTATGGTGGCGCCTTCTTTTCCATTCTATAATTACATACAAATACCTACAAATAAATACAATTAAATAAACTAACTAAAGTACAAAAAATAAAAAAAGAACTGTTACAAAAAATAAAAAAATAATTTACAAACATTATAAAAATATTACAACAATTTTAAGCTAATTACACCTACTCTAAGCCCCCTAATAAAATAACAAAGCCCCCCAAAATAAAAAAAATGCCCTACCCTATTCTAAAATAAAAATTGAAAAGCTCTTTTACCTTACCAGCCCTTAAAAGGGCTTTTTGCGGGGCATGCCCCAAAGAATTCTGCTCTTTTGCCTGTACAAAAAAAAAAATTCAATACCTCCCCAACATTACAACCCACCACCCACATACCCCTAATCTAACCCAAACCCCCTTAAATAAACCTAACACTAAGCCCCTGAAAATCTTCCTACCTTATCTTCACCATGCCGGGTATCACCGATCCGTCCAGAAGAGGGTCCGAAGTCTTCCTCCTATCCGGGCGATGTCTTGATCCAAGCGGGGGCTGAAGAGGTCCATCATCCGGCTGAAGTCTTCATCCTAGCGGGGGCTGAAGAGGTCCATCATCCGGCTGAAGTCTTCATCCAAGCGGGGGCTGAAGAGGTCCATCATCCGGCTGAAGTCTTCTATCAAGCGGCATCTTCAATCTTCTTTCTTCTGGCTCCATCTTCATCCCGCCGACGCGGAACATCCATCCTGGCCGACGACTTCCCGACGAATGACGGTTCCTTTAAGGGACGTCATCCAAGATGGCGTCCCTCAAATTCCGATTGGCTGATAGGATTCTATCAGCCAATCGGAATGAGGTAGGAAAATCAGGATCCAATCAGCCAATCAGATTGAGCTCGCATTCTATTGGCTGTTCTGATCAGAATGCGAGCTCAATCTGATTGGCTGATCCAATCAGCCAATCGGATTGAACTTGAATCTGATTGGCTGATTCAATCAGCCAATCAGAATTTACCTACCTTAATTCCGATTGGCTGATAGAATCCTATCAGCCAATCGGAATTCGAGGGACGCCATCTTGGATGACGTCCCTTAAAGGAACCGTCATTCGTCGGGAAGTTGTCGGCGGGATGAAGATGGAGCCAGAAGAAAGAAGATTGAAGATGCCGCTTGATAGAAGACTTCAGCCGGATGATGGACCTCTTCAGCCCCCGCTTGGATGAAGACTTCAGCCGGATGATGGACCTCTTCAGCCCCCGCTAGGATGAAGACTTCAGCCGGATGATGGACCTCTTCAACCCCCGCTTGGATGAAGACATCGCCCGGATAGGAGGAAGACTTCGGACCCTCTTCTGGACGGATCGGTGATACCTGGCGTGGTGAAGACAAGGTAGGGAGATCTTCAGAGGCTTAGTGTTAGGTTTATTTAAGGGGGGTTTGGGTTAGATTAGGGGTATGTGGGTGGTGAGTTGTAATGTTGGGGGGGGTATTGTATGTTTTTTTTTTACAGGCAAAAGAGCAGAATTCTTTGGGGCATGCCCCGCAAAAAGCTGGTAAGGTAAAAGAGCTTTTCAATTTTTATTTTAGAATAGGGTAGAGAATTGTTTTATTTTGGGGGGCTTTGTTATTTTATTAGGGGGCTTAGAGTAGGTGTAATTAGCTTAAAATTGTTGTAATATTTTTATAATGTTTGTAAATTATTTTTTATTTTTTGTAACTTATTTCTTTTTTTATTTTTTGTACTTTAGTTAGTTTATTTAATTGTATTTATTTGTATGTAATTAATTTATTGATAGTATAGTGTTAGGTTTAATTGTAACTTAGGTTAGGATTTATTTTACAGGTAATTTTGTAATTATTTTAACTAGGTAGCTATTAAATAGTTATTAACTATTTAATAGCTATTGTACCTGGTTAAAATAAATACAAAGTTGCCTGTAAAATAAATATTAATCCTAAAATAGCTACAATATAATTATTATTTATATTGTAGCTATATTAGGGTTTATTTTACAGGTAAGTATTTAGCTTTAAATAGGAATAATTTATTTAATAAGATTTATTTTATTTCGTTAGATTAAAATTATATTTAAGTTAGGGGGGTGTTAGGGTTAGGGTAAGCATTAGCTTTAGGGGTTAATACATTTATTAGAGTAGCGGTGAGGTCCGGTCGGCAGATTAGGGGTTAATAATTGTAGGTAAGGTAGCGGCGATGTTGGGGGGGCAGATTAGGGGTTAATAAATATTATGTAGGGGTCGGCGGTGTTAGGGGCAGCAGATTAGGGGTACATAGGGATAATGTAAATTGCGGCGGTGTGCGGTCGGCAGATTAGGGGTTAAAAAAAATTATTAGAGTGGCGGCAATGTGGGGGGTCTCGGTTTAGGGGTACATAGGTAGTTTATGGGTGTTAGTGTACTTTAGAGCACAGTAGTTAAGAGCTTTATGAACCGGCGTTAGCCCAGAAAGCTCTTAACTCCTGACTTTTTTCTGCGGCTGGAGTCTTGTCGTTAGATTTCTAACGCTCACTTCAGCCAAGACTCTAAATACCGGTGTTAGAAAGATCCCATTGAAAAGATAGGCTACGCAATTGGCGTAGGGGGATCTGCGGTATGGAAAAGTTGCGGCTGGAAAGTGAGCGTTAGACCCTTTCCTGACTGACTCTAAATACCAGGGGGCGGCCAAAACCAGCGTTAGGACCCCCTAACGCTGGTTTTGACGGCTAACACAGAACTCTAAATCTAGGCGGAAATGCTTTAATCCAGGGTTCTTAAAACCATGGGTTGGGACACGTTAGTTGGTCGCAACACCATGTTTACTGGGTCATGATTTTTGTGTGTGGTGTGTGTGTGTTGTATGAGAGTGTATGTGTATGAGAGTGTGTGTGTGTTGTGTGAGGGTGTGTGTGGGATCGGTGTGTGTTGTATGATAGTTTGTGGTGTGTGTGTTGTATGATAGTGTATGTGTATGGGAGTGTGTGTGTGGACTGTGAGTTGTATGAGGGTGTGTGTGGGGTCTGTGTATGTTGTATGAGAGTGTGTGTGTGTATGTATGAGCATGTGTAGTGTGTGTATGTATGAGCGTGTGTGTATGTATGAGCGTGTGTGTGTATGTATAAGCGTGTGTGTGTTGTATGAGAGTGTGGGTGTTGTATGAGAGTGTGTAGTGTGTGTGTTGTATGAGAGTGTGTGTGTGTTGTATGAGTGTGTGTGTATGAGAGTGTGTAGTGTGTGTGTATGTATGATCGTGGGTGTTTTGTATGAGAGTGTGTATGTTGTATGAGAGTGTGTGTGTTGTATGAGAGTGAGTGCGTGTGTTGTATGAGCGTGTGTGTGTTGTATGAGAGTGTGTAGTGTGTGTGTGTTGTATGAGCATGTGTGCGTTGTATGAGAGTGTGTAGTGTGTGTGTATGTATGAGCCTGTGTGCGTGGTGTATGAGAGTGTGTGTTGTATGAGAGTGTGTATGTATGAGTGTGTGTGGTGTATGATAGTGTGTGTGTTGTATGAGAGTATGTGTGTTTGAGAGTGTGTGTGTGTATGAGCGTGTGTTTGTGGTGTATGAGAGTGTGTGTGCTGTATGAGAGTGTGTAGTGTGTGTGTATGTATGAGCGTGTGTGCATGGTGTATGAGCGTGTGTGTTGTATGAGAGTGTGTATGTATGAGTGTGTGTGGTGTATGATAGTGTGTGTGTGTATGTATGAGCATGTGTGTGTGTTGTATGAGAGTGTGTATGTATGAGTGTGTGTGGTGTATAATAGTATGTGTGTTGTATGAGAGTGTGTGTTTGAGTGTGTGTGTATGTATGAGCGTGTGTGTTGTATGAGAGTGTGTATGTATGAGTGTGTGTTGTATGAGCATGTGTGCGTTGTATGAGAGTGTGTAGTGTGTGTGTATGTATGAGCCTGTGTGCGTGGTGTATGAGAGTGTGTGTTGTATGAGAGTGTGTATGTATGAGTGTGTGTGGTGTATGATAGTGTATGTGTGTTTGAGAGTGTGTGTGTATGAGCGTGTGTTTGTGGTGTATGAGAGTGTGTGTGCTGTATGAGAGTGTGTAGTGTGTGTGTATGTATGAGCGTGTGTGCATGGTGTATGAGAGTGTGTGTATGTATGAGTGTGTGTGGTGTATGATAGTGTGTGTGTGTGTATGTATGAGCGTGTGTGTTGTATGAGAGTGTGTATGTATGAGTGTGTGTGGTGTATAATAGTATGTGTGTTGTATGAGAGTGTGTGTTTGAGTGTGTGTGTATGTATGAGCGTGTGTGCGAGGTGTATGAGAGTGTGTGTATGTATGAGCGTGTGTGTGTGTTGTATGAGAGTGTGTATGTATGAGTGTGTGTGGTGTATGATAGTGTGTGTGTTGTATGAGAGCGTGTGTGTTGTATGAGCATATGTGTGATGTGTGTTGTATGACAGTGTGTGTCAAGTTTGACTACAATCAGGAATAAAGTACGCACACATTTTAGTCACTTTGCTAAAAATTGCAGCTATCTTTCGATCCTGCTATACTGAGTATTTTATCCAGCAAAGGATTTTAACACACAGTATAAGTGCTGCTCTGGACTCCGAGGTCCACTGTTGGTCCTGAGCAGAACCTGCTGTTAATCCAATCATCAGCACTAGTCACACGACTCAGATATGCAACTAGCGCTGCTGATTGGATAAGGAGTAAGATCTGCTCAGGACCAGCAGTGCACTGCAGGTCCCAAGTGGTAATCTGAGCCCTCTGACCGCTAGTGTAATACATCAAAACTGTTCCTTCTACAGCCAAAGAAGCATCCACTCTAACTTATATAACTCCATCCTACCCTAACTGAAATCTAAATATACTGTATAAAAAAGAAGTCCTGACTGAATGACTCATCAATGCCCAGCTCAAACCGTTTAACCTAAGAACGTGAAATTTGGAAGGTACGTTGTTTTTATGACGTAGGCACCCACTAAGGAAGGATTTTTGGAAATTATGTCCCTAAGGGGGTGAAAAAGGGGGTGAACTTTTTTATGAGGATACCTATATCTCAAAATCTGACGATGTTACAGACGTGAAAATTAGTATTTAGATTCTCCTTGAAAAATAAAGAAACACGTGTTTTACCATTTCCCCAAAATCCACTTAAGGGGGGTCAAAAGGGTGGGCTGATTTATGAGGATACCTATATTTCAATAACAAAAGACGTTACAGACGTGAAAATTGGTATTTAGATTCTCCTTTAAAAATAAAGAAACACGTGTTTTACAATTTCCCGAAAATCCACTTAAGGGCAGTCAAAAAGGGGTGGGGTGATGTATGAGGGTACTTATATCTCAAAAACCAACAATTTTAGAAAAGTAAAAATTATAATTTAAAATTTTCATTAAAAAAGTAAGTTTACATACCAACGGCTAGATTACGAGTTGTGCGTTAGGGTAAAAAAGCAGCGTTAACAGGTCCTAACGCTGCTTTTTTAGGCTCGCTGCTATTACGAGTCTTGAATGTTTAGGGTCTCTGCACACTTTTTTTGGCCTTACGTAAATGTTGTAAAGTCTTTTTTCTATGGGACTTCCATAGCCCCGGTATTACGAGTCTGTCCTGGGAGGCCAAAATGTGAGCGGTACACCCTACCCCGTCAAGAGTCCTAACGCATTTTAAAGTCAGTAGTTATGAGTTTTACACTACAACGCTGTAGCATAAAACTCATAACTAAAGTGATAAAAAGTACACTAACACCCATAAACTACCTATTAACCCCTAAACCGAGGCCCTCCCACATCTCAAACACTATAATAAAATTATTAACCCCTAATCTGCCGCTCCG
The DNA here is from genome assembly GCF_027579735.1 of Bombina bombina. Lineage (NCBI taxonomy): Eukaryota > Metazoa > Chordata > Amphibia > Anura > Bombinatoridae > Bombina > Bombina bombina. The sequence continues at coordinate 956,014,626 of NC_069502.1, read as the reverse complement.
GACACCGCCCCCACCTACATTATATTTCTGAACCCCTAATCTGATGCCCACAACATCGCCGCCACCTACATTATATTTATTAACCCCTAATCTGCCTTCCCCAATGTCGCCGCAACCTACCTACACTTATTAACCCCTAATCTGCCGCCCCCAACGTCGCCGCCACTATAATAAACATATTAACCCCTAAACCGCCGCACTCCCGCCTCGCAAACATTAGTTAAATATTATTAACCCCTAATCTGCCATCCCTAACATCGACGCCACCTACCTACATTTATTAACCCCTAATCTGCCGCTCCCAACGTCGCCGCCACTAAAGTTATTAACCCCTAAATCTAAGTCTAATCCTAACCCTAACACCCCCTAACTTAAATATAATTAAAATAAATCTAACTAAATATTCCTATCATTAACTAAATTATTCCTATTTAAAACTAAATACTTACCTATAAAATAAACCCTAAGATAGCTACAATATAACTAATAGTTACATTGTAGCTAGCTTAGGGTTTATTTTTATTTTACAGGCAAATTTGTATTTATTTTAACTAGGTAGAATAGTTATTAAATAGTTATTAACTATTTAATAACTACCTAGTTAAAATAAAGACAAATTTACCTGTAAAATAAAACATAACCTAAGTTACACTAACACCTAACACTACACTAGAATTAAATAAATTAACTAAATTAACAACAATTAAATCAATTAAATTAAATTAGCTAAAGTACAAAAAAACAAACACTAAATTACAGAAAATAATAAACAAATTACAAGATATTTAAACTAATTACACCTAATCTAATAGCCCTATCAAAATAAAAAAGCCCCCCCAAAATAAAAAAAACCCTAGCCTAAACTAAACAACCAATAGCCCTTAAAAGGGCTTTTTGCGGGGCATTGCCCCAAAGTAATCAGCTCTTTTACCTGTAAAAAAAAATACAAACAACCCCCCCAGCAGTAAAACCCACCACCCACACAACCAACCCCCCAAATAAAATACTATCTAAAAAAAACTAAGCTCCCCATTGCCCTGAAAGGGCATTTGGATGGGCATTGCTCTTAAAAGGGCAGTTAGCTCTTTTTCAGGCCCAAACCCTAACCTAAAAATAAAACCCACCCAATATACCCTTAAAAAAACCTAACACTAACCCCCTGAAGATCGACTTACCGGGAGAAGTCTTCATCCAAGCCGGGCAGAAGTCCTCAATAAAGCCGGGAGAAGTCTTCATCCAAGCGGGGCGAAGTGGTCCTTTAGAATAGTGGCTGTGACGTTGGGGGCGGCAGATTAGGGGTTAATAAGTGTAGGTAGGTTGGAACGACATTGGGGGCAGCAGATTAGGGGTTAATAAATATAATGTAGGTGTCTGCGATATTGGGGGCAGCAGATAAGGGGTTAATAAATATAATGTAGGGGGCGGCAATGTCCGGAGCGGCAGATTAGGGGTTAATAAGTATCATGTAGGTGGCGGCGATGTTGGGGGCGGCAGATTAGGGGTTAATAAGTGTAAAATTAGGGGTGTTTAGACTTGGGGTTCATGTTAGGGTGTTAGGTGTAGACATACATTTTATTTCCCCATAGGAATCAATGAGTTTTACGCTGCTTTTTTGCAGGTGTTAGACTTTTTCTCAGCCGGCTCTCCCCGTTGATTCCTATGGGGAAATCGTGCACGAGCACGTACGACCAGCTTAACGCTGACTTAAAGGGCCACTGTAAGTAAATATTTTCTATGCCTGTTACTAACTAACTACCCCAAATACGCTTTTTATCAATAGCATTTCATTAACATATCTCTACCGTATATCAGAAATCTTGTCTGCAAATTTAATTGTTTTCCAAACCCACTCCGTGGGTATCCTTTGCTCTGTACCAATCCGTTTACAATACCTAGGTTTCAAAATGGCGCTTTAAACACAAAGTTATTGGTTTAAGTATTTTGAACACGCAGTGCTGAAAATAGTGGGCAGGATAACGTGACATCATCGGCGAATAAAAGATATAACTTTTAGAACGTTATGAAACTTTGTTTTGGAGAAAATATAGGTCAGTAGTTTTTAATTAATGTTTATTAACTTTAATATGTTAGTTGTTTAGCTTAAAAATTATAACAGAAAGTAATCCTTTAAGCAGCGCTGATATTGAAGTGAGATATGGAGCAAAATTTTGCTCTACGCTCACTTCTTGTCTTTTAACGCGGGTTTGAAAAAAAACTGTAATACCAGCGCTGTATATAAGTGAGCAGTGAGAGAAAACTTCACGTTAGCACCTCATAGCTCATAACGCAAAACTCGTAATCTAGGTGCAAATTTCTTACGTCCAATATGGATATAGCTAAAAAAATGAATAGTCTTTTTTTCACATCTGACAGTTGACATAATATATAAATACAATTTAATATTAAAGTAATTGTAAACACAATAATAATAACATATTTTTGATGTGTCGGACAGACTCCCCACAATTTAACAGATTGGTGCCCATGTACAAGAAACACACGGCCAGATTACGAGTTTTGCGTTATGACCTGTGCAGTACTAACTTGCACGTTATTGTCACCGCTCACTTTCCTACAGCGCTGGTATTACAGGTTTCTCCAACATAGGTGTGTCCGGTCCACGGCGTCATCCTTACTTGTGGGATATTCTCTTCCCCAACAGGAAATGGCAAAGAGCCCAGCAAAGCTGGTCACATGATCCCTCCTAGGCTCCGCCTACCCCAGTCATTCTCTTTGCCGTTGTACAGGCAACATCTCCACGGAGATGGCTTAGAGTTTTTTAGTGTTTAACTGTAGTTTTTCATTATTCAATCAAGAGTTTGTTATTTTCAAATAGTGCTGGTACGTACTATTTACTCAGAAACAGAAAAGAGATGAAGAATTCTGTTTGTATGAGGAAAATGATTTTAGCAACCGTAACTAAAATCCATGGCTGTTCCACACAGGACTGTTGAGAGCAATTAACTTCAGTTGGGGGAACAGTTTGCAGTCCCTTGCTGCTTGAGGTATGACACATTCTAACAAGACGATGTAATGCTGGAAGCTGTCATTTTCCCTATGGGATCCGGTAAGCCATGTTTATTACGATTGTAAATAAGGGCTTCATAAGGGCTTATTTAAACTGTAGACTTTTTCTGGGCTAAATCGATTGATATTAACACATATTTAGCCTTGAGGAATCATTTTATCTGGGTATTTTGATATAATAATATCGGCAGGCACTGTTTTAGACACCTTATTCTTTAGGGGCTTTCCCAAAGCATAGGCAGAGTCTCATTTTCGCGCCGGTGTTGCGCACTTGTTTTGAGAGGCATGGCATGCAGTCGCATGTGAGAGGAGCTCTGATACTTATAAAAGACTTCTGAAGGCGTCATTTGGTATCGTATTCCCCTTTGGGTTTGGTTGGGTCTCAGCAAAGCAGATACCAGGGACTGTAAAGGGGTTTAAAGCTTAAAACGGCTCCGGTTCCGTTATTTTAAGGGTTAAAGCTTCCAAAATTGGTGTGCAATATTTTCAAGGCTTTAAGACGCTGTGGTGAAAATTTGGTGAATTTTGAACAATTCCTTCATGTTTTTTCGCAATTGCAGTAATAAAGTGTGTTCAGTTTAAAATTTAAAGTGACAGTAACGGTTTTATTTTAAAACGTTTTTTGTACTTTCTGATCAAGTTTATGCCTGTTTAACATGTCTGAACTACCAGATAGACTGTGTTCTGAATGTGGGGAAGCCAGAATTCCTATTCATTTAAATAAATGTGATTTATGTGATAATGACAATGATGCCCGAGATGATTCCTCAAGTGAGGGGAGTAAGCATGGTACTGCATCATTCCCTCCTTCGTCTACACGAGTCTTGCCCACTCAGGAGGCCCCTAGTACATCTAGCGCGCCAATACTCCTTACTATGCAACAATTAACGGCTGTAATGGATAATTCTGTCAAAAACATTTTAGCCAAAATGAACCCTTGTCAGCGTAAGCGTGGCTGCTCTGTTTTAGTTACTGAAGAGCATGACGACGCTGATATTAATATCTCTGAAGGGCCCCTAACCCAATCTGAGGGGGCCAGGGAGGTTTTGTCTGAGGGAGAAATTACTGATTTAGGGAACATTTCTCAGCAGGCTGAATCTGATGTGATTACATTTAAATTTAAATTGGAACATCTCCGCATTTTGCTTAAGGAGGTATTATCCACTCTGGATGATTGTGAAAATTTAGTCATCCCAGAGAAACTATGTAAAATGGACAAGTTCCTAGAGGTGCCGGGGCTCCCAGAAGCTTTTCCTATACCCAAGCGGGTGGCGGACATTGTTAATAAAGAATGGGAAAGGCCCGGTATTCCTTTCGTCCCTCCCCCCATATTTAAAAAATTGTTTCCTATGGTCGACCCCAGAAAGGACTTATGGCAGTCAGTCCCCAAGGTCGAGGGAGCGGTTTCTACTTTAAACAAACGCACCACTATTCCCATAGAGGATAGTTGTGCTTTCAAAGATCCTATGGATAAAAAATTAGAAGGTTTGCTTAAAAAGATGTTTGTTCAGCAGGGTTACCTTCTACAACCCATTTCATGCATTGTCCCTGTCACTACTGCCGCATATTTCTGGTTTGATGAACTGCTTAAGGTGCTCGATAGTGACTCTCCTCCTTATGAGGAGATTATGGACAGAATCAATGCTCTCAAATTGGCTAATTCTTTCACTCTAGACGCCTCTTTGCAATTGGCTAAGTTAGCGGCTAAGAACTCTGGGTTTGCTATTGTGGCGCGCAGAGCGCTTTGGTTGAAATCTTGGTCGGCTGATGCGTCTTCCAAGAACAAGCTACTAAACATTCCTTTCAAGGGGAAAACGTTGTTTGGTCCTGACTTGAAAGAGATTATCTCTGATATCACTGGGGGTAAGGGCCACGCCCTTCCTCAGGATCGGCCTTTCAAGGCAAAAAATAGACCTAATTTTCGTCCCTTTCGTAAAAACGGACCAGCCCAAGGTGCTACGTCCTCTAAGCAAGAGGGTAATACTGCTCAGGCCAAGCCAGCTTGGAGACCAATGCAAGGCTGGAACAAGGGAAAGCAGGCCAAGAAACCTGCCACTGCTACCAAGACAGCATGAAATATTGGCCCCCGATCCGGGACCGGATCTGGTGGGGGGCAGACTCTCTCTCTTCGCTCAGGCTTGGGCAAGAGATGTTCTGGATCCTTGGGCGCTAGAAATAGTCTCCCAGGGTTATCTTCTGGAATTCAAGGGACTTCCCCCAAGGGGGAGGTTCCACAGGTCGCAGTTGTCTTCAGACCACATAAAAAGACAGGCGTTCTTACATTGTGTAGAAGACCTGTTAAAAATGGGAGTGATTCATCCGGTTCCATTAAGAGAACAAGGGATGGGGTTCTACTCCAATCTGTTCATAGTTCCCAAAAAAGAGGGAACGTTCAGACCAATCCTAGATCTCAAGATCTTAAACAAATTTCTCAAGGTCCCATCGTTCAAGATGGAAACCATTCGAACTATCCTTCCTTCCATCCAGGAAGGTCAATTCATGACCACGGTGGATTTAAAGGATGCGTATCTACATATTCCTATCCACAAGGAACATCATCGGTTCCTAAGGTTTGCATTCCTGGACAAACATTACCAGTTCGTGGCGCTTCCTTTCGGATTAGCCACTGCTCCAAGGATTTTCACAAAGGTACTAGGGTCCCTTCTAGCGGTGCTAAGACCAAGGGGCATTGCAGTAGTACCTTACCTGGACGACATTCTGATTCAAGCGTCGTCCCTTCCTCAAGCAAAGGCTCACACGGACATTGTCCTGGCCTTTCTCAGATCTCACGGCTGGAAAGTGAACGTGGAAAAGAGTTCTCTATCCCCGTCAACAAGGGTTCCCTTCTTGGGAACAATTATAGACTCCTTAGAAATGAGGATCTTTCTAACAGAGGCCAGAAAAACAAAGCTTCTGGACTCTTGTCGGATACTTCATTCCGTTCCTCTTCCTTCCATAGCTCAGTGCATGGAAGTGATCGGGTTGATGGTGGCGGCGATGGACATAGTTCCTTTTGCGCGCATTCATCTAAGACCATTACAACTGTGCATGCTCAGTCAGTGGAATGGGGACTATACAGACTTGTCTCCGAAGATACAAGTAAATCAGAGGACCAGAGACTCACTCCGTTGGTGGCTGTCCCTGGACAATCTGTCTCAAGGGATGATGTTCCACAGACCAGAGTGGGTCATTGTCACGACCGACGCCAGTCTGATAGGCTGGGGCGCGGTCTGGGGATCCCTGAAAGCTCAGGGTCTTTGGTCTCGGGAAGAATCTCTTCTACCGATAAATATTCTGGAACTGAGAGCGATATTCAATGCTCTCCAGGCCTGGCCCCAGCTTGCGAGGACCAGGTTCATACGGTTTCAATCAGACAACATGACGACTGTTGCGTACATCAACCATCAGGGGGGAACAAGGAGTTCCCTAGCGATGGAAGAAGTAACCAAAATTATTCTTTGGGCGGAGTCTCACTCCTGCCACCTGTCTGCTATCCACATCCCAGGAGTGGAAAATTGGGAAGCGGATTTTCTGAGTCGTCAGACATTGCATCCGGGGGAGTGGGAACTCCATCCGGAAATCTTTGCCCAAGTCACTCACCTGTGGGGCATTCCAGACATGGATCTGATGGCCTCTCGTCAGAACTTCAAAGTTCCTTGCTACGGGGCCAGATCCAGGGATCCCAAGGCGGCTCTAGTGGATGCACTAGTAGCACCTTGGACCTTCAATCTAGCTTATGTGTTCCCGCCATTTCCTCTCATCCCCAGGCTGATAGCCAGGATCAAGCAGGAGAGGGCGTCGGTGATCTTGATAGCTCCTGCGTGGCCACGCAGGACTTGGTATGCAGATCTGGTGAATATGTCATCGGCTCCACCTTGGAAGCTACCTTTGAGACGAGACCTTCTTGTTCAGGGTCCGTTCGAACATCCGAATCTGGTTTCACTCCAGCTGACTGCTTGGAGATTGAACGCTTGATTTTATCGAAGCGAGGATTCTCAGATTCTGTGATCGATACTCTTGTTCAGGCCAGAAAGCCTGTGACTAGAAAGATTTACCACAAAATTTGGAAAAAATATATCTGTTGGTGTGAATCTAAAGGATTCCCTTGGGACAAGGTTAAGATTCCTAGGATTCTATCCTTCCTTCAAGAAGGATTGGAAAAAGGATTATCTGCAAGTTCCCTGAAGGGACAGATTTCTGCCTTGTCGGTATTACTTCACAAAAAGCTGGCAGCTGTGCCAGATGTTCAAGCCTTTGTTCAGGCTCTGGTTAGAATCAAGCCTGTTTACAAACCTTTGACTCCTCCTTGGAGTCTCAATTTAGTTCTTTCAGTTCTTCAGGGGGTTCCGTTTGAACCCTTACATTCCGTTGATATTAAGTTATTATCTTGGAAAGTTTTGTTTTTAGTTGCGATTTCTTCTGCTAGAAGAGTCTCAGAATTATCTGCTCTGCAGTGTTCTCCTCCTTATCTGGTGTTCCATGCAGATAAGGTGGTTTTACGTACTAAACCTGGTTTTCTTCCAAAAGTTGTTTCTAACAAAAACATTAACCAGGAGATTATCGTACCTTCTCTGTGTCCAAAACCAGTTTCAAAGAAGGAACGTTTGTTGCACAATTTGGATGTTGTTCGCGCTCTAAAATTCTATTTAGATGCTACAAAGGATTTTAGACAAACATCTTCCTTGTTTGTTGTTTATTCAGGTAAAAGGAGAGGTCAAAAAGCAACTTCTACCTCTCTCTCTTTTTGGATTAAAAGCATCATCAGATTGGCTTACGAGACTGCCGGACGGCAGCCTCCCGAAAGAATCACAGCTCATTCCACTAGGGCTGTGGCTTCCACATGGGCCTTCAAGAACGAGGCTTCTGTTGATCAGATATGTAGGGCAGCGACTTGGTCTTCACTGCACACTTTTACCAAATTTTACAAGTTTGATACTTTTGCTTCTTCTGAGGCTATTTTTGGGAGAAAGGTTTTGCAAGCCGTGGTGCCTTCCATTTAGGTGACCTGATTTGCTCCCTCCCTTCATCCGTGTCCTAAAGCTTTGGTATTGGTTCCCACAAGTAAGGATGACGCCGTGGACCGGACACACCTATGTTGGAGAAAACAGAATTTATGTTTACCTGATAAATTTCTTTCTCCAACGGTGTGTCCGGTCCACGGCCCGCCCTGGTTTTTTTAATCAGGTCTGATATTTTATTTTCTTTAACTACAGTCACCACGGTACCATATGGTTTCTCCTATGCAAATATTCCTCCTTAACGTCGGTCGAATGACTGGGGTAGGCGGAGCCTAGGAGGGATCATGTGACCAGCTTTGCTGGGCTCTTTGCCATTTCCTGTTGGGGAAGAGAATATCCCACAAGTAAGGATGACGCCGTGGACCGGACACACCGTTGGAGAAAGAAATTTATCAGGTAAACATAAATTCTGTTTTTTCTAAACCCGGCGTTAAAAGGCAAGAAGTGAGCGTAGAGCAAAATTGTGCTCCATACCGCACTCCAATGCCAGCGCTGCTTAAGTCAGCAGTGAGCTGGTTGTACGTGCTCGTGCACGATTTCCCCATAGACATCAATGGGGAGAGCCGGCTGAGAAAAAGTCTAACACCTGCAAAAAAGCAGCGTAAAGCTCAGTAACGCAGACCCATTGATTCCTATGGGGAAACACATTTTATGTTTACACCTAACACCCTAACATGAACCCCGAGTCTAAACACCCCTAATCTTACACTTATTAACCCCTAATCTGCTGCCCCCGACATCGCCGACACCTGCATTATACTTATTAACCCCTAATCTGCCGCTCCGGACATCACCGCCACCTACATTATACTTATGAACCCCTAATCTGCTGCCCCCAACATCGCCGACACCTACATTATATTTATTAACCCCTAATCTGCTGCCCACAACATCACCGACACCTACATAATGTTATTAACCCCTAAACCGCCGTACTCCTGCATCGCAAGCACTAGTTAAATATTATTAACCCCTAATCTGCTGTCCCCAATGTCGCCGCCACTATATTATATTTATTAACCCCTAAATCTAAGTCTAACCCTAACACTCCCTAACTTAAATATAATTTAAATAAATCTAAATACAAATTACTATCATTACCTAAATAATTCCTATTTAAAACTAAATACTTACCTATAAAATAAGCCCTAAACTAACTACAATATAACTAAAAGTTACATTGTATCTAGCTTAGGGTTTATTTTTATTTTACAGGCAAGTTTGTATTTATTTTAACTAGGTAGAATAGTTACTAAATAGTTATTAGCTATTTACTAACTACCTAGCTAAAATAAATACAAATTTACCTGTAAAATAAAACCTAACCGAAGTTACACTAACACCTAACACTACACTACACTACAATTAAATAAATTACCTAAATTAAATACAATTAACTAAATTAAATAAAATTAGCTAAATTACAAAAAAACCCCACTAAATTACAGAAAATAAAAAACAAATTACAAGATCTTTAAACTAATTACACCTAATCTAATAGCCCTATCAAAATAAAAAAAGCCCACCCAAAAAAAAAAAAGCTTAAACTAAACTACCAATAGCCCTTAAAAGGGCCTTTTGCGGGGCATTGCCCCAAAGAAATCAGCTCTTTTGCGTGTAAAAAAAATACAAACAACCCCCCTAACTAAAAAAAAACCTAAGCTCCCCATTGCCCTGAAAAGGGCATTTGGATTGTTATTGCCCTTAAAAGGGCATTTAGCTCTATTGCGGCCCAAAGCCCTAATCTAAAATTAAAACCCACCCAGTACACCCTTAAAAAATCCTAACAATAACCCCCGAAGATCCACTTACCGGGAGAAGTCTTCATCCAAGCAGCAAGATGTCCTCAAGGAAGCCGGCAGAAGTGGTCCTCCAGACGGGCAGAAGTCTTCACCCAGACGGCATCTTCTATCTTCATCCTTCCGACGCGGAGCGGCTCCATCTTCAAGACATCCGGCGCGGAGCATCCTCTTCAATCGACGTCTTCTTGCTGAATGAATGTTCCTTTAAATGGCGTCCCTTAGATTCCGATTGGCTGATAGAATTTTATCAGCCAATCGGAATTAAGGTTGAAAAAATCCTATTAGCTGATGCAATCAGCCAATAGGATTGAACTTCAATCCTATTGGCTGATCCAATAAGCCAATAGGATTGAGCTCGCATTCTATTGGCTGTTCCAATCAGCGAATAGAATGAGAGCTCAATCCTATTGGCTGATTGGATCAGCCAATAGGAATGAAGTTCAATCCTTCTCCTGATAGAATTCTGTCAGCCAATCGAAATCTAAGGGACGCCATCTTGGATGACGTCACTTAAAGGGACAGTCAAATATAAATTAAACTTTCATTATTCAGATAGGACTTTTAATTTTGATTGACTTTCCAATTTACTTTTATCATCAAATTTGCTTTTTTCTCTTGGTATTCTTAGTTTAAACTAAACATAGGTAGGCTCATATGCTAATTTCTAAGCCTTTGAGGGCTGCCTCTTATCACATGCTTTTTAAATCTCTTTTCAACACAAAGAGACAGAAAGTACACGTGGGCTATATAGATAACACTGTGTTCAGGCACAGAAAGTTATTTAAGATCTAGCACAATACAATGCTAAATTTAAGACAATAGATAATAAACAGTCACAGTCATGTGATCAGGGGGCTGGAAGAAGGTTCCTAGATACAAGGTAATCACAAAGGTAAAAAGTACATTAATATAACTGTGTTGGTTATGCAAAACTGGGGAATGAGTAATAAAGGGATTATCTATCTTTTAAAACAATAACAATTCTATGGTTTACTGTCCCTTTAAAGGTACCTTCATTCCAGAAGAAGATGTCAATTGAAGAGGTTGCTACGCGCCGGATGTCTTGAAGATGGAGCCGCTCTGCGTCGGAAGGATGAAGATAGAAGATGCCGTCTGGGTGAAGACTTCTGCCCATCTGGAGGACCACTTCTGCCCGTCTGGAGGACCACTTCTGCTGGCTTCGTTGAGGACATCTTGCCCCTTGGAAGAAGACTTCTCCTGGTAAGTGGATCTTCGGGGGTTAGTGATTTTTTAAGGGTGTATTGGGTGGGGTTTTTTTTAGGTTAGGGCATTGGGCCGCAATAGAGCTAAATGCCCTTTTAAGGGCAATAACCATTCAAATGCCCTTTTCAGGGCAATGGGGAGCTTAGGTTTTTTTTAGTTAGGATTTTATTTGGGGGGTTGGTTGTGTGGGTGGTGGGTTTTACTGTTGGGGGGGGTTGATTTCTTTGGGGCAATGCCCATGCAAAAGGCCCTTTTAAGGGCTATTGGAAGTTTAGTTTAGGCTAGGGTTTTTTTTATTTTGGGTGGGCTTTTTTATTTTGATAGGGCTATTAGATTAAGTGTAATTAGTTTAAAGATCTTGTAATTTGTTTTTTATTTTTTGATGATAGTAATTTTTATTTATATTTCTTCTGTTATGTGTGATCAGTCCACGGGTCATCATTACTTCTGGGATATAACTCCTCCCCAACAGGAAATGCAAGAGGATTCACCCAGCAGAGCTGCATATAGCTCCTCCCCTCTACGTCAGTCCCAGTCATTCTCTTGCACCCAACGACTAGATAGGATGTGTGAGAGGACTATGGTGATTATACTTAGTTTTTATGACTTCAATCAAAAGTTTGTTATTTTACAATAGCACCGGAGCGTGTTATTACTTCTCTGGCAGAGTTTGAGGAAGAATCTGCCAGAGTTTTTTACTATGATTTTAACCGGAGTTGTTAAGATCATATTGCTGTTCTCGGCCATCTGAGGGAGGTAAAGGCTTCAGATCAGGGGACAGCGGGCAGATGAATCTGCATTGAGGTATGTAGCAGTTTTTATTTTCTGAATGGAATTGATGAGAAAATCCTGCCATACCGTTAAAATGACATGTATGTATACACTTCAGTATTCTGGGGATGGTATTTCACCGGAACTACTCTGTTAAAGGTCACTAATCCTGTTAATAACTATTTATCATGTTAAACGTTTTTGCTGGAATGTAGAATCGTTTACATTGCTGAGGTACTGTGTGAATAAATATTTGGGCATTATTTTCCACTTGGCAGCCTTTTTTGCTTTTATTTGTGACAGTTTCGTTTCTCTTCACTGCTGTGTGGGAGAGGGAGGGGCCGTTTTTGGCGCTCTTTGCTACGCATCAAAAAATTCCAGTCAGTTACTTTTATATTTCCTGCATGATCCGGTTCATCTCTGACAGATCTCAGGGGTCTTCAAACTTCTTTGAAGGGAGGTAAATTCTCTCAGCAGAGCTGTGAGAATTCTTATAGTGACTGTGAATAAAAACGTTGCTTTGTATTTTTTATGTCAAATTTAATTATTGTTATTTTACTAATGGGAACAAACCTTTGCTAAAAGTTGTGTTGTTTTAAAGTTTGATGCTATAACTGTTTTTCAGTTCATTATTTCAACTGTCATTTAATCGTTTAGTACCTCTTTGAGGCACAGTACGTTTTTGCTAAAAAAGATTATAACCAAGTTGTAAGTTTTTTTGCTAGTGTGTTAAACATGTCTGACTCAGAGGAAGATATCTGTGTCATTTGTTCCAATGCCAAGGTGGAGCCCAATAGAAATTTATGTACTAACTGTATTGATGCTACTTTAAATAAAAGTCAATCTGTACAATGTGAACAAATTTCACCAAACAGCGAGGGGAGAGTTATGCCGACTAACTCGCCTCACGCGGCAGTACCTGCATCTCCCGCCCGGGAGGTGCGTGATATTATGGCGCCTAGTACATCTGGGCGGCCATTACAGATAACATTACAAGATATGGCTACTGTTATGACTGAAGTTTTGTCTAAATTACCAGAACTAAGAGGCAAGCGTGATCACTCTGGGGTGAGAACAGAGTGCGCTGACAATACTAGGGCCATGTCTGATACTGCGTCACAGCTCGCAGAGCATGAGGACGGAGAGCTTCATTCTGTGGGTGACGGTTCTGATCCAAACAGATTGGATTCAGATATTTCAAATTTTAAATTTAAATTGGAAAACCTCCGTGTATTACTAGGGGAGGTCTTAGCAGCTCTTAATGATTGTAACACCGTTGCAATACCAGAGAAACTGTGTAGGTTGGATAAATACTTTGCGGTACCGGCGAGTACTGACGTTTTTCCTATACCTAAGAGACTAACTGAAATTGTTACTAAGGAGTGGGATAGACCCGGTGTGCCGTTCTCACCCCCTCCAATATTTAGAAAGATGTTTCCAATAGACGCCACCACTCGGGACTTATGGCAAACGGTCCCTAAGGTGGAGAGAGCAGTTTCTACTTTAGCTAAGCGTACCACTATCCCGGTGGAGGATAGCTGTGCTTTTTCAGATCCAATGGATAAAAAATTAGAGGGTTACCTTAAGAAAATGTTTGTTCAACAAGGTTTTATATTGCAACCCCTTGCATGTATCGCGCCGATTACGGCTGCGGCAGCATTTTGGATTGAGTCTCTGGAAGAGAACCTTAGTTCATCTACGCTAGACGACATTACGGACAGGCTTAGAGTCCTTAAACTAGCTAATTCTTTCATTTCGGAGGCCGTAGTACATTTAACCAAACTTACGGCTAAGAACTCAGGATTCGCCATACAGGCACGTAGGGCGCTGTGGCTAAAATCCTGGTCAGCCGATGTTACTTCTAAGTCCAAATTACTTAATATACCTTTCAAGGGGCAGTCTTTATTTGGGCCCGGTTTGAAAGAAATTATCGCTGACATTACAGGAGGTAAGGGCCACGCCCTACCTCAAGACAAAGCCAAAGCTAAGGCTAGACAGTCTAATTTTCGTCCCTTTCGGAATTTCAAAACAGGAGCAGCATCAACCTCCACTGCACCAAAACAGGAGGGAGCCGTTGCTCGTTACAGGCAAGGCTGGAAGCCTAACCAGTCCTGGAACAAGAGCAAGCAGGCCAGGAAACCTGCTGCTGCCCCAAAGACAGCATGAATCGAGAGCCCCCGATCCGGGACCGGATCTAGTGGGGGGCAGACTTTCTCTCTTCGCCCAGGCCTGGGCAAGAGATGTTCAGGATCCCTGGGCACTAGAGATCATATCTCAGGGATACCTTCTAGACTTCAAATTATCTCCACCAAGAGGGAGATTTCATCTGTCAAGGTTGTCAACAAACCAGATAAAGAAAGAGGCGTTTCTACGCTGTGTACAAGATCTGTTATTAATGGGAGTGATCCATCCGGTTCCGCGGTCGGAACAAGGACAAGGGTTCTACTCAAACCTGTTTGTGGTTCCCAAAAAAGAGGGAACTTTCAGGCCAATCTTAGATTTAAAGATTCTAAACAAATTCCTAAGAGTTCCATCCTTCAAGATGGAAACTATTCGGACAATCTTACCCATGATCCAAAAGGGTCAGTACATGACCACAGTGGATTTAAAAGATGCTTACCTTCACATACCGATCCACAAAGATCATCACCGGTATCTAAGGTTTGCCTTCTTAGACAGGCACTACCAGTTTGTAGCTCTTCCATTCGGATTGGCTACGGCTCCAAGAATCTTCACAAAGGTTCTGGGTGCCCTTCTGGCGGTACTAAGACCGCGAGGGATTTCGGTAGCTCCGTACCTAGACGACATTCTAATACAAGCTTCAAGCTTTCAGACTGCCAAGTCTCATACAGAGTTAGTTCTGGCATTTCTAAGGTCGCATGGATGGAAAGTGAACGAAAAGAAGAGTTCTCTTTTTCCTCTCACAAGAGTTCCATTCTTGGGGACTCTTATAGATTCTGTAGAAATGAAGATTTACCTGACAGAAGACAGGTTAACAAAGCTTCAAAATGCATGCCGTGTCCTTCATTCCATTCAACACCCGTCAGTAGCTCAATGCATGGAGGTGATCGGCTTAATGGTAGCGGCAATGGACATAGTACCTTTTGCACGCCTACACCTCAGACCGCTGCAATTGTGCATGCTAAGTCAGTGGAATGGGGATTACTCAGATTTGTCCCCTACTCTGAATCTGAATCAAGAGACCAGAAATTCTCTTCTATGGTGGCTTTATCGGCCACACCTGTCCAGGGGGATGCCATTCAGCAGGCCAGACTGGACAATTGTAACAACAGACGCCAGCCTACTAGGTTGGGGCGCTGTCTGGAATTCTCTGAAGGCTCAGGGACTATGGAATCAGGAGGAGAGTCTCCTTCCAATAAACATTCTGGAATTGAGAGCAGTTCTCAATGCCCTTCTGGCTTGGCCCCAATTAACAACTCGGGGGTTCATCAGGTTTCAGTCGGACAACATCACGACTGTAGCTTACATCAACCATCAGGGAGGGACAAGAAGCTCCCTAGCAATGATGGAAGTATCAAAAATAATTCGCTGGGCAGAGTCTCACTCTTGCCACCTGTCAGCAATCCACATCCCGGGAGTGGAGAACTGGGAGGCGGATTTCTTGAGTCGCCAGACTTTTCATCCGGGGGAGTGGGAACTTCATCCGGAGGTCTTTGCCCAAATACTTCGACGTTGGGGCAAACCAGAGATAGATCTCATGGCGTCTCGCCAGAACGCCAAACTTCCTCACTACGGGTCCAGATCCAGGGATCCGGGAGCGGTTCTGATAGATGCTTTGACAGCACCTTGGAACTTCGGGATGGCTTATGTGTTTCCACCCTTCCCGCTGCTTCCTCGATTGATTGCCAAAATCAAACAGGAGAGAGCATCAGTGATTCTAATAGCGCCTGCATGGCCACGCAGGACTTGGTATGCAGATCTAGTGGACATGTCATCCTGTCCGCCTTGGTCTCTACCTCTAAGACAGGACCTTCTGATACAGGGTCCATTCAAACATCAAAATCTAACTTCTCTGAAGCTGACTGCTTGGAAATTGAACGCTTGATTTTATCAAAACGTGGTTTTTCGGAGTCGGTTATTGATACCCTGATACAGGCTAGGAAGCCTGTTACCAGAAGGATTTACCATAAAATATGGCGTAAATACCTATACTGGTGCGAATCCAAAGGTTACTCCTGGAGTAAGGTTAGGATCGCTAGGATATTGTCTTTTCTACAAGAAGGTTTAGAAAAGGGTTTATCAGCTAGTTCATTAAAGGGACAGATTTCAGCTCTGTCCATCTTGTTACACAGGCGTCTGTCAGAAAATCCAGACGTCCAGGCTTTTTGTCAGGCTTTAGCTAGGATCAAGCCTGTGTTTAAAGCTGTTGCTCCGCCATGGAGTTTAAACTTAGTTCTTAACGTTTTACAAGGTGTTCCGTTTGAACCCCTTCATTCCATTGATATAAAATTGTTATCTTGGAAAGTTCTGTTTTTAATGGCTATTTCCTCGGCTCGAAGAGTCTCTGAGTTATCAGCCTTACATTGTGATTCTCCTTATCTGATTTTTCACTCAGACAAGGTAGTTCTGCGTACTAAACCTGGGTTCTTACCTAAGGTAGTCACTAACAGGAATATCAATCAAGAGATTGTTGTTCCATCCTTGTGTCCAAATCCTTCTTCAAAGAAGGAACGTCTTCTACACAATCTGGATGTAGTTCGTGCCCTCAAGTTCTACTTGCAGGCAACTAAAGATTTTCGCCAAACTTCTTCCCTGTTTGTCGTTTATTCTGGACAGAGGAGAGGTCAAAAAGCTTCTGCTACCTCTCTCTCTTTTTGGCTTCGTAACATAATACGTTTAGCCTATGAGACTGCTGGACAGCAGCCTCCTGAAAGAATTACAGCCCACTCCACTAGAGCTGTGGCTTCCACTTGGGCCTTTAAGAATGAGGCCTCTGTTGAACAGATTTGCAAGGCTGCAACTTGGTCTTCGCTTCATACTTTTTCCAAATTTTACAAATTTGACACTTTTGCTTCTTCGGAGGCTATTTTTGGGAGAAAGGTTCTTCAGGCAGTGGTTCCTTCTGTATAATGAGCCTGCCTATCCCTCCCGTCATCCGTGTACTTTTGCTTTGGTATTGGTATCCCAGAAGTAATGATGACCCGTGGACTGATCACACATAACAGAAGAAAACATAATTTATGCTTACCTGATAAATTCCTTTCTTCTGTTGTGTGATCAGTCCACGGCCCGCCCTGTTTTAAGGCAGGTAAATATTTTTTAAATTATACTCCAGTCACCACTTCACCCTTGGTTACTCCTTTCTCGTTGATTCTTGGTCGAATGACTGGGACTGACGTAGAGGGGAGGAGCTATATGCAGCTCTGCTGGGTGAATCCTCTTGCATTTCCTGTTGGGGAGGAGTTATATCCCAGAAGTAATGATGACCCGTGGACTGATCACACAACAGAAGAAAGGAATTTATCAGGTAAGCATAAATTATGTTTTATTTTAATTATATTTAAGTTAGGGGGTGTTAGGGTTAGACTTAGATTTAGGGGTTAATAAATTGAATATAGTGGCGGCAACGTTGGGGGTGGCAGATTATGGGTTAATAAATGTAGGTAGGTGGCGATGTTAGGGACAGCAGATTAGGGGTTAATAATATTTAACTAATGTTTGCGAGGCGGGAGTGCAGCGGTTTAGGGGTTAATATGTTTATTATAGTGGCGGCGATGTCCGGAGCAGCAGATTAGGGGTTAATAATTTAATTTTAGTGTTTGCGATGCGGGAGGGCCTTGGTTTAGGGGTTAATAGGTAGTTTATGGGTGTTAGTGTACTTTTTAGCACTTTAGTTATGAGTTTTATGCTACAGCTTTGTAATGTAAAACTCATAACTACTGACTTTAAAATGTGGTACGAATCTTGATGGGGTAGGGTGTACCGCTCACTTTTTGGCCTCCCAGGACAAGATCGTAATACCGGCGCTATAGAAGTGCCATAGAAAAAAAGACTATACGCAATTTGCGTAAGTTGATTTGCGGTAAGGCCAAAAAAGTGTGCGGTGCCCCTAAATCTGCAAGACTCGTAATACCAGCGGTAGTAAAAAAGCAGCGTTATGAGGCTCGTAATCTAGCCGACAGAGAATTAATGAAAACTCATGAAGTTCATGTCAGCGAGTGTGCAACCCAAACGGGCACACAGACAAGGGTACACGTCATTGTGAGTTGTCACGATTTTCGCTATTTTCTTTTTCTTTTTCAAATCACAAAATCCATGCGAGCGAAGCCACGGGCAACAGCTAGTAAATAATAAAATGAAGAGTGATAACATAACTAACCTTTACCACAACCACCCCACTTAAGTTACTCCTTCCTATGCTAATCACAATCCATAATTCATAGATGCTCCAACCTAGTTAACCATATCCTCCACTCAAACTCCACTTTAAGGGACATAAAACAAGTTGGGATAGACACAAAATATAATAATATGTACTTTAATTACTTTACCTGAAAATGTATACTCCAGTGCCTCGCCATTAACCCTTTCTTTTAAGTTTCTGAATTGTACAGCTCTAACTCCCCCTACATAATTCCTTATATAGCTGTACCAATCTCCACCTTTGCTTTGGTAGAATACGATACTTTAACACTCCTTATCTGCTGGAGCATGCCTATAAGCAAATAAGCTGCTGTGAACTCAGTTAAAATACAATGTATGTGTTTCTGATGCTAAGCACTGATAAGGTGAGGTGGATCAGACTTCTCCAGACAGCATAGCTATGTAACTAATTTTGCTTATTTTTGAAAATTATTTTAAAATATTTGCCAGCAATTTTTAAACAATTTTTTTATGCACACAATTTTTACTTAATTAGCCCTTTTAGAATATGCACATATCTCAACATGTTTTATAGCACTTTAAGCCCATGGGGTAGATTTACCAAGCAGCAGATGCTGAAATCTACCCCCGATGGAAACAAGAGTTAAGGGGTGGCAGACTGCAATCATCCCGATCAGATGAGATCGGGATAATTGACACCCTCTGCTAGCGGGCGATTGGCCGCAAATGTGCATATGCTGTCGTTATTTATCGATGTCAGGCGGACATGATTCGCTGCAGCGAATCATGTCCGCCCGTCGTATTATTTTCACGCCACTCGTCCATTGCTATAGTCGTTGCCATGGACGCAGAGGTGGTTTTGAGCCTGCTGCCAGACGTCATCGCCACACTCTGTCTCTCTCCTGAATGCTGCTTGAATCACACCTGTGTGTTTTTGGCGCCAATCTGCGCCTATGTAAGTGCTTACTTTTCTTTACACACTGCCCAAGTATAGTTTACTCTAAGAGGCCTATTTATCAAGCCGTCAACTATGCTGCATTCGCCGGCACCAATACACTTGCCTAATATCGCGTCCACGGACCTGAATACGATCTCCATATTTATCAAAAAAGTCAGCAAAAAGCCACGCACCAAGTACGGGGCGATGAGCAGCGGACTGTTGTTAACTAGCAGTCATCGATCAGCTTTTTACCAACTTTATTTATACCCTGTCACTAAACGCTGCCACTATACTAAAATGTTTAACCCCTAGCCGGCCGCTCCCGGACCCCATCGCAACTAAATAAAAGTATTAACCCCCATTCCGCCGCTCCCGTACCCCGCCACAACTTTAATGAAGTTATTAACCCCTATCCCGCCGCTCCTGGACCCTGCTGCAAGCTAAATAAAGTTATTAACCCCTATCCCGCCGCTCCCGGATCCCACTGCCACTAAATAAATGTATTAACCCCTATCCCGCCGCTCCCAGACCCCACCGCCACTAAATAAATGTATTAACCCCTGGCCTCCTACATCACTACCACTTACTAAACCTATTAACCCCTAAACCACCAGCCCCCCACATCGCCATAAACTAAATTAAGCTATTAACCCTTAAACCTAACAACCCGCTAACTTTACATTAAAATTACCTCATCCCTATCTTATAATAAATTAAAACTTACCTTTAGAATTAAAATAAACTATATTAAACTATTAATTAACCTACCCTAACTATTATACTAAAATTACATTAAACTACCAATTAAATTAACTATATTACATATTTAAAAACCTAACCCTACTCAAATTTTTTAAATCTAAAATTAAAAATTACTAAATTACAAAAAATAAACACTGTTACAAAAAATAAAAAACACTGTTACAAAAAAAACACAGTATCAAAAATAAAAAAGAATTACACCTAATTTAATAGCCCTATCAAAATAAAAAAGCCCCCCCAAAATAAAAAACCCTAGCCTACAATAAACTACCAATGGCCCTTAAAAGGGCCTTTTGCAGGGCATTGCCCCAAAGAAATCAGCTCTTTTACCTGAAAAAAAAATACAAACACCCCCCAACAGTAAAACCCACCACCAACACAACCAAACCCCCCCAAATAAAAACCCTATCTAAAAAACCTAAGCTCCCCATTGCCCTGAAAAGGGCATTTGTATGGGCATTGCCCTTAAAAGGGCATTTAGCTCTTTTACTTCCCAAAGTCCCTAACCTAAAAATAAAACCCACCCAATAAACCCTTAAAAAACCTAACACTAACCCCCGACGATCCACTTACAGTTTTTTGAAGACCGGACATCCATCCTCATCCAAGCGGCAGAAGTCCTCATCGAAGCCGGCAGAAGTCTTCATCCAGAAGGCATCTTCTATTTTCATCCATCCGGCGCGGAGCAGATCCATCTTCAAGACATCCGGTGCGGAGCATCCTCTTCTTCCGATGGTCAACGTAGAATGAAGTTTCCCTTTAAGGTACGTCATCCAAGATTCTATCAGCCAATCGTAATGTAAGGGACGCCATCTTGGATGACATACCTTAAAGGGAAACTTCATTCTACGTTGACCATCGGAAGAAGAGGATGCTCCGCGCCAGATGTCTTGAAGATGGATCTGCTCCGCACCGGATGGATGAAGATAGAAGATGCCGTCTGGATGAAGACTTCTGCCGGCTTCGATGAGGACTTCTGCCACTTGGATGAGGATGGATGGCCGGTCTTCGAAAACTGTAAGTGGATCGTCGGGGTTAGTGTTAGGTTTTTTAAGGGTTTATTGGGTGGGTTTTATTTTTAGGTTAGGGACTTTGGGCAGTAAAAGAGCTAAATGTCCTTTTAAGCCAATAGAATGCAAGCTCAATCCTATTGGCTTATTGGATCAGCCAATGGGATGAAAGCTCAATCCTATTGGCTGATTGCAACAGCCACAATAGGATTTTTTCCCCTTTAATTCCTATTGGCTGATAAAATTCTATCAGCCAATCGTAATGTAAGAGACGCCATCTTGGATGACGTACCTTAAAGGGAAACTTCATTCTACGTTGACCATCGGAAGAAGAGGATGCTCCGCACCGGATGTCTTGAAGATGGATCTGCTCCTCGCCGGATGGATGAAAATAGAAGATGCCGTCTGGATGAAGACTTCTGCCGGCTTCGATGAGGACTTTGGGCAGTTAAAGAGCTAAATGTCCTTTTAAGGGCAATGCCCATACAAATGCCCTTTTCAGGGCAATGGAGAGCTTAGTTTTTTTAGACAGGGTTTTTATTTGGGGGGTTTGGTTGTGTGGGTAGTGGGTTTTACTGTTGGGGGGGTGTTTGTATTTTTTTTTCAGGTAAAAGAGCTGATTTCTTTGGGGCAATGCCCCGCAAAAGGCCCTTTTAAGGGCCATTGGTCATTTATTGTAGGCTAGGGGTTTTTTTTATTTTGGGGGGGGGGCTTTTTATTTTGATAGGGCTGTTAGATTAGGTGTAATTCTTTTTTATTTTTGATACTGTGGGTTTTTTTTGTAACTTATTGTTTTTTATTTTTTGTAACTTAGCGTTTATTTTTTTGTAATTTAGTAATTTTTAATAGTATATTTAAATAATTTGAGTAGGGTTAGGGTTTTTTAATATGTAATATAGTTAATTTAATTGGTAGTTTAATGTAATTTTAGTATAATAGTTAGGATAGGTTAATTAATAGTTTAATATAGTTTATTTTAATTCTAAAGGTAAGTTTTAATTTATTATAAGATAGGGATGAGGTAATTTTAACGTAAAGTTAGCGGGTTGTTAGGTTTATGGGTTAATAGCTTAATTTAGTTTATGGCGATGTGGGGGGCTGGTGGTTTAGGGGTTAATAGGTTTAGTTAATGGTAGTGATGTGGGAGGCCAGGGTTTAGGGGTTAATAATTTTATTACAGTTGCGGCAGGGTCCGGGAGCTGCGGGATAAGGGTTAATACATTTTATTTAATTGCTGTCGGGTCCGGGAGCAGCGGGATAAGGGTTAATACTTTAATTTAGTTGCGGTGGGTCGGGGAGCGGCGGGATAGGGGTTAATACTTTTGTTTAGTTGCGGTGGGGTCGGGTAGCGGCAGGATAGGGGTTAATACATTTTATTTAGCTTGCTGCGATGTCGGGCGGCAGATTAGGGGTGTTTAGACTCGGGACTTATGTTAGGGTTTTAGGTGTAAATGTAATTTGTTTTCTACCATAGAAATCAATGGGATATCTGGCAGCATCGAAGATAAGCTTTCGCTGCTTTCAGACTCCCATTGATTCCTAAAGCATCCGCGGCCTCCAGGGTGGCGGATTGAAAACCAGATACGCTGGGCCGGAATAGTGGCGAGCGTACCTGTTAGAAATTTGTTAACTTTCAAAAGGTGTCAGATAGTGCCGAATTTGTATTCGGAACATCTGTAATGACGTAAGCATTGATCTGTGTCGGATTGAGACGGGCGGATTGTAAGTTACGTCACAAATTTCAACTTTTGCCTTTCTGTAGGGTTTGATAACTAGCTCGAATCAAGCTCGCCACAATTACGCTGCGGAATTCCGGCATATTTGCGGTTGACGGCTTGATAAATAGGCCTCTAAGTGCTTTCTGGGTTGCTGTCTTGAACTGCTGTTATACTCTCAACTGCCTTATTGTTGCCGAACTCTGCCTGCTTACTGACTTCTCTCCTGGTTAACCCTGAACTGCTGTGATACGCTGAACTGCCTTATTGTTGCTGAACTCTGCCTGCTTACTGACTTCTCTCCTGGTTAACCTCTGAACTGCTGTGATACTCTGGTCTGTCTCATTGTTGCCGAACTTTGCCTGGTTACTAACTCCTCTTCTGGTTTACCCCTGAACTGCTGTGCTTTGCAGACCTACATCATGCCAATATTCGTGCCTTCTCAGTAGGTGAGTCTCTACTCGACATGTGCGCCTTCGTCAACCCTGTCACAAATTAGGGCCTTGATACATTGGTCCTTATAAGATCCTCAAAAGAATATCACCTGTAGCCTACAAATTTGCTTTGCCCAGAATCCTACACATCCACCCAGTCTTCCACATTTCTTTGCTCAAGTCCTATATCATAAATAGATATTCTCGACTCAGGCCTTCCCCTTCACCACTCTTGATCCACGGTGAGCCTGAATATGAGGTCACTAAAATCATGGACTCCAGATTCAAACGCAGGCAACTCCAATACCTTGTGCACTGAAAGGGTTACTCTATGGCAGATCGTTCCTGGGTTCCTGCCCGCGATGTGCATGCTCCTTCTTTGGTCTCCAGGTTTCATGCTTCTCACCCATCCAAGCTTCATTGGACTGCCTTTGTTACTGGACTATTTTCTCTGTGAGTATTGGATTGCTTCCTCATTGTTTCTATATTTTTCTATATTTTTTGTTCTGGGATATTTCCGTATCTTGCCACTTGACGCTGGGATAAGAAGACTACTGACCAGGATTGGTCTGATAGGGAAATATCCCACGAGCATTTACAATTATAAATCGCCCATATGGATCCATTAAGTAGTGGACCTGCTCAACAGAGGGCCCTGGTTATGCCTCCTCCAAGTATGCACCAAAGTTTTTTGTTTTTTTTAATATTCCTTTTTATTGAATTTATTTAATATAACAAAATGCTTAAAGGTACGGTACAATGGTTAGTATGTCTGTTAACAATTACAGATCTGTTCTAAGGATGGCCATAGTCTCTTTATTTACTTTAATACAGTCTAAGTTGTACATGTTCTTCACATCTTAGCTTAGTCCTTGGCAATCTCTACTTTTAAACAGTCCGTGAGAGGTAATGGAGATATAACAATTGCCAATTTGTACTTAATAAAAGACTGCAAGCTGTTGGCTTCATTAATTTACCATACCTTGATACATAGTTAAACCTTATCACATACCGTTGCCCACCTTCAACAGTAAACAACTGAGTTTTATAACAAGTCAAATAAACATAAACAAAATAAAACCATACGTACTCAAAGTATAGCTAAGTTAGCTATTATAGCTTAAAGATCATAGTTTAGTGTGTTATGTAACAGGAGGGTACAATCGTAGTAAAATATGTGATTAATTGTCGCTATCTATAAAGGATTCCCAGAGGAATAGGATATCATGGAAAAAGGACAGTTGTCCTAGTTTAAGATAGTAGAATCTTTCTAATGTTAACTTATTGTTGACTAGGTCTGTCCATTCAGTTTTTAGTAATGGTGGGGATCTTTGTGGATTTCCAATATCTTGGGATTAGTTGTTTTGCTGCATTAAGCTTTATTTGGAAAAGATGTCTCCTTAATTTGCAAGTAATTTGTTGTAATAAGATAGTTTGAGAATTGGGGTTAATTGTGTTTATATGGCTAAATTAATTCTTTTGAATATCTTTGACCAATATGATTTAATGGGTGCGCAATCCCACCAAATGTGTTTTATGTGACCTTCCTGAGTGCACCCTCTCCAACGTCTTTTTGTTAATGTGTTTTATTTTAGCATGAGTCAGATACCATCTCATCATGATTTTGATGTTTGTCTCTTTAGCATGTGAGGAATGTGCTGACTGCATTAGCTTTCTAAATCTAACGGACCAATCTTGGGGTGATGTATTTGTGTTAATTTCTCTATCCCAACCCCTGGTGTATGTAGGGAGGTGTGAAAAGTTGTTTTCTAATACCAGCTTATATAGAGTGGAAATTATTTTGTGGGCATTTTTTTTAGAGATACAGATTTGCTAAAACAAAGTCAGGGGGAGGAGAATTTCTTTTTTAAATCTGTGCAAAAGTATAAAGTGTCTTATCTGATGGTATTGAAACCAAGATGATAAAAATGGAAGTTCTAAAGTATCCAATTGTTGTTTGGTCTTTATATTATTTTTATCTGTTAGAAGGTAAATAGGTAGGAGGTCCGCAAGTGTTGTATCTGAAGTAATCAGTGCTTTTAGGCCCGGGAGAAATTTGGGATTGTGCAATAAAGTAGTGCGAGGGGAATATTTAGTTGCGATCTTACTAAATAACTTAAGAATATACATCCAATCATTCCATGTTTCATTGGTTATGGAGGATGGAGATATTGTTTGTCTTTTGTGTGAAGCGGGGTTCCAACATAAATTACCTAAATGATGAACCATTGCTATTGAAGTTTCTACTTGAACCCAACCTTTAGAATTATTTTCCTCATATTTACACCATTCAAAGACTCTTTGAAGAGAGATTGCTATCTTATATGAACGAAGATGGGGGACCCCCAGACCACCATTCTTTGGAAGTTTGTAAATTGATGCACAAACATTTTATGTCTGAAAGTCATCCTATATTTACTTTATCAGGTTCTTTCTGAATCATCAGAGATCAGAACACCTTAGGATGCCCTTATAGTTTTCAGACTCAGACACCTCAGGCTGTTTTCTGAAGGTGAGTTTTTAGGATACTCAGGAGTATTCTACTGATCAGGACACAGTCCTGATTATGTTTGTCCTTTCATGTTTGTGCTTAAATATCTTAGGTCTTTGCATAAAGATGTTTTATGTACTTTAGGCATCAAAGACCCTCAATCATTAGGAAAACCCTTCCAAACAACTGGATTTGTTTTTAAAACTTCTATTAAGTCACAAGAGTTTATTTTCCTGTTCCTAAAGCCTGCTCTTCTATTTTAATCGGTCCACTAAATTTATTAAGATGTTTCCTTTACTCACTTCTAATGCAGAGCCAATGGTGGATGGTGCTATTTCTCTTTATCCAAATGCCTTATTCCCTTAGTGGATAGTACATTCCCTTAGAGGATAGTATATATTTCAGGAACCATATTGACATGAAAGATCTTTTTTTAACAAGCATTGCTTCTGTAGCAGTTGCGTCTTTTCTTTGGTGTGACAGTCTCTCTGAGCTGTGTGTATTAAGATTTTCAAATGTGGTCCCATTTTTTACATAATTTTATTTTATGCTAAGTATATGACTTTTGCAGTGCTGACTAGAAGGGCTTTAATATTTAAGTAATTGTCAGCAAACAGGGTGTTCAAAGATAGACCTATATCTCTCCTTTTCAAGGAATAAGTTATTTGGACTTGGTCTTAACATTATCATTTCCAGACTGTGTCTGGAGGAAAAGGAACTTTTCTTCCTCAGGACATAAAGTCTTTGGGTAAAATAGAACAAATAGTCCTTTTTTATTCCTTTTGTCAATATAGGATCCAAAAATCTTCCCCTTCTTTACAATGACATGGATCTTCCAGATCTTCCTGGAAGTTTGATTCCATTTGGAACAAGGCCAAGCCTTCTTCCTCTTCCAAATCAGCTTGAAGGTATTGCCTCAATCCAGATTATTTTCTGGTAGGGGGCATTTTACACCTTTTTTAGAAGGCCTTATCAAAGTCTGTCCAAGATCTCTGGGTTCTAAACATAGTTTCCCAAGATTACAAAATAGGATTAAAAAAACTCAAGGAAGGTCCCTTCGGTCTCAGGTTCCAAAAGACTTTCCAAATTTGATGGCTGTATTAGCGTTCAAGTTTTGGAACAAGGACAGAGATTTTATTCCATCCTTTTCCATTATTCCCAAGAAAGAGGGAATTTTTTGACCTATTCTGGACAATTTGTCAGAGTTCCTTTTTTCAAAATAGTAACAATGTGGAGAATTCTACCCCTTTTTCAACAGGGTCAATTTATGTCCACATTTAATTTGAAGGATGCTTACCTTCCAATTCCCACACCGAATCCAGTTTCTACGCTTTGCCTTTCAGAATAAACCTTTTCAGTTTATGGCTCTTCCGTTTAGTCTATCAACAGTTCCCAGAATTTTTATGACGGTTGAAGGAACTCTGTTGTCTGTAATAAGAACTCCTGTAGTTTAGTGGCTCTATACCTGGATGACATATTGGTTCAGGCTCCATTTTCCTTCAGCTGTATTTCATACTAATAGTCTACTGTTGTTTCTTCGCAGACATGGTTGAAGAATTCATTTTGTAAAGTTCTATTTCTCATTACTCAAGATTCGCTTGTCTAGGAGTAATTATAGACTCAGTGAATATGCAGCTTTTTTAATAGATCAGGGATCAAAGTTACAGTCAATTTGCTCACAACTATACTACATTTCCAACCCATCTGTATCTCAATGTATGGGAGTGTTAGGTCTGATGATTTAATCATTGTATGTTTTTCCTTTTGCACAGTTACATATGAGACCTCTTCATCTTTGCATGCTTTGACAATGGCAATCTCTGTTCCAGTAGATAGTTTTCCAAAATATTTTCCTGGGGGCATTCTTTATTCCTCCAACATAAAAAATAATTTCTGCAGATGCCATTCTCTTGGATTTTGAGTCAGTTTGGGAGTGCAGGAGAGCACAGGAAGTTTGGTTACTAGTAATTATCTTGGACTTGCAATGTTTAGGGCCCTTCAGAGCTGTCCTCTTTTGAAAGGAGAAACTTATCCAAGTTTTCATTCAGACAGTGTTACAGCTGTAGCTTATATCCATCATCAAGGGTGAACTTGCAGTTCCTTAGCAATGAAGGAAGTCTCAAGGTATTTTGATTGGAGACATGGAAACATTTTCTATATTTCTCAACCCAGGAAGGAAATCTGGAAACCAGATTTCTTTAGTAGGTAATCCCTTTTCAGAGGAATGTTTTCTCCTTCAAGTGGTTTTCTGCTAGATAGTGAAACAATGGAGTCTCCCAAAGATAGACCTGATGACTTCTGTTTCCAAGAGTCATAGTTCGAATAGCGCATTCTTCATTAATCTGACAGCTCCAGTCAAGCTCCACAGAACTTGGTTTCCAAACCTGATTCAGATGTCAAGCTTTCTCTAAACATCAAGATCTTGAGTCTCTCATCTTGATATATTAGAGATTGGATACCTATTTTTTATAACAAAGAGGTTTTTTTGATGCTGTATTGAACACCTTAGTTTAGGCCATAAAACCTATTACAAATTATTTGGAAAGTTGTTTCTTTCCTGCTTTGAAAACCAGGGTTTTAGCTGGCATTCTTTTAGAATTATTCTTTTAGCAGTCCTGTTCAGATAATGGGGTCAATTTATCAATTGCTGGGCAGACATGATTCGCTGTAGTAAAAGGTGGCGGACAAGTTAAGGAGCAGCAGTCTTACGACCGCTGCTTCCTAACTTTAGCTTCCGGCAAGCCGGAAACCTCGTGCGTGGAAAGCAGCATCTGCTTATCAGCTTTATGTGTTTCATACTACAGTAAAATTGCTAAGTGTCTTGTCATCAAGGCTTTGTTCGGGCTTAGTCAGTATACATCCAATATCTAAACCAATTTCTCATCTTTAGAACATGAATTTGTTTTTTTACAAGCTTTACAGGTTTCTGTTTTCAAACCTGCATACATTGGACATTTAGCTTCTGTTTTGGAAGTTTTTGTTGCTTTTAGCAAAATCTTCTGCTGGAAGAATTTCTGATTTTTTTGCTCTTGGTTTCCAAGCAAGCTTCCTTATCTTATTTTCATCAAGATGAAGAAGATTAAGAAGGTTTTAAGGACTCAATATGATTTTTTCCTACAGTGATTTTTTGGATGACATCAATCAGGAGATTATAGTCCATCTCCTTGGCCTACTTCAAATAATTAATTTGATGGTCCCTTACTTAATTTAGATCTTGTAAGAGTACTAGAATTTCACTTTCATGTTTACAAAGGTTTTTAGACAATCCTTTAATTTGTTTGTCCTTTGGTTTGTGTAAAGGTCAGAGGGCCAGATTCGTTTCTTTAGATTTTTGGCTAAATCTCTTGATTACTAAGTTTTACTTGGAGGCAGGATAATCTTTTCCAAAATGCATTATTGCCCATTTTTCTGAATCAGCTTCCTCTTCTTGGATTTTCAAGAATGAGGGTTATATTGAAAAAATTTGCAAGGCAGCAACATACTTTTTGTCCCCCCAAATACTTGTGGATTCCACAACTTGGATATTAGTTCCCAGGAGTAATGGTTCATGGATTCTCACCACCATATGAAACTTAACAAAATTTATGCTTACCTGATACATTCATTTATTTCATATTGGTGAGAGTCAACGAGACATTTTTTGCTTACATTTTTTTTCTAGCTTATTTTCCCTGCTTTATTCTTTCTAACCTTTTAACTTCACCTTCTTGACTATACTTCAGACTGGAATACCAGAGAGGTGGGAGGGATTAAGTGCTTTTAGAGTTTTGGGAATATTTGCCTCCTCCTAGTAGCCAGGAGTTGAATCACCAGGAGTAATGTATTGCAGACTCTCACCACCATGAAAGAAATGAATTTATCAGGTAAACATAAATTTTGTTTTTGCTGTTTTTCCTTTCTACTTGCCTCCATGCACCTTCTACTACTTTCGCTTATCTTCTTCTCACACACTTCTTTTGTGTTTCCTTCTCTTCTCAGTCTTTTGCTCTGTGCATGTGCAGAATATCAGACATTTTCCTTTACCTCACAAACTTTTTTCACGCCTCCAGACTTCCTCACTCTCCACCTCGTCACACAGAAGCAAAGAACTAGTAGATCTTAATATCGCACTTGCATTCTAAGTGTATTTACATTGTTTAAATCCCCTCTTCACATACTTCATTTACATTGTCTCACAGTTTATATAGTTTTACACAACGTAAACCGTAACTGTAATTATATTAGTATTATTTTTATTTTTTTTATTTACTATAATTTTTTCTCTAAATTCATTCAATTTATTATATTTCAACATGTCTTAATCTGATTCTAGACCTGTAACTGAGAAATCAGTCGAATTAATGATTGGTAATACAATTTTAGGTTTATTTACGGTAATCACTTTATTACCCAGATGAATGTTTTGCTGGAAGCCATCCATTCTTCCCCTCAGAGAAAATCCAAAAGGTCATCTTCCATATAGAAACATTTTATAAATACTCAAGCCCCAGTACGTTTTTAGCTAGACTTGTCCAGGGCCCTGTAGTGTGTATATATGTATGTGTGTTTATTTATATATATATATATATATATATATATATATATATATATATATATATATATATATATATATATAATGCATTGGTGAAAGTGTAGGAAGAAAATATATACATTCATTGAGGTCAGTGGGCAGGTATCACTTAACCGCAGTGCCCAAATCCAATCCTATCTGCTCCTTATCCCACACTGTCCTCCCACTGAACTGTCGCTATATGTTCACAGGCACTCTGACAGGCCTACCCAGTATTTCTTATGTGTGAAGCGGCAGGCCTGTCACAGCTCGCAGTGGGGGCATTTCAGGTCGTTGCCCACCAGGAGGGCTATCAAGGCCCGTTACTGCGCTGTGGCCCGGCTGTTGAGAAACCAGGTACTAGAATACATGTCCAAGCTTCAAATGAATACAGAATACACAAACAGATTTGAGAAAAGATAATTAATACAATATGGACCTATGAAACCTCCATTTTACCATTTAATGATTTGAAATGAATGACTAGTTTGCAGGCCACTCATGGGCCCAGTGATGCAGGTAGAGCTATAAGAATATGGTAGTCATATCTGAGGCCCTGTCGGACCTACTAACACAGAATAAGGGTGAGAGTATCTGGGTAGATATTAAAGCAAGGTACAATAGCAAAAATGAGAATAATATGTTACCTTATTTATATAACTTATCAGCGGGTAAGCACCACTAGACGCAATATTGCGACAGATAAGTAGGCAGTCACACTCCAGTTTCAGGTAAATGTGTGAAGAAGAAAGGCATACGATACACACTCCAAGTGGCCCCAGGTACAAGCTACAGACTTATAATTTTGTGAACTATACAAACCACTTATAAACTGGATTGATAAGCGCAGCTTCATCACTTTAAACTTTGCCTAATAAGACCATGTCAAAGTATATAGTTAGGGCAGGACTGTCCTATGCATTATCGGAGGAGCGAAGATAAGGAGGGTAGAGAGAACAATTAAACAATTACTAAGAACAACCATAGCTTATGATATAGGTCTTAAGCTATTAAGTAGTTTACTGGGAGGTATTGTTGTACAGCATTGAGAGAGCTAAAGTATACTCTAATCGTGCATGGTTACCATCATGGGGGCATCTCTGCTCAGAGAAAACATGTGCTGTAGTAGGTTTCAAGCATTGCCAACTATGTAGGTGAGAAAGAATTATCTAAACACGATTTATGATCAACATTTAAACACCAAATGAACTTAGGAATATGAGCATAACTGTAGGATGTTTAGGAGACAAAATGCTTACAATACAGTAAAACAAATAGGCACAAGAAATATAACTACGCATTCTTATCTAACGTCATGAGAAGAGATAACCTTCTAGCGCAAAAACAAGCATTCTGGGTTATATAAGTTTTATGGCAGAAAGTGAAAGTAGTCTCGAGCCAGCTAAATAGTGTCAGTATAGTAAGAGCCCACCTCAAGCACTCCACTCTGCTGCTTTATGTCATTAACTAATCCAACAGTGTTATTTCACTTCTAGGTGAAATATAGTTTATGTGCCCTGCAAAACACAAACTTTTAGTCCAAGCGATTCCCAGCTTCATCGCTCAGCATAGCATCAAGGGCTATTTCCATGTTATCCAATCCCACGTCTGGGGCTACAAGAAACAGAGTCCGGTAGGTCTTGGGTTTGATGCGGTGTACTCAGAGAAGCCTGTCTGCCCATGGCAGTAGTAGTGGAGTAAAGCAAAATGTGGAGTCGCCATTTCACTCGTCCCCTGACGGTGTACATTTTCCTAAGGAGACTTGTGTAGTGCTTTCCATGCAGGACTATAGGAGTAGGCACCGGCTTCACCGGGGTTGCTGCCTGATCTATACACTATAAATTGTTGGGACTCTGAACAGGAAACGCCTCTGCCAAACTGTCTCCACTAAGGTAGCGTGGTCGGTAGGCTTGCAAAGGCAGTGTTGATGAGGCTTCGCTCCTCGTCCGCTCCACAGCATGTACCGCTATGTCGCTACTTGGCTCTCGGAACTCTCGGAGGAGGTCGTCAAATTGGTCATGCAACTTTCTCTCCAGAGCCGCCAGTTTGCCTCTGATAATAGCGGCGTAGTCCTTGCATCCATACCAGGAGTGGGAGAGTAGAAGTGTGTAGTAGTACTGGTCGTTGCCGTTAGAGAAGTAGTACAGCTAGAGTGTGACTGTTAACCCTTGAGGATCGAGGGGGGGGGATGTTTGAGACTTGTGCTAGGCCGTAGCCATTGATCATAATAGACCGGGTCGGCATCCTATACATTTTTATACCGCAAACTTGGTGTCGATCAGCTCAGCAGGATAATAAGACGTTAAATGTATTCACGGATAGGGCAGTAGGCTAGCCTTCATCCATATATTAGATTTTCCTTAGCAGGAGCTCCACAGGTGTGCGTCTGCTCATGGACGCCGCCCCTTTGGTGGCCATTTTATTAGCACCTCTATGGACTCTGCTTTTGTCTTACCTACCTATCTGCCTCCTTTTCTCTGCTCAGCTATACGTCAAAACTGAGAAGTGCTGGGAGGTGGCCTCCTCCAAGTGGGGGGAATTATATCCCAAACGTCAAGGCTCCTGAAAGAAAAGAATTTATCAGGTAAGAATAAATTTTGTTTATTCTCTAATGATTTATATAAAGCTTAAAATAAAAAAAAGGTTCAATTGACTATTAGCAAAATTGCATTTTGTTAAATTGCATACTTAGGTATGTAGTGTGCACAGGACTGGAGCCCTAGATGATCACTATAACAATCACTGCTGCCATCTGCTGCTCTTGTAAATGTATTGTAACATTGTTAAAAGCATTCTTGCAGACTGCTGCCATAGGGCTCCAAGCACTTGCAAACTCCTGAGCATACCTATCTGCTTTTCAACAAAGGGTATCAAGAGAAATAAGTAATTTTGAAAACAAAATAGTCTGTTTTTTACATTTTACACTCTGAATCATGAAATATTTTTTTAAGGTTTAATGCTCCTTTAAATAAACTAAAGAAGTAAATGCCATTGGACTTATGCTCAAATTGAAAAGCTACAGACAATTGCATAGAAAGGTTGTCTGCTATTTCTGGCATCTAGAGTTCCAATCCTCTTTAATTATCAGCTATTATATATTAAGAGGTTATATTGCCGTTTTCCAATCTTGCCAAGTAAGCAAGTAATGTAACATCATTTTAAACTATGATACTTCAACTATTGGACATCAACGTTCCATCATTTTTTATACAGCACTATAAAAGAACCATGTCCTAAGTAACTCACATTTTCCAAGGTCCAACAAAATATAATAGACCTGATACATGGATTGTGCTGACAAGCTTCTTAATTCATATCCCCATATCACCTTTTCTTCCATTTTTATTTATGGAAGTTCCAGTGCAAACCTTTAAGTACTCACTCAACCAGACAAAAGCTGGGAAATTCTAGAATTTAATTTCTCACTAAATCGAAAATGAAGTGCCCAATAGAACATAGAGTTACTATTATTATTATTTATTTATTTATAATGTGACAATAAATTCCACTTCCATACATGGGGTATGATGTATTTGATGTGGTCAAATAGAAGATTTACATAATTATAGTTGTAATAAGGCTACATTTCCTTTTCCAGGACCTCTTCAGCAATAAGCTGAATATCTTGTTAAAATGATGGAAAAGGCGCAGTGTTTTATTTCTGAATTTTTATTTAATAAATAGTGTTTATCACTTTAAGGATTACATTTACAAAATGTAGCTTTGTCTGACGTGCTGTTGTAATTTGTTTCTTTAAAGGGACCTGAAAGACAAAATTAAACTACCCTTATTCAGAATGAAGAAGCAATTTAAAAATACATTTCCATTTACTGTCCATTATCAAAATAATTTTTCTTGTCTTTGTTGAATGTAGCTACCATTAGAGCATTGTTATCTATTAGAGATTGCAGTACAAAATTATATATGCAGCTTAGAAGATTTTTGGCTTTGATTTCTATGCCATAAAAATCCATTAGAACCGCCATTTAAAATAGCAGAACAGTCTTCATTATTTATGTTATATTTGTGTAAGTCATCCATATATCTTGGCTCGTGATTAGATAATACAGCAAGTTAATATGCTTAACTGAAGTTTTCACAGACCTTTATGGAAGGAAGTTTTAAGTAGCCAATTGGAAATTACTTCATCATCAAAAGTTGATATATTGTTGTACCTGTAACACTTTCGGCACCATATTAGGAGATGGTGATGCCAAATGGCTGGTCTCCACATTCATGGTAGCATCACAGGTAGCCCTTGCTGAGACAGGAAGACTTGGACATAGGGAACTAACTTAACTTTAGCAGCGCCTCCACTTTTTAAAAATACTTCTCAAGAAACTCACAGCACTGAGATAAATAGGTACATCACACATGTCAGTAAATAGGCAGCAATAATAAATTCAAATAGGAATATAAATATAAAATAATAAACAGTAATAATAAATTAACCTGAGTAACCATATAGTACAACGTAAGTGTCTGCAGCCTACCTCAATTGCAATGTTGTAACAGTAGCAACACTGTAACCTCCTAAATAGTGCTGCAGAACCTTTGCTTAGTCCTTATATTGGTGGTGAACATTAGGTTCCGGGAAGTGTTGTAGGCAGCGCTACCTGTTAATCTGAGAAAGTGCAGGAAACGTGTGAGGCCTACTTCACTCACAGGAAGGAAAATGGCATATTCTTGTAACTAGTCCTATGCAGCGCTGACTGCTCTTGTTCCTTACAATCACATGCCATTAACCCTTTAGGAATCTGGGGTTATGTACTATTTATAAGACAATGAGCCTTAGATACATGGTAATGATTTCACATGGAGGGACAGGCTTTGCAGCTATAAGCTTGTTAGTGGCTCTGTTTGTGATTTCCTGTTTAAAGATTTTCTAGATTTTGACCTCTGTTTAGTTTGTGAGTTTGCAAATATAGATGCCTGCTCCTGACCTTTCGCACCTGTTTGACCTTTGCCTTTTGGCATCTTTGCTTTGGAATTTTCCACAGTCTCTGCTGCTTCAGTGATCTTAACCCCAGCAGGAATCACAGTTCAACTCAGATGTGGGCTTCCTTTCCCACGCAGCCTAGGGCCTTTTGTCCAAGCCAGTTGGTGTCCTCTATCCTTATGTGCAGGTGAGCTTTTCCTGTGTTACTGTGTCAGCTGCAGCTCTACATACAGACTGCCATCCTGTTAGCCTGTGGTTTTATTTGCCAATTGCAGATCTACTCATGGACTTTCATCATATTTTCCTGCCATCAACTGCAGTTCTACTCTGATTCACCGCAAATGTGCAGGGGGTGGCATTGCACAAGCATTTCATAAGAAATGCATGTGCAATGTAAAATGCCGACAGCGTATGCTGTCTGCATTTAGCGATGCCGGGCTACAGCGAATCATGTCCTTCCGGCATTTAATAAATTGACCCCTATGTTTGGAGCACTAATTATCGCTCCCGCTTGCGGACTAACTGTGCTGGACTTTGGCTTATTTGCGCACGTTGGATATCACGTGTATTACAAGTTGAAAGTAAAAAGTTTTTGCTAGCGCACTAACCCAATGTGGATAAAATTCAAAGTTATAATATCGCTATTGTGTTAACGTATTCCCCCATATTAAAAAAAACACCCTGCTTGCGCACAATTTTCTCAAGTGCACCAACTCGACATGAAGTATGAATATATCACATTTCAATGTTCTCCACATAGCAGAATATGTTCTTTTTATTCTTAAACAAATATTTCTACATATATCTGGGGGGGTTTAAATAAAAAAATAATATATAAAGATATATTTAGGAATATCTATTTAAACATACTTAGAACATAGTTAAACACTTTATTAAACATGAATATTGCATAAAAATGGTTTTACATGTTTTCAGATACTTAGCTTTGGGGTACTTTGTAGGGGTTGAAGCCAATTCCGATCAGCCAATAGAATGCTAGCTCAATCTGATTGGCTGATCCAATCAGCCAATCAGATTGAACTTGAATCTGATTGGCTGATTCAATCAGCCAATCAGATTTTTCCTACCTTAATTCTGATTTGCTGATAGAATCCTATCAGCCAATCGGAATTCGAGGGACGCCATCTTGGATGACGTCACTTAAAGGAACCTTCATTCGTCGGGAGTCGTCGGAAGAAGAGGATGGATCCGCGTCGGCTGCTTCAAGATGGTCCCGCTCCACGCCGGATGGATGAAGATAGAAGATGCCGCCTGGATGAACATGTCTACCGGTCCGGATGTCCTCTTCTTGCCGGATAGGATGAAGACTTCGGACCCTCTTCTGGACCTCTTCTTGCCGGATAGGATGAAGACTTCGGACCCTCTTCTGGACGGATCGGTGATACCCGGCGTGGTGAAGATAAGGTAGGGAGATCTTCAGGGGCTTAGTGTTAGGTTTTTTAAGGGGTGTTTGGGTTAGATTAGGGGTATGTGGGTGGTGGGTTGAATTGTTGGGGGGGTATTGTATGTTTATTTAAATGCAAAAGAGCTGTTTTCTTTGGGGCATGCCCCGCAAAAGGCCCTTTTAAGGGCTGGTAAGGTAAAAGAGCTGTTAACTTTTTATTTTAGAATAGGGTAGGGCATTTTTTTTATTTTGGGGGGCTTTGTTATTTTTTTAGGGGGCTTAGAGTAGGTGTAATTAGTTTAAAATTCTTGTAATCTTTTTTTATTTTTTGTAATTTAGTGTTTGTTTGTTTTTGTAATTTAGTTTAGTTGATTTAATTGTAGATAATTGTAGATAGTTTAGTTAATTAATGTATTGATAGTGTAGTGTTAGGTTTAATTGTAACTTAGGTTAGGATTTATTTTACGGGTAATTTTGTAATTATTTTAACTAGGTAGCTATTAAATAGTTATTAACTATTTAATAGTTATTGTACCTAGTTAAAATAAATACAAAGTTGCCTGTAAAATAAATATAAATCCTAAAATAGATACTATATAATTATTCGTTATATTGTAGCTATATTAGGGTTTATTTTACAGTAAGTTTTTAGCTTTAAATAGGATTAATTTATTTAATAAGAGTTAAAGGGACATAATACTCAAATGCTAAATCACTTGAAACTGATGCAATATAACTGTAAAAAGCTGACAGGAAAATATCACCTGAGCATCTCTATGTAAAAAAGGAAGATATTTTACTACACAATTTCCTCAGCTCAGCAGAGTAAGTTCTGTGTAAAAAGTTATACTCAGCTGCTCCCAGCTGCAGGTAAAAATAAAAAAAAATGAAGAAATGAACAGCAGCCAATCAGCATCAGCAGTGCTGAGGTCATGAACTCTTACTGTGATCTCATGAGATTTGACTTAACTCTCATGAGATTTCATAGTAAGCTTCCTTTACCTGATTGGTGAAATAATATGAGAGTTCACGAGGCTCATCCCATAAGATGTCCCAGGACAGACACACTAAAATGCTGCTTAGAAATCCTTTACAATGGGATGTGGCTACTGAGGAACTTTTGAGGTAAAATATCTTTCTTTTTTACATAGAGATGTTCAGGAGATATTTTCTAGTCAGCATTTTACAGCTATACTGCATCACTTTCAAGTGTTTAAACATTTGGGTATTATGGCCCTTTAATTTATTTTGTTAGATAAAAATTATATTTAACTTAGGGGGGTGTTAGTGTTAGGGTTAGACTTAGCTTTAGGGGTTAATACATTTATTAGAGTAGCGGCGAGGTCCGGTCGGCAGATTAGGGGTTAATACTTGAAGTTAGGTGTCGGCGATGTTAGGGAGGGCAGATTAGGGGTTAATACTATTTATTATAGGGTTTTTGAGGCGGGAGTGAGGCGGTTTAGGGGTTAATACATTTTATTATAGTGGTGGCGAGGTCCGGTCGGCAGATTAGGGGTTGAGAAGTGTAGGTAGGTAGCGGCGACGTTGGGGGGGGCAGATTAGGGGGTAATAAATATAATATAGGGGTCGGCGATGTTAGGGGCAGCAGATTAGGGGTACATAGGGAAAATGTAGGTTACGGCGGTGTGCGTTCGGCAGATTAGGGGTTAAAAAATTTTAATAGAGTTGCGGCGATGTGGGGGGAACTCGGTTTAGGAGTACATAGGTAGTTTATGGGTGTTAGTGTACTTTAGAGCACAGTAGTTAAGAGCTTTATAAACCGGCGTTAGCCCATAGAGCTCTTAACTGACTTTTTTCTGCGGCTGGAGTCTTATCGTAAGAGTTCTAACGCTCACTTCAGCCAAGACTCTAAATACCAGCGTTAGAAAGATCCCATTGAAAAGATAGGATACGCAATTGACGTAAGGGGATCTGCGGTATGGAAAAGTCGCGGCTGGAAAGTGAGCGTTAGACCCTTACCTACAAGACTCTAAATACCAGCGGGCGGCCAAAACCAGCGTTAGGACCCCCTAACGCTGGTTTGGATGGCTAACGCAGAACTCTAAATCTAGGCGTAAAATTGGTGATAAAAGTAGATATGAAAATTGTTTAAAGTGACATGCCCTATCTGAATCATGCAAGTTTATTTTGTACTAGACTGTCCCTTTAAAATTGCTGCGCTCTGTAGGGGGCGTCTTTCATTGTCCACATTACATTTTAGGTTTGTATCTCTTTCTTATTCTAAACTCTCTATTCTCCTCTACTCTTTCTAATTAAAAAAAACCTTCAACAAAAATGTAATAAAAAATCAAATCCTTTTTATTTGTTAAAGGGACATTCAACACCAGAATGTTTGTTGTATAAAAAGATAGATAATCCCTTTATTAGTACACATTCCCTAGTTTTGCATAACCAATGCGGTTATATTAATACACTTTTTACCTCTGTGATTTCCTTTTATTTAAGCCTCTGCAGACTGCCCCCTTATCTCAGTTCTATTGATAGACTTGCATTTCATCCAATCAGTGCTGGCTCATAGTTAACTTAAAGTGTCTGAGCACAGTGTTATCTATTTGACACACATGAACTAACACCCTATATTGGTGAAAAAATGTAAAAATGCATTCAGAATAGAGGCGGCTCTCAAGGTCTAAGAAATTAGCTTGTGAAGGAGCATATGGTTAAGTTCCCAATTCACTTCTACTGTACTGACAAGTGACAATATGTATTGTCTTCTCTGGGTATTTTTTAAGAAAATAAGCAGGTACCAAAGTTCAGGAGTGTGCACGTCTCTTGATCACTAAATGGCAGCAGTGTTGCATGAATTATTTGAAAAAGCACTAGATGTCTGCATTATTTCCTGCCATTTAGGGGTCCAGAATGCCTTGCCTCTACCTAGCAGTGACGTGCAGTGGACGGTGACCGAGGTCAGAGCCTGGTGGTTGTTGTAGGGCACTGGCAACGGCTATAAAACGCACAAGAAACATATATATAAACCCAATAGAGGTAGCTTAAAGGGACAGTCAACACCAGATTTTTTTCTTGTTTTAAAAGATAGATAATCCCTTTGCTTTATTACCCATTCCTCAGTTTTGTATAACTGACACAGCTATAATAATAATACCTCTGTAATTACCTTGTATGTAAGCCTCTGCAAACTTCCCTGTTATTTCAGTCACTTTGATAGACTTACATTTTAGCCAATCAGTGCTCACTCCTAGCTAAATTCACATGCGTGAGCTCAATGTTATCTATACGAAATACATGAACTAACGCCCTCTAGTGTTGAAAAACTGTCAAAATGCATTCAGATTCGAGGCTGTCTTCAAGGTCTAAGAAATTAGTAAGTATATGATTTTGAACCTCCTAGGTTTAGCTTTCAACTAAGAATACCAAGAGAACAAATCAAATTTGGTGATTAAACTAAATTTGTAAGTTCTTTAAAATTTACATGCCCTATTTGAATCATGAAAATTTTCTTTTGGATTTTACTGTCCCTTTAAAGTTACGATTAAATTACATAACAATTAGCATTCTTTACAACACACGCAATCGCATACAGGTAAGAAAATAATTCAATAGTTGTTAAATATATGCAAATGTAGTTCCAATATTTATACTTATCAACACAAATGGTACCCAGAGGCAAGTGATATGGGTTTGAGGCGGATGAGCACTTACAGCTACAGTATGGGCTGTGCTGGTAGGTATACAGACTGGCAGTTAATATGTGTACAACCCTGGATGACATTCAGTTTTATCCTAGAAATTGTTTTAATTTTTTGTTTTCATTGTAAGTAAACTATTTTCACAGGCCTGTATACAATGAAACATTTATTTTTAACTATCTCATCAACATTTATGATATGTCCAAACATAAACACTCATACACTAATATACACTCTAATTCTAATATAGAGTTAATATGAAATAGCTTAAGTGGACAAGTGATGTTATTCATATAACAAGTAACAAGTAGTTTCATCATTCCTAACGGTGCACAGAGTTGTAAGTTTATAAAATATCCTTGAAAGCAGAAATTTATACACCATTACAAGCAAAAAAACATTACTTTAATATTTCATAACAGCTTATTATTTACTGCATGCATAACCATTATTCTTGTTTTTTCCAAATATACTTCAGCACAACAATATGAAAAGAAAGTTCATATCAATAATTGTGCCTTATAAATAAAATTTTAAGCCATATTAATGAAGAGTCCATGTCCATATAATGCTAACTCTCTCTCACAGCAAATACCCTGGGGGGACCGGTAAGCTCCGAGTCTGTCTAGCGAATCGAATCACTCGATTGGTATTGTGAGATAACTATTGGAATTTGTAAATTTCTCCTATATCTGTGGTTAAAACAGAATGAAGGGGCGCCCTAGACAAGAGTCAAACAATTCACATCAAATACCGAGGGGGACCGGTGAGCTCCAAGTCCACCAGTATATCGAATCACACGATTGGTATTGTGACGTGAGATGGAATTTGCAAATTTCTCCTATATATGTGGTTAAAACAGAATGAAGGGGCGCCCTAGATGAGAGTCAAACAACTCACAGCAAATACCGAGGCGGACCGGTAAGCTCTGAGTCCGTCTAGCGAATCGAATCACTTCATTGGTATTGTGAGATAACTATTGGAATTTTTAAATTTCTCCCATATCTGTGGTTAAAACAGTATGAAGGGGCGCCCCAGACAGTGGAGGCTCCTCTATAGGATCACAGGAGCACGTGAACCTCCTAAAGAGAGAGAAAAAAAAAATCTTTTTGGCTGAATAAATATAATTTTTCCAATTGCCCCCCTATTGGAAAATTTATATTTATACAGCCAATAAAAGTTCCAGTCCAGTTTTGTTAAAAAAAAAATAACACATTTTCTTTTGCCATTTTTAATTCTATCTCTCACACCGCACGTGCGATAGATAGAAGTATAGGCTTCAAGCCCTTTGCATTTATTTCAAAGTGCCTGCAGCCCCCCACAACCCAGCCCTATACCTTGTTAATCGCACAGTTTTTGATGTGCGAGTAGAGGCGGCTCTCCAGATGGAGCTGAACAAAACAGCCAATCGGTGGTGCCTCTCTTGTCTGGGGAGGCGTGGCCAGGGTCGGACAAGTTTGTGCGGTAAGGGCTTGGGGACACTATCGGGTGATGGCTCAGTGATGGGACTTGTTAAGTCAAGGTAAGAGTCCTGGTCTGGCTGTTAAGCAACTGA
Organism: Bombina bombina; assembly: GCF_027579735.1. Lineage (NCBI taxonomy): Eukaryota > Metazoa > Chordata > Amphibia > Anura > Bombinatoridae > Bombina > Bombina bombina. The sequence continues at coordinate 955,972,971 of NC_069502.1, read as the reverse complement.
TATAGCGCAGCCCTGCCCTCTGCAATATGTGGACCGGGTGTTAATTACTCTGATCCACATATTCATCAGCTTCAACTGGCTCCAGCTCCACCCACATGCCCTGCGCAGCATCCACTATTGGGTGTGAACTGTGAAGTGCAAAGGCGGCAGCTGGCAGGATATTGTGTGGTAGCGCGTGGCGAGGTGATGTAAATAAATGTAAAGACAGCAGCAGCATAAAGCCATCATCTGCATCTCCTAATCAACTCCCAGTCCCAAGTAGTAGGTAGGTAGTGTACTGCTCATTGTTGTCAGGGCTGTTTTTAGGAGCGGTGAGCAGACATAGGCAGTTTTTAGGAGCGGGTGAGCAGACATAGATATTGGCAGACAAGGGTTAACTCAGTACTCTGTGTGCTGCTGCTAGTCGTAGCCGTTATAACTTTAGGCACCCGGTATAGCAGAGCAGAGCAGAAGGTCACGTGAGCTGCTCTGTGCTTGCAAGTTTATGTGTGATGTGCCGGGGGAATTATTTACAGCTCTCTAAGCAGAAAGGCAGGTCTTGAAGTGTTGTGTAACTTGTACATCGATATGGCTGAGCTTTCAAAGTTGTAAGTTCTATCTGTTTTTTTTTTTTTGAAACTTTAATCATTGGCTGCTTAATTAAAACATGTATTGATAGGTATTACATTTGTGCATTCTGGTGATATATATATATTACTCACATACAGTATGTCTGTATCTATTTAAATATGTAATCAGGCGTTATCTGGTGACATTACTGAATTATATCATTCAAAATCAAAGAAGGGATGTGCTGTCTCACCCCTCTGTCCCTCTCTGTCTCCCTCTCTGTATCTCCATCTCTCTCTCTGAATCCCCCCTCTGGCTCCAACCTCTGTCTCCCCCCCCCCCCCTCTGTCTCTATTTCTCTCTGTCTCCCCTCTTTGTCTTCCTTCTCTGTCTCCGTCTCCCCCTATGTCTCTTTGTCTCTGCCTCTGTCTCCGCCTCTGTCCCCCCTGTCTCTCTGTCTCCAGCTCTCTTTCGCTCCCCCTCCCTCTCTCTCCCTCTCTCCCCCTCCCTCTCTCTCCCCCCTCCCTCTCTCTCCCCCTCCCTCTCTCTCCCCCCTCCCTCTCTCTCCCTCCTCCCTCTCTCTCCCCCCTCCCTCTCTCTCCCTCCTCCCTCTCTCTCCCCCCTCCCCTCTCCCTCTCTCTCCCCCCTCCGTCTCTCTCCCTCTCCCCCCTCTCTCTCCCTCTCCCCCTCACTCCTCCCTCCCTCTACCCCTCACTCCTCCCTCCCTCTCTCCCCCCTCCCTCTCTCCCCCCTCCCTCTCTCTCCCTGTCCCCCCTCCCTCTCTTTCCCCCTGTCCCCCCTCCCTCTCTTTCCCCCCTCTCTCTCCCTCCTCCCTCTCCTCTCTCTCCCTCTTCCCCTCCCTCTTTCTTCTTCCCCTCCCTCTCTCTCCTTCCCCTCCCTCTCTCTCCTTCCCCTCCCTCCCTCTCTCTCCTTCCCCTCCCTCCCTCTCTCTCCTTCCTCCCTCTCTATTTCTCCAACATTGGTGTGTCCGGTCCACGGCGTCATCCTTACTTGTGGGATATTCTCTTCCCCAACAGGAAATGGCAAAGAGTCCCAGCAAAGCTGGTCACATGATCCCTCCTAGGCTCCGCCCACCCCAGTTATTCTCTTTGCCGTTGCACAGGCAACATCTCCACGGAGATGGTTAAGAGTTTTTTGGTGTTTAAATGTAGTTTTATTCTTCTATCAAGTGTTTGTTATTTTAAAATAGTGCTGGTATGTACTATTTACTCTGAAACAGAAAAGGATGAAGATTTCTGTTTGTAAGAGGAAGATGATTTTAGCAGACAGTAACTAAAATCGATTGCTGTTTCCACACAGGACTGTTGAGATGAAGTAACTTCAGTTGGGGGAAACAGTTAGCAGACTTTTCTGCTTAAGGTATGACTAGCCATATTTCTAACAAGACCATGTAATGCTGGAAGGCTGTCATTTCCCCTCATGGGGACCGGTAAGCCATTTTCTTAGTTAAACATAAAAGAATAAAGGGCTTCAAAAAGGGCTTAAAAACTGGTAGACATTTTTCTGGGCTAAAACAATTGCTTTACTAGGCATATTATGCAGATTCTAACTAATTATTGGTATTATAATCTTGGGGAACGTTTAGAAAAACGGCAGGCACTGTGTTGGACACCTTTTTCAGATGGGGGCCTTTCTAGTTATAGACAGAGCCTCATTCTGGGACTGTATAGGGGTTAAATATAAAAACGGCTCTGGTTCCGTTAATTTAAGGGTTAAAGCTCTGAAATTTGGTGTGCAATACTTTTAATGCTTTAAGACACTGTGGTGAAATGTTGGTGAATTTTTAACAATTGCTTCATACTTTTTCACATATTCAGTAATAAAGTGTTTTCAGTTTGAAATTTAAAGTGACAGTAACGGTTTTATTTTAAAACGTTTTTTGTGCTTTGTTGACAAGTTTAAGCCTGTTTAACATGTCTGTACCATCAGATAAGCTATGTTCTATATGTATGAAAGCCAATGTGTCTCCCCATTTAAATTTATGTGATAATTGTGCCATAGTGTCCAAACAAAGTAAGGACAGTAATGCAACAGATAATGATATTGCCCAAGATGATTCCTTAAATGAGGGGAGTAAACATGATACTACATCATCCCCTACTGTGTCTACACCAGTTATGCCCACACAGGAGGCCCCTAGTACATCTAGTGCGCCAATACTTATTACCATTCAACAATTAACGGCTGTAATGGATAACTCCATAGCAAATCTTTTATCCAAATTGCCTACTTATCAGAGAAAGCGCGATTGCTCTGTTTTAAACACTGAAGAGCAAGAGGACGCTGATGATAACTGTTCTGACATACCCTCACACCAATCTCAAGGGGCCATGAGGGAGGTTTTGTCTGATGGAGAAATTTCAGATTCAGGAAAAATTTCTCATCAAGCTGAACCTGATGTTGTGACATTTAAATTTAAATTGGAACATCTCCGCGCACTGCTTAAGGAGGTGTTATCTACTCTGGATGATTGTGACAATTTGGTCATTCCAGAGAAATTATGTAAGATGGACAAGTTCCTAGAGGTTCCGGTGCCCCCCGACGCTTTTCCTATACCCAAGCGGGTGGCGGACATAGTAAATAAAGAGTGGGAAAGGCCCGGCATACCTTTTGTTCCCCCCCCTATATTTAAGAAATTATTTCCTATAGTCGACCCCAGAAAGGACTTATGGCAGACAGTCCCCAAGGTCGAGGGGGCGGTTTCTACTCTAAACAAACGCACTACTATTCCTATCGAAGATAGTTGTGCTTTCAAAGATCCTATGGATAAGAAATTAGAGGGTTTGCTTATAAAGATTTTTGTACAGCAAGGTTACCTTCTACAACCAATTTCATGCATTGTTCCTGTCACTACGGCAGCGTGTTTCTGGTTCGAGGAGCTAGAAAAATCGCTCAGTAAAGAATCTTCGTATGAGGAGGTTATGGACAGAGTTCAAGCACTTAAATTGGCTAACTCTTTTGTTTTAGATGCCGCTTTGCAATTAGCTAGATTAGCGGCGAAAAATTCAGGGTTTGCTGTCGTGGCGCGCAGAGTGCTTTGGCTAAAGTCTTGGTCAGCGGATGTGTCTTCCAAGACAAAATTGCTTAACATTCCTTTCAAAGGTAAAACATTATTTGGACCTGATTTGAAAGAGATTATTTCAGACATCACTGGGGGAAAGGGCCACGCCCTCCCACAGGATAGGTCTTTTAAGGCTAATAATAAGCCTAATTTTCGTCCCTTTCGCAGAAACGGACCAGTCTCTAATTCTGTATCCTCTAAGCAAGAGGGTAATACTTCACAACCCAAACCAGCCTGGAAACCAATGCAAGGCTGGAACAAGGGTAAGCAGGCCAAGAAGCCTACCACTGCTACCAAAACAGCATGAAGGGATAGCCCCCGATCCGGGACCGGATCTAGTGGGGGGCAGACTTTCTCTCTTTGCTCAGGCTTGGGCAAGAGATGTTCAGGATCCTTGGGCGCTAGAAATAGTTTCTCAAGGTTATCTCCTGGAATTCAAGGAACTACCCCCAAGGGGAAGGTTCCACAGGTCTCAATTATCTTCAAACCAAATAAAGAGACAGGCATTCTTACATTGTGTAGAAGACCTGTTAAAGATGGGAGTGATACATCCAGTTCCAATAAGAGAACAAGGAATGGGATTTTATTCCAATCTGTTCATAGTTCCCAAAAAAGAGGGAACATTCAGACCAATTTTGGATCTAAAGATCCTAAACAAATTTCTCAGGGTACCATCGTTCAAAATGGAAACTATTCGAACGATCCTACATACTATCCAGGAAAATCAATTTATGACTACCGTGGATTTAAAGGATGCGTACCTACATATTCCTATCCACAAGGAACATCATCAGTTCCTAAGGTTCGCTTTTCTGGACAAGCATTACCAGTTTGTGGCACTTCCATTTGGATTAGCCACTGCTCCAAGGATTTTCACAAAGGTACTAGGGTCCCTTCTAGCGGTTCTAAGACCAAGGGGCATTGCAGTAGTACCTTACTTGGACGACATCCTGATTCAAGCGTCGTCCCTGTCAAAAGCAAAGGCTCATACGGACATCGTCCTAGCTTTTCTCAGATCTCACGGATGGAAGGTGAACAAAGAAAAAAGTTCTCTGTCCCCGTCAACAAGAGTTCCCTTCTTGGGAACAATAATAGATTCCTTAGAAATGAGGATTTTTCTGACAGAGGTCAGAAAATCAAAACTTCTAAGCTCTTGTCAAGTACTTCATTCTGTTCCTCGTCCTTCCATAGCGCAGTGCATGGAAGTAATAGGATTGATGGTTGCAACAATGGACATAGTTCCTTTTGCACAAATTCATCTAAGACCATTACAACTGTGCATGCTCAGACAGTGGAATGGGGATTATACAGACTTGTCTCCGACGATTCAAGTAGATCAAAAGACCAGAGATTCACTCCGTTGGTGGCTGACCCTGGACAATCTGTCACAGGGAATGAGCTTCCGCAGACCAGAGAGGGTCATTGTCACGACCGTCTGGGAATCCCTGAAAGCTCAGGGTCTATGGTCTCGGGAAGAGTCTCTTCTCCCGATAAACATTCTGGAACTGAGAGCGATATTCAATGCTCTTAGAGCTTGGCCTCAACTAGCAAAGGCCAAATTCATAAGGTTTCAGTCAGACAACATGACGACCGTTGCATATATCAATCATCAGGGGGGAACAAGGACTTCCCTGGCGATGAAAGAAGTGACCAAGATAATTCAATGGGCGGAGGATCACTCCTGCCACTTGTCTGCGATCCACATCCCAGGAGTGGAAAATTGGGAAGCGGATTTTCTGAGTCGTCAGACATTCCATCCGGGGGAGTGGGAACTCCATCCGGAAATCTTTGCCCAAATAACTCAATTATGGGGCATTCCAGACATGGATCTGATGGCGTCTCGTCAGAACTTCAAGGTTCCTTGCTACGGGTCCAGATCCAGGGATCCCAAGGCGACCCTAGTAGATGCACTAGTAGCACCTTGGACCTTCAACCTAGCTTATGTATTCCCACCGTTTCCTCTCATCCCCAGGCTGGTAGCCAGGATCAATCAGGAGAGGGCCTCGGTGATCTTGATAGCTCCTGCGTGGCCACGCAGGACTTGGTATGCAGACCTGGTGAATATGTCATCGGCTCCACCATGGAAGCTACCTTTGAGACAGGACCTTCTTGTTCAGGGTCCATTCGAACATCCGAATCTGGTTTCCCTCCAACTGACGGCTTGGAGATTGAACGCTTGATTTTATCAAAGCGTGGGTTTTCAGATTCTGTAATAGATACTCTGATTCAGGCTAGAAAGCCTGTAACTAGAAAAATTTACCATAAAATATGGAAAAAATATATCTGTTGGTGTGAATCTAAAGGATTCCCATGGAACAAGATAAAAATTCCTAAGATTCTATCCTTTCTACAAGAAGGTTTGGAGAAAGGATTATCTGCAAGTTCTCTGAAGGGACAGATCTCTGCTTTATCTGTTTTACTTCACAAAAGACTGGCAGCTGTGCCAGATGTTCAAGCATTTGTTCAGGCTCTGGTTAGGATCAAGCCTGTTTACAGACCTTTGACTCCTCCCTGGAGTCTAAATCTAGTTCTTTCAGTTCTTCAAGGGGTTTCGTTTGAACCCTTACATTCCGTAGATATTAAGTTATTATCTTGGAAAGTTTTGTTTTTGGTTGCAATTTCTTCTGCTAGAATAGTTTCAGAGTTATCTGCTCTGCAGTGTTCTCCGCCCTATCTGGTGTTCCATGCAGATAAGGTGGTTTTGCGTACTAAGCCTGGTTTTCTTTCGAAAGTTGTTTCCAACAAAAATATTAACCAGGAGATAGTTGTACCTTCTTTGTGTCCGAATCCAGTTTCAAAGAAGGAACGTTTGTTACACAATTTGGACGTAGTCCGTGCTCTAAAATTCTATTTAGAGGCTACTAAAGATTTCAGACAAACATCTTCCTTGTTTGTTGTTTATTCTGGTAAAAGGAGAGGTCAAAAAGCGACTTCTACCTCTCTTTCCTTTTGGCTTAAAAGCATTATCCGATTGGCTTATGAGACTGCCGGACGGCAGCCTCCTGAAAGAATCACAGCTCACTCCACTAGGGCTGTGGCTTCCACATGGGCCTTCAAGAACGAGGCTTCTGTTGACCAGATATGTAAGGCAGCGACTTGGTCTTCACTGCACACTTTTGCCAAATTTTACAAATTTGATACTTTTGCTTCTTCGGAGGCTATTTTTGGGAGAAAGGTTTTGCAAGCCGTGGTGCCTTCCATTTAGGTGACCTGATTTGCTCCCTCCCTTCATCCGTGTCCTAAAGCTTTGGTATTGGTTCCCACAAGTAAGGATGACGCCGTGGACCGGACACACCAATGTTGGAGAAAACAGAATTTATGCTTACCTGATAAATTACTTTCTCCAACGGTGTGTCCGGTCCACGGCCCGCCCTGGTTTTTTAATCAGGTCTGATGAATTATTTTCTCTAACTACAGTCACCACGGTATCATATGGTTTCTCCTATATATATTTCCTCCTGTCCGTCAGTCGAATGACTGGGGTGGGCGGAGCCTAGGAGGGATCATGTGACCAGCTTTGCTGGGACTCTTTGCCATTTCCTGTTGGGGAAGAGAATATCCCACAAGTAAGGATGACGCCGTGGACCGGACACACCGTTGGAGAAAGTAATTTATCAGGTAAGCATAAATTCTGTTTTTTCTCCCTCTCTCTCCTTCTCCCCCCTCTCTCTCCCACTCCCTCTCTCTCCCCTCTCCCTCCCCTCTCTCTCCCTCCCTCTCCCCTCCCTCACTCTCTCTCCCCTCCCTCTCTCTTTCCTCTCCCCTCTCTCTCTCCCCTCCACCCTTCCTCTCTCTCTCCCGTCCCTCTCTCTTTCCCCCTCCCTCTCTCCCCTCCACCCTTCCTCCCTCTCTCCCCTCAGTGATGTCAGTAAAGTGTAGTCAAGGTAAGTTCTGGTCTGGCTGTAAAGCAGCTGATATAGCGCAGCCCTGCCCCCTCCAATATGTGGACCAGGTGTTGATGACTCCGATCCACATATTCATCACCTCCAACTGGCTCCAGCTCCACCCACGTACCCACCCACCTTTTTTAATGATCCATTTTACTCACTGGAGTTAGCTCCTTTACCTTTATTTTGTCATCTGAAGTAGCTGTTTAGCCTGTTAAAGCCACCACCTATACAGATAATATGAATACTGCTGTATTGCTCTATCTCCACTTCTATAGTTGATACCAATTATAAAATACTTGCTAGGTGGTATGTCAGCTTCAGCTGTTTTGATATTAATTCTATGTTACTTGCAATTTGCAAAATGAATGCATTACTGAGTGTGGTGGTAGTGTACGTGCAGACCTCTTATATATACACACACGTACACTGCCACCACACTCAGACATAATTACATATACACTCAGACACATATACACACACTATGGGAGCTGCCTCAGATTGGGATTATTCTTGTCTGCTCTGAGCTGCAACAACTCTGTGGGTGGTGCTGGACGCTGGTGCTCGCGGCTCATAGGAAATACTAATCATGGTGATTGGTGAGCAATGGAGCTTAGCAGACCTGCAGTGCTCACTCACTGCCTCTCTCCATAACTTAACATGTGAATAAAATATATATATTTTTTATTTATAAGAATTAATTGTTTGTATTCATTCAGTTTTGACCGCATATGGCCAGTGCCCCTGACTGCACGTCCCTGCTACCTAGGTATCTTGTTTTCAGCAAAAGATTATCAAGGGATATTTTATGTACATTTCCTAAATAAAAGTACAGTAAATGGGAAACTTATTTTAAATTTCTGCACTCTGTAAAGGGCGTCTCTCATTGTCCTCATGAATTTTTATGTGTTTTATATCTCTTATTCTAAACTCTGTTGTCTTCTCTCTACTTTACACGCACACACTCTGTCTCATACACACACACATACACAAAAAAACAAAACAAAAACAAATTAATCAAAACCAATCCCTTTTATGTGTTAGTTAACCCAGTTTGCCCTGACACTTTCTTTGCAGGGATATTTATTATTTAACCCTAAATTTGTCACTGTTCAGACAGAGCAAAAGTTTTAAGTTCTCTATTTACTTCTACTGTACTAACATTGTTTTCTCTGGGTATCTTTGTTGAAATTAAGTAGGAAGAAAAGCTCAGGAGTGTGCACGTCTCTTGATCACTAAATGGCAGCAGTTTTGCAAGAATGAATTGAAAGAGCACTGGATGTCTGCAGTCTGCATTATTTCCTGCCATTTAGGGGCCCAGAATGCCTTGCCTCTACCTAGGTATCTTGTTTTCAACATAGAATATCAAGAGATATTTGTGGTACATTTCCTAAATAGAATTTAATAGGAAACTTATTTAAAATTGCTGCACTCTGCGTCCCTCATTATGCATAGGAAATTGAAGGCTTTTATATCTCTTTTTTATTCTAAACTCTCTAGTTTTATTTCCCAGTGCTACTATCCTCTCCCTTGTGGTTTGGTACGGTAAGTACTAGGTACATTAGTAATTTAAAATGAATCACATGATCACCTTGCTAACTTGGAAGTTTTTCTAACACCAAGGATGGCATGGTTTAGGCCAAACATTTCACCCCTAAAAATTTAAAAAGGTGTGCAATTATATATTTAAAAAGAAATTAATGTCGAAAAAATTTCAAATGTTTATCTAATCAACAATTTGCAGTTTCATTTTGACATTATCTTTTTAATGCTTGACACACCGTTTTAAAAGCCTCTCTCTTAAAAGGCACATGGTATTGTGCCATCCATGCCACCATGGTAGTTTTCTTTTGAAGCATGCCGAGATTGGAATGGATTTTTATTTCCCCTGTAAATTTGCTTCCTTCCAGTTATCCTTTTTAGGAATCTGAGAAGAATACTTTGCAATTGATTATGGTCTGTAATAGCAGACCTCTCAAAGGGACATAACATGCTATTTAAAATCAGCTAATAAGAAATTCATTTATTATTTAAAGGATTGTGCAAGTTCAATTTTAACATTCAAGATTGTGATATAATACAGGATTTTAATAAACTTTCAAAGTTAAAGCATTTATATCTAAATGTGCACATCACAAATACTCACCCGAGTCTTACTAATTGACTTACTTATTGATCATCTTTAAGATTAACAGAATTTATAAAAAGATGACCTATTCAAAAAAAGTTATATGTCACAGAACCAGTGGATAAACACTGCAGTGCACAGCTGCACAATTACTGAGTGAATTATTTTATAATTGTTCATTCTCAGACAGTCACACAGCACAGAGATGAACCAGTTACAAGTTGGTTCCTTTTTTTTCTTGTAGACAAGCAATCTTTAGACATATTTTCTCTAAAGTAAAACAAAACAACTATTGATAATTTTATTGACAAATTTTTGTTCATTGAAGATAATCAAATCAGTCATGCTTGCCTTTAGTCTCTGTCTCAACCACAGCTCTTGTGTCAAACTCAATTTAATTGTAAGATTAAGAAAATCTATACCTTGAAAAGAAATTAGTGACCACAAAAAAAATAATTTTCTAACTTTGAAAAAGAACAAAAAAAAGATCCGAAAGTAATGTTTTTTAGTCTATTATAATATTCAAAAAGGTGAAATTTGTTGAGATATAAAATTACATCAACCATAGGCAGCCCGTTTCGCCATCTTTGTGCCTCATTCAGTTTCCAAAATAATTTTTTTTGTATGGTTGATGTTCAACTCAACTCAAGCATTTCATCTTTTTGAGATATATATATATATATATATATATATATATATATATATATTATTTTTTTAAATTAGAATACTCAATTCCTCATTTATTCCTTAAAACTTCAGAATCTTATGATATGATGATCATGATAGAGGATCACATGTGAAATAATCTACAACAGGTGGTATTTTTTAATTGGTTACTATACTAACCTTCCTCTATAACCAACCATTTAAAGGGACATGAAACCTATTTTTTTTTCTTACATGATTCGAAAATTATAACATTCAATTTTAATTAACTTTCCAATTTAATCTTATAAATTTTTTCATTCTCATGTTGTGCTAGCTTTATAAAAGGAGTCATCAGCAAGAAGCCAATTAAGCAGCAAGCATATCTGGTGAGCAAATGTTAGCTTATTTGCACAAACACTAGTAGTACTAGTCAATCGTCATGATCTAGCTCGCCTCAGCCTCTGAGCCTACTAGTAGTATGCTCTTCAATAAAGGAAGTTGAGATAACGAAGCAAATTAGATAATAGAATTAAATTTGAAACTTCTGAAAAATGTTTCTTAAAAGGAAAACTTTCTTTTGTAATGTCCTTTTTATCTTTCACATGTATTTATCATCAATTTTATTTTTTAAATTTTAAACATTGATAGTAATGTTTAATTGGAGGAGGCTCATATGGGCTAAACAGGCTGTGTATGGCTGGTGATGTTAATCACTCAAATAACACATTGAGTGAAATAATTAACCTACGCCATACTGACGAGCCCCAAGATAGGGCGAAACAGTCTTATTTCATTCATAACCCCCCTCTATTAAAGTACTGTAGTTGATTAGGTAGGTTACTATGGTGGCAGGGGTGTATATTTTGGCCTAGGCAAACAAGGCCCTTGCCTAGGGCAGCAGATTTGAGGGGGGCAGCACATTGGTTGTGGTTATATTTCATACAGTTATTTTAGAAATATTATACAGGTATCTAATGAGAGACTTAGTTTAAGAAACTTAAATTCAAGGGAGTATAATAAGAGAGGTAACTCTGAACCTTTCTTTTATTCAGATAGCTATTACATTGAGTTTGCTTGCATTTCCAACACTCAGTATTGTGTTTGCCAAGTATTGAATCTGAGTTTTTCTACATATATTGTAGTAATAGTCGTATATATGTATGTGTGAGTGTATATATTTATATATATTTGTGTGTGTGTGCACGTGCGCATGTGACAGTGTCTATGTGCATAACTTTGTATGTGTCTGTGATTATGCATGTCACTCTCTGTGCAAGTGTTTTGCAAGCCCTGGTGGACGTTTACTTTGGAAATACTATAAAAAAAAAAAACATGTCCCAAAAATACCTAAGACCTTGGTGGGAGGGTAGCAGAATTTTGAGTGCCTAGGGCTGCACAAACTCTAAATACGCCAATGCATGGTGTTGTTAGAACTCTGTTGCCCATGAATGAATACAATGAGCTTAAAGGGACACTAAACCCAAATTTTTTCTTTTGTGATTCAGATAGAGCATACAATTTTAAGCAACTTTCAAATTTACTCCTATTATCAAATGTTCTTCATTTTCTTTGTATCTTTATTTTAAATTACAAGAATGTAAGTTTAGATGCCGGCCCATTTTTGTTGAACAACCTGGGTTGTTCTTGCCGATTGGTGGATAAATTCATCCACCAATTGAAAAGTGCTGTCCACAGGTCTGAACCAAAAAAAAGCTTAGATGTCTTATTTTTAAAAAAAATATAGCAAGAGAACGAAGACAAATTCATAATAGGCCGAAATTATAAAGTTGCTTAAAATTGCATGCTCTATCAGAATCACGAAAGAAAAAAATTGTGTTCAGTGTCCCTTTAACACTATCAAATTGTGAGTTGTGACTTGTGAGTGACTTAGAAATTTTTAACAATACATTAATAATAATATACTCAAGTTTTTTTTCAATAATAAAGTTGTTTCATCAAAAAAGTTTATTCTTTATTGACTCTTTTTATTTAATTTTAATTTTTTTCAAAAAAAATAATTGTTTTTATTTGTGTTAGCTATTTGATTTATTTATATGACCCTCATAGTTATCATAACTGAAATAATAGAGAAAAAAAGATATACAACTGGTCTTAGTATTTATATATTATTTTATTTGTAATAATCAATAAAACACTTGAAAAAATTATCCACAATCCTCCCCACAACACCAATAATTGGCATGAATAATTATTTTTATAGAGATGGAAGAATACTGTCAGCAGCAGCAGTAAGCAGCATTTTTTTTTTGACAAATACAGAAACTTATTTGTTTTCAGCACAGCTCCATCAGCATTCTGTAGACTGTAGTCCAGAAACAAAGCATTTGTAATTGTTGCTCTGAAATTTGTAAATACACAGTCAAACAAAGGCCAGATTTAACAAATCTGAATGGATCTTCCTGATTCTAGCACAATTCCAGCAGTCCAGAAATGAAGCATTTGTAGTTGGTGCTCCTCAATTTTGTAAATACACAGTCAAACAAAGGCCAGACTTAGAAATCAGAAAGGATCCTGTTCTCAGCACAACTCCAGCAGTACAGAAATGAAGCATTTGTTAGTTGGTGCTCCTCAATTTTGTAAATACACAGTCAAACAAAGGCCAGACTTAGACATCAGAAAGGATCCTGTTCTCAGCACAACTCCAGCAGTACAGAAATGAAGCATTTGTAGTTGGTGCTCCTCAATTTTGTAAATGCACAGTCAAACAAAGGCCAGACTTAGAAATTAGAAAGGATCCTGTATAATAAAGAAAAACACAGAGATTCATTAAGTAAACAGTACACAAAAATAACACATGCAACTCTCAGCAGCAGCAGTTATTATTAAATACACAGTCAAATAAGGGCCGCTTTAGAATTCTGAAAGGATCTTGTATAAAAAAGAAAAACACAGAGATTCATTAAGTAAACAGTACACAAAAATAACATGCAAACCTATGTAAAAGAAAGCCAATGCATTAAAGGGGTGTGCAATACTAATAACTATATTATTACCTTTCAGAGAGGGAAAATTCCTTTTAGAAAATTGTACCAACTCTCAGCAGCAGCAGCAGTTATTAAATACACAGTCAAATAAAGCCCGGCTTTAGTATTCTGAAAGGATCCTGTATAAAAAAGAAAAACACAGAGATTCATTAAGCAAACAATACACAAAAATAACACATGCAAACCTATGTAAAAGAAAGCCAATGCATTAAAGGGGTATGCAATACTAATAACTATATACCTTTCAGAGATGGAGAATTCCTTTTAGAAAATTGTACCAACTTGCAGCAACAGCAGTTATTAAATACACAGTCAAATAAGGGCCGGCTATAGAATCCTGAAAGGATCCTGTATAATAAAGAAAAACAAAAAGATTCATTAAGTAGACAGTACACAAAAATAACACATGAAAACCTATGTAAAAGAAAGCCAATGCATTAAAGGGGTGTGCAATACTAATAACTATATTATTACCTTTCAGAGATGGAAAATGCCTTTTATAAAATTGTACCAACTCTCAGCAGCAGCAGTTATTATTAAATACACAGTGAAATAAGGGCCGGCTTTAGAATTCTGAAAGCATCCTGTATAATAAAGAAAAACAAAGTTAAAGTCACCAAAAGCTCTACTGTAGAGACTGATATGGACTACGGCTACACCCTAGAACAAAGTAGCACTCTCTGGTACTACTTTAAAAATAATAAACACCAGATTGAAGGATCTTTTCTAACACCTAACTTTACCTCTTCCTAGCACCAACTTAGGCAAAGAGAATGACTGGAGTGGGAGGGAAGGGAGGAGATATTTAACAGCTCTGCTGTGGTGCTCTTTGCCTCCTCCTGCTGAACAGGAGGTGAATATCCCATTAGTAATGAAGATGATCCAAGGACTCATTGTGTCTTTAAAAAGAAACAAAGAGATTAATTAAGTAAACAGTACACAAAAACAACACATACAGACCTATGTAAAAGAGAGCCAATGAATTAAAGGGGTATGCAATACTAATAACTTTATTATTACCTTTCATAGATGAAAAATGCCTTTTAGAAAATTGTACCAACTCTCAGCAGCAGCAGTTATTAAATACACAGTCAAATAAGGGCCGGCTTTAGAATTCTGAAAGGATCCTGTATAATAAATAAAAACTCAGATTCATTAAGTAAACAGTACACAAAAATAACACATGCAGAGTAGACCTATGTAAAAGAAAGCCAAGGAATTAAAGGGGTATGCAATACTAATAACTTTATTATTACCTTTCAGAAATGGAAAATTCCTTTTACAAACTTGTATCAACTCTCAGCAGCAGCAGTTATTAAATACACTCAAATAAAGGCAGGCTTTAGAATTCTGAAAGGATCCTGTATAATATCAAAAAATAAAACAGATTCTTTAATTAAATAAGACAGTAGACAACAAATAATAATTTAAATTATCTTTATAACCACTTTCATACCTTAGAGAGCTTGTGGAGCATACAGCAGGAAAAGTTGGGTTCTTTAAAGAAACCCATGTTTTGCACCATTTTTTTTATATTCGCCAGTTTCTGATTGTAGATTTTTCATGTTCGTTTTTACAAAAGAAATACTATGATTTGCAGAAATAGCAGCAGCGGTAGCAACATCAATTGTAGATTATGAATAAATAAGTGAATATCATATAACATTAAATTCTAGTAGTACAAGACACTGTCTATCTGATTAGAAATCCAGCAGCAGTAGGTAGGTAGGCCAGCAGAGGAAGCAGTAAAAGGACA
This sequence comes from Bombina bombina, assembly GCF_027579735.1. Lineage (NCBI taxonomy): Eukaryota > Metazoa > Chordata > Amphibia > Anura > Bombinatoridae > Bombina > Bombina bombina. The sequence goes on along the minus strand of NC_069502.1, from coordinate 955,957,916 downwards.
TAAAAAATCCATTGGCAAATCCCGAGCCGTCATTATTTCTCACGAAAAGGTGTTTCCCAAATGTTGGCAAACAATTAGAAATGTCAGAGTGTAATAAAGTGCATATTACAACTGACATGTGGACATTAAGTCCACAGGGTGCAGAGTTCAGACTATATGACTGTCACTGCACATTGGGTATCATTTGTTGTAAGTAATGAGTATGTTCCCTCAAGGCCAATGCAACACATATCTTATCGTAAGCATGCAACACTGTGCATGAATAGTTTTGAATGAAAGAATCACAATGTAGCTAATATTCTTGATAAGCTGAATGAAGTAATAAATTATTGGTTTTCCTAACAGTTGGCTTTGTGTCTTCAGACAATGGGGGGTAGTTATCAAGCTGTCTACTTTTCTGCCTTCGCCGGCCCAATACGCTCGCCTACCTTCGCCGCCGCAGACCTTGAATACGTTCGCCTAAGTTATCAAATAAAGCTGTCAAAAAGCTGCGGGGCGATGAGCAGCGGACTGTGAGAGTTATCACTCATCCGATCTCGCTGCTCTTCGGCTTTTTCCCAGCTTTATTGCTAGCCTGTCACTAAGCACTCACACTAAACTACACTGTTCTATCCCTATACCGGCGCCCCTAGAGCCTCCCGCAACTCAATAAAGTTACTAACCCCTAAACCGCCACTCCTAGACCCTGCCGCAACTCTGATAAATGTATTAACCCCTAAACCGCCGCTCCCGGACACCGCTGCCACCTACAGTATACCTAGTAACCCCTAACCTGCCCCCCCCTATACCGTCGCCCTCTATAATAAAATTATTAACCCCTATCCTGCTGATCCCGCACCTCGCCGCAACTAAATAAATAGTTTAACCCCTAAACCGCCGCTCCCTGAACCCGCCGCAACCTATATTAAACCTATTAACCCCTATCCTGCCCCCCCTACACCGTCGTCACCTATAATAAATTTATTAACCCCTATCCTGCCCCCCACTACACCGCCGCCACTGTAATAAAATTATTAACCCCTAAACCTAAGTCTAACCCTAACGCCCCCCTAACTTAAATATTAATTAAATAAATCTAAATAATATTTATATTATTAACTAAATTAATCCTATTTAAAACTAAATACTTACCTTTAAAATAAACCCTAATATAGCTACAATATAAATAATAATTATATTGTAGCTATCTTAGGATTTATTTTTATTTTACAGGCAACTTTCAATTTATTTTAACTACGTACAATAGCTATTAAATAGTTATTAACCATTTAATAGCTACCTAGCTAAAATAAACTGAAATTTACCTGTAAAATAAATCCTAACCTAAGTTATAATTACACCTAACACTACACTATACTTTAATAAATTATTCCTATTTAAAACTAAATACTTACCTGTAAAATAAACCCTAATATAGCTACAATATAAATAATAATTATAGTGTAGCTATCTTAGGATTTATATTTATTTTACAGGTAACTTTGTATTCATTTTAGCTAGTTAGAATAGTTATTAAATAGTTATTAACTATTTAATAACTACCTAGCTAAAAGAAATACAAAATTACCTGTAAAATAAATCCTAACCTAAGTTACAATTAAACCTAACACTACACTATCATTAAATTAATTAAATAAACTACCTACAAATAACTACAATTAAATACAATTACATAAACTAACTAAAGTACAAAAAATAAAAAAAGCTAAGTTACAAAAAATAAGTTACAAACATTTAAAAAATATTACAACAATTTTAAGCTACTTACACCTAATCTAAGCCCCCTAATAAAATAACAAACCCCCCCAAAATAAAAAAATGCCCTACCCTATTCTAAATTAAATAAAGTTCAAAGCTCTTTTACCTTACCAGCACTTAAAAGGGCCATTTGTGGGGGCATGCCCCAAAAAGTTCAGCTCTTTTGCCTGTAAAAGAAAAATACAACCCCCCCCCAACATTAAAACCCACCACCCACATACCCCTAATCTAACCCAAACCCCCCTTACAAAAACCTAACACTAATCCCCTGAAGATCATCCTACCTTGAGTCGTCTTCACTCAGCCGAGCAGCGATGGAACCGAAGTGGACATCCGGAGCGGAAGAAGTTAATCCTCCAAGCGGCGCTGAAGAAATCTTCCATCTGATGAAGTCATCATCCAGGCGGCGCTGAAGAAGTCTTCGATCCGGGCGATGTCATCTTCCAAGAGGCGCTGAAGAGGTCTTCTATCCGGGCGATGTCATCTTCCAAGCCGGGTATTGAATCTTCCTCCCGCCGACGCGGAACATCCTTCTTCACCGACGGACTACGACGAATGAAGGCTCCTTTAAGGGACGTCATCCAAGATGGTGTCCCCTCAATTAAGGTAGGAAAAATCTGATTGGCTGATGGAATCAGCCAATCAGATTGAGCTTGCATTCTATTGGCTGTTCCGATCAGCCAATAGAATGCAAGCTCAATCTGATTGGCTGATTGGATCAGCCAATCGGATTGAACTTGAATCTGATTGGCTGATTCCATCAGCCAATCAGATTTTTCCTACCTTAATTCCGATCAGCCAATAGAATGCGAGCTCAATCTGATTGGCTGATTGGATCAGCCAATCGGATTGAACTTGAATCTGATTGGCTGATTCCATCAGCCAATCAGATTTTTCCTACCTTAATTCCGATTGGCTGATAGAATCCTATCAGCCAATCGGAATTGAGGGGACACCATCTTGGATGACGTCCCTTAAAGGAGCCTTCATTCGTCGTAGTCCTTATTTTAAAGGTAAGTATTTAGTTTTAAATAGGATTAATTTAGTTAATAATAGAAATATTATTTAGATTTATTTAATTAATATTTAAGTTAGGGGGGCGTTAGGGTTAGTGTTAGACTTAGGTTTAGGGGTTAATTTTATTACAGTGGCGGCGGCGTAGTGGGGGGCAGGATAGGGGTTAATAAATTTATTATAGGTGGCGACGGTGTAGGGGGGGGCAGATTAGGGGTTAATAAATTTAATATAGGTTGCGGCGGGTTCAGGGAGCGGCGGTTTAGGGGTTAATACATTTATTATAGTTGCGGTGGGCTCCGGGAGCGGCGGTTTAGGGGGTAATAACTTTATTTAGTTGCGGCGGTGTAGGGGGGCAGATTAGTGGTGTTTAGACTCGGGGTACATGTTAGGGTGTTAGGTGCAGACAGCTCCCATAGAAATCAATGGGATGTCTGTCAGCAGCGAACTTGTACTTTCGCTATGGTCAGACTCCCATTGATTCCTATGGGATCTGCCGCCTCCAGGGGTGGCGGTTTGAAAACCAGGTACGCTGGGCTGTAAAAGTGCCAAGCGTACCTGCTATTCATTTGATAACTAGCAAAAGTAGTGAGATTGTGCCACACCTGGAGTGACGTAAGAATCGATCTGTGTCGGACTGAGTCCGGCGGATCGAAGTTTACGTCACAAAATTCTACTTTTGCCGGTCTCGAGCCTTTGATAACTAAGGCGAATCAGCCTCGCCAAATTAATTCCTGCTTTTTCTCGACTTATTTTTTTCTTACATATTTTACATGTTGCTTTACTTTGATCTAGTTTATCGACAGAATAAAAATTCCAAACTACACTACCACCTACTGCACTACTACATGGTCTGGGAGTCGTAATGGATGATGATGATGGAATTTCCATTACAGCAGCGCGAGCTGCTCTTATTTCACAAGTTGCAACTTGTGGTGGTGTAGCATCTAGTGGTTCAATTGTGGGAATTCTTCTTTGTTTGGCCCCGTTGGCATTAGAATGAATTCTATCTAACTGTGACTGCAACATTGGTGACCCTTTGGATGGAATAGCACGTTTGAGATGCTTTTGGAACAGTGGATACGTAGAAGTGATGGTGCAAGCTGGATTTTGTTCCTCAATGGTACTGCAATCTGAATCATCAGAATCACAATGAGTTGGAGTATACACAGATCCTTCAGATATATAATCTTCAAATTCCAATTCAGAATTATTTTCATTTTCTACAGAGATGCTGCTACTGCTGCTGCTATTCCTTCCAGAAGTTTCCATAGTTATTTCAAGATCTACTCCATTATCACCTGCTGGTTCTCTGGATAATTCATTAATAGAAGTGGATTTTTCTAATGCTGCTTCCTGCGAACACTGCTGCTCCGCATGTTCAGATACAATTGGGGGATTTTTTTTCTTCAAAAAGGCATGAATTGTCATTCTTTGACGACCACTGCGTGCGGTTCCGGACACTTGCATCATTATTGGTCTCCATTAGCTTTTGCTGCTGTTGACTGCTGCTGCTGGAAGCTGAAATCATTCTTCTTGCAACTTTTTTGGGCATCTTGGTAGATTCCAATTAAAGACTGGACACTGCTTTAATTCTATTGAATAATAAAATTTGATAAGTGACAAAATGCTATTGCACGTCTGTCATTATTTCTTGCTGCTACTGCTGCTTTTGTATAAATCTTCTCACTCTATAAGTAACAATGAATTAACTTAGGATAAAAAACACATATACACCCAAATAATACATATATATAATACATATAACATTACGTATAAGTATAGTATGCAAACAAAAGTTACTAGATATGTATTACATTTTTTGCATAGTCTACTGACTATGTGATTTTGAATCTTCTTTATTGACAAAGCAGAGTAGAACTGTATAGTTGTTAAAATTTGTAGTGTAGTATACGTGAGTGTGTGTGTGTTTGAGTTTGTGTGTGTGGTTGTATGAGTTTGTGTGAGAATGTATGTGCATGAAAGTATGTGTGTATGGGATGGTGTGTGTATGAGAGTGTGTGTATGAGATTATGTGTGTGTGTGTGTGTGGTTGTATCAATGTTTGTGTATTAGAGTAGGTTTGTATGAGAGTGTGTGTGTCAGAGTGTGTGTGTATGAGAGTATGTTTGTGTGTATGAGTGTGTGTATGTATGAGTGTGTATGAAGGTTTGTGTGTGTGTGTGATTATGTGTGTGTATGAGAATGTGTGTGTATGACTGTGTGTGTGTGTGTACGTGTATTTATGCAATTTTAATAAATACATTACAAGCGTGGAGGGGTCTCATTTCAAACGTTTCGCCAAATGGGAGACCAACTTTCTTAGACTTTGATAACTAAGATAAAAAATTTGAATTCGAATTTTAATTAGAAATAAAACCATCTTATCTATTAAAGTTAATAATAGAATGGTGTTAAAATTCAAATTTTAACACCTCTAGTAACTATAATAGATGTGTTAATTTCGAATTAAAATTCGAATTTTAATACCACTAGTAACTATAATAGATAAGATGTGTTAATTTCAAATTAAAATTTTATTTTGAATTTTACATCTTTCCTATAGTTTTAAATTCGAAATTAACACAATAATACATACAATTCGAAACTAAAACAATAACTATAACAAAGATGTAAAATTCGAAATGAACATATCTATTATAGTTACTAGTGGTGGGTGTTAAAATTCGAATTTTAATTCGAAATCAACACCTCTATCACTTAATAGTTAGATTAAGTGATGGAGGTGTTGGTTTCGAATTTTAACACCACTAGTAGCTATAATAGATAAGATGTGTTAATTTCGAATTAAAATTCAATTTCGAATTTTACATCTTTCCTATAGTTTTAAATTTGAAATTAACACAATAATAGATACAATTCGAAACTAAAACAATAACTATAACAAAGATGTAAAATTCGAATTCGAAATGAACATATCTATTATAGTTACTAGTGGTGTTAAAATTCGAATTTTAATTCGAAATCAACACCTCTATCACTTAATAGTTAGATTAAGTGATGGAGGTGTTGGTTTCGAATTTTAACACCACTAGTAGCTATAATAGATAAGATGTGTTAATTTCGAATTAAAATTCGATTTCGAATTTTACATCTTTCCTATAGTTTTACATTTAAAATTAACACAATAATAGATACAATTCGAAACTAAAACAATAACTATAACAAAGATGTAAAATTCGAAATGAATATATCTATTATAGTTAATAATGGTGTTAAAATTCGAATTTTAATTCAAAATCAATACCTCTATCACTTAATAGTTAGATTAGGTGATGGAGGTGTTGGTTTCAAATTAAAATTTGAATTTTAACACCACAAGTAACTATAATAGATAAGATGTGTTAATTTCGAATTAAAATTCGAATTCGAATTTTACATCTTTGCTATAGTTTTAAATTCGAAATTAACACAATAATACATACAATTCGAAACTAAAAAATAACTATAACAAAGATGTAAAATTTGAATTTGAAATTAATATATCTATTATAGTTAATAGTGGTGTTAAAATTCGAATTTTAATTCGAAATCAACACCTCTATCACTTAATAGTTAGATTAAGTGATGGAGGTGTTGGTTTCTAATTAAAATTCGAATTTTAACATTCGAATTTTACATCTTTGCTATAGTTTTAAATTAGAAATTAACACAATAACATACATACAATTCGAAAATAAAACAACAACTATAACAAAGATATAACATTCGAATTTGAAATTAACATATCTATTATAGTTAATAGTTGTGTTAAAATTCGAATTTTAATTCGAAATCAACACCTCTATCACTTCATATAGTCATATAAAGTGATAGAGGTGTTGATTTTGATTTAAAATTCGAATTTTAACACCTTTAGTAATTAATAATAGATAAGATGGTTCATTTAGAATTAAAATTTGAATTTTATATCTTTACTAGTTAATAATTCGAAATTAACACAATAATAACTAAAATTTGAAATTAAAATACTTAAACACATCTATCACTTCATATAACTACTATATATGCCTTAAATTCGAAATGAACTCCATAATAACTATAACAAAGATATAAAATTTGAAAATAACACCATAATAACTTTATTAAAGGGACATGAAACCCACATTTTATCTTTCATGATTCAGAAAGAGCATGTGATTTGAAACTACTTTCTAATTTACTTCTATTATCTAATTTGCTTCATTCTCTTGATATCCTTTGCTGAAAGCATATCTAGATAGCATCAGTAGCTGCTGATTGGTTTCTGCACATAGATGCTTCGTGTGATTGGTTCACCCATGTGCATTACTATATCTTCAACAAAGGATATCTAAAGAATGAAGCAAATTAGCTAATAGAAGTAAATTGGAATGTTGTTTAAAAATTGGAATTTCCAATAGAAAAAATACAATACAATACAATCTACATAGGTAAAGATAGCACTAAAGCATTATCAACTCATCAAAATGAAAAGCCAAAAAAATGCATACAATTTAAAAAAAAAAAAAAATAGTACAAATGAAAAAATCTAATTTAAAAAAAATTAAATAATTATTAAAATAAGCATTTTAGATTACAGTACCTAATTATACATATCAGAGTTCACAAATCTAAAATAAAATCTAGTATATATACAATACATATAAATTAGAACCTAGTCAGCATCACTGGCTGCCAATGCCCAATTCCATACCAATACAAGGCAGGACTAGCACAGTAAAAAACAACCAACACTACATTACAACAATTACAACCCCTCTATGATGAACATCAGTACTTCTCAACCACAGTCCTCAAGTTAACCTAGACTAGTAGGCTATCTTTATAACGTCTTAAAGGGATAGACTAGTTAAAATTAAACTTTAATGATTCAGACAGAGCATGCAATTTTAAGCAACTTTCAATTTTACTCCTATTATCAATGTTTCTTCATTCTCTTGGTATCTTTATTTGAAAAAGCAAGAATATAAGCTTAGGAGCCGGTCCATTTTTGGTTCAGAATTAGAACATGGGTAGCGTTTGCTGGTTGGTGATGACTACATTTATACTCCAATCAGCAAGCGCTACCCAGGTGCTGAGCTGAACCAAAAATGAGCCAGCACCTAAGCTTGCATTCTTGCTTTTTCAAATAAAGATACCAAGAGAATGAAGAAAAAATGATAAAAGGAGTAAATTAGAAAGTTGCTCAAAATTGAAAGATATATCTGAATCATGAAAAAAAAATCAGTTTCATATCCCTTTAACTGGAGCACAGGTAAAATAATCAGTGACCATGTTAACTAAATTGGCTCTCACCATAGGTACTGAATATTTCACCAGTGCTCTAGTTAAGACAGCATGAAAATATGGCCTGTATTTTGCCTATAAAAATAAATAGACCGCATATTACCTCTACAAATATTGATAAAATTGATTGAAGATGAAGATAACAAATGCGTCTTCTCACGGTGTGCAGTCCACCCTCCACAGTTGTGTAATGTGTCCACACAAAAATCCAAAAAAAAGATGCCACAGGAGCAAATAGATAATAGTATATAGAAAAAAAATTGTATCCAAATAATCCAACACGAGTACACGACCACAAAACCAGTAGGTCCTTCTCCAAAACAAAACCTTTCAAATTAAATGTTAAGAACTACATCTATTTATAACATTTACATATGGGAGGGAATAACTTGATTTAAATATTTAAATTCGAATTTGAATATTACTTTTAAAAAAAAATACAATTTTAGTTAAGAAATACTATTTCGAAATTAAAATTAAATTCGAAAATTTTGAATATTTATAACATAACAGCATTATTAAAACTAATTCGAATTCGAATAGTACATTACAAAAGAAAATACTATTTCGAAATTTAAATCGAATTCAAATATCTCATTACAAATAGTATGTGATATATTCAATTGAATTCGAAGATAACATTTCGAAATCGAATATGATATATCCTATCGAATTCGAATATTACATTTCTACATAGAATGTGATATATTGAATCGAATTCGAATATTATATTTCGAATGTGATATATCTTATTGAATTCGAATATTACATTTCTATATAGAATGTAATATTATTGAATCAAATTTGAATATTATATATCGAATTCGAATCTGAAATATAGATTTTGAATATAATATAATGCAAAGGTAAACATTCTATTATTAGAACGAATATTTTCGAAACCGAACATTCGAAAATCGAATGTTAGAATGTTAGTTAAACATTCAAAATTCGATTCGAACGAACGAATGTCGAAAAATTTGTTTTAAAATTCGAATGTTTAGAAACATTCGCCCATCCCTACCTGTGGGGAAGCCACCTGCAACTACACCACTGTGCTAGCCCTTGTGATATTACTGCATCACACACGCCTGTATAATTAACCTGTTTGATCGCACATAATCACATATTTCACCGCATACAACGACCAGGCATAGTAAATAAACCCTACATTTAAATTATGGTAGCACCCGGGATTAGAGTTGTTGTTGACTCCGTTAATGAAATTCTAACGCCACCACAAAACACAGAACATTTATGTTTCTCCCTGACTGGCAACATGGGTGGGGATGGTTATGAGGACAATGATGCTTTGTTTTACTGTTTGGTTGTGTGTTGTGCCTGTTTTGTCATTTGTTATGTTTGTCTTTAACGTTTTGTCTTGCTGTGTTTTTGTTTTGCCCTTGCTGAGATGGCTTGTGGGTCATGCCACCATCCTACCACTATAACCGCACTTGTCAATGCGGTGACACGAAGGTTGGCACCGTTTGTAATACCTGCAAAACTATAGTCATTTCTCCCATAGCAGCCTGGGACATACATGCTCGCACCATACTTTTAGGGGATCACTCTTCCCCTTATAAGCCTTCTAAGTAACATATAGCCAAATCCATACTAACCTAACATATGTTCAGATGCTCAATTAGGCTTTTTGATATTGTCACCATGTTACGCAATGATACAGCATACAGAAAATTTTCTCTACATTATTTCAAGCATCACCTTGAATGACTTACAAGGTATTTGTTAACATAATTGTATATTCTCAGTACAACATTGGCCATGGTAAAGGTCATGGGTATGGTTCACTTAGCTAATTAGTATCTCCTGAAGTCTGCACGTACTTGTTTATGCTTTATACCTAGGTGTGTTCAACTCTGTGAGGGGTGCCATTTTCAAATTCACTACTGTGCTAACTCCTTTGATAATTTTACATAGCACACGCCCAATTATCTCACCTGCTTGATTGTACTTAATCATATATTTAACCTTATACAGTGATCAGGCATAATACATAATCTTTGCATTTAAACTATGACATCATCCGCTTAGTTAACTGGGCTAGAGCCTTTTGTTTGTCTTGTGTTGGTTTTGTTTTGTTTGTTTGTTTATTGTTGTTTAGTTTAGTTATGTTATAAAAAAAGAAAAATTCCCATCACTGTGTACAAATATTTCTCGAGTGAAAGTTATTGATCTTTTAGTAACATATAAGAAAAAAGCATACTAACAGAAATTATTTTTATGTCTATGCCTACTAAAATGCGCCTGATTTTCTTCTTTTCACTCAATGTATGATACCAGGCCCTGCGTGGCGCAATTACATGCAATTACATGTATTGTTTTGTGAACTTGTATACAGTGTGTTAAGAGAAATTAGGAAAAAACGTAGGGCATTTAAATTATTAAAAGAAAATAGTACAGACTCAACAATCACCTAGATTATGAGTTCTGCATTAGCCTTAAAAAGCAGCGTTAAGGGGTCCTAACGCTGCTTTTTAACGCCTGCTGGTATTACGAGTTTGGCAAGTAAAGGTGTACCGCTCACTTTTCTTCCGCAACTTTTGGCTACCGCAAATCCCCTTACGTCAATTGCGTATCCTATCTTTTTAATGGGATTTGCCTAACGCTGGTATTACAAGTCTTGGAAGAAGTGAGCGGTACAGCCTCTACCTCCAAGACTCCTACCGCATTTAAATGTCAGTAGTTAAGAGCTTTATGGGCTAACGCCGGAACATAAAGCTCTTAACTAAAGTGCTAAAAAGTACACTAACACCCATAAATTACCTATGAACCCCTAAACCGAGCCCCCCCCCCCACATCGCAAACACTATAATAACATTTTTAACCCCTAATCTGCCGACCGGACATCGCCGCCACTATAATAAATGTATTAACCCCTAAACCGCCGCACTCCCGCCTCGCAAACACTAGAATAAATTTTATTAACCCCTAATCTGCCGTCCCTAACATCGCCGCCACCTACCTACAATTATTAACCCCTAATCTGCCGCCCCCAACGTCGCCGCTACTATAAAAAATATATTAACCCCTAAACCTAAGTCTAACCCTGACACCCCTAACTTAAATCTATTTTTAATCAATATTATTCCTATTTAAAACTAAATACTTACCTATAAAATAAACCCTAATATAGCTACAATATAACTAATAGTTACATTGTAGCTATTTTAGGATTTATTTTTATTTTACAAGCAACTTTGTATTTATTTTAACTAGGTACAATAGTTATTAAATAGTTATTAACTATTTAATAACTACCTAGATAAAATGCATACAAATATACCTGTAAAATAAATCCTAACCTAAGTTACAATTACACCTAACACTACATTATAATTAAATTAATTAACTAAACTACCAACAATTAAATACAATTAAATTAACTAAACTAAATTACGGGGGGGAAAAAACACTAAATTACAGAAAATAAAAAAGAAATTACAATTTTATTAAACTAATTACACCTAATCTAATCCCCCTAATAAAATAAAAAAGCCCCTCAAAATAATAAAATTCCCTACCCTATTCTAAATTACAAAGTAATCAGCTCTTTTACCAGCCCTTAAAAGGGCTTTTTGCGGGGCATTGCCCCAAAGTAATCAGCTCTTTTACCTGTAAAAAAGAAATACAACCCCCCCAACATTAAAACCCACCACCCACATACCCTTACTCTAAAACCCTTCCAATCCCCCCTTAAAAAACCTAACACTAACTCCTTGAAGATCACCCTACCTTGAGCCGCCTTCACCCAGCCAGGCCGAATTCTTCATCCAATCCGGGCGATGTGGTCCTCCATCCGGCCGAAGTCTTCATCCAAGCGGGGCAGAAGAGGTCCTCCATCCGGCCAAAGTCTTCATCCAAGCGGAATCTTCTATCTGGGGGCAGCAGATTAGGGGTTAATAAGTGTAGGTAGGTTGTGGCGACGTTGGCGATGGCAGATTAGGGGTTAATAAATATAATGTAGGTGTCGGCGATTTTACGGGCAGCAGATTAGGGGTTCATAGTTATAACGTAGATGGCGGCGGTGTCCAGAGCGGCAGATTAGGGGTTAATAGTATAATGCAGGTGGCGACGATGTCGGGGGCGGCAGATTAGGGGTTAATAAGTGTTAGATTAGGGGTGTTTAGACTCGGGGTTCATGTTAGGGTGTTAGGTGTAGACTTAGAAAGTATTTCCCCATAGGAAACAATGGGGCTGTGTTAGGAGCTGGACGCTGCTTTTTTGCTGGTGTTTTTTTTTCCAGCCATCTCAGCCCCATTGTTTCCTATGGGGAGATGCACGAGCACATTTTAGCCAGCTTACAACTACCGTAAGCAACGCTGGTATTACAGTGAGAAGTGGAGCTAAATTTGCTCAACGCTCACTTTTCTGAGACTAACGCAGCCATTCAGAAAACTTGTAATACCAGCGTTGTTTAAAGTGAGCGCTGGAAAAAAAAAAGGAGCGTTAGCACCGCAAGTCTTAACGACAAAAAAATCGTAATTTAGCCGAATATTTATAAGGAATGTAACAAAGCATGCAAAAAAGCAATCAAATTAGCCAAAATTGAAAATGAAAAATTAATTGCCAAGGATTCTAAGTCTAACCCTTCTTTAAGAACATAAATAGCAAAAAATCTAAGAAGGATAATATAGGTACATTAAAATGCGTGGAGGGTAGCATGATAAATAATGACAGGGAGAAGGCTGAGGTACTTAACCAGTTCTTTTCTTCAGTTTACACAAGAGAGGAACCATTGGATGATACTTTGGAACAAAATAGAACATGCCAGTCCATACCATTAACTGGGTTATGTTTAGAGGATATCAGGAAAAAACTGGATAATATTAAGGTAAATAAAACTCCAGGGCCAGATGGAATACAACCAAGGGTGTTAAGGGAATTTAGCACTGTTATAGACAAACCTCTACTCTTAATTTTTCAAGACTCATTATCCTCAGGCATGGTACCCCAGGATTGGCGTAAAGCTGATGTGGTGCCACTCTTCAAAAAGGGAAGCAGGGATGATCCAGGAAGCTATAGACCAGTTAGTCTGACATCAATAGTGGGGAAGATATTTGAAGGGATTATAAGGGATTATATTGATGAGCATATTCGTGTAAACAAGATTATGAGTTCTAATCAGCATGGCTTTAGGAGAAATAGATCATGTCAAACTAATCTAATTAGATTCTACGAGGAAGTAAGTAAAAATATAGATAAAGGGGAATCAGTTGATGTGATATACTTAGATTTTGCAAAGGCATTTGATACAGTGCCACATGAGAGATTAATGCACAAAATTAAGAGACTGGGAATAGCTGAAAATGTTAGCTCATGGATAAATAACTGAATAAAAGATAGGGAGCAACGAGTAGTAGTAAATGGATCATACTCAGATTGGACAAATGTAATCAGTGGCGTCCCCCAGGGATCAGTACTGGGCCCTGTTCTTTTTAATATTTTTATAAATGACTTGGAGCAAGGATTAAATAGCGACATCTCTATTTTTGATGATACTAAGTTAAAGGGACAGTTCACCCAAAAACTTTCTCCCCTTTAAATTATTCCCAATGATCCTTTTTACCTACTAGAGTGTATTAAATTGGTTGCAAGGGGCTCCTTTACTCCTATTTCAGCATTTGAAAAAGCTGATTTAGCTTGTGGTTTCCCAACCTATACTGAAAGTTTTGATACTGGCGTATACGCTATTGACAAGCCTAAGTAAACACAGCCAGCAGAAGATATTAGACCCTCAGTGGGGGGCAGGATAGTTAAGTAATAAAATGATAATTTTCCATTGTTCTCTCTATGTATTGAGCTTTGGTGTTCCAGACAAATATAAGATAAGGAAGCAAGTATGTGTACATAAAAGTGATAACATAATGAGATCTGATATTACCTGAAGCTCAACCCATTGTAATAGGTTGTGGTTTCAAAGCACAAAACCAGCTACTTCAGATACACAAATAAACCCGAAAATGCAATTTCTCAAATATTTTATACTCTGCAGTTGGTATAACAAGTCATTTAAAATACATTTATGGAAAAACAATTTTACAGTGTACTGTCCCTTTAAGTAAGGTCATTAGGTCAGAGCAGGACGAACTCTCATTACAAAGGGATTTGCAAAAATTAGAAATATGGGCAAGTGAGTGGAAAATGAGATTTAATATGGAAAAATGCAAGGTTCTACATTTTGGAAGTTGTCAGTATATTTATGAAAATCTTAGTAGTGCTGTTCAAACAATATATCAGTCTATCTGAGGGTTATAATACAATACCTTTAATAATTATCCTTAAAAATAGAAACCCTTAACTAACATGCATCTACTAGAAACCATACAATTAATATAAATACCTGAATTCTTTTATTTAGTTAATATCCATGAACATTTTGAAATATATATGCAATACCAGAATATGACACAATATTATATGCGTTTGAAAACTATTTAAATATGCTATACAAAGTTCGTACACGTTTACCTTTAAAACCAGCCTTATTTACAAATAGCCTTTCATTCAGTTTATACAATGAGACTAAAATCTTTATCTTTTAACATCCAAGCAATACAATTCTAACAGTGCTTATAATCAATAGGATAATATATATATTCTGCTATTTAACTGCAATTTATCCTAATACAATATTAATTTAAAATATCAGAACTTGCACAGATAAGTTACTTAGCCTACCAGATACAAATTTAAACAATACATAGGCTGTGACTACCAATTTAAAATACAATTTATTTCTCTAACTCTGCCAAACCCAGCAACAATGAATGCTTATTTTAAATTGTTTTTGCATACAAACAGGCAAGCTAAGAACTATCCAAAACAATGACACACAGTTTAAAAGTACAATCTGCTCTTTAAAACTATTTGTTACAGCAATCTCTTAATTACCAAAAAGAGTACCCAATCGATATCCAATATTCCTTGATAGGAATATTTTCACCTCAGAAAATACCAATAAGTATAATTTGCAGTCAATGAGAAGAATAGATCAGCTTTGCTTGAGTAAATGGTATTTCACGCCCAACAGGAACCAGTTACAAATTTTTCTCAGCAGAAATCTGTCTCTATCTTGCAATAACTTTATATGGGTTCTCCATCATGGGTGATAATAATGGGTGGCCCTCCTTGTCCCTTCTGATTGGATATTTGTGAATGTATGTTGTCAAGGAGATGCATCCTTGCAACAACCAATCATCTATTTGCTGCAATTCTCGCATCATAACACTGGGTGGCAGCATTACAAACAGACACAGCAATACATGCAGCATGACAATACATACAAAACAAATTCACCTTTAACATTTCTAAACATTTTTAACAAGATAATTATTCTCATAAAATGGTTATTTAATCAGATCATAACTCTCTGCATCAATTATTCACAATATTTGTTTTGGATAAGTAATATCTTATGAATTTTCTGATCATTTTGATATGAAATATCAAAATATTATATTAAAATAATTTATCTTGTTTCTGAAATTAATATTATTTATACATCTAAAATGTTTTCAGAGTTGTGTTTAAACTTTCAAAAACATCTAGTGTATATAATCATATGACATGATTCAGATATCCCATGCAGGTATTCCATCTGAAAAATAGAAAAAATATGTTACATGTAATTAAATAATGGGATTATTACAGTTTGAATCTATTTTTCATATATCTATTAACTGCAGCAATTATTTAATTAATATAAAACATACTATTTCAACATCTATATACATATATGGGCTATTTGAATCATTTCAAACACACTTGAACTATTGGCATTGTTCTTCTTCAAAATGTATTTAATTTTACTTAAAATCTAAATACAGTTGTTTTGAAATCACAATGTAAGCCATGTGCTTTCTCTGTGTTATCCTAACCCAGACGCAATGTTTAACATTTTGTATATCTCAGTGTTAGCAGCCACACAGTATGAGTCATTCAACAAACCTGTGCTAATTATCAGCTCATTGGCAGGAAGTCCATATATGAGTAGGTATCCTGATCTATGCATCAAAATGCTGTCTTTTACACAGCAGGAGGTGGGCTTCAAAGGCTATGCTAACTCTCAATTATGGTAAAACATGTTTGTATTTTCATCTAGAGAGCAAATGCTTCCCTTTTGTTTCTTGGGAGATGCTGTCTGTGGTTCAGCCTGGAGATGTGTATTCAATTTGTGGGGGTTTCTGAGTCAAATTCTGACATCAGAATTGCAATCCTATTTCAAAGAATATCTGATAAAAATATGGTTTCATACATAAACACATTCCCCTGTCCCATTTACACATATATATATATGTCATTTATCTGTAGCCTGATATAATTCCCCCTTTCAAATTCAAATATATGTAGGACACATGTATTTGAATTGGATCAAAGTCAGTGGTTCTCGGTGAGGATCAATAGTATGCCTCATAGATAGTCTTCTATGGAGAAAGTTCGTCATTTTTGAGCCCTTGTCCTCATCAGTTAGGCATCTTTAAACTACAGTATGTCTTTAGTGCATTTGGGGATATGACACTTCATTCTCCCTCTACGATTTGTAGTTGGGATCTGGGATGACATGCCCGCAATCGATTGATATGGACCCATTTATCTATGAAACTTTCATTTTTAGGGATCCTTATTTTATAGGCCACTGGAGATATTTTGTCAGTAATGACAAAAGGATCTTTCCATGAGGGAAGAAATTTCTTCTCCCTAACCTGATCTCTTCCAAAGTTATAAAGATAAACTTTATCATTTATTTCATATTCCCTTTTGGACGTTTTGAGATCATAATAGGTTTTAGTGGTAGTTGCGGCTCTTTCTAAATTCCTTTGAGCAAACGCAAAGGCATATTGCAGGTGTTTTCTTAGGTTCTCCACATATTGATGTGTATTGGCAGCGTTTATCAAGTTTTGGTCTGATGTACGGTACAGCAGATGCTGAGGTAGAACCATTCTTCTACCAGTCATCAGTTCAAAAGGTGACATCTTGGTAGAACTACTTGGAGTTGCTCTTAATGCCATTAGGACTACAGGTAGTTTTACGTCCCAGTCTTTACCCGTTTCACTCACAAACTTTTTGAGGATTTTCACAATGGACTGGTTGTAACGCTCTACACCACCACTTGAGGCAGCTCTATAAGCAATATGGAGCATTCTTTTTACCCCTAGTATTTTCCACATTTTGGTCATCACTTCGCTGGTGAAGTGGGTTCCTCGATCTGATTCGATTCTTTGGGGCAAACCAAATCTGGAAAATACGTGGTTGATGAGCAATGCTGCACATGTTTCAGCACTATTGTTAGGTGCACTGATGCACTCTACCCATTTAGTGAACAGGCATGTCACGGTTAACATGTATTTGTTTCCTCTTGATGACCTTGTTACCGGACCAATAAAATCAATTTGTATATCTGACCATGGCAGTACCATCCCCCTTTTCTGCAATGGCGCTCTATGCGTTGGCGCAGTGGGTTGGAACTGTGGACAGATTAAACACCCTTGACAGTAGGTTTGGACATCTTTCAACATGTGTGGCAAAAAAGCGTAATCACGTAATATTTCATACGTGAGTTTGGCACCACTATGACCGGATGTGGGAGCATCATGGGCATGTTGAAGCATTAGACCTCTGAACTTGGTGGGTACTACCCATTGCTGTATGCCCGTTTTTGAGGTTCTAATTAACAAACCATCCTGTAACTTGAATTGTGTTCTGGATTTCATTAAGATTCTAAGATCTTCTTTGTCAATACAATCATCTTTTGAGATGGGGTTGCTTTCAGGATCTTCTATGTGTTTATAGAAGATGCCTACAATGGGGTCTTCTTTTTGACTAGTGATCAGGTCCTCACTAGGAGAATCCTGACTCCATTGTACCAAGTTAGGCTCACTCTGTTGTTTTGCCTGGTTTCTAGTAATGGCTTCTACCTGAATTGCACCCATTAAGTGTTCAATATTAAGAAGTTCTCCAGTTATGGCTCCTTGTTTGGCTAATGAATCCGCAAGATCATTGCCTTCCTTATCTGGGCCTAGAACCCTGGAATGACCCTTGGTCTTTTTCCAGTGTATGGTTAAATCGTTGGATACCACCAGATTATCAATCTCGCAGAACAACTTGCCATGCTTGACTGGTTTGTTATTGCTTTTCTGCATGCCATTTCTTTTCCAAGTTGGCAGGTATTCAACAAAACTGTCATGCACATAATTTGAGTCAGTTATGATCACAAATTCATGAATACCATGTTCAATAGCCATTTCAATGGTTTTGAAAACAGCAGTTAGTTCTGCAACTTGACTGGATTTTGGTCCAATGTTGAAACCTATAGATATATTTGAGAATCCATTTTACCCAAGTTATGCCAATGCCAGCGACTAATCTGCGTTCATTATCAATAGTGGCATGGTAAGAACAACCATCAACATATACCCAAGGTAACGTTTGACAATGGTCCTTATTGTATATTTTATATGGGGAAAGCAATTGTTCCTCCAGGAAATCATCTTCTGATAATTCTTCCCCGGGATCTCTAGCAGTACAGTCGTGGAGCTCAGCAAGCCCCTGTGCGACTGGATTCTTTTTATTCTGCTTGTAGCGAATTTCTAAGGGCCAGCCTTGTAAGGAAAGAGTCCACACTGTTATGCGGCTATTTGACAAATTCCCATCTCTTATTCTCTCCCTTTGCAAATACAGCAAAGGCTGGTGGGCCATTTCTAGAATAATTTTCTCGCCCTGTATAAAGCTTCGGAAATTTTGTAGAGCCCATACAGTAGATAAGAGGGCTTTTTCACAATCGCTAAATTTTATTTCTACTGGGGATAGAGTTTTGCTCGCATAAGCAATGGCTTTGCTTAAATTATCATGCTTTTGGTATAAAACAGCACACATGCTTATGTCTGTGTAACCTGTCTCTAAGAAGAAAGGTTTACCACCTTCAGGGTACGCTAAGCAAGGTGCTTGAGTATGTTTTCTCTTCAGCTCTCTGATGGCTGTCTCTTAAAACTCACTCCAGTGCCATTTCACGTCCTTCTTTAGAAGAAGTAGTAGTGGTTTAGCTAACTCTGCATAATTATCAATGAATTTGCGAGAATAATTTGTCATACCCAGGAAGGATCTCAATTCCTTTAAGTTAGTTGGGTTTTTAGAATTTACTATAGCTTCCACCTTTTTCTTCTGAGGATTTAGCCCTTCAGAAGTAACTTCATGTCCCAAGAAGTTTACACGAGTGCAGCACCATTGAGCTTTCTGTAGGGATAATTTGACACCTGCCCTTTTAAGTTGGCTGAGGACGTGTTTAAGCTCTTCAATGTGTAAGTCTGTGCTTTTGATTAAAACATCATCAACATAAGATAAGGTCCCCCTTTCCAGTGCATCAGGCATAGCCTTATGCATGAATACAGCAGATTCATGTCCAGAATTTATGTATCCAAATGGAAGTCTCTGGAATGCATATTGGAACTTTTGGAAAGAGAATGCCAGCTTATATTGGTCCTCTTCATGTACCTTTATGGTCCAATATCCCTGTGCACAATCAATGGCAGTGAATATTTTGGATCCCTGCATTTGTGCTAGGCATTGGTCAATATATGGCACAGGCCAGCCAGACATGTACACTCGTTTATTTAGCTGTCTTAAATCAGCACACAAACGCCATTGTCCATTGGGCTTGAGAACACCTAGAATAGGATTATTATAAGAGCTGTGCACCTGTCGTATGATACCCCTTTATTCCAAGTTCCTTATGATTTCTGCTATAGAATCATATGAGGCTAAAGGAAGTCTGTATTGTTTAACAAAGACAGGGGGTGCATCAGGATCTGTTTGTATTCTTGCAATGTGCAAGTCTGTAGTACCACAGTCATAAGAATCCTTAACAAAAATATCCTTGTACTCCATCAGGAGTTCTCGCAGCTGTTGGCGTTCATCATCGCTGGAACAGCCATTAGCTAAGGATATTTGCTCTTCGACTATTTGCTGAAATCCTGGGAAGATTTCAGGCTGTCCTATTTCATAGGCTTCTTCTAACCTAGAGGTGAAATCCCCTTGATTATAATTTACATTGCCCCCATGACTCGGGGAATTGGGGTAATCTTGCTGTTTGATTGGCTGATCAAACACTAGAGAGGCTTCTTCAATTTTACAGATGCCTTCCTCTGAGCTGAAGGGATACATAGACTGAATATTAAATAGACCCTCTGGCATAGATGCAAAGGATTGTTCTATTAATTGTTCTTCAGTTAAGTATCCTTCAGGTATTAGCCCAATTACATTATTCTGGAACCCAAAAGTGTAATAACTTGATTCCAACATATCCTATGGTAGTTCCCTTGGATAATGTTATATCCTGTGGGGTCATATTATGCACAATAATATGTATTGGAACGGCCCCAATATTCACCATAGGAGTGTAGGTCACTGTGACACCCAGATTTTGTATTCTATGGGAGAGGCAAATTAGCGTTTCAGAAGTTTTTAATTTCTGGCCTCTCTTTACCTGTAAGGGTAAAAGAAATTTATCAGCCCCTGCAGGAATTACGACATATTTAGACACCTGCATATTCACAGCATATGGCAATTGCTGGTTTGATTTTAGGGCTGCATTTTCATGCTGAAATACTTCAGGGTCCCCCTTTAACCTGCTCCAGAGGCAAGAATTAATCAAATCTATTTGTATGGCATATCTATGTAAGATATCATTGCCAATGTATATTTGATTATGGGGAGTATTTAAAACTAAAAACAGGTGCTTCACTGACTTATTACCTATAGAGACAGATAATAAGCACTTAGCTGTGATGTTATAGCTTTCAGCCCTGTTATCCAGGTTGTGGATACAGTGGTCTTGGGGAGAAAGATATTTAATCACTTTAGGTTCAGCTATCTGTGCTAATAGGCCTTCGCTTATATAGCTAGCTTCCTGTTTTAAATTCAACTTGGCATATTTTGTTGTACCAAGGTCATGCATTTGTATAGGGATAAATAGATCCTCTTTAACTCTCTCAATCCCTGTGAGGTATTGAGCATGGTCTCCCCCCTCAGGGATTCTATGATCCCCCTTGTGGAGAGATATGGTTAATACATCGCCATCTAAGGAAATATTCGCTATCTTTCCAGGCAAAATTTTAAAAGTATTACCATCAGAGCCACTTAAAGGAGTCTGATCATCTATTTGTAGAATAGTGATTTCAGGTACAGAGTTATTCCTGAAATGAATCTCCACAGCATCTGGTTTCTCTTCCACCACGTGACAGTTATGTCGGGGGTGAGATATACCAGATTTCTCATAATTTATAGGCCTTTTAACTTGTGACCAAATTACATTATTTATGCAATCAATTATGGTGCTTAGTCGCTTCAGGAGATCACTACCAATAATTAAACGATCAGTAGGCAGATCCACTATAATGACAGGGTGTCTTATGACCCTGTTCCCCAGTTTAAATTTTAGCCAGGCAGTACCGTAAACTTTTAGAGACTCATCCCCAACTCCTATTAGGGAACCATCAAATTCTTTTATTTTAGGTTTGTGGGGTGTTAGCTCATTTAGCTGTGTGTAGTACCTGTGGGATAAGATAGTTGCCTGAGACCCAGTGTCAATTAATCCCATGATAGGGTTGGAGACTGAATCTTGCAGCTCAACTAATACATAATACCTTCCTGCATTTTCTACCATTTCACACATAAAGTTGGTGTTATCATACATCTGTGGGCTTCGCCACGTGTTACCTGAATTCGCCATGTTTTCCGATGCAGGAGAAGTTTCATACCTACCGGTCTCCTCTATGACAGGGTCGGCTGGATTCTTGTGTACTGCATCTGTGGAAATAAGGTTAAGGGAGTGCTGCAAAGGAAGAGATTTATTAATTTTTCCCGGATGAGGTTGCTTGTCATCACAGCTAAATTGTCCGTTTCCGGTCTGTGGGGAGAGAGCATGATAATTTGATATTTATTATTACATTTTGTATATCTCTCCCCTCCCTCTCAGGTGATGCTGCAGTATTTATGACTGTGCCTGTGGTCCACTGCTGACTACTGGCTGTACCCCTAAAAAAGTATTGTTTGGTTGCTGAGCCGTAGAAGGTTGACTCATATTAGCGAATTGTTCGCTCAACCGATTTAACTGGGTAAAAAGCATATCTACCTGATTGTACAAGTTACCTCTACCCCTGGGCCTATCTATTGGTGCCCCATAATAATGATTCCTGGACCATTGGGTTCCCTCAGAATCAGGGCCGCTATTTCTATTCTGGCGTGGTTGCCCCTGGGGTTCGGCTTGTTCAGTATTAGTAATTTGGGGAGCATTATATACCTGGGGTGTCTGGTTACCCTGAGAATATCTTCGCTGTCTATTGTATCTACCCTTGCACGGATACCAATTATTTGGTGAGTATTCTCTTTGTGAGTAATTATTTACCTGATTATGTCCCCCACTTTGGTTATAGTCTACCTGCGCCTCAACCCATGTAGGGGAGGGGGCAGAGTTAAACCTCTGTGGAGATGGCCTGTTTTGACTGGCTACCTCCACGTAGGTTTTCTTTTTAGACTCCAAATTGAGGGGGTTAGGTGACACCCTAGTTTCTGCTACAATTTTGGGTTTTGACTCCTTTTTCACCCCCTGCTCACTGGACTGCTGAATAGAGTATAATTTTGTACTCTCTTTGATCAGCCATTCCAATGAGCAGTCCTCATCAAAATCTCTAGCTAAGTTAATTTTGATGGGTGTAGGCAGTGCTTCAAAAAATGAATTTACAAATTCTGAGCCATCAAATCTGGGATTATCTTCAGCCATACTGTTCGCATTTTTCAATTCAGAAAGGAATTCAATGGGACTTTGATTCGCACTACATTTTAAACCATATACCGCTATTTTCGCAGCAGTTTTAGTGCGATATTGTCCAAATTCTTTTCTGCATTGCTGTTTTATTTCATTCCAGGAATGAATATTCATATCCTTTAGTGAAGTAAAGAATTTGTTATGCTTACTATCAAATACCCAGGGCAGAAATTCGATTTTTAATTTCTCACTTGTTACATTCATTATAGCTAATGCGTTTTCAAAAGCCTCTAAATGATCAATTACAGATTTTGTTCCCTTATTGGAGAATATAGGTACTGCACGCTGTATGAAGGTGACTATTTTATGGGAATCATAGACCTTATTAGATATACTTTGGGATTCTCTATTAGAGTTTTCCTCATCCGCACCAGCTGCGTTATAGCCGTTTCCTGGATTTACATCATGAGGTGATTGTCTATTTGGGAAATCTATTTCTGACCCATTAGGGGTCATTTGTCTATACTCTTCCATATATTTTTGTACCTCATCCCTGACGCGTCCTCTAAAGGAGTTAGCATTATCTGCATTATTCTCACTGTTAATATAAGGGTTTTCATTATGGCGAGATGACCTTTTTAAATCACTTAATTCCTTCTGGCTTTGCGCAAGCTGTTTATTTAATTCTTGTATCTGTGCGAGTAAGTCTATGTTATGCTTATTTAAGGCATTTAGGTTTTGGGCAAATTCATCCATTTTATTTTTGGCTATTTTTAAATCCTCTTCGCGTCTGCGTGAGGAACGAATACTACCTTCTAGCTCCTGTATTTGTAATCGTTTGTCTATGACTCATAACGACATTTCATCAATAATGCATATTAAAAGGGGCCAAGATTTTAGTATTAGTTTGTCTCGCTTTTTGGGAGTCTTGCATTGATTAGTCATTAATAATTCTTGGAAGAATTCATTCCCTTCATTCCACATATTATTATTAACGGTGATATTTTTAGCACTAGTTTCAAGCATATCCATAAAATCATTTAATTCACCTGCAATATTAAACTTCCCTTTAATGTAACTTACAATATCTTAAAGACCTGACCTTTAGTAATGGGCATTGTGATGGGGCCATTTTCATCGCTATGTACAGAATTAAATGAGTCACTTCTGGCTACAGACATTATTATATTGGTTTAGTATTTAGTTAAATTAAAACGCTAATACAATTTTTGCCAATAAAAAGAGAGAAAAAAATTATATTTTAAAAAAAAATAATAATAATATTAATTTTTAAATATGAAAAATTAATATTTCGAAATATGAAAAATTAATACTTTTGATTAACTTTGAAAATATGAAAAATTTATATTTTTATTAATTTTTCAAAAATTAATCTTTAATAATATTTCAAGATATCAATATCAATCTCGAAATATTAAAAAAAAAAATCTTTTTATTTTCAAAATATTAATTTCGAAATATGAAATTTTTTCTCTCTTTTATAATAATTTCTATTTACTACAAATGTATGATATCAATATGATGAATATTAATAAATCTCATGCAGTGCCTACATACAATATGTCAGTATATTTATGAAAATCTTAGTAGTGCTGTTCAAACAATATATTAGTCTATCTCAGGGTTATAATACAATACCTTTAATAATTATCCTTAAAAATAGAAACCCTTAACTAACATGCATCTACTAGAAACCATACAATTAATATAAATACCTGAATTCTTTTATTTAGTTAATATCCATGAACATTTTGAAATATATTTGCAATACCAGAATATGACACAATATTATATGCGTTTGAAAACTATTTAAATATGCTATGCAAAGTTCATACACGTTTACCTTTAAAACCAGCCTTATTTACAAATAGCCTTTCATTCAGTTTATACAATGAGACTAAAATCTTTATCTTTTAACATCCAAGCAATACAATTCTAACAGTGCTTATAATCAATAGGATAATATATATATTCTGCTATTTAACTGCAATTTATCCTAATACAATATTAATTTAAAATATCAGAACTTGCACAGATAAGTTACTTAGCCTACCAGATACAAATTTAAACAATACATAGGCTGTGACTACCAATTTAAAATACAATTTATTTCTCTAACTTTGCCAAACCCAGCAACAATGAATGCTAATTTTAAATTGTTTTTGCATACAAACAGGCAAGCTAAGAACTATCCAAAACAATGACACACAGTTTAAAAGTACAATCTGCTCTTTAAAACTATTTGTTACAGCAATCTCTTAATACATTACCAAAAAGAGTACCCAATCGATATCCAATATTCCTTGATAGGAATTTTTTCACCTCAGAAAATACCAATAAGTATAATTTGCAGTCAATGAGAAGAATAGATCAGCTTTGCTTGAGTAAATGGTATTTCACGCCCAACAGGAACCAGTTACAAGTTTAGCTCAGCAGAAATCTGTCTCTCTCTATCTTGCAATAACTTTATATGTGTTCTCCATAATGGGTGGCCCTCCTTGTCCCTTCTGATTGGATATTTGTGAATGTATGTTGTCAAGGAGATGCATCCTTGCAACAACCAATCATCTCTTGGCTGCAATTCTCGCATCATAACACCGGGTGGCAGCATTACAAACAGACACAGGATGACAATACATACAAAACAAATTCACCTTTAACATTTCTAAACATTTTTAACAAGATAATTATTCTCATAAAATGGTTATTTAATCAGATCATAACTCTCTGCATCAATTATTCACAATATTTGTTTTGGATAAGTAATATCTTATGAATTTTCTGATCATTTTGATATGAAATATCAAAATATTATATTAAAATAATTTATCCTGTTTCTGAAATTAGTGGCATTTATACATCTACAATGTTTTCAGAGTTGTGTTTAAACTTTCAAAAACATCTAGTGTATATAATCATATGACATGATTCAGATATCCTATGCAGGTATTCCATCTGAAAAATAGAAAAATTATGTTACATTTAATTAAATAATGGGATTATTACAGTTTGAATCTATTTTTCATATATCTATTAACTGCAGCAATTATTTATTTAATATAAAACGTACTATTGCAACATCTATATACATATATGGGCTATTTGAATAATTTCAAACACACATGAACTATTGGCATTGTTCTTCTTCAAAATGTATTTAATTGTACTTAAAATCTAAATACAGTTGTTTTGAAATCACTATGTAAGCCATGTGCTTTCTCTGTGTTATCCTAACCCAGACGCAATTTTTAACATTTTGTATATCTCAGTGTTAGCAGCCACACAGTATGAGTCATTCAACAAACATGTGCTAATTATCAGCTCCTTGGCAGGAAGTCCATATATGAGTAGGTATCCTGATCTATGCATCAAAATGCTGTCTTTTACACAGCAGGAGGTGGGCTTCAAAGGCTATGCTAACTCTCAATTATGGTAAAACATGTTTGTATTTTCATCTAGAGAGCAAATGCTTCCCTTTTGTTTCTTGGGAGATGCTGTCTGTGGCTCAGCCTGGAGATGTGCACTCAATTTGTGGGGGTTTCTGAGTCAAATCCTGACATCAGAATTGCAATCCTATTTCAAAGAATATCTGATAAAAATATGGTTTCATACATAAACACATTCCCCTGTCCCATTTACACATATATATATATATATATATATATAATATATATATGTCATTTATCTGTAGCCTGACAAAGTAAAAATAAGCGTTCAACCTGGGAACGAACAATAAACATTTTTGTAGTGTTAGGTTTATTTAAATTTGTAATTTATTTATTTTATTTTTTCATAGTGTTAAGGTTTTTTAATCATGTATTTTAGTATTTTTAATTGGTATTTTTTTTTATTTTATTAGAATAGTTATGTTAGGTTAATTTATAATTTAATCTTAGTTTTTTTTATTGTAACTTTTAATTTATAGTTAGGGGGTGTTTAATTTATTGTTTTGCAATGTGGGGGGGCAGTTTAGGGGTTAATAGGTTTAGTTTATTAGTTATGATGTGGGGGCCCGGCGGTTTAGGGGCTAATACTTTATTATAGTGTTGGCGATGCGGGGGGCCTCCAATTTAGGGGTTACTAGATTTATTTAGTGTTGGCGATGTGTCGAGCCGACGGTTTAGGGGCAAATTAAGGGTTAATAGGTTTAATATAGTATTTGCGATGTGGGAGGGTGGAGGTTTAGGGGTTAATAGGTAGTTTATTGGTGTTAGTGTACTTTGTAACATTTTAGTTATGCATTTTGTGAAACATTTTTGTTTTGCAAAATCCATAACTACTGGTCTCAGATCGCAGAATGGATCGGGTTGCATTAAGGCCAAAATGCTTGTGGTATTGCAATGGCCAATTTTTTTAGTAGTATAGCCGTACCACACCATAACGCAAAACTTGTAATCTAGCTGAATGTGTGTATATACCTATACCTGTCTAGCTATTCCTAAAGACGCAGATATGGCTATTTTTACAAATTGAAGGTTTGTAGCAACCCTGTGTTGGGCACGTCTATCTGCACCATTTTTCCAACATAAATACACATATAAACACATAAGTACTCATGAATTCACATATATACACAACTATATATACACACCACCGGCAAAAAGATTATAACTCACTGAAGGCTCAGATGATGGCTAGCATTATTCAGCAATAACGGGGTTTTTTTAATTAAGGTATGTATTTTTTTTTTTAGACATAATGCTATTGCACACTTATTAGACTACAGTAAAGTGTAAATATAACTTTTATATGCACTGGAAAACCAAAAAAATAGTGTGACTCACTTTATTGCTATATTCACTTTATTGCAGTGGTCTGGAACTGAACCCGCATTATCTCCAAGGTATGAAATGTAGATATGTATTTTACATGAACAGTATCAGATATATATAGAAATATATATTTATTAATAAAAAGTACATTATTTCCTATGTGAAAAACATAGCAATGTAAAATATTTGTTTTGTGCATTGTGTTTCTCAA
Organism: Bombina bombina; assembly: GCF_027579735.1. Taxonomy (NCBI): domain Eukaryota; kingdom Metazoa; phylum Chordata; class Amphibia; order Anura; family Bombinatoridae; genus Bombina; species Bombina bombina. Next base: position 955,930,072 of record NC_069502.1, on the reverse strand, counting down.
TTTCGATCGTAACGTGGTTGGGTAAGCGCACATGAAAACGTAGTATTTTTAAGGCGCGTTATTGAAATATTACATATGAAATATTAATAAAAATTATTACTTATACTGTAAAATATATAGATATATTCTATGGATTATTTTGAATATTTTATAGTATGTTTAATAATTTTTATTATTTTCTTATATTTTAAATGTAACATTTCAATAATGTGCTTACTAAGAATACTAAGATTTCATGTGCGCTAACCTGACCGTGTGCAGATTTAAATCAAGAAACATGATGTACAAAATGTATATTTTACATTCCTATGTTCTTCACATAGAAAATAATGTACTTTTTTATTATTAAATGTATATTTCTATATATATTTGATACTGTTCATGTAAAATTCATGCCTATACCTATCTATAGGAATAGATATGCAGGTATAGATATATATATATATATATATATATATATATATATGTCATCAGAAAGAAGAATAATCCACGCCAACTTAAAACTTGACTTTTATTTGTCTTCAGTTAAAAAGAGTTACAAACAAGAAGATCTTTGCAGCTTAGCAGAGTGAGCGCAGCACTGGGCTTACGCGTTTCGGTAATTAAGCCGTAGTCATAGCCTATAGTGCTGTGTTTGCTCCTGCTATTTAAAAGGAGATACAAAATTCTAATTGGCTCAAATTTGATTGATAATTAAAAACACACAATTGCGCTACTCTATGCTTATGGGCGGCAAGAACAAACATAAGGACATACTGACTGTTATAATTTGAGTTAAATTACGGACCCTATATGTGCATTCTTGAATATATATATATATATATGCCACAGCAAATGAATGATTTCATCTAATAAAAAATGTTTAAAAGAATAAGTTCATTGCTTCTTAATAAATAAATAAATCTTCAGCTATACAGTGGCAAAATAGGGCTTTTCCTTATAAACAGTAAACAGTCACAAGAACCAAAGTGTATCATAGGTTAATATTAGATATTTGATATTAGACAAAAGGAATCAATAGTTGATTTATTTTCGAAGTTGGGTATTAGTTTTAATGTGGGTTTAAAAAGACCCTACATATATGTTCACTTTATTCATTTTATTCAAAAACTCAGAGAATGTGTCTTGAACATTAAGAATGTGAACAGTTCACAGGGAATACAAAATTACTCAAATTAGACGGTGGCCTGTTTTTTAGGGGGGTAGGGGAAATAAGATATCCCCCAAACTTATTGGATGTCACAATAACATCCTATAATACGCTAAAATAACCCTCACTGCGTGGCATATATTGGTGTATGCTACTAATTAGACCAACAAAATTGTCTGGCCTGCTCATGAGCTTATAAGGAGGGGAAAGGGGGGGGGGGGGGTTTGAACTCTAGAAAACTGGACAGAGTTATACAAAACTCATATCAAATCTAAATGTGTTGTAAAACTAGTTGTAGGTTTTATTCCAAATAGTTTATTAAGTCAAACCTAGAGTTGAGGCCTTTTGGGACTCTAGTACCCAATTTAAAGATCAAAAAAAATTCTCGTTTAGCTAAAAGCTGTTCAAGGTCACTACCACGTTTGGGCATCACTACCTTCTCTATGGCACACCACTTGAAAGTATTTAGAGAACTTTTGTGTTTCTCAGCAAAATGTTGCACCAACGGGGTAGTAGCCCTGCCTTGACTTATTGTGGAAAGATGTAACCTAATTTGAGTATTTACATCCCTTGACATGAGTCCCACGTACTGTTTCTTGCATGCTGTACAAGTTATCAAATAGATTACATAAGTACTTCTACAGTTAAGACATGAACGTATGTCATAAGTAGTGCCCGATGCGGCGGATTCAAAATCTTTGGTAACTTGTACAAACTCGCAAGGACGACAGTGGTGACTCCCACATCTGTACATGCCCACATGTGTGAGCCATGAACTGTTTGCATTGGATATTTTCTTTAATTGGGTAGGGGCCAAAATGGAACCTAAGGTTTTGCTCTTTTTGTAGGAGCATCTGATTCCTGTTTTGACCACTTTTTGTAACTGGTCATCTGCCGCCAGCAGTGAGAAATTATTTCTCACTATTTTGCATATCTCCTCGTATTGAGATCTGTATTCTGTTACAAAATTGACCTTACTTTCGATAGATTTCCTCTCTGTTCCGGTCTGGGAATGGTCTCAACTATTGCTTCTGCTCTGTCCAAATCCCTCTGTGGGTATTCTCTTTTCCTCAGATTGTTTTTTAGTTCCCTGGCCTTTTCTTTGAATTCAGAGGGATCTGAGCAGTTGCGCTTAAGCCTTATTAGTTGGCCCTTGGCTATCGCAAACCTTATTTGCTTCGGATGGCAACACCTGCCATGCAGTATGGTATTTCCTGTTACGGGTTTGCGGTACATGCAAGTGGCTACCTTCTTGCCCACAATGCCTTTAAGGGTTAGATCCAGGAAATGTATTTCCACAGGATTAGTTTTATACGTGAATCTTAAACCCATGTCATTGTCGTTAAGGTAAGACAAGAACTGTTCAATACCTTCCTTTGTTCCCTTCCAGACCAACAACAGGTCATCTATGTACCTGTAATACAATTTTATGTTGTCTTTGTGAAGGTTGCTATCTCCATAGATGCGGCACAGCTCCCACCAGCCAAGATATAAATTGGCGTAGGATGGTGCGAATTTCGCTCCCATGGCCGTGCCGCATCTCTGGAGATAGCAATCCCCCTCAAATTGGAAGAAATTGTGGGTTAGAAGAAATTGGACTACTCTCAAAGTAAAAGTCTAAAAATCTGCACTGTAATTTGAATAATTGTACAAGAAAAACTGTATAGCTTCCAGTCCCTTGTTGTGGGGAATGGAAGAGTATAACGCAGAAACATCCATAGTGAGCCACATGTGGTCACTGTTCCACTCAAACTGTTCAACAATATTTATGACATGCTTGGTATCCTTCAAATGGGATGCCAATTGTGTCACTAAGGGCTGTAGTATGGAATTGGTCCATTGTGAAAGATGTTCTAAAAGTGAACCGATGCCACTCACAATTGGCCGTCCTTGTACATTAGTGACAGATTTGTGGACTTTGGGTAGATGGTGGAAACAGGGGGTCCGGGGATGTTGTACATATAAATATGCCACTGTCTGGTCATCCAGGAACCCCTGTTCCTTTCCATCATCCAAAATACTCTTAACTTCCAACTGGTAGGCCCGTGTGGGATCCCTGTCCAGTTTGATGTAGTCGTGTTGATTGTGCAATTGGCGATTAGCCTCCGCCACATAATCTATCCTATTCATAACAACAATCGCACCGCCTTTATCCGCGGTGCGTATAACCAAATTGTTGTTTTTCTCTAGCTCACTCAATGCTTTTCTTTGGTTATAGGAAAGATTATGTTTAGTATTGGTGCATGAACCCGCCAAATTGATCAAATCTGTTTCCACTCTTTGTTGGAAAGTTTCTAAAAATCGTTCCTCTATTGTGAATAGGGTAGAAGGTTGAATTGTTTTTAAACCTGGGTACCCTACTAGTGGTGTCTAAGAGACACATTTTCCGACTCATTTTCCAAGGAATGAAGGGCCACAACATCACAGAGTTCACCAAACTTTTGCAAAGTATTGTTCACTAGATTTTGCGATGCTGCTCCCCCCTCACTCATTGGAATAGTGTCTTCTGTGCGAAAATGTTTTTTCAAAGTTAAATTCCTGATTAAGGGATTCACATCCAACAAAGTTTGGAACAGATTAAAATTGCTCGTGGGAGAGAAACCTAATCCCAAAGACAGCACCTGTATCTGTTCTTTAGACAGTGTGTAAGAGGAGATATGATTTGGGAATCATTTGTACTTGGTTTGTGGGCGATTGCCCCTCAATTGGTACCTCCCTGTCCCTTCCCCTTGTGTCTGCTGGAAGCCTCCCATTTGATCTTGGGCCTCTCGAAAAACCTGGGGGAATACTTGTTCAAGATCAGAATTCACAGTTCCTTGTGCACTAGTGGTTTGCAAAGAGCTATGTGCATGTGTGGAACTATGTGTGTACATAGGTTCATAGTTGGTAACTTGTTGTGGTTGTTTGGTGTTTTTCTGTCTAACTACTGTTCCGCATGGTGGCATAGGTTCATAATAAGTTTGTGATTGTGTATTATTTTTCTGTTTATCTGCTATACCCCCTGAAAGCCCCACTCTTGGACACATATGAATAGCTGGGGCAAAAGACATATCATTAGAGGTAATAGGGACCATATTGTCAGAGGTAACCGCAGGTGCAGTGCATTCCGTTATTCCTTCATCGGAGGAATATTCTGTATCACTCCCAGAGAATGTAACATTTTTCTGTTGTTTGTTACCTCTGCGTCTGCGATTACCTCTTTTCTTATTGGGAAACTGAGTACGTCTTAGTTCTCCCCTTTTCTTCCTATTCCAGATATATACTGTGTCTGTCTGGTAATCTGATCTGTCCCGCAGAAACTTGGAGTGTTTATTTTCCATTACCACACTCTTCCCCCTAGCCACAATACCTCTGAGTATGGTATCAAATTTACCAAACTGCGGATCGCCAATGCGTTTATCCATTTCAGTTTGTAAATCTGAGATTTCATTTTTTATCACAATTAATTGTTTAGATTTAAATTCCTTTAACATTCTCATCAACTTCATAGAACAATCAGATAAAGTTAAATTCCAGTCCTTAATAAACTTTTTTTCATTCAGGTCTACATCAAATGTTGGAAATTTAAAAAGTCTCAGTCCCCTGGGGATCACCCCCAGTTCAAGGTACTTGTCAAAAGTCCAGATGTCCCATTGGACCTTGCCTTCTTTTAAAAGAAGTGACTCCATCATTTCGAATAAGGAACTGAGAGATAGTACTCCCTTGTCTTCGAAAAAATATATTCAAAATCTTGTGCCTTATGTTCACGTTCCATTGCTGGCATTAGTGAAAAAAAGTCTCTATTGTATTGGACTACATTTCCCTGCTGCAAATTCACCTCCATTATTACTGCTGTGCTGCTGCAACAAAAATGACTCAAGCACTCAAATTGATACCTCCTGTTAGTACCGTTATCACAGTCACACAATATGAGAAAACGAGTGCGAATCACATTACTTCCTTAGCACAACTAAGATCCTGTGCCTATCCTGAATACAAGCATAGCCAATAACGAAGCCAAAGAGTATACACAAACTTCCCAAATATCCGTTACATGCAGGGTTATAGGGTTATACACACTTCTTCTTCTCAAACAGTAATGAGGCAAACTTGGCACCAGATGTGTGCTTTCTTACCCTACTCTTTAGACTGTCCGGCTTCCGAGAACGAGGGACCGCTTGTCTCACAGGCAGACTGCTCCTCGGTACCCTCCGCCTCCCTCGGTGTCTCCAGCCGGAAGTGCTCCAGGTAGCCCGGTGATTCCGGGTGACGTCAGCGTTAGTTGGGGGTTTTGCGGACTGGCTGGTTGTCAGGACGTGCAGTGTACAGCAGCATCGGCAGTGGATTTCAGGATAGTGAGATAGGTGATAAGAAAGAAGAATAATCCACGCCAATTTAAAACTTGACTTTTATTTGTCTTCAGTTAAAAAGAGTTACAAACAAGGAGATCTTTGCAGCTTAGCAGAGTGAGCGCAGAACTGGGCTTACGCGTTTCGGCAATTAAGTCATAGCCTATAGTGCTGTGTTCGCTCCTGCTATTTAAAAGGAGATACAAAATTCTAATTGGCTCAAATTTGATTGATAATTAAAAATACACAATTGCGCTACTACAGTCTAAGGAGTAGGGTAAGAAAGCACACATCTGGTGCCACGTTTGCCTCATTACTGTTTGAGAAGAAGAAGTGTGTATAACCCTATAACCCTGCATGTAACGAATATTTGGGAGGTTTGTGTATACTCTTTGGCTTCGTTATTGGCTATTCTTGTATTCAGGATAGGCACAGGATCTTAGTTGTGCTAAGGAAGTAATGTGATTCGCACTCATTTTCTCATATTGTCTGACTGTGATAACGGTACTAACAGGAGGTACCAATTTGAGTGCTTGAGTCATTTTTGTTGCAGCAGTACAGCAGTAATAATGGAGGTAAATTTGCAGCAGGGAAATGTAGTCCAATACAATAGAGACTTTTTTTCACTAATGCCAGCAATGGAACGTGAACATAAGGCACAAGATTTTGAACATATTTTTTCCGAAGACAAGGGAGTACTATCTCTCAGTTCCTTATTCGAATGATGGAGTCACTTCTTTTAAAAGAATGCAAGGTCCAATGGGACATCTGGACTTTTGACAAGTACCTTGAACTGGGGATGATCCCCAGGGGACTGAGACTTTTTAAATTTCCAACATTTGATGTAGACCTGAATGAAAAAGAGTTTATTAAGGACTGGAATTTAATTTTATCTGATTGTTCTATGAAGTTGATGAGAATGTTAAAGGAATTTAAATCTAAACAATTAATTGTGATAAAAAATGAAATCTCAGATTCACAAACTGAAATGGATAAACGCATTGGCGATCCACAGTTTGGTAAATTTGATACCATACTCAGAGGTATTGTGGCTAGGGGGAAGAGTGTGGTAATGGAAAATAAACACTCCAAGTTTCTGCAGGACAGATCAGATTACCAGACAGACACAGTATAGATCTGGAATAGGAAGAAAAGGGGAGAACTAAGACGTATTCAGTTTCCCAATAAGAAAAGAGGTAACCGCAGACGCAGAGGTAACAAACAACAGAAAAATGTTACATTCTCTGGGAGTGATACAGAATATTCCTCCGATGAAGGAATAACGGAATGCACTGCACCTGCGGTTACCTCTGACAATATGGTCCCTATTACCTCTAATGATATGTCTTTTGCCCCAGCTATTCATATGGGTCCAAGAGTGGGGCTTTCAGGGGGTATAGCAGATAAACAGAAAAATAATACACAATCACAAACTCATTATGAACCTATGCCACCATGTGGAACAGTAGTTAGACAGAAAAACACCAAACAACCACAACAAGTTACCAACTAAGAACCTATGTACACACATAGTTCCACACATGCGCATAGCTCTTTGCAAACCACTAGTGCACAAGGAACTGTGAATTCTGATCTTGAACAAGTATTCCCCAAGGTTTTTCGAGAGGCCCAAGATCAAATGGGAGGTTTCCAGCAGACACAAGGGGAAGGGACAGGGAGGTACCAATTGAGGGGCAATCGCCCACAAACCAAGTACAAATGATACACAATGTACTAAATCTCTCCTCTTACACACTGTCTAAAGAACAGATACAGGTGCTGTCTTTGGGATTAGGTTTCTCTCCCACGAGCAATTTTAATCTGTTCCAAACTTTGTTGGATGTGAATCGCTTAATCAGGAATTTAACTTTGAAAAAACATTTTCGCACAGAAGACACTATTCCAATGAGTGAGGGGGGAGCAGCATCGCAAAATCTAGTGAACAATACTTTGCAAGAGTTTGGTGAACTCTGTGATGTTGTGGCCCTTCATTCCTTGGAAAATGAGTCGAGTAATCTCTTAGACACCACTAGTAGGGTACCCAGGTTTAAAAACAATTCAACCTTCTACCCTATTCACAATAGAGGAACGATTTTAGAAACTTTCCAACAAAGAGTGGAAACAGATTTGATCAATTTGGCGAGTTCATGCACCAATACTAAACATAATCTTTCCTATAACCAAAGAAAAGCATTGAGTGAGCTAGAGAAAAACAACAATTTGGTTATACGCACCGCGTATAAAGGCGGTGCGATTGTTGTTATGAATAGGATAGATTACGTGACGGAGGGTAATCGCCAATTGCACAATCACCACGACTACATCAAACAGGACAGGGATCCCACACGGGCCTACCAGTTGGAACTTAAGAGTATTTTGGATGATGGAAAGCAACAGGGGTTCCTGGATGACCAGACAGTGGCATATTTATACGTACAACATCCCCGGACCCCCTGTTTCCACCATCTACCCAAAGTCCACAAATCTGTCACTAATGTACAAGGATGGCCCATTGTGAGTGGTATCGGTTCACTTTTAGAACATCTTTCACAATGGACCGATTCCATACTACAGCCCTTAGTGACACAATTGGCATCCCATTTGAAGGATACCAAGCATGTCATCAATATTGTTGAACAGTTTGAGTGGAACAGTGACCACATGTGGCTCACTGTGGATGTTGCCGCGTTATACTCTTCCATTCCCCACAACAAGGGACTGGAAGCTATACAGTTTTTCTTGTACAATTATTCAAATTACAGTGCAGATTTTCAGACTTTTACTTTGAGAGTAGTCCAATTTCTTCTAACCCACGATTTCTTCCAATTTAAGGGGGATTGCTATCTCCAGAGATGCGGCACGGCCATGGGAGCGAAATTTGCACCATCCTACGCCAATTTATATCTTGGCTGGAGGGAGCTGTGCCGCATCTATGGAGATAGCAACCCTCACAAAGACAACATAAAATTGTATTACAGGTACATAGATGACCTGTTGTTGGTCTGGAAGGGAACAAAGGAAGGTATTGAACAGTTCTTGTCTTACCTTAACGACAATGACATGGGTTTAAGATTCACGTATGAAACTAATCCTGTGGAAATACATTTCCTGGATCTAACCCTTAAAGGCATAGTGGGCAAGAAGGTAGCCACTTGCATGTACCGCAAACCCGTAACAGGAAATACCATACTGCATGGCAGGAGTTGCCATCCGAAGCAAATAAGGTTTGCGATAGCCAAGGGCCAACTAATAAGGCTTAAGCGCAACTGCTCAGATCCCTCTGAATTCAAAGAAAAGGCCAGGGAACTAAAAAACAATCTGAGGAAAAGAGAATACCCACAGAGGGATTTGGACAGAGCAGAAGCAATAGTTGAGACCATTCCCAGACCGGAATTACTCAAATACAATAGAGGAACAGAGAGGAAATCTATCGAAAGTAAGGTCAATTTTGTAACAGAATACAGATCTCAATACGAGGAGATATGCAAAATAGTGAGAAATAATTTCTCACTGCTGGCGGCAGATGACCAGTTACAAAAAGTGGTCAAAACAGGAATCAGATGCGCCTACAAAAAGAGCAAAACCTTAGGTTCCATTTTGGCACCTACCCAATTAAAGAAAATATCCAATGCAAACAGTTCATGGCTCACACATGTGGGCATGTACAGATGTGGGAGTCACCACTGTCGTCCTTGCGAGTTTGTACAAGTTACCAAAGATTTTGAATCCGCTGCATCAGACACTACTTATGACATATGTTCATGTCTTAACTGTAGAAGTACTTATGTAATCTATTTGATAACTTGTACAGCATGCAAGAAACAGTACGTGGGACTCACGTCAAGGGATGTAAATACTCAAATTAGGTTACATCTTTCCACAATAAGTCAAGGCAGGGCTACTACCCCGTTGGTGCAACATTTTGCTGAGAAACACAAAAGTTCTCTAAATACTTTCAAGTGGTGTGCCATAGAGAAGGTAGTGATGCCCAAACGTGGTGGTGACCTTGAACAGCTTTTAGCTAAACGAGAAATTTCTTGGATCTTAAAATTGGGTAATAGAGTCCCAAAAGGCCTCAACTCTAGGTTTGACTTAATAAACTATTTGGAATAAAACCTACAACTAGTTTTACAAAACATTTAGATTTGATATGAGTTTTGTATAACTCTGTCCAGTTTTCTAGAGTCCAAACCCCCCCCCCCCCCTTTCCTCTCCTTATAAGCTCACGAGCAGGCCAGACAATTTTGTTGGTCTAATTAGTAGCATACACCAATATATGCCACGCAGTGAGGGTTTTTTTAGCGTATTATAGGATGTTATTGTGACATCCAATAAGTTTGGGGAATATCTTCTCCCCCCCCCCTAAAAAACAGGCCACCGTCTAATTTAAGTAATGTTGTATTCCCTGTGAACTGTTCACATTCTTAATGTTCAAGACACAGTCTCTGAGTTTTTGAATAAAATGAATAAAGTGAACATATATGTAGGGTCTTTTTAAACCCACATTAAAACTAATACCCAACTTCGAAAATAAATCAACTATTGATTCCTTTTGTCTAATATCAAATATCTAATATTAACCTATGATACACCTTGGTTCTTGTGACTGTTTACTATTTATAAGGAAAAGCCCTATTTTGCCACTGTATAGCTGAAGATTTATTTATTAATTAAGAAGCAATGAATTTATTCTTTTAAACATTTTTTATTAGATGAAATCATTCATTTGCTGTGGCATATATATATATTCAAGAATGCACATATAGGGTCCGTAATTTAACTCAAATTATAACAGTCAGTATGTCCTTATGTTTGTTCTTACTGCCCATAAGCATAGAGTAGCGCAATTGTGTGTTTTTAATTATCAACCAAATTTGAGCCAATTAGAATTTTGTATCTCCTTTTAAATAGCAGGAGCAAACACAGCACTATAGGCTATGACTACGGCTTAATTGCCGAAACGCGTAAGCCCAGTGCTGCGCTCACTCTGCTAAGCTGCAAAGATCTCCTTGTTTGTAACTCTTTTTAATTGAAGACAAATAAAAGTCAAGTTTTAAGTTGGCGTGGATTATTCTTCTTTCTGATGACCTATCTCACTATCCTGAAATCCACTGCCGATGCTGCTGTACACTGCACGTCCTGACAACCAGCTAATCCGCAAAACCCCCAACTAACGCTGACGTCACTCGGAATCACCAGGATACCTGGAGCACTTTCGGCTGGAGACGCTGAGGGAGGCGGAGGGTACCGAGGAGCAGTCTGTCTGTGAGACAAGCGGTCCTTCGTTCTCGGAAGCCGGACAGTCTAAGGAGTAGGGTAAGAAAGCACACATCTGGTGCCAAGTTTGCCTCATTACTGTTTGAGAAGAAGAAGTGTGTATAACCCTATAACCCTGCATGTAACGGATATTTGGGAGGTTTGTGTATACTCTTTGGCTTCGTTATTGGCTATGCTTGTATTCAGGATAGGCACAGGATCTTAGTTGTGCTAAGGAAGTAATGTGATTCGCACTCGTTTTCTCATATTGTGTGACTATATATATATATATATGTGTGTGTGTGTATTTAAGAATAAAAAGTACATTATAAGTGAAGAACATTGGAATGTGAAATACGTACAGTAAATATACAGTAAAACATATAAATACATATGTACACACTAATATATATGTATATACACATATCCATCTTTAGACGTAAATGAATGTATCTCTATAACACCTGAGACCTCATATCTTTGAGCGCTTTTAACTTTTTATTGCAATTTTTTTCAATAATTCATATCAAACAGCATTAATGAGTGTAAATGTACTTTTATGTAATTATGATGTTTTTGTGAAACTTTTTATTCAAGCGTAGGAAGTCACGCTAACCTGACAAGCATTAAATTAAATTACCCTCAAGCAACTTGTAATACGTGCGCTATTTTTGATGCTTGCAAACACCTGAGATAAACTTGATATCGCTCGCGCGCACTGTTAATGTGCCACTTGTAATATAGCCCCAAATAGGTAACCGAGTTTCTCGAGTGACCACAATGCTATGTCGTATCATTTGTTAAAAACTTGCCAAAGAAAAGCTCTCGAAAAGGATATTTCTTACTTGTGGGAAATACTGAAACTGGCCACCAGGAGGAGGCAAAGACCTCCCAGCCAAAGGCTTAAATACCTCCCCCACTTCCTCATAACCCAAGTCATTCTTTGCTTTTTGTCACAGGAGGTTGGCAGAGAAGTGTTTTAAGTAATCCTGTCAGCCTCTCAGTGAGAGCATGGATGAAAGTTAGAGTCCGGAGATGCAGGGAGAGTCTTTCTGAGAAACCATAGTTAGTTGTAGTAGGTGGCGCAAAACAAGTTGCTATTCCCAATGTGTCTTACTGTAAATATGTGTGATAATATGTGGGCTCAGTATATGTTAATGTTTTAATGAGTCCTAAATTTATATTCTCTTTTGGAAAAAATGGATGTCGAAACTATTTAAGAAATAAATATGATCCTTTATTTGATTATGGTAAATTTACCCAATAGTAGTATTCACTTTGTCTTCTCAAATCCTGTGCAGGTGTGCTCTGGTATCGTTCTGCACAGGATTTGAGAAGACAAAGTGAATACCAGCTATACCCAGTTGAAATATTCAAGTTCCCACTGAGCGGCATATATTTAACCGCAAAGATCACATTGATAACTAGAAATCCTTTTTCTACTTATCCTACAAACTTTCTACTTATCCCAACAACCACATTTCAGCACCCAGATCGGTCACTGACCGACATCTAAGAAACCTGGGAACAACAGACCGGAAAGGCAAGCAAAAATTCCACATCAGGAGGTTATCCAACAACCATACCATTGTGATCGGTCACTGACCGACAGACAAGCCACAGAATAGAAAAACCGGAGATACTTAAAAAACATCAGCAAACGGTTAGCACTTAACCGCAACGAAGATCCCACCAAGAAACCCTTAAGAGCGCGATCGGTCACTGACCGACAAAGGATAAGGTAACTGAGCGGCCACGACAACTACCCAAACACTTATATAAAAGTGAATTTTCTCGCAGCAAACAGATAAGCCCACCTAATAAGAGGAAACCAAAGCGGCATTTATTTAACCGCCAGCAGCTCATATAGAACTGCCACCAGCTTGATCTTGAAACTTAATCAAAACACTGGCATAGCGGCGTTTATTTAACCGCAATTATCTCACAAAAGTGATATCAAACAGATACACTTCAAGGTACTAATTTGTATACTTATATTATAGTGTGATAAAAATCGCACCAACATACCTCTACATTTGATATATAGTTGCCTAAGATAAGATCTCAATTGCATAGCTGAACTTGAAACAAAGTATCCTATATGAACTATACAGCAACTATTGTTTTATCCACTATAAAATTGTATCTACAAACATTCTGTTAGAAATTACAACTTGTGATAAACCCAAAACTGTATAAATTATAAGATTTCAACGTTATTATTTTAATTTAATTTATTTTTTATATATTATGTACATTTTTATACATAGAGACACCGGTGTCATTTTTTAAACTTTGAAGGAATTGTAATAATTTTTGTTTAACTGTACTTTTAGCATCACTACTATTGGGTAAATTTACCATAATCAAATAAAGGATCATATTTATTTCTTAAATAGTTTCGACATCCATTTTTTCCAAAAGAGAATATAAAATTAGGACTCATTAAAACATTAACATATATTGAGCCCACATATTATCACACATATTTACAGTAAGACACATTGGGAATAGCAACTTGTTTTGCGCCACCTACTACAACTAACTATAACTCTTTAAACTTTGGGATAAAGTTTACTTCAGGTGTGCTAGATTCCCCACCAGCTAGACAGTCTAAACCTACCAAACTTTCTGCGAAACCATCCTGACTCATGTTAACAGCTCCATAGGAAATCAGCGTAGAGGAGTTTCACTGCCTGCTTTCATCACTCAAGTACATGTCAGAAGCGATGCAACTATCTGTCACACTTGAAGGGCCCTGTTCCTGTTTCACAGCGTAGATTCTGGTATGATCGTTTCATATTTTATACATGTTTGATAACGCAAGAAGACAGGTTCACACTGTGACTCCTTTTATCTGTATAGAATCAAGGGTTAATATCTCCTTATTGAACAGGGGGGATCTTATATGTTTATTTGATTTTATGCTGCTTTTATGTGTGAGATGTTATGGGCTTATAGGCTGTTATGGAATATACAGGTTTCACTTTCACTTTGAGAGCCATGCAGCTAACAAGCTTGGCGCGCTTTCTCATAGCAGGGATGGTCCTGCATTGTGCACCATGTGATTCATTCCCTTTTTCCTGACCGGGTGTCTATCAGAGAGGAGCCATAAATCTCTGTACTGTCTGGGTCATAGGAGGGGGTGAGTTTTACTAGAGAAGGTTAAGCGTGACCAACATTGCTCTAGCGCACCAATTATTGTCAATGGATATTGCGACCACGCTAAATAGCGCTGATATTACAAGTTGAAAGTTATGGGTTGAGCTTAAGCAAAAACCCAAATATCGCTAGAAGAATTAGTTCAACCTGAGACCTGAACTTAAATGTAGGGGTTAAAAAACATTTTTACAAAACCCATCTAAAACATAAAGTATTATATATACATATTTTTAATAAAAAAAGATATTTATATTGATAATTTTTTTTTAACCCTTTCATGAAAGGGTCATTAGCATAAACTTATATGAATAATTATACAGCATAACTCAAAAACTAAAGCTGTAAAGATTCTAAACGATCACTTGATTATAATGAGATTCAAACACACTCAGATGTTTCACTATGACAGTGGCCTCAGCTTCAGTGTTTATTCTTTATTTTCAACATTGACTTAAACATTATAACTGCTGTAGCTGGCAACGGAGCTGAACGGCTGCACTGAAATTGACCTCTGTGGACTTCCGGGAAGAGGCGGAGCAAGCAGGACGCTTGCAATTTCGCGCCTCTACATCGAGATTTGGCTTTCAGCTCCCACTGACGCAGTAATCCTTGGCCGTGGAAGGCCTGCCTGGCCCAGATTAGAGAGAGGGATTCCCTGCATCACGGAAGTCTTCAAAGCAGCATGGGCTGCCGTGGCAGGAGCAACTCCGTTCCCAGTCAGTGAGGACCGCAGCATTTACAAAGCCGTTTTGTTTCAAATTGAGGGTAAAGTGCTGGCCCAGTGAGAGCAACGGATCTGCTGTAAGGTTAAGTAATGGGTAAATCCCACGGCCCTTAGACGCTTCAGCCTCGCAGTAACTTTTAGCACGAGTAAGAGGGATAGTTTGGGTTAAGACGGCCATGTGGCACTAACGCCTACTTGCTGAGAGGGATGGGTAATTCTCGAGGTCCCTACAGGTACATTATTCGCTGCATTAAATACCTCAGTCCCCTGAGACTGCAGAATCCCCATGACAGATGTGGCAGGTACTTTCTTGCTTTAACACACTTTAAAAATAAAGATTGTGGTAAATTCCTAAAACCTTTCTATAACCAGTAATACCAAATCGGTGATTGGACTTACTTTGTGATATTTCCTTTGTGAGATCTCTATGGTCCCCAAACATAAAGCTCCTTACATCATAGCAAGTTATAACTTATATAAGGAATTCGAGGCATCAGAAATGCGTACAAGAACTAAATATTTGGGTATTACTCCATACTATAATAAGACCCAGAGCTGTTGAGAAATAATAACATCACCATAGATAAAAGTACCACGGCTGAGAAGCACCTACTTGGAGTGACTGAGACTCTAATAACTCCCATAACCCTTCTGGTTAGGAGTAAGGAAGACAGCTCCCATAACCCTTGTGGGTAGGAGCAAGGAAGTTTATAGATGGGCTTACTGGTATTATATCCAATAAACATCTGTCCCAGAAGTAGCCTTACTGTTCCTGACTATAAAGCCTAAAAAAAAGGAGATGCGGATTATCCTCCAGGTTCTTGTGTAAACAGAGGCCAGGGCAGAAGGATATAACTCCAAAAGGGTGATCAACACACCAGCAGTAATTCAGGAAACTGCATTTAAATCACAGCCATATAAGAGGAAGTCCCCAAATACTGGAAAAGGTTCCTGCCAATCCAAGTGACTTTATTTTGTTCTCCAACCTGGTTTAATAATTAAGGTTTGATAATTAAGCACAAATCGATAAAGATGGTACTTATGGGCTCTGTTTCTGCTTGATAAAAAAGGCAGGCTTATTCTGGTTCATTTGGATAAAGGAAGCAGTGACAAACTTTGTTTTATATAACCGATTTATTGTTGTGGTGCAGGGTAACATTAATAGATTGTCCAGCAGGTTGATAACTAACATGATACTAGTGATCTTCATTTACTTTCTTTAACAGGGTAAATACTTATAGATAATAATTACTTTTGTGCATAACTTAACTTGTCTTCCCTGACAACAAATAAGCCCTAAGATAGAAATCCACATATACAATCGCTTATAGTTTGTATTCAGATTATAGTCATACAAGAGGAAGTGATTAATAAATTGGGAAACAGTCCCTATTCATCTAAAATATATTATACAGTTTTTTAGACCGTACAATAATTAAGTATGAGTTGTTAAAATCGTATGCAGCTGTTTCCCTGGTCTCTCTTAGAAAAGGCTGGCCCCTTTGGGTTCACTGGGATAAAGTTTACAGGGACATATTGTGTCTTATACAACTGACTTACTGTTGTGGTGCAAGGTAGCAATAATAGATTGTCCTGTAAGGTGACATCTAAATTGACACTAATTATTCTTATTTAATAGGACACACATTTATATATAGTAGCTACAACTTTTTTGACAACAAATAAACTCAAATACAGAAATTCACATACAGTACAAATTCGCTTCCAGTTTTAATAAAGTGTAGTTATAGGCCCATATTTATGAAAGGTCTTGCGGACCTGATCCGACACTGCGGATCAGGTCCGCAAGACCTCGTTGAATGCGGAGAGCAATACGCTCTCCATATTCAGTATTGCACCAGCAGCTCACAAGAGCTGCTGGTGCAACGCCGCCCCCTGCAGACTCGCGGCCAATCGGCCGAAAGCAGGGAGGTGTCAATCAACCCGATTGTACTCGATCGGGTTGATTTCTGGCGATTCCTGTCCGCCTGCTCAGAGCAGGCGGACAGCGTTATGGAGCAGCGGTCTTTGTGACCGCTACTTCATAACTGCTGTTTCTAGCGAGTCTAAAGACTCGCCAGAAACACAGGCCCACAACATCCATACGGAGCTTGTTAAATGGGCCCCATAGAGGGAACTTAGACTTAAGCCTATTTGTATGAAATATTCTAAATTATTGCTTTCTGGTATTGGAGACAATGGCCTTATTCACTTAAATAGTAGATTGATTTAACCCAACTGGATATATCCCAGTAATTTGTCACCCACATTTAGCACATTCTGGACTAACACCCTTTTAGTCCCGTATTTTATTACATATACATACATCTGTTAACATTTTATTTCTTGTGGTTTGTTTTGTGTTTTTCTTCTATCTTCTGCTTTTCCCTTTTCACTTTCTATCTACACCCCACTGAATTTCCTCTTTTCACTAATGGAACAGTATATCAAAGGGAATTCACCAGCCATGCCTCCAAAACACAGAGAGAAAAAAACATTAAAAGTTCAGAATTTAATTCTGAAGTCTCCCAAGAGCAGATTGAAATTCATTCAGTCCATATAGATATTAATGCCCTTTCCAATGAAGTCAGACAATTTGCGTCCAGACTGAATGAAGTAGAAACCAGAGTGTCAGACCTGGGAGACAGAGTTAATCAAATAGAACATGTCAATTTAACACACCAGAACAGTATGATAACTATGCAAAAAAGAAATTGACCTCTGTGCAAACAAGATTAAAACAAAGCCTTTCCGGCAAAAATAAGTCCATTTATTCTAATCCACACTATCGGACCAGTGCCCAGAACCTCAAGAACGAGGGGGTGAACAGTGGAGTGGCGAGAATTAAAGCCACAGAGGGGGATAAGAGGTGTGGCCTACTGTGACATACCTACTGCTGTGGGGAGAGGCGACTGCCGAGCAGACAGTGAGGGGGAAAAGCCATGTACCACTGACTGACTGCACACAACTTTGCAGGGTCCCATTTACAATAAGAAGACAAATGGAATTAGGGAAAGTCTAATGACAAATGGAATTTTAGCTCCTACCCCTTGTATGTGAAAGTGCATCCATCATTTTAAGTACTACATTAGATTGTTCTAGATTTTGTTTTGTCCTAGTCCTTATAACTTGGAAATTAGAAAAAGAGAGAAGTAGAAGCAGGAAACAGAATCCTTATTGGGATATAATACTACAAAATGCACTAAAGAAAACATTATAGAAAAAGCAGCAAGAGTAACATCCATGTGAACTGAAGGGAACTGTTTTTTCCTCTTGTGTACATGACTCACACCCTTATCTGAAGGACACCCTTAGATAGTGATAAGCAACGCATTTCCTTATATCTTTGACATCGCTAAAGCATTGGTATACTAAACAGACACATCATTATTAAGAATTAAAGCAGACAGTGAAAGACTGTTTAGCTCGCTCGCAGATTAACCAAAAATCACAATAACCTATTGGACCATTCCTAGGGGACACCTCGACACCTGAATCATCAAACCCTATTGGGTCTCCACCACCAAATGCTTTAAATCACAACCTACTACTAAAAGCATTAATTCAAGTGGAATTTAAGACTGAGTTAACAAAATTAAGACAAGATATATTAGTGGCTGCACCTCTGAAATAGAAGAAAGGTTAGATAAAGTAGTCAAGTAAATCCCCAATCTACAAAATGCTAATCAGGGCCACTTCACTTATATTAAAGGGACAGTCTATGCTAAAATTATCCATTCCCTAGCTTTGCACAACAAACGTTATATTAATATACTTTATAACATTTAAACCTCTAAATGTTTGCCTGTTTCTAAGCTACTACAGACAGCCTCTTATCACATACTTTTGTATTAGCTTTTCTCAACAAGAGACTGCTAATTCATGTGTGCCAAATAGATAACATTGTGCTTTCTCCCGTGGAGTTGTGCAGGACACAGCACTAACTGGCTAAAATGCAAGTCAATAGATAATAAATAAATAGCCATGTGATAATGGGGCTGCTAGAGGAGGCTTTGATACAAGGTAAAAAGTGTATTAATATAACCATGTTGGCTGTGCAAAACTGAGGAATGGATAATAAAGGGATTATCTATCTTTTTAAACATAACATTTTTGGAGTAGACTGTCTCTTTAAGAGACAGGAAGATCAGATAGAGGATCTAGAAAACAGATCTTGACGATCCAATCTCCATATTTGCAATCTTCCTGAAACATATACTAACCTTTCGAATACAGTCTGGAAACTTTTCCAGCAGCTTACATTAGAAGTAGACACTGTCTTCCTATTGATAGACAGAGTTCATAGAGCTTTGACAAGACCCCCACAGACTACATGGCTAGAGACTAGAGATGTTATAGTAAAGCATCTTTAATATCATATCAAGGAGAAACTACTACAAGCAGCAAGATCTTCCCTGAAAAATCACCTTTCAAGGACATAACATACAAATTTATATGGACCTAGTGCCTATAACCCTTCATAAGCGTAGGGGAGCTAAAACCAATACTGTGTGTCTTGACCAGCATGCATATAAAATACAGATGGAACTTTCCATTTAAATTAACATTCAGTTACCTAAACAATTACTCTTGCTCCACAATTGAGTAAGGCCGAGCTCTGCTATCAAAGTTACATCTGTCAATAGAGCTTCCAGTAACCAACCCTACTCCTAAGCCACAGAGGAAATCCTTACACAGAGAATGGACACTGGTTGAAAAGAATAAGAAATCTATGACGCAGGGGTCAAATAGCCCAGAATGGGCTAATCCACCATCTGATGAAGTAATCCCTGCCCCCTGATTCAAGCAGTTGCCCCTGCTAGTTTTATACCTATTCCACACTTCGGCATTTACCAGTGAAGTCTAAGACGTCTTAAACACAGTCTGTAAATACTTGCTGTAGAGTTAATAACGTATTAGCTAGAGTGTTATGTTTTATGTCTTGTTGGTTAACTGGTTAAATTGTTTGATATTACAGTTAATGATATTTTTCTTAGCTTTCAGTGAGTGTCCTCAGACTACTCACTAACCCTCCTTTACTCCATAATATAAATTTCTTTCTTAACTCATTCGGTACATTAGTTTATGACATTATTTTAACACCTTGCTGTTTTCTACTCATTGTTATACTGTGTATGACTCGATTTAACACAATACCTTTGAAATGTTTCACATTATTATGTATTCAACTGTCTTCTCTCTTATCTGGTGGTATAATATTCCCAGTTGCTTAGCATACTTAATACATGGATATATGTGATGAGGCGATCATTAGACCCATTGCAGTTAGATAACCCTATTAGCTTTAATTACAAAACTGTGTCTCCCGGGAGGTCCAGTTCTGACTCACATGTACCCCTCTTATTTTAAAAGTAGTTAATATGTGGATCAGTATTGATATAGCACAATCACAAGATCTTAGTTCTCTCAGTGACTATTAAAATAGTATCACAAAATGTAATTGGATTGATTTCCAACATTAAGAGTAAAAAAGCATTAACAGAATATAAAGATGTAAAAGCACAATTTGTGTTATTGATAGAAACACATTTCACAAAAATGTGTACCCCCAAGTATTGGGGAAAAGCATACCCTATACAGTATCATGCTACAAGCACACACAAAAACTGCAGTGTATCTATTTTACTTCCGCGTCCCTACATTTTATGGAAGAGGAAGTTATTTCTAACAAAAATGGGAGATATATCATTATTTGAGGAATTATACACAATACTCTTATATTATTGGAAGCATAAATGCACCTATTGATAATCAATCCTCTTTCATTTCAAAAGTTAGTAAACATTTAGTTCAACAGAAGAAATACAGGATGAGCTTTGAGGGAGACTTTAGTTGGTTTTGGATAAACATATTGATAAGGGGAACAAAGAACTGAACATAATCAAAAACACGTTTTCTAGAATGTATTATATTCTACTAAGTCAAATTTGAATCCCACTTGTTTCACATGCAAATATTTTATACTGCTCTTGATTAGATCACGTGTTTTAGTGGAGGTTACAACCAAAGGTCTATTTTACCCATGAATGGGAGAAAATCCTTTGTTAAAGGGACAGTATACACTCATTTTCATATAACTGCATGTAATAGACACTACTATAAAGAATAAGATGCTCAGATACTGATACAAAAATCCAGTATAAAACTGTTTAAAAACTTACTTAGAAGTTCTAAGTTTAGCTCTGTTGAAAAGGTGGCTGGAAAGCCCACTGCAAATGGAAAATAAGACACTCCCCCCTCCCCCTTTTTTTGCATATGAAAAGACCCTTTACACAAACAGGAGCAGGCTGGAGAAGGTAGCTGACGGTATTCACATAAAACTTTGTGGCTTGGTTAGCAGGGGGCTAGTTATCAAGCCGTCTACTTTTCTGGCTTCGCCGGCCCAATACGTCCGCCTAAGCTCGCCTACCTTCGCCGCCGCGGACCTTGAATACGTTCGCCTAAGTTATCAAATAAAGCTGTCAAAAAGCCGCGGGGCGATGAGCAGCGGACTGTGACAGTTATCACTCATCCGATCTCGCTGCCCTTCGGCTTTTTCCCAGCTTTATTGCTAGCCTGTCACTAAGCACTCACACTAAACTGCACTGTTCTGCCCCCTATACCGGCGCCCCCGGAGCCCCCCGCAACTAAATAAAGTTACTAACCCCTAAACCGCCGCTCCTAGACCCCGCCGCAACTCTTATAAATGTATTAACCCCTAAACCGCCGCTCCTAGACCCTGCCGCAACTCTTATAAATGTATTAACCCCTAAACCGCCGCTCCTAGACCCTGCCGCAACTCTTATAAATGTATTAACCCCTAAACCGCCACTCCCGGACACCGCTGCCACCTACATTATACCTAGTAACCCCTATCCTGCCCCCCCTATACCGTCGCCCTCTATTATAAAATTATTAACCCCTATCCTGCTGATCCCGCACCTCTCCGCAACTAAATAAATAGTTTAACCCCTAAACCGCCGCTCCATGAACCCGCCGCAACCTATAATAAATTTATTAACCCCTATCCTGCCCCCCACTACGCCGCCGCCACTGTAATAAAATGATTAACCCCTAAACCTAAGTCTAACCCTAACCATAACGCCCCCCCCTAACTTAAATATTAATTAAATAAATCTAAATAAATTAACTCTTATTAACTAAATGAATCCTATTTAAAACTAAATACTTACCTTTAAAATAAACCCTAATATAGCTACAATATAAATAATAATTATATTCTAGCTATCTTAGGATTTATTTTTATTTTACAGGTACCTTTCAATTTATTTTAACCATGTACAATAACTATTAAATAGTTATTAACTATTTAATAGCTTACCTAGCTAAAATAAAGAGAAATGTACCTGTGAAATAAATCCTAACCTAAGTTACAATTACACCTAACACTACACTATACTTTAATAAATTATTCCTATTTAAAAATAAATACTTACCTGTAAAATAAACCCTAAGATAGCTACAATGTAATTAATAATTATATTATAGCTATCTTAGGATTTATATTTATTTTACAGGTTACTTTGTATTTATTTTAGCTAGTTAGAATAGTTATTAAATAGTTATTAACTATTTAATAACTACCTAGCTAAAAGAAATACAAAATTACCTGTAAAATAAATCCTAACTTAAGTTACAATTAAACCTAATACTACACTATCATTAAATTAACTAAATAAACTACCTACAAAGAACTACAATGAAATACAATTACATAAACTAACTAAAGTACAAAAAATAAAAAAAGCTAAGTTACAAAAAATAAAAAATTAAGTTACAAACATGTTAAAAATATTACAACAATTTTAAGCTACTTACACCTAATCTAAGCCCCCTAATAAAATAACAAACCCCCCCAAAATAAAAAAAATCCCTACCCTATTCTAAATTACATAAATTTCAAAGCTCTTTTACCTTACCAGCCCGTAAAAGGGCCATTTGTGGGGGCATGCCCCAAAAAGTTCAGCTCTTTTGCCTGTAAAATAAAAATACAACCCCCCCAACATTAAAACCCACCACCCACATACCCCTAATCTAACCCAAACCCCCCTTACAAAAACCTAACACTAATCCCCTGAAGATCATCCTACCTTGAGTCGTCTTCAAGGAAAAGTTTGGTGTTAGGAGCGCCTATTAAAAGGCTAAGTCTAATGGGGGTATAAACGAAAATTCGTCGTTTAGTATACCAGCACAAGGAGCCCAAGTAAGTAAAATATTTAAAAGTTTAATATAGCTTTAAAATTAACAAATTTATTAAGGCAATAGCTTGGTATCTATAATTGCGCACAGATTATAAAAGCATAAAAGTATATGGATCCATATTACTTCATAAAATAGACAATAATTAAAAACATTCCAATGGTGAACTGTTTATGTGATAAAAACAGTTTTACAGTCTATGATAAAATTGGTTTGCCAATCTATGATAAAATTGGTTTGGGTGAAGTCAAAAAGATGAAAAGATAATACAATAAATACAATAAAATAAAATACAGAAATGATGCAATAAAATTCAGAAAATGGTGTACAAAAAGCAGCAAATGGGGATAGGTCGTGTGACCTAGGATAAAAACATATATGTGAAAAGTGTCTTCCTTATATAATTTGAGAAAAAAATGTTGATCCTTTGAAAAAAATGAAATAGTGTTTTAAACCTGATGAAATTGTGAAGAAACTTGTGTGAATCCCCTCGTGGAAAAAATCAAAAAGTATCCAAAATTAAAAAGTGTCCAAAATTAAGTCAATAATTATATCAAAAAAGGCAAAAAAGTCAATTACAATAAATCGAAAATCCAAAATAAGATGTCAAATTGAAAATTAAATCCAAAAGAATTTAGGTGATAATGTGATGTCCAATAAAAGTCAAAAAAAGTTAAAAAAATGCCATCTGTGTTTATGAATCAAACCGTGAATAACTGAAAGAATAGAATCCAACTGACCAATTTCTTGAAAATATTTGGATATAAAAAACCATGGATATATAAAAAATGATGAATATAGAAAATAATTATAAAAAAAATGTAAGACGATCCAATCCCTGTGGAAAAAGAAAAATGCAACATAGAGCAGTATCGTTTAAAATACGTTTACACAAGTAGAAATAAAACTCACCATATATGTCAACGCGTTTCGGCCCACCAATAGGGCCTTTTTCAAGACTGATATATGGTTGGTGAGACTGCTTGCTTTATACTTGTTTGGTTTGTGCAATTTGCGCCAAAATTCTCAATTGCGCCAAAAAACTCGCGCCAAAAATTAACCTTTGGACCCGGAAGTGTAAGATAGACCGGATATGTGTGGCTCCGGTTTCGGATAAATATATATATTGTAATGTTATGGCACAAATATAAGTCCTTCCTTATAGACTTATTTAGTTGATGTCCCTTAAAGGTAATGATTGGCAATTGGGGACTTGAGATATAGTAAGTGTCTTGTACCGGATGTATGGTATTTACATTCTACCGGATGTTTCCATTCTACCGGATGTTAACTAAAACCGGAAATTGGTTTATGGCATGGAGACCAAAATTTGACCGGATGTGTACTTCCGATGTCTACTTTTATTACGATATTGAGGCCACGATTTATTATTGTGTAATACTCTCAATAAGGACTCATTGTACTGGTAACCCCAAAAGATATATATATAGTATGGCAGTTCAGAGATTACTAGACCCAAAGTTGGTGTCTGGTGCTGGATGTCTGAAATAGCCGTTCTACCGGAAGTGGATACATACCGGAAGTTGACATAAACCGGAAATTGGTTTATTACGTGGAAAGCGGAATTTGTCTAGAGGAGGCAGTAGACATGTGTCTGGAAGTTGTGAATAAAGAACATTCTGAAATCTTAAGTTTAGTATGGGAACTCAATTATACTAGTTTGACTTGTGTTAGAATGACATGGGATAAGATAAAAAGAAATAAAGAATTTTTGAAGCTGTGATGTAGTCTCCAAATTGAGATACGTAAATAATTATTCGCTGTAATCATATTGATTCTGACCTAGGTGTATAGTGTGAATGGATTATAATCTCAGTTATGAGAATAACCTATAGTTGTGGTAACTTCGTCGATTATTATTTAGGAGTTGTTAAATCCAGACAGTTAGACATAGAGATCAGATCGTATTTAAAATTGACATAAACGAGTTTGTAAACCTCCTGAAAAAATAAAAAATATAAACTGAGAAATTATCGGAAATATAAAAGACATTCGAAGGTGTAAAATTGTCTTTCCGAAAGATATTAAAAATATTAAAAATTATAAAATTATTAAAAATATTAAGAGGTGTTAAAAAACGAAAGCTCATGAAATATAATTTTTAAAAAATTGTTAAAAATTGTGCATAGGGGAAGGTTTCGGGGCCCTGAATCAGCCAACCAGCTGTTGTTGCTTTACGTGTAGATCTATAATTGTTATAGGTGTTTGATATGTGGGATCCTTCATTTAAGATGTAATAGGTGCGATAAGTCTTCTTTATTATTGAGACCTTTAGGATAGAGACAGTCAAGTTCATAGATCCATCTTGATTCAGCTACAAGAAGTTTTCTTTCGTAATCCCCGCCTCTCCAGTTGGGTCTTATTCGTTGAATCCCATAGTAGCTGAAATCTTTAAGGTTGCTTTTATGATGGATGGTAAAGTGTTTGTACATGGCGGTTTCAGTGTTGCCGTGTTCCACTTGTAGAATGTGCTCTCTAATCCTATCTTTTAATGGTCTAGTGGTTTGACCCACATACTGTAGTGCACAGCTGCATTGTATTACGTATATTACTCCTTTACTTGAACACTTTATCATATCTTTGATTATATGTTCCGCCTTGGAATTGTTGGATACGAATTTCTTGGTCTTGATACCTCTTTTGCATGCTTTGCAACTTATGCATGGATAGAAGCCCCTGATTGTCTTGCCGAAGACATCTTGTGTTCCTGTTGATCTGGAGCGTGGGACACTAGGTGATAGTATGTTTCTTAGATTGTCTGATTTCCTGTAGATGAATTTCGGTTTGTCTGCTAATATTTCCCCTATGGTATCATCATTTTTCAGTAGAGGCCAATGTTTTTTAATTATCCCCTCTATCAGATGTCTGTTTTCACAATATTGTGTGATGAATGCTACATCGATGGTATTTCTGTCATCCGTTATTGTCTTCAGTTTGTCTTTATATTTCAAGAGTTCGTTCCGATCTTTTCTCCTTACTTCTTCAATCTCTTTGTCTATCGCATCTTCTTCATATCCTCGTTCTATGAAGCGAGCTTTAATGGTCTTGGCTTGTATTTCCCATAGGTCGGGATCTGAGCAGTTTTTTCTCAGTCTTAGTAGCTGTCCCTTGGGAATGTTTCTTTTCCACCTGGAGTGGTGACAGCTGTTGATGTGTATATAATGACTACAATCCACAGGTTTGAAGTATGTTGATGTTTTGATAGTGTTGTTTTGGATTGTGATCCTGAGGTCTAGAAAAGTGATCTCTGAGCTGCTTATTTCATAGGTGAATCTTAAATTATGTATATTATTGTTCATAACTGTAATGGTGTGTTCCAGGTCTTCTCTTGTACCTTTCCATACCATGATGATATCATCTATATAGCGATGGTATAGTACCAGGTCCGCGCCAGCTGGGCAAGAATCCCAGAATATGGTCTCCCATTTTCCCATGTAGAGGTTAGCATAGCTGGGCGCGAACCTGGTCCCCATCGCAGTGCCACACAGTTGTTTGTAGAAGTTTCCATTGTGGTTAAAATAGTTATGAGTGAGAATGTAAGAAATCCCTTCAAGGATAAATGTTTTCTGGTTGTCTGGTACTGTTGGGTCCTTGTCCAAAAAATATCGTACCGCCTCTACACCACCTTCATGTGGTATACTGGTGTAGAGTGAGGCCACATCACAAGTCACTAGTAAATAGCCTTCTTCCCAGCTGATGTTGTTCAAGATGTTGAGTATTTGTGTAGAGTCCCGTATGTAGGAGGGTAATTTTGTAACATACTTTTGTAGGTTTTTATCTAGGTACTCTGATAGATTGCTAGAGAGAGAGCCAATCCCAGATATAATAGGTCTTCCTGGTGGTTGTTGAAGTGACTTATGTATCTTTGGTAGATAATAGAACACTGGTGTAATGGGATGTTTGATTCCTATATATCGAAATTCTTTGTCGTTCAATATGTTGTTCTCATGTGCTTCTACCAAGATGTCGTCAATTTCTTCCTTGAATTGGATCACTGGGTTGGTGTTGAGTTTTTCGTATGTATTCTGGTCAGACAGAATTCTCATACATTCTGCTTCGTAGTCGCCTTTGTTAAGTACTACTATGCCACCTCCCTTGTCCGCAGGTTTGATTACAAGATCTTTGTTTTTCTCTAGATTTCTGATAGTTTGAATTTGATTCCTCGAAAGGTTCTGTTTGTGTCTGTGAAGTTTAGTATTATTGATGTTTCTCAGTTCGTTACAGACTATAGTTTCAAATGAATCGATAGCACTTCCTTTGCTTGCTGTAGGATAGAAAGTAGATTTGGGCTTAAGATCCGTATGTTGGTATTCGTCAATCCCAGATTGTGTGCCATTAGTGGGGATTCTTGGTTGGTATTCTAGTGGGGATCTCATAAAGTGTCTTTTCAATGTCAGTTTCCTGACGAATTCTTTGATGTTGACAAAAGTTTCAAATTTGTTGAGCCCTTTTGAGGGTGCGAAAGAGAGTCCATAGTCTAAGATGGATTTTTCTTGTTCCGTTAGAGAAGTAGAGCTAAGGTTGTAAATGCCTTTGGTGGTGGCACTAGAGTTTAGTGTTCCGGTGTCATCTTTCTTGTTCTTTCTGTTCATTCTTTTGCCCCCTCTCTTCCCTCTATGGTTTTTCTTTTTTCGTTTGGGATTTGAGGGTCGTCTGAGTTCGACATCTTCCTCTTTGTGGTCGTTCTCTCCAGCTCTTTGGTAGTCTTCTGGTGTAGTTCTAAAAAATGATGGTTTCTAGGGGATGAGGCCAGCGGACTATCGACTGGATCTCTGGTACTTATTCTGTCATTGTTCCCTTGTATATGCTCCACCCGTGGGGTTCTCCATTCTCTGTCATCACAGCGGGGTGCCATATTTGGTGTTTGGGGTGTGTACCTCTGATTGTAAGAGTCCTGGTGGAAGGGATGACGGTTTTCGTAATTGAACCTGTCACCTTGTTCTCCGTTTTGTATATGATGATGGTATCTGTATCCATATTGTGGTCTTCCATAGTTATTCCATCTTGGCGATTGGCTGTACCCTTGATTCCATCTTGGGGAATGGTTGTAGTCAAATTGGGCCTTATGTCTTTGGTTCCCTCCTAAAGGTGGCAAGTGGTTCCTTGGGTAGATAGGTTCTTCGGAATTGTGTGGAAAGAAGATTCTCTGAGGTTTCCTTTCAAATCTGGGGGGATAATGTTCCCTCTCTTGTTGTCCCATATTGCGTGTTTGATTGTTGTACCTGTCATCCTCCCAGTTTTTTCTCATCCCATTGTGACGATGGGAATTCCAATGGTAGTTATGTCGTTGTCCATTCCAGTTGTAATTATTTCTATCTGTATGCCAATTTGAATTGTTGTGTGGAGGTCTATTTACATGGTTATCATAAGCGTTCCTTTGTTTATTGTGTTCATAGAATTGGTTCTCCCCTTTATATATGTGTGGTTTGGGTTTATCTTTTCTGTATGTAACTGTTGTCCATCCTCCTTCGTTTTCTTTGTTTGGATCATTGCTGGAACTAGTGGATGGTTGAGTTTCCATATTTCGTTCACTATTGGTGTTATTCTCATCTTTGTCCAAATTCTTTAAAAGATTGAGTTCTCTATTAAGTTTCTTACTTTTCTTAAGTGTGATGTCGTCCCTAATCTTGGTAATTTTCTTATCAAGATTATCTTTTCTGTCTAGGATATCTTGAGTTTCAATGACTAGACCCTCTGGTCCAGCTAAGTCAGCTTCATTGTTTTTGATGTCTATGTCGACTTGTAATAGTATTGCTTCTCTGTGTTCAATTATAGTTTGCATTAGTGTCCTGGAGGCTGTTATTAGTGTGTCTGCCCATTTTTTGTTGAAATCTGGATTGTCAGTTTGGAAGGCACAATCTTTTCTAACAATTAGCCCCTTTGGGATAATGTTGAGATCTAAGCACTTTCTCAAAAAGCTGATCTCTGCTTTGTATTTAACTTCTTGAATGAGAAGTTTCTCCAAATTTCTAAAGATGGAGTTGAAATCGACTTTGTCTGAACCATCTGGATTAACAGAGGATATGTTAATATCTAATGTTATGTCCTTTCTCATAGAGTGTGTTATATTGAACATATTTGCTGTTATTATAGTTTTAAGAGCGAGAAAGCTGCCGAGGGAAATTCTAGAGAGAACTGGATACTATGGAGGTGTGAGGTCTTCCCGACGGCGCTAACTTACAAGACCTAAGCTCCTATAACGATAGGGTCTCTAGATACCCAAGAGGAAAAGAAAGGAAAAGTTTGGTGTTAGGAGCGCCTATTAAAAGGCTAAGTCTAATGGGGGTATAAACGAAAATTCGTCGTTTAGTATACCAGCACAAGGAGCCCAAGTAAGTAAAATATTTAAAAGTTTAATATAGCTTTAAAATTAACAAATTTATTAAGGCAATAGCTTGGTATCTATAATTGCGCACAGATTATAAAAGCATAAAAGTATATGGATCCATATTACTTCATAAAATAGACAATAATTAAAAACATTCCAATGGTGAACTGTTTATGTGATAAAAACAGTTTTACAGTCTATGATAAAATTGGTTTGCCAATCTATGATAAAATTGGTTTGGGTGAAGTCAAAAAGATGAAAAGATAATACAATAAATACAATAAAATAAAATACAGAAATGATGCAATAAAATTCAGAAAATGGTGTACAAAAAGCAGCAAATGGGGATAGGTCGTGTGACCTAGGATAAAAACATATATGTGAAAAGTGTCTTCCTTATATAATTTGAGAAAAAAATGTTGATCCTTTGAAAAAAATGAAATAGTGTTTTAAACCTGATGAAATTGTGAAGAAACTTGTGTGAATCCCCTCGTGGAAAAAATCAAAAAGTATCCAAAATTAAAAAGTGTCCAAAATTAAGTCAATAATTATATCAAAAAAGGCAAAAAAGTCAATTACAATAAATCGAAAATCCAAAATAAGATGTCAAATTGAAAATTAAATCCAAAAGAATTTAGGTGATAATGTGATGTCCAATAAAAGTCAAAAAAAGTTAAAAAAATGCCATCTGTGTTTATGAATCAAACCGTGAATAACTGAAAGAATAGAATCCAACTGACCAATTTCTTGAAAATATTTGGATATAAAAAACCATGGATATATAAAAAATGATGAATATAGAAAATAATTATAAAAAAAATGTAAGACGATCCAATCCCTGTGGAAAAAGAAAAATGCAACATAGAGCAGTATCGTTTAAAATACGTTTACACAAGTAGAAATAAAACTCACCATATATGTCAACGCGTTTCGGCCCACCAATAGGGCCTTTTTCAAGACTGATATATGGTTGGTGAGACTGCTTGCTTTATACTTGTTTGGTTTGTGCAATTTGCGCCAAAATTCTCAATTGCGCCAAAAAACTCGCGCCAAAAATTAACCTTTGGACCCGGAAGTGTAAGATAGACCGGATATGTGTGGCTCCGGTTTCGGATAAATATATATATTGTAATGTTATGGCACAAATATAAGTCCTTCCTTATAGACTTATTTAGTTGATGTCCCTTAAAGGTAATGATTGGCAATTGGGGACTTGAGATATAGTAAGTGTCTTGTACCGGATGTATGGTATTTACATTCTACCGGATGTTTCCATTCTACCGGATGTTAACTAAAACCGGAAATTGGTTTATGGCATGGAGACCAAAATTTGACCGGATGTGTACTTCCGATGTCTACTTTTATTACGATATTGAGGCCACGATTTATTATTGTGTAATACTCTCAATAAGGACTCATTGTACTGGTAACCCCAAAAGATATATATATAGTATGGCAGTTCAGAGATTACTAGACCCAAAGTTGGTGTCTGGTGCTGGATGTCTGAAATAGCCGTTCTACCGGAAGTGGATACATACCGGAAGTTGACATAAACCGGAAATTGGTTTATTACGTGGAAAGCGGAATTTGTCTAGAGGAGGCAGTAGACATGTGTCTGGAAGTTGTGAATAAAGAACATTCTGAAATCTTAAGTTTAGTATGGGAACTCAATTATACTAGTTTGACTTGTGTTAGAATGACATGGGATAAGATAAAAAGAAATAAAGAATTTTTGAAGCTGTGATGTAGTCTCCAAATTGAGATACGTAAATAATTATTCGCTGTAATCATATTGATTCTGACCTAGGTGTATAGTGTGAATGGATTATAATCTCAGTTATGAGAATAACCTATAGTTGTGGTAACTTCGTCGATTATTATTTAGGAGTTGTTAAATCCAGACAGTTAGACATAGAGATCAGATCGTATTTAAAATTGACATAAACGAGTTTGTAAACCTCCTGAAAAAATAAAAAATATAAACTGAGAAATTATCGGAAATATAAAAGACATTCGAAGGTGTAAAATTGTCTTTCCGAAAGATATTAAAAATATTAAAAATTATAAAATTATTAAAAATATTAAGAGGTGTTAAAAAACGAAAGCTCATGAAATATAATTTTTAAAAAATTGTTAAAAATTGTGCATAGGGGAAGGTTTCGGGGCCCTGAATCAGCCAACCAGCTGTTGTTGCTTTACGTGTAGATCTATAATTGTTATAGGTGTTTGATATGTGGGATCCTTCATTTAAGATGTAATAGGTGCGATAAGTCTTCTTTATTATTGAGACCTTTAGGATAGAGACAGTCAAGTTCATAGATCCATCTTGATTCAGCTACAAGAAGTTTTCTTTCGTAATCCCCGCCTCTCCAGTTGGGTCTTATTCGTTGAATCCCATAGTAGCTGAAATCTTTAAGGTTGCTTTTATGATGGATGGTAAAGTGTTTGTACATGGCGGTTTCAGTGTTGCCGTGTTCCACTTGTAGAATGTGCTCTCTAATCCTATCTTTTAATGGTCTAGTGGTTTGACCCACATACTGTAGTGCACAGCTGCATTGTATTACGTATATTACTCCTTTACTTGAACACTTTATCATATCTTTGATTATATGTTCCGCCTTGGAATTGTTGGATACGAATTTCTTGGTCTTGATACCTCTTTTGCATGCTTTGCAACTTATGCATGGATAGAAGCCCCTGATTGTCTTGCCGAAGACATCTTGTGTTCCTGTTGATCTGGAGCGTGGGACACTAGGTGATAGTATGTTTCTTAGATTGTCTGATTTCCTGTAGATGAATTTCGGTTTGTCTGCTAATATTTCCCCTATGGTATCATCATTTTTCAGTAGAGGCCAATGTTTTTTAATTATCCCCTCTATCAGATGTCTGTTTTCACAATATTGTGTGATGAATGCTACATCGATGGTATTTCTGTCATCCGTTATTGTCTTCAGTTTGTCTTTATATTTCAAGAGTTCGTTCCGATCTTTTCTCCTTACTTCTTCAATCTCTTTGTCTATCGCATCTTCTTCATATCCTCGTTCTATGAAGCGAGCTTTAATGGTCTTGGCTTGTATTTCCCATAGGTCGGGATCTGAGCAGTTTTTTCTCAGTCTTAGTAGCTGTCCCTTGGGAATGTTTCTTTTCCACCTGGAGTGGTGACAGCTGTTGATGTGTATATAATGACTACAATCCACAGGTTTGAAGTATGTTGATGTTTTGATAGTGTTGTTTTGGATTGTGATCCTGAGGTCTAGAAAAGTGATCTCTGAGCTGCTTATTTCATAGGTGAATCTTAAATTATGTATATTATTGTTCATAACTGTAATGGTGTGTTCCAGGTCTTCTCTTGTACCTTTCCATACCATGATGATATCATCTATATAGCGATGGTATAGTACCAGGTCCGCGCCAGCTGGGCAAGAATCCCAGAATATGGTCTCCCATTTTCCCATGTAGAGGTTAGCATAGCTGGGCGCGAACCTGGTCCCCATCGCAGTGCCACACAGTTGTTTGTAGAAGTTTCCATTGTGGTTAAAATAGTTATGAGTGAGAATGTAAGAAATCCCTTCAAGGATAAATGTTTTCTGGTTGTCTGGTACTGTTGGGTCCTTGTCCAAAAAATATCGTACCGCCTCTACACCACCTTCATGTGGTATAACAATTCAAATTGGCATACAGATAGAAATAATTACAACTGGAATGGACAACGACATAACTACCATTGGAATTCCCATCGTCACAATGGGATGAGAAAAAACTGGGAGGATGACAGGTACAACAATCAAACACGCAATATGGGACAACAAGAGAGGGAACATTATCCCCCCAGATTTGAAAGGAAACCTCAGAGAATCTTCTTTCCACACCATTCCGAAGAACCTATCTACCCAAGGAACCACTTGCCACCTTTAGGAGGGAACCAAAGACATAAGGCCCAATTTGACTACAACCATTCCCCAAGATGGAATCAAGGGTACAGCCAATCGCCAAGATGGAATAACTATGGAAGACCACAATATGGATACAGATACCATCATCATATACAAAACGGAGAACAAGGTGACAGGTTCAATTACGAAAACCGTCATCCCTTCCACCAGGACTCTTACAATCAGAGGTACACACCCCAAACACCAAATATGGCACCCCGCTGTGATGACAGAGAATGGAGAACCCCACGGGTGGAGCATATACAAGGGAACAATGACAGAATAAGTACCAGAGATCCAGTCGATAGTCCGCTGGCCTCATCCCCTAGAAACCATCATTTTTTAGAACTACACCAGAAGACTACCAAAGAGCTGGAGAGAACGACCACAAAGAGGAAGATGTCGAACTCAGACGACCCTCAAATCCCAAACGAAAAAAGAAAAACCATAGAGGGAAGAGAGGGGGCAAAAGAATGAACAGAAAGAACAAGAAAGATGACACCGGAACACTAAACTCTAGTGCCACCACCAAAGGCATTTACAACCTTAGCTCTACTTCTCTAACGGAACAAGAAAAATCCATCTTAGACTATGGACTCTCTTTCGCACCCTCAAAAGGGCTCAACAAATTTGAAACTTTTGTCAACATCAAAGAATTCGTCAGGAAACTGACATTGAAAAGACACTTTATGAGATCCCCACTAGAATACCAACCAAGAATCCCCACTAATGGCACACAATCTGGGATTGACGAATACCAACATACGGATCTTAAGCCCAAATCTACTTTCTATCCTACAGCAAGCAAAGGAAGTGCTATCGATTCATTTGAAACTATAGTCTGTAACGAACTGAGAAACATCAATAATACTAAACTTCACAGACACAAACAGAACCTTTCGAGGAATCAAATTCAAACTATCAGAAATCTAGAGAAAAACAAAGATCTTGTAATCAAACCTGCGGACAAGGGAGGTGGCATAGTAGTACTTAACAAAGGCGACTACGAAGCAGAATGTATGAGAATTCTGTCTGACCAGAATACATACGAAAAACTCAACACCAACCCAGTGATCCAATTCAAGGAAGAAATTGACGACATCTTGGTAGAAGCACATGAGAACAACATATTGAACGACAAAGAATTTCGATATATAGGAATCAAACATCCCATTACACCAGTGTTCTATTATCTACCAAAGATACATAAGTCACTTCAACAACCACCAGGAAGACCTATTATATCTGGGATTGGCTCTCTCTCTAGCAATCTATCAGAGTACCTAGATAAAAACCTACAAAAGTATGTTACAAAATTACCCTCCTACATACGGGACTCTACACAAATACTCAACATCTTGAACAACATCAGCTGGGAAGAAGGCTATTTACTAGTGACTTGTGATGTGGCCTCACTCTACACCAGTATACCACATGAAGGTGGTGTAGAGGCGGTACGATATTTTTTGGACAAGGACCCAACAGTACCAGACAACCAGAAAACATTTATCCTTGAAGGGATTTCTTACATTCTCACTCATAACTATTTTAACCACAATGGAAACTTCTACAAACAACTGTGTGGCACTGCGATGGGGACCAGGTTCGCGCCCAGCTATGCTAACCTCTACATGGGAAAATGGGAGACCATATTCTGGGATTCTTGCCCAGCTGGCGCGGACCTGGTACTATACCATCGCTATATAGATGATATCATCATGGTATGGAAAGGTACAAGAGAAGACCTGGAACACACCATTACAGTTATGAACAATAATATACATAATTTAAGATTCACCTATGAAATAAGCAGCTCAGAGATCACTTTTCTAGACCTCAGGATCACAATCCAAAACAACACTATCAAAACATCAACATACTTCAAACCTGTGGATTGTAGTCATTATATACACATCAACAGCTGTCACCACTCCAGGTGGAAAAGAAACATTCCCAAGGGACAGCTACTAAGACTGAGAAAAAACTGCTCAGATCCCGACCTATGGGAAATACAAGCCAAGACCATTAAAGCTCGCTTCATAGAACGAGGATATGAAGAAGATGCGATAGACAAAGAGATTGAAGAAGTAAGGAGAAAAGATCGGAACGAACTCTTGAAATATAAAGACAAACTGAAGACAATAACGGATGACAGAAATACCATCGATGTAGCATTCATCACACAATATTGTGAAAACAGACATCTGATAGAGGGGATAATTAAAAAAACATTGGCCTCTACTGAAAAATGATGATACCATAGGGGAAATATTAGCAGACAAACCGAAATTCATCTACAGGAAATCAGACAATCTAAGAAACATACTATCACCTAGTGTCCCACGCTCCAGATCAACAGGAACACAAGATGTCTTCGGCAAGACAATCAGGGGCTTCTATCCATGCATAAGTTGCAAAGCATGCAAAAGAGGTATCAAGACCAAGAAATTCGTATCCAAAAATTCCAAGGCGGAACATATAATCAAAGATATGATAAAGTGTTCAAGTAAAGGAGTAATATACGTAATACAATGCAGCTGTGCACTACAGTATGTGGGTCAAACCACTAGACCATTAAAAGATAGGATTAGAGAGCACATTCTACAAGTGGAACACGGCAACACTGAAACCGCCATGTACAAACACTTTACCATCCATCATAAAAGCAACCTTAAAGATTTCAGCTACTATGGGATTCAACGAATAAGACCCAACTGGAGAGGCGGGGATTACGAAAGAAAACTTCTTGTAGCTGAATCAAGATGGATCTATGAACTTGACTGTCTCTATCCTAAAGGTCTCAATAATAAAGAAGACTTATCGCACCTATTACATCTTAAATGAAGGATCCCACATATCAAACACCTATAACAATTATAGATCTACACGTAAAGCAACAACAGCTGGTTGGCTGATTCAGGGCCCCGAAACCTTCCCCTATGCACAATTTTTAACAATTTTTTAAAAATTATATTTCATGAGCTTTCGTTTTTTAACACCTCTTAATATTTTTAATAATTTTATAATTTTTAATATTTTTAATATCTTTCGGAAAGACAATTTTACACCTTCGAATGTCTTTTATATTTCCGATAATTTCTCAGTTTATATTTTTTATTTTTTCAGGAGGTTTACAAACTCGTTTATGTCAATTTTAAATACGATCTGATCTCTATGTCTAACTGTCTGGATTTAACAACTCCTAAATAATAATCGACGAAGTTACCACAACTATAGGTTATTCTCATAACTGAGATTATAATCCATTCACACTATACACCTAGGTCAGAATCAATATGATTACAGCGAATAATTATTTACGTATCTCAATTTGGAGACTACATCACAGCTTCAAAAATTCTTTA
Organism: Bombina bombina; assembly: GCF_027579735.1. NCBI lineage: Eukaryota > Metazoa > Chordata > Amphibia > Anura > Bombinatoridae > Bombina > Bombina bombina. Next base: position 955,893,586 of record NC_069502.1, on the reverse strand, counting down.
TTTCTTTTTATCTTATCCCATGTCATTCTAACACAAGTCAAACTAGTATAATTGAGTTCCCATACTAAACTTAAGATTTCAGAATGTTCTTTATTCACAACTTCCAGACACATGTCTACTGCCTCCTCTAGACAAATTCCGCTTTCCACGTAATAAACCAATTTCCGGTTTATGTCAACTTCCGGTATGTATCCACTTCCGGTAGAACGGCTATTTCAGACATCCAGCACCAGACACCAACTTTGGGTCTAGTAATCTCTGAACTGCCATACTATATATATATCTTTTGGGGTTACCAGTACAATGAGTCCTTATTGAGAGTATTACACAATAATAAATCGTGGCCTCAATATCGTAATAAAAGTAGACATCGGAAGTACACATCCGGTCAAATTTTGGTCTCCATGCCATAAACCAATTTCCGGTTTTAGTTAACATCCGGTAGAATGGAAACATCCGGTAGAATGTAAATACCATACATCCGGTACAAGACACTTACTATATCTCAAGTCCCCAATTGCCAATCATTACCTTTAAGGGACATCAACTAAATAAGTCTATAAGGAAGGACTTATATTTGTGCCATAACATTACAATATATATATTTATCCGAAACCGGAGCCACACATATCCGGTCTATCTTACACTTCCGGGTCCAAAGGTTAATTTTTGGCGCGAGTTTTTTGGCGCAATTGAGAATTTTGGCGCAAATTGCACAAACCAAACAAGTATAAAGCAAGCAGTCTCACCAACCATATATCAGTCTTGAAAAAGGCCCTATTGGTGGGCCGAAACGCGTTGACATATATGGTGAGTTTTATTTCTACTTGTGTAAACGTATTTTAAACGATACTGCTCTATGTTGCATTTTTCTTTTTCCACAGGGATTGGATCGTCTTACATTTTTTTTATAATTATTTTCTATATTCATCATTTTTTATATATCCATGGTTTTTTATATCCAAATATTTTCAAGAAATTGGTCAGTTGGATTCTATTCTTTCAGTTATTCACGGTTTGATTCATAAACACAGATGGCATTTTTTTAACTTTTTTTGACTTTTATTGGACATCACATTATCACCTAAATTCTTTTGGATTTAATTTTCAATTTGACATCTTATTTTGGATTTTCGATTTATTGTAATTGACTTTTTTGCCTTTTTTGATATAATTATTGACTTAATTTTGGACACTTTTTAATTTTGGATACTTTTTTATTTTTTCCACGAGGGGATTCACACAAGTTTCTTCACAATTTCATCAGGTTTAAAACACTATTTCATTTTTTTCAAAGGATCAACATTTTTTTCTCAAATTATATAAGGAAGACACTTTTCACATATATGTTTTTATCCTAGGTCACACGACCTATCCCCATTTGCTGCTTTTTGTACACCATTTTCTGAATTTTATTGCATCATTTCTGTATTTTATTTTATTGTATTTATTGTATTATCTTTTCATCTTTTTGACTTCACCCAAACCAATTTTATCATAGATTGGCAAACCAATTTTATCATAGACTGTAAAACTGTTTTTATCACATAAACAGTTCACCATTGGAATGTTTTTAATTATTGTCTATTTTATGAAGTAATATGGATCCAAATACTTTTATGCTTTTATAATCTGTGCGCAATTATAGATACCAAGCTATTGCCTTAATAAATTTGTTAATTTTAAAGCTATATTAAACTTTTAAATATTTTACTTACTTGGGCTCCTTGTGCTGGTATACTAAACGACGAATTTTCGTTTATACCCCCATTAGACTTAGCCTTTTAATAGGCGCTCCTAACACCAAACTTTTCCTTTCTTTTCCTCTTGGGTATCTAGAGACCCTATCGTTATAGGAGCTTAGGTCTTGTAAGTTAGCGCCGTCGGGAAGACCTCACACCTCCTTGAGTCGTCTTCACTCAGCCGAGCCACCGATGGAACTGAAGAGGACATCCGGAGCGGAAGAAGTTAATCCTCCAAGCGGCGCTGAAGAAATCTTCCATCCGATGAAGTCATCATCCAGGCGGCGCTGAAGAAGTCTTCGATCCGGCCGATGTCATCTTCAAAGAGGCGCTGAAGAGGTCTTCTATCCGGGCGAAGTCATCTTCCAAGCCGGGTCTTGAATCTTCCTTCCGCCGACGCGGAACCACCTTCTTCACCGACGGACTACGACGAATGACGGCTCCTTTAAGGGACGTCATCCAAGATGGCGTCCCCTCAATTCCGATTGGCTGATAGGATTCTATCAGCCAATCGGAATTAAGGTAGGAAAATCTGATTGGCTGATGGAATCAGCCAATCAGATTCAAGTTCAATCCGATTGGCTGATCCAATCAGCCAATCAGATTGAGCTCGCATTCTATTGGCTGATCGGAACAGCCAATAGAATGCGAGCTCAATCTGATTGGCTGATTCCATCAGCCAATCAGATTTTCCTACCTTAATTCCGATTGGCTGATAGAATCCTATCAGCCAATCGGAATTGAGGGGACGCCATCTTGGATGACGTCCCTTAAAGGAGCCGTCATTCGTCGTAGTCCGTCGGTGAAGACCTCTTCAGCGCCTCTTTGAAGATGACATCGGCCGGATCGAAGACTTCTTCAGCGCCGCCTGGATGATGACTTCATCGGATGGAAGATTTCTTCAGCGCCGCTTGGAGGATTAACTTCTTCCGCTCCGGATGTCCTCTTCAGTTCCATCGGTGGCTCGGCTGAGTGAAGACGACTCAAGGTAGGATGATCTTCAGGGGATTAGTGTTAGGTTTTTGTAAGGGGGGTTTGGGTTAGATTAGGGGTATGTGGGTGGTGGGTTTTAATGTTGGGGGGGGTTGTATTTTTATTTTACAGGCAAAAGAGCTGAACTTTTTGGGGCATGCCCCCACAAATGGCCCTTTTAAGGGCTGGTAAGGTAAAAGAGCTTTGAAATTTATGTAATTTAGAATAGGGTAGGGATTTTTTTTATTTTGGGGGGGTTTGTTATTTTATTAGGGGGCTTAGATTAGGTGTAAGTAGCTTAAAATTGTTGTAATATTTTTAACATGTTTGTAACTTAATTTTGTATTTTTTGTAACTTAGCTTTTTTTATTTTTTGTACTTTAGTTAGTTTATGTAATTGTATTTCATTGTAGTTCTTTGTAGGTAGTTTATTTAGTTAATTTAATGATAGTGTAGTATTAGGTTTAATTGTAACTTAAGTTAGGATTTATTTTACAGGTAATTTTGTATTTCTTTTAGCTAGGTAGTTATTAAATAGTTAATAACTATTTAATAACTATTCTAACTAGCTAAAATAAATACAAAGTTACCTGTAAAATAAATATAAATCCTAAGATAGCTATAATATAATTATTAATTACATTGTAGCTATCTTAGGGTTTATTTTACAGGTAAGTATTTATTTTTAAATAGGAATAATTTATTAAAGTATAGTGTAGTGTTAGGTGTAATTGTAACTTAGGTTAGGATTTATTTCACAGGTACATTTCTCTTTATTTTAGCTAGGTAAGCTATTAAATAGTTAATAACTATTTAATAGTTATTGTACATGGTTAAAATAAATTGAAAGGTACCTGTAAAATAAAAATAAATCCTAAGATAGCTAGAATATAATTATTATTTATATTGTAGCTATATTAGGGTTTATTTTATAAGTAAGTATTTAGTTTTAAATATGATTCATTTAGTTAATAAGAGTTAATTTATTTAGATTTATTTAATTAATATTTAAGTTAGGGGGGCGTTAGGGTTAGGGTTAGGTTTAGGGGTTAATAATTTTATTACAGTGGCGGCGGCGTAGTGGGGGGCAGGATAGGGGTTAATACATTTATTATAGGTGGCGACGGTGTAGGGGGGGCAGATTAGGGGTTAATAAATTTATTATAGGTGGCGACGGTGTAGGGGGGGCAGGATAGGGGTTAATACATTTAATATAGGTTGCGGCGGGTTCAGGGAGCGGCGGTTTAGGGGTTAATACATTTATTATAGTTGCGGTGGGCTCAGGGAGCGGCGGTTTAGGGGTTAATATGTATAGAGTAGCTTGCGGTGGGCTCCGGGAGCGGCGGTTTAGGGGGTAATAACTTTATTTAGTTGCGGCGGTGTAGGGGGGGTCAGATTAGTGGTGTTTAGACTCGGGGTACATGTTAGGGTGTTAGGTGTAGACAGCTCCCATAGAAATCAATGGGATGTCTGTCAGCAGCGAACTTGTACTTTCGCTATGGTCAGACTCCCATTGATTCCTATGGGATCCGCCGCCTCCAGGCTGGCGCTTTGAAAACCAGGTACGCTGGGCCGTAAAAGTGCCGAGCGTACCTGCTAGTTTTTTGATAGCTAGCAAAAGTAGTGAGAATGTGCCGCACTTGTGTGCGGAACATCTGGAGTGACGTAAGAATCGATCTGTGTCGGACTGAGTCCGGCGGATCGAAGCTGACGTCACAAAATTCTACTTTTGCCGGTCTCGAGCCTTTGATAACTAAGGCGTATCAGCCTCGCCACAAATACGCTGCGGAATACGCAGCGTATTTGAGGTTGACGGCTTGATAACTACCCCCCGGAGTCTGAAAATCAGAGTAATGTTATTTAAAAATAATCAAAACGATACATTTTTTACAAAAAAAAACTTTATGGGCTATATAAATAGATCATCTACAAACCATTTATGCAAAGAAAAAAATGAGTGTATAATGTCCCTTTAAGGGGGCATCCACCTGGAAAGGAGTTGTTCCACGACCCCCCTTCACAAAGCCTGTTGTGCCTTTGTCTAATGTAACAACAGAAGAGGGGTTTGGTTAACCACACCACCTGATAGAGAAAAAAGGCCTTTTATTTATTAGCACACATATTGTGGGAGTGCTGCCAAAGTGACCAAAATAACAAAACACAACAACAAGTATTGGCGCACATCCAAACACTTAAGTCCACATTATAACTGTCAGGGATTCCTCTCATACTACCTGTCAGTTATCACTGTTCCTTTAATACTCCGCTCACCTTATCCTCTCCACCCTATTTAAGGTTGCCTCCCACTTCACAAGTTGCTTAGTATTGAAGTTATACCTCTGATACACTACAAGCCAACTCCTGCTGTGTACTCTGTTCAACAAGACGGATCCACACGACCTGATCACACAAACTGCCAAAGTGAACGCTGTTCACATTTCTACGATCCAGCATTTGACAAGGTTACTTGCTACTATAATCCCACAGAGCTTTCTAACACTTTGTCATCTCTACCGCTCTGTATTTTCTCTGCTCCGGATTCCTCTGCATCGGCAGTCAGCTGGAAAAGAACTACGCACATCCAAGCCATGCGGCGGTGACATCACACGCCAACTTCAGCACAATCGGACTGACACAGCCCTCTGTAACCGCACGAAGTATCGCTCAGCTCTCACAACGATTTGTTCTCCGGTAAGCCCCTAAAAGTTCATAAGTACTAAGCTGTGCTATCCTGCACCTCATTTTCACTCCTATTGGGATATTATGCTACTCGGACAACATACAAAATGTATTTCTCCTATTACACTCTATATTTCAGTAGGTTGAATTACACCTTTTCTGGTTATACAATTCTGCACTAACATTCCGTTATTATTTACAGAAGTTTCTGCTCCTTAATTGTTTTATTTAGTTCTGCCCTATATGCCTTATCTGACCTCTGGGGTGTAAACCGGTTACCCTGCTGCAATTTCTCTCAGTGCATTGCTCTACACATGTGGCAGCTATAGGGTAATCTTATTTACACCACCATTACAGAAATCACAGCTTGGTGTTACAAATGAAGATACAACCACTCATTGTATTCTTCAGTAACTTTCTGCTACATTAATTCTTATATCATTCTGTCTCGGCAGTTGAGGTCTTTACCATTTATAGTGAAATTATTTTGTATTCCTCAGATACGCATACGGGTGTGACAGAATACTAAGCCCAAAAGTAATATGGACCCAGCTGAGACCAACCCACACATAATTGCCCTTCAACAAAGGGTTGATCTATTAACTGACGGTCTCAATACCCTCAAAACAGAGAATGAGACTATAAAAGCTTATATTAGGGATGTGGTTGACAAACGAATTCCTGGGACTGAGCCCCAAGTTAGTCCTCCAGAGAAATTCCACGGGGATAGATCCCAGTATAGAGAATTAAAAAACGCATGCTTGCTCATGTTTGCATTAAAACCCCATACCTATCCTAATGATAGGGTGAGGGTTCTTACTACGATATCATACTTAAGAGGTGAACCCCGTACTTGGGCGAACACATTTTTTGAGAATAACGAAGAAATCTTAAACTCATTAGAGAATTTCTTTACAGCTATGGGTCAGTTGTATGAGGACCCATACAAACAGATTACAGCAGAAACAGCCATGAGAGGGTTGAAACAAAAAAAGAGAGTTGTAGAAGACTACATCACCGAATTCAAGAAATGGGCAAAAGATTCACAGTGGAACAACTTATCATTGCGGAACCAGTTTAGATTGGGTCTGTCTGACGCTATAAAAGATGAACTTTCACGTTTAGATCTACCCCCTACACTTGAAAAATTGATGACCTTGTCCATCACCATAGACAGACGCCTCAGAGAAAGGCAGCAAGAGAGGTCTTCACATGATTTCCCTTACAAAAAACAAGTCACTACCTCACATACTACTTCCACTACTAAAACCTTGGCCGAACCTATGGACATAGGATTCGTAAAAGGACCTCTGTCTCCCCAAGAAAAGCTCAGACGACGCAACCTAAATCTTTGTCTATACTGTGCTTCTGACGATCACACAGTAAAAGATTGTCCATCCCTTCTTAGACAGAATAAGGGTAAGATTTCATACCAGCCTTTTTGTTGTACTACCCAGGTACAAACTCATTCTTATTTAACACTGTCTCTTCTCTTACAGTGGGAACAACAGCGGGCCAGCGCCTCCGCGATAGTTGATTCCGGAGCCACTGCCTCATACATAGATAAGGAATATGTCACTGTAAATAAAATACCACTAACTCAGAAAAAGTCTCCTGTCTTTCTTAGGGGAATAGATGGTAGAGAAATCACTACTGGTCCGGTGGTCTATGAAACCGTACCTCTCCTGGTGAGTACCACTGACCACCATAGAGAGTTTATTACTTTTGATGTAATCTGTTCACCTGTCTCCCCTGTGGTTCTGGGTATTCAATGGCTTAAAACTCACAATCCACCTATAAACTGGTCTAACAACTCACTGACCTTCTCTTCTCCTTACTGTATTAACAATTGTTTTCCCGTCACTGTCCTACAGACAACCGAAGTCTCACCTGAAAACCTTGTACCTGATGTTTACAAAGAGTACATTGATGTGTTTAGTAAGACAGAAAGTGAAAACCTTTGTCCCATTGAGATCATTCCAGGATCTGAAATACCCTGTGGGCATATATTCCCTCTGTCGAACCCCGAACTTAAGCATCTAAAAACTTATATCCAGGACAATCTAAAAAAGGGCTTCATACGCCCCTCTACCTCTCCCGCAGGTGCGGGGATATTTTTCGTAAAAAATAAAGACGGTTCGCTAAGACCCATAATCGACTATAGAAAATTGAATCAGATTACCATAAAAAATCGGTACCCCTTGCCGTTGATTCCAGAGCTCATAGAGAGACTTGAAGGGGCCAAATACTTCACTAAATTGGACCTAAGGGGGGCTTACAACCTAATCCGAATAAGATCTGGGGATGAATGGTTGACGGCGTTTCGAACTCGCTACGGCTTGTTCGAATACGTTGTCATGCCATTTGGGTTATGTAATGCCCCTGCTACTTTTCAGCATCTCATCAACGACCTGTTCAGAGATATCTTGGATGTATACATTGTCATCTACCTGGATGATATACTAGTATACTCCAAGTCCTTACCTGAACACATCTCCCATGTAAAACAAGTTATGTCCAGACTTAGAAGTAACCATTTGTATGCAAAGGCTGAAAAATGTATATTCAATTCGCAGTCTATTTTATTTCTAGGTTACGAAATATCTCCAGCAGGCATTCGTATGGAGGACAACAAAATCAATACAATACTGCAGTGGCCCATCCCTAAAACCAAAAAACAGGTACAAAGTTTTATGGGATTTGCGAATTTTTATCGCAAGTTTATAAAAAAAATTTCCAAGCTCACAGTTCCACTTACTTCCTTAACAAAATCCAATAAAACTTTCAAATGGTCCTCTGACGCTCAAAAAGCATTTGACTTCCTCAAGGAGAAATTTACTACTGCTCCCATCCTCCGGTTCCCTGACCCGAAATACCAATTTGTTCTCGAAGTTGATGCATCCAACTATGCAGTAGGCGCAATCTTGTCTCAGAGAGAAGACTTAAAAAAAAACCTACACCCTGTCGCCTACTACTCACGAACCCTGAATTTGGCTGAACAAAACTATCCCATCGGGGATAAAGAGTTACTCGCTATAAAGCTGTCTCTGGAACATTGGCGACACTTGTTGGAAGGGACTATTATTCCTATTCTAATCTATACCGACCATAGGAACTTACAGTACCTAAAGTCTACTAGGACGTTATCTGCTAGACAAGTCCGCTGGAATCTATTCCTATCAAGGTTTAATTACCTAATTACTTTTCGTCCATCTGGAAAAAATCAGAAGGCGGATGCCCTTTCACGTATGCCAGTGGATAAACCTTCACCATCCCTTCAACAATCTCTTATCCCAGCTCAAAATTTTCTCTGTTTCACCACTGACTCCCTGCCTATCCTAAAAATGGAACAAAGAAAGGATCAAACAAAGGCGGATCTTGATCTTACTATCAAACCTGACGGGTGCTACTACTTTAACTCTAAATTATACATACCACCTACTCTCAGATCTACTCTCCTCCATTCTGTACATGACTCTCTACTCGCTGGGCATCCAGGGATTACCAAGACTTTAGAATTAGTTAACAGAAACTATTGGTGGCCTCACATGACCACTGACATAAAAAACCATGTTCAGACTTGTAGCACATGTATCATCTCCAAAAAGGAAAAACAGCGCCCGTATGGGTTGCTACTTCCTCTACCTACACCAAAGAGGCCCTGGTCCGACATTGCACTTGATTTTATTGTTGACCTGCCTCTATCCTCAAAAAACACCACTATTCTTGTTGTTGTGGATTTGTTCACAAAAATGTGTCATTTTATTCCTTTTAACAAACTACCTACTGCTATGGAGACTATCCGTTTACTTATTTCCAATGTTATCAAATACCATGGTGTACCCACTACTATCCTTTCCGATAGGGGCACACAATTCTCCAGCAAGTTGTGGTCAGAATTCTGTAAAATATTCAACATCGACAGGAAACTCACCACTGCGTATCATCCGCAAACAAACGGACAGACGGAAAGATGTAATCAGTGGCTTGAGCAATTCTTGAGAGCCTTCTGTTCAACACAACAAGAGCATTGGTCTGAACTTTTACCTTACGCAGAATTCTGTTACAATAATACGTTACATTCCACTACCAATCAAACCCCGTTCTTCTCAAATTATGGATTTCACCCTTCTTTCCAATTGTTACCTACTTCACAGTCCCTCTCTCCCAGCATCTCGGAATTGTCTGACTCCATCTCCTCAAACTTCAGCTCTATCGAATCCTCCATAAAACGAGCCAAAGACATACAAAAACATTACTATGACAAACACAGAAGAACTCCTCCAGTCTACCAAATAGGCGACTTAGTATGGCTCTCCACAAAAAAACCTGAGAATGAATACTCCATCCAGAAAACTCTCCCCTCTTTTCGTTGGACCATATCCAGTTGAGAAAGTGATCAATCCAAATGCTATCCGACTCAAGTTACCTGATACATTAAAGATTCACCCAACATTTCACGTCTCCCTACTAAAACCCTATAGGGAGGTAAGACGCTTCTCAAATCAATGGTCTACTCCAGCCGTTACCATTGATCCAAATGTCGAGTATGAAATAAGAACTATTCTCGACTCCCGCCTGTACCGAGGTGCTCTACAATACCTCATCAGCTGGAAGGGCTACTCCAAGGAGGAAAACTCTTGGGAACCTGCCAGCAACATTTCAGCACCGCATCTAGTTTCCAGTTTCCATCAGAAAAACCCTGACCGCCCTGGACCATGAGCCCCGGGAGTTGCTCATTAGATGGGGGATTCTGTCAGGGATTCCTCTCATACTACCTGTCAGTTATCACTGTTCCTTTAATACTCCGCTCACCTTATCCTCTCCACCCTATTTAAGGTTGCCTCCCACTTCACAAGTTGCTTAGTATTGAAGTTATACCTCTGATACACTACAAGCCAACTCCTGCTGTGTACTCTGTTCAACAAGACGGATCCACACGACCTGATCACACAAACTGCCAAAGTGAACGCTGTTCACATTTCTATGATCCAGCATTTGACAAGGTTACTTGCTACTATAATCCCACAGAGCTTTCTAACACTTTGTCATCTCTACCGCTCTGTATTTTCTCTGCTCCGGATTCCTCTGCATCGGCAGTCAGCTGGAAAAGAACTACGCACATCCAAGCCATGCGGCGGTGACGTCACACGCCAACTTCAGCACAATCGGACTGACACAGCCCTCTGTAACCGCACGAAGTATCGCTCAGCTCTCACAACGATTCGTTCTCCGGTAAGCCCCTAAAAGTTCATAAGTACTAAGCTGTGCTATCCTGCACCTCATTTTCACTCCTATTGGGATACTATGCTACTCGGACAACATACAACCTGTATTTCTCCTATTACACTCTATATTTCAGTAGGTTGAATTACACCTTTTCTGGTTATACAATTCTGCACTAACATTCCGTTATTATTTACAGAAGTTTCTGCTCCTTAATTGTTTTATTTAGTTCTGCCCTATATGCCTTATCTGACCTCTGGGATGTAAACCGGTTACCCTGCTGCAATTTCTCTCAGTGCATTGGTCTGCACATGTGGCAGCTATAGGGTAATCTTATTTACACCACCATTACAGAAATCACAGCTTGGTGTTAAAAATGAAGATACAACCACTCATTGTATTCTTCAGTAACTTTCTGCTACATTAATTCTTATATCATTCTGTCTCGGCAGTTGAGGTCTTTACCATTTATAGTGAAATTATTTTGTATTCCTCAGATACGCATACGGGTGTGACAATAACATATTTATATATACTTCAAACAATATATTTGACTGCTAAATATTCCTTAAATTGTTAAAATAAAATTGGGATCATTGTCTCACAATATTATTAACATATATTTATGCTGCAAAAAGTTTTGCCTTTTAAATATGCTTTTAAATAAAAATGGGATCATAGTCACACAATATGGCCATATTCTGCTAAGCCAGTCACCACTTACAAGGTGTCCCAAAATAGACTGGTCCTAACACTAATCAGTTTAGCTTTGCTGGGCTGAGTCATTCAATTCTAATATCCATATACAGATGTCCAACACTGCAGTACTATGGCCTCTAGTTATTAAGCTCTGTACTTACCTGCATTCGCCGGCCACAATATGCCCACCTAAGTAATATAACTATTAAAAGTGGCAAGGATGGAAGGTTTAATACAGATTTGTTAAAACGATAAGACTAACCATTTTGGCACCAGACAATTTTGACCAATTTATATTCCAATATGCCCACCTAAGTTTGCCTAACCTCACTGCCGAGGACCTGAATACACTCGCCAAATTTATCAATAAAGCTGTAAAAAAGCCGCGCACCAAGTACGGAGCGATGAGCAGCGGACTGTGTTATTTATCAGTCATCGATCTCACTGCTCTTCCGCTTTTTCCCAGCTTTATTGATACCCCTGTCACTAAGCACCCACACTATACTATACTGTTATACCCACTATACCGATGCCCCCGGAGCCCCCCACAACTAAATAAAGATTTTAACCCCTAAACCACCGCTCCCGGACCCCGCCGCACCTACATTAACCTATTAACCCCTAAACCGCCGCTCCCGGACCCCGCCGCAACTATAATAAATATAATAACCCCTAAACCGCCACTCCCGGACCCCGCCGCCACCTACATTATACCTATTAACCCCTAATCTGCTGCCCCCTATACCGCCGCCACCTACATAAAGTTATTAGCCCCTATCCTGCCCCCCCTATACCGCCGCCACCTATATTAAACTTATTAACCCCTATCCTGCCCCCCCTACACCGCTGCCACTATATTAAACTTATTAACCCCTAAACCTAAGTCTAAACCTAACACCCCCCTAACTTAAATATTATTTAAATAAATCTAAATAAAAATTACTATAATTAACTAAATTATTCCTATTTAAAAATAAATACTTACCTATAAAATAAACCCTAAGATAGCTACAATATAACTAATAGTTACATTATAGCTATTTTAGGATTTATTTTTATTTTACAGGCAACTTTGTATTTATTTTAACTAGGTACAATAGTTATTAACTATTTAATAACTACCTAGCTAAAATAATTACATAATTACCTGTAAAATAAATCCTAACCTAAGTTACAATTACACCTAACACTACACTATCATTAAATTAATTAAATAAATTAACTACAATTACCTAAAATTAAATACAATTAAATAAACTAAACTATAGTACAAAAAAACAAAACACTAAATTACAGAAAATAAAAATTTTTTACAAGAAGTTTAAACTAATTACACCTAATCTAAGCCCCCTAATAAAATAAAAAAGCCCCCCAAAATAATAAAATTCCCTACCCTAAATTACAAATAGCCCTTAAAAGGGCTTTTTGCGGGGCATTGCCCCAAAGTAATCAGCTCTTTTTTACCAGCCCTTAAAAGGGCTTTTTGCGAGGCATTGCCCCAAAGTAATCAGCTCTTTTACCTGTAAAAGAAAAGAAATACAACCCCCCACATTAAAACCCACCACCCACATACCCCTACTCTAAAACCCACCCAAACCCCCCTTAAAAAAACATAACACTAACCCCCTGAAGATCACCCTACCTTGAGCCGTCTTCACCCAGCCAGGCCAAATTCTTCATCCAATCCAGGTGATGTGGTCCTCCATCCGGCAGAAGTCTTCATCTAGCGGCATCTTCTATCTTCAATCAACCGGAGCGGAGCCATCTTCAATCCAGCCGACGCGGAGTCATCCTCTTCAAACGACGTCCTAACACCGAATGAAGGTTCCTTTAAATGACGTCATCCAAGATGGCGTCCCTCGAATTCCTGATAGGATTCTATCTGCCAATCGGAATTAAGGTAGGAAAAATCCGATTGGCTGATTCAATCAGCCAATCGGATTGAAGTTAAATCCGATTGGCTGATCCAATCAGCCAATCGGATTAACCTTGCATTCTATTGGCTGTTCCGAACTTCAATCCGATTGGCTGATTGAATCAGCTAATCAGATTTTTCCTACCTTAATTCCGATTGGCTGATAGAATCCTATCAGCCAATCGGAATTCGAGGGATGCCATCTTGGATGACGTCATTTAAAGGAACCTTCATTCGGTGTTAGGACGTTGTTTGAAGAGGATGGCTCCGCGTCGGCTGGATTGAAGATGGCTCCGCTCCGGTTGATTGAAGATAGAAGATGCCACTTCGATGAAGACTTCTGCCGGATGGAGGACCTCTTCTGCCCCGATCGGATGAAGACTTCTGCCGGATGGAGGACCACATCGCTTGGATTGTATGAAGAATTCGGCCCGGCTGGGTGAAGACGGCTCAAGGTAGGGTGATCTTCAGGGGGTTAGTGTTAGGTTTTTTTAAGGGGGGGTTGGGTGGGTTTTAGAGTAGGGGTATGTGGGTGGTGGGTTTTAATGTTGGGGGGGTTGTATTTTTTTTTTTTTTTTTTACAGGTAAAAGAGCTGATTACTTTGGGGCAATGCCCCGCAAAAAGCCCTTTTAAGGGCTGGTAAAAGAGCTGATTCCTTTGGGGCAATGCCCCGCAAAAAGCCCTTTTAAGGGCTATTTGTAATTTAGGGTAGGGAATTTTATTATTTTGGGAGGCTTTTTTATTTTATTAGGGGCTTAGATTAGGTGTAATTAGTTTAACCTTCTTGTAATTTTTTTTAATTTCTGTAATTTAGTGTTTGTTTTTTTGTACTATAGTTTAGTTTATTTAATTGTATTTAATTTTAGGTAATTGTAGTTAATTTATTTAATTTATTTAATGATAGTGTAGTGTTAGGTGTAATTGTAACTTAGGTTAGGTTTTATTTTACAGGTAAATTTGTAATTATTTTAACTAGGTAGTTATTAAATCGTTAATAACTATTTAATAACTATTGTACCTAGTTAAAATAAATACAAAGTTGCCTGTAAAATAAAAATAAATCATAAAATAGCCACAATATAAATTAACAGGTAAGTATTTAGTTTTAAACAGGAATAATTTAGTTAATAATAGTAATATGTATTTAGATTTATTAAAATAATATTTAAGTTAAGGGGTGTTAGTGTTAGACTTAGGTTTAGGGGTTAATAAGTTTAATATAGTGGCGGCAGTATAGGGGGGCAGGATAGGGGTTAATAAGTTTAATATAGGTGGCGGCGGGGTCCGGGAGCGGCGGTTTAGGGGTTAATGAGTTTAATGTATGTGGCGGCGGTGTAGGGGGGGCAGATTAGGGGTGTTTAGACTCGGGGTACATGTTAGGGTGTTAGGTGCAGACATATCCCATAGAAATCAATGGGATATCGGGCAGCAGCGAACATAAGCTTTCGCTGCTGTCAGACTCCCATTGATTCCTATGGGATCCGCCACCTCCAGGGTGGCGGATTGAAAACCAGGTACACTGGGCCGGAAAAGTGCCGAGCATACCTGGTAGGAATTTGATAACTTCCAGAAGTAGTCAGATTGTGCCGAACTTGCTTTCGGCACATCTGGAGTGACGTAAGAATCGATCTGTGTCGAACTGAGTCCGGCGGATCGTAGCTTACGTCACCAAATTCTACTTTTGCCGGTCTGTAGGGCTTGATAACTACAGCAAATCAGCCTTGCCACAAATAGGCTGCGGAATTCAAGCATATTTGCGGTTGACGGCTTGATAAATACAGGCCTATGTCTCAAACCATGTCTGCTCAGAATGAAATCCCCAAGCTTTATATGTATACCACAATCACATAATCTGGAACACACCTGGGCTGGGTGGTGTGCTTTAACCAAAGGGTTTGGGATTGGGTCAGCAACAGAGGAGGGGTTTGGTTAAGCACACCACCTGATAGAGAAAAAAGGACTTTTATATATTAGCACACATATTGTGGGAGTGCTGCCAAAGTGACCAAAATAACAAAACACAACAATAAGTATTGGCGCACATCCAAACACTTAAGTCCACATTATAACATATTTATATATACTTCAAACAATATATTTGACTGTTAAATATTCCTTAAATTGTTAAAATAAAATTGGGATCATTGTCTCACAATATTATTAACCCCTTAACGACACACGTCGTACAGGGTACGTCGCACACAACCTGGTCTTTAAAGACCAGCGACGTACCCTGTACGACGTTGGGGTTGAAAGCGGCTGGAAGCGATCCTGATCGTTTCCAGCCGCTTTCCGGTTATTGCAGTGATGCCTCGATATCGAGGCATCACTGCAATAACATTTTACCCCATCCGATGCAGAGAGAGCCACTCTGTGGCCCTCTCTGCACCGGACATCGATGGCCCGCAATCGTTGGTGGGTGGGAGCCGACGTGGGAGGCGGGTGGGCGGCCATCGGTGCATGTCGTAATGCAGCGGTGGGCGGGATCATGGGCGGGATCGCTGGGGGCGCGCACGGACGCGCGCGCGTGCATGCAGGGAGGCGGGCGGGCGCGTGCACGGGGAGGGAGTGGGTGGGAACCATTACACTATGGAACAGTTTGTTAAAATATAGAGGCAGAGAGGGGGAATAAAAATGTATTTTAAACAATCGAAGTGATCTGGGAGGGGGTGGGGGTTTTATTCTTTGGAGGGGGGAAGCTACACAACAGAAAAGTGGGGAAAAAAATAAAAAAATATATTTTTTTTTGTAAACTGGGTACTGGCAGACAGCTGCCAGTACCCAAGATGGCTCCCAATAATGTAGAAGGGGAGGGTTAGAGAGCTGTTTGGGGGGGATCAGGGAGGTTTGGGGCTAAGGGGTATTCTACACAGCAGCATATGTAAATATGCTAAAAAAAAAAATAATTAAAAAAAAAGATACCTTTTATTTTAGTACTGGCAGACTTTCTGCCAGTACTTAAGATGGCGGGGACAATTGTGGGGTGGGGGAGGGAAGAGAGCTGTTTGGGAGGGATCAGGGGGTCTGCTGTGTTAGGTGGGAGGCTGATCTCTACACTAAAGCTAACATTAACCCTGCAAGTTCCCTACAAGATCCCTAATTAACCCCTTCACTGCTAGACATAATACACGTGTGATGTGCAGCGGCATTTAGCAGCCTTCTAATTACCAAAAAGCATCGCCAAAACCATATATGTCTGCTATTTCTGAACAAAGGGGATCCCAGAGAAGCATTAACAACCATTTGTGCCATAATTGCACAAGCTGTTTGTAAATAATTTCAGTGAGAAACCTAAAATTGCGAAAAAATTTACGTTTTTTAAAATTTGATCGCATTTGGCGGTGAAATGGTGGCATTAAATATACCAAAATGGGTCTAGATCAATACTTTGGGTTGTCTACTACACTACACTAAAGCTAAAATTAACTCTACAAGCTCCCTACATGCTCCCTAATTAACCCCTTCACTGCTGGGCATAAAACACGTGTGGTGCGCAGTGGCATTTAGCAGCCTTCTAATTACCAAAAAGCAACACCAAAGCCATATAAGTCTGCTATTTCTGAACAAAGGGGATCCCAGAGAAGCATTTACAACCATTTATGCCATAATTGCACAAGTTGTTTGTAAATAATTTCTGTGAGAAACCTAAAGTTTGTGAAAAAATTTGTGAAAAATTGAACAATTTTTTTTATTTGATCGCATTGGCGGTGAAATGGTGGCATGAAATATACCAAAATGGGCCTAGATCAATACTTTGGAATGTCTTCTAAAAAAAATATATACATGTTAAGGGATATTCAGGTATTCCTGACAGATATCAGGGTTCCAATGTAACTAGCGCTCATTTTGAAAAAAAGTGGCTTTGAAATAGCAAAGTGCTACTTGTATTTATTGCCCTATAACTTGCAAAAAAAGCAAAGAACGTGTTAACATTGGGTATTTCTAAACTCAGGACAAAATTTAGAAACTATTTAGCATGGTTGTTTTTTGGTGGTTGTAGATGTGTAACAGATTTTGGGGGTCAAAGTTAGAAAAAGTGTGTTTTTTTCCATTTTTTCCTCATATTTTATAATTTTTTTAATAATAAATTATAAGATATGATGAAAATAATGGTATCTTTAGAAAGTCCATTTAGTGGCGAGAAAACAGTATATAATATGTGTGGGTACAGTAAATGAGTAAGAGGAAAATTACAGCTAAACACAAACACCGCAGAAATGTAAAAATAGCCCTGGTCTTTAAGGGAAAGAAATTGAAAAATGGCCTTGGTCCTTAAGGGGTTAACATATATTTATGCTGCAAAAAGTTTTGCCTTTTAAATATGCTTTTAAATAAAAATGGGATCTTGGTCACACAATATGGCCATATTCTGCTAAGCCAGTCACCACTTACAAGGTGTCCCAAAATAGACTGGTCCTAACACTAATCAGTTTAGCTTTGCTGGACTGAGTCATTCGATTCTAATATCCATATACAGAATTCCAACACTGCACAAACCATGTCTGCTCAGAATGAAAGTCCCTAGCTTTATATGTAAACCGCAAAGCTAAACTGATTAGTGTTAGGACCAGTCTGTTTTGGGACACCTTGTAAGTGGTGACTGGCTTAGCAGAATATGGCCATATTGTGTGACTAAGATCCCATTTTTATTTAAAAGCATATTTAAAAGGCAAAACTTTTTGCAGCATAAATATATGTTAATAATATTGTGAGACAATAATCCCATTTTTATTTTAACAATTTAAGGAATATTTAGCAGTCAAATATATTGTTTGAAGTATATATAAATATGTTATAATGTGGACTTAAGTGTTTGGATGTGCGCCAATACTTGTTGTTGTCCTTTGTCTAATGTGTCTTTTCCCTCTGGGAAAGGGGGGGGGGGTGAGTGCTGCACCTGGGCAGGGAGATACCTGCAAGTGTTTTGCTTGTCACAAAATGGGTCACATCAGCACTAACTGCCCAGAAAGGAAGAAACCTTCAGCATCAGCAGGGGGAGGCCGCACCTCAGGATTACCATCTTCTGTTTTGTTTGTGACCCGGACAGAGGTAAGTAACAATGAGAACTTACAACCTGTGACTGTTGGAGATTAACATTGGGGCTTCGGGACACGGGTGCAGAAGTGAATATTGTGCATCCAGAGCTAGTGAGCTCTGAGGACATTATCCCTGGAAAGACTCTAGCAGTAAAAGGGATTGGGGGAATACAGCCTGCAGTGCCTATGGCACAAGTGTATCTAGATTGGGTAGCATGAAGAGGGTTAAGAGATATGGGAGTGTCAGATAATATTCCTACAAATGTATTGCTGGGTACTGATTTGGGTAGGTTATTATCACAGTAACTGCCTGACCATGATACCTGTGACATAGGTAAACAAGAAATGGGTCCTAATGTACAAGGGACCATGTGTAACTATGCCCAAATATGTGCTGAAGGGGAGGGGGGGCAGTGTGTGTGTGTGACACAGCCTTTACCTGAACCAGATATGTCTGCAGTGCACTGTGAAAATGTGGAAAGATGCACTGACAGGGAGAGGGAGCCAAATGAGAGTGATAGTCTGTTGGTACTTGAAACAATCAGCCCTAAGTACCTGGAGTGTGTGGAAGTAGTGCCAGAGGGGAAGGGTCAATCGGTATCAGTAGTGACCCAACAGCAGTCTTCCCAGATTAGGGAGCAGGGGGTACTTCAGCCCGAAGACCCAGGGGAAAACACTGATAGGGAGGTTGGGAGGCCTCACACAGCACAGCAATTCATAATTGGTCAGGATTTTCAGCAGGCCCAGGGGACAGATCCCACATTAGAGAAGGTCAGGGACCTTGCTAGGCAGCTGCCTGCTGATTCTGATAAAGAGAAAGTATACTGGGATAAAGGGAGGTTGTACCGGGAGTCCATTCAAGTGGAGAGTGTTACAATACGAGTAATTTGCTATATATGATCAAATTATATATATATATATATATATATATGTGTGTGTGTATATGTGTATATATATGTGTATGATGTAACTACTTGATGTTCAGCTTGCTAAAAGTCTCTCAAGGACACACCTGTTCATGTACAGAGATAGGGCAATAAATTCCTTTAGTTAAAATAGTTTAGTGAAAAAGTCCAGAAGTCACAAGCCATGTAAGCAGCTGTCCAACCATCAGAAATAGCATACAGAGATAGGTAAAATGCTGAGATACAAATTACTTTAGAAACACACATATACATTCAGTTCTTATGAACCAATCACATTCAAAGGCTAACCCAAAATGGATACCCACCATTATCCATTTTGGGAAGTATTAGCTGAAGAGGCTTGTCATTTAAAGGTATATAAGATGTAGGGATAGTAGGAAGAGGAGAAGGGAAGGAAGGAGAGAGAGGTTACAAGTGCTTACTGGGGCCCAGAGGTAATTATATTATGCACTTACTTTATAGCTATAAGGTTGTTATTATGTCTGTTTGGATTTGATGTAAGAAATTGTATGCAGTTATGTCAATGTGTTTTATGTAATGTATTTAATGTAACTCATATTAATGGTACCATATAAAGAAGCATAGAATATTATATTGTGTGATCTAAGATTTTGGGTGCTGTGACTAAATAAAAGTTGTTATATTAAGCTGTCTTTCTCACAAGCAAATTATTTCATAAATAATAATAATTATTATTAATATAAATATTATATTCCAAAATTAATAATTAATCTTCAATAATTGGCGACCACGAAGGGTATTAGAAACTTGTTGTCTCCATTAAGGTATAAGATCCGGCATGTATGTTTTATACATATGATGAAGCTTTTAGACGTGTTAGGCTGTTTCAGTCATCACCAGTAACAGAATCATTGCATATTCTGCTTATTGTTCTAATAGTAAGTTTTATCTTTTTGGAACGGTTACTTCTATTCAAAGAATCCTCATAAGAGACAGGCTGGCCCTGGCTGGCTGAGAGACAGTTAGTGGTACCTAAACAGTTTAGAGTGCAACTGTTGGGAGTGGCCCATAAAATTCCTATGGCAGGACATCTAGGGGTACAGAAAACCAAAGCCTGGTTGTCCCATCACTTTTATTGGCCTGGGATGGGTACTGATGTTGCTAATTATTGTCGCTCCTGTCCTGCATGTAAAAAAGTGGGGAAACCTGGAGAGGTGGGTAGTGACCCTTTAATTCCTCTTCCCATAGTGACTGAGCCCTTTGAGAGGGTGGCTGTGGATATTGTAGGGCCCCTAGCTATCCCAAGTAGTTCAGTGAAAAGATTCATTCTGACTGTAGTGGATTATGCAACTCTCTACCCAGAGGCTGTGGCCCTGACATCTTTCAGGGCTGATAAAGTGGCTGATGCTCTATTAGGTATCTTTTCAAGGGTAGGTTTCCCTAAGGAAATGCTAACTGATCAGGGCACCCAATTTATGTCTAGCCTGATGCAGAGTCTCTGTAAAAAGATGCAGGTGGAACACCTAGAGACTAGCCCATACCACCCCCAGACCAATGGCTTGTGTGAAAGGTTTACCCTTTGAGAGGGTGGCTGTGGATATTGTAGGGCCCCTAGCTATCCCAAGTAGTTCAGTGAAAAGATTCATTCTGACTGTAGTGGATTATGCAACTCTCTACCCAGAGGCTGTGGCCCTGACATCTTTCAGGGCTGATAAAGTGGCTGATGCTCTATTAGGTATCTTTTCAAGGGTAGGTTTCCCTAAGGAAATGCTAACTGATCAGGGCACCCAATTTATGTCTAGCCTGATGCAGAGTCTCTGTAAATAGATGCAGGTGGAACACCTAGAGACTAGCCCATACCACCCCCAGACCAATGGCTTGTGTGAAAGGTTTAATAGGACCCTGAAACAGATGCTCAAAACCTTTGTGGAGTCACAGGGGAAGGACTGGGAGTATTACCTTCCACGCCTCCTATTTGCTTAAAGGGAGGTGCCCCAGGAATCTACTGGTTTCTCCCCCTTTGAACTCTTATATGGGTGCAGAGTGTGTGGCCCCCTTGATCTGATAAGGGAGGAGTGGGAAGGAAAATTGGGCTCTCAAGAGACCTCTGTAGTGGACTATGTAATAAGGTTCAGGGACAAAATGCATAGCCTTATGGGGGAGGTACAGGAAAACCTAAAGGCTGTCCAGTCTAAACAGAAGCAATGGTATGACTGGACTGCCAGAGAGAGGGTGTATGATGTGGGACAGAAAGTGCTTGTCTTAATACCCATGAGACAGAACAAAATACAGGCTAGATAGATCCTATGCCTTGCATAGATGAGCTATTGGACAGACTAGCAGGGGCCAAATTTCTTAGCATCATGGATCTCAGCAGGGGATTCTGGCAGATCCCTATGACCCCAGAAGCACAAGAGAGGTCTGCCTTTATCACTCCTTTTGGGTTGTATGAATTCCAGGTGATGTCCTTTGGGATGAAAAATGCCCCTGCCACATTTCAACAACTAGTTAACCACTTGTTAGAGGGGCGACCACGAAGGGTATTAGAAACTTGTTGTCTCCATTAAGGTATAAGATCCGGCATGTATGTTTTATACATATGATGAAGCTTTTAGACGTGTTAGGCTGTTTCAGTCATCACCAGTAACAGAATCATTGCATATTCTGCTTATTGTTCTAATAGTAAGTTTTATCTTTTTGGAACGGTTACTTCTATTCAAAGAATCCTCATAAGAGACAGGCTGGCCCTGGCTGGCTGAGAGACAGTTAGTGGTACCTAAACAGTTTAGAGTGCAACTGTTGGGAGTGGCCCATAAAATTCCTATGGCAGGACATCTAGGGGTACAGAAAACCAAAGCACAGGGGTACAGAAAACCAAAGTTGTCCCATCACTTGGCCTGGGATGGGTACTGATGTTGCTAATTATTGTCGCTCCTGTCCTGCATGTAAAAAAGTGGGGAAACCTGGAGAGGTGGGTAGTGACCCTTTAATTCCTCTTCCCATAGTGACTGAGCCCTTTGAGAGGGTGGCTGTGGATATTGTAGGGCCCCTAGCTATCCCAAGTAGTTCAGTGAAAAGATTCATTCTGACTGTAGTGGATTATGCAACTCTCTACCCAGAGGCTGTGGCCCTGACATCTTTCAGGGCTGATAAAGTGGCTGATGCTCTATTAGGTATCTTTTCAAGGGTAGGTTTCCCTAAGGAAATGCTAACTGATCAGGGCACCCAATTTATGTCTAGCCTGATGCAGAGTCTCTGTAAAAAGATGCAGGTGGAACACCTAGAGACTAGCCCATACCACCCCCAGACCAATGGCTTGTGTGAAAGGTTTACCCTTTGAGAGGGTGGCTGTGGATATTGTAGGGCCCCTAGCTATCCCAAGTAGTTCAGTGAAAAGATTCATTCTGACTGTAGTGGATTATGCAACTCTCTACCCAGAGGCTGTGGCCCTGACATCTTTCAGGGCTGATAAAGTGGCTGATGCTCTATTAGGTATCTTTTCAAGGGTAGGTTTCCCTAAGGAAATGCTAACTGATCAGGGCACCCAATTTATGTCTAGCCTGATGCAGAGTCTCTGTAAATAGATGCAGGTGGAACACCTAGAGACTAGCCCATACCACCCCCAGACCAATGGCTTGTGTGAAAGGTTTAATAGGACCCTGAAACAGATGCTCAAAACCTTTGTGGAGTCACAGGGGAAGGACTGGGAGTATTACCTTCCACGCCTCCTATTTGCTTAAAGGGAGGTGCCCCAGGAATCTACTGGTTTCTCCCCCTTTGAACTCTTATATGGGTGCAGAGTGTGTGGCCCCCTTGATCTGATAAGGGAGGAGTGGGAAGGAAAATTCCCTTATCAGATCAAGGGGGCCACACACTCTGCACCCATATAAGAGTTCAAAGGGGGAGAAACCAAGAGAGGTCTGCCTTTATCACTCCTTTTGGGTTGTATGAATTCCAGGTGATGTCCTTTGGGATGAAAAATGCCCCTGCCACATTTCAACAACTAGTTAACCACTTGTTAGAGGGGCATGCTGTTGCGTACCTGGAAGATATTGCCGTATTCAGTGATACCTGGGCGGAACACCTCACACATTTAGCCAGTGTATTGTACCAAATAGCCACTTTTGGGCTAACGATAAAGCTGGGCATGGGGAGGTCCAGTACTTGGGTCACCTGGTGGGAGGAGGGATACTGCACCCAGACAAGTAAAACTGAAGCCATAATGACCTGGCCTACCCCTAAAATAAAAAAACAGGTTATGTCCTTCCTGGGTACCGCAGGGTACTATTGAAAGTTTGTGCCACACTATAGTATCATAGCCAAACCACTAACAGACCTTACCAAAAATAAACTACACCAAACAGTTAAATGGACCACTGAGTGTGACAGGGCTTTTAATTCATTGAAAATTGCCCTTACTGATTCCCCTGTGCTATAGGCATCTGGTTTTCACAGGAGATTCATAGTTCAAACGGATGCTTCTAACTATGGGCTAGGGGGTGGATAGGAAAGGTGAAGAACACCCAAATGTTTACCTCAGCAGGAAATTACTTCCACAAGAAGTGGCATATGCAACTGTGGAAAAAGAGAGCCTTGCTATAGTTTGGGCTTGCAAAAGCTACAGCCTTATTTGTATGGATGCCAGTTTACAGTGATTACTGACCACAATCACTTACACTGGTTACATAGGGTAGCTGGCTCAAATGGTAAACTC
Organism: Bombina bombina; assembly: GCF_027579735.1. NCBI lineage: Eukaryota > Metazoa > Chordata > Amphibia > Anura > Bombinatoridae > Bombina > Bombina bombina. The sequence goes on along the minus strand of NC_069502.1, from coordinate 955,869,715 downwards.
CTCAGGTGGAGCCTAGCTCTACAACAACATGACTTTACCATACAACATAAAAAGGGCAGTATGCATGGTAACGCTGATGGTCTTTCACACCAGGGGGAATGTTCCCTTTGATACGCCGCTGGAGTGGCTGGTGTGCCACCTCCCTTTGCGTCTCTTATTTAGGGGAGGTGTCATGAATACCTCATGATTTAGACGATAAGGGGTTAATTTTCTTTAAGCCTGTGTGCTAGGAAACTTTTGTTTTTTCAAGAAGAACTGTGTTGCTGTGTTTTGTGTTAATGAGTTTTCCCTTTGATCAGCCAGGATCCCTCATAAATACTTTATAACAGGGGTGTCCAAACTTTGCTCTCCAGAGGTTTTGGAACTACATTTCCGATGATGCTCAGCCAGCATTTTATCCAGCTGAGCATCATGGGAAATGTAGTTCCAAAACCTCTGGAGAGCAAAGTTTGGACACCCCTGCTTTATAAGATACACAGAAGAGAACTTTATTGTCTAAATGGTCATTTTATTACCTCAACCTTTAAGTACAGGGAATGATGGAACACAGAGACTCTATCCAAGAACTAACATGGGGTCAATAAAACAGAGGGGTGGATATTTCCCTAGCCCCTCTAACAAAGAAGGTTGGGTCAAGCAACTTGATCTCTTGGAAGCATGTATAAGAATTTTGTGTTTAACAATTCAAGTGTTCATTCTTACATGGGAAGCTGTATACTAATAGAGTGAGGGACCATGTTTTCCTGCCAACCTCTCTGTTACATATATCCAAAGATACTGTTATTTCTCCTTTATATTTTAAAACGGCTTGCTTGTGTATAATTCTATTTGTTAACATCTTTTTATTAATAATGCATTGTGCTAATTTTTCGCATAATAAATTATTCAATTATTAAGCTTTGGCCTTTGTCTAATATTTGAACCACGTTACTGAAAGAGACTGCTAGTATTAGTACTGTGATTTTAGGTGATTTTTGCTAAATTGTATTCTGGGATTTTACTTGTTAACCTGTTTTTTTCTAAAGATTTCCCAAATATTATAATCTTAAGTGGTGGCATCTTATTTAGTTTGGTTTGGATGGCAGTAAAGGGGAGATTTGGGCATTTTTCTGAGTCTAGGACAGACTACAGAGATGGACTGTGACAGATTAGTGAAAGAAGAAAAGGGTCTGTTAACCCTTTCTGTGCCAAACAAGTGACTGGCGCAGGGTTAGTTAACCCTACCCTGGTCGTCACAATAAGTGTGAAGCATTAAGCATTCAATTACCCCAGGTCACGAAAAAGCTACTGGAGATTAATTTCTGATTTACATGGGCAAATAAGACATAAATATATATTTCCTAAATTACGTGTATTCCTTGTCTCATGCTAACTATAAACCCCTGTTTGCCACGCTCAAACAACTAATAGATAAATGCACTAAGCATAATATATTATTTGGGAGACTAGTTGAGTCAAAAATGATTTGATTCCCAAACTGCTTTATCATTTTTGTTCCTTACCAATCACCATACCTATTTCAGACTTGAATAAATTACAGAAATATATTTTAAACTTTGTAACAAAAAAGCTAGGATTAATAAACAAATAATGATAAGATACAGAGATGGTGGGGGTTTAGGCCTTCCAAATCTTTTGTCAATTTATTATGCAGCCGGGATGTCCCAAAAAACTTGTGGTACAAATTGACAAGTGGAATTCAATATCTACTTTTAGAAGCAGACATCTCTGGAGTTGATAATATTTATTATCTTTAATAGGTTCCTAGAGCTAGTAGACCATTACAAGGAAAGCATTTTATCGCTCATACCCTGCATATGTGGGACAAACTTCAGTCTGAATTTGGTCTAATTAAAAGAGGCTCTAAAGCGATACCACAAGTAGCTTTTAATTCCCCCATTGATAGAATAGTACAGGATACGTGGGCCAACAGGAGTCTTTACAGAATGGCAGACACTATCATTAATGGTAAATTCTTAACATTTCAACGATATAGTGAGCTAGATCCATTAAATTAACACAGCTGGTTCCATTTTTTCCAATTTAGGTCATGAGCACACAGAAGTATTAGTCTATCCCCAGTCCCCATCAATATCAACACTTCCTTTGAATGATTGTGTGTAGCTAACACCAGATCAAAAGGAATGATAGCTTTTCTATATCTAGTATTTAATATTCCAGTTAAAGATACAAAAATGTGACTAATGCTCAGATGAGAAGAGGAATTAGGGAGAGAATGGTCAGTCGTAACCTGGGTAAGAGCATTGAGACAAGGTTCTTCATTCATCTTAAGCGCAACATTAAAGGAGAACTTTTGAAAAGTTGTTTTCAGGTGGAACCTATACTCAACTAGACAAGGGGAAGTGAGGCAAATATCTGCTACAGAGGATGTGGTGAGAATAGGACATGTATACATATGCAGTGGCAGTGTGATAAAATATACAGATTGTGGAAGAATTTATTGAGTACCATTTTTGAGAATTTAGTAACATTGACCAGTACAAGGATTCTCCCAAAACATAACAAATTGATTGCTATTATTTGTACCGCAACTAAAGTTTGCATTGCTCGCTACTGGAAATTAGAGCCCACTGGCTTCTCCCTAATCAAGCATAAAATTGACTACTATTAACAGAGAGCTAGCCTCGAAGGACCAGTAAATACAGTAGATTTGCATAATCAACAAATGCATGATAAAAAGACAATGCAATAAAACTTAGCCTAAACTACAAATGAGTAGTACATCTTATACTGACACATTTTAAACTTATGTCTAGTTCCACTCCTCCTGTGTGTAAATATAACTGTAAACATTTTGTTAATGGAATTAAATTGGAAAGTTGTTTAAAATTGCATGCTCTATCTGAATCATGGAAGTTTAATTTTTACTTGATTACCCCTTTAATGTTTTCTAAAGACCAATTCTTAGCTCTGTGGGAACCTTGGATTATGTATTCTGAAGCCAAAAGGAGAACCACAACTCAAACTGTGCTTAGTTCATAGACATATGAGAGATTACATTTTTTTCCTGTCTCTCCTTACAATAATCAGATACCAATTCAAGTCAATAAAAGTAATACACTTGTAGGGACAAATGTATACTTATCCTAATTGTGGTTACTACAACTTAGTTGCATAATTGATTTATAGAAACTGTAACTCAGAGACTTTATAAACTGAACCCCCTTGAAAAAAATTGGGTACAATTAGAAAGGACACAACATTATGTTCAAAAAGTTATGTCTTATTGTCATTACTCTTTATCTTGAATACAAACATGTTTCACTTATAAAAATGTAATAAAAATAATTTAAACAAAAAAAAAATACTTTTAATATTAGTAAAATACTGGCTAGTAAGACAAAATCCAAATGACATAAATTTTATTTCTATATTGTAACAGCGACATGTACAAAATATGCAAATGGAAGAGGGGAGTTTTAAATTATAATCACTGAAACAAGCTATGTATTGTCCCCTTTAGAGGAAATGGTGCAGACCCATATGAAATGTATATCAAAATTAATTAAAGATAATGATAATGAACAGGGCCGCCACTAGAAATTTTGGGGCCCCTGACTTAACCATTGATCAGCCCCCCCCCCCCCCCCCCTCCTTTGACATGTGCAATTTTTGACCAAGTGACTAAAACGTATATGCACCTAATTCTTAAGTGTCTATTTAAACTTGGAAATGTTGTAAAGGTATTAACATACACAAACACAGACACACTCGTACACTGAAACACACACACACACTCACACATAAGGATTCACATATAGACACTCTAGCAGACACGCCAAGAAACACACTCAGACACAGACACCAAAACAGACACTTAGCACTTGTTTACATTGACCTGACAAGTAATGAGGTAAACTACAGTTTTGTAAAAAAAAAAAAAAAGGAGATTTAGAAAACAAAATATGGAGTTCTGATTATCTTTTTGTAAAGGAAGATGCCAGCTAAATGATGACAACAGCATGCAGTGGCTGAAAGGAAGGGCCCTGAACTGCCTAAACAATAATTTAAAGATTAAATGGTGGATTGGTGACTTCTGGAAAGGTCTCATTAGTCTCAAAGTCTGTAGAAAGATGTGAATAATCAGTAGTAAGGTCAAAATGTCCTAAAAAGGAACAGACAATGGACACACACACACACGCACAAACTTAAACATACACCAAAGGAAACACAGACAGAGACAGCCTTAGAAAACACATAGACATACACACACACACGCACAGAAAACACACAAAGACATACACACACACAGAGACAACCACATAAAACACAGAAAGACATACATACACACATACACCCCTCACTGAGACATCCACAGAAAACACACAAAGACATACACACACCCTCACAGAGACACCCACAGAAAACACACCCTCACAGAGACATCCAAAGAAAACACAGACATACATACATACATACACACACCCTCACAGAGACATCCACAGAAAACACAGACATACACACCCACCCTCACAGAGGCATCCAGAGAAAATACACAAAGAAAAACATACACACACCCTCACAGAGACACTCATAGAAAAAGCTCAAAGACATATGAACACACTCTCACAGACATCCACAGAAAATGCACAAAGACATACACACCCATCCTCACAGAGAGACACACAGAAAAAAAATACATACACACTCATAGAGACACAAACCAAAGCACAAAGACATAAACACAGACACCCATAGAAACACATGAGGAAACATTTATGCACCTTGTATCCCCTAAATCAACAGTGTGTGACATGCATGATAAAAAAATTGCAGAAATTAAGAGATCACTTTTTAAAGAATCATATTTGTAAATGTGCAAACAAAAATAATTCTGTGAATTCAAAATTGACTCAGGCACACACTGTACAAAGTGCCAAGTCTGTCTCACACTGTGCATAGTGGGTTAGTACACACTCAGAAATCCTCTCAAATGCTAATACTTTACTCCTTGTAATAACATTTCCCATGCTCAACTAGCACTCTGCTGTAGTACCCACTGGTGGCTGCCAAAATTTAAAAAAAAAAAAAAAAAATTTTAAGTTCTTGCCTCATGGGGCCCCCCTGGCCCATTGGGCCCCTGACAGGAGTCACCCCTGTCACCCCCTGATGGCGGCCCTGATAATGAAATCCACTTATCATAAAAAAGACAGGGAATCAAGCACTCCTTTAACCTTTTATTTATATAGCTATAAGGTTTTTGCAATGCCGTTTAGCAATTTGCAAAAATCAAATATAGAGACACTCTCTCACAGCAAAAACCATGCATCAGCTAACATTACCAAATCAATTATAATATTGATGTTAACCTGTGATGAAAAACATATAGGCCTCTATTTACCAAATGTCTTGCGGACCTGATCCTACACTGAGGATCAGGTCCGCAAGACATCGCTGAATGCGGAGAGCAATACGTTCTCCATATTCAGCATTGCACCAGCAAACTCGCGGCCGCCAGCAGGGGGGTGTCAATCAACCTGTACTTGATCGGGTTGATTTCCGGCGATGTCTGTCAGCCTGCTCAGAGCAGGCGGACAGCGTTATGGAGCAGTGGTCTTTGTGACCGCTGCTTCATAACTGCTGTTTCTGGCGAGTCTGAAGACCCACCAGAAACAGGGGCCATCAAGCTCACTACGGAGCTTGATAGATAGGCCCCATAGTGAGAACATATACAGTGAAAACAAAAAAAACATACTTCAATAAAAATAGTGATAGTGACGTCACTGGGAGATCAGTACTGAAAGGAAAAAATCAAAAACTTGCAACACCTTACCAGAGGGCAGCCCCAACTCTGTGGAAGGGAATAGCTGTCATGGATAACAATAGGATCTATGCAGTTTTGTATTATCCCTTTAATGTTGAGTGTAACCACTATGAATACCTTTAAAGGGACACTGTACCCAAAAAATTTCTTTCGTGATTCAGATAGAGCATGACATTTTAAGCAACTTTCTAATTTACTCCTATTATCAAATTTTCTTCATTCTCTTGGTATCTTTATTTGAAATGCAAGAATGTAAGTTTAGATGCCGGCCCATTTTTGATGAACAACCTGCTGGGTTGTTCTTGCTGATTGGTGGATAATTTCATCCACCAATAAAAAAGTGCTGTCCAGAGTCCTGAACTAATAAAAAAAGCTTAAATGCCTTCTTTTTCAAATAAAGATAGCATGAGAACGAAGAAAAATTGATAATAGGAGTAAATTAGAAAGTTTCTTAAAATTGCATGCTCTATCTGAATCACAAAAGAAAAAATTTGGGTTCAGTGTCCCTTTAACCCACAAATAGCATTCAGGGTTAATATATTGTTGAGCAACAATGTGCATATGTAATAGACAAAATTATATTTTAACCATTTGCTGTAAAATAAACATGCAGAAAAATGTTTCATGAACAAGGCTTATAGAAAAAGTTTAAGCACAGAACATTAAGGGTCACTGAATCAAAAGAGTTACATTTGCTTATTATTTATTTAAAATTTTTTTCCCATGTTTGTTACTGTTTGCCACCTAAGCCTAATAAAACTGTTCAAATTAATATATTTTTACTGAGGTATCTATATAAATACTGTGTCTAAACTATCAATGTATTATTTTGTTGAAAAATGTCATCACAATAATGTGCACCATCTAGACCTACTATGCTGCATCGTTAACTTAAAAAAAATTGAATAAAGTTAGTATTGTGCTAATGCTACTTTTTGTTACTATAGCTCAATTTCATCTCCCTAAGGGGTGTTACTAAAAGGGCTCATAAATAGAGCTGTATTTGTATGTGTAAATTAGCCCTGAGGAAGTCCTGAGTGATTCAAGGGATGAAACACGTGTTGGCTTGATTACGTGACGTCGCGCACGCTGTGCACGGCTGGTTGGAAAAGTTGATGCTGTTTGTGGAGGTTTCTCTAATTTCCAGTTGCTCCATGAGGAATTCCGGATGGCTTTAAAGTCCTTGACGTAACCCCAGCACCTAGGTATGTGAGTGGAGATATTCATTACTGTTGTGTGCAATTGAAATGGGGAAGGATTACCAACTTTAAAGTGAATGTAAATTTTGATGCTAAAGTGCCCGGTTTTTAAAAATTTGATTAAAAACAGGGGCACTTTAATTAATCAAAATGTACATTTCACTCGTGTTGTGAAAAAAAACTTACCTTTTAATCTTGACAGTGCTTGATTCCCTGTCTTTTTTATGATAAGTGGATTTCATTATCCTTATCTTTCTTTAATTAATTTTGATGTACAAAATATCTCTATGTTCATGCAGTTCACGGTATGGAAGAAATACAGTGACTATTCACTAATAAGTTAACGGGGACATTAAAACTGAATCAACCATACATTATGCATCTTACAGTAACTTTGCAATGTACTTTTATTAATTTTGTTCAATTTACCTGTAAATTTAAAATATTCACTTCCCCAGGGAGGATGGAATGTAGGATTCAGAACCATGACCATACAACGTCCCAACTGCAAACAAAGCACATTTTGCTAACAACTGGTTTGTTTGTTTTTTAAACACACACACATATATATATATGTATATATATATATATATATATATATATATATATATATATATATATATATTGGTATTTAAGTCAGAAAGCTATTGGGTAGAACCCTCTAGCTAACCCCACAGCGCTCCTAAGGTCTAGAGACTAGTTCTTGCAGTGATCCCTATATATGTTAAATACACCTTTTATCTCACACTAGCTGCCAGTCTCCAAATGTCGGAGGAGTTCCCAGTACCTCCAAAGGAATAAATAAACACAAGATTTATAGAGATGGCGCTGTGTAAGTAAGGAGATAATGTAATAGCCTGAATAATAATGAATAGTAGGCAATAAGGACGGAGTGCCAAATAAACACACAATATACCCACAATATAATGCACAATGACAAAATGACTTAAAAGATGTACATGTTAAAATACATATTTAAGGAGTACACAAAAGCTAAATAAAAAAGAGGTATTAGACATAAAAAGTTCCTTAATGTGTCAGGATAAATGACAAATGAAGAGTATGTTTTTATCTTCTTTCAATCTTGTATAAATCCCCCTAGGGGTATGCACTTACATTAGATACCCTCAATTGTATGAGGTAAGGATGATTCAATAACGCTGATTGAAGAAGGGAACAAAGCAGATTTAACCCTTTGAAACGCGTCAGGTATTATATAGGGCTAGGATTGCCCTTCATGCATACTGGCACTTTGAAAACGAACTTTTGCTAAAACTTGCATACCCACAGTTGCTTGGACTGAAACAGTATCATCTGCCTATTGGAAAATATATGTTTGTTTATATATGCCTTTGCCATACCTCATTTGTTGAGGTTTTTAAATGTGAGTTTGTATTTGTCTATCTGTATATATATATATGTAATATCATTAAACAGTATTACACTATATATTTTCCTTTGACTTTCTTACATGGCATGGTGATTGAGATCGAAAGTTTCCATCTACCAGGACACCAAGAAGGGCACAAGTATTCTAAAAGCAAAGAAAGTTTCATCTGCCAGTGGTTGTAAATCCAAGAGGACACAATCCTTATCCAGCGTTATTGAATCATCCTTACCTCATACGATTGAGGGTATCTAATGTAAGTGCATACGCCTAGGGGGATTTATACAAGATTGGAAGAAGATAAAAACATACTCTTCATTTGTCATTTATCCTGACACATTAAGGAACTTTTTATGTCTAATACCTCTTTTTTATTTAGCTTTTGTGTACTCCTTGAATATGTATTTTAACATGTACATCTTTTAAGTCATTTTGTCATTGTGCAGTGTATTGTGGGTATATTGTATGTTTATTTGCCACTCCTTATTGGTTACTTTTCATTATTATTAGCCCTATTCAGGCTATTACATTATCTCCTTACTTACACAGCGCCATCTCTATGAATCTTGTGTTTATATATATATATAGGGATTATCTATCTTTTAAAACAATACAAATTCTGGTGTATACTGTTCCTTTAAATCCCCGTTTTTATTTATCTTGATCTGGAAGAGTTTTACCTTACTTACCTTTTTGGATTCACAAAGCAAAGCAGCAGCAATACTTATTTTATGCAGATATACTTAAAGGGACAGTCTACACCAGAATTTTTATTGTTTTAAAAGATAGATAATCCCTTTATTACCCATTTCCCAGTTTTGCATAACCAACACAGTTATAATAATATACTTTTAACCTCTGTGATTATCTTGTATCTAAGCCTCTACAAACTGCCCCTTTTTTCAGTTCTTTTGACAGACTTGCAGTCTAGCCAATCAGTGCCTGCTCCCAGATTACTTCACGTGCACGAGCACAGTGTTATCTATATGAAATATGTGAACTAACACCCTCTAGTGGTGAAAAACTGTTAAAATGCAATCTGAATGAGGTGGGCTTCAAGGTCTAAGAAATTAGCATATGAACCTCCTAGGTTAAGCTTTCAACTAAGAATTCCAAGAGAACAAAGCAAAATTGGTGATAAAAGTAAATTGGAAAATTGTTTAAAATTACATGCTCTATCTGAATCATGAAAGTTTATTTTGGATAAGACTGTCCCTTTAACTGTTAAAGGGAAGAATATCAAATAAGTGGGAAGAATATCAAATAAATAATGAATTTCCCTGTAGAGGCACCCTGTTGTTCTTTTGCACAACAGGTGTTTGACAAGTGATCACCAGGGGCGAGATTACATATGCGGCGCAAGCTTCAGCGCAACTGCTGAATCCCGCGCCGTCCGTAATTTCACCTCACACATTGGGGTATCACATATACGGCGCCTGCAGTTCATAAAGTGCTGTAAGTCAGATAAACTAGCGATGTCCAGAAATGAGCGTAAATACAAATTTCTGGAGTCACCATTGACTTATGGCACTTTAGAAACTGCCGAAACTTAAGAAAATAAAAAAATATATAAAATCTCCTGTAAAAGTTTAACATGCCTCCCAAAAATAAACCTGACACGTAAAACCCCTATATCCGCAATCCCCCCACATCGCAACTAATAATAAATGTATTAACCCCTAAACCGACAACCCCTCACAGCACAATATGCCTAATAAAACTATTCACCCCTAATCCGCCATTCACCCACATCGCGATCCACCTAGTAAAAGTACTAACCCCTAAATCCACCAAGCCCAACATCACAAACTACCTAATAAATGTATTAACCCCTAATCCGCCATTAACCCATATCGCAAAGTACCTATTAAAACTATTAACCCCTAATCCGTCATTAACCCACATGGCAACAGACCTTATAAATCTATTAACCCCTAATCCGCCAAATCCCCACAACGCAAGTACCCTAATTAACCTATTAACCCCTAATCCGCCAAACCCCCACAATTCAAATAACTAATTAAATTACTAAGCCCTCTAACCTAACACCCCCTAACTTAACCGCAATTACCTAAATTAAAAAATACTAAATTACAATTTAAAAAAAGCTAACATTACTTAAAAAAAAATATTAAATTAATCTAAAATTACAACAACAAAAAAGTTTAACATTACATAAAATAATAAACCAAATTATCAAAAATAAAAAAATAAACCTAATCCCAATGAAAATAAAAAATCCCCCCCAAATAAAAACACCCCTTAATCTAATACCAAACTACCAATAGCCCTTAAAAGAGTGCCCAATAAATCCCTAATCTAAAAAAAAAAATCCTAACTCTAACCCCCAAATAGGTACTCACCATTCCTGAAGTCCGGCAGAGAAGGTCCTGTTCCAGGCGGTGAAGTCTTCTTCCAAGCGGCCGACATCTTCTTCCAAGTGGGGACCAATTCCTTCTTCATCCAGGACCAAGCCGGCGCAGAGCAGAGATGAGTGCGAAGCAGGACTGGCGACCACGGAGCCATGGAGCGTGGAGGATCCTCTTCGTATGATCACTGCCGTACACTGAATAGTGAATTCAAGGTACGCATTTAATTATTGCGTCCCTTGCATTCCTGTTGGCTGATTTGAATCTTCAAATTCAAATCAGCCAATAGGATAAGAGCTACTGAAATCCTATTGGCTGTTCACCAGTAGCCCTTTTAAGGGCTATTGGTAGTTTAGTATTAGATTAGGGTGTGTTTTTATTTTGGGGGGCTTTTTTATTTTCATAGGGATTAGGTATAATTTTTTTATTTTTGATAATTTGGTTTACTTTTTTATTTTTTGTAATCTTAAATTAATTTATTTTTTTATTTTTTTTAAGTAATGTTAGCTTTTTTATTTTAATTGTAACTTAGTATTTTTTAATTTAGGTAATTTGGGTTAATTAAGGGAGTGTTAGGTTAGGGCACTTAGTAATTTAATTAGTTATTTGCATTGTGGGGTTTGGCGGATTAAGGGTTAATAGATTTATTATAATTATTGCGTTGTGTGGGTTTGGCAGATTATGGGGTTAATAGTTTTATTAGGTTTATTGCATTGTGGGTTAATGGCGGATTAGGGGTTAATAGTTTTATTAGGTTTATAGCAATGTGGGTTAATGGCGGATTAGGGGTTAATACATTTATTACGTTATTGCAATATGGGTTAATGGCGGATTAGGGGTTAATATACTTTATTAGTTATTGCAGTGGGGGATTGTGGTTGACAGGTAGATAGATATTGCGCATCGTTAGGTGTTAGTTAATATTTTCAGGCAGTTATGGGAGTTACGATGCTCACATTTTCAGTGTAAAACTTGCTATGTCTGCCTATGTGTGGTGAGGTGAAAATGGAGTAAAATGTCTCCATTTTCACCTCGTAAGTCCTTGCGTTGAATATGTGATACCGATTTACGACGCGGTTCTATGTTAGCTTATGGGAGTAAAAATTGCTGGCGACGGATGAAATATACGCACCGTATATATGTGATGTAAAAACCGGCATGCCGGTTTTTGCGGGCGCCGCCGCATATGTAATCTTGCCCCATATGGATAAAACTAAATTCCAGTAACTGAATTATTTGCCTGTTCCATATTGATTGATCTGGACCCTTAATACCTTGTCACTATTGCAGATGGATGGGAAGTGGAATCAGCTGCTGCTGTGACAAGAATTGAGTTATCTTCACAGCTTTCAGGTCGTCTTTAACCATACCCAGACCACCTGCCTGATCAGATCAATCTGAGTATAATAAAACAGAAGGTCATTTACTGATATACATCTGGTGAAAACAATCTTTTGTGTAGTTCTGTTTTCCACTAAAAAAATGATGCATACCTACTAAATATATGAAGAGGTATTTCCTCATTATGTTAGGGCTATACCATTAGTTTTGTAAAAAAAAATATTAATTATGTGGATTTCAAAAAAAGAACACTTAAAGGGACAGTCTACTCTAAAAAGTTTATTGTTTAAGAAGATAGATAATCCTTTAATTACCCATTCCCCAGATTTGCATAACCAACATTGTTATATTAATATACTTTTTACCTCTGTGATTACTGTGTATCTAAGCCTCTTCTGACAGCCCGCTAATCACATGACCATTTATTATCTATTGACTGGCATTTTAGCCAATTAGTGTAGTTTCATGCACAACTCCAAGGGAGAAAACACAATATTATCTATATGGCACACATGAATTAGCAGTCTCTAGTTGTGAAAAGTTAATAAAAAAGCATGTGATAAGAGGCTGTCTGTAGTGGCTTAGAAAAAGGCTGCAGACTGCCCCCTTATTTCAGTTATTTTGTACTTGGATTTTAGCCAATCAGTGCTGACTCCACGTGCGTGAGCACAATGTTATCTATATGGCAGACATGAACTAACGCCCTCTAGTTGTCCAATGCATTCAGATAAGAGGCAGCCTTCAAGGGCTAAGAAATTAGCATATGAGCTTACCTAGGTTTATCTTTCAACTAAGAATAAGAGAACAAAGCAAATTTGATGATAAAAGTATATTGGAAAGTTGTTTAAAATGGCATGCCCTATCTGAATCATGAAAGTTTTTTTTTTACTAGCCTGTCCCTTCAACCAGTAACAACCTGAAGTGCGGAATGGCAAATCGCCATAACGCAAACCCATTGATGTCTATGGGGAAAAGAAAGTTACATATAAACCTACACATATACATATAAACCTAACACCCTGACATAAAATCCTAGTCTAATCCGCCACTCCCGACATCGCTGACACTAATAAAAGTTATTAACCCCTAATCCGCCAATCCCAGACATCGCTGGCACTAAATAAAGTGAATAACCTCTAATCCACCACTCCCCATCGCCTCCACTAAATAAAAGTTATTAAGCCCTAAACTGCCGCTCCCCGACATCGCCGCCAATAAATACAATTATTAACCCCTAAACCTCCGGCCTCCCACATCGCCGCCACTAAATAAACCTATTAACCCCTAAACCTCCGGCCCCCCACATTGCAAAATACTAAATTAAACTATTAATCCCTAAACCTAAGATCCCCCTAACTTTAAATTAAAATTACAATATAACTATATTTAAAGGGACACTGAACCCAAATTTTATTTTTTATGATTCAGATAGAGCATGCAATTTTAAGCAACTTTCTAATTTACTCCAATTATCTTTTTTTTCTCTTGCTATCTTTATTTGAAAAGCAAGAATGTAAGTTTAAAAGCCGACCTAATTTTGGTTCACAACCTTGGTTGTCCTTGCTAATTGGTGGATAAATGCTGTCCAGGGATCCTGAACCAAAAATTGGCTGGCTCCTTAGCTTAGATGCCTTCTTTTTCAAATAAAGATAGCAAGAGAACAAAGAAAAAATGATAATAGGAGTAAATTAGAAAGTTGCTTAAAATTGCATGCTCCATCTGAATCATGAAAGAACATTTTTGGGTTTAGTATCCCTTTAAATAAATACAAACTTACCTGTGAAATAAAAATAAACCTAACATTAAACTATAAATTAACCTAAATGAAAAAGGAGATGAAGGAAGGTCCGGTGGTTCTTGTTTAAAATTTAAACTTCTTTATTGGTATACAAAATTTAAAAAACAGGTACAGTAGGTGCAGCAATTCACCGTATGCAATACAAAGAGCAGCAGCACGGGATGGTGGTCACTAATGCTTTACATTGAGCCAAAAGAGGATTCCGGTTACACCGCACTTGTTTTGGAGCCCTCCCCACCCACCCAATTGAGAACGGAAGCGGGACAAGAGTCTGACGTCAGACGCCAAGCTGTGAACTACTACATGCACTCACAAGGAACCCGGGACCACAAGCAGCTTGAGGAGGGGAGCGAACGGCATAGCAACGCCGCAGATGGCAGTTTGACTGCGCTCCCCCAGGACCGAGTGCTACGGACCTTGGGAAGATAAATGTGAGTTACATTATATATATGCCTTTGCATATGATTTCTACCTTATGTACCAAAATATCTTGAGGTGGGGTGGTTGAGAGGTGCTGTGGATCTGTTCACACACGGAAAGGAGAAAACCTTTTTGTTTTTATATAAATTAACCTAACCTTACTATTCTAATAAAATAAAAAAACTACCAATTAAAAATGCTAAAAATGCTGGGCGTGTCCGGGCGGCAGCCATGATGGACTGAAATTTCAGTAGCTCTTATACATAAAAATACAATCTACCAACTATCATCAGAATACCTGATCATCAAAGCTGGAAAGAGATATATATGAGTAGATGAGAAGGTCCTGAACAAGTATATATATCCCTCACTGCAGATCACTTCAGGGGACCTGGACTGGGCCGATAGATAATAGGTTGCGGCCTAACACGCAGTTTCCAATTCTCATCCCCCGGCTTGTCGAGTTAAGGAACGCAAGGGAGCTCCTAAAACACTTCCTATCAAAGGCTAAACGGACCCACCTAGCCTATATATACTTATCATGTGCCTGGAGGACGTTTTGCAGGATCCAGTTGCCTTGGGACCGGCAGACCTCGTTGACAGATGGGAGGCTCGTGTGCAACAACTGCTAGACGAACATTTTAGCAGTATGAAACAGCATCTCCTCCAATTGCTGGAAAGCCCGATGCCTGAACACAACTCAGCTGAAACTGATACTTACCTAGTCCAGAGTCGCAATCAAGAAATGGTCAGAGTAGATCTGCACGAAAATGAAGGGGAAAGCAGAGACTTACTCACGGAGCCTTCAAGTCTGGGGGAGACCCCTGCTGCGGGTGGCATATGCGGGTGGCGATCTCTCACATACTCCGGTTGTGCCGATGTAGTAATATCTTATGCTGTGATGATTAGGGAGGCGGCAATGGAGTGTATCGATGACCCTGGACGTCCAAGTCCCTCATGGTGTGATAACCTCATGCAGCATTTGGAAGGTCCAATATTTATTGACACGGGACTAAGATTACTCTTTAGATCGCAAACAACAGCATTTTACACTTGTTACTTGGACTTGCACTCGTCTGGTTCATTTTGGAAGAAAAAGGGAAAAGTTTGGCCAAACTCACTAATAGAATTGGAGTGGGGTAGCCTAATGGGATAACTAAGGCCATCGCACCGCAATTTACTATGCCGGATATGTTCACGCCAGCTATAACTGTACGCATATTATGCACTTTTTCCAATGAAGACCTAGCAGTCTGATTATCACTTGCTAATAAAATCTGGAAACTAATGGCTAGTGATAGCTTATAGTATGGCTGTGGTTGAGCGAATACATAAAAATATTTAAATTGCTGTTTCCCACAGGTTTAAAGCTTATAATTCACTGCTCCTATATTTTTTGTATTATTTTGTTTCCAAGCTTTTTATTCTCTTTTAACATGGCAAAAACCATGGTTTTATTAATTGTGCAGAACAACAGTTTATACACAGCCCATTGTAACGTTCTCTGCCTATACGTATTAGTCTCAATGGGACATATGATCCGTGTAATACAGAGAATGTGCTACTTGGTCAATGTTTGCTACAGCTGAGGGGTTTTGCATTGTACATTATCTTAAAGAGCAGGCTTATGTCTCACAACACCCTATAGTATTGTCTATATATTGTATATGTTTTATACAGAAATATGCATATGGTTGTTACTGTTCCCAAAAACATATTAGTTTCTTACACGCACATATCTAGCTACTCCATATAGACGTAAATTACGTCTCTCATATGCAGAATTGTAGCTTATACACTTCTTTATTTGATGAAGCTGCATGCAGGTTCACTTTCAGAACACAATTATACAAAGGAATATCCTATATCTAGCTTTAAATCTACCCTAGCAGTTGCAATAATACGCAGCCACTGTCCCATTTTATTCACTAATTATAAGTTAACTCGAGCAGCAATCTATTTGAGCACTACCAACTTGGGGACACTGACCTAGATTTGGAGTTTGGCGGTAGCCGTGAAAACCAGCGTTAGAGGCTCCTAACGCTGGTTTTAGGCTACCGCTGGTATTTGGAGTCACTCAAAATAGGGTCTAACGCTCACTTTTCAGCCGTGACTTTTCCATACCGCAGATCCCCTTACGTAAATTGCGTATCCTATCTTTTCAATGGGATTTTTATAACTCCGGTATTTAGAGTAGTTTCTGAAGTGAGCGTTAGACATCTAACGACAAAACTCCAGCCGCAGGAAAAAAGTCAGTAGTTAAGAGCTTTCTGGGCTAACGCCGGTTTCTAAAGCTCTTAACTACTGTACTCTAAAGTACACTAACACCCATAAACTACCTATGTACCCCTAAACCGAGGTCCCTCCACATCGCCGACACTCGAATAAATTTTTTTAACCCCTAATCTGCCGACCGCCACCTACGTCATCCTTATGTACCCCTAATCTGCTCCCCCTAACACCGCGACCCCTGTATTATATTTATTAACCCCTAATCTGCCCCCCTCAACGTCGCCTCCATCTGCCTACACTTATTAACCCCTAATCTGCCGACCGCAAAGCGCCGCCAACAAAGTTATCCTTATGTACCCCTAATCTGCTGCCCCTAACAACGCCGACCCCTATATTATATTTATTAACCCCTAATCTGCCCCCCACAACGTCGCCTCCACCTGCCTACACTTATTAACCCCTAATCTGCCGAGCGGACCTGAGCGCTACTATAATAAAGTTATTAACCCCTAATCCGCATCACTAACCCTATAATAAATAGTATTAACCCCTAATCTGCCCTCCCTAACATCGCCGACACCTAACTTCAATTATTAACCCCTAATCTGCCGACCGGAGCTCACCGCTACTCTAATAAATGTATTAACCCCTAAAGCTAAGTCTAACCCTAACACTAACACCCCCCCTAAGTTAAATATAATTTACATCTAACGAAATTAATTAACTCTTATTAAATAAATTATTCCTATTTAAAGATAAATACTTACCTGTAAAATAAATCCTAATATAGCTACAATATAAATTATAATAATATTGCAGCTATTTTAGGATTAATATTTATTTTACAGGCAACTTTGTAATTATTTTAACCAGGTACAATAGCTATTAAATAGTTAAGAACTATTTAATAGCTAAAATAGTTAAAATAATTACAAAATTACCTGTAAAATAAATACTAACCTAAGTTACAATTAAACCTAACACTACACTATCAATAAATTAATTAAATAAACTACCTACAATTACCTACAATTAACCTAACACTACACTATCAATAAATTAATTAAATACAATTCCTACAAATAAATACAATTAAATAAACTAGCTAAAGTACAAAAAATAAAAAAGAACTAAGTTACAAAAAATAAAAAAATATTTACAAACATAAGAAAAATATTACAACAATTTTAAACTAATTACACCTACTCTAAGCCCCCTAATAAAACAACAAAGCCCCCCAAAATAAAAAATGCCCTACCCTATTCTAAATTACTAAAGTTAAAAGCTCTTTTACCTTACCAGCCCTGAACAGGGCCCTTTGTGGGGCATGCCCCAAGAAGTTCAGCTCTTTTGCCTGTAAAAAAAAACATACAATACCCCCCCCCAACATTACAACCCACCACCCACATACCCCTAATCTAACCCAAACCCCCCTTAAATAAACCTAACAGTAAGCCCCTGAAGATCTTCCTACCTTGTCTTCACCTCACCGGGTATCACCGATCGGTCCTGGCTCCGATATCTTCATCCAACCCAAGCGGGGGCTAGACATCCACTGAAGAAGTCCAGAAGAGGGTCCAAAGTCTTCATCCTATCCGGGAAGAAGAGGCGATCCGGACCGGCAACCATCTTGATCCAAGCGGCATCTTCTATCTTCATCCGATGACGACCGGCTCCATCCTGAAGACCTCCACCACGGACCCATCTTCTTCCGGCGACGTCCAACTGAAGAATGACGGTTCCTTTAAGGGACGTCATCCAAGATGGCGTCCCTCGAATTCCGATTGGCTGATAGGATTCTATCAGCCAATCGGAATTAAGGTAGGAATATTCTGATTGGCTGATGGAATCAGCCAATCAGAATCAAGTTCAATCCGATTGGCTGATCCAATCAGCCAATCAGATTGAGCTCGCATTCTATTGGCTGATCGGAACAGCCAATAGAATGCGAGCTCAATCTGATTGGCTGATTGGATCAGCCAATCGGATTGAACTTGATTCTGATTGGCTGATTCCATCAGCTAATCAGAATATTCCTACATTAATTCCGATTGGCTGATAGAATCCTATCAGCCAATCGGAATTCGAGGGACGCCATCTTGGATGACGTCCCTTAAAGGAACCGTCATTCTTCAGTTGGACGTCGCCGGAAGAAGATGGGTCCGCGGTGGAGGTCTTCAGGATGGAGCCGGTCGTCATCGGATGAAGATAGAAGATGCCGCTTGGATCAAGATGGTTGCCGGTCCGGATCGCCTCTTCTTCCCGGATAGGATGAAGACTTTGGACCCTCTTCTGGACTTCTTCAGTGGATGTCTAGCCCCCGCTTGGGTTGGATGAAGATATCGGAGCCAGGACCGATCGGTGATACCCGGTGAGGTGAAGACAAGGTAGGAAGATCTTCAGGGGCTTACTGTTAGGTTTATTTAAGGGGGGTTTGGGTTAGATTAGGGGTATGTAGGTGGTGGGTTGTAATGTTGGGGGGGGGGTATTGTATGTTTTTTTTTACAGGCAAAAGAGCTGAACTTCTTGGGGCATGCCCCACAAAGGGCCCTGTTCAGGGCTGGTAAGGTAAAAGAGCTTTTAACTTTAGTAATTTAGAATAGGGTAGGGCATTTTTTATTTTGGGGGGCTTTGTTGTTTTATTAGGGGGCTTAGAGTAGGTGTAATTAGTTTAAAATTGTTGTAATATTTTTCTTATGTTTGTAAATATTTTTTTATTTTTTGTAACTTAGTTCTTTTTTATTTTTTGTACTTTAGCTAGTTTATTTAATTGTATTTATTTGTAGGAATTGTATTTAATTAATTTATTGATAGTGTAGTGTTAGGTTAATTGTAGGTAATTGTAGGTCGTTTATTTAATTAATTTATTGATAGTGTAGTGTTAGGTTTAATTGTAACTTAGGTTAGTATTTACTTTACAGGTAATTTTGTAA
Source organism: Bombina bombina (assembly GCF_027579735.1). Taxonomy (NCBI): domain Eukaryota; kingdom Metazoa; phylum Chordata; class Amphibia; order Anura; family Bombinatoridae; genus Bombina; species Bombina bombina. Next base: position 955,850,251 of record NC_069502.1, on the reverse strand, counting down.
TTATTTTAACTATTTTAGCTATTAAATAGTTCTTAACTATTTAATAGCTATTGTACCTGGTTAAAATAATTACAAAGTTGCCTGTAAAATAAATATTAATCCTAAAATAGCTACAATATAATTATAATTTATATTGTAGCTATATTAGGATTTATTTTACAGGTAAGTATTTATCTTTAAATAGGAATAATTTATTTAATAAGAGTTAATTAATTTCGTTAGATGTAAATTATATTTAACTTAGGGGGGTGTTAGTGTTAGGGTTAGACTTAGCTTTAGGGGTTAATACATTTATTAGAATAGCGGTGAGCTCCGGTCGGCAGATTAGGGGTTAATAAGTGTAGGCAGGTGGAGGCGACGTTGTGGGGGGCAGATTAGGGGTTAATAAATATAATATAGGGGTCGGCGGTGTTAGGGGCAGCAGATTAGGGGTACATAGGGATAATGTAAGTAGCGGCGGTTTACGGAGCGGCAGATTAGGGGTTAAAAATAAAATGCAGGTGTCAGCGATAGCGGGGGCGGCAGATTAGGGGTTAATAAGTGTAAGGTTAGGGGTGTTTAGACTCGGGTACATGTTAGAGTGTTAGGTGCAGACGTAGGAAGTGTTTCCCCATAGCAAACAATGGGGCTGCGTTAAGAGCTGAACGCGGCTTTTTTGCAGGTGTTAGGTTTTTTTTCAGCTCAAACAGCCCCATTGTTTCCTATGGGGGAATCGTGCACGAGCACGTTTTTGAGGCTGGCCGCGTCCGTAAGCACCGCTGGTATTGAGAGTTGAAGCTGCGTTAAAAATGCTCTACGCTCCTTTTTTGGAGCCTAACGCAGCCTTTATGTGTACTCTCAATACCAGAGTTATTTTTATGGTGCGGCCAGAAAAAAGCCGGCGTTAGTTTTTCGGGTCGTTACCGACAAAACTCCAAATCTAGCGGATAGCCTTTTGGTTTACTTGGGCTCCCTATTGTTTCATTTACGCCTAGCTTGCCTATATGTTAGTACACGCACCTACACCCACTTGATTCCTCCAGACACGGATTGTCAGCCTTCTTTACCATCCCATACTCTGCACATCATTATAGGGTAGACATTAGTAACACAAAGAGTGGCTATGGTTAGATATTAGAGCCTAGATAAAGATTGTATTTTCTCTCCTTTAGTTCTCTAAATATACAGCTTATGACACAGTGTGGGTACTTATAAATTATGACTAAAGGGAATAAAGTTTCGGCGTAGCTTTCCCCTGTTACAAATGGCTCCCATACGAATGCTGTGTTCTTGTTCCGTGCTAATAAGTGTCAAACTATGCATTCTCTTTAGATTGATCCCCACATAATTTGTGCACACTTATTCCGTTGTATAGAATAGCAACCTCCTGTTGAGCTAATGCGGATGGCTTCTAAGGAACCAGGTAACAAGTAATTCAGATGGCATCTATTTTAGCACAATAGTGCCTTATCTCTTTTTTGGAAACTTTCATAAGTATGCTACAAAGTTGCCTCTTACCTGTAAGCTAATGTGTTTTGTATATATGTTCACATATAACTAATTATTGTTTCAGCGGTTTATTATTTTCTGGCCATGAGCTATATGGTTTATTGTTCTGGAGCATACCTATAGATTGCATATCACTCACAAGTTACTGAGCACAATGCACAATTTTATATATATATATATTATATTTTAACTGGCTATATATGTAAGCTATCTTCAACTGGGTTTCCCTTGGTCTGAAAGTAACTACTCCATGTACTATGCCTCCCATATATGGTTCCTAAGTTTAGCAAGGTACAAGGGCGGCCTATGAAGTTTCTGTTGGAGGATTATCCTACAGAAAATATTTTACAATTAGAGGCCTAGATACCACCTACCTGCCATATGTTAGTTACTTATACTTAAGCATAGATTGTTATATACCCTTAATTTGACACGCCCCCCCTTTTAATCTAGAGTGGATCTTTGCCCGCTGACCATCCCCCTCCCCTTATATATACTTTGAACTCTTAATTTATCATAAGGTCCTTTAGGGGCCTTCTCTGGGACTACCAAATATCTTCTAATATAATAACCATAAGACCTGTTAGGGGTCAGCTTAGTAGTCACCTCAATAAGCTAGTATTATTATAAAACGCAGGATTCATAAGCTCATGTTGTATATCATTTTATTCGCTAACCTCAATGCTCCTTGTTATACTCATGTGTGCAATATTACAATTTTTTTGAATGTCAATGCTTGTTGTACTGTTTGAAAATCCTCAATAAAAAAATTATTTACAAAAAAATGATAAAAATACTAAATCACAAATTTAAAAAAAAATAAACCTACAAGAAAAACATTACAAAAAAAATAAACACTAAAATTACGAAAAATAAAAAACACTAAGATTACAAAAAAATAATAAAGAAATTATCAAAAATAAAAACAATTACACCTAATCTAATAGCCCTAAAAAATAAAAAAGCCCCCCAAAATAAAAACACCCCCTAGTCTACAATCAACTACCAATAGCCCTAAGTTAAACAGCTCTTTTACCTGTAAAAAAATACAAAGTCCCCCCAACAGTAAAACCCACCACCCAACTAACCCCCCAAAATAAAAAACCTAACTCTAAAAAAAAACTAAGCTACCCATTGCCCCTAAAGGGGCATTTGTATGGGCATTGCCCTTAAAAGGGCATTCAGCTCTTTTGCTGCCCTTAAAAAGGCATTCAGCTCTTTTACAATTGCCCAAAGCCCTAATCTAAAAAAAAAAACAACACCCAAAAATGAAAAAAAACCTAACACTAACCCCATAATATCTACTTACGGTTCCTGAAGTCTGGACATTCATCTTCATCCAGGCGGCGAGAAGTCTTCATCCAGGCAGCGAAACCTTCATCCATCCCAGGGGTGTCTTCTATCTTCATCCCAGCGGCACAGAGCTATCCTGGAAGCCGATGCCATCTTGCGCGGAGCGTCCTCTTCATAAGGTCACCGCCGTACACTGAAGCTTCAATGCAAGGTAGCCATTTCAAAATGCTGTACCTTGCATTCCTATTGGCTGATTTGATTTTTCAAATTCAAATCAGTCAATAGGATGAGAGCTACTGAAATCCTACTGCAGGTTTTATGTTTAGGTTCAGGCTAAGGTTTTTTTAAGAGTTAGGTTTTTTATTTTGGAGGGTTGGTTGGGTGGTGGCTTTTACTGTTGGGGGCACTGTATTTTTTTACAGGTAAAAGAGCTGTTTAACTTAGGGCAAATTTTTGTAGGATTATTTTTTTTTAAATTTGTAATTTAGTATTTTTAATTGGTAGTTTTTTTTATTTTATTAGAATAGTAAGGTTAGATTAATTTATAGTTTAATGTTAGGTTTATTTTTATTTCACAGGTAAGTTTTTATTTATTTAAATATAGTTATATTGTAATTTTAATTTAAAGTTAGGGGGTATTAGGTTTAGAGGTTAATAGTTTAATTTAGTGTTTTGCGATGTGGGAGGCTGGAGGTTTAGTGGTTAATAGGTTTATTTAGTGGCAGCGATGTGGGAGGCCGGATGTTTAGGGGTTAATAGGTTTATTTAGTGGCGGTGATGGGGAGCTGCAGTTTAGGGGTTAATAAATTTATTATAGTGGCGGCAATGTCAGAGAGCGGTGGTTTAGGGGTTAATATATTTAAATAGTGTTGGCGATGTGGGTGGGCGGCAGATTATGGGTTAATAAATTTATTTAATAGTTGTGATGTGGGTTGTGGCAGATTAGGGGTTAATAAGTTTTAAATAGTGTTTGCGATGCGGGAGGGTGGCGGTTTAGGGGTTAATAGATAGTTTATGGGTGTTAGTGTACTTTGGGTTTTTTTTTTGTTTTTTTGTTTTTTTTTAGCTTTATTTTTACACAAAAAGAAAACATTACATACAAAACAAATAAAATTGAGAGAGAAAAATAATACGGTCAATAACAACTCAATTAACAATAGACATAAACAAGAGCCTTCCATTACAATAATCGATACCCAATCCTTCCACCTCTTCTCTCTCCTTCCCACCAAACTAGTTCCCTAGTTCTATTCGGTCAAAAAAAAAGGGGGGAAAAAAAACAGAAAGAAAGAAAAAAAAAAAAATCCCCCATCCATCCCCCCCTCATCCCTCAATTCAATTGTGTGTTAACGATTTGTTCTATATAAGATATAACGTCCCTTCCCTGACAACACACAAAGTCCTTCCAAGTCCTACAAAAGAAGTCACCTCTTTCCCCCCTCTAACTTAGACCCATAAGATGCCTTAATTGCAGAGTCTAGTAACAATTTTCTTTCTTCCGTGATAGAAGGTATTTTAGGGGTGGCCCATTTCTTAAAAATAAGTGTCGTAAGGATTATTATTACCGTAAGTACAAAGTTAACCTTTTTACCCCAAGAAATATGACTCGTCAAGAGGAGGACAGATTCCCTTTCTAATTGTACCTTCCTTTTAATTATATTAGAAAGAAAATATTCAACCTTTGCCCAAAATTGCTTCAGCCTAGGGCAGTCCCACAACAAGTGTCCTATATCTGGATCATGAAAGCAGCACTTAGGGCAGACCTTGGACACGTTTTTATTCAATTAAGCAACTCTACGTGGAGTTAAATAGTCCCTATGCAACAATCTAAATTGTGTTTCTCTATAATATGCTGAAGAAAAGAGACTTTTTTTAAGCTTTTCAACAATACTATATCTAAATCCACTAGATCTACCATTTTTGTCCAATAACACATTAAATCTGACATCAAAAAACCTTCTTCTATAGTCAAAAGAGTTTTATAAATTGACGACAGTGACCACTTCCCCATTCTTATGGAATCAATAAGGGGATGATTCGCCCATATTTGAGGGAACATTTTTATTAAACTGAAAATATAATTTTTTATCTGAGGAAAGTAGAACATATGTTTTCTTTGCACTGCTGGGAATAATTTTTGAAATTCATCAAAAGTATATAGTTTGTCAGACTTGTTGTCATAAAAGTCTTTCATAACCAATGCTTTAGATGGCGACCATCTTTCAAATATATCCACCATATTACCCAGAGGGAAATAACCATTTCCCTTTACTGGTAGCCATTTAGAAATATTTGGCACTATTCACAGACGCTTAGATAAATTTCTCAAGACCCATAATATATCCCTATATAAGGGATGATCAGAAATATTTCCCCCCAAATCCTTATTCGACGCATGGATAACAAAATTCAGAGAGAACGGGGAGCAGATCTGACTTTCTAGGTGTTTATCCGAGTATCTAAAATACCGTAGCAACCAGTCCACAGGAAAACGCAAAATAGAAGCATGGTTATACCCTTCCAAATTAGGTAAAGCCAATCCTCCTTTACAGCATGGTTGATACAGCTTGACGAGTTTAATTCTAGCTTTCTTTTTTTTTTTTTTTTTTTTTTATATAGTATTTTATTAATTTTCAGATAGATTCACAAATCAGAAAGAAAAAGCGAAAAACAACAAACAAACAACACAACAAAAGCAAAGCATTACATACATTTTCCGTATTGGGATTGAAATAAACAATAATAGCAAGTGCCATAATACTCGTTTTTTCCCATAGCTTAAGGGAAAAAAAAAGGTATATATGTAACTCCTCTCTCCTCCCGCCACCCCTCCTCCCACAGCCATAATCTATATCGGTGCCCAATATTCCGGAAAGTGACCTGCATACACATTTTGCAATACATATTCAGTGGTATTAAATGGCTTAACTAATTGAATTTGCACGTTTTCTGGAAAGCTTTTAATGACTTTTATCCATTTTTTTAAATAGTTTTGAATCTGAATGTTACTGGGGTGTTGTATCGATATTTGTTCAATGACACATTGATTTATCAATGTCTTTTTAAATTCTACGAACTTAGGTGCTTTTGGAGATTTCCATCTTTTTAATATGAGGTTTCGCACTAGTAATATTATAGTATTAATTAAATTATTATCTTTGTGTTGTTCTGAATATTTTACTAGGAAAAACACATATTGTTTTAGGATTTCATCCCCTATTAATAGATTCTTTTTCAGCCAGTAATTAATTTGTAGCCAAAGTTGATGGATTTTGGGACATGCCCAAAAATAATGTACTGTATCTGCTACTTGTGTATTACATTTCGGGCAAGTGTGCTTTGATTTATACCACTTTCTAAGATTATGTGCTGTTATATATACTTTATTTATTACTTTCAAGTGTGATTCACGCCATACTGTTAGTACCCATGTTTTATTTATTATTCTAAAACTCTCCTGTACATCTGAACTGTTTATACTTGGAAAATCCTGCCGCCATTTATTTGTAATTCCCTCTATCTGAGTTAAATTAGAGTTGGAGTTTATCAGGCTGTATAAATGGGCTATTGAGTGTATTCCACCTTGAAATAGTTTGATTCTACTTTCTAATGCCCCTAATGTCCATGTTGGATTGTGCTTTATTTGTAGCTTATTGATATAGTTCCTGATTTGTAAGTAAGCATAAAAGTCTCGGTTAGGTAAATTAAATTGGGTTGCTATGTTTTGGAAGGAGTCAATACTTAGGTTTGGTAGTAAGAGTTGTTTAATGTATATTAGACCCTTGGCTTCCCATTGCGAAAAAACCCCATAGGAAAGACCTGGTGTAAATTCTGGGTTCCCCATAATAGTTAGATAATTTGAACAGTGGGGGTTGATTTTATTTTCCAGGCAATACTTTTGCCATGCCAATATTATATGCTTAAAAGTGTACATGTTAGTGATTATTGCTGGTAATTTAGATTTGTGGCAGTGAAGTATCGCTTTTAACTTATATGGCGCAATAATATTATTTTCACATTGGGAAAATGTCACATAATCCTGTTCAGTTACCCAATCTAGAGCAAATTTAAGAAGTGCAGCTAAATTATAAAATTCTATGTTTGGGAAAGCTAGGCCGGCATATTCTTTAGTCCTCATCAGTTTGTTTATGGAGATTCGTGCTCTTTTTCCTCCCCATATAAATTTTGTACATGTTTGGTTGAACTTGTTTATATCTGATTTATTTAAAAGAAGAGGAATATTTTGTAATAGGTACAATAATTTAGGAAATAAAATTATTTTGACTAACATTATTCGCGCTGTGATAGAGATTGGAAGACTCATTCAATCTAAGGTTTTCTTTTTGCAGTATGAGAAGAATTGAGTAAAATTGTTTTCATACCATTCCTGTGGATCTCGTGTTAGGGTTATGCCTAAGTATTTTATTTCTCGTACTTCTCTAAATGGATGTTTGTATGTAAATTTTGTTGGCTTGTTTAACCATAACAGTTCTGATTTTTCCATGTTAATCTTGTATCCTGCTATAGTTCCAAATTGTTGTATAGTTTTAGTCAGTATTGGGAGGGTTATTTCTAGGTTACTTAGATATAGTATTAAGTCATCTGCATATAGAGAGAGGGTAAATTGTTGTCCACCTATTTTAATGCCATGTAATTGTTGTCTGAGTCGTATTGCTAGAGGTTCCAGAGAGATGTTAAAAAGAAGGGGTGAGAGTGGGCAGCCTTGTCTAGTACCTTGAAACAGTTGAAATCTTTCAGAGACCAGACCATTAACTATGATAGCTGATGTTGGTTTGTTATAGATTAGTTTTATACAATTATATATGTTACCTGAGAAGCCACATCTTTCCAGTGTATGGAATAGGTGGTCCCAATTTACATAGTCGAATGCCTTCTCGGCATCGACTGTTAAAATTGCCATACTCTCTTTTTTAGATAGTTTTTTGTATCTGTGCTCCTTCCAAAAAAAATCTAACAGTAACATAGTCTTACGTATGTTCCTTGCTGGGTTCCTATTAGGCATGAATCCAGTTTGGTTTTCATGGATTATCTTATGTAAATGTGGCTTTATCCGATTAGCAATTATTGATGTCAAAATTTTGTAGTCCACATTAAGTAAGGCTATTGGTCTGTATGATGTTAGATTTTCTAAATCTCTATCTTTTTTGGGTATTAATATTATATTGGATGTGGTGAAGTTAGGGGCCTGTTTAATATCTGTCTTAAAATAGGTATTGTACAATTTATGTAGACTCAGTGTCACCTGTTGATATAGGATTTTATAAAATTCTATTGGAATGGCATCCGGTCCAGGGGCTTTATTTGATTTGGCTGCTTTAATCTCATTTATTATTTCCTGCGTAGTTATTGTTTGGTTTAGTTCTTGAATTACTTCATCTGGTAGTTTTGGTATTTTAACATCTCTCCAGAACATGCTTTCCTGTTCTTCATTAATTCCCTCTTCTTTATATATTGTTTTAAAAAAGTTATGGAATTTTTTTTTGATATCTGTATTTGTAGTGTATCTGTTAGGGCCTACTTTGATTGCTGTAATCTGATTGTGCATTTTTTGCTTTGTAATGTGTGCTAAATATTTGGCTGATCTGCCCCTAAATCCTCCATATAGTGCCTTAAGACGCAGTTCTTCTTGGATTATATTTTGTTTTAAGAAAAGGTCACGTTGCGTTTTCGCATTTATATATTTATCCCAATTATTTCTATTGTGTGAGGCCAGATATTTATTATATGTGTTCTTAACATGATTTGATAGTTGTACATTTTGTTGTCTGTATTTTTTTTTAAGACCACATAGATATGCTTTAATATCGCCACGCATTACCGCCTTCCCGGTCTCCCATAGGATTTCTATTTTCTCTGTAGACGCCTGATTAAAGCTCATGAATTCCTGCCATTTATTTTTTAACCAGTTCTGGAATTTAGGGTTATGCGTGAGATATTTGGGAAAGAAAAAGTTATTGGATTGAATTTGTTGGAGTGTTTTTCTTTGTAATTCTAGTGATATGATGGCGTGATCTGATAGGCATATATCGTGAATTTCTGTTTTAACTTCTAAACCTGCCAATCTATCTGATATTAGAAACATGTCTATTCTGGACATAGTTTGGTGTCCTTTTGATATACACGTGAATGCTTTTAAGTCTGGGTTTTGGATTCTCCATATATCCCGCAAACCAATCTTATTTCAGAATCTCTGTAAGATACGTATTTCCCTGTTTCTTGTGGGCTTTATCCTTATTCTATCTATATTTGCCATAAGTGTTAGGTTCATATCTCCCCCCACTATCAGATTCTTTCCTGTATATTCCATCAACTTTAATGCCAAATTATCCCAGAAGTTGTTATCAGTTTTGTTAGGGCCATATATGTTACAAAAAGTAAAATCAGTTTTATCTATTTTGATAGTTATGATTTGAAACCTACCTTCTGTATCTGTTATTTGGTCTAAGATTTGGTATGTCAGGTGTTTACTTATTAAAATAGCTGTTCCCCTCTTCCTTTCTTTGCCTGGGGAGGAAAGAACCTCTCCAACCCATCTGTATCTTAGTTTACTTGCTTCCTGAGTGTTCAGGTGAGTTTCCTGTAGCATTGCTATATCTGGTTTATATTGTGCTAATTCTTTAATAATTGCCTTCCTCTTAATTGGGGAGGTAACCCCCCTACATTCCAAGACAGGATCTTAAGCATACTCTTTATGTATATATGGTAACATTATATAGTGTGGTATTAATATACTCCGGAAATAAACGAGGGGCATAGCCCCCCTGAATATGTGGGAGGGGCGGGAGAGAGAGAGACACATATACATGTTGCAAGCGTAATCTGATATATACATTGTCGTTACATATATTCTCTGGGGCTTCACATCTATATCCTTAATAAAAAACAACAAAACAAAAATAAAAAGATACCATACATAAACAGAGCAGTAAAAAAATTAATCTGCCAAAATCATTATATAAAAAAAACTTAAAATCATAGCACTCTATTCTTATGATAAGACAAAACCAGGATAGCAAACAAATTACTCTAGGCCCATATTTTTACAAAAATCTTGTGCTTCTTGTACATTTTTTAAGACTGTTGTGTCTCCATTCTTTGTTATAACTAGTTTTGCTGGGTATATTAGTTTAGCATTGATTTTGGCTTCAATTAATCTTGAGCAATAGGGGGACATCTCCCTTCTTTTGGTGGAAGTTTCCACCGAAAAATCTTGAAAAAGATAGATTTTTCCTTGTTGTATATTTAGGGGGATGTTCCTCTTATAGCTTCTAAGATAATTTGGTTTGTCCTGGAAGTTTAAGAACCTAGCGATGATTGGTCTTGGCCTAATTGTTCCATCTGGGTTTTTCCGTATAGGGCCTATTCTATGAATCCTCTCTATTTGGATAGGGTGTGTAGATGGTGTCATATTAAGTAGTTTTGGGAGTGTATCTATAGCAAAGGACATTAAGTCTTGATACTCTGTGGTCTCTGGGACTCCAATAATTCTTATGTTATTTCGCCTAGAGCGATCCTCTAGGTCTTCTAATCTTGTTTGGAAATTAAGTGAGGTTTTACTATATTGTGAGTCAATATGTTCAAAGTGGCTTATCCTATCTTCCAAGTCGGAAACCCTGGTTTCCACCTCATTCATCCTTGTAGCAAATTGTCTAATTTCATTTGTTAGTGTGTTGATCTCTTGTTTAATCTCTATTTTGAGGGATTCTAATTGAGGTGTGATAGCTTTAGTTATTTGTGCCACTATATCTGCAATGCCTGTATTAGTAAGACTTATATCTGATTGTTCTTGTGATTGATCTAAATGTGTCTCTGTTAATTTAGTGTGTTTTTGCTCTCTGGTCTTTGGCGACATGGCTGGTGAATTACCTTTCGGAGGTGCCATATATTTTTCCACCCGGAAAAAAGAAAAAGGATAAAATGAATATATGTGTTTTTTTTTTTTGTTTTTTTTTTTTTATTTGTTTTTTTTATAGTGAGATGTGCAATTCGATATATAATTTATATGTGTGATTTTACCAATTTAAACTAATACCAGTGTGTATTATGTTCAGTGAGTTAATTTATGGAGTATAAGTGCAGGGATAGTGTACTCAAAACTAAGACAGAAATTACTAATAATAGTGAAAAAAAAAACACTGTTAAATAAAAGAAGAAAAAAACCAAACAAAGCAAGAAAACAAAACCGTGATTAGTGTCTATTGCCACGTCAGCCAGGCCAGTGAGCTTTCACTTTCTTCTTCTTCCTTGTTTGTAGGGACTTATTTTATATTATGCAGATCCCTTTTATATAGTTAACCTCTCTAGGTTTTACATAAAAAGTGTGTTACAATAGTATGTCCAGTGTCTTGTTTTATTCTTTTTTCTGAGAGTGTTCGTCCTTTGGGATGGTATTCAACCAGACTACTGACTTAATTGGATATGTTTTGGCCTTCTACAGTCTCCTACCCATTGGGTTATGGGAGGGCCAATTTCCATGTGCACAGTTGCCTCTTAGGTTAGGATTTCCCAGCACAAGCTTACTCAGATTTTTAACAGTTAAAAGTTTCCAGTAAGTATTCCTTCCTTTCTTCTTATTTTGGGACTATGCAGTCTGAGCTTCTAGATCTTTCTGTGTCCACTGACTATTATAGATTGATCCAATTCTACTCCTACCCTTAGGGTTATGGGAGAGTCCAGTGGATTATTTTTATAGTGATTCTAAAATTGGGGTTTTACCCCTATTTTATGCAGAAGTGGGATATGAGTTATTTAATATGCTCAGTCTAGCATAAAGTTATCTTGAACAGTGATTGACTTACAGTTCAGCTTAGATTACTGCCTTTACTCTTTAATGCAGGATAGCTTATGTTTTTATAGCAAGCTAGCGTATGTCCAATGGAGCAACTGTATTTTGTTATGGAGTAGAGTCAACGGCATTTAGACAATTAGTGGCGAGTTTCAGTCATAGTCTATATGCTTAGTTGCTAAGTGTTTGAGCAGTTGCAATAATTATAGCAAGCAGGTATATGTCCAGTAAAGCAGCTATGGTTAGTATAGCAAGTTTGTATGAAAAGGAGCGTTAAGCATTTGTTAAAAGCGTTCCTTCTATATGCTTGTTACTTGTTAGTGCCTTAAAATTAATAGCAGGTGTATGTAGCAAAAGAAAGGAAATGATACCATTCTCCTTGTGTGTTCCCTCTGTTTGCTGTCTCTGCCGCTGTCTGAAACGGGTCTAAGGTTGATGACGTCACACGCCAACTGTGTATCCCATCTAGGAACCCGGGGAGAGCAGCCAGGGGTAGTAACCAGCCAAATACCCTGCCCTTGGCCTATCGAATAGAGCCGCTTCAGCCACGAAGCAATCGCTGCTATGGGACTTCCGTTGCGCTTCCTCCCAAATTGGATCCGGGCCGTTCCGGGGTCTGGCCAAGGTAATTGCGCATCCAAGTGTCGGTGTTTGTAGGCGCCGAGCAGCACACCAGCTTCCCTCCACCTGCATGCTCCGCCTTGTACCGGAAGTCTCAATTCTAGCTTTCTTCCCACTCCAAAGAAAATACCTCATAGATTGATTGAAGCGCCAAAGATCAATTTTCTAAATCAGAAAAGGAAGCATCCTTAATGTATAGAGAATTTTAGGAATAATAAACATTTTAAAAGAGCTACTTTACCTGTCAAGGAGACTGGGAATGTTGCCCAGCTTTTCAACTTGTCTCTACTATTGCCCAAGATAGTTAAGATATTATCCCTAAACCAATTTGCTGTGCTGGCAGAAATTTTTAAACCCAAGCAATCCAATGTTTTGATTTCTATGAATTGATAGGACTGAGGATTTTCTAGATTTTTCTTTAACCAAAGTATTTTAGATTTTGTGAAATTAGTTTTATAACCTGAAACTACACTATACTGATCCAAAAGATTTATCACAGCTATGAATAGGAACTGAATCTTTTTGCTGTGTCCCTGCTTAGCCCTGAGCTGTCTTGTTGGAGACCTTGCAATTGTAGGCTTTTGAAACTGTGTTTGAACTCAAGTGGAACTTTTTTATTTGTTCCTTAACTCCCTTAAACTCATTTAATCGATGTGAAAAGTTGGTTTTTATTTACCCTCAGTGACCGCTTTACGCAGAAAATGTATAGGGTCTTAATAACAGTATTTGGTGATTGGGCACACATGGGATATACTTCAATAAACCTGCTGGAAACTGCTGATAACTGCATTATAGCTGTGGAACATAGGTGGTTAAGCGGAGTTGAAGTAAAAAGCTTATGGATAAATATCTCAATCAAGTAAAAATGTCGCCTAAATTGAAACAACTGGAAAAAAAGGGCAGCAAATCTGCTACTTCCCGAACAAATCAATTGTGGAAGATAAAAACTCTGACACTTCCAATGCTGGCGAAAATTGCAACCCATGTTTCAGCCCTAATTAGTCCAAAAGTAGAGGAGATCTATAAAAGATTGGATATAATACTGGGGGAATTGAAAATACAGGCAGATAGAATAAGAGAAGTAGAGCAGAGAATCTCCAATAGTGAAGACACTCAAAGTGCTATGCAATCCCAAATTGGATCTCTTCTAAAGCAGAATGCAACCTTGGCCAGTAAAATTGATGACATGGAAAACAGGTCAAGGCGCAACAATCTGTGCCTAATTGGAATTCCTGAATCTCTGAAGTTTCAAGAATTGAAAATATTTGTGGAATAGTCTCTCCCTGAGCTACTAGGCTTGAACCTGGGGAAAAATATTTTTACAATTGAAAGAGTACACAGGCTGGGAAGAAAGCGAAAGGAATCTTCACAGAATCCTAGGAAACCAAGGCATGTGATAGCGAAATTTTTAAATTTTCAAGGGAAGAACGAGATCCTAAGGGCCTATAGAAAGAAGCAGTCTCTACAGTTTCAAGGAGCAAGAATCTTACTTTTTCATGACTTTTCCACAAAACTTTGTTAAAAAGGAAGCAATTCTCGGCTGTATGTACTCGTCTAGTCTCTGAAAACAGATTTTTCTCTTTGCTATATCCGGCCAAGCTGAAGATAAAATCTGGTGTGTATTTTTTTTTTCTTTGACTCACCCGAAGCAGCTTAAGTCTTCTTGGAAAATAATTTAAAGAATTGATGTGTTTGATGAGAGTCCTCTATCCTTTACTTATTTTACCTTTACCTATATTTAAGTTCAACTCCTTCTAGATAATGATCATTCAGAATTATATTTTGAAGTTAGGTAGAGAGAAAATATCGGAGTTAGTAGGTTTCTTTGAGAGTCCTCGGTCCATGTTTGTGTGTGTGGGGGTGTTTTTTTTGTTTGTTTTTTTTCTCTCAAAGGAAATGGGATGAAAATGTTTGTCAATACCTAAGGGCAAGTGGCTGTATCTCAAAGAATATGAGCAAGCATCAATGTTCTATATGGGATTGAAGGACACTATATTACTGAACACGTTGAGTTATATATTTGAGAATAATTGTTTGGATACTATTGGCTTATGCATTAAAAAGCCCATGGACAAGTGGATATTTTGCACAAAATATGCACAAGCACTAATATTTTATACTGTACTTTATGGGGGGGGGTTGTACTAAAGGGAGTTTGATGAAAATTTGGATAATGTCTAAGGGCAGGTGGCTATTGTATAGAATACAGACATTAATGTTTTATATTATTTCCTCTATTTATGATAGAATGGCATTATATTGTTTATTGTTGCTGAACATGCTGAAGTTATATATTTAAAGCTTTGTATTTGAGAATAATTTTGATATTATTGGTTTATGTACTAAAGAGCCTATGGGCAAGTCGTTACATTGCACAAAATATGCACAAGCACTAATGTTCTATACTGTACTTCATGATATAGTGATAATGAACCACCTACTGCTGTTGAACACATTGCGTTATGAGAGAATAAACCCCCCCCTTTTTTTTTTCTCTTCACCAAAGGTAATTTGTTGAAAATTTTGATAATGTCTAAAGGCAGGTGGTTATTGTACAGAATACAGACATTAATGCTTTGCACTGTTTTTAATGATAAAATGGCATTATATTGTTTATTGTTGCTGAACACGCCGAGTTATGTATTTGAGAATAATTTTGATATTATTGGTTCATGCACTAAAGAGCCTATGGGCAAGTGGTTATATTGCACAAAATTTGCACACGCACTAATGTTTTATATTGTATTGTATGATATAGATAAACTGAATTATTTACTATTGTTGAACACATTGAGTCATGAGAGAATAATAATTCTTGGTTTCCTTTTTTCCTCTCTCTCTCTCTCCTTCCTCCCTCCCTCTTCCTTGGTTAAGTAAATGGTAAAAGTGTTAACGTGGAATGTAGGTGGGATTCACTCCCCAATAAAAAGGAAAACAGTACTAAATTACCTAAGCAAAAGAGATTTTGATATAGCATGTCTACAAGAGACCCACTTGTCGGATAGAGAGCATAGAAAGATTAGAGCTAGGTTGTTGGGGGAGTCTTTCTTCTCATCTTATATAAAATCTTCTACAGGGGTTATTATTTTATTCCACACAAGACTTAATTATAAAATTTTTAATGTTTTAAAGGATAAAGAAGGAAGATATTTAATCATTAGGCTTACTATTCGGAATGAAGAATATTTATTAGTTAACATTTTTGGCCCAAACAACCCTAATGAAAAGTTTTGGAATCTGTTGGTAAAAAACATGGTTAAATTTTCCAAAGCTAAGGTCATATTGCTAGGTGACTTTAATGTCACTCCCAACTCATATTTAGACAGAAGGAAAATGGGGTTGACAAAACTAAAATTAAATATAAAACTTCTCAGCTTAATTTTGAAAAAAAGATCTTTAACCTACTCTATGAGTCATTGAATCTGGTAGATATATGGGCAGTGACGTGCAGTGACGTCAGAGGTTGGTGAGGCAGTGGCTAGGATACGCCTTCATTCTTTAGATATCATTTGTTGAAGAAATAGCAATGCACATGGGTGAGCCAATCACATGAGGTATCTATGTGCAGCCACCAATCAGCAGCTACTGAGCATATTTAGATATGATTTTCAACAAAGGACATCAAAAGAATGAAGAAAATTAGATATTAGATGTAAATTGGAAAGTTATTTAAATTTGCATATGGGTTTCATATGGGTTTCATGTCCCTTTAAATGGTGTCTTGGAAAACTGGTCAACTTAGTAAACATCTGATTTTAGTCTAAAAGGATTGTAACAGAAACTCTTGCCAGATAACACAATGCTTGCTCTGATTATGAGATCTAGAAATCCATGCCCATTAAAATATGTTTAAACATACTTTTTACTTTAATGCTGCAAATTATGCTTATAGATTCTTTCATTACATAAGGGATGAGAGTCAGAGGGGGAGGAAGAGAGACAGAGAGAGAGAAAGAGACCATGGGGGAGAACAACACATAAGGAGAGAGATGGATAGAGAGAGAGACACACACACACACAAGGGGGGGACCACTGCATTTTAAAGTAATAAAACAGCAGAGCTACAGAGAGTTCAGAAAATTAGTCTATAATTTAGTGTGAAGTACAGAGGCAAGCTGCTAAGTTAGTGGGTGTAAAGTTTGAGTAAACAAAATACAAAAACGACCCTGCTGTAAAAGAGTAAAAAACACTAAACCACATTCATTAAATTATCATTTTCACTAACAGAATCCCTTACAGTAAAATCTTACTTCAATAAGATGTGGCTGAACAGAAACATTGCTCTCTGTGCCTCTCTCTTCCTGCTCTGTAAGGATTCAGGAAGTGACAGTGGCACATTCCACTGCACTTAGAGGGGAAGAACAGAACTCTCTTTTTCACTTTAGCAAAGCTAGCAGGTTCACAGGACAGCAACAAAATATATGAAAGTTGTTTTTTTCCGTTTTTGTTTTGTTTTATATGATTTAACATCCAGCCCCAACCCTATGTTCCACTTACTAATGCCTCTCGCTGGATTGGTTCAGCCCTAATAGGACTGCCTCAAATAAAGCACTTATGGGCCATGCAATGATCTTAACCACTGTCATCCAGTAGATGGCGCAGCATGTTGTGTAATGGTGGGCAGACCTGCTTGTGCCTCTCCAATTGCACAACATCTAGCTGTGAAAAAAAATGCTAGGGAAAAAAAATTTAAATTTTTTTTTTAAAGCCAATAAAAAAAAAATATATTTTTGCCCATATGAAAGGTGAAGCACTGCCTCACCTGCCTCTAGTGACTGCACATCACTATGGAGGTTGTTAAACCCTAATAGTTTGGAATATACATGTTGCTCGAAATCATATAACACTCTATCGAGGTTGGATTTATTTCTTATCTCGGAATCCTTGGTTCTGAAATGTAATATTCTCAATTTTACCTTGTCTGATCATGCCCCGGTGACTTTATCATTTACAGTAAAAAGGGAATTTACATTTAATTATTTTTTCTTTCCAACATACTTACGAGACTCTGTGAAATTAAAAAAAATTTTAAGTAATGCTTGGGGAGAATTTAAGGTGTTTAATAACCACTGTAGAGAGAATAGTCAACTATTTTGGGAGACTGCCAATGTTTATCTAAAGGCAGAAATTATTACATATGTGGCAAGATCAAAAAAGGAGAGGGCAAGGAAGGATAAAGATTTATCAGATAAAGTGAGAAAGGCATATATCCTGTATTTGACACATCCTAGCAAGGTTAATACAGATAATTACTTTTTGTATAGAAAGGAGAGAGATTTATTTCTCATGGGAGAGGCACAGGAATTTCTATATAAAAGTGCTGCTAGGTTTTCTAAATTTGGTAATAAAGTAGGTAAACTTATGGCCTCATTGTTTAAGAGGCAAACTAGGAAGAAACCAGTGGCAGCCTTTAAAGTAAAATATATAATCTATACGGAACAAGATCAAATATTACATTTGTTCCATAGTTTCTACACTGATTTATATACATCTTAGTGTCCGGATTTGGAGAACATTAAAAAGTTTCTGGATATGGTTAAATTTCCTAAGGTCTCAGACATGGATTGTGAAGCCTTAAATCAGCCAATAACCGAGAATGAGGTTCAAAAAGACAATTATGTCCATGGCTAGAGGGAAAACTCCAGGCCCAGATAATTTGCCTCTTGAGTTCTATCAAATTATGTGGGTAGAAATCGGTCCTGTTCTGACTGATCTTTATAATGCCTATTTCAGAATGAACTATAAAACATCTGAAGGTTTTAAAAGAGCTAATATTATCTTAATTCCCAAGAATAACAAAGACCCTTCAGATATTTCCTCATACAGACCTATTTCCCTGCTTGGTCTTGACTACAAGATTTTAATGAAGATCTTGGCCAAAACATTGAAACCAATACTACCAAAGATTATTCATCAGGACCAGGTAGGGTTTATTACTGGAAGAATGTCAGAAGTTAATATAAGAAAAATCCTACATGTAGTATGTCAATATGGAAGTGGCTGCTCTGCTCTGCCTGAGGCCTTCCTGCTATGTCCAGATGCAGAGAAGGCCTTCAAAGGATTGGAGTGGCCCTTCTTGATGCAGGTTTTGGAGAGATTTGGGTTTGTAGGGCAATTTAAGGAATTTGTTGCAAATGTTTATTCTGATATTAGAGCTTCTATATTGATTAACAATGGTATATCAGATTCATTTTCATTGACAAGAGGAACTCGACAGGGTTGCCGCATGTCTCCCTTATTATTTGATTTGGTAATAGAGCCCTTGGCTATTAAACTGAGAGAGTTATTAACTGGAATTAGTATAGGAAATACGACACTTAAAACTGCTTTATTTGCGGATGATCTTTTATTATTTGTAGCGAACCCAAGGAATCAGACTGACAAGATTGTTAGTGTACTTTGTAATATTTTAGTTATGAGTTTTGTGAAACTTTTTTTTTTTTTTTTTGCAAAATGCATAACTACTGGTCTCAGATGGCGGTATGGATTGTGTCAGTATAGGCTGTAACGCAAGCATTTTAGCCGGAGCGCACAAACTGTAATACCGCCGCTATGGAAATCCTACACACAAACATAATTTTTTGGAGTGCGGAATTGACGTTGCGTTACAGGCTAAAATGTTTGCCTTATAGCTATACCGACACGACTCGTAATGTGCGCCCTTGGTCATTCCAACGTAATGGTCAATTTTTCAGCGTTAAAAGCCGTAACGCAAAACTCATAATTTAGGTGATAAAGACTTAGTAGTACTTAGCACGCACCTGATGCTATTAACTATGTAGACTGAAGATGCTGAAGGTTCAAGGACCAATATAAAGGCATGCATCTATGTGATGGTATGGCGTACTTCAGCAACAGGAGACAAATCACTCTTCATCCAAATCTCTTTCGACTTATCAGTATATGATACAACACTACATTTCTGATGCAGGTTTTCAACAATTGTTCGTAAGGTTGTATCACTTGAATGTCTTCTTTCTAGTTGCAGTATCACAAGTTCTAAAGAGAGTGCAGAACTTCTGACCAACTTTATGTGTCAAAGAGTGCCATATATTCAGCCATGGGCTCAAATGAAAGCCATTCATGAGAGTGAGGAAAGATTTGCTTCTAATAAACTTCTGTCTTGATATGATGGATTCCTCAAGAAAAAACTGATGTAAAAATGTTTTTCTAATGGCTTCAGATACCTTAGAATAAAAAAAAAGACTTATGAATGCCAAAATGTCATCAAGTACATTTGAATTTGTGTAGATTGTAAACTATTTATATGAATGTTTTCTTTAATTTTATGTACCTTTGGGGGGGGTCCCCTGAATTAGGGCTAGATTACAAGTGGTGCAGTATATTGTGTTTCCACGATCACGAAAACTCTGCTAGAATTAAGCTTTTTGCACTAGTTGGGTTGTGCTCCTATTACAAGTAAAAAAAATGTATTTTACGCAAGTGGTGACCTAACTAGTGCAAGAATCTGAATATCGAATATCGTGTGCAGATTCACTTATTCCCCCATAGAAGTCAATGGAGAGAAAAAGGTATGTGCTTATTCCTAATGAGTTTAAGTGGGTTAATAAATGGTTATTTATCACCTTGGACTTTATATTGTCTCTCCAATCATTCTGCAATAGGGTTGTGGTCTTTTTTCATTTGAGAATGTTAATGATTATGTTCTGGTAAATCTTTATATATATATATATATATATATATATCCCCATAAAATCACTATTAAAAATATTTTACTTAAAGGGACATGAAACCCATTTTTTTCTTTCACGATATAGAAAGAGCATGCAATTTTAAACAACTTTCTAATTTACTTCTATTATCTAATTTGTTTTATTCTCTTGATATTCTTTGCTGAAAAGCATATCTAGATAGGCTCAGGAGCTGCTGATTGGTTGCTGCACTTAGAAGCCTTGTGTGATTGGCTCACCCATGTGCATTGCTTTTTCTTCAACTAAGGATATCTAAAAAATAAAGCAAAATAAATAATAGAAGTAAATTGGATTGTTGTTTAAATTTGTATTCTCTTTCTGAATCATGAAAGGCAAATTTTGGGTTTAGTGTCCCTTTAAGGAATCCGGAGAGTGCAGATTATTTGCATATTGGATTGGATTGTTATTTCTTGACACCCTTGCAGATGTACCTGAGGTGAGTGCACAATATACAAATTAATCAACACTAATCAATACAATGGAATTTACAAATTATAAAACTCAGATAAAGGTTAAAAGAACAGAAAGTTATATATACACATGTGATGTGAGAACAGAGGAGGAGCGTCATAAAATCATGGGTCTGAGTGAGAGGTACAAATGGTATAAAAATAACCAGTATAAGGAAACAGACAGGGTGAGCGACTGAATAAACAGACTTAAACAGATGCTTACTTTTTGGCATATATTTATATAATAGTGATCTGCTTATGCACACATACATAGAGGACAAAATGTAAAACAATCATATACAGGTAGCCCTCAGTTTACGTCTGGGTTAGGTTTCAGAAGGAATGGTTGTAAATCGAAACCGTTGTAAATGGAAACCCAGTTTACAATGTAAGTCAATGGGAAGTGAGGGAGTTAGATTCCATGCCCCTCTCAAAATTATCATAAGTAACAACTAATACATTATTTTTAAAGCTTTAAAATGAAGACTTTAAATGCTAAACAGCATTATAAACCTAATTAAATAATAACACAACACAGAATTTATAATTAAACTAAGTTAAATGAACAAAAACATTTGCTAAAAACAGCATTATAAACCTAATAAAAAATCACACAACACAGACTTTACTTTTTTTTGCAAACAGTTCTTTCTATGCATTCCAATCTGGACTGATTTATAGACAGAAAGATCTTGTTCCTTTGAAAGCTGCTCAATAGCTCAGGTCTAGCTAGCCACACTGATTAATTTCAGCCTGCTTGTGTGCTTGGCTTGCATATCTTTGCTGCAACACAAGCGGACAGCTCCATCTACTGGCTATTTTAATCAATGCACTGCTTATCAGTGCTTTTCAATAGCAGTCACATGACTGAAAAAAAGGTTGTTATTCTGAAACGCCGCAAATTGAACCGTTGTAAACCGAGGGCCACCTGTATGTACATATGCGTATATACATGAAGGTACAAATGCACAAAACAAGACAAATGTTAATATAACCATAAAAAGTAAGCTTCATACACAAATAACAAATAGTGATCATTTTTGAGGGCACTGAATCACATAAAGGGGCATATATTTATACAAAATTTTAGTAATATAATAGCAATGAGCAGCTGAACAGAGATGCCGTGGTTTGTTTAAAAAAACAAACAACTCCTTAACGCCGTTAGGACATTCCATCCTAACAGCGATGGGCTTTAATGCCATTAGAACGTTTTCAACATTTTGAAAGCAAGTATTTACCACTTGGTCCCGGCATAAAGGCATTAAAGTGATGTTAAACAGTTAATACATGCTAGTAATGTATTCAAAGAAAATATAAGTGTTGAAATAATTTTTTTAATGCATTTTTTTACATTTATATTAGTTGTTTTAATATTGGAAAATATGTGTAAAGGTTTTGTTTCTATAACTTTAGTCTCTATAGAGTAATGAGTGCCGTCATGTTTGAGCTAGTTTTTTTTATGTCTGTTTGTGCAAACAAGGCTGTGTTTAAAACCCTTTTGGGAAATGTAATGTTTTACACAGGCTTGTTTGGACAGTCTCTTTTATTGACTGTTTTGTATCTGTCCCTAACTGTCTTTAGCAGGAAGGAAAGATACTTAATTTCCTGTGCCAGAGAGACTACTTTGCTGAAAAAAATGTAAATAGATAATGGGGTGGGTGGGGGGATAATAAGAAAGAAGATAAAGATATACAGATTAAAGAGAAATAAAAAAAAATATATTATTTAAAAAAAAAAAAAAAAAGATTTATTTTTTGTGATGCACCAACAAATACCACAGCTGGTCATATTGCAGCTGCTCTACAGTGCCAAACTGAAAATCTCTATATTGTAGCTGTTGTTTCCTCTAATACTTTAATATACACACCCACTCAGTTGAGAAATTATACTAGTAGCTACTGAGTGTGAGACTAACCTGTCTTACTTTGTATCCACTGTTAGGGTTGCCAGCTCTCCTTCAAAAAAATACTGGACAGCCAGCAGACAACCGGGGGGGGGGGGGGGGCACACACATTTATTTGAGATTTATTTATTATATATAATATAATTTAAAGTCCACTTTATGGGTTACATGTACTGTAACTTTAGTTAGAGAAAAATTCACATATACTGTGTATATATATATATATATATATATATATATATATATATATATATATATATATATATATATATATATATATATATATATGAAATATACATATATACCACATTTTATAGGAGGTAGTAATTTTTTTATTTATAATTTACATACACATGATTTTTATATCATGTGTATATATGAAATACCGGACAGTCCGGTCTAATACCGGACACCTGGCAACCCTATCCACTGTCCTAGAGTAGTGCGAATATTGACCCTCACTGTCCAAGTGCCAACACTGCTGCTAGCCTGAAAGCAACATTGCAGTAAGTACTATTGTGTAAAAAAAAAAAAACTGACAATGTGTATATTTCAAAAGTTGAAGCTGTAATATTATTTTAATATTTTTCTTCCATTATTTATTGGGTGTGACTGTAGCTGTCCAAGTGTCAATACTGCAGCAGGTCACATTATCTCTGTGCATCCCTGTTATTTTCTGCTTTCCAAAAATTAAAGCTGCAGTGTTTCTTGTATTACAGAAAACATCAAACATGTTATTGTTTAAAATTATAATCCCTTTATTACCCATTCCCCAGTTTTGCATAACCAACACTGTGATATTTATATACTTTTTACCTATGAAATTACCTTGGGGTAAATTTATTAAAGTGCGGACGGACATGATACTATGTAGCGTATCTCGTCCGCCGCACATCAATAAATGCCAGCAGCATACGCTGTCGGCATTTATCATTGCACCAGCATTTATCATTGTCTCCTGCAGATTCGCAGTCCGCTAACAGGGGGTGTCAATCAACCTGATCGTATTCGATCAGGTTGATTTCTATCCACCGCCTCAGAGCAGGCGGACAGGTTAGACCACAGCTTCATAACTTCTATTTCCGGTGGGCCTAAAGGCATCAAGCTCTGTACAGAGCTTGATAAATTGACCCCCTTGTATCTAAGCTTCTGCACACTGCCCCCTTATCTCAGATCTTTTGACAAACTTGCCGTTAAGGCAATTTTGCTGACTCTTAAATAACTCCACGGGCATGAGCACAATGTTATCTATATGACACACATGAACTAACACCCTCTAGCTGTGAAAACCTGTCAAATGCATTCATATAAGAGGCAGCCTTCAAGGTCTTAGAAATTAGCATTTGAGCCTACCTAGGTTTAGCTTTCAACTAAGAATATTGAAATTAGTCAAGAAGATGTTGAATTCTTATTCTAGATATTTTTTTCTTACATTAAACATTTTTTTTTTTTTTAATTTGAATTTTGTTTTTCTCTTTGGATGTTGTATTATATAATCAGGATTTGTTTTATTTCATGTAAATTTAATATGTCAAATAGCACAAGGCAAGGTTGCCTTTTGTCTGCACTACTAATTACACCTACTCTAAGCCCCCTAATAAAATAACAAGGTCCCCCAAAATAAAAAAAAATCCCTACCCTAATCTAAATTAAAAAAGTTAACAGCTCTATTACCTTACCAGCCCTTAAAAGGGCTTTTTGCGGGGCATGCCCCAAAGAAATCAGCTCTTTTGCCTGTAAAAAACACACAATACCACCCCCCAACATTACAACCCACCACCCACATACCCCTACTCTAATCCAAACCCCCCTTAAATAAACCTAACACTACCCCCTGAAGTTCTCCCTACCTTGAGCCGTGTTCACCCAGCAGGGCACCGATGGACCAAAAGAAGACACCCGGAGTGGCAGAAGTCTTCATCCTATCCGGGCAGAAGAGAACATCCGGACCGGCAGACATCTTCATCCAAGCGGCATCTTCTATCTTCATCCTTCCGATGAGGAGCGGCTCCATCTTCAAGACCTCCGGCGCGGAACATCCTTCTTCAACGACGACTACCCGACGAATGAAGGTTCCTTTAAGTGATGTTATCCAAGATGGCGTCCCTCAAATTCCGATTGGCTGATAGGATTCTATCAGCCAATCGGAATTAAGGTAGGAAAAATCTGATTGGCTGATTGAATCAGCCAATCAGATTCAAGTTCAAACGGATTGGCTGATCCAATCAGCCAATCAGATTGAGCTCGCATTCTATTGGCTGATCGGAACAGCCAATAGAATGCAAGCTCAATCTGATTGGCTGATCCAATCAGCCAATCGGATTGAACTTGAATCTGATTGGCTGATTGAATCAGCCAATCAGATTCAAGTTCAAACAGATTGGCTGATCCAATCAGCCAATCAGATTGAGCTTGCATTCTATTGGCTGATCGGAACAGCCAATAGAATGCAAGCTCAATCTGATTGGCTGATCCAATCAGCCAATCGGATTGAACTTGAATCTGATTGGCTGATTTTTCCTACCTTAATTCCGATTGGCTGATAGAATCCTATCAGCCAATCGGAATTCGAGGGACACCATCTTGGATGACGTCATTTAAAGGAACCTTCATTCGTCGTTAGTCCGTCGGTGAGGAAGGATGACTCCGTGTCGGCTGCTTCAAGATGGACCCGCTCCGCTCCGGATGGAAGAAGATAGAAGATGCCGCCTGGATGAAGACTTTGGACCCTCTGGAGGACCTCTTCTTGCCGGATAGGATGAAGACTTTGGACCCTCTGGAGGACCTCTTCTTGCCGGATAGGATGAAGACTTCGGACCCTCTTCTGGACGGATCGGTGATACCTGGCTGGGTGAATACAAGGTAGGGAGATCTTCAGGGGCTTAGTGTTAGGTTTTTTAAGGGGGGTTTGGGTGGGTTAGATTAGGGGTATGTGGGTGGTGGGTTGTAATGTTGGGGGGGTATTGTATGTTTTTTTTTACAGGCAAAAGAGCTGATTTCTTTGGGGCATGCCCCGCAAAAAGCCCTTTTAAGGGCTGGTAAGGTAATAGAGCTGATAACTTTTTATTTTAGAATAGGGTAGGGCATTTTTTATTTTGGGGGGCTTTGTTATTTTTTTAGGGGGCTTAGAGTAGGTGTAATTAGTTTAAAATTCTTGTAATCTTTTTTTGTTTTCTGTAATTTAGTGGGGGTT
Organism: Bombina bombina; assembly: GCF_027579735.1. Classification (NCBI taxonomy): domain Eukaryota; kingdom Metazoa; phylum Chordata; class Amphibia; order Anura; family Bombinatoridae; genus Bombina; species Bombina bombina. Next base: position 955,824,780 of record NC_069502.1, on the reverse strand, counting down.
TTTTTGTAATTTAGTTTAGTTAATTTATTTATTGATAGTGTAGTGTTAGGTTTAATTGTAACTTAGGTTAGTATTTATTTTAACAGGTAATTTTGTGATTATTTTAACTAGGTAGCTATTAAATAGTTAATAACTATTTAATAGCTATTGCACCTAGTTAAAATAAATAGAAAGTTGCCTGTAAAATAAATATAAATCCTAAAATAGGTACAATATAATTATTCGTTATATTGTAGCTATATTAGGATTTATTTTACAGGTAAGTATTTAGCTTTAAATAGGATTAATTTATTTAATAAGATTTAATTTATTTAGTTAGATTAAAATTATATTTAACTTAGGGGGGTGTTAGGGTTAGACTTAGCTTTAGGGGTTAATACATTTATTAGAGTAGCAGCGAGGTCCGGTCGGCAGATTAGGGGTTAATACTTGAAGTTAGGTGTCAAAGATGTTAGGGAGGGCAGATTAGGGGTTAATAAAATTTATTATAGGGGGTTGCAAGACGGGAGTGTGGCGGTTTAGGAGTTAATACATTTATTATAGTGGCGGCGAGGTCCGGTCAGCAGATTATAGGTTAACCCCTTAATGACCAAGGACGTACGCCACACGTCCTCAAAAAAAATACAGTTAATGACCGAGGACGTGTGGCGTACGTCCTTGGTCTGGAAAGCAGCTGGAAGCAATCCTGCTCGCTTCCAGCTGCTTTCCGGTTATTGCAGTGATGCCTCGATATCGAGGCATCCTGCAATAACCCCCCTTGGCCATCCGATGCAGAGAGAGCCACTCTGTGGCCCTCTCTGCACCGGACATCGGTGGCCGGTATCGTTGGTGGGTGGGAGCAAGTCTGGGAGGCGGGTGGGCAGCCATCAATGTGCCGAGAAGAGTGGAGGGGGGCGGGATCGGGGGCGGGGGGGACGGGAGCGCTCACGGGAGCACGCGCGTGCACGAGGGGCGGCGCGCGGGCACGTGCACGGGGTGGGAGCGGGAGGGAACCGTTACACTACAGAAAAATAAAGCTGTCAAAAGTAAAAAATTAAAACTTTTGATAGCTGTAAATTAAAAGCTAAGGGATCTGGAAGGGGTGGGGGGTTGATCTTGGGGGGGGAAGCTACACTACAGAAAAGGGCATTTTTGTTTTAAAAAAGGCACATTTTTTTACTAAACTGGGTACTGGCAGACAGCTGCCAGTACCCAAGATGGCGCCCATTAAGGCAGAGGGGGAGGGTTAGAGAGCTGTTTGGTGGGGGATCAGTGAGGCTGGGGGCTAAGGGGGGATCCTACACAGCAGCATATGTAAATATGCTAAAAAAAACACAAAAAAAGCCCAAGTATAGCTTTTATTTTAGTACTGGCAGAGTTTCTGCCAGTACTTAAGATGACGGGGACAATTGTGGGGTGGGGGAGGGAAGAGAGCTGTTTGGGAGGGATCAGGGGGTCTCATGTTACAGGTGGGAGGCTGAGCTCTACAATAAAAATAAAATTAACCGGAGTTCCGGTAAGCGGAGGAAGTGAGCAGTCGCATCTCACTAGAGCTCCGCAACTTGGAGTAGAATCGGGTTTAAAATCTGCAGAAAAACCCTGCTCAGCCCCACACAAAGGACTTGCCGGGAGAATTCCACCCTCGCTGGCTGTCTAAGGAAGTGTGCAGGACTCACATCTTTGTCCTGGCTACCGGAACGGACAGATAGCACAACGCAACGGGCCTGGAAACTCAGTCCCACATGCAATTGCCGTAGACGCACTAAACGCCGTGAAGAGACCCGCAACAGGAGAGGAGAAGTGAAGCGGCACTCACCCGGTTTGCCAACCCTGCACTGCGCTCTGACGGGAGCCGCAGATTCCATCAATTGCCGTGCCTGACAGGGGTGAGTTATCGGAAACCGGGTATAAAGGGAGCACCGATACTAGCCGCACAGCCGCCCAAGACGCACTTTACATATAAGCGGACCTGCTGTCACACGGGGCTGCCTAGCTGTAGCTTCACCTGCCTGCGCACCCTAATTATAATTAAAACAAGCACGACAGGGCACAAACAAACGCCATAATAAGAGCAGGGCTCAAGATTGGAAGACTTCTGACACTACTGTGGTGTGCTGTTTTTCTCCATAACGGCCTAACCGCAAACATAACCAAGCATAACCACGTGGCATACACTATAGCGGCCATCTTAGCTAACAACAAATAAGGAAAAGAGGGAGAAATAATATAAGACCAAAAGCCAACAACTGACTCTTAACTCTCTATTTATCTAAGAGAGGGGGATAACACTTTCAGAGACTCTTTCATACAATTACGCTCAATTTACAGGAAAAGACCAAAAAAGAGAGACTTGAAAACAGTTTAATGTACCATGATCCGTCCATCATAACACTCTGACAGTACAGCTCTCCCCATAGATCACAGGCCCTACTAACCTTACGCACACACCTTGTAAGGCGCCCCCCTGCACGGTTGCTGTCTCGCAGCTTGACACTGATTACCACACTTGAAAATAGCTCAGTAAGGGATCTAGCCCTACTCGGGCTGATGAAAGTGGATAAATTTTTCTATAAACTCTCCCCTGCCTCCGCTGCAGACATGTCTCATAGGTCTAAGAATGCGGATAATAAAAAGCAGCAAAAACATGCAGCCGAGATACATGCAGACCCTTCATCCCCCCCAGAACAGATCCCGGTTCAGAGCATGGACCACTCAGCATTGCTACACGAATTGAAGACTTTCTTCCTCCCTAAGATGGACTCACTCCAAACTGGAGTTGATACCCTGACCTGTGAGGTCAGACAGTTTTCCTCACGAATGTCTATAGCAGAAAACCGAATTTCGGATGTGGAGGACAGACAATCTAACACAGATATCACGGTCAAGCAGCTGGTCAAAAAGACACAGATTCTCCAGGACCGCATTGACGACTTGGAGAATCGAAGTCGCCGCAACAATCTACGCATAGTAGGAGTGCCGGAAAACATCAAAGGCAAGGATCTGTTAGAATTTACAGCACTGACATTTCCCAAACTTCTGGGGCTACACCCCGACATCCTCCCAATTGACGTAGAAAGGGCACACCGTGTAGGGCCCGAAAGGGATCTAGACCAGGCCAGGGCACGACCTAGACAGGTCATATTTAAATGCCTGAACTTTCAGGAGAAGATGAAGATCCTGAGAGCCTACAGAGCGCGCAAAGAGATCCTTTATGAAGGTGTAAAGCTTCTCCTTTTTCAGGATTTCTCTATGGAGATATCAAAACAAAGAAAAGAGTTTGCCCCAATGTGCACCCAATTGCATGAACAGGGAAGACAAGTTGCCTTATTGTATCCAGCGAAGTTACGGCTACAAACACCCTACGGAGTCAAATTCTTTCATTCACCACAAGCACTAAAGAGTTACCTGGCTACGGAACAGCAACAACACCCATCATGAGCAGAGATATCCTCTCCTTGTCGGAGATCACCAGGCTTCTTTTTTTTTTTTGTACCTGAGACCATCAAATTAACAAATGTCATTACTAATGGCTGGGTGTTATTTGTTGAAAGACACTCTTAAGGACAATAGAAAGGTCTGGACTTCCAAACTGAGAAAATGGAGGTGGAGGTCAATCCAGGCCTCCAGGGTAATGTTAAATTGTTATATATCTAGATTGCAATGTTATATTTTGAAATGTTATGTGTTTTGTTACCGCTACACTTATCTGAAGATGTATGGTTCCAGATGACAAACAAAGTAATGTTAAATGTATTGATAGTTAACAGGTTATGGTTAATGCTAGTTAAAGCTCTCATCTACTACCAGCAGGTCAAACTCCACACCAAGGGGTGGTTCAGAAAAGAAAGAAAAAATGAGGGAAAATGTCATTCTTTGAAATGTTATATGTTTTTTACTGCTGCCACACTTATCCGAAAATGTATGATGAAGAAGGACACACAGGGCTACGCTAGATGGGTGGAGCGGGAGAGGGATCTGATTATTACATCTTACTATTACCAAATGAATGCTATTGGAACAGGTCACATATCAATAGTCTCCTCATATCTCTACTCCCCCTCTCCCTCTCTCTTCTTCCCCCCCCCCCTTTTTTTTTTTTTTTTTTTTTGCTTTCTCTCTCCACATCGTTGGGAAGCTAGCTTACACTAGGTAGACATGACATTAAAATTAGTGACATGGAATGTGGGAGGGCTTAACTCCCCCATAAAACGCAAGACTGTGCTTACACACTTAAAAAGACTGGGCACAGACATTGCTCTCCTCCAGGAGACACACTTACTAGACAACGAACACCAGAAGCTACAAAGAGACTGGGTAGGACAGGTGATCTATCTATCACATACAAGGGCTAGCCGTGGACTAGCCATTGCATTTGGGAAAAAGATTTCGGTCACAGTGGGACATACATATCTGGACCCCAACCATAGATACATAATAGTCTGTGCTAGAGTAAACTCAATTGATTATGTGTTCTGTAATCTTTATGCCCCTAATCATAGAGATCTGGGATTTTGGAGAACCCTGATAAAAAACCTAGCCCCACACATAGGCGAGAAATTAATTATTGGCGGAGACTTTAATATCTCCCCCATACATCACCTGGATAGACAGTGGTTGGAAACTTTTAAAATTAAAGATCCCAGACGAAATTATAAAGCCAGATACGAGACTAAAGTCTTTGATTTGTTTAGTAATGACCTGAGTGTATGTGACATCTGGAGACTCCTCCACCCAGAAGATAGGGACTACACCTGTCTATCTAAAGCCAAACACACACTGTCCAGGATAGATCTATTTCTGGTAGCAGGGAACCTGCTAGATCAAGTCAGCCGTAGTATAATACATGACATATTAATATCAGACCACTCCCCAGTTGAACTAGTGTTAGGAACAATTGGACCAAGCATGAATAGAAACGTACTCAGATTTCCTACGTACCTTACCAAATCAGAAACATTTGTCAGGTTTTTACAACATTCTTGGACAGACTTCATGGCAGCACACGCAGATAACCCTCAACTCTTGTGGGAAACGGCGAAGACTGTACTAGCGGGACACATAATTTCATACTCAGCCAAAGTGAAACACAACACGCAGCATAGACAAAGGGCATTGCAAAAACAATTGGGACAAGCTTATCAGTTGTACCTCTTGAACAAATCAAAACTATCCTATGACACTTACATTACTGCTAAACTGGAGCTAGAAGCCTTTGCGAAACAACAAGCTGCGGCGGGGCTGCTGAAATCGGCAGGCAAATTCTATAGATATGGGGACAGAGCTGGCAAAATGTTGGCAACTCTGACTAAACCTCAGACAGTGAGAACAAAACTCGCGGCACTGAAATGGAATGGTAAGACTTACACTAAGTCGGAAGACATTGCAAGGGGATTTGCCCAGTATTATACCCAGTTGTATACTCGACAGACCCAACCACACAAAGACACTCAAAACAAATTTTGGCAAGAGGTTGTTCTACCTCAAATCTCGACGGACCAATTGACTAACCTTAATACCCCTATCACTGCAGAAGAACTTACGCACACACTGCAGAGCCTACCGGCTGGTAAGGCGCCAGGCCCCCGACGGTTTGCCTGCCGAATTTTATAAAGCAATGCAGCCGCAGATCACTAACACACTCACTAGACTGTTTAATGTCTTGTTTCTTACCAAGGCGACCCCCTCAGAAAACTTCACCTCAGCCCATATCACACTTATCCCCAAACCAGGCAAGGATCACTCCATGCCAGAATCCTATAGGCCGATATCGCTGTTAAACACCGACTACAAGTTATTCACTAAGATCATGGCGAATCGGCTGAAGGTGATACTCCCAGAGCTGCTACACCCAGACCAAACAGGTTTCGTCTTCAAACGCACCTCTGTGGTAAATCTGAGGAGAGTGCTTCAAGTCATTGACCATTATTGGTCCCTGGGCGAGGGGAGGGGCAAACAGGACACGTCGGAGGCCTTCCTGCTGTCGTTAGACGCAGAGAAGGCCTTCGACAGAGTGGAATGGGTGCATTTACTGGACACTATGAGGAGATTTGGTTTCGAGGGCCCTTTTTTGGAAACCATTAGCAAGATATACAAAAACCCGATTGCTCGGGTACTGGCTAGAGGACTTTTCTCGGAAGATGTCCATCTACAGAGGGGAACCAGACAGGGGTGTCCTCTCTCGCCTCTATTATTCAACTTGGCGTTGGAACCATTGGCACAGAGGCTACGTCAGGTATTCCCGGGAATCCGCGTGGGCGAAGTCCCCCTTCACTTAGCCCTATATGCGGATGATATGTTGTTGTTTGTGGACTCTCCACAGACACACATACCACAGATACTTCGCACCATCGCGGATTTCAGCAGCTTCTCCGGCTACAAAATTAATGCCACCAAATCGGAGGTCCTGTGGCTACATAAACATCCAGACTCTAAACATGACTATCCCTTTGTGGAGGCGAGGGGACACCTCACATACCTGGGAATTCACCTTCACAGGGACCCCTCAAGGATATATAAATTGAATATATCTGACAAATGCACCCAACTATCATCTCAGCTTCTGAACTGGATAAAACTGCCCTTGGGGCTATCGGGACTTGGTAAAAATGACTATCTTACCGAAATTACTCTACCCGCTGCTTATGCTACCGTTTCTTATGACCAAAGTGGATTTGCGGTTGCTCACAAGAGCTATAACCCGCTTTGTGTGGAAGGGGGGCAAACCACGCATTGCGCTCCACAAACTTCAGTCTCCCTACGCGACGGGAGGATTGGGTCTTCCCAACCTCAAATTATATAACTGGGCGGCTCTAGCACGTTTGGTGACAGATTGGCAGTTGAACACAGGACATTTCTGTGACACAAAACTGGAAGAGACAGTGACAGCGCCAATTGCACTGCCTTATCTACCGTACGGAGGTGGGGTGCTGCCCCCTAAGATCACCAAGAGTATGCTATATAGAGACCCACTGAGGGCATGGCACCTGATGCATAAATTTCTGAAAATCGAGGCCCCCCCCCCAGGGTTTATCCCGATAGTGGGCAACCCTTCCTTCCCGGCTGGGATGGACCATGCACCGTTCCGTGTTTGGAGGGAGCGGGGCTTAAGCACCGTTGGGGATGTCCTAGATCCCCTACTACATGTAGTGAGATCTTTCCAGGACTTAAAGAACAAATTTCAGCTTCCAAATGGGCACTTCTATGCGTATTTGCAGTTGAGACATTATGTAAACTCTCTGCAGGCATCCAACACAAGTTTCTGGGGGAGGTCCCCCTTCGCAATATCACAAACGATGTTCCGATTAGGCGTGTTTTCACTATCTCATTTCTATAGATGCCTCTTGAAACAAGGTGAGGCCCCTCTCCTTTCTGGTATCCTATCAAAACACAGCGAAGTCTGCTCGGCGGACCTGACAGAACAGGACATAAAGAACAGCCTAGAACACACGAGACAAGCCACATTGGCAGTATATCATAGAGAGGCACAAATAAGACTATTACACTCGGACTACATCACTCCACACAGATTGTCCAAGTGGGACAGACGACTACCTGATATGTGCGTTAAATGCAGCGCTGTTGCCCCGTCACTCCAACATTATTTTTACACGTGCCCTAAGATCAAGAGATTCTGGGGACGATGCCAATATTGGCTAAAGACCGTACTGGGAGTGGAAATTTCACTCACAGGTGCAGAAATATTTATGTTTAAATGGGACGAGACTCACGGGCGGTTTCATAGATTTCTTACACTATGCATACTTCTTGCAAGACACTGCATCCTCCAGAGATGGATTAAAAAACAGGCACTGACAATAGCCCAGTTCAGACATACATTATTGAGACAGCTTTTTGTAGAACAATACGATGCCAGACTTGATACCAAGCACAGATTACGCCCCTTCTTAAGAAAATGGAAACCTCTTATCAGCAAACTAGACCCACCTATACAGAGACAAATTTTGAAACCCTTCGCTCATTCGGAGACAATACTTCAACTAGGTATGTCTGCTGAATGGCAACACATCATAAACAGTGTCAAGGACCAAGGCCCTGAGCAATCCCAAATAGAGCTGATGCTGTTTTAATAAGCAGCTGCACTTATGGGTTTTTTTTTTTTTTCTCTCTCTCTCTTCTTCTTTCTTCTTCTCGCCCCTACCCCTCCTTTCCTTCCCACCCCTTCACTCCACTCCATCCCACCCCAATATATTATTATTGTTGTTCCTTAAGAAACAAGTACACATAGTGCGATCACACACAGTCTGCGTAGAGAGCATGAGATAAGGTTAAACTTACACGGATGAGCTACTTTGGTTTTGGTAGTCATGTTAATAGGATGTATAAGTATTTAAATGTTTGTTTGTTTTTCAAAAATAAAAAACCCATGCAGGAGAGCGAAAACTAAAAGAACATCCAAGGACTTTATAGACTCTGGTTGAATACACTGACCCCCCACAACCTACAACCCGTATCATGCCAGAGCAGGCTCTATAGGAAGCCATGGCTCCCTTTGTACCTGGGGAAATTGATGACTATGTTTATGTTAAACGCTATTTTACACAATGTATTGTCTTGATGTTTTTGCTTTACTCTTGCAATAAAAATTGAATTTAAAAAAAAAAAAAAAAAAAAAAAAATTAACCCTGCAAGCTCCCTACAAGCTACATAATTAACCCCTTCACTGCTAGCCATAATACATGTGTGAAATGCAGCGGCATTTGGCGGCCTTCTAATTACCAAAAAGCAACGCCAAAGCCATATATGTCTGCTATTTCTGAACAAAGGGGATCCCAGAGAAGCATTTACAACCATTTGTGCCATAATTGCACAAGCTGTTTGTAAATGATTTCAGTGAGAAACCTAAAATTGTGAAAAATTTAACGTTTTTTTTAATTTGATCGCATTTGGCGGTGAAATGGTGGCATGAAATATACCAAAATTGGCCTAGATCAATACTTGGGGTTGTCTACTACACTACAATAAAGCTAAAATTATCCCTAAAAGCTCCCTACATGCTCCATAATTAACCCCTTCACTGCTGTGCATAATACACGTGTAGTGTTCAGTGGCATTTAGCAGCCTTCTAATTACTAAAAAGCAACGCCAAAGCCATATATGCTATTTCTGAACAAAGGGGATCCCAGAGAAGAATTTACAACCATTTAAGCCATAATTGCACAAGCTGTTTGTAAATAATTTCAGTGAGAAACCAAAAGTTTGTGAAAAAATTAGTAAAAAAAGTGAACGATTTTTTGTATTTAATCGCATTTGGCGGTGAAATGGTGGCATGAAATATACCAAAATGGGCCTAGATGAATACTTTGGGATGTCTACTAAAAAAAAATATATACATCTCAATGGATATTCAGAGATTCCTGAAAGATATCAGTGTTCTAATGTAACTAGCGCTAATTTTGAAAAATAATGGTTTGGAAATAGCAAAGTGCTACTTGTATTTATGGCCCTATAACTTACAAAAAAAGCAAAGAACATGTAAACATTGGGTATTTCTAAACTCAGGACAAAATTTAGAAACTATTTAGCATGGGTGTTTTTTGGTGGTTGTAGATGTGTAACAGATTTTGGGGGTCAAAGTTAGAAAAAGTGTGTTTTTTTTCAATTTTTTCCTCATATTTTATAATTTTTTTTATAGTAAATTATAAGATATGATAAAAATAATGGTATCTTTAGAAAGTCCATTTAATGGCGAGAAAAACGGTATATAATATGTGTGGGTACAGTAAATGAGTAAGAAGAAAATTACAGCTAAACACAAACACCGCAAAAATGTAAAAATAGCCTTGGTCCCAAACGGACAGAAAATGGAAAAGTGCTGTGGTCATTAAGGGGTTAATAAGTGTAGGTAAGGTAGCGGCGACATTGGGGGGGCAGATTAGGGGTTAATAAATATAATATAGGGGTCAGCGGTGTTGGGGGCAGCAGATTAGGGGTTCATAGGGATAATGTAGGTTGCGGCGGTGTCCGGAGCGGAAGATTAGGGGTTAATAATAATATGCAGGGGTCAGCGATAGCGGGGTCGGCAGATTAGGGGTTAATAAGTGTAAGGAGAATCAGAAGATATAATATCAAAGCGCCAAACAACAATGGCAGGGTCTGGATAGTCTAATATGAGTGTTAATCAAGTAATAGTTTTAGAACATTGTGACATTTAAGACAATTTATTGTGATAAAACAAAAAAATGATACAACAATATAAAACAATGTAGGTTAAAACAATGTTACATTAAAAACAAATAATCGAGGATCCAAGATTTTACAAGAGATGACAAGAATTACAATATAAAATACAATACAAAAGAAAGGCTTGCTGTGTCGGCCTATGGGCGTGATGGAGCGGTGTATTATATAACTGGTGTCTATGGATAAGAAGTGTCTTTTCTAGTATTGAAAAGCATATTGGGGGGTAGTTATCAAGCCGTCTACTTTTCTGGCTTCGCCGGCCCAATACGTCCGCCTAAGCTCGCCTACCTTCGCCGCCGCGGACCTTGAATACGTTCGCCTAAGTTATCAAATAAAGCTGTCAAAAAGCCGCGGGGCGATGAGCAGCGGACTGTGACAGTTATCACTCATCCGATCTCGCTGCCCTTCGGCTTTTTCCCAGCTTTATTGCTAGCCTGTCACTAAGCACTCACACTAAACTGCACTGTTCTACCCCCTATACCGGCGCCCCCGGAGCCCCCCGCAACTCAATAAAGTTACTAACCCCTAAACCGCCGCTCCTAGACCCTGCCGCAACTCTTATAAATGTATTAACCCCTAAACCGCCGCTCCTAGACCCCGCCGCAACTCTTATAAATGTATTAACCCCTAAACCGCCGCTCCCGGACACCGCTGCCACCTACATTATACCTAGTAACCCCTATCCTGCCCCCCCTATACCGTCGCCCTCTATTATAAAATTATTAACCCCTATCCTGCTGATCCCGCACCTCTCCGCAACTAAATAAATAGTTTAACCCCTAAACCGCCGCTCCATGAACCCGCCGCAACCTATAATAAATTTATTAACCCCTATCCTGCCCCCCACTACGCCGCCGCCACTGTAATAAAATGATTAACCCCTAAACCTAAGTCTAACCCTAACCATAACGCCCCCCTAACTTAAATATTAATTAAATAAATCTAAATAAATTAACTCTTATTAACTAAATGAATCCTATTTAAAACTAAATACTTACCTTTAAAATAAACCCTAATATAGCTATAATATAAATAATAATTATATTCTAGCTATCTTAGGATTTATATTTATTTTACAGGTAACTTTCAATTTATTTTAACCATGTACAATAACTATTAAATAGTTATTAACTATTTAATAGCTTACCTAGCTAAAATAAAGAGAAATGTACCTGTGAAATAAATCCTAACCTAAGTTACAATTACACCTAACACTACACTATACTTTAATAAATTATTCCTATTTAAAACTAAATACTTACCTGTAAAATAAACCCTAAGATAGCTACAATGTAATTAATACTTATATTATAGCTATTTTTGGATTTATATTTATTTTACAGGTAACTTTGTATTTATTTTAGCTAGTTAGAATAGTTATTAAATAGTTATTAACTATTTAATAACTACCTAGCTAAAAGAAATACAAAATTACCTGTAAAATAATTCCTAACTTAAGTTACAATTAAACCTAATACTACACTATCATTAAATTAACTAAATAAACTACCTACAAAGAACTACAATGAAATACAATTACATAAACTAACTAAAGTACAAAAAATAAAAAAAGCTAAGTTACAAAAAATAAAAAATTAAGTTACAAACATGTTAAAAATATTACAACAATTTTAAGCTACTTACACCTAATCTAAGCCCCCTAATAAAATAACAAACCCCCCCAAAATAAAAAAAATCCCTACCCTATTCTAAATTACATAAATTTCAATGCTCTTTTACCTTACCAGCCCTTAAAAGGGCCATTTGTGGGGGCATGCCCCAAAAAGTTCAGCTCTTTTGCCTGTAAAATAAAAATACAACCCCCCCCCCCAACATTAAAACCCACCACCCACATACCCCTAATCTAACCCAAACCCCCCTTACAAAAACCTAACACTAATCCCCTGAAGATCATCCTACCTTGAGTCGTCTTCACTCAGCCGAGCCACCGATGGAACTGAAGAGGGCATCCGGAACGGAAGAAGTTAATCCTCCAAGCGGCGCTGAAGAAATCTTCCATCCGATGAAGTCATCATCCAGGCGGCGCTGAAGAAGTCTTCGATCCGGCCGATGTCATCTTCAAAGAGGCGCTGAAGAGGTCTTCTATCCGGGCGAAGTCATCTTCCAAGCCGGGTCTTGAATCTTCCTTCCGCCGACGCGGAACCACCTTCTTCACCGACGGACTACGACGAATGACGGCTCCTTTAAGGGACGTCATCCAAGATGGCGTCCCCTCAATTCCGATTGGCTGATAGGATTCTATCAGCCAATCGGAATTAAGGTAGGAAAATCTGATTGGCTGATGGAATCAGCCAATCAGATTCAAGTTCAATCCGATTGGCTGATCCAATCAGCCAATCAGATTGAGCTCGCATTCTATTGGCTGATCGGAACAGCCAATAGAATGCGAGCTCAATCTGATTGGCTGATTGGATCAGCCAATCGGATTGAACTTGAATCTGATTGGCTGATTCCATCAGCCAATCAGATTTTCCTACCTTAATTCCGATTGGCTGATAGAATCCTATCAGCCAATCGGAATTGAGGGGACGCCATCTTGGATGACGTGCCTTAAAGGAGCCGTCATTCGTCGTAGTCCGTCGGTGAAGAAGGTGGTTCCGCGTCGGCGGAAGGAAGATTCAAGACCCGGCTTGGAAGATGACTTCGCCCGGATAGAAGACCTCTTCAGCGCCTCTTTGAAGATGACATCGGCCGGATCGAAGACTTCTTCAGCGCCGCCTGGATGATGACTTCATCGGATGGAAGATTTCTTCAGCGCCGCTTGGAGGATTAACTTCTTCCGTTCCGGATGCCCTCTTCAGTTCCATCGGTGGCTCGGCTGAGTGAAGACGACTCAAGGTAGGATGATCTTCAGGGGATTAGTGTTAGGTTTTTGTAAGGGGGGTTTGGGTTAGATTAGGGGTATGTGAGTGGTGGGTTTTAATGTTGGGGGGGGGGGTTGTATTTTTATTTTACAGGCAAAAGAGCTGAACTTTTTGGGGCATGCCCCCACAAATGGCCCTTTTAAGGGCTGGTAAGGTAAAAGAGCATTGAAATTTATGTAATTTAGAATAGGGTAGGGATTTTTTTTATTTTGGGGGGGTTTGTTATTTTATTAGGGGGCTTAGATTAGGTGTAAGTAGCTTAAAATTGTTGTAATATTTTTAACATGTTTGTAACTTAATTTTTTATTTTTTGTAACTTAGCTTTTTTTATTTTTTGTACTTTAGTTAGTTTATGTAATTGTATTTCATTGTAGTTCTTTGTAGGTAGTTTATTTAGTTAATTTAATGATAGTGTAGTATTAGGTTTAATTGTAACTTAAGTTAGGATTTATTTTACAGGTAATTTTGTATTTCTTTTAGCTAGGTAGTTATTAAATAGTTAATAACTATTTAATAACTATTCTAACTAGCTAAAATAAATACAAAGTTACCTGTAAAATAAATATAAATCCAAAAATAGCTATAATATAAGTATTAATTACATTGTAGCTATCTTAGGGTTTATTTTACAGGTAAGTATTTATTTTTAAATAGGAATAATTTATTAAAGTATAGTGTAGTGTTAGGTGTAATTGTAACTTAGGTTAGGATTTATTTCACAGGTACATTTCTCTTTATTTTAGCTAGGTAAGCTATTAAATAGTTAATAACTATTTAATAGTTATTGTACATGGTTAAAATAAATTGAAAGGTACCTGTAAAATAAAAATAAATCCTAAGATAGCTAGAATATAATTATTATTTATATTGTAGCTATATTAGGGTTTATTTTAAAGGTAAGTATTTAGTTTTAAATAGGATTCATTTAGTTAATAAGAGTTAATTTATTTAGATTTATTTAATTAATATTTAAGTTAGGGGGCGTTAGGGTTAGGGTTAGGTTTAGGGGTTAATCATTTTATTACAGTGGCGGCGGCGTAGTGGGGGGCAGGATAGGGGTTAATAAATTTATTATAGGTGGCGACGGTGTAGGGGGGGCAGATTAGGGGTTAATAAATGTATTATAGGTGGCGACGGTGTAGGGGGGGCAGGATAGGGGTTAATACATTTAATATAGGTTGCGGCGGGTTCAGGGAGCGGCGGGTTAGGGGTTAATACATTTATTATAGTTGCGGTGGGCTCCGGGAGCGGCGGTTTAGGGGTTAATATGTATAGAGTAGCTTGCGGTGGGCTCCGGGAGCGGCGGTTTAGGGGGTAATAACTTTATTTAGTTGCGGCGGTGTAGGGGGGGTCAGATTAGGGGTGTTTAGACTCGGGGTACATGTTAGGGTGTTAGGTGTAGACAGCTCCCATAGAAATCAATGGGATGTCTGTCAGCAGCGAACTTGTACTTTCGCTATGGTCAGACTCCCATTGATTCCTATGGGATCCGCCGCCTCCAGGCTGGCGCTTTGAAAACCAGGTACGCTGGGCCGTAAAAGTGCCGAGCGTACCTGCTAGTTTTTTGATAGCTAGCAAAAGTAGTGAGAATGTGCCGCACTTGTGTGCGGAACATCTGGAGTGACGTAAGAATCGATCTGTGTCGGACTGAGTCCGGCGGATCGAAGCTTACGTCACAAAATTCTACTTTTGCCGGTCTCGAGCCTTTGATAACTAAGGCGTATCAGCCTCGCCACAAATACGCTGCGGAATACGCAGCGTATTTGAGGTTGACGGCTTGATAACTAGGCCCCATTATGTTCAATAGGTAAACAGGTATAAAGAATGTTTTGTGTCAAAATCAAAATCCGTGAAATACCGAAGGTAAACAATATTGTCGTGAAAAATTAAAGGCAAACAATATTTTGAGAAGTGTGAAAAAACTGCTTTAAAAAAGGATAAGCAGAGAACAGTGTGAACAAAAATTTTTTGGGGGAAAGATGCAAAAAATGGTGCTGTTCTAAATGCAAACTGTCTTCATAACCGGTTAGAATAATGTCAATAAGAAGTGAATCAACAGTCTTCACAAATTATGCAGATATATCCAGTGAGATGCAAAAAAATCGAGTGAAAAAATCAAGTGAAAAAAACAAGTGAAAAAAAGGAAGATAGTCTGTTTAAATTGGTGTGAATTAGTCACACGACCCAAAAATAAAATCAAATGTTAAATGTGTGTGTGATAGTTTTCCTCCAAGATTGAGGGTGCAAATGTGTCTTCAAAACAATAGATTCAACTTCCTGCAGATGAAAGTCCTTCTGCCAAAAAAGAAATAAACAATAGTGTCTTGATAAAGGTCAGTGGATGACCGAAACGCGTCGACTGGTGAGTGACATTCTGATATTATTATTCTTTTAAAACCATCTACACTATTGTTTATTTCTTTTTTGGCAGAAGGACTTTCATCTGCAGCAAGTTGAATCTATTGTTTTGAAGACACATTTGTACCCTCAATCTTGGAGGAAAACTATCACACACACATTTAACATTTGATTTTATTTTTGGGTCGTGTGACTAATTCACACCAATTTAAACAGACTATCTTCCTTTTTTTCACTTGTTTTTTTCACTTGATTTTTTCACTCGATTTTTTTGCATCTCACTGGATATATCTGCATAATTTGTGAAGACTGTTGATTCACTTCTTATTGACATTCTAACCGGTTATGAAGACAGTTTGCATTTAGAACAGCACCATTCTGCATCTTTCCCAAAAAAAATTTTTTGTTCACACTGTTCTCTGCTTATCCTTTTTTAGAGCAGTTTTTTCACACTTCTCAAAATATTGTTTGCCTTTAATTTTTCACGACAATATTGTTTACCTTCGGTATTTCACGGATTTTGATTTTGACACAAAACATTCTTTATACCTGTTTACCTATTGAACATTATATGCTTTTCAATACTAGAAAAGACACTTCTTATCCATAGACACCAGTTATATAATACACCGCTCCATCACGCCCATAGGCCGACACAGCAAGCCTTTCTTTTGTATTGTATTTTATATTGTAATTCTTGTCATCTCTTGTAAAATCTTGGATCCTCGATTATTTGTTTTTAATGTAACATTGTTTTAACCTACATTGTTTTATATTGTTTTATATTGTTGTATCATTTTTTTGTTTTATCACAATAAATTGTCTTAAATGTCACAATGTTCTAAAACTATTACTTGATTAACACTCATATTAGACTATCCAGACCCTGCCATTGTTGTTTGGCGCTTTGATATTATATCTTCTGATTCTCCATACACTTCGGATCGCTAGGGGTCAATCTATTAGAGCTAAGGATCTTTAATGTAGTAGGCGCTCAGTGACACACTCCATTCGTTAATAAGTGTAAGGTTAGGGGTGTTTGGACTCGGGGTTCATGTTAGGGTGTTAGGTGCAGACGTAGAAATTGTTTCCCCATAGGAAACAATGGGGCTGCGTTAGGAGCTGAACGCTGCTTTTTTGCAGGTGTTAGGGTTTTTTTTCAGCTCAAACTGCCCCATTGTTTCCTATGGGGGAATCGTGCACGAGCACGTTTTTAAAGCTGGCCGCTACCGTAAGCAACGCTGGTATTGAGAGTTGAAGTGGCGGTAAATTATGCTCTACGCTCCCTTTTTGGAGCCTAACACAGCCATTCAGACAACTCTAAATACCCGCGTTATTTAAAAGGTGCGGGGGGAAAAAACACGCATAGCTAACGCACCCCTTTGGCCGCAAAACTCTAAATCTAGGTGAATGTTTTGTTCTTCCTTGTTTTATACGTTTCTTTGTCACATATGGATAAGTTTGTCGCTCACTCTAAGAAATCTCCAGCAATGACGTCTAGGGATAAAGACAAAAAAATAAAAACAGCAATGAGTCAATACCAGAGATATTAAATGAAAGTACAAGTCAGATAGAACTACAATCTTTGATAAAAAGCATGTCAGATATGTTTCTTCCTCAGTTCGAACAGATGAAATCAGAAATTGTTGCTTTAACTGGAGAGATTAGGCAATTCTCCAATAGATTATCAGAAGCAGAGCAGCGAATTTCAGATTTAGAGGATAAAGCAGTAGGCTTTAAAAAGGATATTGAAATAAATAAAGATAAATATATTCTATTGCAACAAAAAGTGGAGGATTTAGAAAACCGGGCTCGTAGAAATGACATAAAGATAATCGGTGTACCAGTACTTCAACATATAAGGATCTAACCAAATCGGTCTCTATTAAGTTACCCAAGTTATTAGGCATCTCAGAAGAAACCCTCCAACTTATTATAGAAAGGGTACATCGTATAGGTCCGCTTAATGAAAGTAAACACATGACAAGGCCCAGACCGATAATAGTAAGAATACTTAATTTTCAGGATAAAGTCACACTCTTACAACATTACAGGGGAAAACAAGAGAGGTATACTTGGAGGACAAAAGAATATTCATTTTTTAGGATTTCTCTATAGAGGCGAAATATGGCCCCATAGTGTACCAAAATGATAAACCTGGGGCTGGATGCCTCAATGATCTACCCAGCCAGAATCAGAGTATAAATTGGTACAAAAGTTAAATTCTTAGAGGATGAAAAGGAAGTAGTACACGGTATACTTATGTACACGGATAAGTAATATGGGTAATGAATGTATGATAAGTGTTTTTTTGGTTTTTTTTAAGGATGAATAGTAAAACTTCTAGTGTATCCTAATAAAAGAAAGTCTATATTAAAACATTTAAGAGACTTGGGGACTGATGTCGCCCTCATACAGGAGACTCATCTTACAGGAGAGGAGTTAATGACGCTTAAATGTGGGTGGGCAGAGGAAGTTTTGGGTACCCCATGCAAAAAAAGAAAAAAAAGGAGTGGCGATTATATTTAAAAAAAAAAAAATCCAATATACAATCAAAGCAAGTTACTATGATTTAGAGGAGAGAGATATGTTTTTAAAGAGGGATATCAAAGGGATTATGTTTACCTTTTGCAATGTATATGGACCTTATGAGTATTGCCCTGGGTTTTGGACAAATTCACAAAATAAGTTAATAGAATTTACAGAAGGAAATATTATAGTAGGAGGTGACTTCAATATGGCTCCACAAATTCCCCTAGATAGATATAAGAAAAAGGGATACATTCAAAGCTAAACTTCTGAAAAAAAAATTACGAAATTTTAATCTAAGAGATATCTGGAGAAACAATAACCCAGTAGGCCGGGATTTTACATGTGTTTCAAAAAAACACAAGCCCCAAGGTAGAACATGCTGTGATGTGAGATGTCATCGCAGAAAATGCAGCATGTCTGCAGAAAGAACGGCACACATGCAGGAACTGTTGGCGCTTTCACGTTGCACCGCTGCTCTTCATCAGGCTGTTCTCTTCAAACAGTGTTGTGCTCTGGTTGCACTGAATAAGTTTTCCTCAACACAGTGCAGCCAGAGAGAAGCTCTGTTTGAACAGAACATTTATACGGTGCAGCGCCTCAAAGTGGCAGCTCATTGATTGATGACTGACTCTCAGGGATTTTCTCAACCCCTCCCCCTAGCTTTTACCGGTCTGCAAAGCTGTGACTCCTGAATGTAAAACTTTCTTGTTAGCAATGCACGTTTTAACTGCATTTTTACTGCAGTAAATCTTTCAAGAAGAAAAATCTCATCGCAGAAAGTGAAAAAAAATTCTCCCTCTGGGCACACAAGACTTGCTTAAGGGTAGATTTATTTTTAACCCCAGAAAAAACATTTGGCATAGAACTAAAAAGTGTTATAAAGAATATCACCATATCGGATCACGCACCAATAACCCTTGATATAACGATAAACCACGCAAAATCTTTTTTTAGATGTTTTAGTTTCCTGCGATATTTAATAAATGATGTTAAATTTAAAATCTATCCTACTCAGAAGTGGCATGAATTCACACCGAACAATCAGGAATATAAAGCAAAATCTGATTTTTTGGGGGGGGGAAACAGCTAAGGTTGTTATTAAAGGGGGATTATAGCATATGTTAGCAAACTAAAAAAATAATAAAAAATAAAAGAGAACAAGAGCTTACAAATTGGTTAGTGAATACTTTTAATAAGTACTGAAATAATCCTTCCATATCAAACTGGAAAAACTATGAACAAGCCAAAAAAGCTAGAGATGCCTGGCTTATAAAGTCAACTACCCAACAGGAAATTAAAATGAGCGCAATTTTTTTTAAATATGGTAATAAGACTGGGAATTTCTTAGCTAACTTGCGGCTAGATTACAAGTTTTGCGGTATGAGTGAAAAAGCAGTGTTAAGGCTCTTTTTCACTACCGCTGGTATTACGAGTCTTGCAGGTTTAGGGGCAACGCACACTTTTTTGGCCGTAACGCAACGTAACTACCGCAGCTTTTAAAAAGTCCTTTTTCAATAGGACTTCCATAGTGCCGGTATTACGAGTCTGCCTAGGAGGACAAAAAGTGAGTGGTACACCCTAAAACTTCAAGATTCATACCGTAAACTGAAAGTCAGTAGATGTCACGCTTGGCCGCCAGGAAGCTCCGGCGGCACTCCTTGCGTGCTCGGTTGCCTGGCATCATTTCGCTCGGCTTAGCCACCCCCTCCAGCTGACGTCAGGACTAGACTTCTTATTCCGGGCTTCCTGTTCCTTCGGTGCCCGTTTGTTGTTACTCGTTGTGGCTTCTGTGAGTACTCAGTTTCATCATTCACTTTGTTCCTGAACCTTTGCCTGGATAACCTGTTGCCAAACTCTGCAATACTGACTACGCTGTGTTTAACCCTCAAACTGCCTGATAACCTGTTGCCAAACTCTGCATTACTGACTACGCTGTGTTTAACCCTGAAACTGCTTGATAACCTGTTGCCAAACTTTGCATTACTGACTAAGCTGTGTTTAACCCTCAAATTGCCTGATAAACTGTTGCCAAACTCTGCATTACTGACTATGCTGTGTTTAACCCTCAAACTGCCTGATAACCTGTTGCCAAACTCTAGATCATTGACCACGCTGTGTTTAACCCTCAGACTGCCTGATAAAAAGTTGCCAAACTCTGCATTATTGACCACGCTGGTGATTAACCCTCAATCTGTCTCATTATCTGTTGCTAGACTCTGCATTACACACTATGCTGTGCTTAACCCTCAAATTGCCTAATTTCAAGTTACCAACTCCTGCATTATTAACTGTTTATTGTTTAACCCTCCTTCTGTCTGAGAATAAGTTGTCTTACCCTGCAACCCTGGTACTGTGGAGGACTATTCCTGAACTGCCTGAATACAGTTCCCTATTCTGAAGTTTATCCTGCTGATATCAAGAATTCCATTACTCTTCCCAGAAGACTCAGACCAACACTGCTCCATATCGTGAGTACCTTGTTTTATAGAAGTTGTCGTAGGGTTACGTCCTGGATTAAATTCAGAGTGCAAGGGTGTTGTTTAAGTTCACCCTAGCATTTGGGTCTTCTTCTGGACATTACCTAACCTGACATTACAAACGGGCCATATTATGGACCCCGATGAGTTATCCAGGGCTGTGGCTCTACAAGGGCAACTTCTAGGAAATCATTCTGCTCATTTGCAATCTTTGGATTCCAAGCTTGATCAGATTACTACTCTGCTACATTACCTTTCCGCTTCTTCTCAAGCTATGGCTACTCCTGCTGCAGCTGCTGCTAATTCCAATGCCGTTTATAACCCGCTTCAGCCAGTCGTACAGTATATACCTAGAATCCCTCTTCCAGATAAATATGACGGAAATCCGGATGAATGCCGTGGATTCCTTAATCAGTGTCGTTTACACTTCCGAAACAATCCTCAAGTATTTGTCAATTCTTCTTCCAAAATCACCTTTATTACATCCCTCATGAAGGGTAAGGCTCTATCCTGGGTGTCTCCTCTTTTGGAGAAAGACGATCCTCTTCTTCAGGATGTGCAATTATTCGTGTCTATTTTTTCTTCTGTTTTTGACAAGCCTGGGAGGTCTACAGCAGCTGAGGCAGGATTGTTGGATTTGAGACAGGGATCTCTTTCTGTAGCTCAATATGCTATTGAATTCAGGACTTTAGCCGCAGGAACTGATTGGAACCATGGAGCCTTACGGGCAGCCTTTCGCAAAGGACTTTGCGAACGCCTGAAGGATGAACTTGTATTTCGGGAGCTTCCCGACTCTTAAGAGGATCTTATCAATTTATGTATTAATCTCGACGCCCGGCATACTGAACGTCTTCAGGAGAGAGATAGGAATCGGAGATCCTTTTCTAGGTCTACTTATTGTCCTCCTATTCGAACCCCAAGTCTTTCTAATAATAACTCCCATTCATCGGAGTCTGTAGAACCCATGGAAGTAAGAGCTATTAAGTTAACAGAAGCTGAACGCCATAGAAGACGTACTCTTGGGTTATGTCTGTATTGTGGCACCAAAGGACATTTACTGAAGGACTGTCCAATCCGGCCAGTAAAAGCCAAGGCTTAACTATTGATAGAGGGACAGAGTTAAGCCAGAATCCCATGTCATCCCTCAATTCTAAACTCTTTGTTCCTGTAACAATCACTTTTGGAAACACCAAGTTTCAAGCTCAAGCTCTCATCAACTCTGGAGCTGCTGGAGTTTTCATTGATTCAAGTTTTGTTGACTCTCTCAGGATTCCTCTTCTAGCCAAGAAACAATTAATCAACTAACTACTGTTAGTGGACAGCCTCTGGGTTCTGGAATCATTTAACATTCTACTATTCCTCTTCTTTTATCTGTCGGCATACTCCACTCTGAAATAATTCGTTTTGATGTCATCTCTTCCCCCCACATACCGTTGATTCTGGGGTTACCTTGGTTGCAGCTTCATGATCCAGTATTCTCATGGTCTAAAGGAGAACTTATTTCCTGGGGAACTACCTGTTTTAAGCATTGCCTGCAAAATCCCTCTAAACCATCCAGTCCTGTTGTGGCTATGGTGGAAGTTCCTGATTCATTGCCTAATCACTATCATGCCTTTTGTGATGTGTTTTCTAAAAAGGAGGCTGAGACGTTACCTCCTCACCGGATATTTGACTGTCCTATCGAATTGTATTCTGGGGCTCCTCTACCTAAGGGAAGGTCCTATCCTCTCTCTCGTCCAGAAAATGTCTCTCTTGAAGAATACATTAAGGACAACTTAGCCAGAGGATTTATTCGTCCTTCCTCTTCACCTGTGGGTGCGGGGTTTTTCTTAATTGGGAAAAAAGATGGAGGTCTTTCTTCCCTGTATTGATTATCGGGCTTTGAATCAGATTACTGTAAAAAACAGTTACCCTCTTCCGCTCATCCCTGAGCTATTTGATCGTCTCCAAGGTGCTTCTATTTTCTCCAAGTTGGATCTCCGTGGGGCCTACAATTTGGTCAGAATTCGTAAAGGAGATGAATGGAAGACGGCATTTAACACTAGATTTGGTCACTACGAGTATCTTGTAATGCCTTTTGGATTGTGCAATGCACCAGCAGTATTTCAGCACTTTGTTAACGATATCTTCAGAGACTATCTAAATCAATTTGTTATCATTTATCTTGATGACATTCTGATCTATTCCAGAACATTACAGGAACATGTAAACCATGTAAAACTTGTGCTTCAAAGATTACGTGATAACTCCCTTTTCGCTAAACTAGGGAAATGCTCTTTCCATCAGAGTTCCATTCCCTTTATGGGTTATATTATTTCAGAATCTGGTTTTGAGATGGATCCTGCTAAACTTTCAGCTATCAAGGATTGGCCCAGACCTACCACTCTCAAAGTCCCGCAGACGTTTCTTGGCTTTGCCAATTACTATAGAAAGTTTATAAAGAACTTTGCTTTATCTTGGAGGTTGATGCTTCCTCTATTGCTGCTGGAGCTGTTCTCTCCCAACGAAATCCGTCTACCAGCAAGATACATCCGGTGGCGTTCTTTTCTTAAAAGTTCAATCCTGCCGAGTTAAACTATGATGTAGGCAATAAAGAACTATTGGCTATAAAAATAGCTTTGGATGAGTGGAGACATTGGTTGGAGGGCACTAGTCAACCATTTTTCATTCTGACAGACCACTAGAATCTCCTATACCTCCATACAGCTAAATGTCTCAATCCTTGTCAGGCTCGGTGGGCCTTGTTCTTCTCCAGGTTTAATTTCGTACTTTCCTATGTTCCTGGTTCCAAAAATTCCAAGGCAGATGCGTTATCCAGGCTATTTCAATCTTCTGAGTCTACTCTGTTGGATTCTGAACCCATACTACGTCCAGTCAGAGTTTTGGCTCAAGTATCCTCTTTTCCAGTACAGGCTTTACGTTCTGCTCAAGACCGGGTACCATCTTCTTACAAACTTCCTTCTGGTATCCTGTATGTACCCAGAGAATTACGTCTTAAGCTTTTACGTTGGGCTAACGTCAACATATCAGCAGGTCATCCTAGAGTATCCAATACACTGTGGAAACTGAAGCAGCATGTTTGGTGGTCCACCATGAGGAGGGATGTTAAGGATTACATTGCTGCTTGTAGCTCTTGTGCTCCGAACAAACAATCTTCTCATCGACCGTTTGGTTTGTTACACCCTCTTCCTGTTCCTCATTACCCTTGGTCCCACTTATCCATGGACTTTGTTACGGATCTTCCTGTTTCTGCTGGAAATACAACCATTTGGGTAGTGGTGGATCGATTTTCCAAGTTTGCTCATTTCATACCTCTTCCAGGTTTGCCTTCGGCTCGAAAACTTTCTGAACTTTTTGTTCTGCATATATCTCGATTACATGGATTTCCCTCTGACATTGTCTCTGATCGTGGAGTTCAATTTGTTTCCAAATTTTGGAGGTCTTTTTGTAAGCACTTCGGAATCAACATATCTCTTTCTACTGCACATCATCCTCAATCCAACGGACAGACTGAGCGAGTAAATCAATCCTTGGAATCTTTTCTCAGACATTATGTAAACCATCACCACTCCAACTGGTCTCAGTTATTGCCTTTAGCGGAATTAGCTCACAACTCACGCTACAATTCCTCCTTACAGACCTCTCCCTTCAAGGCAGCTTATGGTTTTGAACCTAGAACTTTTCCTATGATTACCAGTTCTACTGAAGTTCCTGGAGCAGATCGCATTATGAAAAATCTCAGTAACCATTGGCACCTTATTCATCAAAATTTACTCTCTTCTTCCATAAAACACAAGAAATATGCTGATCGCAGAAGGTGTAAGGCTCCTTTACTTCGTACTGGAGACAGGGTATTTTTATCCACTAGATTCATACGTCTAAAACAACCTTGTACAAAGTTGGGTCCTAAATACATAGGACCTTTTCGAATTGTTACCAAAGTTTGTTCTTCAGCATGCCGTCTGGCCTTACCCAAGACCCTCAAGATCCATCCTGTGTTTCACGTATCCCTACTCATGCCAGTCATCTACAACCAATACTCCATCAAGAGTAAACCACCTCCTCCACTTTCCGTAGAGGGTACTTCAGAGTTTTAAGGTCAGTCAGATTCTGGATTCCAAGCTACGGGGCAATCGTTTGTACTACCTGGTCCATTGGAAGGGTTACCCTATCACTGAACGATCTTGGGAACCTGCCTCTCATGTTCATGCTCCTGCTCTTGTCAAGTCTTTTCACATGAAATACCCTGCCAGGCCCGGTCGGGTCCCCCGGATGGGTCCTTGAGGAGGGGGCACTGTCACGCTCGGCCGCCGGGAAGCTCCGGCGGCGCTGCTTGCGTGCTCGGTTGCCTGGCAACTTCTCGCTCGGCTTAGTCATCCCCTCCAGCTGACGTCAGGGCTAGGCTTCTTATTCCGGACTTCCTGTTCCTTCGGTGCCCGTTTGTTGTTACTCGTTGTGGCGTCTGTGAGTACTCAGTTTCAGCATTCACTTTGTTCCTGAACCTTTGCCTGGATAACCTGTTGCCAAACTCTGCATTACTGACTACGCTGTGTTTAACCCTCAAACTGCCTGATAACCTGTTGCCAAACTCTGCATTACTGACTACGCTGTGTTTAACCCTCAAACTGCTTGATAACCTGTTGCCAAACTCTGCATTACTGACTAAGCTGTGTTTAACCCTCAAATTGCCTGATAAACTGTTGCCAAACTCTGCATTACTGACTACGCTGTGTTTAACCCTCAAACTGCCTGATAACCTGTTGCCAAACTCTGCATCATTGACCACGCTGTGTTTAACCCTCAAACTGCCTGATAACCTGTTGCCAAACTCTGGATCATTGACCACGCTGTGTTTAACCCTCAGACTGCCTGATAACAAGTTGCCAAACTCTGCATTATCGACCACGCTGGTGATTAACCCTCAAACTGTCTGATTATCTGTTGCTAGACTCTGCATTACTCACTACGCTGTGCTTAACCCTCAAATTGCCTATTTGAAGTTACCAACACCTGCATTATTAACTGTTTATTGTTTAACCCTCCTTCTGTCTGAGAATAAGTTGTCTTACCCTGCAACCCTGGTACTGTGGAGGACTATTCCTGAACTGCCTGAATACAGTTCCCTATTCTGAAGTTTATCCTGCTGATATCAAGAATTCCCTTACTCTTCCAAGAAGACTCAGACCAACACTGCTCCATATCGTGAGTACCTTGTTTTATAGAAGTTGTCATAGGGTCACGTCCTGGATTAAACTCAGAGTGCAATGGTGTTGTTTAAGTTTGCCCTAGCATTTGGGTCTTCTTCTGGACATTACCTAACCTGACAGTAGTTATGAGTTTTACGCTACAAAGCTGTAACATAAAACTCATAACTAAAGTGCTAAAAAGTACACTAACACCCATAAACTACCTATTAACCCCCTAAACTGAGGCCCTCCCGCATGGCAAACACTAAAATAAAATTATTAACCCCTAATCTACTGCTCCGGACATTGCCGCCACTAGAAAAAACATATTAACCCCTAAACCGTCGTACTCCGCATCGCAAACACTAGTTAAATATCTACATTTATTAACCCCTAATCTGCCGCCCCCAATGTCGCCACCACTATACTAAATTTATTAACCCCTAAACCTAAGTCTAACCCTAACCCTAACACCCACTAACTTTAATGTAATTAAAATAAATCTAAATAAAACCTACTATTAATAACTAAATAATTCCTATTTAAAACTAAATACTTACCTGTAAAATAAAACCTAAGCTAGCTACAATATAACTAATAGTTATATTGTATCTAGCTTAGGTTTTATTTTTATTTTACAGGCAAGTTTGTATTTATTTTAACTAGGTAGAATAGTTACTAAATAGTTATTAATTATTTACTAACTACCTAGCTAAAATAAATACAAATTTACCTGTAAAATAAAACCTAACCTGTCTTACACTAACACCTAACCTTACACTACAATTAAATAAATTACATAAATTAACTAAATTACAAAAACAAACAAACAATAAATTACACAAAATAAAAAAATAAATTATCAGATATTTAAACTGATTACACGTAATCTAATTGCCCTATCAAAATATAAAAGCCCCCCAAAATAGAAAAAAAACATAGCCTAAACTAAACTACCAATAGCCCTTAAAAGGGCCTTTTGCGGGGCATTGCCACAAAGACACCAGCTCTTTTATCTGTAAAAAAAATACAAACACCCCCACCAGTAAAACCCACCACCCACACAACCAACCCCCCAAATAAAATCCTAACTAAAAAACCTAAGCTCCCCATTGCCCTGAAAAGGGCATTTGGATAGGCATTGCCCTTAAACAGACATTTAGCTCTTTTTCTGCCCAAAGCCTAATCTAAAAATAAAACCCACCCAATAAACCCTTAAAAAAGCCTAACACTAACCCCCGAAGATCCACTTACAGTTTTTGAAGACCCGACATCCATCCTCAACAAAGCCAGCAGAAGTCTTCATCCAACCGGGCAGAAGTCTTCATCCAGACGGCATCTTTTATCTTCATCCATCCAGCGTGGAGCGGGTCCATCTTCAAGACATCCAGCGCGGAGCATCTTCTTCAATCGACGTCTTCTTAAACAATGAATTCTCCTTTAAATGACGTCATCCAAGATGGTGTCCCTTGAATTCCGATTGGCTGATAGAATTCTATCAGCCAATCGGAATTAAAGGTGAAAAAATCCTATTGGCTTGCATTCTATTGGCTGTTCCAATCAGCCAATAGAATGCAAGCTCAATCCTATTGGCTGATTTCATCAGCCAATAGGATTTTTTTACCTTTAATTCCGATTGGCTGATAGAATTCTATCAGCTACTCAGAATTCAAGGGACGCCATCTTGGATGACGTCATTTAAAGGAGAATTCATCGTTTAAGAAGACGCCGATTGAAGAGGATGCTCCGCGCCGGATGTCTTGAAGATGGACCTGATCCGCGCCGGATGGATGAAGATAGAAGATGCCATCTGGATGAAGACTTCTTCCCGGTTAGATAAAGACTTCTGCCCGGTTGGATGAAAACTTCTGCCGCTTCGTTGAGGACTTCTGCCGGCTTCTTTGAGGATGGATGTCAGGTCTTCAAAAACTGTAAGTGGATCTTCGGGGGTTAGTGTTAGGCTTTTTTAAGGATTTAATGGGTGGGTTTTATTTTTAGATTAGGCTTTAGGCGGAAAAAGAGATAAATGCCCTTTTAAGGGCAATGCCCATCTAAATGCCCTTTTAGGTTTTTTAGTTAGGATTTTGTTTGGGGGGTTGGTTGTGTGGTTGGTGGGTTTTACTGTTGGGGGGTTGTTTGTATTTTTATTTACAGATAAAAGAGCTGTCGTTACGTTGGCACTTATAGTGCTATAATTAGCAGCAGAATATCTGGGATTCTACACTTATGCTAACATTCTATACTCCTGTGAGCATTTACTATGGAGACCGCTAAGGCTATTATTGAAGATATATGCTAGCTGCTAGAGGGTTATTTAAATGCATATGAGGCAACATTTTGTAAAGATCCCACGTGTGGTAGGGCCGGAGCTTTTGAACAGCCTAAATCTACTGATCTAACCTCACACCATAAGGGGGGTGGTGGCGCCTTGGGGGCTCGGAGTCCGCCACTCACCAATATTGGACTCTTAACAGACACTAAAGCTGGCTTGAAAGAATCAGAGCTGCGTTGTAAAGAGGAGATGGCTGCAACTGCCGCGCATATCACCGGGAGTCAAGTGTACCTAACAGATGCAAAAAACAACCGCCTAACTATGAGCAGCTCCCCCGTACGTTGACACAAGAAGTCTGGACACTCAGACCTAACAACACCCCTGCTGGAACCCCTGGAAATTTACCGCTACAGTTACTAACCACACTTTGATCTATACCTGCACAGCTGCAGGCGGCGAAAAGGCCATTGAAATGGAGTCTATACAGATCACCTTGGGGAGGTTTTGTTTGTTTCATCCTCGCAGAATAAACGAATAGTGAGATCCGGAATCGGTTGACCTATATTTTATTTTCTGATATAAAATTCCCTGTTTGTTGATATTGCTATTTGGGGCCCACCATACTGGGGCAAATTTCACTAAGTGTCATACTTACATATTATAACTTCATTACAATTTGGGGGTTTCAACATAACTTTATTGTCAGTTTTCACCAATAACTCTAAAGAGAACCGGGACTACTAAAGAAGCTCAGAGACATTTTGGCTTCTACGCTGATGTCCTGTTTGTTTTTTGATCTTTATAATTATTATCTATTCGTTAGACCTTTACAACGAACTTATATTCTATCAATATGTTAACAAACATTGCATGGCTCACAAATGCATTTGGTCTAGATTAGGATGTCGTAATTTTCACTGATGTTGACCTAATACAGTTAAATGTTTATTTATTGAGGAAAAACATAACGCACAATATTGTTTTATGAGGATTATTACCATTTTTCTGCCTGCGGCCGGGGCAAGAATCTTGGTTCACATTGTAATGGACAACACCATATTGTTAAGTTACCTCATTGCTTATCTTTATTCCACTAATTATAATTAGTTCTCTTGACCCTGTAATAGGCAGCTCCATGTTACCACGATTCCCTATTATATTATACTATATTTACATATCTGTGTTTTATAAATTTTAACCAGTCAAATGTTACATATGTTATTGTTTATAGGTCTAGGGCGTCAAGATTGGTCAAACTTAATTTATGTATCCTACTATTGAGAATGATGTCTGAACCCGACAATAACTATTTAATGTCCAAATCTCGGGCTATATGTATAATTATTAGTTGTCCTATAGGTTATGATCCAATTAGGAAGAGAGGAATCTGACTATATTGTATGGTAACCAAAACTTTTATCTTCTATAGGTCCCCAACTTTTATTTGAGAGTCTTTATTTAATCATAATGGATATAACCAGAATTAG
The DNA here is from genome assembly GCF_027579735.1 of Bombina bombina. Taxonomy (NCBI): domain Eukaryota; kingdom Metazoa; phylum Chordata; class Amphibia; order Anura; family Bombinatoridae; genus Bombina; species Bombina bombina. Next base: position 955,795,404 of record NC_069502.1, on the reverse strand, counting down.
TTCTCACTCTTTACAGGATAAACATGGTTGGCCCACTTATTAGCATAATTAAACTCTGCACCATGCCTCAGAATATAATTCTTTATACCATGCTTTACGATAAAATAGAAATTCAATGAGATCCATACATTGGCCTCTCTTACGCAGTATATAGCAGGATAGCTAAATGCCTTAGAAGTGTAATCTTATGAAGCCATGGGTTTCTTACAGTAAGCTCACTTTACTATTACTACTATTTACTATTATGAGATCCATACATTGGCCTCTCTTACGGCTAGATTTAGAGTTTTGTCGGTAAGGACCCGCATAGCTAACGCCGGCACCATAAAAATAACTCTGGTATTGAGAGTCCACATAAAGGCTGCGTTAGGCTCCAAAAAAGGAGCGTAGAGCATTTTTAACGCAACTTCAACTCTCGATACCAGAGTTGCTTACGGACGCGGCCAGCCTCAAAAACGTGCTCGTGCACGATTCCCCCATAGGAAACAATGGGGCTGTTTGAGCTGAAAAAAAACCTAACACCTGCAAAAAAGCCGCGTTCAGCTCTTAACGCAGCCCCATTGTTTGCTATGCGTAAACACTTCCTACGTCTGCACCTAACACTCTAACATGTACCCCGAGTCTAAACACCCCTAACCTTACACTTATTAACCCCTAATCTGCCGCCCCCCGCTATCGCTGACCCCTGCATATTATTTTTAACCCCTAATCTGCCGCTCCGTAAACCGCCACTACTTACATTATCCTTATGTACCCCTAATCTGCTGCCTCTAACACCGCCGACCCCTATATTATATTTATTAACCCCTAATCTGCCTCCCACAACGTCGCCTCCACCTGCCTACACTTATTAACCCCTAATCTGCCGAGCGGACCGCACCGCTACTATAATAAAGTTATTAACCCCTAATCTGCCTCACTAACCCTATAATAAATAGTATTAACCCCTAATCTGCCCTCCCTAACATCGCCAACACCTAACTTCAATTATTAACCCCTAATCTCCCGACCGGAGCTCACCGCTATTCTAATAAATGTATTAACCCCTAAAGCTAAGTCTAACCCTAACACTAACACCCCCTAAATTAAATATAATTTTAATCTAACGAAATTAATTAACTCTTATTAAATAAATTATTCCTATTTAAAGCTAAATACTTACCTGTAAAATAAATCCTAATATAGCTACAATATAAATTATAATTACATTGTAGCTATTTTAGGATTAATATTTATTTTACAGGTAACTTTGTATTTATTTTAACCAGGTACAATAGCTATTAAATAGTTAAGAACTATTTAATAGTTACCTAGTTAAAATAATTACAACATTACCTGTAAAATAAATCCTAACCTAAGTTACAATTAAACCTAACACTATACTATCATTAAATTAATTAAATAAAATACCTACAATTACCTACAATTAAACCTAACACTACACTATCAATAAATTAATTAAATACAATATCTACAAATAACTACAATGAAATAAACTAACTAAAGTACAAAAAATAAAAAAGAGCTAAGTTACAAAAAATAAAAAAATATCTACAAACATAAGAAAAATATTACAACAATTTTAAACTAATTACACCTACTCTAAGCCCCCTAATAAAATAACAAAGACCCCCAAAATAACAAAATGCCCTACCCTATTCTAAATGACTAAAGTTCAAAGCTCTTTTACCTTACCAGCCCTGAACAGGGCCCTTTGCGGGGCATGCCCCAAGAAGTTCAACTCTTTTGCCTGTAAAAAAACCATACAATACCACCCCCCAACATTACAACCCACCACCCACATACCCCTAATCTAACCCAAACCCCCCTTAAATAAACCTAACACTAAGCCCCTGAAGATCTTCCTACCTTATCTTCACCATACCAGGTTCACCGATCCGTCCTGAAGAGCTCCTCCGATGTCCTGATCCAAGCCCAAGCGGGGGGCTGAAGAGGTCCATGATCCGGCTGAAGTCTTCATCCAAGCGGGAGCTGAAGAGGTCCATGATCCGGATGAAGTCTTCATCCAAGCGGGAGCTGAAGTGGTCCATGATCCGGATGAAGTCTTCTATCAACGGCATCTTCAATCTTCTTTCTTCGGGAGCCATCATCTTCCATCCGACGCGGAACATCCTCTTCTCCCAACGCCTACTAGCCAAATGAAGGTTCCTTTAAGGGACGTCATCCAAGATGGCGTCCCTCGAATTCCAATTGGCTGATAGGATTCTATCAGCCAATAGGAATTAAGGTAGAAAATTCTGATTGGCTGATGGAATCAGCCAATCAGAATCAAGTTCAATCCGATTGGCTGATCCGATCAGCCAATCAGATTGAGCTCGCATTCTATTGGCTGTTCCGATCAGCCAATAGAATGCGAGCTCAATCTGATTGGCTGATCTGATCAGCCAATCTGATTGAACTTGATTCTGATTGGCTGATTCCATCAGCCAATCAGAATATCCCTACCTTAATTCCGATTGGCTGATAGAATCCTATCAGCCAATCGGAATTCGAGGGACGTCATCTTAGATGACGTCCCTTAAAGGAACCGTCATTCTTCAGTTGGACGTCGCCGGATGAAGATGTGTCCCCGTCGGAGGTCTTCAGGATGGAGCCGGTCCTCATCGGATGAAGATAGAAGATGCCGCTTGGAAGATGATGGTTGCCGGTCCGGATCTACTCTTCTTCCCGGATAGGATGAAGACTTTGGAGCCTCTTCTGGACCTCTTCAGCCACCGGATGATGGATCGCCAGCCCCCGCTTGGGTTGGATGAAGATTTTGGAGCCAGGACGGATTGGTGATACCTGGTGAGGTAAAGACAAGGTAGGATGATCTTCAGGGGCTTAGTGTTAGGTTTATTTAAGGGGGGTTTGGGTTAGATTAGGGGTATGTGGGTGGTGGGTTGTCATGTTGGGGGGGGTATTGTATGTTTTTTTTTACAGGAAAAAGAGCTGAACTTCTTGGGGCATGCCCCGCAAAGGGCCCTGTTCAGGGCTGGTAAGGTAAAAGAGCTTTGAACTTTAGTAATTTAGAATAGGGTAGGGCATTTTTTATTTTGGGGGTCTTTGTTATTTTATTAGGTGGCTTAGAGTAGGTGTAATTAGTTTAAAATTGTTGTAATATTTTTCTTATGTTTGTAAATATTTTTTTATTTTTTGTAACTTAGTTCTTTTTTATTTTTTGTACTTTAGTTAGTTTATTTCATTGTAGTTATTTGTACATATTGTATTTAATTAATTTATTGATAGTGTAGTGTTAGGTTTAATTGTAGGTAATTGTAGGTATTTTATTTAATTAATTTAATGATAGTATAGTGTTAGGTTTAATTGTAACTTAGGTTAGGATTTATTTTACAGGTAATTTTGTAATTATTTTAACTAGGTAACTATTAAATAGTTCTTAACTATTTAATAGCTATTGTACATGGTTAAAATAATTACAAAGTTGCCTGTAAAATAAATATTAATCCTAAAATAGCTACAATGTAATTATAATTTATATTGTAGCTATATTAGGATTTATTTTACAGGTAAGTATTTAGTTTTAAATAGGAATAATTTATTTAATAAGAGTTAATTAATTTCGTTAGATTAAAATTATATTTAACTTAGGGGGGTGTTAGTGTTAGGGTTAGACTTAGCTTTAGGGGTTAATACATTTATTAGAATAGCGGTGAGCTCCGGTCGGCAGATTAGGGGTTAATGTTTGAAGTTAGGTGTCGGCGATGTTAGGGAGGGTAAACCTGTTCCTGGCTGTGCAGTGAGTGCTGTGTTTCATGATACATTGTTGCAAGATTGACTTTTTACCAATTTTGAAACACTTGCACCGCGATGACTACTGAAATGGCAAATACTACAAAGGGATCTAACACGTTTGGCTATTCAACAGAGGATGCACAGATGGTTTTCTCCTCGGTATTTGGATCAAGTGATTTCCTGAATGTACCCCCTAAAGAAAGATCGAGTAAAAAGCTTGAAAAAGATAGTGTCAAACAAATGGTATTGCAGCTACATGCTGTAACTTTGACAGAATACTTCAAGCTGAAGCGAATTCCAAGAGGCTTGCGGATGTCTACCAGACCTACTTTGTTTGCTGATAAGCCGGAATATTGTGCTCGCTTTGAGAGCATTTTAAATAAATGCTCTTTTGATTTGATTACCTGGACGGTGGAATTTGCACAAAGAGAGATTGCCACCTTTAAAGATGAAGTTGAAAAATCAAAAGTAGCACTTCAACAAAGTTTACCACTAGAAGAATACAAGACCTTGGTGGAGAAAATTGCTAAATCTGTTAGTGACTACAAAAAATCACTAGAGGAGAAAAAGCGCACAAAATTCTTGCGTGATGAGCAAGACTACTTACAAGGCAATGTCTACAGGTGGGCACAGCGGATGGAAATGGGTGGAGTCCCAAGGATCCGCTTTCCACGACAGAGGTGCGACAAGCGGCGCACACCGGATGATACTCAGAGTAAGTCAGAAACATCGGCATGTTTTTTAACAGAGGAGTCGGATGGCGACGCCGGAGGGGCGGTAGGAAACACCGCAAGCAATTTACCCCCAGTACAGAGCGTGAAAAAAGCCAAGCAGACCCGCTGGAACAGCCGTGGAAGGGGCCAACAGAGGCAATAAGAACTGCACTAAATCCGGTGAGTGAGCCGGTCGGCTCCATTGTGAAGCAAGTGAAAGAGAGAAAATTGATCTATAGTGGGGACACTAAGGGAACACAGTTGAACGCTCACTATGACAATGTCGATATTTTGAAAAATGTGGACATTTATGTTCAGGATGAACCAGTGTTAATTTCGTCGACTAAAACTAGACTAAAATGACTATAAAACTAAAGAAATTCTGATGACTAAAATACGACTAAAACTAAAATGACATTTTAGTCAAAAGACTATGACTAAAACTAAATAACAATGACATTTTAGTCAAAAGACTATGACTAAAACTAAATAAAAATTTGCTGACAAAAACATTTTATGCAAGGTGTTATAATCAATCCATATCCAATTACTGCTCTTTTGTAAAATTTACGAAACTTAATTTTATTAAATTTTAAGATATATAAAGACATGTTATATACCACAACAGTTAAATCTGTTAAATTTGTATTGCATGTTCAAACCTTAATACCATAAATAGAAACAGGTTAATAAACCTTTACTCCAGGAGTATATAATGAGTTTGGAAGTTGTAGACCAGTGCTAATATCGTTGCCGAAAATCTTTCAAATCTGTGAACAATCAATTGATTCTTCCTATAGAAATAAGCATAACCCACGAATAATGGTTTAAGTTATGCTGTGCCTGTGCTAGCTGCAGAAACCTTTTGCTGTGTTGAGTTACTTGATTCTTGTTTTAATTATTAACAGAGAACTGTTAAAGTTTTTTACTGGGTAATATGTTCAATACAGCCAATACAGTTTACAGTTTTGTTTTTTTATATTTTAAAGTTGCACGTCTGTTTGTTTATGAAACTTGGTTTTATTTAATTTTAAGTTTACTAAAGATGTTACATATCACAACGGCTAAATTTGTGTCTGTATTGCATGTTTAAACCTTAATACCATAAATATTAACAGGTGTTATGTTTACTCCTGGAGTATATAATCAGTTTGCAAATTATAGAAAAATGCTTAAATAATGCATTACACTTTAACTAAACCCCTTAGATTTTAGTCGACTAAAATCTACTGGAGATTCAGTCGACTAAAACTAGACTAAAACTAAAACAATTCAGATGACTAAAATACGACTAAAATTAAAATGGCATTTTAGTCAAAAGACTAAAACTATGACTAAATTGAAATTTGCCGTCAAAATTAACACTGGGATGAACAACCAATTGGGAAAGTTTCTGACATATCACCTAAAGGAGTTGTTAGTGTTAAAAATGATGATATTGTACACAATATTTCAGGAATAGATTTTTCTGATAGAGAGTTGTCTTTTCTAAATAAAGGTTTATCATATTGCCCTGTGAACAAAGGTAATCTGTTTCAAATAAAACAGGAGCTACATAGATTTTTTAGATCTATAAAATTAAAGGTATTTTTTGACAAAAACACTGATAGTGGTGACACTGCTGTTCACGTTGAGGATAAAGGTTTATTAACCTGTAAATCTGTAGGTTTGAAAAAAGCCAGTGGTTTCAATCCCAGTGTCACTGATAACAGTGTTAATACATTCTTTGAACTTGTTCTCGGTGAGGTCGAGAAGTTATTTTTAAAACCAGATTACATTTTTGATAAAAATAGAGCTAAATTTCAAGCTGATTCAACTTCACTGAGAGCAATTCGTGAAAAGAAAGGGTTAACTATCAAGGGTGCAGATAAGGGTGGTGCCCTTGTCTTAATGAAACAGGAGTATTATGTTGATGAAATTATGCAACAATTAAATGATGATTCAGTATATGTGGAGGTTGGTTTTGATCCGACATATAAAATACAGGGTGAAATTTTTAACATTCTATCTAATGCAGTAAAGAGTGATTTAATCTCTAAGGATTTAAGTGAATATTTACAAATTAAACATCCAATAAGACCTGTAATATATTGTTTACCTAAAATCCACAAAAATAAGGATCTACCACCGGGTCGACCCATTGTAGCTGGTACAGGCTCCATATTCTCTAATATTGCTATTTTTTTAGATAAAATTTTACAGCCCTATGTTGTGAAATCATCTTCATATATCAGAGATACTTATGATTTTTTAAGGAAATTAGAAAATCTTGATTTACCTTTTCAGAAAGTTATCTTATTTACTTTAGATGTATCTAGTTTGTACACATCAATAAAACATACAAGTGGCATAGCTGCTGTAATAAAGATGTTATCTAGTGACCAAAAATATAGTTCAGCTCAAATACAATTTTTTGTGAACTTATTAGAAGTCATCCTGTATGCTAACTACTTTTTATTTAAGGACACTTTCTATTTTCAGAAGAAGGGGACAGCCATGGGGTCCAATGTCGCCCCTACATATGCCAACATATTTATGATTAATTTTGAAGAGTTGTTTGTCTATGAACATCATTTATTTAAACAATATGGCGCCACCTGGTGGCGTTTCATAGATGATGTGTTTGGCATATGGTATGGCGACATTGGATCCCTATTGGCATTTGTTGACGATTTGAATTGTTCAGTTAATGGTATAAAATTTACTTTAACATACGATGAATGCTCGATCCAATTTTTGGATACTAAAGTATATAAAGGGGTGGATGGTTTGAAAATTGATATTTATTCCAAACCTACTGATAAAAATAACACATTATGGTTTGAGAGTTTTCACCCACCCACCACCTTTAAGGCTGTCCCGAAAAGTCAACTCCTTAGGGTTGATAGGATCGTGTCAGATCCTACCATTAAGGAGGTTCGCCTAAAGGAAATGTCAGATAAATTTATCTCAAGAGGTTATCCAAAGGCATTGATTGAAGACATAAAACAAGATTTGAGCTTAAATAGTAACAGATCCAAAACAGTAGGGAAAGCAAAGAACATGAATTGTTCTAAAAACTTAGAGAGAATTAAATTTATATCTCAGTATAATACAAGAAGTCACCAAATTAATAAAATCATTCGTAAATATTGGTATATTCTATCTAAGTGTCACCCAGGTATAGGGGCCTTTTCAATACCACCTATATTAGCCTATAAGCGTGGCCCTAATATTAAAGATAAATTGGTGAAAGCAGACATTGGGGCAAAGAAAAAACAAATTCAGGGTACAATAACTGGTCAAAAACGGAAAGGATGTTTCCTGTGTCTATCTTGCATTAATTGCAACTCTATGATTAAGGGTGATACCTTTTGTCACCCATATACAGGCAGAAAGTACTCCATAAATGAATATTTGACTTGTAGGTCAGAATATATTATTTATGCAATTAAATGTCCGTGTTCCTTAATGTATATTGGTCAATCGACCAGGGAAGCACGAGAAAGAATTTCTGAGCACAAGTCAAATATTCGTTGTGGCAAAAAGGATGCTCCAGTGGCTGGACACTTCATAAAGGCGGGCCATAGAATAAGTCAATTACGTTTCCAAATCATTGAAAGAGTTAATACACCTAGAAGAGGGGGTGATAAGGAGAATATATTAACTAGGAGAGAAACATTCTGGATCAATGAATTGGGGACTTTATGGCCCAAAGGTTTAAATAGAGAATGTAATTGGACTGCCTTTTGGTGACTGAATAAAATCCATTTTAAATAGAATCCAATAAAATTTAATAAAATGAAATAAGTATAGGACTTTTTTTTTTTTTTTTTTATAATATTATACTATATAAATGAATGTGCATTCTAATGTAAATACTAATTAGTATGAGATTAAATGTCTGTATAAATTTAAATAGATACACTATGTTGAATAGCAAATATTGACCAATTATATGAGTGCATCCATATAGTGATGAATTGAAAATCAAAATAAAGATGAAGTTAACTGATTGAATAACTATATCAAATATGATTGATACATCTAGGATACACTTGATATATATTTTTTAATTCAATATATTGTGGTTACTAAAAGCATTAATGAAATTCTCAATGTATTTTATTATATTTTTTATTAATATGCAATTTTGTAATGTTGATTAATTTTTAATATAGAATAAGGATTTTTTCACATATGATATGAGAGATATAACTGTTTAATAATATGATGTTGATCCACTAGGTGGCAGGATGGAGGCCATTAATGTGCACTTTAATACATATTTGTATGCTAAATGATGGTTATCCACTAGAGGGCAGCATTGCATCACTTTTTAATCACAATATTTGGCGCCATTAGGGCTATTTAAATGTTTGTTCACTAATGTTTGGTTAAGCTTGAGAAAAGGCCAAGTGTGGGCCTGAAACGTCGCTTCTTTATCCCTGTTTGCACAAATAAAAGTCTTTTATTGCACCAGCTGGAACGATTTCTGTCCCTTAAAGGAACCGTCATTCTTCAGTTGGACGTCGCCGGATGAAGATGGGTCCGCGTCGGAGGTCTTCAGGATGGAGCCGGTCCTCATCGGATGAAGATAGAAGATGCCGCTTGGAAGATGATGGTTGCCGGTCCGGATCTACTCTTCTTCCCGGATAGGATGAAGACTTTGGAGCCTCTTCTGGACCTCTTCAGCCACCGGATGATGGATCGCCAGCCCCCGCTTGGGTTGGATGAAGATTTTGGAGCCAGGAGGGATCGGTGATACCTGGTGAGGTGAAGACAAGGTAGGATGATCTTCAGGGGCTTAGTGTTAGGTTTATTTAAGGGGGGTTTGGGTTAGATTAGGGGTATGTGGGTGGTGGGTTGTAATGTTGGGGGGGGTATTGTATGTTTTTTTTTACAGGAAAAAGAGCTGAACTTCTTGGGGCATGCCCCGCAAAGGGCCCTGTTCAGGGCTGGCAAGGTAAAAGAGCTTTGAACTTTAGTAATTTAGAATAGGGTAGGGCATTTTTTATTTTGGGGGTCTTTGTTATTTTATTAGGTGGCTTAGAGTAGGTGTAATTAGTTTAAAATTGTTGTAATATTTTTCTTATGTTTGTAAATATTTTTTTATTTTTTGTAACTTAGTTCTTTTTTATTTTTTGTACTTTAGTTAGTTTATTTCATTGTAGTTATTTGTAGATATTGTATTTAATTAATTTATTGATAGTGTAGTGTTAGGTTTAATTGTAGGTAATTGTAGGTATTTTATTTAATTAATTTAATGATAGTATAGTGTTAGGTTTAATTGTAACTTAGGTTAGGATTTATTTTACAGGTAATTTTGTAATTATTTTAACTAGGTAACTATTAAATAGTTCTTAACTATTTAATAGCTATTGTACATGGTTAAAATAATTACAAAGTTGCCTGTAAAATAAATATTAATCCTAAAATAGCTACAATGTAATTATAATTTATATTGTAGCTATATTAGGATTTATTTTACAGGTAAGTATTTAGTTTTAAATAGGAATAATTTATTTAATAAGAGTTAATTAATTTCGTTAGATTAAAATTATATTTAACTTAGCGGGGTGTTAGTGTTAGGGTTAGACTTAGCTTTAGGGGTTAATACATTTATTAGAATAGCGGTGAGCTCCGGTCGGCAGATTAGGGGTTAATGTTTGAAGTTAGGTGTCGGCGATGTTAGGGAGGGCAGATTAGGGGTTAATACTATTTATTATAGGGTTAGTGATGCGGATTAGGGGTAAATAATTTTATTATAGTAGCGTGCGGTCCGGTCGGCAGATTAGGGGTTAATAAGTGTAGGCAGGTGGAGGCGACGTTGTAGGGGGCAGATTAGGGGTTAATAAATATAATATAGGGGTCGTGGTGTTAGGGACAGCAGATTAGGGGTACATAGCTATAATGTAGGTGGCGGCGCTTTGTGGTCCGCAGATTAGGGGTTAATTATTGTAGGTAGTTGGCGGCGACGTTGTGGGGGCAGATTAGGGGTTAATAAATATAATACAGGGGTCGGCGGTGTTAGGGTCAGCAGATTAGGGGTACATAAGTATAACGTAGGTGGCGGTCGGCAGATTAGGGGTTAAAAAAATGTAATCGAGTGGCGGCGATGTGGGGGGACCTCGGTTTAGGGGTACATAGGTAGTTTATGGGTGTTAGTGTACTTTAGAGTACAGTAGTTAAGAGCTTTATGAACCGGCGTTAGCCCAGAAAGCTCTTAACTACTGACTTTTTTCTGCGGCTGGAGTTTTGTCGTTAGATTTCTAACGCTCACTTCAGACACGACTCTAAATACCGGAGTTAGAAAGATCCCATTGAAAAGATAGGATACGCAAATGACGTAAGGGGATCTGCGGTATGGAAAAGTCGCGGCTGAAAAGTGAGCGTTAGACCCTTTTTTGAGTGACTCCAAATACCGGAGTTAGCCTAAAACCAGCGTTAGGAGCCTCTAACGCTGGTTTTCACAGCTAACGTCAAACTCCAAATCTAGGCCTTACGCAGTATATAGCAGGATAGCTAAATGCCTTAGCAGTGTAATCTTATGAAGCCATGGGTTTCTTACGGTAAGCTCACTTTACTGTTGTGTAGTCTCTCAAAACTCATTCTCACAGTTATTTGTTCATATAAACCTAGATTGTTGATATAATTTCTATATAAGAATTTATCAAACTTATAAAAATAAGAGGTTCTTATTTAGAGATCCAAAAGTGGTCTCTCCACTAGAAATAGCCCCCTATCTATGGTTATGAGTTTATAACTGAGGTCCAAGAGTCATGTCATTTAGGGAGCACACAGAATATTAGGCATTATACTTGCATACTATGCTCTTGAATTTACTTTTTAGAAATGTACTGTGTTGTTGTACAGAATTGTACTATATGTTCCCTGCATTACATTATCATTGTGTTTTGTTTTTCATATTTCATGTATGCCTTATTTAGAACCTCAATAAAAAAAAATTTAAAAAAAAATATTAGGTTTTATTTATATTTATTTTAATTACATTAAAGTTAGTGTTTGTTAGGGTTAGACTTAGGGTTAGGTTTAGGGGTTAATAACTTTAGTATAGTGGCGGCGACATTGGGGCATCAGATTAGGGGTTAATAAGTGTAGGTAGGTTGTGGCGACATTGGGGCAGGAGATTAGGGGTTAATAACATTATGTAGGTGTCGGTGATGTTGGGGGCAGCAGATTAGGGGTTAAAAAGTATAATGTAGGTGTCGGTGATGTCGGGGGAGGCAGATTAGGGGTTAAAAAGTATAATATAGGTGTCGGCGATGTCAGGGGCGGCATATTAGGGGTTAATAAGTGTAAGATTAGGGGTGTTTAGACTCTTTATTTAATCATAATGGATATAACCAGAATTAGTTCTCACTCTTTACAGGATAAATATGGTTGGCCCACTTATTAGGATAATTAAACTCTGCACCATGCCTCAGAATATAATTCTTTATACCATGCTTTACGATAAAATAGAAATTCAATGAGATCCATACATTGGCCTCTCTTACGCAGTATATAGCAGGATAGCTAAATGCCTTAGCAGTGTAATCTTATGAAGCCATGGGTTTCTTACGGTAAGCTCACTTTACTGTTGTGTAGTCTCTCAACACTCATTCTCACAGTTATTTGTTCAAATAAACCTAGATTGTTGATATAATTTCTATATAAGAATTTATCAAACTTATAAAAATAAGAGGTTCTTATTTAGAGATCCAAAAGTGGTCTCTCCACTAGAAATAGCCCCCTATCTATGGTTATGAGTTTATAACTGAGGTCCAAGAGTCATGTCATTTAGGGAGCACACAGAATATTAGGCATTATACTTGCATACTATGCTCTTGAATTTACTTTTTAGAAATGTACTGTGTTGTTGTACAGAATTGTACTATATGTTCCCTGCATTACATTATCATTGTGTTTTGTTTTTCATATTTCATGTATGCCTTATTTAGAACCTCAATAAAAAAAATATTAGGTTTTATTTATATTTATTTTAATTACATTAAAGTTAGTGTTTGTTAGGGTTAGACTTAGGGTTAGGTTTAGGGGTTAATAACTTTAGTATAATGGCGGCGACATTGGGGCATCAGATTAGGGGTTAATAAGTGTAGGTAGGTTGTGGCGACATTGGGGCGCGAGATTAGGGGTTAATAACATTATGTAGGTGTCGGTGATGTTGGGGGCAGCAGATTAGGGGTTAAAAAGTATAATGTAGGTGTCGGTGATGTCGGGGGAGGCAGATTAGGGGTTAATAAGTATAATATAGGTGTCGGCGATGTCAGGGGCGGCATATTAGGGGTTAATAAGTGTAAGATTAGGGGTGTTTAGACTAGGGGTTTATATTAGGGTGTTAGGTGCAAACATAAATTTAGTTTCCCCATAGGAATCAATGGGGCTGTGTTACGGAGCTTTACGCTCTTTTATTGCAGGTGCTGGACTTTTTTTCAGCCGGTTCTCCCCATTGATGTCTATGGGGAAATCGTGCATTGAGCACGTAAAACCAGCTCACTGCAGCTCAACGCAGCGCTGGTATTGGAGTGCGGAATGGAGCTCAATTTTGCTCTACGCTCACTTCTTGCCTACTGACGCCGGGTTTTTTAAACCTGTAATACCAGCGCTGTAGGTAAGTGAGCGGTGGCAATAACTTGCAAGCTAGTACCGAGCAGCTCTTACCGCAAAACTCGTAATCTAGCCGAATGTTAATAAACGTAAGAGGCCGATAGGTCCCATTAAAGACATACAGGGAGTGCAGAATTATTAGGCAAGTTGTATTTTTGAGGAATAATTTTATTATTGAACAACAACCATGTTCTCAATGAACCCCCCAAAAAAAATATCAAAGCTGAATAGTTTTGGAAGTAGTTTTTAGTTTGTTTTTAGTTATAGCTATTTTAGGGGGATATCTGTGTGTGCAGGTAACTATTACTGGGCATAATTATTAGGCAACTTAACAAAAAACAAATATATACCCATTTCAATTATTTATTTTTACCAGTGAAACCAATATAACATCTCAACATTCACAAATATACATTTCTGACATTCAAAAACAAAACAAAAACAAATCAGTGACCAATATAGCCACCTTTCTTTGCAAGGACACTCAAAAGCCTGCCATCCATGGATTCTGTCAGTGTTTTGATCTGTTCACCATCAACATTGCGTGCAGCAACAACCACAGCCTCCCAGACACAGTTCAGAGAGGTGTACTGTTTTCCCTCCTTGTAAATCTCACATTTGATGATGGACCACAGGTTCTCAATGGGGTTCAGATCAGGTGAACAAGGAGGCCATGTCATTAGATTTTCTTCTTTTATACCCTTTCTTGCCAGCCACGCTGTGGAGTACTTGGAAGCGTGTGATGGAGCATTGTCCTGCATGAAAATCATGTTTTTCTTGAAGGATGCAGACTTCTTCCTGTACCACTGCTTGAAGAAGGTGTCTTCCAGAAACTGGCAGTAGGACTGGGAGTTGAGCTTGACTCCATCCTCAACCCGAAAAGGCCCCACAAGCTCATCTTTGATGATACCAGCCCAAACCAGTACTCCACCTCCACCTTGCTGGCGTCTGAGTCGGACTGGAGCTCTCTGCCCTTTACCAATCCAGCCACGGTCCCATCCATCTGGCCCATCAAGAATCACTCTCATTTCATCAGTCCATAAAACCTTAGAAAAATCAGTCTTGAGATATTTCTTGGCCCAGTCTTGACGTTTCAGCTTGTGTGTCTTGTTCAGTGGTGGTCGTCTTTCAGCCTTTCTTACCTTGGCCATGTCTCTGAGTATTGCACACCTTGTGCTTTTGGGCACTCCAGTGATGTTGCAGCTCTGAAATATGGCCAAACTGGTGGCAAGTGGCATCTTGGCAGCTGCACGCTTGACTTTTCTCAGTTCATGGGCAGTTATTTTGCGCCTTGGTTTTTCCACACGCTTCTTGCGACCCTGTTGACTATTTTGAATGAAACGCTTGATTGTTCGATGATCACGCTTCAGAAGCTTTGCAATTTTAAGAGTGCTGCATCCCTCTGCAAGATATCTCACTATTTTTGACTTTTCTGAGCCTGTCAAGTCCTTCTTTTGACCCATTTTGCCAAAGGAAAGGAAGTTGCCTAATAATTATGCACACCTGATATAGGGTGTTGATGTCATTAGACCACACCCCTTCTCATTACAGAGATGCACATCACCTAATATAATATGCTTAATTGGTAGTAGGCTTTCAAGCCTATACAGCTTGGAGTAAGACAACATGCATAAAGAGGATGATGTGGTCAAAATACTCATTTGCCTAATAATTCTGCACTCCCTGTAGATAAATTGCATAAGGACCCGGAAGAGGTTATAACATTTTTTTTAGGAATACTATTGGAAGGTATATAGCTCATATAATGTAGATCTTAAAAATAAGAACAACTTCTGTACTAAATTAAAATTACCAAGAGTTGAAAATTTAGTGGAGAAGTTGATAGCACCAATATATGAATCAGAAATTAAGAAGACGGTAAAAAAATAAAGAATAATAAATGCGCAGGCCCTGATCTATTACTGAATTAATTCTATAAATTAATGATAGAACAGATAACTCCACCTTTGGAAGTACTTTATAATTGGTACCGGATAGAGAGAAATAAGATGTAATATAATTTTACGTCCTCGTGGCCAACATTAATATTGAAGCCTAACAAAGATCCAGAGCCTATGGACTTATAAAGACCTGTATTTTTTTAAAACATGGATTACAAGATTTTAACAAGTATTTTAGCGGATAGGCTCCAGGTGGTTTTAAGGGATATCATTCAACAGGATCAAACTGTTTTTTTTTTTAAAAGGGAGGAATTCTGCAACTAATATTAGAAAAATCTTTTTAGCTTTAGGTTATTATAAAAGAACTGTTAGATCCCCAGAACTCAATGAAGACCCAGATGCAATAATAAATTTGTTTGATGCTGAAAAAGCCTTTGATTCGGTAGAGTGGGACCATTTATTCACGTCCTTCTCTCAGTTAAGTTTTCCTAATAGGATAATTTATATAGTCAAAAATATATAACTACCCTAAAACAGCTCTATTAATAAATGGGCAGCTCTCTAGAAACATTGTCCTAGAAAGAGGTACTCGGCAAGGCTGTCCTCTCTCAACATTGCTATTCAATATTGCTATTGAGGCCCTTGCTTGTGCCCTTAGAGAAAAGGTACAAGGAATTAAGACGGTAAGCAGGAGCTAATTGTTTCTACTACTACTCCGAATGGATCTTGTTGCCCCTGTTTTCCGCGCGAGCCTGCTCCATAACTTGTCTGCTGCCTGTGAGGCTGTGGTCTCTACCCGATCCTATACGATCAGGCTGATTGACACCCCCAGCTAGCGGCCGATTGGCCGTGAATCTGCAGGGGGCGGCATCTCACAAACAGTTCACAAGAACTGCTTGTGCAATTATAAATGCCGACAGCGTATGCTGTCGGCATTTATCGATGTGCGGCGGACATGATACGATACATCGTATCATATCCATCCACACTTTAATAAATCGTGCCCTTAGTGTAAAAAAAACGTAAACAAAAAAATTACCACTACATTTGGCCAGGTGTTGTGACTAAGGGGCTTTACAAAAAGACGCGACATGGCCCTTTTGGAATACTCTGGGGTGTCTACTTTTGTAAATGGTATGCCATGATGGGGTAATTTTCATTCCTGGGCTGCTATAATGTTTGAAAGGCGACTTAAGCCCAGAAAATTAATGTGCCAAATTTCTATTTAAATCGGTAGGCCCAATTTTGGGCCCTGTAAATTCCAGAAATCTCAGAAAACCTGTACATGGGGGGTATTGTTATACTCTTGGGACATCGCTGAACAGTATGGGTGTTTCATTGCAGTAATATATATCAGGATGATGATATTCACAATAAAATCGTATGGCAAATGTCTTAATTTCTTACACTTACTTTTATTTTTTCATATAAAATTATAGTTTAGAAATAAATATTTGATGCTAAAAGAAAGCCATATCTGTCCTCTAAAAAACAATCAGCCAGATTACGAGTTTTGCGTTATGAGTGAAAAAGCATCGTTATGCTTCATAACGATACTTTTTCACTAACGCCGGTATTACAAGTCTTGTCAGAATAGCTGCACTGCACACCTTTTTGGCCGTCACACAGCGTTGGTACTGCACTTTAAGAAAAGTCCTTTTTCAATGGGACTTCCATAGCGCCGGTATTACAAGTTTTGCTGTGAGGCCAAAAAGTGAGCTGTCAGAAGATCTGTGAATGTTATTAAATAATATATATATATATATATATATATACACATATTATATATATATATATATATATATATATATATATATATATATGGTTGTATACACTAAATAATTAATTGTATTTGTAAAACTCCAGATGTCACTGTTACAGCAGTTGTATTTGCTCTGCCAGGTGATTCTGGGCTGTGTGGTCCAGCCCCCTTCTCTGATTCATCAAAGGAATTACTTGCATAATTAGTTCAGAAAGAACAAAGGCTTAGACTGTTGTATAGATAAGACCAGTGAACCATTTCAAAGTAATATTAGCATGATGGAGCCTCAGAAGTGTATGCCCATATATGAGCTTCCTGCCCATAGATGAGTAATGAACTCACAGGCCCCATGTAAATTTATAGACGGTCCGTCTTTGAGAATGATTGAATCTACAAACATGTTCAGAGCATCCAGCTGTCATCATCTAAGTGCTAAATTTTCCCTGCTGAGCTACAATACACAAAACATCCCACTTTCCAGGCATGGTAAAAACTAACGGCTAGATTACGAGTTGTGCGTTAAGTTTAAAAAGCAGCGTTAAGAGGTCCTAACGCTGCTTTTTAATGCCCGCTGGTACAGGTGCGCCGCTCATTTTTTTGGCCAGACTTGGAAATACCGCAAATCCACTTACGTAAATTGCGTATCCTCTTTTTTCAATGGGACTTGCATAGCGCCGGTATTATGAGTCTGCCAAAAAGTGAGCGGTACACCCTCTCCTGTCAAGACTGGTACTGCATTTTAAAGTCAGTAGTTAAGAGTTTTACACTACAACGCCGTAGCATAAAACTCTTAACTAAAGTGCTAAAAAGTACACTAACACCCATAAACTACCTATTAACCCCTAAACCAAGGCCCTCCCACATCGCAAACACTAAAATAAAAATTTTAACCCCTAATCTGCCGAACCGGACATCGCCGCCACAATAATAAACATATTAACCCCTAAACCGACGCACTCCCGCCTCGCAAACATTAGTTAAATATTATTAACCCCTAATCTGCCGCCCCCAACGTCGCCGCCGCTATACTAAAGTTATTAACCCCTAAATCTAAGTCTAACCCTAATCCTAACACCCCCTAACTTAAATATAATTAAAAGAAATAAAAATTCCTATCATTAACTAAATAATTCCTATTTAAAACTAAATACTTACCTATAAAATAAACCCTAAGCTAGCTACAATATAACTAATAGTTACATTGTAGCTAGCTTAGGATTTATTTTTATTTTACAGGGAAGTTTGTATTTATTTTAACTAGATAGAATAGTTATTAAAACGTTATTAACTATTTCATAACTACCTAGCTAAAATAAATACAAAGTTACCTGTAAAATAAAACCTTACCTAAGTTACAATTACACCTAACACTACACTATAATTAAATTATTTCCCTAAATTAAATACAATTAAATACAATGAAATAAAATTATCTAAAGTACAAAAACCCCCCCACTAAATTACAGAAAATAATAAACAAATTACAAGATTTTTAAACTAATTACACCTAATCTAATCCCCCTAACAAAATAAAAAAAGCCCCCCAAAATAAAAAAGCCCTACCCTACACTAAATTACAAATAGCCCTTAAAAGGGCCTTTTGGGGGGCATTGCCCCAAAGTAATCAGCTCTTTTACCTGTAAAAAAATTACAAATCCCCCCAACATTAAAACCCACCCCCCAGACAACCAACCCTACTCTAAAACCCACCTAATACCCCCTTAAAAAAAACCTAACACTAACCCCTTGAAGATCACCTTACCGGGAGAAGTCTTCATTCAACCGGGCCGAAGTCCTCAACGAAGCCGGGAGAAGTCTTTATCCAAGCCTGGCGAAGTGGTCCTCCAGATGGGCAGAAGTCTTCATCCAGACGGCATCTTCTATCTTCATCCATCCGGCGCGGAGCGGGTCCATCTTCAAGACATCCGACGTGGAGCATTCTCTTTATCTGACGGCTAAGACTGAATGAAGGTTCATTTAAATGACGTCATCCAAGATGGCGTCCCTTCAATTCCGATTGGCTGATAGAATTCTATCAGCCAATCGGAATTAAGGTAGAAAAAATCCTATTTGCTGATGCAATCAGCCAATAGGATTGAGCTTGCATTCTATTGGCTGATTGGAACAGCCAATAGAATGCCAGCTCAATCCTATTGGCTGATTGCATCAGCCAATAGGATTTTTTCTACCTTAATTCAGATTGGCTGATAGAATTCTATCAGCCAATCGGAATTGAAGGGACGCCATCTTGGATGACGTCATTTAAAGTAACCTTCATTCAGTCTTAGCCATCGGATGAAGAGGATGCTCCATGTCGCATGTCTTGAAGATGGACCCGCTCCACGCCGGATGGATGAAGATAGAAGATACCGTCTGGATGAAGACTTCTGCCCGTCTGGAGGACCACTTTGCCCGGCTTGGATGCAGACTTCTCCCGGTAAGTTGATCTTCAAGGGGTTAGTGCTAGGTTTTTTTAAGGCGGTATTGGGTGGGTTTTAGAGTAGGGTTGGTTGTGTGGGTGGTGGGTTTTAATGTTGGGGGGGATTTGTAATTTTATTTACAGGTAAAAGAGCTGATTACTTTGGGGCTTTGCCCCGCAAAAGGCCCCTTTAAGGGCTATTTGTAATTTAGTGTAGGGTAGGGCTTTTTTTTTTATTTTGGGGGGGCTTTTTTATTTTGTTAGGGGGATTAGATTAGGTGTAATTAGTTTAAAAATCTGGTAATTTGTTTATTATTTTCTGTAATTTAGTGTTTTGGTTTTTTTTTGTACTTTAGACAATTTTATTTAATTGTATATAATTTAATTATAGTGTAGTGTTAGGTGTAATTGTAACTTAGGTTAGATTTTGTTTTACAGGTAACTTTGTATTTATTTTAGCTAGGTAGTTATTAAATAGTTAATAACTATTTAATAACTATTCTACCTAGTTAAAATAAATACAAACTTGCCGGTAAAATAAAAATAAATCCTAAGTTAGCTACAATGTAACTATTATTTATATTGTAGCTAGCTTAGGGTTTATTTTATAGGTAAGTATTTAGTTTTAAATAGGAATTATTTAGTTAATGATAGGAATTTTTATTTAGATTTCTTTTCATTATATTTAAGTTAAGGAGTGTTAGGGTTAGACTTAGGTTTAGGTGTTAATACATTTAGTATAGTGGCGGCGATGTTGGGGACGGCAGATTAGGGGTTAATAAATGTAGGTAGGTGTCTGCGATGTTAGGGCCGGCAGATTAGGGGTTAATAATATTTAACTTATGTTTGTAAGGCGGGAGTGCGGCGGTTTAGGGATTAATATGTTTATTATAGTGGCGGCAACGTTGTGGGGTGGCAGATTAGGGGTTAATAAGTGTAGGTAGGTGGTGGCGACATTGGGGGCGGCAGAGTAGGGGTTAATAAATATAATGTAGGGTTCATCGATGTTGGGGGCAGCATATTAGGGGTTCATAAGTATAATGTAGGTGGCGGCGGTGTCCGGAGCGGCAGATTAGGGGTTAATAATTATAATGTAGGTGTTGGCAATGTCCGGGGCGGCAGATTAGGGGTTAATAAGTGACTCTGGGTTCATGTTAGAGTGTTAGGTGTAGACATAAAATGTATTTCCACATAGGAATCAATGGGGCTGCGTTAAGGAGCTTTACGCTGCTTTTTTGCAGGTGTTAGACTTTTTTTCAGCTGGCTCTCCCACGTTACACCAGCTCACCGCTAACGTAAGCAGCGCTGGTATTGCAGTGCGGTAATGAGCAAAATTTTGCTCAACGCTCACTTCTTGTCTGGTTTGTAAAAACTTGTAATACCAGCGCTGTCTGTAAGTGAGCAGTGAGCATAAACTGCTCGTTAGCACCGCACAGCCTCTAAAGCAAAACTTGTAATCTAGGTGTTAGATTTTAAATAGCAGAATGTATACTTAAAAAGTCATATAACTGATTTGTCTATAATTTTCAAATCTATTTAAAATATTCAAGTAACACATATATGTATATATGTATTGATCTGGGACATAACATATCAGATAAATATTTGCTGAGCTGATAAATACTGCAAATAGATGTATACATGTTTGACATTTTTCCCTTTGTTTTACAAACAACAAGATGTCCTTAGCCATAAACATGGATATCTTCTATTTTATCATAGAAATTGATAAAATACTGGCGTTTGGTATCAAATTGTACATTTTCTATTATGCTAAATGAAATATAGATGCTGACAAGAGAGTTTTATTAATGCAAAAAGTTATAGTAGATAATCACTTTATTTTTTATTTTTTTAAATATAATTTTTATTGTTGTTTTCTTAATAGAAAAGAAGAAACATGATTAAACAAAGAAAAAGACAAAATGTAAATTTACATAGCAATGATACTTCTCATATGTCTATCTCTTTATCTGAAATATAGAACATTACTGCTTATAGGCTTTATAAATAGTCTTAACAAAAGATCATTAAACTCTAAACCTAACATTCTCTGGATCAACTAAATTCATTAAATTGTTGATTTTCTAAATCAAAAGAAAAGAGGAAAAAGAGGGGGGGGGACTCTCATGCTCTCTCCCCCCTCCCCCCCCCCGATGCTCGCCCCCCCCCCCCCCCCCCGCCCTCAGTAGAAATGTTGTCTCCAAAACTCTGGATACTTATCTGATAATAATAGTTGTAGGAATTCTGGTGACCTGCGGAAATAACCTAATAGCTGCAGCTGAACCTCTCTGGGCTGATCTAGGATTACTTTGTCCCATTTTGCCATATACTTTTTTACTTTATTTTCTACAAAAATTAATGGATCATTCTGGTCCAAGGCCATTTGATATGCTACGTCTTGTATTACAGCAGCTATACTAGGAGCATTTTTGTCCTTCCAAGCTCTTAAAATCTTCTGTCTAACTAATACAATTACGGTGTTAATCAGGGACTTATTCTGCCATTGCTCATGAACCAGGAAGAAAATATGTATAGGCTTAAGCAAAATTCTAACTGGCAAAAATCTATTAAGCCAAAATTCTATTTGTTTCCATAGTTGAGAAATTTTTGGGCATTCATAAAAAACATGGAATAAATCGGCTACAGGGAATTTACATCTAAAACAGGCCATATCTCCTATCCATTTTCCCATTCTACTAGGTGTCAGATATGCTCTATTAAGGAGTTTTAAGTGAGACTCTCTTATTGCCATATTGTTTGAGAACTTTCTTACTCTATCAAAACTCTTTTGAAAGAAATTCAAATCAATTCCAGGAATATCTGATTTCCAAGAGTGAAAAAGTTTGTTTACTTTAGATTTTGCCTCTTTGAGTATTAATAATCAATAAATATATGAAATAGAGTGGTTGCCTGTGGAGAAACTACCAATAATGGCATCTAGTGAACCCAGCGACCAAGCATCATTCTCCAGGGGTTCCTGCTTATAGTAAAAATGTCTCATTTGTAAATATGCAAAAAATGATCTCTTGTTCAGATTAAATTCTCTAACTAATGATTCAAATGTTTTCATATGCTTAGTAACTGGGTCCACGGCCTGCTCCAAAAATGTCAAATCGTTTACCGACCATTTTCTAAAGGCGGGTGATATACACCCGCTCTCAAAATCTGGGTTTCCTCTAATGGGTAGAAATTTAGAAAGCGCATGATTCACCTCTAGCAGATTACATATTCTATACCATGCTATGATTACGTTATAAATTGTAAATTTTGGAACATATTCTCGTACATCTTTAAATCTGGAGATATGTAACACCGCTTTAAGAGTATAAGGAGTGACTATGGCCTCTTCTATATCGCAATTTGTAACATAGTTGGTTTCAGTTAACCAGTCCATGGCGATTCTGGCCATAGATGCAAGATTATAATTTGTGAGATTCGGGAATGCAAATCCACCCAAATTTTTTGGATGCGTTAATCTTAATAAGTAAATATGTGGTTTTTTTGGGGCCCAAAGAAAGCGAGAGCAGCTAGAATTAAATTTTTGTATGTCTGCCTTACGTAAGAAGGCGGGGATATGCTGGATAAGAAATAAAATTTTAGGAAATGTACACATTTTAATTAATGCTATCCTTGTATTTCAGAAAGACACTTTTTCCATATAGAGCTATAGTTTATGTCATACCACTCCTCTGGGTTTCTAGAAAGATTTATTAAAAGATATTTAATAGTTTTTTCAGTTAATTTAAATGGGTTCTCTATTAAGCTGTTTTTATTTTTAATAATCCATAGAATCTCTGATTTGGCAAGGTTTATTCTATATCCAGCAAACTTACTAAACTCCGCTAAGATATCTACTAAGATTGGAATATTTTTGTTTGAGTCCCTTATATAAAATAAAATATTGTCAGCATACAGTGACAAAATGGCTTTATGCTGTTTAAATTTTATACCTTCCAGTGCTTCCCGACTTTTTATCGCTAGAGGTTCGATAGCTATATTGAATAGTAACGGAGAAAGGGGACATCCCTGTCTTGTTCCTTTATGCAATGTTATAGTGGGGGACAGGATATTGTTTATACAAAGATATGAGATTGGATTCTGATATAATAGAGATACATAGTTATAAAAATGACCTGTAAAGCCAAAATTCTTTAGCGCTGTTAATAAGTGATCACATAGGACAGAGTCAAAGGCCTTTTCTGCATCAACTGTTAATAGTGCAAAGTCATGCTTTGCGCCTGACTCTGCCCTATGGAATCTCAATACATATTCAATTAGAGTCATCGCTTTTCTTATATTCTTCTGCGCTGTCCTACCTGGTATAAATCCAGTTTGGTCTGGGTGGATGACATCTCCTATAACCTCTTTAAGACGTGCAGCTAAGATACTGGCCAAGAGCTTATAGTCACTATTGAGAAGTGAAATTGGTCTGTATGAGTCCATTGAGTTAGGATCCTTATCTTTTTTTAATATGAGTATAATATTTGATGCATTAAAGGATTTGGAAGGTTTTAGACTACATATGAAATATTTGTTAAATAGTTCAGTCAGGATAGGAGCAATCTCATCTGAGAGCACTTTATAGAATTCAGTTGGTAGTTGATCAGGACCTGGAGCCTTCCCTAGAGCTGACTCTTTGATTGCCTTTAGTGTCTCCTCTACCGTAATCTCTTTATTTATTGAGGATAATTGATCTGGGGATATTTTAGGGATTTTAAGATTTTCCCAAAAACATTCTTTCGCCTCCTTATTAACTTCTACAGACGAGTAGAGTTTTTGGAAAAACAACTGAAATTGTCTATTTATATCTTTTGGGGTATTATGTTTCATGCCCTCAGATAGAATTGTCCCAATATAATTATTTTTTTTCCTATTTTTAGATATGTTTGATAGCATTTTAGCTGTTTTAGGGGAGAAAGTGCCAAAAATTGCTTTGTTTTTAAGATCCTCTTGTAGCTGATGTTGAGTTAGGAAGGTCTCTCTCTCTATTTTCGCTTTTTGATAAGACTCCCAATTGCCCCTATTAGAGTCATCAATATATTTTATAAATTTATTTTTAAGTTGATTTGTTAGTTGGAGTTCCCTTGCTCTTAACTTTCTTTTCCTTTTGACCATATATGTCTTTATTTCCCCTCTAAGAAAGGCCTTTGACGCCTCCCAAAATATTTCTGTTTTAGGCTGATATTCTTTATTAAAAGAGACATAGTCCCTCCATTTATGAATTAGCCAATTTCTAAAATTAACATTAGGGTATAGAAAAGATGGAAAGAAAAATTTGCCACACTGACTTTCCCTTTTGCTCCCCAGCTGAACAGACATAGAAATAATTGCGTGGTCTGAGATAACTATGCTCTTTATATCTGTATTAATTTCTAGCTGTAATCGTTTTTCAGTCACTAAAAACATATCTATTCTTGAAAGTGTGCGGAAGGATTTAGACTCGCACGTAAACATTTTCTCATCTGGGTGTTGAATTCTCCATATATCTCTTAATTTGAGACTTTTCGAGAAGGAGGCCAGTATCTTAGCTTCTTTCTTGGACCTATATGAGCCACTAGTTCTAAGCCTGTCCAGCTGGGGTACAAATACACTGTTAAAATCCCCCCCAATAATTAATTGGGAGTCTATTGAATTGATTAATTTAGCAAATAACTTATCCCAGAACTCTGTCTGACATTCATTTGGTGCATAAAGATTACATAGCGTATATCGAGACTCATTGATCTCTATTTCTAAGATCAGATACCTTCCCTCTACATCTTTATATTGAGATATTAACTGGAATTCTAAGTTTTTACTAAAGATACAAGCAACTCCTCTCTTTCTTTTTATTGCTGGTGTCGCTATTACCTCCCCAATCCACCCTATTTTTAACTTCTCTGCTTCCTGTAGGCTCAGATGCGTTTCCTGTAGGAAGACAATGTCTGATTTATGATTTTTAAGGTGGTAGATTATTTTTTCCTCTTGGCAGGGGAGGAGAATCCGCCCACATTCCAAGAGAGCAAATTAATTGATTTTTTAATTTATATCAGTATACCTTCTTAATCATAGTAATGGTGTTCCCTAGGGGACAACCAGAGGGGAGGATGGGTTGGGGAGGAGCAAGAGGAGAGAGAGAAAAAAAAAAAAAGTCCAGAAAAGAGAAGAAGAGAAAAAAAAAGAGATACAAAGCAGCCAGACCATGACCGCATATTTGAGTTACCATTTTTCTAGACATTTAATCTACTGTAATTTTTTTATTTTCCATAAACTGTTTAACCTCTTCTACTGTATTCAGCATAATTATCTTAATATCTGTATACATTTTGATTTTTGCAGGATATATCATTGTGGCTTGATAGCCTGCATTGATCAGCTGCGTACACCACGGAGCCATTATCCTCCTCCTATTTCCAGTTTCAGCAGAAAAATCTTGAAATAAAAAAATACGTTCTTTATTAATTTTTACATTAGCTTTTTTCCTATAATAGACTAAGAAATTCTGTTTATCCTGAAAATTCAAAAATTTCACTAGCACTGGCCTTTTATACTTTGTAGAATTGTCTTTTCTAGCATTTGTGCCCAGCCTGTGAACCCTTTCAACTAAGATCTACTTTGTGGCATATCAAGAATTTCAGGTAGTGTCGTTTTAACAAATTTCATAAGATCAGCAAATTCGGGAGTCTCTGGGAGACCTACTATTTTTAAGTTGTTTCTCCTTGACCTATCTTCTAGGTCATCTACTTGTGATTGCAAAATTTCTAAAGACTTGGCCTGGGCATTCAATACAGTTTGTTGTGTATGTTGGAGATCATCTATGTCAGATATTCTATTCTCGATTTCTCCGAGTCTGCTAAATATTTGTTTAAGTTTACTTGTTAGGGTCGTTAACTCTAATTTAACTCCCTCAAACTATGGAAGAAATATTTCAGAGATTTGTTTTACTAGATTATTTGTGTCGATGACAGTGTTGGAGCCAGGTGAGAAATCAGCGACCCCTGTCTCTAAACTGCTTATACTAGATCTAGGCTTTCTGTCCTTAGTTTTGGGTGGCATTATGCCTGTATCTGTTCTACTAACCCCTAAGAATTTATCCATAAAAAAAAGATAAGAGAAAAAGAAAAAAAGAGGAAAGGGGGAAGCCGTGAGGGCAATGTGTGCAGAGTGCAAGGGAGAAAAAAAAAAGAAAAAAAATAGGCTATAAATAGCGTGTTCTGCCAGGAGGGGCAGATTCTCTAACAGGCTGTGTGTCTAAAACAAGATTCTATATGTGCCAATAAATAAAGTGAAAGTATAGAGTTTACTACTCTTATATTTTGTGCAATATATGAGGGATTAGTAGTGTCCTATAAAAGGTCAGTTATATTTTATAACTTTTGTATAACAGTATCTGTTTGATTTTGATCACCTATAGCAAATAACAGTGACGGAGGGGAGCAGGTTTAACAGGTTTACCTGTCCGTTATATTTTCTTAGTAGTGTCTATTCTGTTTTGCTGACCTGAATCAGATAACAATTAGTTTAACAGCTTTACCTGGCGTATATTCACATTTTCCTACTGCCCTAAAAGCAGCATTATTTCTATGCCCCACACAGAATACCTTTAGTACCTGTTATGTTAGCCTAATTGGCTTTCTGAGATATTTCACTTACAGCATGTATATCAATCACACATAAATGTTTACAGCATGGCCTTATATTAGTAGGTATACATAGACATATACCTAACTCATCAAAGCATTTGCTTAACAATTTACACAACAATTGATTTAAAGTATCACAGACTGGGATTTCACCCATTTGGACCCTTTTTTTTACCTAGCCATATACCATTTATAAACAACTGCCAAAAACAAGACTCCTGTTCAATATTGCAGACAATCAAAACAGGCCACATTCAGTACAGATCACATAAGAAGTCCAACTGAATTAACCTTGGTGTTCCAGTTCCCTACAATGACTATACAAGTGAGGATGACCAAAAATTGCTTATGACAGGGAAACTTATATAGAAATGTTAATCAGGAGTAGTCCTTAGAAGCTTCACAAAGAGCCAATCCGTAGGTCAGCAAGGCTCCTTTAACTTCTATTCCTTAGTGCTAGCTTGCTTATAGTAGAGTTATATATAGATAAACAGCATCAGGCCTCTACTCCACCTTTGCTCCCCCAACAGGGGTAGTCCCATAGGTAGCTACAATATTTCTCTTTGAAAATCCTTAAATCCTTTCTCCCTTTTTCCTTTTTATATTCTTTTCTTTTTCCCCTTCTCTTCTCTTTCTCCCTTTCCTCTGCTTTTTCAATACATGTTATCTGATTAAGTCAGAGATCAAAGATACCGTCCTTAGCCCTCAATCTGGTGAAACTTCCATAACCGCAGAGAGATGGGAGAATAGGTAAAAGGAATAAAGGGTAGGCAATATAGATAGCAGAACTTAGCCTCCTTCCCACTTTTCCTCCGTTTTTCTTTTACATGCTTTGGTTGTTTAGGTCAGACATAATATCCACAGTAAGGCAGTTACCCTTTTAACAGTCATAGTCAGGCTATTTTCCACCTCCTAACCCAGGGCGAACCGCTGGCCGGGGGATAATACAAAGAGACAGCTCTCAATCTCACCTTGGCTTCTGTCCTGCACCTGGGGTTCTGGGAGGTTATCCGATATACCTAGCTGGTTTATGGGGGTTGGCCTTGCCGTTATCCCCTCCGTGCATTGTTTCACAGATTGTCTCCTATCCCGGTACTGGAGACTACGTCATCTCCTCACCAGTCACCGGGGTCCTGGGAGCTCTGTTGGAGAAATGTCACGCCTCGGTCTGGCTGCTTGTGTCTCCAATGACTCTAGCCAGCGAGTCTTTGCGGCTATTAGACTTCCCGCTATCCGGATGGTGTTCCACGGTGTGGGAGGGATTCCCAGCAGTCCGTACACAATCTTAGCCAGGGTGCTCAATGCCTCAACGACTGTGGAAAGCTGAGAAGGGCCTGTGTGTCGATGGAGCACTTAGGACGCCAGCTGCAGACATTCTACCAAGCCCCTCCCTCAGACGGAAGTCAAATTGTTTCTTTCATGATGATAATCACTTTATAAGGATGTATTAAATTGTTAGCAATGTTTGATGGTGGGGCTGCGTTCCTGGGTGTCTGCTGCCACCTATAGATCAGAGATGGTATTATAGCTCAGGGAGGCGTCTCCCAAGATGACCTAGGAGATGTTCAGATCCAAAGGGCCTATCATATTGTTTCACCAATGATTAAGATAATATAAGCTGAATGCAAGAGGAGAAAGAAAAGGGCTGCTGACTTTTTTTGCTAAGACTGGTGACTGGATAACTGGCTGCGTTGGAACACAGTCACTATAAGCATGATTGGGCTACCTTTTTATTATCCATATTGCAAATACACTTATTTTCATATGAGGTGAAACAAGTGTTGGAAGCGGAGTTATCGATTTGGTCATTTTGGGTGAAGTATACGCGATTGCTAAATATATTTATAATATTTCAATAAAAGGTATTTAGTAACTATAACTAAATTGCAGTTAGTTATTTTAGATAAAATATTTTTTATTAACCACAAACCTCCTCCTTATACATCAGGTAAATGACATGTAACTTACAATGAGAAAGAAAAAAAAGAAAAATGTCAGGCAGCAAAACACAGAGACCTAGATTTGGAGTTTGGCGTTAGCCGTGAAAACCAGCGTTAGAGGCTCCTAACGCTGGTTTTAGGCTACCGCCGGTATTTGGAGTCACTCAAAATAGGGTCTAACGCTCACTTTTCATCCGCGACTTTTCCATACCGCAGATCCTCTTACGTCAATTGCGTATCCTATCTTTTCAATGGGATCTTTCTAACTTCGGTATTTAGAGTCGTTTCTGAAGTGAGCGTTAGACATCTAACGACAAAACTCCAGCCGCAGGAAAAAAGTCAGTAGTTAAGAGCTTTCTGGGCTAACGCCGGTTTATAAAGCTCTTAACTACTGTACTCTAAAGTACACTAACACCCATAAACTACCTATGTACCCCTAAACCGAGGTCCCCCCACATCGCCGACACTCAAATAATTTTTTTTAACCCCTAATCTGCCGACCGCCACCTACGTTATCCTTATGTACCCCTAATCTGCTGCCCCTAACACCGCCGACCCCTGTATTATATTTATTAACCCCTAACCTGCCCCCCACAACGTCGCCTCCACCTACCTACACTTATTAACCCCTAATCTGCCGACCGCAAAGCGCCGCCACCTACGTTATCCTTATGTACCCCTAATCTGCTGCCCCTAACACCGCCGACCCCTATATTATATTTATTAATCCCTAATCTGCCCCCCTCAACGTCGCCTCCACCTGCCTACACTTATTAACCCCTAATCTGCCGACCGGACCTGAGCGCTACTATAATAAAGTTATTAACCCCTAATCCGCCTCACTAACCCTATAATAAATAGTATTAACCCCTAATCTGCCCTCCCTAACATCGCCGACACCTAACTTCAATTATTAACCCCTAATCTGCCGACCGGAGCTCACCGCTATTCTAATAAATGTATTAACCCCTAAAGCTAAGTCTAACCCTAACACTAACACCCCCCTAAGTTAAATATAATTTAAATCTAACGAAATTAATTAACTCTTATTAAATAAATTATTCCTATTTAAAGCTAAATACTTACCTGTAAATAAATCCTAATATAGCTACAATATAAATTATAATTATATTATAGCTATTTTAGGATTTATATTTATTTTACAGGTAACTTTGTATTTATTTTAACCAGGTACAATAGCTATTAAATAGTTAAGAACTATTTAATAGCTAAAATAGTTAAAATAATTACAAATTTACCTGTAAAAGAAATCCTAACCTAAGTTACAATTAAACCTAACACTAGACTATCAATAAATTAATTAAATAAACTACCTACAATTATCTACAATTAACCTAACACTACACTATCAATAAATTAATTAAATACAATTGCTACAAATAAATACAATTAAATAAACCTAACACTAAGCCCCTGAAGATCATCCTACCTTGTCTTCACCTCACCGGGTATCACACCGATCCGTCCAGAAGAGCTCCTCCGATGTCCTGATCCAAGCCCAAGCGGGGGGCTGAAGAGGTCCATGATCCGGCTGAAGTCTTCATCCAAGCGGGGCAGAAGAGGTCTTCCATCCGATTGAAGTCTTCATCCAATCGGCATTTATCCGGAGCGAAGCGGCAGCATCCTGAAGACCTCCACCGCGGAACATCCATCCTGGCCGACGACTGAACGACGAATGACGGTTCCTTTAAATGACGTCATCCAAGATGGCGTCCCTCGAATTCCGATTGGCTGATAGGATTCTATCAGCCAATCGGAATTAAGGTAGGAATATTCTGATTGGCTGATGGAATCAGCCAATCAGAATCAAGTTCAATCCGATTGGCTGATCCAATCAGCCAATCAGATTGAGCTTGCATTCTATTGGCTGATTGGAACAGCCAATAGAATGCGAGCTCAATCTGATAGGCTGATCGGATCAGCCAATCGGATTGAACTTGATTCTGATTGGCTGATTCCATCAGCCAATCAGAATATTCCTACCTTAATTCCGATTGGCTGATAGAATCCTATCAGCCAATCGGAATTCGAGGGACGCCATCTTGGATGACATCATTTAAAGGAACCGTCATTCGTCGTTCAGTCGTCGGCCAGGATGGATGTTCCGCGGTGGAGGTCTTCAGGATGCTGCCGCTTCGCTCCGGATGGATGCCGCTTGGATGAAGACTTCAATCGGATGGAAGACCTCTTCTGCCCCGCTTGGATGAAGACTTCAGCCGGATCATGGACCTCTTCAGCCCCCCGCTTGGGCTTGGATCAGGACATCGGAGGAGCTCTTCTGGACGGATCGGTGTGATACCCGGTGAGGTGAAGACAAGGTAGGATGATCTTCAGGGGCTTAGTGTTAGGTTTATTTAAGGGGGGTTTGGGTTAGATTAGGGGTATGTGGGTGGTGGGTTGTAATGTTGGGGGGCTTGGGTATTGTATGTTTTTTTTACAGGCAAAAGAGCTGTATTTCTTGGGGCATGCCCCGCAAAGGGCCCTGTTCAGGGCTGGTAAGGTAAAAGAGCTTTGAACTTTAGTAATTTAGAATAGGGTAGGGCATTTTTTTATTTTGGGGGGCTTTGTTATTTTATTAGGGGGCTTAGAGTAGGTGTAATTAGTTTAAAATTGTTGTAATATTTTTCTTATGTTTGTAAATATTTTTTTATTTTTTGTAACTTAGTTCTTTTTTATTTTTTGTACTTTAGCTAGTTTATTTAATTGTATTTATTTGTAGCAATTGTATTTAATTAATTTATTGATAGTGTAGTGTTAGGTTAATTGTAGGTAATTGTAGGTAGTTTATTTAATTAATGTATTGATAGTCTAGTGTTAGGTTTAATTGTAACTTAGGTTAGGATTTCTTTTACAGGTAAATTTGTAATTATTTTAACTATTTTAGCTATTAAATAGTTCTTAACTATTTAATAGCTATTGTACCTGGTTAAAATAAATACAAAGTTACCTGTAAAATAAATATAAATCCTAAAATAGCTATAATATAATTATAATTTATATTGTAGCTATATTAGGATTTATTTACAGGTAAGTATTTAGCTTTAAATAGGAATAATTTATTTAATAAGAGTTAATTAATTTCGTTAGATTTAAATTATATTTAATTTAGGGGGGTGTTAGTGTTAGGGTTAGACTTAGCTTTAGGGGTTAATACATTTATTAGAATAGCGGTGAGCTCCAGTCGGCAGATTAGGGGTTAATGTTTGAAGTTAGGTGTCGGCGATGTTAGGGAGGGCAGATTAGGGGTTAATACTATTTATGATAGGGTTAGTGAGGCGGATTAGGGGTTAATAACTTTATTATAGTAGCGCTCAGGTCCGGTCGGCAGATTAGGGGTTAATAAGTGTAGGCAGGTGGAGGCGACGTTGTGGGGGGCAGATTAGGGGTTAATAAATATAATATAGGGGTCGGCGATGTTAGGGCAGCAGATTAGGGGTACATAAGGATAATGTAAGTAGCGGCGGTTTACGGAGCGGCAGATTAGGGGTTAATAATAATATGCAGGTGTCAGCGATAGCGGGGGCGGCAGATTAGGGGTTAATAAGTGTAAGGTTAGGGGTGTTTAGACTCGGGGTACATGTTAGAGTGTTAAGTGCAGACGTAGGAAGGGTTACCGCATAGCAAACAATGGGGCTGCGTTAGGAGCTGAACGCTGCTTTTTTGCAGGTGTTTGGGTTTTTTTCAGCTCAAACAGCCCCATTGTTTCCTATGGGGGAATCGTGCACGAGCACGTTTTTGGGGCTGGCCGCGTCCGTAAGCAACTCTGGTATCGAGAGTTGAAGCTGCGTTAAAAATGCTCTACGCTCCTTTTTTGGAGCCTAACGCAGCCTTTATGTGGTCTCTCAATACCAGAGTTATTTTTATGGTGCGGCCAGAAAAAAGCCGGCGTTAGTTTTTCGGGTCGTTACCGACAAAACTCCAAATCTAGCCGATAGTGCCTTACACACAATTATAGTCTAAGGATCTGATGGTTCTCAACTAAGAACAGCTCCTTGAGCAAGATTTCCTAGAAATCCCTCTGTAGTCTTTCTTATCTTCATTTCATCGAGATATCATCAACTTATCTAAGCTGCTATATTTGCTGCGGTCCATCTCAGAATATGTGGAGGTTTCACTCATTTTCATACTGTTTCCCTTGGTTACTCCTTTTATGTGTCAGTGGATACAACAGTCTATATCGGAGATACCTAATCTTGGGGGGTGGTATTCTTATAGCTTTAGCAATATTATTAATCTAAATAGAACCAATGAACAAAACTCAACAAATCTCAAAACACAACATATTAAACTAATGGAACCACGGGTACCTACCGCCCTGGTGTCTGTCTATATGGCTATTAGTAGCTTCCTCATCAATTTTCCCTATATTAAATAACCTATCATGCCTGATCGGCGACTATCATCCTCTAAGACTTCTCTGCCTTTCCTTCTACCTTATTGTTGTATTACCCTTAACTATCCAATAAAACCAGATCTTCTGGAACGTAGGCCCTGTGTCTTGTATAAATGCTGCTGTCTCGTACATCGAATAAACCATCTGTATTCTAGTTAAAACCTCTGTCCACATCGGTATCTCATTTTTCCAGTATTTAGCTATAGCTATTCTTGTGGTGGTACAGAGGATTCGAATAAAAGTGTTTATATGTGGATTTAGTCTCTGAACGGTCTCGTGCAACAATGTCTGGGCCGGTGTAAGCGAGATCTGTTCATCTAAAAATGTGCTCAGCAGTGCAGATAACTCCCTCCATATGTTTTGGACTTTAGGGCAATCCCACCACATGTGAAGATATGATCCCCTAACCTTACACCCTCTATAACAGTGGCTAGAGCCTCCTGGTGTCATATGAGATGTTTTCACTGGTGTCAAGTACCATCTAAAGGTTGTCTTCAATACGTTCTCTCTGAGGTGTGCACTAATAAGGCCCCTGCTAGCGTAATGGAATATATCATTCCATTCGTCTATCGTATACTCCTTTGCAATACCCCCCTCCCAGTTTAGTAGCAGTGTAGTTTTAGTTAAGTATTTATTTTCCTGTAGCGATATGTATAATCTAGAGATTGCTTTCTTGGGTCTGTTAACTGCTGTACATAAATTTTCGAGAGTCGTCCTTTGACTATGTGACGTGGCCCTGGTGATGTATGATTGTATAGCTGATATGACCTGTAGGTAGAGGAACCAGTGTATCTGAATAGGCTCTAATTTTTGTCTGAGTTGCGTGAAGGTCAGTAATTTACCTTGTGAATGCAAATCCGCCACCCTGTATAAGCCTTTATTTTCCCATTTCTTTATATGGTATCTAAACTCCTCGTTTATTAAATATTTTAGTGGAATTATTAGGGATTGTTTAAGAATTAGCTTCCCTATCTGCTGGATCTTAGTCCATTGTTTCTTGGTCATTTGCGTAGTTTTATTTTGATAAGCTTTTGGGTCTTTGTTCTTTACAGTACCCCATATAATATCGTCAGGTTCTTCCATCCCCCCCCCATGGTTGCTTCTAAGGCAGGCCAGAGAACATCTCTCTGTCGTCTACCAAGTATTGAGTTCTGCACCAGTCTTGCTGCTGTGTACTAATCCTGTAAATTGGGAGCACCCCCCCCCCAACTGTCTATGTCTCGTCAGAATTTGATGTGGAATCCTCGGGTGTTTATTGTCCCTCAAAAATCTGTGTATGTCTCGTTGCAGATTATCTAAATCTAAGCTGTTAATTTTAATTGGGAGGACCCTAAACAGATAAAGAATTCTGGGCAAAATCATCATCTTGACGGCAGATAGTCTCCCATACCAGGAGAATCCCATTTTCCTCCATTTTCCCAAGTCTGATCTAATTGCTTTGTATAGGGGAGTATAGTTTGCGGCGTATAATTTGGAGGAGTGGGTAGTTTTATCCCTAGATATTTTAGGCCATCTGAAACCCACTTGAAGTCAAAATTTGTCTCAATCGCCTTAATGGTGTGTTTAGGTATCGACAAGGGAAGTGCTTCGCACTTTTCTACATTCATTTTATAACCCGATATTTGAGAAAATAGTTGTATAGCGTGATATACATGCGGCAGCGATATCAATGGTTTCGAGATGGTTAGTAACACATCATCAGCAAACAGGGTAATTTTATGATGTGTTGTCCCTACCTCCAATCCCCAAATATCAGGGCAGTTACGTATATATGCAGCTAGGGGTTCTATGCATAGCGCGAAAATTAAGGGTGATAGAGGACATCCCTGCCTCGTACCATTAAGAATACGTATAACCTTAGATTGATGTCCAATTGCTCTGACCTGGGCTGTAGGTGTCGAATATAGTCCCTCAATAGCTTTCATAAATCGTCCTTCGAAACCCATTAATGACAGCAATCTCACCATATATTTCCAATCAACCCGGTCGAATGCCTTCTACGCATCCAAAGATAGGATCAGAGAAGGCATCCCCATGTCCCGAAGAAAATCAATAACTGACACCATTCTACGGATATTGTCTGGGGCTTCCCTGTCTTTAATAAATCCGACTTGGTCGGGATGTATAACTGAGGGTAGGATGTGTTTCAATCTGTTAGCTAATATTTTTGTAACTATCTTGAGATCCTGATTAATAAGGGAAATCGGTCAGTAATTAGCACAAAGGTGAGGTTCCCTCCCCTGTTTTGGTATCACCACTATCCTAGCCTGAAGCAATTCTATAGGTATTTCTCCCCCTTCCATAATGTGGTTGGCAAACACCACCAAGTGAGGTGTTAAGATATCTCTAAAAGCCTTATAGTATTCCCCTGGGAATCCATCTGGGCCTGGGGCTTTGCTTGGTTTAAGATCTTTGATAGCTGCTCGTACCTCTTCGTGTGTAATTTTAGCATTAAGAGTTTCCCTATCTTCATCAGAGATTGGTTTCAGGTTTGCTTTATGTAGAAAAGAATCAAATATTTTGTCCGTCAAGGGACAATGGTGCACTTTAGTCCCGTCATACAGTTCGCTATAAAATTGAGCAAATGTGTCTACAATTTCCTGTGGATGGGATGTCATGTGGCCCTTTGAGTTCTGTATGCTTGGTATAGATAATGCTTGATAATTGTCTATAATTTTTTTCGCTAGGTATTTATCTGGCTTATTCGAAAAGATAAAGTAGTTTGTTTTCAGTTTGTGTGCCGCCTTTATGGATTGCTCATTTAGTATGGATTGCAACCTGTGTTTCGTGTTTGTCAGTTGTGTCAGCGTACTGTGTGATTTAGTTATTCTGTGTGCCCTCTCTAATGAGGTAATCTCCGAGTATAGCTGCTTCAGAAGAATGTCGTTCTGTTTCCTAGCTGTTGTCTTTTCTTTGATCAATACTCCCCTGATCACTGCCTTATGCGCCGCCCATGGTATTATAGGGTTGTTTGTGGTGTCTATATTGATCTGCCAGTATTCCTCTAGATCTTTGAGTATTTTATCTTTAATGAGCGGATTTTTAATACAGGATGGGTCATACGTCCAAGATTTTGTTCTCTTCGGGTCTAACAAGTTACCTAGGTTGAGTTTAGTGATTGAATGGTCTGACCAAACACAAGGTAGAATATCTATATGTTGTATTATTGGTTGCAATATCTGACTTGTATATATATATATATAGTCTATCTTCGTGTAACTGTTGTGTGCTGAAGAATAGAATGTAGTGTCCCTAGCACTTCCATGCATCACCTGCCAGGTGTCCTGCAGCGCATGCTGCTCAAGCATCTCCGATATGTTCTTAGCTACCCCTCTCTGTCTTTGCTTCTTTTTAGATTGCAGAGTGGCTGTGTATTTTGTTAATGATTGTATGTCTATGTTAAAGTCTCCTGCTAGAACTATGCGCATCCTGGACCAGCCAGTCAGCAGATTAGATATATTTTGAAAGAATTTGTCTTGTTCCTCATTAGGAGCATACACATTACAAAAGAATATGTCTATTCCTCCTATCTGACTAGACACCAGGAGGTATCTTCCATCCCTATCTGCTATAGTTTCTTTGTGCGTGAAGGGGATGGAGGAGTGAATAAGGATGGAGACTCCCCTCTTTTTAGACTCTAGCGTGGAATGGAATTGTTGCGGAAAGTCACTTGCCCAGTACTTTGGAATGGTGGAGTGGAGGAAATGTGTCTCCTGGAGGAAAATTACAGTAGCCCTCAGTCGCCTATAATTAGTCATTGCTGTCCTTCGTTTTATGTCAGTATTAAGGCCTCTCGCGTTGTGCGAGAGCAATGTGATTCTAGGTAATAACATTCTTAAAAAATATGGCCATACTCTACTCTCTTCTTACAAATAGCTAACGGCTAGATTTAGAGTTCTGCGGCCAAAGGGGTGCGTTAGCTACGCATGCTTTTTTCCCCCCCGCACCTTTTAAATACCGCTGGCATTTAGAGTTCACAGAAGGGCTGCGTTAGGCTCCAAAAAGGGAGCGTATAGCATATTTACCGCCACTGCAACTCTAAATTCCAGCTGTGCTTACGGACGCGGCCAGCTTCAAAAACGTGCTCGTGCACGATTCCCCCATAGGAAACAATGGGGCTGTTTGAGCTGAAAAAAAACCTAACACCTGCAAAAAAGCAGCGTTCAGCTCCTAACGCAGTCCCATTGTTTCTTATGGGGAAACACTTCCTAAGTCTGCACCTAACACCCTAACATGTACCCTGAGTCTAAACACCCCTAACCTTACACTTATTAACCCCTAATCTGCCGCCCCCGCTATCGCTGACCCCTGCATATTATTATTAACCCCTAATCTGCCGCTCCATACACCGCCGCAACCTACATTATCCCTATGTACCCCTAATCTGCTGCCCCTAACACCGCCGACCCCTATATTATATTTATTAACCCCTAATCTGCCGCCCCCAATGTCGCCCCCACCTACCAACAATTATTAACCCCTAATCTGCCGACCGGACCGCACCGCTACTATAATAAATGTATTAACCCCTAATCCGCCTCACTCCCGCCTCAATAAACCTATAATAAATAGTATTAACCCCTAATCTGCTCTCCCTAACATTGCCGACACCTAACTTCAAGTATTAACCCCTAATCTGCCGACCGGAGCTCACCGCTACTCTAATACATTTTTTAACCCCTAAAGCTAATTCTAACCCTAACACCCCCCTAAGTTAAATATAATTTTATTCTAACGAAATAAATTAACTCTTATTAAATAAATTATTCCTATTTAAAGCTAAATACTTACCTGTAAAATAAACCCTAATATAGCTACAATATAAATAATAATTATATTGTAGCTATTTTAGGATTAATATTTATTTTACAGGCAACTTTGTATTTATTTTAACCAGGTACAATAGCTATTAAATAGTTAATAACTATTTAATAGTTACCTAGTTAAAATAATTACAAAATTACCTGTAAAATAAATCCTAACCTAAGTTACAATTAAACCTAACACTACACTATCAATAAATAAATTAAATAAACTACCTACAATTATCTACAATTCAACCTAACACTACACTATCAATAAATTAATTAAATACAATACCTACAAATAAATACAATTAAATAAACTAACTAAAGTACAAAAAATAAAAAAGAACTAAGTTACAAAAAATAAAAAAATATTTACAAACATTAGAAAAATATTACAACAATTTTAAACTAATTACACCTACTCTAAGCCCCCTAATAAAATAACAATCAGCCAATAGAATGCGAGCTCAATCTGATTGGCTGATCCAATCAGCCAATCGGATTGAACTTGAATCTGATTGGCTGATTCCATCAGCCAATCAGAATTTCCTACCTTAATTCCGATTGGCTGATAGAATCCTATCAGCCAATCGGAATTCGACGGACGCCATCTTGGATGACGTCATTTAAAGGAACCGTCATTCGGCGAGTAGGCATCGGTAGAAGAGGATGGATCCGCGTCGGCTGGAAGAGATGGCTCCGGAAGAAAGAAGATTGAAGATGCCGCTTCATAAAAGACTTCATCCCGATGATGGACTTCTTCAGCGCCCGCTTGGATCAAGACTTCAGCCCGATGATGGATTTCTTCAGCCGCCGCTTGGATCCAAACTTCAGCCGGAGGATGGACGTCACTCTTCAGCCCCCGCTTGGGCTTGGATGAAGATTTCGGAGGCTCTTCTGGACAGATCGGGACCCGGTGTGGTGAAGACAAGGTAGGGAGATCTTCAGGGGCTTAGTGTTAGGTTTATTTAAGGGGGGTTTGGGTTAGATTAGGGGTATGTGGGTGGTGGGTTGTAATGTTGGGGGGGGGGTATTGTATGTTTTTTTTTTACAGGCAAAAGAGCTGAATTCTTTGGGGCATGCCCCGCAAAGGGCCCTTTTCAGGGCTGGTAAGGTAAAAGAGCTTTTCTATTTTAATTTTAGAATAGGGTAGGGCATTTTTTTATTTTGGGGGGCTTTGTTATTTTATTAGGGGGCTTAGAGTAGGTGTAATTAGTTTAAAATTGTTGTAATATTTTTCTAATGTTTGTAAATATTTTTTTATTTTTTGTAACTTAGTTCTTTTTTATTTCTTGTACTTTAGTTAGTTTATTTAATTGTATTTATTTGTAGGTATTGTATTTAATTAATTTATTGATAGTGTAGTGTTAGGTTTAATTGTAGATAATTGTAGGTAGTTTATTTAATTTATTTATTGATAGTGTAGTGTTAGGTTTAATTGTAGCTTAGGTTAGGATTTATTTTACAGGTAATTTTGTAATTATGTTAACTAGGTAACTATTAAATAGTTATTAACTATTTAATAGCTATTGTACCTGATTAAAATAAATACAAAGTTGCCTGTAAAATAAATATTAATCCTAAAATAGCTACAATATAATTATTATTTATATTGTAGCTATATTAGGGTTTATTTTACAGGTAAGTATTTAGCTTTAAATAGGAATAATTTATTTAATAAGAGTTAATTTATTTAATTTAGGGGGGTGTTAGGGTTAGGGTTAGAATTAGCTTTAGGGGTTAAAAAATTTATTAGAGTAGCGGTGAGCTCCGGTTGGCAGATTAGGAGTTAATACTTGAAGTTAGGTGTCGGGGATGTTAGGGAGCGCAGATTAGGGGTTAATACTATTTATTATAGGGTTATTGAGGCAGGAGTGAGGCGGATTAGGGGTTAATACATTTATTATAGTAGCGGTGCGGTCCGGCAGATTAGGGGTTAATAAGTGTAGGTAGGTAGCAGCGACGTTGGGGGCGGCATATTAGGGGTTAATAAATATAATATAGGGGTCGGCGGTGTTAGGGGCAGCAGATTAGGGGTACATAGGGATAACATAGGTTGCGGGGGTGTGCGGTCGGCAAATTAGGGGTTAAAAAAATTTAATAAGAGTGGCGGCGATGTGGGGAGACCTCGGTTTAGGGGTACATAGGTAGTTTATGGGTGTTAGTGTACTTTAGAGCACAGTAGTTAAGAGCTTTATAAACCGGCATTAGCCCAGAAAGCTCTTAACTACTGACTATTTTCTGCGGCTGGAGTTTTGTCGTTAGATTTTTAACGCTCACTTCAGCCACGACTCTAAATACCGGCGTTAGAATGATCCCATTGAAAAGATAGGATACGCAAATGGCGTAGGGGGATCTGCGGTATGGAAAAGTCACGGCTGCAAAGTGAGCGTTAGACCCTTTCCTGACTGACTCCAAATACCAGCGGGCGGTAAAAACCAGCGTTAGGAGCCTGTAACGCTGGTTTTGACGGCTACCGCCCAACTCTAAATCTAGCCGTAAGTGTTTTAAGAGTACCTTATTCAACATCTTATAAGACCGCTCCCAGCATTGCGCCAATCCACCTATGATTGATGAGCATTGCGTGCGCTTGAGGTGTCCCGTGGCTCCAAACAACAAAAATATAAACATTAACATAACTAATAACATATTATAATAAAACAGTGTGCTGGCAAACATGTGTCAATACCAACACGTTGTGTATTCTATATGTAGTCACAACAAAAACCACAATAACAGACATCATATAAGAATTAATAAACATACAATAGTCCTTTAGACCTAGTACCTCTATAACCGCTTTCTTCTTCATGAGGTTAATAACTTTTAACTAAATCTCAACTTCTCACAACAAGATAGGAGAAATCTTCAAATGGGATATTGTCCTCTTTGTGTCTAAGTCTCAAGTTTTAGCTTTCTTTTTAGTAACCTTTTTCCATCTTGGTCTCTGAGGCTTTGCTTGAGAGTGGGAAGGTTCCAGAGAGCCTGTTGTTGTTTCCCCCTCCGTAATTTCAGGCGGATCTAACTCTAAGAGTTTGCAAATATCAGGTATTTCCGCTGTGGACTTGATCGTGGCTGTTCTGCCATTTCTCACAACATGTAGGGCAAAGGGGAAGCCCCACCTGTATGGAATGTGGTGTTTTCTGAGGAGGAGGGTGAGCGGACGAAGTGCATATCTTCTTTGCAGGGTCTTAATGCAGAGATCCTGGAAAAACTGGATAATGTTACCCTGGAATTTAAACGTGGGGTTTTGTCTGGCAGCTGACAGTATTTTTTCTCTATCAGGGAATCGCAGAAGCTTAAGTATCACATCTCTCTGGGGTTGGTCTGGTTTAGGTTTTGCTCTTAGGGCCCTATGGGCTCTTTCTATTGGAACTTCAGAGTCGCCTGGTGTTCCTAAGATTGCTCGAAATAGTTGTTGGAGGTAGTTGTATAGATCGTCAGCTCCGATTGTCTCGGGGACCCCTTTAAGTCGAATATTGGATCTTCTACTTCTATTTTCAATGTCCTCAATCTTCTCTTCCAGCTCCATTATCGTTTGTTTTTGGGCTGTTAGTGTTTGGGATACTTCCGCCACCTCTTCACTCATTTCATCAGATGCATTTTCAAGTGAATCCACCCGAGTCCCCAATTCTGAAATCTCAGTTTTGATATCAGTGAGACTGCTAGTAATTTTCTCTTGGAAGCTATCCATCTTCTCCCATAATTTATCGAAATTGGACACAATATCCTGCTTGGATACTAAGGTGTGTAGGTCTGCCCTGGTCACATGAGTCATATCTTCAAGATCTCCTTCATTTTCAGATTCCAGATCTTCCTCTGCTTCGTTTGAAAGAAGATCTTTAACTTTATGCATTCTGGATGTTTTGAAAAATGCCTCCATGGATGCGGGCTTCATCCCTTTATCAGCTTTGGCCCCCTTCCTGGTCGACATTGTGAATATCCCCTTTAAGCACTTCACTCTCTGGGTCAGTTAGGTGGTTTAGTTAGTCTTGCAGGAATTCAGGTATTGCCTCTCTAATCCAGTTCTGGTCAGAAGATAACAGAAGCCAAAGTCCCTTTCACTTTCTCTGATTTATTGAGGATTGTAACTCTGGGTCCACTCTCCAAAACCCTCCCCCTCCATATCATTAAGGGTGTTATTCCATGTATTTATCGTACCCCACTTTCTTCTTAGAGTACGTTCAAGAGACATACATAGGTGGTGTCGTGAGAAGGAGATAGTGTGAGGCAAGAAAGGCACTATTCTATATACATTTGTGCTAATGTATCTTGATCTATGTGGGGTTGTTGGACCACTCAAAAACACATCTTTACATCCTTAACTCATTTTGCATCTCAATGACTTTTTCCTGTGCGAGTGGGTCCCCATATATCTGGCTGTCATGCAGTTTGAGGACTGAGTGACTTCACTGGTCTCTATTCCCCGGGGCAATTGTCCCCACTGGACGAAGACGGGAACTGATATATATGACCTGCTGACACCGCGTTCAGCAGGAAATGGAGGGGAAAGAGACCAGCTTGGCAATGTATATCTGTCCCTTTTCAGGAATGAATCTGTTAAAAACTCAGTGGTGTTTAGGATCCCTGTGAGTAGGCTCTGTAATCATGCAGTGAGAGTTATGTGTAGCTATCCAACCACTATGTAAGCTGCAGTTAATGTGCACAGTTCAGTTCGTGAAATCCCCTTTTTCACAGCTCTGTCTGAGTGTTCACTAAGTAATTTTTCCTGAGTGCTGACTGCGTTCTGTAAAGCTGGAAAGTAATCTGCCTTGTGTGTGTCACATAGAAAGTTGAAAGGGATTATGGAAATCAAAGAACTCCTTTTCAGCTCAACACTATGTTCTGCTTTTTGTTGTAAAGGAAAAAATGTGAGCTATATTCAAAGTGTAAGGAGCCTTCCGGTATAAACTGCTTTTTTTTCCCTTTTCCCTAATGATAGTTATTTAAGGCAAGCGTATCTGTATCAGCCAGGCCGTTCTATTCTGATATTGTGTGGGGTTGTTTCTAAGATGGCGTCTTTTCGCGCCACTTACTTTCCTCCCGCTCACTTGAGATTATTAAGTCTCTCCCCAGCCCAGATACTTCTTTATCTTGTTAAATCTTGGTAACAAAACAGGGGATCTATCTCCTTATTGTCCCCAATATTCGCTCAGCTTTTTAGGATGCTTCAGCCAGGCTGCTGTATTATATCGGAGAAGAGGAGTCCCCTGCTGCATACACCCCCGGAGCCTCACAGGGTTGCAATGGCGGCTCCGGAGTGGAGCCCCGACCCTCCGGAGTCGCAATCCAGCTGCCAGTTGTCTGATGGCTTTGAGGATTAGAGTCTCAGATCTCAGAGTAGATAAAGAACAGGTCCGGTGTCTGCAACAGGGGTGCACTATGTGGCTCACCACCGCAGCTCCTCCGTCCCCTTCAAAATCAGTTGACAGCGTTTGTTCCAGCACAAACGTTGATTCAGTTCTTTGCTCCTCTGTCTCTCCTGGCCCACCAGTCTGTTTAAAATATTTTTAGTAAAGTTCTGCCAGCCACACTTTGCAAAATTATCTCTTGTTCACGGAGCCTCTGCAAAATGCTTCCACTCCATTCAGCAGATAACTCTGTCCCTCCCGCAGTTAGTTATTTTAAAAGGACAATTTGTATTTTAAAACTTATGTTTCACAGACCTGTGTATTTTACAACTAATTATTAATGCTAAGTAATTTATCTTTGCAAATATACAAATATATTTGAGAATTGGTCTTAATTGTAGGTAATTAAGAATTTATTTCAGCTTAGATAAATTGGCATTTAAACTGACTGTTTACATTAAGAATATATATACCTCTTGGGATCCATCACATTGGAACTTGTTAGCATCCCTATTCAGACAGGGTAAGAGATCGATTACACCTATATATCACCTGCTGGCAGATGCTAGGGTAGATACACTCCTGAATCAGATAGCCGAAAGATGGGCAAAGGAAGAATGTCCAGAAATGACTACTGAGGAAGTTAGACAGAGCATCGTAAGGGTACGGGGTGCCACTTTGTCAGCAGTACTGAGAGAGACCCAATACAAGTTGATACACAGGGCTTATATGGGCACCGAATCCTCAGTTGACATGTAAGAAATGTGGGGCCCCTCGCCCCCCACTGAAGCACTTAATGTGGGAGTGCCCTAAAATCAGGAAATTTTGGGGAATGTCGGCTTTTTGGCTGAGTAAGATAAGTAAATGTAAATTTACCTTAACTTGGCCTAAAATTGTGACGTTGTTTGCGGACAGCGAAACTGATAAACAGGCAAAACTGATTAATAATATTATAGTGATAGCCAGACATTTGATACTTTCCTTATGGTTGGAGAAATCAACCATCAGGATAGCCTGATGAAACGGCACAAAGCCAAGAAACGCGTTGCTAAGCAACACTTTTATATATTTTAAATAAAGTGTATTGGATTTTTTAAGTCTCGCCCTTTTTGGTGAGACCTGCCGGGTTGGGTCTATTTTGCCAGGTATCAACGGCGTAGTGTTCTCCCTGTTGGCGTTCCTGATTGGTGACCGGCATCGGAAGTGGAGCCTCATTCTGGATACCAGCAGTCGCAGCCACAGAGAGTCAGCCGAGCGGCTCAGAAGCTTCGTCTTGTTCGTTATTGCACTGAATGTGCAATCTTGTTTGTGAGTACCTAAATTCTATCCTTTGTTGTTTTTTTCTCTTCTTTGAACTTTCTGCACCAAGAGCGCCTCTCGCTTTTTGTCTTTTAGGACTTGATTTGATTTGGAGAAATCACCACCCACTTTAAAT
Organism: Bombina bombina; assembly: GCF_027579735.1. Lineage (NCBI taxonomy): Eukaryota > Metazoa > Chordata > Amphibia > Anura > Bombinatoridae > Bombina > Bombina bombina. Next base: position 955,750,670 of record NC_069502.1, on the reverse strand, counting down.
AGATTAAAAAGAAAAGTACAACAGCAACTGAAAATAGAACAAGCAGATGTGAAGGGGGACATAGATGCTAGAATAAAGGGGTTCCTTACCAAATGGGAACCGTACATCATAACGTTACCAATTTATAACCAACGACAAATTATAGCGCCTTTTACAGATTCAATCTATGTCATAGAGGAGAGATTAAGAGGTAAATGGGGTGGTAGCAGTCAGAGGGGAGGATAAGACGAGAATAGCCTGGGTCTTTGAATGGTTGGGGCAAGGCTTTTAAACTCAGGGAACTATACTTGTAATTAAAAGGGAGTTAGGGGAGAGAGAATCAGTTCCCATGTTGGATACGGATTAGATGGTTTCTTTAAGTTATATTAATGTTGAATTTAGAATGCTTTACATTAAGAAAAAGGTGGCAGAAGGGTAATCGTGTGAACAGGAGAAGTAAGTTGATATTGATGGACTCATTGTATATGGAAAGATTGTGAAACGTTCAGTTATGCTGCTCCAAAACAAATGATGTATGGTTTTTTTCAATGATATTTGTAATGTGATGCCCTTTTGCCTTTGGAATACATAAAGTATTTAAAAAAAGAATATATATACTTCTGATGTTCTAATTAGAATTGTATAGTGTGACGTTGAGAAGGTTTGATTCGTCACAAAGTTTGTGACGAATCAAACCTTCTCAACGTCACAATAGAGGGGTGTGGGCATGAAGGGGTTAATGGCACACAGCTCTGGTTCCCTTAACCTTGCAACTCTACAAAAGGACCTTAAAAGGGACACATTAGCCCCCAAATCCTGTCCACACTGCTCTAATTAACAATTTCTGCCACCACCCAAAACTTCTACATTAAAGGGGCGTTTTGGGAACCCTCCCCCCCACAAACAAAACAGATGCTGGTCCCCCAGGTACATTCCCACCCTCAGGCTTCTTCTTTTCTGGGCAGGTAAAACTCAGATGCCCCATCTGGTTACAAGTGAAACACCAGCGGGTATCCCCCTGTCCCGGTGTGGCCTCAGCCCCTCTGGCTGTAGGGTGTAGATGAGATGGTCTCTCTGCTGCCTTGTTTGCTCTTTTCCAATTAGGAGACACAGCTTGAATAGCTGCCTGCCTTGCTGCAGGTGCTCTGTTATTGGCATAATCATTATCCAGATCTGCAGCCTCTGCCACTGTTTTGGGCTTTTTGACCAGAATCCACTCTCTGGCATCAGAGAGTGAGGACTTTTAGGCCCCCAGTACATTGCTTAAAAGCAGACCTTAGCTGTGCAACATATTCTGTGCAGCTGTCATCTGCACTTTGGTGAAGACTCCGAAATGTTTTCCTGTAGAATTCCGGAGTGAGGTTAAAACTTTTCAATAAGGCTGTTTTTATGGCCTCATAGTCCTTGTCATCCTCCACTGGAAGTGAAGCAAATACATCCAATGCTTTACCCTTTAGGCGAGGAGCTAAATAGCAAACTCATTGCTCTGGGGGTAGCTGATACTGCTTGCATACCCTCTCAAAGCCCCTCAGAAAAACATCCAAGTCAGTGTCTCTTTCCAACATTGGAAAATACTCCAGGCGGGGCCTCTCTGTTGCTGTTTCCATGCGTTCACTGGTTTGGGGAGACAGGCTGGTTCTGTTCATCTGCATAACCTCCAGCTCATGTCTCCATTGAGCATCCTTTTCCTTTCTCTCTCTCTCTCTTTCTGCAGCCTCCCTCTCTGCAGCCTCTCTCTCTCTTTCTGCAGCCTCTCTCTCTCTTTCTGCAGCCTCTATCTCTCTTTCTGCAGTCTCTCTCTCTCTCTTTCTCTCTCTTCTTTTCTTTCTCTCTCTCTTTCTGCAGCCTTCCTCTCTGCAGCCTCTCTCTCTGTTCTTTTCTCTCTCTCGCTGCAGCCTCCCTCTTTCTCTCAGCTACTTCTTGAAACTTGAGGATCAATTCCATTCTTAATTTGGAATCAGCATCCCCCAAGTACCTGAGTGCTATTTGTAGCTCAGACTCTTTTTCACTCACAGGGGTAACAGCAGTAGGTATCATCTCCTGGGTTACCAGTTCCACAGTAACCCTTTCTGTGCCTGTTTCCTGCCCTACTGGAATGTCATCTGCCTGCTGCAGATCCTGGACCAACTGCTCCTTTGTTTTGCCAAAAGTTGCAATGGCTCTCTCCTGACAAAGCAGCTCCAGGAATTCTTTCGGTATCTTCCTATATGCTTCCATAATGAGTAGCAACAAACAAACAAGAGGAAGGGAAAAAGAACTGCTTATTTGCACTGTATGTCTCTGTAATTAGACATTGAGGCCTCTATTTATCAACGGATCAGGTCCGCAAGACCTTGCTAAATGCGGAGATCAATACGCTCTCCGCATTTAACATTGCACCAGCAGCTCACAAGAGCTGCTCGTGCAACGCCGCCCCCTGCTGACTCGCGGCCGCCAGCAGAGAGGTGTCAATCAACCCGATCGTACTCGATCGGGTTGATTTCCAGCGATGTCTGCAGGCAGACCGGTTATGAAGACCGCTGCTTCATAACTTGTGTTTCTGGCAAGTCTGAAGACTCGCCAGAAACATGGCCCTTCAAGCTCCGTACGGAGCTTGATAAATATGGGCCTGAGTTCTGTCTTTAGTAAATTACACAAAAACATGTAATTTCTTTTAGTACTATACAAATAGCACTAAAAAACTCTAAATATCCCCACCGCTGCCAGTCAGTTTGTGACAAATCAAACCTTCTCAATGTCACAATAGAGGGGTGTGGGCATGAAGGGTTTAATGGCACACAGCTCTAGTTCCCGTAACCTTGCAACTCTACAAAAGGACCTTAAAAGGGACACCACATTAGACCCCAAATACTGTCCACACTGCTCTAATTAACAATTTCTGCCACCACCCAACACTTCTAAATTAAAGGGGCATTTTGGGAACCTCCAAAAACACACACAATTTAACAATTTGGTAACGTGCCTTTAACCTTTAATAACCCCTAATCTGCCGTACGCCCACACCGCCACTATAATAAACCTATTAACCCCTAAACCTAACCCTAATCCTAATACCCCCTAACTTAAATATAATTAAAATAAATCTAAATAAAACTTACAATTATTACCTAAATAATTCCTATTTTTTCTATTTAAAACCTAATACTTAGCTGTAAAATAAAACCGAAGCTAGCTACAAAATAACTAATAGTTACATTGTATCTATCTTAGGTTTTATTTTTTATTTTACAGGTAAGTTTGTATTTATTTTAACTAGGTAGACTAGTTAGTAAATAGTTATTAACTATTTACCAGGGATAGGCATGGACCAAGACTGTGGCGGACATTTTCAAAAGTACAGACCTTAGTGAAGGACACCAAGGTACATTTTAAATTAAAAACATCAAAAAACACTCTTTACTGATAGGGTAGTGGATGCATGGTGGAAAAGCCATCCAGCAGACGTGGTAGAGACAGTGAAGAAAATTAAAAATGCATGGGATAGGCATAAGGCTATGCTAGGTAAAAGATAAGGCCAGGAACTAATAAAAGTATCTAGAAAATTGGGCAGACTAGATGGGCCGAATGGTTCCTATTAGATATGTGCATGGCGAAAAAATTTGGTTCGGTTCGGTTCGGATTGATTCAGAATTTTTCGAATTTCGGTTTGGACCGATTAGAATTCGGAGAAATTTGAATCGATTCGGTTTGGATTCGTTTCAGATTCATTCGGATTCGAAATTTGAATCGATTCGGTTCGTAAATTCGGAATTTCGGTAAGTGTTAGGTGGGATTAGACTAGTATTATGTACAGTATATTAGGTGTAACCCATAGCAGAGTGATATAACCTAATATACTGTACAATACTAGTGTAATCCATGGCCATCCGAATCTACCGAATAAATCCGAACTAATTCGGATTTATTCGGTAGATTCGGCAGTATTTTAATTCGGAAATTTGGATCGATCCGAATCCTGAATTTTACGAATTCGTCCGAATTTCCGAATCGATCCGAAACGAATCACACATGTCTAGTTCCTATCTGCCAACACATTGTAAGTTTCTATAAGTCAGGAGAGCGGCACTTTGCTGTCAAATGGGCTGCTTGTTGGTTGCCTCTGGTCTAGTTCCACAAATACAAATTAGTCATCTAATCAAACAAGTTTAAAATAACATTTATATAAAGACTGCTTGTGGTATACTAGTATAAAATGTTTTCAAAATTCTAACCTTTCTTTTTTTCTTTTTTTTATTGTATTGAGAGTCTGCAACTCCTAACCAAACTCACCCACCTTGATGTTAATTGCATGATCATCATGGTTGGTTACCTATTTGGTTAGTAGGTAAGGTGTATCAGAGTAGGCGGCAGTCTTCTACACACAGACACTAGCACCACGCTGCCGCACAGATCAAGGAATCGGGATGGGTCACGGGTGGTTGACACAGGCTGCACTGCAGGCAGCTTGCTTTTTCCCTCTCTCTCACTCACTTTCCCACTACTAGGCGGCGCAAAACGTGGTGATGTCTGTGTCAAGAAGGAGTCAGGACCAGCATTCATCTGCCCTACTCCTCCCTACCCCCTGCAAAATGGGTGGCGGACACTGCAAGAGCCAGTCACGGACACCAGTGTCCGTGTACGGACACCTTGCCTATCCCTGCTATTTACTAACTACCTAGCTAAAATAAATACAAAGTTACCTGTAAAATAAAACCTAACCTGCCTTACACTAAAACCTAACATTACAATAAAATAAATTAAATTAATAAAATACATTTATCTAAATTACAAAAAAATAAACACTAAATTACACAAAATAAAAATATGAAATTATCAAAAATAAAAAAGAATTACTCCTAATCCAATAGCCCTATCAAAATAAAAAGCCCCCCCCCCCCAAATAAAAAAACCCTAGCCTACACTAAACTGCCAATGGCCCTTAAAAGGGCCTTTTGCGGGGCATTGCCCCAAAGAAATCAGCTCTTTTACCTGTAAAAAAAAAAATATAAACACCCCCAACAGTAAAACCCACCGCCCACACAACCAAACCCCCAAATATAAAAAAATCAGCCAATAGATCAGCCAATAGGATGAAAGCCCAATCCCATTGACTGATTGCAACAGCCAATAGGATTTTTTGCCCTTTAATTCCTATTGGCTGATAGAATTCTATCAGCCAATTGGAATGTAAGGGACACCATCTTGGATGACGTACCTTAAAGGGAAACTTCATTCTTCGTTGACCATCGGAAGAAGAGGATGCTCCGTGCCGGATGTCTTGAAGATGGACCCGCTCCGCGCCGGATGAAGATAGAAGATGCTGTCTGGATGAAGACTTCTGCCCGCTTGGATGAAGACTTCTGCCGGCTTCGAGGAGGGCTTCTGCCCGCTTGGATGAAGACTTCTGCCGCCTGGATGAGGATGAATGTCCAGTCTTCGAAAACTGTAGTGTTAGGTTTTTTTAAGGGTTTATTGGGTGGATTTTATTTTTAGATTAGGGTTTGGGCAGTAAAAGAGCTAAGTGTCCTTTTAAGGGCAATGCCCATCCAAATGCCCTTTTCAGGGCAATGGGGAGCTTAGGTTTATTTATTTGGGGAGTTTGGTTGTGTGGGTGGTGGGTTTCACTGTTGGGGGGTGTTTGTATTTTTTTTTACAGGTAAAAGAGCTGATTTCTTTGGAGCAATGCCCCTCAAAAAGCCCTTTTAAGGGCCATTGGCAGTTTAGTGTAGGCTAGGGTATTTTTTATTTTGGGGGACTTTTTTATTTTGATAGGGCTATTAGATTAGGAGTAATTCTTTTTTATTTTTGATAATTTCATTTTTATTTTGTGTAATTTAGTGTTTGTTTTTTTGTAATTTAGATAATTGTATTAATTTATTTTATTTTATTGTAATGTTAGTTTTTAGTGTAAGGCAGGTTAGGTTTTATTTTACAGGTAACTTTGTATTTATTTTAACTAGGTAGCTAGTAAATAGTTAATAAAATTAAATTTAGATTTATTTTAATTATATTTAAAGGGACATAATACTCATATGCTAAATCACATTAAAACTGATGCAGTATAACTGTAAAAAGCTGACAGGAAAATGTCACCTGAGCATCTCTATGTAAAAAAGGAAGATAATTTCCTCAGCTCAGCAGAGTAAGTTCTGTGTAAAAAGTTATACTTCACCTGCTCCCAGCTGCAGGTAAAAAAAAATAAAAAAATGAAGAAATGAACAGCAGCCAATCAGCATCAGCAGTGCTGAGGTCATTAACTCTTACTGTGATCTCATGAGATTTGACTTAACTCTCATGAGATTTCATAGTAAGCTTCCTTTACCTGATTGGTGAAATAATATGAGAGTTCACGAGGCTCATCCTTTCAGCTGTCCCTGGACAGACACACTAAAATGCTGCTTAGAAATCCTTTACAATGGGAGGTGGCTACTGAGGAACTTTTGAGGTAAAATATCTTTCTTTTTTACATAGAGATGTTCAGGAAATATTTTCTAGTCAGCTTTTTACAGCTATGCTGCATCACTTTCAAGTGTTTAAATATTTGGGTATTATGGCCCTTTAAGTTAGGGGGTGTTAGGGTTACGTTAGGGTTAGGTTTAGGGGTTAATAGGTTAATAGGTTTATTTATTTATAGGTGAGGGCGGACGGCAGATTGGGGTTAATAATCTTTAAATAGTGTTTGCGATGCGGGAGGGTGGTGGTTTAGGGGTTAATAACTGTAATGTAAGTAGCGGCAATGTTAGGGGCAGCAGATTAGGGTTAATAGTTTTATTTATGTGGCGGTGATGTTAAGGGCGGCAGATTAGTGGTTAATAGTTTTATGTAGGTGGGAACAATGTTTGGGGTGGCAGATTAGGGGTTAATAACATTATGTAGGTGGCAGAGATGTCAGGGGCGGCAGATTAGGGGTGTTTAGACGTGGTTTTTATGTTAGGGTGTTAGGTTTAAAGGTAACTTTTTCTTTCCCCATAGACATCAATGGGGCTGCGTTACGGATTTTTTGTTTCCGCGATCGCAGGTGTTAGGCTTTTTTTTGCCGGGTCTTCCCATTGATGTCTATGGGGAAATCGTGCACGAGCACATCAAAGCAGCGCTTGTATTTGGGTGAGGTATGGAGCTCAACGCAACCATATCGCCCGCACAAGCCTGCTGTTTGCAAACCTGTAATAGCAGCGCTATGAAAGGTGAGCGGTGAAAATAACGTACAAGTAATTAGCGAGCAGCCATAACGCAAAACTCAGAATCTGGCTGAATATATAATTAGTGTGGGTGTACTTAATGTGAAAGAGGTAAATTATGGTTGAACCAACATATAGCTGAAATTCTAGGTTCTGTTTACGTTAAGAACTTGGACAATTGCCTATGTCATGAAGGGGTTAATTAATTTTTTGTCACAATAAAAACAAAAAATATTTTGCACTTAAAATTGTTAGGTATGTTGTGTAAGTCTAATGGTACAATAAAATATATTTTAATTTCAGTTTCTAACACTACAAAATTTGAAAATGTCCAAGGAGGGTTAATATTTACAAAATGCACAGTAAAGGGGTAACGTGCCACATATCCTGTCAAACATATCACCATCAGGTGACTGGGTGAAAGCTGAGGATGAAGACATCATATTAAACTCCAACAAATTAACTAGGGCAATAAAAATGGCGTCTGATTTTAAAACCAATATGGGCATAAGGCTGCAAGGAGAAGCAGGGCACTTCTTCTTGCAGACTTATGCCCATATTGGTTTTAAAATCAGACGCCATTTTTATTGCCCAAGTCAGTTATATGCCAAACATCAGACTTAATTTCTCTATATTGTATATGATGGATAACTGTAAACTCTATAAAAGAACAGGAAGTAACAACAATCTCTCTCCCTAAATGGTTTATGCTATCATAATGGTATTATTATATATTAAATGTTATTTTATTTGTAAAAATCCATATATGCACGTGACACATAGAATTGTATTTTGTATATCCATACAAAGACAAAAAATGCATTTCCAATACTGTCAAAATTAGCGCACACATTCACTGTTATACAACATAAAAAAATCACAGATAATATATTATCATCTAGTTTAAATAATTTGTTATTTCTACATGCTGATAAATATACATTCAGGAGATAGTGTTATCGCTTATTCAGAATGTAAAAAGGGGATATATCATGAGGCTGACGTCAAAGGTAAAACTTTGCAGCCTCACTCCATACATTATTGATTAAAAGGATAATGTTCAGTTTAGTCTTCTTTGTTTGCAGTCACTTGACACGCAGTGCAACTAATAACAATTCCAGCAGTTTTGCATAAAACAAATTGAAGTAGAAATATTAAAAGAACATATTTTCATCAAACAGGGGTAACTTTGTTTTTCAGGGGTTTAGTCCCTACTGTGTTGTTCTAAATACAGTCACAGGGCTCTCTGCTGCTGGGTATTTTTATTTCTTTTTTATATTTTTTTTATTGAGAGACAACATTCAGGGGTGACAAGTACATGTAGACATTTTAGAATACACAAAAACCGGCAACATAGAAAGATAAAGCACAGTTTTCAAATTACTAAAATACTTGTTCCCCATAACCCAACAGCATCTGCAAAAATATATTAAAGGGCCATAATACCCAAATATTTAAACACTTGAAAGTGATGCAGCATAGCTGTAAAAAGCTGACTAGAAAATATCTCCTGAACATCTCTATGTAAAAAAGAAAGATATTTTACCTCAAAAGTTCATTAGTAGCCACCTCCCATTGTAAAGGATTTCTAAGCAGCATTTTAGTGTGTCTGTCCTGGGACAGCTGAAAGGATGAGCCTCGTGAACTCTCATATTATTTCACCAATCAGGTAAAGGAAGCTTACTATGAAATCTCATGAGAGTTAAGTCAAATCTCATGAGATCACAGTAAAAGAGTTCATGACCTCAGCACTGCTGATGCTGATTGGCTGCAGTTAATTTCTTCAATTTTTTTTTATTTTTTACCTGCAGCTGGGAGCAGCTGAATTATAACTTTTTACACAGAACTTACTCTGCTGAGCTGAGGCGATTGTGAGGTAAAATATCTTCCTTTTTTACATAGAGATGCTCAGGTGATATTTTCCTGTCAGCTTTTTACAGTTATACTGCATCAGTTTCAAGTGATTTAGCATATGAGTATTATGTCCCTTTAATTCAAGGGACACACAGGATATCTATGTGTAATACAATTATAACTTGCACTGTGCTTGTACAACAATATCAGAAGAAAAACAAGAACTCTCATTTTCGACCACCTGGAATTAATATGGCCTCTCTAAGACCTTTGATACCAACTATATGAGACAGAGGTTTATTTAGCTGATAGGGCTACTCTTGGACCCTTCACTTCTATATGTAAGCAACAACAAAGAATATATAAATTCAAAGAACACACAGGATATCTAGGTATTATATAATTATAACGTGCACAGTATTTGTACAACAATAGTAGAAGACAAACAAGAACTCTCATTTTCTACCTCTTGGATTTAATAAGGCCTCTCTGGGACATTTAATACCAACTGTTTGAGACATAGGAGGTTTATTTAGATGTTAGGGCCAGTCTTGGACCCTTGACTTCTATATGTAAGCAACAGCATAGGGAGATACTTAGATTTTGGACCTCTGTAAATATTAGAGAACAATATGTATTGTGAACGAAACAACCAAAAATAGAACTTTTTAAGTTTAAAAGATTACATTTGCACAACTAGATATACTTAACTCTGAGAAAAAAATGCAGTACAATTTTTCTCTAAATTATAATAAAACATATATAGTATAGGAATATCTGGAAGTAACTATCCTATGGGTAACGTCTATAGACCTGGTAAAGTAGGTAAAATAAGAAATAGCTATGTCTCTATAAAGGCATCAGCAGTGTCAAACACCTTAACTACAGAGAACAAGGAAACTTTAAAGTGGTTAGAGGCTACATATATAATACACACAAGCTTTCTGTTTGCCTCAAATAATAAATCCCAAAGAACATAGAACTAGTGGTTACTGTAAAGTATCTGCAGTATCCAAAACCAGTAAATAATCGGACTGGTATTACAGCAGGGAGATACTGTATATGCCTATTGGGCAGTGTGAACTTAGTATAGATTGCTGATTTAGATCTCCCTATATTAAAAATATTCACTTGCAATGAAATGACTCAACTTATATTTACCAAGGGGCATAATTATTAAAGTCTGGCCAGACTTCGCTGAATACGGCGAGCAATACGCTCGCCGTATTCACCATTGCACCAGCAGCTCACAAGAGCTGCTGGTGCAACGCCGCCCCCTGCAGACTCGCGGCCAATAGGCCGCCAGCAGGGGGGTGTCAATCAACCCGATCATACTCGATCGGGTTGATTTCCGGCGATGTCTGTCCGCCTGCTCAGATCAGGCGGACAGGTTATGGAGCAGCGGTCTTTGTGACTGCTGCTTCATAACTACTGTTTCTGGCGAGCCTGCAGGCTCGCCAGATACACAGGGCATCAAGCTCCATTCGGAGCTTGATACATATGCCCCCAAGTGTCATGTGGAGAAGGGTAATATGCATATACTAAATAGATGTAAAGGGAGGTTCATTACCTATATTATAACAAGCATCAGTAAAATGAATAAGACTACATCCACTACCCCTCTGCATATAACAAAAATTGCATAATGTATAAACTGTACTTCTAGGAGCATATACACATTAAAACTCCCTAGAGTCTTAAAAAGGAGTACCAACCTTTGCACTCTAGTAGACTACTGGCTGAGAGTAAATAATAATAGTAAGAGCCCACTTGTTGGGTAGAGCTAGGCAATAATATAATGTTGTTAATAGTTTAATATTTGTGAATCTAAAAGTGGCTTATCAGATGCTGACAGTATTTGAAATAAGTACACTCAATACACATGGAAATGGACAGTTACCGTGTTTAAGTTCCAATGGGGCCTTAATATCTCCTGTAATTTTAAACATGACCTGACATGTAACTAAGGAAGGAACAATTTGGAATTATAGTCAAAATAAATTGATCTCAGCCTAAGCATAAACACTCAATAAAATATTTATACATATACATGTGTATATATATATATATATATATAAAATAAAAAATACATTTTGGAAATATGTTTAAAAGGGTAATGCTAGAATTAGTGTAAAACAGCAAATATATAAATCTAACAACGTTAGTGTACATGAAACAACAAACTGGACGGGAGAAAAAGGTTTGGGATATTGTATGAAGTGAATTCACTTACACATCCGGTATTTACTGCAGCTTAACCTATGCCGCATTGGAGTGGGGTATCGGGAGAGACCATTTGTTTCTGTGGCAAATATATCTCGAGCCCAAGTGACAAGGACCCAAAGGAGACCTTAGTCCCAAGTGTTGCTGTGGAGAATGAGTCTAAGGAAACTATATACAACAAAGGAGGAAGGGAGCGCTATAAGCTTAATAGGCTAAATAAGCTAGATATGTCTGGTCCTTAGTACATAAAATCACAATGTTAATAAATGAGTTTATACAGTAAAAACATAATATAAATAACAGCAGCCTAAAAATAACATGGATCCATGATAAGTATAAAATTTACAATAAAACAGAGGATGGTGACAGCAGATAAAACACTGTGTGGTAAATGCAATCCTATAAAATTCCTATAAAATTGCGCTGGGAATACCTTGGGTGCTCAAAGTAAATGTGATACAATAAAATACAATGCAATATTCAGAGATTCGAAAAAAAAACAGTGTCCAAAATTCAAAAATCAGTGTCCAAAAAGTTCTGTCCAAACAAGTGTATGTGTTCGATGACTTGGTGACCAAATAATATCCAAACAGAAGTGTGTAGACGATCCAATAAATCCAAATGTGTCAAAGCAACAGCAAAAAAGTCATAAAAATAGTTCCAATATAAAAGAAAAAATGTGGAAAAATGTGGAAAAAATGTGGAAAAAATGAGTGAATGTGAGACAAATATAAATCACTTTAAATCCAAATGAAAAAGTTGACTGTGGTGTTGGATCAGTGTACCAAGATGGGTAAAATAGGTGAAGGAAAAAATAGGTGAAGGAAAAAAATACAGGTAATATTGATGATAAAAAATACAAATGAAAAAATAGTAGAAACTTCTGACCTGTGAATAAACAAAAAACGAACAATAGTGCAATAAAGCTTTTACACTTTAGGAGTAAATAGAAATAAGCTCACCAGTATGTCTGTGTCAACCCGTTTCGGCCTATACCAAGGCCTTTCTCAAGACTATACTGATATGAGTCTACTGGGAGCTTATATAGGGTACCAAATGAAATGATTAGTAGTGATTTTGGCGCCAAAACTGATGGAACACCCCTTCCTGTCACTCCCATTGTATTCTGGGAGTTAATTTCGTTTTTCTATTTAGAAAGTTTCCTCTTAATCTTAGCTGAAAGTTTGTTGTATATGGTATGTCCTAAGGTAGATACATGCTCTATGTCAGTACGGAAAAGTCTGTGACTGATTGTCCCAATGTTTCGTCTGTATATTTGTATATATGTTTTCTTATTTTCAGTATTTCCGTTACTTCCGGTTTAAGCATCACTTCCGGTTCCGGTTATGGCAATTTTTACATCACTTCCGGTTCCATTTTTTTATGTTGGTATCGTCATTTCCATTCAGATGTCACTAGGTGTTTAACTTATTTTTGGATAAGCAATCTCAATGGACCCATTTGGCAATGTGAGGCTGCACATAAATGCGCTCTATATGGGGTCAAAAAACTGTTAACTGTTAACCATGTTGGATACCTCATGTATGTAAAACGTATGTTTAAATCCAAAATGTCTTTTGGTACAACCAGTTTCTTAATAAAAATAATAAAGGATAATCTATATTATGTATATAAAAAAAGAGAGTAAACTTGCAAATGGTTGAATAGGTCATAAATCCACTCGTGCATCTAATGGGTCATATGACCCATAATGTTCCTAATGTGTAAAAAACCAATGGATCCTATCTTAAAATGCATAGATGTCTAGTATGTATAGTCAAACATACATGGATATTCAGTATATATCAGATGTAAAGGGCTAGCAAGGATAAGGGAGAAACCATACACATGTAATTTAGTCTATTTAAAATTATTTATAAAAAATGGTTAAAAGAGTCCATAAATCTGGTATAATTTGGGAATAGGGAAGACATGTGATATCCTATATTATAAAAGGCCAAGTGCTTGTCTGAAGCCATCATGCGCAGTAGAGACAAACACTTGGCCTTAGATCCCTGCACGCGCACCTCCGTAATTTAAGCAGCGCACAGCTGAGCATAGACCTTCGCACGCGCACCCACCCGACCTCGCACCTCCGCAATTGAAACAGCAGCGCGAGGATCAGGTAAAGGGGAGAGAGAGAGAGAGACAGAGAGAGAGAGAGAGAGAGAGAGAGAATGGCCCGTGTGAACAGGCTTTAGGACTAGTATCATTTATAAATGAGAAATAAGCAGACTGTATGGTGTCTTTAAATATGGATCATAGATATCCGAAAGAGAAGGTATAAAAAATGTAAACTATGGTACAGACTCATATACATAATTGTTATGTACATAGTTCTAGAGATCTAAATGACCTAGATCTTAGTGTATCCTGAACTGAAGGTTCCCTGGTAGGAGAACTCTTAAACCGTAGGGTCTAAGGGTCTAAGGTAACTATACCCAGGCACGACAGTCCAAGCATAAGGGCAAGTTTCAAGGCTGCAATGCGGTGTGCTTCAATCAGAGTTATACATTTCTCATGCCCTAAAAAACAACTGAAGATGCTACTGGTTTCATCTTTGAACAGCAGGAGATAGCCACAGAAACCTCCAGGGGTCCGGCCGCAACGCCCTGAAGAGTCACCATGAACACGACCCCCTCAGCAATCCAGTTACAATTGGTGAGTATTGTTTCACATGCCGGCGACACCATAATGATACTTGCATTTTGTGGCATGCGAGCTCGCTCCAGCAGATTAGTGCCGCATTTTATGGTGCTCTGGAACAGCACAGCGCATCCCTGATGAATCCAACAATAGTGTGCTTGTCTGTTGTGTTTCTCTCTCCTCCGTTGTTCCACATACACCACATTGAAGGGGTTCTGTTGCAGGAACAAATTGCGATTTTTCAGATTCATATGGCTGGGCTCTAGTTGGCGCGGCAGGCTCTATTTCTCTCTCAGTAAGGGCTCGATTTACCAAAGCCCTACGGCTTCAAGTTCTCACAAGAACTTGCTCGCCGTAATTTATCAAGCAGCGGTCACCAGACCGCCGCTTCCTTAACCACTTCGCCACCTCTAAGGTGGCAAAATTCAATATCCGCGGTCGAGCCCGACCAAGGAGATTTGCAGCTCCTGCCCGCGTGTGATCGGCTGTTCCCGGGCAGGATTGCACGCGAGCGCAAAATTGCGCTCGTGTGCAATGTTGATTACCTGCGGGTAATTTCGCCCCACCACAGGTGATCTGAGGCGTACAGGGGCACATATACGTGCCCCTGTACGCCTCAGCTTTGATAAATATAGCCCTAAGTAAAGAAACTTCTGAATCATCGCCTTTGCAAAGTCACAATATCAGCTAAGTTGTGGTGGAGCTTTTGTTCAATCTCTGCGATAATAGAGCTCACTGAATCGTGGTAGCCTTCGCTCATAATAATAATTATAACGTGGCACTTTACCCTGGCCTGGGGGGGGTGAAGATTTTTGCAGTAGGCCGCAAACTATGATCAGATCAAGCTGAGAACGATTTTTTACAGCCAGAACACGGTGCAATTTGTATATAGCTAAGCAGCTTGGATCAAAGGTTCAGCCAATGTATTTAGAATAGTTAGATGACAGCTAGTCTTTATGATAATATACAGATTACATAAATCTCTTGAGGAGCTTCAGGAAATGTGACCGACCTTCTCTGCTTCTTAGACACGCCCCCAAGCTTGTGAGATTTTGCACACAAACAACTATAAACTTGTAATTTTTTTATCATTGGAAAGTTTATTAAAGCTAAAATATTATTTGTTATATGTCTGTTTGTGTGAACAAAGATTTCATGTCTTGTGATTACTCCATTTGTGACAGTTCAGAAGTCACTTTCTAATATATAAAAAATAAATATAAAAGTGTAAGAGGAAAATTCACACATTAGATTATTTTTCTTATTGCAAGGTTTTCCAAAGTATATAGTTTTGTTGTAGATTTCTACACTTCAGGTCAATCATTTTAAAGAATGAATGGAATTTAACATTTAGAATTTTACTTTTTTTTTAACTAGTCAAATGTCACACAGACTTATAAATAAGGGTCTGTGTCTTCCACTTCCAGAGATATTTTGCAGCCTTTACAATAGACTCCTCTTCATTTAATACCTTTCTTGCTGTAAAAATGTAATCTTTTTGGGGATTTATTGCTAATCTGCCCTCATATTTTATAGTGCAGTAGGCATCAAGCTTATCATGACCATGCATCCAATCCCTGAACACTGGATCTTCTGCCCATGTCTTGCAATAGGTTGTCCATCTCTTCTTTATCTTCTTTGGTGACTTTACATCAAAGGTCAAGTCCAGCGGGAACGCATGGGAACAGAGTTCTTGCATTATTTTTGCAGGTGGAACTTAGTTCTCCCTGGACAGAGAACAGAAACACTTCAGTAAACACTGCTGTTGCTGGTGGGAGGAGCTGGAGCACAGTCTGGTTAGAGGGAAAGTGAGATCCTCTAGTAATGGACAGTAACACTTCCTACAATACACTATGGGCTAAATTACAAGTAAGGCACAAAAGTTTTTACGCCAATCAATATTGTGTTTTCTCAAGCAGTTTTAATTGTGCTTATATTACAAGTTGAGCAAAATCGTGATAGCGCTAGCGCAATCACGATTTACCATACAATTCTTACAGCAATCTCAGAGCTGTGGTTAACTGTTTTCCGAAACCATCTGAATGTTGCAGCTGATATCGAGACTCATCAGACCAGGCAACGTTTTTCCAATCTTCTATTGTCCAATTTTGGTGAGCCTGTGCGAATTGTAGCCTCAGTTTCCTGTTCTTAGCTGACAGGAGTGGCACCCGATGTGGTCTTCTGCTGCTGTAGCCCATCTGCTTCAAGGTTCGACGTATTGTGTGTTCAGAGATGGTATTCTGCATACCTTGGTTGTAACGAGTTGTTATTTGAGTTACTGTTGCCTTTCTATCATCTCGACTCAGTCTGCCCATTCTCCTCTGACCTCTGACATCAACAAGGCACTTTCGTCCACACAACTGCCGCTCACTGGTTTTTTTTCTCTTTTTATGTCCATTCTCTGTGAACCCTAGGGATGATTGTGCGTAAAAAGCCCAGTAGATCAGCAGTTTTTTAAATACTTAGACCAGCCGTTCTGGCACCAACAACCATGCCACGTTCAAAGTCACTTAAATCCCCTTTCTTCCCCATTCTGATGCTCGGTTTGCACTTCAGGAAGTTGCCTTCACCACGTCTAAATGCATTGAGTTGCTGGCATGTAATTGGCTAATTAGCAATTTGTGTTACCAAGCAATTGAACAGGTGTTACCTTACAAAGTGGCGGGTGAGTGTGTATATATATATATATATACAGGGAGTGCAGAATTATTAGGCAAATGAGTATTTTGACCACATCATCCTCTTTATGCATGTTGTCTTACTCCAAGCTGTATAGGCTCGAAAGCCTACTACCAATTAAGCATATTAGGTGATGTGCATCTTTGTAATGAGAAGGGGTGTGGTCTAATGACATCAACACCCTATATCAGGTGTGCATAATTATTAGGCAACTTCCTTTCCTTTGGCAAAATGGGTCAAAAGAAGGACTTGACAGGCTCAGAAAAGTCAAAAATAGTGAGATATCTTGCAGAGGAATGCAGCACTCTTAAAATTGCAAAGCTTCTGAAGCGTGATCATCGAACAATCAAGCGTTTCATTCAAAATAGTCAACAGGGTCGCAAGAAGCGTGTGGAAAAACCAAGGCGCAAAATAACTGCCCATGAACTGAGAAAAGTCAAGCGTGCAGCTGCCAAGATGCCACTTGCCACCAGTTTGGCCATATTTCAGAGCTGCAACATCACTGGAGTGCCCAAAAGCACAAGGTGTGCAATACTCAGAGACATGGCCAAGGTAAGAAAGGCTGAAAGACGACCACCACTGAACAAGACACACAAGCTGAAACGTCAAGACTGGGCCAAGAAATATCTCAAGACTGATTTTTCTAAGGTTTTATGGACTGATGAAATGAGAGTGAGTCTTGATGGGCCAGATGGATGGGACCGTGGCTGGATTGGTAAAGGGCAGAGAGCTCCAGTCCGACTCAGATGCCAGCAAGGTGGAGGTGGAGTACTGGTTTGGGCTGGTATCATCAAAGATGAGCTTGTGGGGCCTTTTCGGGTTGAGGATGGAGTCAAGCTCAACTCCCAGTCCTACTGCCAGTTTCTGGAAGACACCTTCTTCAAGCAGTGGTACAGGAAGAAGTCTGCATCCTTCAAGAAAAACATGATTTTCATGCAGGACAATGCTCCATCACACGCGTCCAAGTACTCCACAGCGTGGCTGGCAAGAAAGGGTATAAAAGAAGAAAATCTAATGACATGGCCTCCTTGTTCACCTGATCTGAACCCCATTGAGAACCTGTGGTCCATCATCAAATGTGAGATTTACAAGGAGGGAAAACAGTACACCTCTCTGAACAGTGTCTGGGAGGCTTTGGTTGCTGCTGCACGCAATGTTGATGGTGAACAGATCAAAACACTGACAGAATCCATGGATGGCAGGCTTTTGAGTGTCCTTGCAAAGAAAGGTGGCTATATTGGTCACTGATTTGTTTTTGTTTTATTTTTGAATGTCAGAAATGTATATTTGTGAATGTTGAGATGTTATATTGGTTTCACTGGTAAAAATAAATAATTTAAATGGGTATATATTTGTTTTTTGTTAAGTTGCCTAATAATTATGCACGGTAATAGTCACCTGCACACACAGATATCCCCCTAAAATAGCTATAACTAAAAACAAACTAAAAACTACTTCCAAAACTATTCAGCTTTGATATTAATGAGTTTTTTGGGTTCATTGAGAACATGGTTGTTGTTCAATAATAAAATTAATCCTCAAAAATACAACTTGCCTAATAATTCTGCACTCCCTGTATAACTCCAAATGAAATGCACTCACATGACCTTTTGGGTGAAGAAATCCAAAATGTAGTTTAACGTTTCGGAGACATATAAAATCCCCTTCATCAGAACAGATTAAAAAATCATGCCTGATTTTCCTTTGTGAATTGCTGCATGTGACCAAGGCTCCAGTGGGAGCTGAAACATTATGCTACTTTGGCATTAAAAGAGGGTGATTTTCCAAATCTTGTGTGCTGGCTTTCTTTGCTGTGGGACTCCACGGATCTCCACCAGGTCTTGTCCCTTTGCAGTGCGTATATTCTTTTATATGTTTACTGGCCGTGCACTGAGTGGTTTCAACAGTTGGTGAGTGCAGATCTTTTTTCTAATATATATATATATATATATATATATATATATATATATATATATATATATATATATATATACATATATAGGCTTACCATAATTTTTAGAGGTGAAACTGGGACCACCTGGTGCGGTGCCAGTGGGGGTGTGGTCAGGAGCGTGGTCAAGGGGGCGTGGCAGTTACCGGTACTTTTAAAGTAGTAGCTTTTATGTGTGTAATGTTTTGTGGATACTCTACCCTTCCTCAGTCAAACAAGTGAATCACACAGTTTAAATAGACCATAACACCACCCCCTAGTGAAAAAGGCACCATTACGTTGTCATGGCAAATAAATCATTAATCTAAATCTCAGATTCTAAATAATGCCAAACATCAAGCATAATTATCACTTTATCAATTTCACAATTTAATATCTGCAGTGTAATATGTGTTTTATGTGTCTAATTAAGGAACAGAGACAAATTCTGATAAGGCATAAATACAACATTGAATGAAAGTAAAAAAGAAACACATACCTGCTAAAGCTGTTTAAGAGGCTACTCTATACCATAATGCAGGAAGATTATAGCCAAAATGCTATCCTGCATGAAGTAAAGCAAGATCCAGGCCAAAAATCCTGCCTGTCTGTACTTCCTAGTCATACCCATATGATTCCCCTAAAGGTGTATTACCGGCAATGACACCAAGGGTCGGGGGGGAAAAGGTGTTAAATTCTTAGAAAAATAAACCAAGTAGTACTACAACATTAAAAAACCCTATGCTGCTCACTCAGCCTGTATTACTAAATGTAAACTTTGAAGGACACGAACGTTAAGCTAAGCAGGGCTGTATGTAACAAAGTAACAGCATCCAACTATGCTGGAGAGCCACAGTCCAGTCATTTTGAATAATGTGTCCGGGTTTCAGGTGGTCTGAAACCCGGACACATGATTTGAAACCTGGAGGTGGCAACCCTACTGGGACAGAACAACTGGGTGGGACACTGGGACAGCGCCTCCAAACCGGGACAATCCCAGTAAAAGTGGGACTTCTGGTAAGTATATATATATATTGTAAAAAGAATTAATGAAAGCATAGTTTGATTAATTTGTTGTCTTTTATAAAGATCAAAAATTATAATGATCTACCTTGTGACACCTAAAATAAATATTCCTAGAATATAAAGTTTAAAGATAGAAAACTATTTTTATATTTTTTTCGCACTGCTTGTGTATAAAATCTCATAGGGTCATATATAAATGTAGAAGATAGTTACAACAAAATACCGTGCGGTCATATTTTTTCTGACTCTGTACTGTGAAATGCTGACGTCATTCACGAATTTTCGTTTCCTGATTTAGAAAAAAAGCCATCTACACTAATAAAGCAGATTTGTGTAAAGCTTTGCGTTAATACATTGCTTTTGATATATTTATCTGGAAAATTATTTCCTTTCAGCTGCCAGCATACGTTCTCGATACCAATAACATCAGTATACGCACTGTCCGCAGAGCTTACAATAGTTTTGTACTTATACTGACTGCATACGCTGTTATCAACAGCACAAATACCAATACAGTGCTGCTTATATATTTGAGCAATCCCGATTCCCTCCAGCTAAATCTCCAAGACAGGCGGAGTTACAGTTGCTGTCCTGTATTAATAAGTAAAAGAAGAGGCCAGGCACAAGGGAACATCCCCACTCTCAGCACTAGAGGTTGTCCTGGTGCGCAGTGCGCATGCGTGCTGCCCATCCATCCCTCCCTCTGCAGCTTTACTAAAGGCAGAGCACAGCTTGAGAACAGCACACACACAGACCTTCCCTGCACACTGTACCTGTGTCCCTCTGTGCTGCTCGCTTCAAATCATGGCCGTCCCTCTAACAGACAGTGACAAGAGGAAGCAGATCAGTGTGAGAGGCATTGCAGGGCTTGGGGATGTGACTGAAGTCAGAAAGAGCTTCAACAGGCATCTCCACTTCACCTTGGTGAAAGACAGGAACGTGTCCACCCCTAGAGATTATTATTTTGCATTGGCACACACGGTCAGGGACCACCTTGTGGGCAGATGGATCAGGACGCAGCAATATTACTACGAGAAGGACCCCAAGGTAAAAACAGCAAGATCTGGTGTTTTTAGTATTCATTCTGTGCAGACAAATAGCAACAAGGGGCAGGTACAGTACATGCTCAGTCATACCCAGCACCATCCATCTTGCCTTTTTTTGCAGAAGATGTGCAGCATCCTCTTAAAAAGACGATACAATAAAATGTACATTTGTGCATCAATGACGTTATATTTGCACAATACTATAAAAAAATGTTTTTCAATATAACAAAATCAATTAGCACTTAGTATTGGATTTTTTTCCGATGAAAATCTATTTTATCTATCATCTATCTATCCATCTGTCTATTATCTATCTAATCTATTTATCTATCACCCATGTTTTGGCACTGAAGGAATGAATATATATGGTATTGCTCAGTGCACTAATACCCTTACCTTTCATAATTAGATTAAAATCTTGGCTGGTATATTTCCTTATTGGATGTACAGTGACATTAAGATTAACCTCTGAATTGCTGCATTGCAGACTTTTTTTTGGCAGACAAGAGGTCAGGCAAAGTGTTAAGTAATCACTTCCTAAGCTCACTTTGGCAGCCAAGTGGTTAAACCTTTATTTTTCCAATTATGTTGCAACCATGGAGTTAAACTTTTTAGTGTATGTTCTTATCTTACATACCTCTGTTGTTTACTACATTTTGATTGGCTGAGTCCAATGACGGCTTTTTTGGTGCTGCAGGGAACCTAATTAAATGGAGTTGTTTTGCCAGTGCGACAAGGATGCTGCAGTTTTGCCTATACTGTATATGTGAGGCTGGGTTTATTTATGTTTTTGTCCATAAACATTGAACTATTTTACTTTTTTTAATACTGTAACATCATTATTATTATTTTTTTGCTGGTCAGTATGAATATGTATTGTAAACTATTAATTTCTAGAGTATATTGATTAGCAGAGAACCTATTTGTCTTGTAATTAATAGTGGTAAAAAGGGGATGATTTATTTATAGCAGTTATTGATGAGGTAGGAGTGTCTCGTACATAAAACCTTTCAATGACCTTGAGTATCCTGAATGTTAATTAGTATGATTTACACAATGAACATATAAGAACTCTAATACAAATAATAATTTTGAATGCTCAAGTACATATACAGTATGGAGTTACATTGTAAGCAAAATACTGTAATAGATAGGAGGGCTACAATGCACAGGGCATGGTTTATTAAAAGGATATAAAGATGCAATAAGAAAATGCTCTGATGCATTTAAACATTTTCTTGTTGCTTGTCTTTACCTATGTGTTTAACATATTGTTAAAGGGTCTGTGTACCCAAGTAAGCAGCTGAGAAAAATGTGTTGCTTTCTAAACATTTGCAGGAACACCCTTTCAAATGGGCTGGGCTTTTTTTTTTTCTTCCCATACTGGGAGGTTAACATTTGCTGTTGTCTATTGTTTACATAACTTTTTATACAGTCAATACTGCAGTATTGAAACTATCTATATAGGCAATAGTTTCAACATGCTATTTCATTTATCAAAATAAAGGTAAATTATTATTATTATGAGGTATTTGTAGAGCGCCAACAGACTCCGCAGCTCTATGAACATTGGTGGAATACAAAATAACATTTACAGGGGTCAAGTGGGTACAGGGCCCTGCCGAGAGTTGCACTGTTGTAGTCGTCTCTTATGAATGTGAACTACAAACAGCTGGGCTCATAGGCTTACATTCTATGGGGTTTAAGGGATAGCAGTGGAGATAGGAAGGGTAGTGTAGGTTGTATGCATCCCTGAATAGTAGAGTCAACAGGGAGTGCTTGAGGAATTTACAAACAATTTAATAAAATACAGCTGTTAAATTAATAAATGGGAACACATAAAAGGGAGAAAATGTTACATTACAGTGCCCCATTAAAGGGACACTGAACCCAATTTTTATTTTATTTCGTGATTCAGATAGAGCATGCAATTTTAAGCAACTTTCTAATTTACTCCTATTATCAACTTTTCTTCGTTCTCTTTATTTGAAAAAGAAGGCATCTGAGCTATTTTTTGGGTTCAGAACTCTGGACAGCACTTTTTTATTGGTGGATGAATTTATGCACCAATCATCAAGGACAACCAGGTTGTTCACTAAACATGGGCCGGCATCTAAACTTACATTCTTGCATTTCAAATAAAGATGTCAAGAAAATGAAGAAAATGTAATAATAGGAATACATTAGAAAGTTGCTTAAAATCTGAATCACTAAAGAAAAAAAATGTGGGTTCAGTGTCCTTTTAAAGTCAGCTCTGGAGCAACAATGCACTACTGGTCCTGAGCTCAACATGGCCGCAGCATTTCTAAATCACAAATGTCTAATTATGACATGACTGTCCCTTTAACCATTAATATTTAAAAAGGGACAACTATTATAAAGACACAAATGCTCCCAAAGAGGCTCCCATTTTTTATGTAGTTTTGTCCAACATTGCTTTCTCTTGCATTAAACATTTTACTATATTGCACAGGTTACAGCTTTACTCTGTTTTATATGAAATTATGTTTTCAGGTTACACAATCACATTTAATATTTTATAAAAAAAAAGGTAAACAAAATTTCAATGAGCATTGATATTTCCTGTATATTTTCCTTTCCCCCATCCCACTCTGCTGCAATAGTATAAATAGAGTCTAAAAAACAATTATTCTGCCTTTAGATTAGAGGGAAATCAGATTGCAGAGATAAACCAGCATTAGCATTTTAGTAATTAAAGGGACAGTGTACTGTGTTACCCAAATTTTTTCTTTCATGATTCAGATAGAACATGCAATTTTAAGCAACTCTCTAATTTATTCCTATTATCAATTTTTCTTTATTATCTTGCTATCTTTATTTGAAAAGCAGGAATGTAAGTTTACAAGCAGGACCATTTTTGCTTTACAACCTGGGTTGTTCTTGCTGGTTGGTGGCTAAATGCACCCACCAATAAACAAATGCTGTCCAGGGTCTGAACCAAAAATTGTCTGGCTCCTTAGCTTAAATGCCTTCTTTTTCAATTAAAGATCGCAAGAGAACTAAGAAAAATTGATAATAGGAGTAAATTAGCAAGTTGCTTAAAATTGACTGCTCTATCTGAATCATGAAAGAAAAAAAAATGGGTTCAGTGTCCCTTTAATTTGTTTCTAATTACTTATACCAGTTGCAGAGTATTAAATATATGGTCATTTTCTCATCTATTTTTATTTTGTATATGAAATAGCTGGCTATGCTCGTTGAAATCACTACCTATTGAACTGGGGTGAACTTGCAATAAGAACAAAACTCATCTTATACTCAAATGTCCCCTTATCTTAGCACTCAGTGTAAAAACAAAAGCTAAATACTTTTAATAATTGAAAACACACACTTACTATAGTACTTACCTCCTCAACCCCCACTGGAAGGATGATTACAGCTGCTGTCTCTTGTTTACAAAGCTGTTCTATAGAGAATACAGAAGTATTCATATTTTCAGTATAGATGGTGGTTTTAAACAACAAAAGAAGCTGTTTTAAGGTAAACTTGCAATTTGTAAACCATTTAAAGGAATATAAAACAAATATGTTAAATCTAAGTAAACATAAAAAGAGACTGTGATTGAAAAAACTTCGTACAAACTGTGTGATTGAAAAAAACTTTGTACAAACTGAGCAAGTAGAATTTGGTAGTGTAACCACTGCCCTCAGGGAGATAAGAGAGCTGACATATTGGTAACGTAAGTTACATTCTGCCTCTTTTGTGCATGGGCAAAACAGACTTACTATTTAGATATGATGGAGATAAAAGCATGTGATTAAAATCCTCTATTTCATAAAAGTAAGAGGAATAGTGTATAAATTATATTGCTCTTCCATTTACTAAACACTGAGTCAACACAAGTTACTCTACATTATTTATGACATCAAGCTAGATAAGCCTTTCCTGTAGAGACCCCAGCCCCCTTATAAGACTGTGACAGGAAGTATTGGACTCTGCACAAATGAAGTTAAAGGGATAGTAATCATTTTGTAATTACAGTGACTCGGTGGAACAATTTTTTTTCTAGGCCCTGCAGCAATTGTTGTTCTTGGCCTTCTGGCTCCTAACCTACCAACCCCACGCCTAGTCTGAAGCAGAGCGGCCTTGCAACATGCGGTGTGCTTACAGGTTACTCCATGGCCTTCCTCTGCTCCCTGCCACTTGTCCCCTGCAAATGATTCGGCCCTGCAGCAGTCTACCAGCTTGAAAAGCTGGACAGGCCATAGGCCCCTCTTACCTGCGGCCCCCCCAGCATTTCAGGGCCAGTATTTCCACTACTGAAAACATTTCTGGTGTGTTGTTATAGAATAACATTAGCCACGTCTTAATTTTTTGAAACAAATGAACATACTTTTTACTGCAGTAAATTTTCAATAGCCAAACTCCAGCTACCATTTTCCTTTGGATGAGCCAATCTAAGCACAGATATGTAGCAGGGTTATTTCCTTGAGAAGTCAGCAGGGTGCATTTCAAGGTCTGATAGTTAGAAATTGCTCTACTTTTAGAGCTAAATTACATGAAAATGGAGCAAAATAAGTAATGAAAATATATTGCAAAATTGTTTCATTAAAATCTCAAGGACTCTTCCTTTAAAAAAGAAGAAAAAAAAAGAAAATAACTAAAATGATGAATAATACACATTACAATTATTTCAATTAAAGGGAATAGGAAAGTTAAAATTAAACTTGATTCAGATAAAGCATGTAATTTTAAGACACTTAAATTTACTTCTCTTTTCAAATGTGCTTCATTCTCTTGGTATCCCGTTCTGAAAAAGAATACAGAAATATCATATACTAGTGGGAGCTAGCTGCTGATTGGTGCCTGCACACATTTGTCTCTTCTGATTGGCTAACTAGATGAGTTCATCTAGCTGACAGTAGTGCAATGCTGCTCCTTCAGCAAAAGATAGCAAGAGAATGAAGCAAATTTGATAATAAAAATAAATTAGAAAGTTATTTAAAATTGTATGTTCTATCCAAATCATGAAAGAAAATGTTAGGGTTTCCTGTCCCTTTAAGCATAACCCACTGCTTAGTGTTTTTTTATTACAACAATGAAACAGACAGTTGTATATTCCTTTAATACAATCCAGCATGTAAAATTGGTGACATTAAAGGGTTAAACATTTTACAGTACAATTTCCCTTTCATTTTCCTTACTAGAAGCTGATTCTTCAAATCTTGAAGCTTCTTTCTGAAATGATTCTCATTAGAAGTGTGAATACATTGGGGCCAATCTATCAAGCTCCGAAAGGAGCTTGACGGCCCGTGTTTCTGGCGAGTCTTCAGACTCGCCAGAAACAGCAGTTATGAAGCAGTGGTCACAAAGACCGTTTTTCCATAACCTGTCCGCCTGCTCTGAGCAGGCGGACAGACATCGCCGGAAATCAACCCGATCGAGTACGATCGGGTTGATTGACACCTCCCTGCCGCGAGTCAGCAGGGGGCGGCGTTGCACCAGCAGCTCTTGTGAGCTGCTGGTGCAATGCTGAATACGGAGAGCGTATTGCTCTCCACATTCAGCGAGGTCTGGCGGACCTGATCCGCACTCTCGGATCAGGTCCGCAAGACCTTTCATAAATAGAGGCCATTGTTTTCCCTGCTCACCTCTGGTTTTACAATGTGTCATTTGTACTTACACACAATCTGAGGTAAAACAGAGCCTCCTTGGATGTCCCAGTCCTTAAAACAGACTGAGTTATATTTGTTTTACATCAAAACAGTAAGGCCAACCTCATTTTGGTTTCTCTGAATGAATTACATATTATTTTATTGTTTTATTTTCTTATGAAATATTCCATTTCAGCAAGAAGTCTAAAAAAAAATAGGGATACGTGCCAGTTAGTTTTGTGTATTATTTATTAGTACGCAATGTTTGCAGCGTTCGTAGTGACCCTGCGTCCTTTTTTTTTCCCCAGCACTGCCAGAGCGATCACTCTGTCACCTGCAAATTAACTTTCCCAGCAGGTTTTAACACAATTTTGTCAGGCTAAGAAGCCAGCCTAATTGTATAAGGCGAATTAACGGGACGACATTTGCACATAGAAACATTTTAATAACCCAGATGTAGCCATAAGAAAAATCTTCATGTTTCTGGTTCCTGGAATGTGTCTCTTCATTAAAGGGACATTTATTTATGAATGCATAGTAATTATCTTCAATTAAGCACTGTATTGCAAAAGTTTTGCATGAAAATTAAATGTTTTCGAATTATTTAAACCATATTTTTTATATCAAAATTTGCTTTGAGTACTATGGTAGCAGTTTAGGGACGTAACCCATGAAAAGTCTCTTCAGTATGTTCATCTTGTGTCCTTTGCTGTGTCCATTTAAAGAGAAATATAAATAACCTACTGCACGGATCAAACAATCAAACATATATGCCTTTTGTCATTGGCTGATGGATGTCACAAGATACAAGGGGAGGCGAAAATTGGATTAACTGAAATTTGCCAGAAAATATTCTACTTCTCATTTCAAATACACACTAAGTGCTATTGTTTTGTCTTTTTATTGTGTATTTATCAATTATTCAATTCAACTTTATTTAGTGGTCTTTTAAATAATGAAAATATACGATTAACCACTTTGGGCCAGATTATAAGTGGAGCGCAAAATATCTCTTTCGCTAAAGCAATGTTTGCACTCCACTTTGTAATACCAGCGCACGCAAATGTGCGCTGGTATTACAGGTGAGGTGAAGTGCGAACGCGACCTCGTGTTTGCATTGCACGGACGCATTGCGATTATGAGAGTGCGCGTCCAGAGGCTCCAGTGAGAGCCTCGTTCTCATGCCGTGAGACATTTCATAAGAATTTAGCGCAGGGAAGGGGGTTTGTAGTGCAGCAATGGGCAGCAACTGTAAATATATATGAATACAGGTGGCCCTAGTTTTACAACGGTTCAATTTACACCGTTTCAGAATACCAACCTTTTTTTCCAGTCATGTGACTTCTATTGAAAAGCATTGATAAGCAGTGCATTTATTAAAATAGCCAGTAGATGGAGCTGTCCGCTTGTGTTGCAGCAAAGCCAAGTAAGTTGAAATTAATCAGTTTAACCAGTCCTGAGCTATCAAGCAGATTTCAAAGGAACAAGATCTTCCTGTCTACAATTCAGTCCAGATTGGAATGCATAGAAAGAACTGTTTGCAGAAAAATACAAGTAAAGTCTGCGTTGTGTGATTATTTTATTAGGTTTATAATGCTGTTTAGCAAATGCTTTTGTTCATTTAACTTAGTTTAATTATATATTCTGTGTTGTGTGATTATTTTATTAGGTTTATAATGCTGTCTAGCATTTAAAATCTTAATTTAAAAACTTTTAAAATAATGTATTAAGTGTTACTTATGACAATTTTGAAAGGGGCCTGGAACCTAACTCCCTCACTTCCCATTGACTTATATTATAAACTGGGTTTCAATTTACAACGGTTTCGATTTACAACCATTCCTTCTGGAACCTAACCCCGGCGTAAATTGAGGGCTACCTGTATATACATACACATATTAACACATAAATATATTGGTATATATTCATGTATATAAATGTTTACAGGGAACACACAGTTCCCATAGACCACAATGTAAAAACACTTTTCAGTGCCATTTTTTCTTTTTCTAACATTCCACAGCCGCCGACTTTAGCCCACAAAAACTGCTAAGTGCAATTTTTTTTGTGTGTGTGTGTGTTTTTTTTTATTTTTTTTAAAAAAAAGCTACATTAAAAAAAAAAAGGAAAGAAAACTAACACTTAAAGGGACACTAAACCCAAAAAAATTTCTTTCATGATTCAGATAGAGAATACAATTTTAAACAATATTCCAATTTACTACTATTATCTAATTTGCTTAATTCTTTAGATATCCTTTTGTTGAAGAAATAGCAGTGCACATGGGCGAGCCAATTACACGAGGCATCTGAGTACAGTTACCAATCAGCAGCTACTGAGCCTATCTAGATATGCTTTTCAGCAAAGCATATCAAGAGAATGACATAAATGAGATAATAGAAGTAAATTAGAAAGTTGTTTAAAATTACATGCTCTTTCTAAATCATGAAAGAAAATATTTGGGTTTCATGACCCTTTAAGTTTGGGGGCCATTTATAAAATTAATCAGAGATTAAGCGATAATTGCTACCGCAAGCTCGCAGTAGCAATAATCAGCCACTTGTAATGGCTGGTTATTTATCGTGTGCACGCAATAAATTAGCGCTCCACTTTTAATCTAGCCATTTATTAGGTATTTAATATAAGGTTTAATGTCACTTTAAGTAGTGCTTGTACTGCAAAAGATTAAAGGGATATAAAAAGTCTGTTTCATTGTTGTAATAACAAAGCACTACAGGGTAAATTTATTAAGCTATGTTTGTAGCTATTCTAGCTATATGAGCCTGCAGCCACACATATTTAAGACTTCTGCTTTATTCTTCTCCGCAACCTCAGAAGTGGCAAGATCAATCACCCCAACACTTGCTCGTTCGGGGGGGGGGGTAAAATTCCTTACTCTAGCGCAATTGGTTGCATTGCACAAGAATCCTCTTGTAGAATTATACATTTTTCCGTGTGATGAAACATCGCAAGTGTCTATAGCAGGCAGACAGGATCTCTACTTGCAAACCTGTCTGCCTTCAGGGATGGTAAATGTACCCGTAAACAGAGGGTTAGGCTTACTATAAATAATCGCAATATCCCTTTAACTAACACTTGTTTTCTTCTTTAAAGGGACACTCAGGTCAAATTAAACTGTCAGGATTCAGATACAGCATGTAATTTTAAACAACTTTCTAATTTACTTCCATAAAAAAAAATTGCACAGTCTTTTATATTTACACTTTTTGAGTCACCAGCTCCTACTGAGCATGTGCAAGAAGTCACAGACTATACGTATATGCATTTGTGTTTGGCTGATGGCTGTCACATGGTACAGGGGGAGTGGAAATATACATAACTTTGAAATTTGTTAGTTTAAAATTCAAATGAGTAGTAGATTTTTTTCTAAGTACTATTGCATTGCCTTGTTATCATGTATTTGTTGATTATGCAAATCTACTGTATTTACTGGTCCTTTAACTGCTAACAGTTGTTTTTTTTGAGCTTCCTATAAAATAATTTCCACCCATTTATATACTACATAAGTTAAACATAGATAAGGTGCCCTACTGGCATTGTCACTGCTACCGCCCATATCTGTAATCTATGTAATAATGTCTACATTTGCTACAATGACTCAGCAGTGTGTGTAATATGGTGTATTTTTAGTTCAAGTGAGAGGAAAGTGATTTTTTTCTGCTAATTAGTGTGCACTGATTAACCATTAAAGGGACAGTGTGCTGTAAAATTGGGTTCCCTTAAAGGACCAGTCAACACAGTATATTTGCATAATCAACAAATGCAAGATAACAAGACAATGCAATAGCACTAAGTCTGAACTTCAAATGAGTAGTAGATTTTTTTTTCTGACAATTTTAAGTTATGTCTTTTTCCACTCCCCCTGTATCATGTGACAGCCATGAGCCAATCACAAATGCATACACGTACCATGTGACAGCCATCAGCCATTCACAAATGCATACACACTTATTCTTGCACATGCTCAGTAGATGCTGGTGACTCAAAAAGTTTAAATATAAAAAGACTATGCACATTTAGTTAATGGAAGTAAATTGGGAAGTTGTTTAAAATGGCATGTTCTATCTGAATAATGAAAGTTTAATTTTGATTGAGTGTCCCTTTAATGTGTTTCTAATAGCTTGTTATACCAGCTGTATAATAAATTGCTTCTTTAGGTTTATTTTTGTAAATTAAATATATGGTTTTGTTATTTGAAACCACAAACTATTAAAATGGGTTAAGCTTGCGGGAAAATAAGATTTCCTTATTTTATTACTTTCTGTATATGCACATGCTTCTTTATATTATCTCTGTCTTAAAACCAAAGCCCCTTACTTAGATGAAACAATGAAAAATTAACATTGTATTGCTTCTCTCTCCTGTAATTTCCTGTAATAGGTTGTCCCTCCTTTAATTTATTCTGCTGGCTATATTTACACAGTTTTTCTATAGCTTCCACTAAATTATAGAAGCGTTCAGTATGGGTAGGGATACCAAAGGCAAAATCAACTATTTTAGATGCCGATATAAATGTAAATAGGCTATTTATAAACAATTGAATACACTTCAGCAGGTAAATTTAATCATTGGGAACAAATGAAAGAAAATAATAATTTAGGGTAAACTGTCCCTTTAAGTTCATTATCTACAATTTTTTCTGTATGCACTTTATATTTGACTAGTGAAGTCTATTTTTACACTTTGTAATAACATGGTTTTTGTGCCGTCTTATATTAAATTAACATAGTGGGTGAGAAAATGATTTGAATGCAATAAGACCATAATTGCTACAAATGTTTACAGAATATACAAACTCCGCCCACCACTTGCCTTCTTTGGAGGAGCCAATCAGGACTTGTTATTAAAGTAGACATAGAAAATCCGAAAGTCATTATCGGCTAGATTTAGAGTTTTGTCGGTAACGACCCGCGTATCTAACGCTGGCTTTTTTTTGGCCGCACCTTTAAAATAACTCTGGTATTGAGAGTCCACAGAATGGCTGCGTTAGGCTCCAAAAAAGGAGCGTATAGCATATTTAACGCAACTTCAACTCTCGATACCAGAGTTGCTTACGGACGCGGCCAGCCTCAAAAACGTGCTCGAGCTGAAAAAAAAACTAACACCTGCAAAAAAGCCGCGTTCAGCTCCTAACGCAGCCCCATTGTTTCCTATGGGGAAACACTTCCTACGTCTGCACCTAACACTCTAACATGTACCCCGAGTCTAAACACCCCTAACCTTACACTTATTAACCCCTATTCTGCCGCCCCCGCTATCGCTGACCCCTGTATATTATTTTTAATCCCTAATCTGCCGCTCCGTAAACCGCCGCTACTTACATTAACCCTATGTACCCCTAATCTGCTGCCCCTAACACCGCCGACCCCTATATTATATTTATTAACCCCTAATCTGCCCCCCCCCCCAACGTCGCCTCCACCTGCCTACACTTATTAACCCCTAATCTGCCGAGCGGACCGCACCGCTATTATTATAAAGTTATTAACCCCTAATCCGCCTCACTAACCCTATAATAAATAGTATTAACCCCTAATCTGCCCTCCCTAACATCGCCGACACCTAACTTCAATTATTAACCCCTAATCTGCCGACTGGAGCTCACCGCTATTCTAATAAATGTATTAACCCCTAAAGCTAAGTCTAACCCTAACACTAACACCCCCCTAACTTAAATATAATTTAAACGAAATTAATTAACTCTTATTAAATAAATTATTCCTATTTAAAGCTAAATACTTACCTGTAAAATAAATCCTAATATAGCTACAATATAAATTATAATGATATTATATCTATTTTAGGATTAATATTTATTTTACAGGTAACTTTGTATTTATTTTAACCAGGTACAATAGCTATTAAATAGTTAAGAACTATTTAATAGCTAAAATAGTTAAAATAATTACAAATTTACCTGTAAAATAAATCCTAACCTAAGTTACAATTAAACCTAACACTACACTATCAATAAATAAATTAAATAAAATACCTATAATTATCTACAATTAAACCTAACACTACACTATCAATAAATAAATTAAATACAATTCCTACAAATAAATACAATGAAATAAACTAACTAAAGTACAAAAAATAAAAAAGAACTAAGTTGCGAGCTCAATCTGATTGGCTGATTGGATCAGCCAATCGGATTGAACTTAATTCTGATTGGCTGATTCCATCAGCCAATCAGAATATTCCTACCTTAATTCCGATTGGCTGATAGAATCCTATCAGCCAATCGGAATTCGAGGGACGCCATCTTGGCATTGTCATTCGTCGTTCAGTCGTCGGCCAGGATGGATGTTCCGCGTCGGAGGTCTTCAGGATGCTGCCGCTCTGCTCCGGATGGATGACGATAGAAGATGCCGCTTGGATGAAGATTTCAATCGGATGTAAGACCTCTTCTGCCCCGCTTGGATGAAGACTTCTACCGGATGGAGGACCTCTTCTTGCTCCGCTTGGATGAAGAATTTGGCTCGGCTGGGTGAAGACGACTCAAGGTAGGGAGATCTTCAGGGGCTTAGTGTTAGGTTTATTTAAGGGGGGTTTGGGTTAGATTAGGGGTATGTGGGTGGTGGGTTGTAATGTTGGGGGGGTATTGTATGTTTTGTTTTACAGGCAAAAGAGCTGAACTTCTTGGGGCATGCCCCGCAAAGGGCCCTGTTCAGGGCTGGTAAGGTAAAAGAGCTTTGAACTTTAGTAATTTAGAATAGGGTAGGGCATTTTTTTATTTTGGGGGGCTTTGTTATTTTATTAGGGGGCTTAGAGTAGGTGTAATTAGTTTAAAATTGTTGTAATATATTTCTAATGTTTGTAAATATTTTTTTATTTTTTGTAACTTAGTTCTTTTTTATTTTTTGTACTTTAGTTAGTTTATTTCATTGTATTTATTTGTAGGAATTGTATTTAATTTATTTATTGATAGTGTAGTGTTAGGTTTAATTGTAACTTAGGTTAGGATTTATTTTACAGGTAAATTTGTAATTATTTTAACTATTTTAGCTATTAAATAGTTCTTAACTATTTAATAGCTATTGTACCTGGTTAAAATAAATACAAAGTTACCTGTAAAATAAATATTAATCCTAAAATAGCTATAATATAAATATAATTTATATTGTAGCTATATTAGGATTTATTTTACAGGTAAGTATTTAGCTTTAAATAGGAATAATTTATTTAAGAAGAGTTAATTAATTTCGTTAGATTAAAATTATATTTAATTTTGGGGGGTGTTAGTGTTAGGGTTAGACTTAGCTTTAGGGGTTATTAGAATAGCGGTGAGCTCCAGTCGGCAGATTAGGGGTTAATAATTGAAGTTAGGTGTCGGCGATGTTAGGGAGGGCAGATTAGGGGTTAATACTATTTATTATAGGGTTAGTGAGGCGGATTAGGGGTTAATAACTTTATTATAGTAGCGGTGCGGTGCGGTCCGGTCGGCAGATTAGGGGTTAATAAGTGTAGGCAGGTTGAGGCGACGTTGAGGGGGGCAGATTAGGGGTTAATAAATATAATATAGGGGTCGGCGGTGTTAGGGGCAGCAGATTAGGGGTACATAGCTATAATGTAGGTGGCGGCTCTTTGCGGTCGGCAGATTAGGGGTTAATTATTGTAGGTAGCTGGCTGCGACGTTGTGGGGGGCAGGTTAGGGGTTAATAAATATAATATAGGGGTCGGCGGTGTTAGGGGAAGCAGATTAGGGGTACATAAGTATAACATAGGTGGCGGTCGGCAGATTAGGGGTTAAAAAATTTAATCGAGTGTCGGCGATGTGGGGGGGCCTCGGTTTAGGGGTACATAGGTAGTTTATGGGTGTTAGTGTACTTTAGAGCACAGAAGTTAAGAGCTTTATAAACTGGCGTTAGCCCAGAAAGCTCTTAACTACTGACTTTTTTCTGCGGCTGGAGTTTTGTCGTTAGATTTCTAACGCTCACTTCAGACACGACTCTAAATACCGGAGTTAGAAAGATCCCATTGAAAAGATAGGATACGCAATTGACGTAAGGGGATCTGCGGTATGGAAAAGTCGCGGCTAAAAAGTGAGCGTTAGACCCTTTTTTGAATGACTCCAAATACTGGCGGTAGCCTAAAACCAGCGTTAGGAGCCTCTAACGCTGGTTTTCACGGCTACCGCCAAACTCCAAATCTAGGCCTAAGTTAGCCAAATAATCATTGCTTTGCAGTTTCTATTATCCAGGGTTGGTCTTATGAAGCCTGTCGTGTGCACTTCAAATTGTCAAAGCTAGAAAAAATATTTTCAGGCTTAAAGGGACAGTTTACATTAAAGGGATAGGAAAGTCAAAATTAAACTTGCATGATTCAGATACAGCAGGTCATTTTAAGACACTTTTAATTTAACTTCTGTTTTCAAATGTGCTTCGTTCTCTTACTATCCCTTGTTAAAAATTGAATACGCACATATCATACACTAGTTGGAGCTACTGCTAATTGGTGCCTGCACACATTTGTCTCTTGTGATTGGCTAACTAGATGTGTTCAGCTTCCTGTCAGTAGTGCAATGCTGTCCCTTCAGCAATGGATAACAAGAGAATGAAGAAAATTTGATAATATAATTAAATTGGAAAGTTGGAGGAGGCTCCTGACTTTATTTTATTTTATTTTACATTTCCCCAATTTTTCCCCTTAAGAATAACATTTTGTTATCAAGCTATCATCGGGCATCTAAGGGGTTCATTTAATGCACCTGATTGGAATGAACAAAACGACTATATCTGTGTATTATTGTCTGTAGAAATTTAGCAGACCGCCATTTCTTCTGACTATGGAAGGAGATTTCTGCGACACAGTACTGACCCTATGTCAGGGTTTTTTCCCTGTTGTGTTTGTCATGTGCTGCTCGCAGCCATTTTACTCACCTCTCTTCCTGAATATGGTGCATTGTGGGGGATGCTGCTCAATTCCTGCACTTCCTTTTATGGCCAGTCTGGTGTGCATCATCCATGTGAGACAGGATGCAGTCTCAGAATTGTGATGTCATCACTTATTATTTAAAGGGCCTCTGTTCAGTATGCTTTGCCTTTGCGTTGTCACAGACCTATTTGTGAGAGTTCCTGTGTATTACCTGGCTGCCTGACGTCCTTCCTGGTTCCAGATCCCTGGCTTGTCCCTGACTCTGCTGTTTTCCTTGTTCCTGATTCCGGCTCGTCTGACTATTCGCTTTGGCTCCTGACTCGGCTTGTCTGACTACCAGCTCTGGTTTTGATTCCTGGCTTGTTATTTGACTTGTGGACTTTTTATTATTTTTTGCTATTTATAAAGGTGTGATTATCTTTGCACTTCTCGTCTCAGTCTGATTCCTGGCACCCTGACACCCTATTTGCTGGATATGAGCAGCAGATCCTTAATAGATTTGACGGTCTATTGACCAGAATAGAAGCCGGACGTATAAAATAGAGGCTTACTCTGATCGATGGAGAGAGAGAGAGATAGATGCTGATGCGAGGTCCGGAGCAGTACAACTGAATGCTGAGGACTTTCACATCGCACCCGTTATCCCTGAGATGAAGCTATTACGGAATGGTAATATGGGAGGTTCCGGTGAAGCATGTGGATCATTGACCCTGCTGGGCAGCAACTTACCGGTCCCTGTGAATAACGCCTGGGCGTCTAAAGAGCTTCCCACCAGTAGCTGTGAAAGGGTGAGGATCGTTGACATCGCCCCCTGGGAGGGATTATTGACTGCTGCCACTGGGTTGTTTGCAGCTGGGAAGGTGGACAACTTCCTTGAGTATGGCCCTGCTACTATGTGTGGATTGTTGTCGGCCACTTGTCACTGCATCGTCACAGGGATTTTCATGGACTGGGATTATGAGTGCGGCGTAAAGATTATGCTTATTGACGCTACCTTTCGCATGATGATCTTGCGATATGAGGACTCTCGGCTCTCTAATACCAGCATGAAAATCGGAGTGGGGTGATAATATTCTAGCAGCAATGGATTCTGGACGCTCAGGTTCACAAAATCACTTTGCCTGTTACATATGCTCCTAACTCAGTATAGGTCCTGGACCCATTAAATAACTTTATAACAGCTGACACTGAGAAATCCACACTCATGAAGACTAATATCTGATAACGTGTGGATTTTGTGTCTGAGTCCTCTTCATGTTTCTATTACGTATGGAACTGAAGAGGATTTCTACGTGTTTAGTTACCTAATTATGTTTGCTACTCTTAATGTTTTCCCTAGTATCTTATCTCACATTCCTAATTGTTTCTGCCCTCTATTATATCCTTTACTGTAGGAAACTATCTGTTTTTACATGTCTGGGTTGTCTCTCTCACATATTCATTGAAGTTTGCATGCATTCTTACTGGCTAGTGTGTGAATCTGTGTTGTGAAGTGATGTCTTGAGTGTTTCACCTTTTTTGAGCTAGGCCTTGGCAATATATAAATGTACGACAGGGGGAGATGTCTATAGTGATACACTGCCAACTTGAGACAGGCCCCACTACACATAGTTGTGAGTCTAATTTAGCTAATATCCTTGTGTATAGTTTTAGCCTAGGTTTAGCTGTCAATCACTCTGCACAGTTTATACAGGGACTTCTTATTCTTCCTTTCAACTGCTTCATAACAGCAATGCTGACTGAGACGCTATTTGGAAGATCCTATATGGAATTAATGACTGGGAGAGATCCACCTATATGTTGTGGACTTTGTGACTTTCTTAGGTGACAAATGAGTACTTTGAGTAAGGTCACTGCTGTCTAAGTTCAATGTGTTACTGTTTGTGAGTTACTCCAGTTAATCATATTATATAAATAGACAGATATTAAGCTTAGCATCCTTGGAGTCTTTATTATGTGAAACTTGGGAGCTCCTGGCTACATATAACTTGTAATAAGTCTGCTCCCTTAGCACTACTGTAGTCCCCTTCAGATAATGTATGTTATTTGGGGGGAGAAGATTTACAACACGTGTAAATTAAGTTGCATAGTCTGTTCAGTGAAGGGGATTTCAGCACCAGCTTTAGGTCCGCCCCCCCTCCTCCCGTTTGTGTGGTAAGGGATAAATAGCTTATCCTCGATACTCCCTTTTTGGCAGAGTTTTGTAGTCTCTGCCCTGTTCGTAGAGCCTTTGTCATAGTTTGTTCCTATGTGAATGAAAAATATGCTCTCCGGATCTTAAAAATGAAAGAATCAGCATGACTATTCTTCTGTGTCTTAATGTCTGCAGATTGTTTATCCCTATAATTTATATATATAGCTGTTAACTCATATATATATATTCAATGTAAATGTTAGAATTGGTGGTATGTTGTTGGAGGTTCAAGGGTTTCAGGTGCAGTCAATATATTTGTTTTTCATATACTTCTGAGAGTGAGATCCTGTTGGTGGGCCTGGTCAGTATAGGTGACAGGGTGGTATCTTATTGGAAATGAATATCGTGTGTGACATACTCTCTCCCTCGCTGACGGGCTCTATCCAGACTTACCAAGATTTACAATCTTAGACTAAATGAATAACTGCTAGCTGTAGCAACTCTTGTAGTGACTGCCCTCTAGGTTGATATACTCACTTATCCGCCCTCAGGTGACTTCAGTCTTGTAATTCTGCTTGCTTTCTATGTAATGCTAGATTACTAATCCTTTGGACTTGTAACCTCTTTCTTCAGTTTCTCTGATTTTGTGTCAACTATACTAATGTGATCAGTTATATTCCTACACATATTTACACTCAGACTTATCTGTGAAGTAGTTTATGCAATCCTGTTTTTCTGACACAGTGTTGATTACTCATATATTTAATGTTATCATGTTTATTTCTATGATCTCCTTCAATTTTAGTTTTAGTTTTCCGGGCCTACCCATGGTCCTAGCAGACATGAGAATGTTAAGTGTAGGCCTAAAAGGGGCCTGTGCTACCCAAAAACCCTCTGCTTGGTAATTTGAATTTATTGGGGTCCTAAAGTGGTCTCAGCTATTTCTGAGGAAAAAGAGGGTGTTTTTAGGTTTGCTACCCAACATCTTTTTATATGACCTATGTTTTACTTGGGAACACTATGAGAGTGTTACAATAAGGGATTTATGATCTTATGTATCTGTATGTTTGCGATATCTGTTTTATTATCTAATATGCCTCTTGTGTTTAATTGAGCAAACTGAATTTTGTCTTAGTTTTGTTTCACCCTCAATAAAAAACTTTATTAAAAATAAAAAAATAAAAAAAATTGGAAAGTTGGTTAAAATGGTATGTTCTATCTGAATCATAAAAGAAAATTTGGGGGTTTACTATCTCTTTAAAAATTGTAACCATTTAGTTAGTTCTCAATAATCCATTTTACCTGCTGGAGTTTATTAAAGTGTTTACAAATAGCTCATTTAGAGATAACATAAAGAAGCATGTGTGTGTACATAAAGTGATAAAATAAGTATATCTGATTTTGCTGCAAGCTCAACCCATTATAATGGGGTGTGGGTCCGAAGATCAAAACCAGCTTTTGTTTCATATACAAAAATCAACCTAAATGAGCTATTTCTCACACATTTTATACTCTGTCGCTGGTAGAACAAGTCATTGGGAACACATTAAGGGGAGGGGAAAACAATTTTACAGTATACTGTCCATTTAAACGACAGATATAAATAAAGGAGAATTACATGGAAAATTTAAATCACCACAAAATATTTAATTATGCATAATTATGCACATTCATTATTTATTTTGCCAATTTTTCCTGTAATTTTCATTAAAATTATGTTTATTTTCGGTTGCTGAAAGGCTGGAATGCATCCTGCAGGATTCAGAACTTTACCCCTGCAACATGCTACACAATGGCTGCTTGATCAGTGCATGAGGTCATTTATTTGTGTCTCTAACAAAACCAGAAAATAATAAAAACACACTCAACAGGGTTTTGTAAAGGTTATATCCCTGGTTTACGAAACAATGCAAAATAAATACAATTTAATGTTACTGAATGCATCTCTGGGCTTTTTGAAATGAACCTTAAGTTGCTGACACAGACACCAGTCTGATTAAAGGGACAGTCTAGTCAAAATTAAACTTTCATAATTCAGATAGGGCATGCAATTTTAAACAATTTTCAAATTTACTTTTATCATCAAATTTGCTTTGTTCTCTTGGTATTATTTGTTGAAAGCTAATCCTAGGTCGCCTCTTATCTCAGTGCATTTTTACAGTTTTCACAGACAGCGCTAGTTTGTGTGTACCATATAGAAAACATTGTTCTCACTCCCATGGATTTATGTATAAAAATGTTCGAATGTAGAACAGCAATTGGGAGATTACCTCAATAGGATGGTGTACGTAGGATAAGCTGGCGACCTCCAGCTGAAAACCATATAGCAATGAAGATACTCCACAGCACCATGTAATTCTTAAGTTGCTTTATTGAAGCATACAAACAGACAGGTATGCAATGTTTCTGGATCACAGTCCCTTAATCATACATGGATTTATGTATGTCAGTACTGATTGGCTAAAATGCAAGTCTGTCAAAAGTACTGAAATAAGGGGGCAGGCTGCAGAGGCTTAGATATAAGGTAATCACAATGGTAAAAAGTTTATTCATATAACCGTGTTGGTTATGCAAAACTGGGGAATAGGTATTAAAGGGACAGTCTACACAAAAATTGTTATTGTTTAAAACGATAGATAATGCCTTTTACTACCCATTCCCCAGCTTTGCACAACCAATTTATGCAATTTATTCAAAGGCTCTATTTACAGCCTCTTAATCACATGCTTTTGTATTTGCTTTTCACAACAGGAGACTGATAGTTCATGTGGGCCATATAGATAACAATGTGTTCACACCCAGGAAGTTATTTAAGAGTTAGCACAACACAATACTAAATGCAACTCAACAGATTTTAAACAGTCACAGTCATGTGATCATTGGGCTGTCAGAAGATGCTTAGATACAAGGTAATCACAGATGTTGGTTATGCAAAACTGGGGAATGGGTAATAAAGGGATTATCTATCTTTTAAAAGAATAACAATTCTATTGTAGCCTGTCCCTTTAAAGCTTTTTTTCCACTTTCTGTTTTAAGTAGATGCAGCCAAACAGTAGATGTACAACCCATCCCATTGAAATTAAAATGGTGATAAACCAGCTAACTGATTGAAGGTGTGTCATGTGTTCCATATAACCCTGGAGCCTAAGCACAGACACTGGATCTTACTTAAAGTGATGGTAAACCTGAGTGTTTAAAAAATGCTTGGATTTACCATCACTAAAAATAATGTGGCGTTTCATTGATCATTAAGCAAAAAAAGGTGCTAAACTCACCCTGTATGTGCCGTGAAAGCTCATTAAAGTCAGAGCCTACGGCACGACGCTGTTCTACCAATAAGGTGACGTTTCCACCTCTAAATCAATGGTTTAGAGGTGGAAACTTCACCTCATTGAATATAAGCCCTGTGCCGTGGGCGGCCAGAGGCTCTGACTTTAGTGAGCCGCCGTGGCACAGACAGGGTGAGTTTTGCACTTTTTTTTTTTACTAAATGATCAATTACACTCCACATTATATTTAGTGATAGTAAATCCTAGCATTTTTTAGACGCTCAGGTTTACCATCACTTTAAGTAAGATCCAGTGTCTGCGCTTAGGCTCCAGGGTTATATGGAACACATGACACACCTTCAGGCCCATTTATCAAGCTCCGTATAGAGCTTGAAGGGCCGTGTTTCTGGCTAGTCTTCAGACTCGCCAGAAACACAACTTATGAAGCAGCGGTCTAAAGACCGCTGCTCCATAATCCTTTCCGCCTGCTCAGAGCAGGCGGACAGGAATCGCCGGAAATCATTGGCCGATTGGCCGCGAGTCAGCAGGGGGCGGCGTTGCACCAGCAGCTCTTGTGAGCTGCTGGTGCAATGTTAAATGCGGAGAGCGTATTGCTCTCCGCAGTTAGCAAGCTCTTGCGGACCTGATCCGCAGTGTCGGATCAGGTCCGCAAGCCCTTTGATAAATGGGCCTTCTTGAATCAGTTAGCTACCATGTTTTACTTTGACTGCATATCTTTTGCTTCCTTGAAGATCTGTAGGAACGTTTACCAAAAATGCTGGCAATGAGGGAAAGCGTGCACATTTTTTTGTTTCGTTTGAGAATATTGTAATGTAGCTGCATAGCTAAACAGCTTTCAAGCTAACATTCTGTCTCCCTAAATTTTTTTGAGAGACCTTGCAGTACTGACGAGACGTATTAGATAATCTCCCTTGACCAGAGAGTTTTAGATTATTGGGCTCTGAACCCTCATGGAAAAGCCTGTGAAACACCTGTTATTTATTATTATTAGCCCTTCTAATTGATTTCAGTGGTTAAAAAAGAAGTAAAACGTCACCCACATGCTACAGACAAACAACCAGAAACAGCTGTTCAATAGAAGTTGCTTAAAAAGTTGTTGTATACTGATAACAGAGACATATACAGGAATCTATTTAAAGCAGCAGAAGAGAGCTAAAGCAAAAAATAGTCCAGGAAGGAAACACTAATACTAATGGTATTTTTATATTATCTTAAAGGGTTACTCACTTTTCTCATATTTGAAATGACTATGGTCACTTGACCCACAATAGTTTGTTGTTTGCATTTGAGGTGTATTAATAGCTGTTTAAAGGGCCTCTAA
The DNA here is from genome assembly GCF_027579735.1 of Bombina bombina. Classification (NCBI taxonomy): domain Eukaryota; kingdom Metazoa; phylum Chordata; class Amphibia; order Anura; family Bombinatoridae; genus Bombina; species Bombina bombina. The sequence continues at coordinate 955,708,872 of NC_069502.1, read as the reverse complement.
ATACAATAGAATTGAATGACAAATACACATTAAAAAGACAATTCAATAACACTAACTTTGAATTTGAAATGAGTAGTAGATTATTTCCTGAAAAATTTCAAAGTTAATCCAATTTTTCCTCCCCCTGTATCATGTGACAGCTATCGGCCAATAACAAAATGCCTATACATATATACTATAGTTTTGCACATGGTCAGTAGAATCTGGAGCCTCAAAAAGTGTGCATATAAAAAGAATGTGCACTTTTTAATAATTGAAGTATATTGGATTTATTTTTATTTTTTTTAAATTGCATGCTTTTTAACTGAATCATGAGAATGACTTTAGTGGCCCTTTTTAAATTAACATAATTACTATCACCTGAATAGAAGGGATGAACTTTATACACAGTCAGTTTATGAAATGCATTTTTTCACTGGACTTCCTTTCCCTGAGGACAGATTGTTAAGTACATATTAATCATGTTCTGTCGCCACATGCCAGTTGACTTGCAACCTGTCCAGAGCGCTAAATTGTATTAATTAACAAAACACCAAATGCGTTCAGTCCTATAATTGTTATTGCTCTTAGAAAATATAATAAAAATTTGACTTCTGTTGAATTTTCATTTCACTGAAAAAGGTGACAGCCCTGATGCACATAGGGCAAAATTGATCATATGGCAAATGCACCGATCGGTTGAAAGGCTTGCTCATTTGAGCCTGCAACTTATATTTATGAAGCAGCAGTTTGGAGTGCCAATTTGGATAAGGCGGATGAAAATCACCCCAGATTCATTCCACCAATTGGTTGCGTGAGGGTAGGGAAGTGGACTTGCACAAGCATTTGCCCGTGTAATGTTAAATATGGGAAACAAATGTGCCCCACAATCTGCGATCAGATCCTGTTCACTTGCCGATTTATACATTTTGCCTATATTTTACTCAGGACCGGGTTTAACCTTGTGGAATATTTCTAGGAGACCCCCATCTTTATTTATATATATATATATATATATACTAGTCCTAAAGCCCGTTCACACGGGCCGTGTTGTGTTATATTTAATATTCATTCTCTCTCTCTCTCTCTCTCTCTCTTTCTCTCTCTCTCTCTCTCTCCCTCCCCTTGCGCCTTCACTTGTCCTCGCGCTGCTGGTTACATCTGTGCTCTTTGACCGGTCCTCGCGCTGCTGGTTTCATCTGCAGGGGGTGGCGCGTGCGAAGTCGGGTGGGTGCGCGTGCGATCAGCTGCTGTCTAAGGCCAAGTGTTTGTCTGAACTGCGCATGACGGCTTCAGACAAACACTTGTCTTTTATAATATAGGATATATATATATATATATATATATAGATATATATAGATAGATAGATAGATAAACAGATGTATACATACTGTATATACTTAGCATACTCATATTTAAATCACATTATCAAACCTATAAGCCCCAAGAACTGTACTAATTTCCATGTGCCTAAAAGTATTTTGAGTTTTAATACAGAATATTGTGTACGTTTTATGTGGTTGAAATGTATTATAGAGAGGGGATTTTGGAATTAGCATTTATATAGGGGATTGTGGTTTTGTATATATTTGAAGACTGCTGAAAAAATAAGAATGAATGATAATTTTTTTAGAGATATATGTAGCTCATGTTGGAAGCTATTTTTATGAAATAGTTTAGGTTCTCAAATAAAAAAAAGGGGAAGTCTCTTGTTTCAGTCACCTGCCTTATCAAAGCACATTAAGAAAATAACTTCATCTCTTTATGCAAGATAAACTAATCTATGGCATGAATTATTTTTTTTTTTACTTTTAATTTCCCTTTTTTTTTAAAGATATTCCCTTAACCACCATAATGATAGTGACCACCTCACAGAATAGGAGTATGGAACAAACTGATGGGAGTAGAGTAGCCCTTCTTTTCCCCCACATGTGACAGTTATTTTAAAGCTGTAATCTCAATCTTTCAAATGAGTGATCCTGTGTCTTTCCAGTTGCCAGGGGATTGTCATAGCAGTGACAAATACTCTATAAGATTGGCTTAGTGACTTTATAGTTAACCTTATCATCCTCCTTATGATATAAATATATCATAGGACCCTTTATTTGATAAAGGGTGTCCAACTATTTATATTAGAGAATTTATGTCTTTATAGCTGTCATGTGATCTTCATTATAACAATCACTTGGTAGCATATTTTTTTGTTTTAATTCTATATAGGATGATTTTTGGTAGAACGTATATTTTTAAATTTTTAATACATTAAAGTGATAGCCTACCCCAGAATTTTTATTGTTTAAAAAGTTAGATACTCCCTTTATTACCCGTTCCCCAGTTTTGCATAACCAATACGGTTATTTAATAATAATACACTTTTTACCTCCGTGATTACCTTGATTATAAGCCTCTGCAGACTGTCCCCTTATTTCAGTTCTTTTGACAAACTTGCATTTTAGCCAATTAGCGATGACTCATAAATATCTCCAGATTTGTATAAATTGGATGGCGCTGAAAAACCTGTGTTTGAGAATTGCCAGACGCTGCTTCCTAGTTATAAGCCAGGAGGAAACTCCCTCATTCACTCTCCTCATTTTCTAATATATATTTCAAACGTAATTCTTTTTTGGTGTTTAGTTGTTTTACATTTTTTGAGCCTCAAATTTTTTATTTGCTCAATGTTTTGTTTAAACATGGCACAAATGAAATTACTACAGATTATTGTGTTTTAGTGTTAGGTTCCTAATTGGATTAAGCCTTGTACATGCTGCATTCATTATGAGATAGTTCAGACTAGCAAAATGACCTTGACAGGCTGACCTTATTGAAGTAATTTGCTCTGCATTGTGCTTGTCAACTCTCTTTCATTGTTCAGATCCTGTTCCGATAAACAGGAACTAAAAGCATGTGGGAATAGGAGATATTTTGGTATAGTTCCCCTTGAATACTATATTTGTGACCTTGAACGGGTTATTTTTTGTGGTTTAATAATGTTCAATAACTTTAAATTTAATATTTTAATTTTATTAATTAGCTCAGGGCTTGACAAATTTGGTCAATGTCTAGGACTCTGCCCCAAAACACTTAAAGTATTGCATCTTGTAATGAGTACGTGTGGCAAACATTCAAAATTTAGTTTGGTGATCTGGTTTTCTTTGGGATATCTCAAACTTGATGGTACTATTCAAATATCATCTGACCCTACCCTTTTATGGTTCAATGGACTCAAAAATGTTCATTTCATATGAATGAAAAGCAGTTAAACATGTTCAAATGTTCATTTTTTATTGACAAATTTTGCAGTAAATGCTGTTTAACCCCTTAATGACCACAGCACTTTTCCATTTTCTGTCCGTTTGGGACCAAGGCTATTTTTACATTTTTGCGGTGTTTGTGTTTAGCTGTAATTTCCCTCTTACTCATTTACTGTACCCACACATATTATATACCGTTTTTCTCGCCATTAAATTAACTTTCTAAAAATACCATTATTTTCATCATATCTTATAATTTACTATAAAAAAAATTATAAAATATGAGGAAAAAATGGAAAAAAACACACTTTTTTTAACTTTGACCCCCAAAATCTGTTACACATCTACAACCACCAAAAAAAAAACATGCTAAATAGTTTCTAAATTTTGTCCTGAGTTTAGAAATACCTAATATTTACATGTTCTTTGCTTTTTTTGAAAGCTATAGGGCCATAAATACAAGTAGCATTTTGCTATTTCCAAACTACTTTTTTTCAAAATTAGCGCTAGTTACATTGGAACACTAATATCTTTCAGGAATCCCTGAATATCTATTGACATGTATATATTTTTTTTTAGAAGACATCCCAAAGTATTAATCTAGGCCAATTTTGGTATATTTCATGCCACCATTTCACCGCCAAATGCGATCAAATACAAAATATCGTTCACTTTTTCACAAATTTTTTCACAAACTTTCGGTTTCTCACTGAAATTATTTACAAACAGATTGTGCAATTATGGCACAAATGGTTGTAAATGCTTCTCTGGGATCCCCTTTGTTCAGAAATAGCAGACATATATGGCTTTGGCATTGCTTTTTGGTAATTAGAAGGCCGCTAAATGCCGCTGCGCACCACACGTGTATTATGCCCAGCAGTGCAGGGGTTAATTAGGGAGCTTGTAGGGAGCTTGTATGGTTAATTTTAGCTTTAGTGTAGTGTAGTAGACAACCCAAAGTAATGATCTAGGCCCATTTTGGTATATTTCATGCCACCATTTCACCGCCAAATGCGATCAAATAAAAAAAAAATGTTAAATTTTTCACAATTTTAGGATTCTCACTGAAATCATTTACAAACAGCTTGTGCAATTATGGCACAAATGGTTGTAAATGCTTCTCTGGGATCCCCTTTGTTCAGAAATAGCAGATATATATGACTTTGGTGTTGCTTTCTGGTAATTAGAAGGCCGCAAAATGCTGCTGCGCATCACACGTGTATTATGGCTAGCAGTGAAGGGGTTAATTAGGAAGTTTGTAGGGAGCTTGCAGGGTTAATTTTAGCTTTAGTGTAGAGATCAGCCTCCCACCTGACACATCAGACCCCCTGATCCCTCCCAAACAGCTCCCTTCCCTCCCCCACCCCACAATTGTCCCCGCCATCTTAAGTACTGGCAGAAAGTCTGCCAGTACTAAAATAAAAGCTTTTTGGGGGGTATAGGTTTTTTTTTTTTTTTAAAATAATAATTATTCTGCTGTATAGGACCCCCCTTAGCCTCCAACCTCCCTGATCCCCCCCAAAACAGCTTTGTAACCTTCCCTATCTGCCTTATTGGGGCCATCTTGGGTACTGGCAGCTGTCTGCCAGTACCCAGCTTATACAAAAAAGTGCTTTTTTTTCTTAAGTTTTTTTTTTCTGTAGTGTAGCTTCCCCAAACCCCCCCCCACCACCACCACAAACCCCAACCACCTCATTGATTGTTTTTTTTCTACAGTTATTTTAAACTGATTGCACCTTTTTCTGTAGTGTAGCGGTTCCCACCCGCTCCCTCCCCGTGCACGCGCCCGCCCCCGCCCTCCCGTGCACGCGCGCGCGTCCGTGCGCGCCCCCGGGCATCCCCGCCCACGATCCCGCCCCCCTCCACATCTCCAGGGCCATCGATGGCCGCCACCCGCCTCCCGGTAATGCTCCCACCCACCAACGAAGGAAGCCACCGATCTCCGGTGCAGAGAGGGCCACAGAGTGGCTCTCTCTGCACCGGATGGCTTCAAAAGGTTATTGCAGGATGCCTCCATATCGAGGCATCACTGCAATAACCGGAAAGCAGCTGGAAGCAAACAGGATCGCTTCCAGCTGCTTTCCACACCGAGGACGTGCAGGGTACGTCCTCAGGCATTAACTGCCTTTTTTTTGAGGACGTACCCTGCACGTCCTCGGTCGTTAAGGGGTTAAATTGAAAATGAAACCGGGCAGCGGCTATGACTAATTGCACAGCTGCATGCTGGTCCAGCATTTGAACTATACTCACACAATATCATCCTCTAAAGGATTCATCTTTGCACAATATTGATAGATTTGAGATCTACCAATGAAAAATACTTGATGAGCCCAGTATTACTGAAATTGCTGCAGGCATCAGTACAGCTACTTTCAAGGCCAAAGCCTTCAACATACCCCCCGGCAGGGCGCTCTCTGGCCCTGTCGTTACACAGCACTAATTGCTGAGAGCTCACAGTTAGCACTTCTGCTCATGCACACTGAGGGATCTCTTATGGATATATTGAGCGCAATTCGAGCCCTGTTGGCTGAATACCCAATCTCATTTGAGGCTTTACTGAAAGCTGCCTTGATTTGTGTGAGTTTTTCTTCCGACCTTGCTCATGGTTTGCAAGATGACGGTGATGATCCGGAGATTTGAAGGAAGCCGCAACATCTTCTAGATGATTGCTGGAACGAGTTGTCAGATTATTTAAAGGGACAGTCGACTCCAAAAATTGTATTTTTTAAAAAAAAGATAGATAAAGCCTTTATTACCCATTCCCCAGTTTTGCACAGCCAACATATTAATTTGCTTTTAACCTATGTGATAACTTTGTATCTAAGCATCTTTTGAAAGCCCCCTGATCACATGGCTATTTATTTATAATTGACTTGCATTTTAGCCAATTAGTGCAGTGTCATCCACAACCCACAGGCGTGAGCACAATGTTATCTATATGGCCCACATGAACTAGCAGTCTCCTGTTTTGAAAAGGTAATAGAAAAGCATGTGAGAAGAGGATGTCTATAGGGGCTTAGAAAATGTTATAGAGGTTTAAATGTTATAAAGTATATTAATATAACAATGTTGGTTGTGCAAAGCTGGGGAATGGGTAGTAAAGGCATTATCTATCTTTTTAAACAATAACGTGTTGACTGTCCCTTTAACCTTACAGGAGATTACAAATGAATCTCTATGTCTCCAGATCGGAACTCCATTAATGTTACAACTATTCCGTGCACCAAAGAAAGAATCCAGAGATTTGTGGGCTTGAAGGGTGTTCTTAAAGGGGTCCCTGTCCCAGACACATAGCAAAGGAAAGACTGGTGCATGGTTGATTAAAGCCCGTTTTTATGCCACCAAGATCCACCATTCGGAAATTGCTCTCTTGTTAATAGTGCATTGTTTTGCAGTTGTTATCTTATAAATCCAATTAGGAACATATATGTAGTAGAGTTAGCCTTGATAAGTGAGCAGGGTGGAATTCAAGTTCTGGGAATAAGAAATGTCTCAATTTTCAGATCTAAATCACACAAAAGGGGGCAAAATAAATAATGCAAGTATAAGTTGTTTCGTTACACATAATTAAACATTTTATACACAAATCTCAAGGTGTTCACTGTCATTTTAAAGAGATATAAAAGCACAAAAAGAAAATGCTTGAATATTTTAGAACATTTTATTATTGCACTATTGCTTGCATATATGTATGTGTTTAACCTGTGCAAATGGGTTAAACGTATAGTTAAAAGTCAGCTCCCAAGCAGCAATACACTACTGGGAGCTAGCTAAAGACATCAGGTGAGCCAATAACAAGAGGCATATGTGTAGCCACCAATCACCAACTAGCTAACAGCAGTGAGTTGGTTCTCCTTGGCCTGCCTAGGAATACTTCTGAGCAAACAATACCAAGAAAATAAAGTACATTTGGTAATAAAAAAGTTAATTGAAAAGTCTTTTAAAATTACATGGTCTTTCTAAAGTACAGGTAGCTCTCAGTTTACGCCAGGGTTAGGTTCCAGAAGGAATGGTTGTAAATCGAAACCGTCGTAAATTGAAACCCAGTTTATAATGTAAGTCAATGGGAAGTGAGGGAGATAGGTTCCAGGCCCCTCTCAAAATTGGCATAAGTAACACATAATACATTATTTTTAAAGCTTTAAAATTAAGACTTTATATGCTAAACAGCATTATAAACCTAATAAAATAATCACACAACACAGAATATATAATTAAACTAAGTTAAATGAACAAAAACATTTGCTAAACAGCATTATAAACCTAATAAAATAATCACACAACACAGACTTTACTTGCATTTTTCTGCAAACAGTTCTTTCTATGCATTCCAATCTGGAATGATTTATAGACAGGAAGATCTTGTTCCTTTCCAAGCTGCTCGATAGCTCAGGTCTGGTTAAACTGATTAATTTCAGCTTGCTTGTCTTGCATATCTTTGCTGCAACACAAGCGGACAGCTCCACCTACTGGCTGTTTTAATCAATGCACTGCTTCTCAATGCTTTTCAATAGCAGTCACATGACTGGAAAAAAAAGGTTGTTATTCTGAAACGGTGCAAATTAAACCGTTGTAAACCGAGGGCCACCTGTATTGACTTTCATGTCCCTTTAAACATTTTTAATAAACTACATGTATTTATAGGAAATAACTACTTGAATACTATACCACAACCACACAATCCAGCCATGTACTAAGCATATATAGAACAAAGAAAAGAATTGTTCATCTAGTTTTTCTTTTGTTTTTCCCAGGCAGGATTTTACCAACTCAGAGTTGGCACAGATTTTTGCTGCAGATGGAAAAATTAGGAAGTCATCTACATAACACTGCAGTCTGTGTAGACAATGTAATGAGTAATAGAGTTTGGGGGGGGGGGTGCATTTAACCCACAAAAACCAAGACAGCGATTATTGCATAGATACATTTATTTAAACACACTGGAAGTGAAAAATTGAATCAAAGCACACAACTCATCAGACCATAGAAAAACTATTTGATACAAGACATTAAAATATGAGTATAACCAGCTCACAAAGTGTAATTAGTGTGGACATAAAATTGATGGTAAACTTTAGATAATCATTAAAAAAGTATATGTGTACCTTTTTTTTAAAAATAAAATAAAAAAAATCTATCCTTGAAAGGGTTAAATCCATGCCTATAGTAATGCTTCTATTTCAATGTTATGCCGGCCCACTGGGGTGAACTCTTTTTTTTTAAATGACAATTCAAATGAACATCCAATTAGTGTGTGTGTCATATGACATTCTTGAAGTCCAGCCCTTTGAAAGCCCTTAGGAAGCCTATGTAGAAAGTGGGTGGGGCTGCTTTCTTTGTCACAGCCCAGCCAAAAGAGGAAATCTTTTATTATAAATATATATATATATATATATATATATACACTTTTTTTTTATTATGCTTTTCTTATGCACTAAACTATTTTACATTGCAACATTCTTAAAGTCTGAAATTTACCATCACTTTAAATACTAACAGCACAATACATAAACCCTACAACACCTCCACTAGAGGGTGGCTTCACATTTCTGTGAATATCTGCCACCATTTTTTTTTTTACTTCATCATGTGGCAGAACAATACCTTGACCAGAGAATGACATTACAAATCACTGTAGCTCATTGTCGACATAGTAACCTTGTTAGAGCATCTATGTTTGCCACCTTATCAGTAACGTATACAAACAGTCAAAATTAAATTGTTTCAATCTAGTGAGTTATATAGTTAGTAGAGAAAGCAGACAACAGGCATCTCTGGATAAAACAATTTGTTGAAATGAGATGTTTAGAACATCATGTCTATATATTATTATTATATTTGTGAAGAGTCAACATATTTTTGCAAATCTAGAACAAATGGTGCATTAAGCCAGGGCTCGACACATTTGTTCAAAATCTAGGAGCCAGCCCTTAAAGGGACAGTCAACATCATACTTTTTAGATAATCCTTTATTACTCATTCCCCAATTTTGCATAACCAACACAGTTATAATAATATACTTTCTCTTGTTAAGTGTGTTCAGTCCACGGGTCATCCATTACTTATGGGATATATTCTCCTTCCCAACAGGAAGTTGCAAGAGGATCACCCAAGCAAAGCTGCTATATAGCTCCTCCCCTCACATGTCATATCCAGTCATTCTCTTGCAACCCTCAACAAAGAAGGAGGTCGCGAGAGGAGCTGGAGTTTTTACTTAATTATTCTTCAATCAAAAGTTTGTTATTTTAAATGGCACCGGAGTGTGATGTTTTTCTATCTCAGGCAGTATTTGGAAGAAGAAACTGCCTGCGTTTTCTATGATCTTAGCAGGCGTAACTAAGATCCACTGGCTGTTCTCGACATTCTGAGGAGTGGGGTAACTTCAGAAAATGGGAATAGCATGCGGGGTCTCCTGCAAATGAGGTATGTGCAGTACAATATTTTCTGGGAATGGAATTGACTATGAAAACACTGCTGTTACCCGTATGATGTAAGTACAGCCTTAAATGCAGTAGTAGTGACTGGTATCAGGCTGATAAATGTATGCACAGTAGAGTTATTTTCTAGGGACTAGAATTTGACTGAAAAAATACTGTTAATACTGATATAATGTGTGAGCCTTAACTGCAGTAGAAGCGACTGGTAGCAGGCTTAGTAATAACTTTACACAGCATCTGAAATGTTGTTTTTTAAAACGTTTACTGGCATGTTAATCGTTTTGTGAGGTACTTTGGTGATAAATCTTTTTGGGCATGATTTTTTTCCACACGGCTAACGTATATTTCTGCATAGAAACCGTTATATCAGGTCTCCCACTGTTGTAATAGGAGTGGGAGGGACCTTTTTTAACGCCTTGTTGCGCAGTTAATATTCTAGCACAGTCTTCCTGCTTCTTCCTCTTTGATCCAGGACGTCTCTAGAGAGCTCAGGGATCTTCAAAATTCGTTTTTGAGGGAGGTAATCAGTCACAGCAGACCTGTGACAGTGTGTTTGACTGTGATAAATCTTAATTTGATATCTGTTTTGGGTACTGAGGGGTTAATCATCCTGTTGCTAATGGGTGCAATCCTCTGCTAATTAATACATTTAAAGAATTGTTGACTATAACTGAACTAGTTCTTTGTTATTCAATTGTGTTTTTTAAAAAAAAGCGCTGCAGCGTTTTTTATATTGCTTGTAAACTTATTGAAGTAATTTCCAAGCTTGCTAGCTTCATTGCTAGTCTGTTTAAACATGTCTGATACAGAGGAATCTGCTTGTTCATTATGTTTAAAAGCCGATGTGGAGCCCAATAGAAATATGTGTACCAATTGTATTGATATTACTTTGAATAAAAGTCAATCTGTACCGATAAAGAAATTATCACCAGACAACGAGGGGGAAGTTATGCCGTCTAACTCTCCTCACGTGTCAGTACCTTCGTCTCCCGCTCGGGCGGTGCGTAAGATTGAGGCGCCAAGTACATCAAGGCCCTTACAAATCACTTTACATGATATGGCTAATGTTATGAAAGAAGTATTATACAATATGCCCGAGTTAAGAGGCAAGCGCGACAGCTCTGGGTTAAGGACAGAGCGCGCCGATGACACGAGAGCCATGTCTGATACTGCGTCACAATTTGCAGAACATGAGGACGGAGAGCTTCATTCTGTGGGTGACGGTTCTGATTCGGGGAGACCGGATTCAGAAATTTCAAATTTTAAATTTAAGCTTGAGAACCTCCGCGTGTTGCTAGGGGAGGTGTTAGCGGCTCTGAATGATTGTGACACGGTGGCAATCCCAGAGAAATTATGTAGGCTGGATAAATACTATGCGGTACCGGTGTGTACTGACGTTTTTCCTATACCAAAGAGGCTTACAGAGATTATTAGCAAGGAGTGGGATAGACCCGGTGTGCCTTTTTCCCCTCCTCCGATTTTTAGAAAAATGTTCCCTATAGACGCCACCACACGAGACTTATGGCAGACGGTCCCTAAGGTGGAGGGAGCAGTTTCTACTTTAGCCAAGCGTACCACTATCCCGGTGGAGGATAGCTGTGCTTTCTCAGATCCAATGGATAAAAAATTAGAGGGTTACCTTAAGAAAATGTTTGTTCAACAAGGTTTTATATTACAGCCTCTTGCATGCATTGTGCCTGTCACTGCTGCAGCGGCATTCTGGTTTGAGTCTCTGGAAGAGGCGATTCGCACAGCACCATTGGATGAATCTTTGAGCAAGATTAGAACCCTTAAGCTGGCTAATGCGTTTGTTTCGGATGCCGTAGTGCATTTAACCAAACTTACGGCTAAGAATTCCGGATTCTCCATACAGGCGCGCAGAGCGCTATGGCTTAAATCCTGGTCAGCAGATGTAACTTCTAAGTCTAAACTACTAAACATTCCTTTCAAAGGGCAGACCTTATTCGGGCCCGGCTTGAAGGAAATTATTGCTGACATTACTGGAGGTAAGGGCCACACCTTTCCTCAGGACAGGGCCAAATCAGAGGCCAAACAGTCTAATTTTCGTGCCTTTCGTAATTTCAAGGCAGGAGCAGCATCAACTTCCTCCGCTCCAAAACAGGAAGGAGCTACTGCTCGTTACAGACAGGGTTGGAAAGGCAACCAGTCATGGAACAAGGGCAAGCAGGCCAGAAAGCCTACTTCCGCCCCTAAGACAGCATGAAGACAGGGCCCCCTTTCCGGAGACGGATCTAGTGGGGGGCAGACTTTCTCTCTTCGCCCAGGCTTGGGCAAGAGATGTACAGGATCCCTGGACGTTGGAGATTATATCTCAGGGATACCTTCTGGATTTCAAAACTTCTCCTCCACAAGGGAGGTTTCATCTGTCAAGGTTATCAACAAACCTAGTAAAGAAAGAGGCATTTCTACAATGTGTACAAGACCTCTTAGTGATGGGAGTGATCCACCCAGTTCCGCGAACGGAACAGGGGCAAGGGTTTTATTCAACTCTGTTTGTGGTTCCCAAGAAAGAGGGAACCTTCAGACCAATCTTAGACTTAAAAATCTTAAACAAATTCCTAAGGGTTCCATCGTTCAAGATGGAAACCATTCGGACCATCCTACCCATGATCCAAGAGGGTCAATATATGACCACAGTGGACTTAAAGGATGCCTACCTTCACATACTGATTCCCAAAGATCATTATCGGTACCTAAGGTTTGCCTTTCTAGACAGGCATTACCAGTTTGTAGCTCTTCCCTTCGGGTTAGCTACGGCCCCGAGAATTTTTACAAAGGTTCTGGGCTCACTTCTGGCGGTACTAAGACCGCGAGGCATAGCGGTGGCTCCGTACCTAGACGACATTCTGATACAAGCGTCAAGTTTTCAAAATGCAAAGTCTCATACAGAGATAGTTCTAGCATTTCTGAGGTCGCATGGGTGGAAAGTGAACGTGGAAAAGAGTTCTCTGTTACCACTAACAAGGGTCCCTTTTCTAGGGACTCTTATAGATTCTGTAGAGATGAAGATTTACCTGACGGAGTCCAGGTTATCAAAGATTCTCAATGCTTGCCGTGTACTTCACTCCATTCCAAGCCCATCAGTAGCTCATTGCATGGAAGTAATCGGCTTAATGGTCGCGGCAATGGACATAGTGCCATTTGCGCGCCTACATCTCAGACCGCTGCAACTATGTATGCTAAGTAAATGGAACGGGGATTACTCAGATCTGTCCCCTTTGCTAAACCTGGACCAGGAGACCAGAGATTCTCTTCTCTGGTGGTTGTCACGGGTTCATCTGTCCAAAGGAATGACTTTTCGCAGACCAGATTGGACGATTGTAACAACAGATGCCAGCCTACTAGGCTGGGGAGCAGTCTGGAACTCCCTGAAGGCTCAGGGATTGTGGACTCAGGAGGAGAGCCTCCTCCCGATAAACATTCTAGAATTAAGAGCAATATTCAATGCTCTTCTAGCTTGGCCTCAGTTAGCAACACTGAGGTTCATCAGATTTCAGTCGGACAACATCACGACTGTGGCTTACATCAATCATCAAGGGGGAACCAGGAGTTCCCTAGCGATGTTGGAAGTCTCGAAGATAATTCGCTGGGCAGAGTCTCACTCTTGCCACCTGTCAGCGATCTACATACCAGGCGTGGAGAACTGGGAGGCGGATTTTCTAAGTCGCCAGACTTTTCATCCGGGGGAGTGGGAACTCCACCCGGAGGTATTTGCTCAACTGATTCGTCGTTGGGGCAAACCGGATCTGGATCTCATGGCATCTCGCCAGAACGCCAAGCTTCCTTGTTACGGATCCAGGTCCAGGGACCCGGGTGCGGTGCTGGTAGATGCACTAGCAGCCCCTTGGGTTTTCAACATAGCCTATGTGTTTCCACCTTTTCCGTTGCTACCTCGACTGATTGCCAGGATCAAACAGGAGAGAGCATTGGTGATTCTGATAGCGCCTGCGTGGCCACGCAGGACCTGGTATGCAGACCTAGTGGACATGTCGTCCTGTCCACCATGGTCTCTACCCCTGAGGCAGGACCTTCTAATTCAGGGTCCTTTCAACCATCCAAACCTAATTTCTCTGAGGCTGACTGCTTGGAAATTGAACGCTTGATTCTATCAAAGCGTGGGTTTTCGGATTCGGTTATTGATACATTAATACAAGCTCGGAAACCTGTTACCAGAAATATTTACCACAAGATATGGCGTAAATATTTATATTGGTGTGAATCCAAGAGTTACCCATGAGTAACGTTAGGATTCCTAGGATATTGTCTTTTCTACAAGAGGGTTTAGAAAAGGGCTTATCCGCTAGTTCACTAAAGGGACAGATTTCTGCTCTGTCTATTCTTTTACACAAGCGTCTGGCAGAGAATCCAGACGTCCAGGCTTTTTGTCAGGCTTTGGCTAGGATTAAGCTTGTGTTTAAAACTGTTGCTCCTCCGTGGAGCTTAAACTTGGTTCTTAAAGTTCTTCAGGGTGTTCCGTTTGAACCCCTTCATTCCATTGATATTAAGCTTTTATCTTGGAAAGTTCTGTTTTTGATGGCTATTTCCTCGGCGCGAAGAGTCTCTGAGTTATCTGCCTTACATTGTGATTCTCCTTATCTGATCTTTCATTCAGACAAGGTAGTCCTGCGTACTAACCTGGGTTTTTACCTAAGGTTGTTTCTAACAGGAATATCAATCAAGAGATTGTTGTTCCATCGTTATGCCCTAATCCTTCTTCAAAGAAGGAACGTCTTTTGCATAATCTAGAACGTGGTTCGTGCCCTGAAGTTCTACTTACAGGCAACTAAAGATTTTCGACAAACTTCTTCTCTGTTTGTCGTTTACTCTGGACAGAGGAGAGGTCAAAAGGCTTCGGCTACCTCTCTCTCTTTTTGGCTTCGTAGCATAATACGCTTAGCCTACGAGACTGCTGGACAGCAGCCTCCTGAAAAAATTACAGCTCATTCCACTAGAGCTGTGGCTTCCACCTGGGCCTTTAAGAATGAGGCCTCTGTTGAACAGATTTGCAAGGCTGCAACTTGGTCTTCACTTCATACTTTTTCCAAATTTTACAAATTTGACACTTTTGCTTCTTCGGAGGCTGTTTTTGGGAGAAAGGTTCTACAGGCAGTGGTTCCTTCTGTTTAATGTTCCTGCCTTGTCCCTCCCATCATCCGTGTACTTTAGCTTTGGTATTGGTATCCCATAAGTAATGGATGACCCGTGGACTGAACACACTTAACAAGAGAAAACATAATTTATGCTTACCTGATAAATTTATTTCTCTTGTAGTGTGTTCAGTCCATGGCCCGCCCTGTCTTTTTGAGGCAGGTTCTAAATTTTAAATTATAACTCCAGTCACTACTGCACCCTATAGTTTCTCCTTTCTCGTCTTGTTTCGGTCGAATGACTGGATATGACATGTGAGGGGAGGAGCTATATAGCAGCTTTGCTTGGGTGATCCTCTTGCAACTTCCTGTTGGGAAGGAGAATATATCCCATAAGTAATGGATGACCCGTGGACTGAACACACTACAAGAGAAATAAATTTATCAGGTAAGCATAAATTATGTTTTTTACCTCTGTAATTACCTTGTATCTAAGCCTCTGCAGACTGCCCCCTTATTTCAGTTCTTTTGACAGACTTGCATTTTAGCCAATCAGTGCTTACTCCTCGGTAAATTCATGTGCGTGAGCTAAATGTTATCTATGTGAAACACATAAACTAATGCCCTCTAGGGGTGAAAAACTGTCAAAATGCTTTCAGATTAGAGGCGGCCTTCAAGGTCTTAGAAATTAGCATATGAACCTCCTAGGTTTAGCTTTCAACTAAGAATACCAAGAGAACAAAGCAAAATTGGTGATAAAAGTAAATTGGAAAGTTGTTTAAAATTACATGTCCTATTTGAATCATGAAAGTTTTTTGGACTTGACTGTCCCTTTAAATTTAGGAGCCAGAAACTTTTGGTCATCCTTATGAGATTGATATATATATATATATATATATATATATATATATATATATATATATATATATATATATATAGTATATATATATATATTTTTACATTTAACACTTTTTACAACTGTGTTATAGAACAATTTTGTATTCAGCTTAGGTAGTTTTTTGAATTCCTTATTGCATTCCAAATCATTACACTTGGGTTTAATGAATTAGAAACATGTATGAAAAGCAAGCTTTTCTCAGTCTTTTTGTGATGGGTTCAGACGTACATAGAAGCAAACTATACGCGGGCCATGAGAAAGTGTGGCCGATTAATTCAATATGGAAGATTGAACTTTTAATATTAAAGTCACATGATGGGAATTTAAAGTTTTAAAAACCTCTAATACTAGGTTTGTGATTTTGGATCCTTCGTGAAGACCCAAATGCGGAAGCAGGCGTCCGCTCATGCCGTTCAGCTCTTTTCGGAGCAGGATTTATTTTTGTGAAGTATCACCACACTAAAATCTGTGCAAATCCAGGTCTTAGTTTGGTGATCTTTCACAAGAATAAATACTTCTGCATTTAGATCCTCACGAAGGACATTTTGGAAAGTATTGTTTTCACTAGTAAGTATTGTGTCTGTACTGGTTTTATGACTGAATGTATAAAAAATGAGGTACATTTCTCACACCATAGCTAGTTTTATTTTTCAGTCTCCTTTCTACATTAGTACAGTGTTTCCAAAATTGTTATGTGTGGAACCCTGGTGTTCCAACTCATGCAATTAGAGAAAATTTGCTCAAAAGATTTATGCCTTTGGAGAGAGCGAGTAGACTGCAGATGATTCAGTTGTAAATTTTGACTGAAGAGGCATTTCAGGGTTATGGTGTAGGGCAGAGGTCGTCAACATTCATTTATGAATTTGACCAGCTAGACTCAAGTTTGTAAGTGGGGTTGATAATTAAAAAACAAAAAACAAACAAATATGTAATTCTGTATGATTCTAATAATAATAAAAAATAACATTAGATCATTCACTAAGATTTAGAGAACTGTTTAGAAAAATAAATGTTCTATTACTTTAGATACCTTTTTTATGCCTAAAAGATTTCTTTAAAACAACACTGGTATTATTATTGGGACATTATTGTGGAAAAATGACATGCTCTAATTTATTCGAGCATGTAATATTAACACAATCAACTTTGCAATACTGTCTTTAAGCCCTGCAGTGGGGATTCAAAATATAGTTAAAGTACCACTAGGGAGCCACACAGTACGACTAGTCCCGAGTGGACACGGCAACTCACCCAGTCAGCAGTGGTAGTGGCACTACCCAGCTGTGTGACAACTGCTGCTGATTGGGTGATCATCATTTTCCACTCTGGACCAGCAGACCTCTGCGGCTCAATTAGACATGAGGGGCGAGATTACATATGCGGCATCGCCCGCAAAAGCTGGCATCGGCAGTTTTTAGTCGGGTATTGTTATCACATATACAGCACCACATATAAATGTAGTGCGTATATTCCACCCGTCGCCCGCTATTTTTACTCCCATAAACTAACATAGAACCGCGTCGCAAATCGGTATCATATAGTCAGTGCAAGGACTTACGCAGCGAAAATGGAAGAGGTTTACTCCATTTTCTTTTTGCCACACATAGGCAGGCGCAGCAAGTCTTGAGCTGAATATGTGAGCACCGTAACTCCCTGGAAGTTCTAACTAACACCTAACGCATGCGCAATATCTACCTGTCAACCATCATCCCCCCCCCACAATAACTAAATTAAATCTATTAACCCCTAATCCGCCAACCCCCACATTTCAAAATATCTAATTAACCTATTAACCCCTAAACCGCCAACCCCCACAACATACCTAATAAAGTGATTAACCCGTAAACCGCCATCCCTCACAACGCAAACTACATAATAAATGTATTAACCCCTTATCCGCCATCCCCCCACTACGCAATAAACCTAATTACACTATTAACCCCTAAACTGCCATCCCCCCACTACGCAATGAACCTAATTACACTATTAACCACTAAACTGCCATCCTCCCACATCACAATAAACCTAATTAACCTATTAACCCCTAAATCACCACCCCCACAACGCAAATAACTAATTTAATCACTAAGCCCCCTAACCTAACACCCCCTAAATTAACCGCGATTAGATAAAATAAAAAAAGACTAAATTAAAATAAAAAAACCTTTTTTCATGGGCTGCAAAAGAGCTGATTGCCCTTTTAAGGGCAATGCCCATACAAATGCCCCTTCAGGGGCAATGGGTAGCTTAGGTTTTTTTAGT
This sequence comes from Bombina bombina, assembly GCF_027579735.1. Lineage (NCBI taxonomy): Eukaryota > Metazoa > Chordata > Amphibia > Anura > Bombinatoridae > Bombina > Bombina bombina. Next base: position 955,690,937 of record NC_069502.1, on the reverse strand, counting down.
GTTAGGTTTTATCTAAATGGGGTTAATTTAGAGGGTGTTAGGTTAGGGGGCTTAGTAATTAAATTAGTTATTTGCGTTGTGGGGGGATGGCGGTTTAGGGGTTAATAGGTTAATTAGGTTTACTGCGTTATGGGGAAATGGCGGATTATGTGTTAATAGGGTAATTAAGTATATTGCGTTGTGGGATGGCGGTTTAGGGGTTAATACATTTATTAGGTAGATTGCGATGTGGGTGAATGGTGGTTTAGAGGTTAATCACTTTTATTATTAGTTGTGATGTGGGGGGATGGCGGATTTGGGGTTAATAGTTTATTAAGGTATATTGCGTTGTGGGGGGTGGCGGTTTAGGGGTTAATACATTTATTAGGTAGATTGAGATGTGGGTGAATGGTGGTTTAGAGGTTAATCACTTTAATTATTAGTTGCGATGTGGGGGGATGGCGGATTTGGGGTTAATAGTTTATTAAGGTATATTGCGTTGTGGGGGGTGGCGGTTTAGGGGTTAATACATTTATTAGGTAGATTGCGATGTGGGTGAATGGTGGTCTAGGGGTTAATCACTTTTATTATTAGTTGTGATGTGGGGGGATGGCGGATTAGGGGTTAATAGTTTATTAAGGTATATTGCGTTGTGGAGGGTGGCGGTTTAGAGGTTAATACATTTATTAGTACGTGTCAGGTTTATTTTTGGGAGGCGGGTTAGACTTTTACGGATTATGAACTGCCGGCGCGGTTTATGTGATTCCACGATGTGTGAGGTGAATTTACGGGCGACGCAGGTTTCAGCATTTGCGCTGAAGCCTGCGCCGCATATGTAATCTGGCCCAAGAGAATATAAATTACACGACCTGCTTGGTATTCAGTAAAAACTTTTCTTGCTTAGAACAGGCGTGTCTAATTTAAAGGGACATGAAATCCAAATTATTTTTCATGATTTAGGTAGAATATACAATTTTAAACGACTTTCCAGTTTACTTCTATTATTTAATTTGCTTCATTCTCTTGGTATCCTTTAATTGAAGGGGCAGCAATGCACTACTGGGAGTTAGCGGAACACATTGAGTAATCCAATGATATGAGGCATATATGTGCAGCCACCAATCAGACGCTCCTGAGCCTACCTAGGTATGTTTTTCAACAAAGGATACCAAGTGTTTAAAACAAATTAGATAATAGAAGTCAATTGGAAAGTTGTTTAAAATTGCGTGTTCTATCTGAATTATGAAAAAAATTATTTGGGTTTCGTGTCCAAGGGTCTCAATATGTCTCTCCAGTCCCTTTTATACATCCCCTATATCCCCACTTCTTACCATCACTCAGTGTACAGAACGCTCCTCTTTTTCATCATCGGCCTTATTGCTGTTCCTTCTGAGGAACCAGTGTGTGTGTTACTGGCTCTGTATATAAATGTAACACTTATCTTGCTAAAGAATTACACATTTAAACCTTGTTTATACAGAAGTATATATTGTTTGTTTAAATTAATGAATAAATCTTAGTGTGGCCCCTTGTTTGATAAACACAGTCTATACAGTCTATAGTGTGCTTCCTTAGATATATTGGGCTATGCAACCACTAAAAGCTTGTATAGATCCAGCCTACAGATTAAAGAAAATGTGTTACAGCAGAGAGGTACAGGCTATGCAATAGGTACACTTAAAGGGGCCTATTTATTAATATGCGAGCGGACATGATCCGAAATTGCGGATCATGTCCGCTGCATATCGATAAATGCAGACAGCATACGCTGGCATTTATCATTGCACCTGCAGTTCTTGTGAATTGCTGGTGCAATACCGCCCCCTGCACATTTGCAGCATCCGCCGCTAGCAGGAGGTGTCAATCAACCCGATCGTATTAGATTGGGTTGATTTCTGTCCGCCCCCTCAGAGCAGGCGGACAGGTTATGGAGCAGCGGTCTTTAGACAGCGGTCTTTAAACACGGGGCATCAAGCTCCATACGGAGCGTGATAAATATGCCCCATAGTAGCATTTTGCAAAATGTGCATATTTAAATTTAACACAAAGATAAATTATGTTTTTTTAAACAAATTATCTTTCTTTTTCTATGTGTTTAAAGGGGCAGTATACACTAATTTTCATTTAACTGCATGTAACAGACACTACTATAAAGAATAATATGCAGAGAAACTGATATAAAAATCCAGTGTAAAACCTTTTTAAAACTTAGAAGCTCCCAATTTAGCACTGTTGATGAGATTAGCCTGGGACAATAATAATGGATGAAAAGATCCATTATACAAACAGAAGCAATCTGAAGTATGTATACATCAGTATACATCTAAAACTCTGGGGTTTGGTTAGGTGTCTGAAAATCAGCACAATGTTATTTAAAAATAAGCAAAACTATACATTTTTACAAAAACACAGAACACACCCAGATGGGCTATATAAATGGACAATCTACTAAACATATATGCAAATAAAAATGTAGTGTATAATGTCCCTTTAACCCCATGCAAAGGAATTAAATACATAGTTAAAGTCATGCACCGATATGCAGTGCATTTTTACTACTAGTAAGGACAAGGTTGGTGAGCCAATCATTAAAAGGATATCTACATATCATGTAGTCACTGTATATCTAGTACTCAGGTATATAATGGGACCACAACGGTTGCAGAACTTTGTGTCTATCCCATTTGTGAGGGGAAAACATAATAAAAAGCTCCATATCAGTTGTATTTTAAAGGAACATTAAAGGCATTTGTATGCATTACAATGTAATCCCTTTATTGCATACAGAAGTGTTTTAAATGCATTTAGCACTTTAATTTTGTTCCCTAAATATTAATGTTTTGCAGTCCGGGGACACACCCCATGTTGGTGACAGCTACAAACTATAATTAAGCAATCCCCATGCAGCATATATGAAAGTCAGAGTTATTTCCACAGAATGTGCTCCAGGCTCTCTGGGACAGCTTAGAAGACAAAATATAAAGTATGGTGCAGAGTTTTTCTTCACTTGTATAATTAAATATTTTAGCCTAGATTACAAGTGGAGCACAAAAATATATTTACTGTATGTTCACATCACTCCAACGCAATCAACAGCATTATTTTATAGTTTAAAGTTATTTCTTATCACTCAAGCAGTAGTCTAGGGCCCGCTAACGTCTACATGTCAGATAGCACGTGTGCGCTAAATCCTCCATATTAGACTTCTGTCGGGGCACACAATAGAATTCATGTTAGATATTGCTTGAGCGCTAAGCAGAGGGTGTGCAAAGCCAATGGTGCACAAGTAGGGGAGGTCTGTGCTATTCAATAAATAATTATGGTTTACTTCAGTTCTTAAAAAGCAATCAATTTTACAGTTGCGTTTTGGATTGTGTGCAACACATAAGTCACCAGTTGTAATACTAATTTAATGAGCGCAATATTAGCGCTGCCTGCGCAATCCTTTTGAAGTATATGGCGCTCTAAAAAAGTTTTGGCACTTTAAGATGTTTTGTTTGAAATATTTAAACATCCGCTTGTAATACCAGATAATACGTTTTTCATTTTTGCAAGGTCACACAAAATACAAAGCACTCTGCACTATTGATTGTCTCCACTTGTAATCTAGCCCTTGATGGAGAATTCAATTTGTGTTTGATGTTCTTTTATTAGCTGCAAAACTCTGTTGGCCTGAACATTCTGATGTGCTTGTAAAGGAGTTGGTTGTTAAAGGGACATGAAACCCCAACATTTTTTTTTTCCATTTTAAACAACTTTCTAATTTACTTCTATTATCTAATTTGTTTCATTCTCATGGTATCATTTGTTGAAGGAGCAGCAATGCACTAATGGTTTCTAACTGGACACATGGATGAGCCAATCAAAATCAATATTTATATGCAGCCACCAATCAACAACTATAACCTAAGTTCTCTGCTGCCCCTGAGCTTGCCTAGATAAACTTTTCAGCAAAGGATAACAAGAGAAGGAAGCAAATTAAATAATAGAAGTAAATTGGAAAGTTGTTTAAAATTGTATTCTTTATCTGAACCATGAAAGAAAAAATGTGGGTTTCATGTCCCTTTAAGGCTTTTGATCAGGTTAAACCACTGGTTTCAAACCTGTCCTTAGGCTTCCCTAACAGGCCACATTTTGAGAATATCTTAATTAGAGCACAGGTGAAATAATCATCTGATTAGTAGACATGGTTATTTTACCTGCTCTCATCCAAGGTAAAACTGAAAACCTGTCCTGTTGGGGAGGCCTGATAAAATGACACATTCAAAGAAAAGATTAGTCTGAGAATAACACTTAGATGTATTTTCTAAACTTTCATTAGTTGTTTAAACAGTGACAAAATAAGTGTAACGTTCTACTGTCTAGAAAACAATGGGAGCTGCCATATTGTAACATACCTTCTCTGCTGTAGCCAATTAGGGACAGTTACAGCTAGTGTGGAATATATCAGTATTCTACACTTCCATTTCTAACAGGAACTGAAAGCTCATAATTTCAGAATATAATTACATGAAAATGGGACAAAATAAATAATGCAGATTTTTTTTTATAAATACGATTTAGCATTTTTAGTACCATCTCAAAGTATTTAATGTCCCTTTAAAGGGACAATGGAAATGATCAGTCTAATAGGATTAAAGTACTTACATTCAGACCCTACTGCTGTTTTTACTCATTATTGTCCCTGTTTATATTTATTTATTTATCTATTTATCTTTGCTGCAGTGCATTAAGTAGCATATTGATTTATATATTATATTGTGCCGAAAATAAGACACACTGAAGGAAACTATGCTTCGGCCTCTGTGAGAAGATACATTTTATATTTATTTATCAAAAAGTGTAGGAAAAGAGTGCTTAAAGATATTGAGTATCCAGCTGCAACTCAGTCAATCCCTTTTGAAAATAACTAATGGTTACAAATAGAAAAAAGTGCAAGGCAGCACTAAAAAGCAAGGATAAGGTTAAAATATAAGAGAATTTGTGTAGTGAATATATTTGTCAACCATTAAAGAAATGGAACATATTAGAGAATACCTTTGTAGAATAATAAGAGATGGAGTGTGCTAGAATTTAATATAGGATCAAATTGAAATAAAAGAGTCTTACTAAAAACTCGAATAGTTAAAGGGACACTGAACCCAAATGTTTTCTTTTGTGATTCAGATAGAGCATGGAATTTTAAGCAACGTTCTAATTTACTCCTATTATCAAATTTTCTTCATTCTCTTGGTATCTTTATTTGAAATGCAAGAATGTAAGTTTAGATGCCGGCCCATTTTTGGTGAACAACCTCGGTTGTCCTTGCTGATTGGTGGATAAATTCATCCACCAATAAAAAAAGTGCTGTCCAGAGTCTGAACAAAAATAAAAGCTTAGATGCCTTCTTTTTCAAGCAAAGATAGCAAGAGAACGTAGAAAAATTGATAATAGGTGTAAATTAGAAAGTTGCTTAAAATAGCATGCTCTATCTTAATCACAAAATAAAAAAATTGGGTTCAGTGTCCCTTTAATTACAGATTTATAACAATTTAATATACACAGGAGAAATTAAAAAGTAGTGGGACTTCTCCCATAGAAATTTAGTAAAAATGAAGAGTAAAAAATGTATAACAAAGTCTCTTATAACTCTGGAAGCAAAATTCCACAGAATATCTCCCACTGTGGATGGTTCAATACAAATATGGCCAGGGGTCAAGTCCAGTGGAAACGCATGGGAAATGAGTTCCTGCACTATTTTTGCAGGTGGAACTGAGGTCCTCCTGGACAGAGAACATAAACACTTTAGTAAACACTGCTGCTGATAGGGGTAGCAGCTGGAGCACAGTCTGGTTAAAGGGATAGTGAGATCCTCTAGTAATGGGCAGTAACACTTCCTACAATACACTAAATGCAAGCCTGTCAGTAGTCCTGCTGTGTGATCACCCTGCTCTGTGTGGAACACATGGTGCTTACATTTCTGTGTGGCTTGCTCTGGGTTTATTAAGCTCCCCTCAGCAGAAATAGAACTATTGCACCTTAAGTGGGTGAGACTCTGTGACAGAGGAGAAGTCTCAGGCCCAAAAACGTACCATTCAACCATTTATTGGTTTTAATTTGCTTTCATTAACCAAAGTGTATAAATTTTATACATATAAATACAGTGTGGGTGTGTGTATAAAACAATATTAATTGCAAGGGGAGTTCCCACACTTTTTTTTGTAGAACTTGACCCCTGGATATGGCCAAATATATTTGTCTTTAGAAAAGTAAAGAGTTTGTTGGTATAGCACAACTTTTGTTAAATAAACATAGTTAACAAAAGTGTTCTTGACGTCTGTATCCAAAATACTTGAAAAGTGATTCTCCAATTAAGGCAGACCGTGTCTGTCTTAGAGCGAATAATACCGCTAGTGTGGAAATATCTTAGTCCAGAAGATGAACTACAAAGTTGTTTCTTGCTGTTTGTATGCTCTTGGCGGCTCTGTCCGCGTTCAGAAGGATTTATTTATGTCATGAGAAGTCTTATTAAGTGTAACTTGAATAATTTTATATGTTGGATAATAATTAGGGTGACCATATTGCTGCTTTAAAAAGGGACACATATGAAAAATACATATGTCAGGGCTGTTTTCAGGGCTGTTTAAAGCAATGTTTTGTATAAGATCCCTGACATGTATTTTTCATATGTGTCCCTTTTTAAAGCGGTAATATGGTCACCCTAATAATAGTACAATATTAAAATCTGTCATAAATGAGTTGCCTTTCTTCATTCTGCAGGTACTACTAAGTAGCTGTAGTGAATACATGCAAACATAAGATGATACAGGATTTTGTAAAGAAATATTTTATAATAATATAGCATGGTGGTGTAATGCAGTTGTTTGTTTTAACAGATGTGTTTTCTTTTTTTCCTCTTTTGTTTGTAGCGTATTTATTACCTTTCATTGGAGTTCTACATGGGCCGCACCCTGCAGAATACAATGCTGAATCTTGGGCTCCAGCATGCCTGTGATGAAGCCATTTACCAGGTAATAAATGTTCCCACTCTATTCTATAACTGTATAATTTAGTGACTGTATCCCTGATGGTTCTGCTAAATCAGACTAGATGCTTGAAATAAAAATTACGTGCACTACAGTCACAGGTAAACAGTGTGATTGCCATTTAAACTTATGCTGTAGTGATATATTAAAGGGACAGTAAACTCTTTCCGATTTACATCTGTTATTCATTTTGCTTAATTATTTTGGCATGGTTTATTAAGAGTAATCCTGAGTGAGCTCAGGAGCGTGCACGTGTCTCTAGCCATTTCTATAGTAATGTTATACATAGTTCCAAAAACTGCTGCCATAGACTGCTAAAGACATGTGCACGTTCCTAAGTGCCTATCAGCCTAGTCTTCAACAAAGGATACCAAGAAAGCAAAGCAAATTTGATAATAGAAGTGAATTGGAAAGGTGTTTAAAAATGCATGTTCTGTCTTAAGCATGAAAATTTTATTTGGACTTTTCTGTCCCTTTAACCCCTTCACTACCAGGACTTTCAGAGAAGAATTTGCCCAAAATACCGGAGAATTTTTAACATTTTTGCTATCACTCAATTTAAACAGAAATAGAGTCTTGTTTTTTTTGTTTACTTCTCAAAACTATATAAATATTTTTTAAAGTAGACAACCCAAGGTATTGATCTAGGCCCATTCTGGTATATTTCATGTCACCATTTCACCGACAACTGCAATCCTATAAAAAAATTGTTAACTTTTTCACAAACTATGGGTTTCTCACTGAAATTATTTATATACCGCTTGAGCAATCATGGCACAAATGTGTGTAAAAGCTTCTCTGGGATCCCCTTTGTTCAGAAATAACAGTCATCAATGGCTTTGCCGTTGGTTTTTGGTAATTAGAATGTTGCTAACTGCAGCTGCGCACCACACTTCTATTATTCCTTGCAGTGAAGGGGTTAATCAGGTAGCTTGTAAGGTTAATTTTAGCTTTAGTGTAGAGATTGCCTCCCACCTGGCACCTCCCACCCCCTGATCCCTCCCAAACAGCTCTCTTCTCTTCCTCACCCCCCACTGATCTCTACCATCTTAGGTACTGTCAGACAGCCTGCCAATATTAAGTTTTAAGGCATTTTTTTTATTAATATTTTTTTGTTATTTTCTGCAGTGTAGGATCCCCCCTTACCCTCCAACCTCCCTGATCCCCCAAACAGCTGCCTGCCAGTACCTATAGAATGCCAATATTTTTATTTTTTATTTTTTTAATTTTCTGTAGTGTAGTGGTCCCCTAACTCCTCCTTCCAGTGATTGTTGGTTAGGGATGTACACACCCCACCTTTTTTCTATAGTGTAGCTCTCCATCCCTCCCTCTTCCTTTATTTTTTATTTTCTGCAATGTAGAGACCTCCCTCTCCCTCCTCACTCCCCCCTTCCGCTGCTGGACCGCCTCCCTGATTCCCTTCCAATCCTGCTGCCTTCACCAGCAGATGATCGTTACAGAAGGTGACACACACAGTGTCACCGTCTATAACGATCTGGCATCTGCTTTTATATGGAACCCGGCGTGCAGATCACGCTCTGGTTCCATATACCTCACATTCGGTAAAGGGTTAATATAAATATTTATGACTGGATAAGTTTACTCTTGGAACTAACTACAAGATTTGAATTGTAATGTTCACTTTTATTGTCAATCTAAAAAAGTTTAAATCTCTCAATGTATAGCAGAGCAGTCAGTGTGACCAGTTGATACTTGTGACAACCTGGGACCCTGCCAAGTCCCTATGTATCAAAATGTCACTGTAAATGGTCCACGGCACCTGGTTAAAAAACTCCACTTTCCTTCCATAAGGCAGGAAGAGTCCACAACTTCATTCCTTACTGTTGGGAAATAGAACACCAGGCAACCAGGAGCAGGCAAAGACACCCCAGCCAAAGGCTTAAATGTCCCTCCCACTTCCCCTATCCCCCAGTCATTCTTTGCCTTTCGTCACTATAGGAGGTGGCAGAGAAGTGTCAGAAGTTTTGGATTGTCCTGTAATGGGTATGTTCCCTTCAAGAACGGACTGGAGTTTTAAGTAACCTCAATGGAGGTTACTTTGTCGCAGAGATCTGCTGATACAGGGTCCCTTCATTCATCAAAATCTAGATTCCCTGAGGTTGACTGCGTGGAGATTGAACGCTTAGTCTTAGCCAAGAAAGCGTTCTCTGAGAGTGTTATTGACACTCTGGTTCAAGCTCGTAAGCCAGTTATTTGCCAGCAGCCTCCTGAAAGAATTACAGCTCATTCCACTAGAGCGGTGGCTTCCACATGGGCTTTTAAAAATGAGGCCTCTGTTGAACAGATTTGTAATGCGGCGACTTGGTCTTCGCTTCACACTTTTTCTAAATTCTACAAATTCGATACTTTTTGCTTCTTCGGAGGCTATTTTTGGGAGAAAGGTCTTACAGGCAGTGGTGCCTTCCGTTTAAGTTCCTCCCTTCATCCGTGTCCTAAAGCTTTGGTATTGGTATCCCACAAGTAATGGATGAACCCGTGGACTGGATACACCTTTACAAGAGAAAACAAAATTTATGATTACCTGATAAATTTATTTCTCTTGTGGTGTATCCAGTCCACGGCCCGCCCTGTCATTTTAAGGCAGGTGTTTTTTATTTTTAAACTACAGTCACCACTGCACCCTATAGTTTCTCCTTTTCTTCTGTTATGTGTGATCAGTCCACGGGTCATCATTACTTCTGGGATATAACTCCTCCCCAACAGGAAATGCAAGAGGATTCACCCAGCAGAGCTGCATATAGCTCCTCCCCTCTACGTCAGTCCCAGTCATTCTCTTGCACCCAACGACTAGATAGGATGTGTGAGAGGACTATGGTGATTATACTTAGTTTTTATGACTTCAATCAAAAGTTTGTTATTTTACAATAGCACCGGAGCGTGTTATTACTTCTCTGGCAGAGTTTGAGGAAGAATCTACCAGAGTTTTTTACTATGATTTTAACCGGAGTAGTTAAGATCATATTGCTGTTCTCGGCCATCTGAGGGAGGTAAAAGCTTCAGATCAGGGGACAGCGGGCAGATGAATCTGCATTGAGGTATGTAGCAGTTTTTATTTTCTGAATGGAATTGATGAGAAAATCCTGCCATACCGTTATAATGACATGTATGTATACACTTAAAACAGTATTCTGGGGATGGTATTTCACCGGAACTACTCTGTTAAAAGTCACTAATCCTTTTAATAAGTATTTATCATGTTAAACGTTTTTGCTGGAATGTAGAATCGTTTACATTTCTGAGGTACTGAGTGAATAAATATTTGGGCATTATTTTCCACTTGGCAGTTGTTTGGTTTTAATTGTGACAGTTTCGTTTCTCTTCACTGCTGTGTGTGAGGGGGAGGGGCCGTTTTTGGCGCTCTTTGCTACGCATCAAAAAATGCCAGTCAGTTACTCTTATATTTCCTGCATGATCCGGTTCATCTCTGACAGATCTCAGGGGTCTTCAAACTTCTTTGGAGGGAGGTAGATTCTCTCAGCAGAGCTGTGAGAATTTTATATTGACTGTGAATAAAAACGTTGCTCTGTAATTTTTATGTCAAATTTAATTATTGTTATTTTTCTAATGGGAACAAACCTTTGCTAAAAGTTGTGTTGTTTTAAAGTTTGATGCTATAACTGTTTTTCAGTTCATTATTTCAACTGTCATTTAATCGTTTAGTACCTCTTTGAGGCACAGTACGTTTTTGCTAAAAAAGATTATAACCAAGTTGCAAGTTTATTGCTAGTGTGTTAAACATGTCTGACTCAGAGGAAGATATCTGTGTCATTTGTTCCAATGCCAAGGTGGAGCCCAATAGAAATTTATGTACTAACTGTATTGATGCTACTTTAAATAAAAGTCAATCTGTACAATTTGAACAAATTTCACCAAACAGCGAGGGGAGAGTTATACCGACTAACTCGCCTCACGCGGCAGTACCTGCATCTCCCGCCCGGGAGGTGCGTGATATTATGGCGCCTAGTACATCTGGGCGGCCATTACAGATAACATTACAAGATATGGCTACTGTTATGACTGAAGTTTTGTCTAAATTACCAGAACTAAGAGGCAAGCGTGATCACTCTGGGGTGAGAACAGAGTGCGCTGACAATACTAGGGCCATGTCTGATACTGCGTCACAGCTTGCAGAGCATGAGGACGGAGAGCTTCATTCTGTAGGTGACGGTTCTGATCCAAACAGATTGGATTCAGATATTTCAAATTTTAAATTTAAATTGGAGAACCTCCGTGTATTACTAGGGGAGGTCTTAGCAGCTCTCAATGATTGTAACACCGTTGCAATACCAGAGAAACTGTGTAGGTTGGATAAATACTTTGCGGTACCGGCGAGTACTGACGTTTTTCCTATACCTAAGAGACTAACTGAAATTGTTACTAAGGAGTGGGATAGACCCGGTGTGCCGTTCTCACCCCCTCCAATATTTAGAAAGATGTTTCCAATAGACACCACCACTCGGGACTTATGGCAAACGGTCCCTAAGGTGGAGGGAGCAGTTTCTACTTTAGCTAAGCGTACCACTATCCCGGTGGAGGATAGCTGTGCTTTTTCAGATCCAATGGATAAAAAATTAGAGGGTTACCTTAAGAAAATGTTTGTTCAACAAGGTTTTATATTGCAACCCCTTGCATGTATCGCGCCGATTACGGCTGCGGCAGCATTTTGGATTGAGTCTCTGGAAGAGAACCTTAGTTCATCTACGCTAGACGACATTACGGACAGGCTTAGAGTCCTTAAACTAGCTAATTCATTCATTTCGGAGGCCGTAGTACATTTAACCAAACTTACGGCTAAGAACTCAGGATTCGCCATACAGGCACGTAGGGCGCTGTGGCTAAAATCCTGGTCAGCTGATGTTACTTCTAAGTCCAAATTACTTAATATACCTTTCAAGGGGCAGTCTTTATTTGGGCCCGGTTTGAAAGAAATTATCGCTGACATTACAGGAGGTAAGGGCCACGCCCTACCTCAAGACAAAGCCAAAGCTAAGGCTAGACAGTCTAATTTTCGTCCCTTTCGGAATTTCAAAACAGGAGCAGCATCAACCTCCACTGCACCAAAACAGGAGGGAGCTGTTGCTCGTTACAGGCAAGGCTGGAAGCCTAACCAGTCCTGGAACAAGAGCAAGCAGGCCAGGAAACCTGCTGCTGCCCCAAAGACAGCATGAACCGAGAGCCCCCGATCCGGGACCGGATCTAGTGGGGGGCAGACTTTCTCTCTTCGCCCAGGCCTGGGCAAGAGATGTTCAGGATCCCTGGGCGCTAGAGATCATATCTCAGGGATACCTTCTAGACTTCAAATTATCTCCCCCAAGAGGGAGATTTCATCTGTCAAGGTTGTCAACAAACCAGATAAAGAAAGAAGCGTTTCTACGCTGTGTACAAGATCTGTTATTAATGGGAGTGATCCATCCGGTTCCGCGGTCGGAACAAGGACAAGGGTTCTACTCAAACCTGTTTGTGGTTCCCAAAAAAGAGGGAACTTTCAGGCCAATCTTAGATTTAAAGATTCTAAACAAATTCCTAAGAGTTCCATCGTTCAAAATGGAAACTATTCGGACAATCTTACCCATGATCCAAAAGGGTCAGTACATGACCACAGTGGATTTAAAAGATGCTTACCTTCACATACCGATTCACAAAGATCATCACCGGTATCTAAGGTTTGCCTTCTTAGACAGGCACTACCAGTTTGTAGCTCTTCCATTCGGATTGGCTACGGCTCCAAGAATCTTCACAAAGGTTCTGGGTGCCCTTCTGGCGGTACTAAGACCGCGAGGGATTTCGGTAGCTCCGTACCTAGACGACATTCTAATACAAGCTTCAAGCTTTCAAACTGCCAAGTCTCATACAGAGTTAGTTCTGGCATTTCTAAGGTCGCATGGATGGAAAGTGAACGAAAAGAAGAGTTCTCTTTTTCCTCTCACAAGAGTTCCATTCTTGGGGACTCTTATAGATTCTGTAGAAATGAAGATTTACCTGACAGAAGACAGGTTAACAAAGCTTCAAAATGCATGCCGTGTCCTTCATTCCATTCAACACCCGTCAGTAGCTCAATGCATGGAGGTGATCGGCTTAATGGTAGCGGCAATGGACATAGTACCTTTTGCACGCCTACACCTCAGACCGCTGCAATTGTGCATGCTAAGTCAGTGGAATGGGGATTACTCAGATTTGTCCCCTACTCTGAATCTGAATCAAGAGACCAGAAATTCTCTTCTATGGTGGCTTTATCGGCCACACCTGTCCAGGGGGATGCCATTCAGCAGGCCAGACTGGACAATTGTAACAACAGACGCCAGCCTACTAGGTTGGGGCGCTGTCTGGAATTCTCTGAAGGCTCAGGGACTATGGAATCAGGAGGAGAGTCTCCTTCCAATAAACATCCTGGAATTGAGAGCAGTTCTCAATGCCCTTCTGGCTTGGCCCCAATTAACAACTCGGGGGTTCATCAGGTTTCAGTCGGACAACATCACGACTGTAGCTTACATCAACCATCAGGGAGGGACAAGAAGCTCCCTAGCAATGATGGAAGTATCAAAGATAATTCGCTGGGCAGAGTCTCACTCTTGCCACCTGTCAGCAATCCACATCCCGGGAGTGGAGAACTGGGAGGCGGATTTCTTGAGTCGCCAGACTTTTCATCCGGGGGAGTGGGAACTTCATCCGGAGGTCTTTGCCCAAATACTTCGACGTTGGGGCAAACCAGAGATAGATCTCATGGCGTCTCGCCAGAACGCCAAACTTCCTCTCTACGGGTCCAGATCCAGGGATCCGGGAGCGGTTCTGATAGATGCTTTGACAGCACCTTGGAACTTCGGGATGGCTTATGTGTTTCCACCCTTCCCGCTGCTTCCTCGATTGATTGCCAAAATCAAACAGGAGAGAGCATCAGTGATTCTAATAGCGCCTGCATGGCCACGCAGGACTTGGTATGCAGATCTAGTGGACATGTCATCCTGTCCGCCTTGGTCTCTACCTCTAAGACAGGACCTTCTGATACAGGGTCCATTCAAACATCAAAATCTAACTTCTCTGAAGCTGACTGCTTGGAAATTGAACGCTTGATTTTATCAAAACGTGGTTTTTCTGAGTCGGTTATTGATACCCTGATACAGGCTAGGAAGCCTGTTACCAGAAGGATTTACCATAAAATATGGCGTAAATACCTATACTGGTGCGAATCCAAAGGTTACTCCTGGAGTAAGGTTAGGATCGCTAGGATATTGTCCTTTCTACAAGAAGGTTTAGAAAAGGGTTTATCAGCTAGTTCATTAAAGGGACAGATTTCAACTCTGTCCATCTTGTTACACAGGCGTCTGTCAGAAAATCCAGACGTCCAGGCCTTTTGTCAGGCTTTAGCTAGGATCAAGCCTGTGTTTAAAGCTGTTGCTCCGCCATGGAGTTTAAACTTAGTTCTTAACGTTTTACAGGGTGTTCCGTTTGAACCCCTTCATTCCATTGATATAAAATTGTTATCTTGGAAAGTTCTGTTTTTAATGGCTATTTCCTCGGCTCGAAGAGTCTCTGAGTTATCAGCCTTACATTGTGATTCTCCTTATCTGATTTTTCACTCAGACAAGGTAGTTCTGCGTACTAAACCTGGGTTCTTACCTAAGGTAGTCACTAACAGGAATATCAATCAAGAGATTGTTGTTCCATCCTTGTGTCCAAATCCTTCTTCAAAGAAGGAACGTCTTCTACACAATCTGGATGTAGTTCGTGCCCTCAAGTTCTACTTGCAGGCAACTAAAGATTTTCGCCAAACTTCTTCCCTGTTTGTCGTTTATTCTGGACAGAGGAGAGGTCAAAAAGCTTCTGCTACCTCTCTCTCTTTTTGGCTTCGTAGCATAATACGTTTAGCCTATGAGACTGCTGGACAGCAGCCTCCTGAAAGAATTACAGCTCACTCCACTAGAGCTGTGGCTTCCACTTGGGCCTTTAAGAATGAGGCCTCTGTTGAACAGATTTGCAAGGCTGCAACTTGGTCTTCGCTTCATACTTTTTCCAAATTTTACAAATTTGACACTTTTGCTTCTTCGGAGGCTATTTTTGGGAGAAAGGTTCTTCAGGCAGTGGTTCCTTCTGTATAATGAGCCTGCCTATCCCTCCCGTCATCCGTGTACTTTTGCTTTGGTATTGGTATCCCAGAAGTAATGATGACCCGTGGACTGATCACACATAACAGAAGAAAACATAATTTATGCTTACCTGATAAATTCCTTTCTTCTGTTGTGTGATCAGTCCACGGCCCGCCCTGTTTTAAGGCAGGTAAATATCTTTTAAATTATACTCCAGTCACCACTTCACCCTTGGTTACTCCTTTCTCGTTGATTCTTGGTCGAATGACTGGGACTGACGTAGAGGGGAGGAGCTATATGCAGCTCTGCTGGGTGAATCCTCTTGCATTTCCTGTTGGGGAGGAGTTATATCCCAGAAGTAATGATGACCCGTGGACTGATCACACAACAGAAGAAAGGAATTTATCAGGTAAGCATAAATTATGTTTTTTCTTGCTTGTCTTCGGTCGAATGACTGGGGGTGGCAGTTAGGGGAGGAGCTATATAGACAGCTCTGATGTGGGTGTCCTCTTGCAACTTCCTGTTGGGAAGGAGAATATCCCACAAGTAATGGATGAACCCGTGGACTGGATACACCACAAGAGAAATAAATTTATCAGGTAAGCATAAATTTTGTTTTTCTGGCACAAGGTTAAGGTTGCCAGAATGTAATCTTTTCTCCAGGATGGACTGGAAAAGGGTCTATCTGCTAGTTCCCTGAAGGGACAGATATCGTCCCTGTCGGTGTTACTGCACAAGAGATTGGCTGAGCTTCCGGATGTGCAGTCCTTTGTTAAGGCTCTTACTAGGATCAGACCTGTGTTTAGATCTGGGGCTCCGCCGTGGAGCCTAAATCTTGTTCTTAGTGTTTTGCAGCAGGCTCCGTTTGAACCTATGCATACTGTTGACATTAAATTATTATCTTGGAAGGTTCTTTTTTTGCTAGCTGTTGCCTCTGCGCGCAGTTTCTGAGATTTCTGCTTTAGAATGTGACTCCCTTTATCTTGTTTTTCATGCTGATAAGGCGGTTTTACGTACTAGATTAGGGTTCCTCCCTAAGGTGGTGTCAGACCGTAACATTATTCAAGAAATTATTGTTCCTTCCTTATGTCCTAATCCTTCTTCAGCGATGGAACGCTTGCTTCACAATTTGGATGTGTTTCATGCCTTGACGTTCTATCTTCAGGCTACTAAGGAATTCAGACAATCTTCCTCTTTGTTTGTCATCTATACGGGGAAGCGTAAAGGGCAGACGGCTACTACGACTTCCCTATCTTTCTGGTTGAGGTGTGTCATCTGCTTAGCTTATGAGACAGTGGGGCGACATCCTCATGAGAGGATAACGGCTCATTCCACTAGAGCAGTGGCTTCCTCCTGGGCTTTTAAGAACGAAGCATCTGTAGATCAGATTTGTAAGGCGGCTACCTGGTCCTCCTTACACACTTTTTCTAAATTTTACAAGTTTGATGTGTTTGCTTCAGCTGAAGCAGCTTATGGGAGAGGAGTTTTGCAGGCTGTGGTGCCCTCAGAATCGGGTCCGCCTCTTTTTTTGTTCCCTCCCGTTATTTATTCAGTGTCCTCTGGAGCTTGGGTATAGTTTTCCCAACAGTAAGGAATGAAGTTGTGGACTCTCCCTGCCTTATGGCAGGAAAACATAATTTATGTTTACCAGATAAAGTCTTTTCCTTCCTGGCAGGGAGAGTCCACGACCCCGCCCGTCATTTATTTTTTGATGGACGGCTCCCTTTTTATATTATTTCTTCTGATACCTTTATAACCTGGTGTTTCTCCTACTTTTCCTTGTTCCCTTGGCAGAATGACTGGGGTATAGGGGAAGTGGGAGCGATATTTAAGCCTTTGGCTTCGGTGTCTTTGCCTCCTCCTGGTGGCCAGGTGTTGTATTTCCTAACAGTAAGGAATGAAGTTGTGGACTCTCCCTGCCAGGAAGGAAAGGAATTTATCTGGTAAGCATAAATTATGTTTTATTTTAGATAGATAAAATAAAAGTGAAGTTTTTTAACCAGGTGCCGTGGACCATTTACAGTGACATTTAAAAAAAGTTTAAATAGGACACGTATCAATCAAATTCATTATGCAGTAAGTCATGTATGATATATACAGAGACTTTTATGTTACAAAATACTAAATTAATCTGCACAATTTACAATAATGTGTTAGGAAGTTATAAATGTAAATATAAAATGACTTAGCCGTAGTCTATGAGACAGAGATACACATTCTAAAGGCTTGTACACATCTTGACCTGATCTTAAGCCTAGAAGGATCATGAGTAAATGCCTTAAGACTGTTTTCCTTTGAAAGGCCACCTGTCAGTTAAAATAGGTTAAAGTTCTATTATATGTTTCACTAGACAATACTCCGGTGCTGAGCCTGTACTACATTAGTCTAAAATATAACATAGAAGCTCTTAAGTCATTTGCTGCATCATTTATTGTTACAGTACTGTATTGTGCTTTGTTTTTAAAATAAGTGATTTTGGTCACTGAGTAACGTTTTTAGCAAACAGATATTTCATAAAGTGTTTATATTGCCAAACCTTTAAAAGTGATCATTTTACTTTTTATAAATGACATGGTCTCTGATACATTAATTTGTGTGTGATTAGACCACAAACACAGGTCTATATGTATGATTAGACCACAAATACATGTCTGTATGTATGATTAGACCACAAATACATGTCTGTATGTATGATTAGACCACAAATACAGGTCTGTATGTATCAATAGACCACAAACACAGGACTGCATGTATGATTAGACCACAAACACAGGACTGTATGTATGATTAGACCACAAACACAGGACTGTATGTATCAATAGACCACAAACACAGGACTGCATGTATGATTAGACCACAAACACAGGTCTGTATGTATGATTAGACCACAAACACATGTCTGTATGTATGATTAGACCACAAACACAGGACTGTATGTATCAATAGACCACAAACACAGGACTGTATGTATGATTAGACCACAAATACAGGACTGTATGTATCAATAGACCACAAACACAGGACTGTATGTATGATTAGACCACAAACACAGGTCTGTATGTATGATTAGACCACAAACACAGGACTGCATGTATGATTAGACCACAAATACAGGTCTGTATGTATGATTAGACCACAAACACAGGACTGTATGTATCATTAGACCACAAACACAGGTCTGTATGTATGATTAGATCACAAATACAGGTCTGTATGTATGATTAGACCACAAATACAGGTCTGTATGTATGATTAGACCACAAATACAGGTTTGTTTGTATGTATGATTAGACCACAAACACAGGACTGTATGTATGATTAGGTCACACATACAGGTCTGTATGTATGATTAGATCACAAATACAGGTCTGTATGTATGATTAGACCACAAATACAGGTTTGTATGTATGATTAGACCACAAACACAGGTCTGTATGTATGATTAGACCACAAATACAGGTCTGTATGTATGATTAGACCACAAACACAGGTCTGTATGTATGATTAGACCACAAATACAGGTCTGAATGTATGATTAGACCACAAATACAGGTCTGTATGTATGATTAGACCACAAATACAGGTCTGTATGTATGATTAGACCACAAATACAGGTCTATATGTTAAATTAGACCACAAATACAGGTCTATATGTATAATTAGACCACAAATACAGGTCTGTATGTATGATTAGACCACAAATACAGGTCTGTATGTATGATTAGACCACAAATACAGGTCTGTATGTATGATTAGACCACAAATACAGGGCTGTATGTATGATTAGACCACAAACACAGGTCTGTATGTATGATTATATCACAAACACAGGACTGTATGTATGATTAGACCACAAACACAGGACTGTATGTATGATTAGGTCATAAATACATGTATGATTACACTACACCTACAGGGCTGCATGTATGACTAGGCTGCAGATACATTGCTGTATTTACAACAAGACCACATATTTATGGCTCGGTCACAGTTACATAATTGCATTTATGACTAGGCCACATATACATGACTGAATTTGTGACTAGGCTACAGATATATAGCTGTATGTATAACTATATGACAGATATATGGCTATACATGTGAAGCCCTGTTATGTTAAAGAGGCATGTTCCACTATTCAAATTAGAGGTTTATATGCTGTTAAAGGGACAGTCTACTCTCAGAATTTGTATTGTTTAAAAGATAGATAATTCCTTCATTACTCATTCCCCCGATTTTGCATAACCAACACGGGTATATTAATATACATTTTACCTCTGTGATTACCTTGTATCTAAGCCTCTGCAGACAACCCTTTTATTTCAGTTCTTTTGACAGACTTGCATTTTAGTCAATCAGTGCTGACTCATAGGTAACTCCACAGAATTGAGTACAATGTGTATATATATATATATATATATATATGGAACACATAAACTAGCGCTGTCTAGCTGTGAAAAGCTGTCAAAGTGCACTAAAATAAGTGGAGGCCTTCAAGGGCTTAGATATTAGCATATGAGCCTACTTAGGTTTAGCTTTCAACAAATAATTCCAAGAGAACAAACCAAATTTGACGATAAACGTAAATAGGAAAGTTGTTTAAAATAACATGCCCTATCTGAATCAAGAAAGTTTAATTTTGTCTAGACTGTCCCTTTAAATTCTCAAAAAGCTGACACCTAGTTAGTATCAGGGCTCGTACATTGTGATTTTAATTAGCAAATACAAACATACAGGTATCAAAATAACTGTGAGAACATGCAGAAGGTAGATAGCAGTCTAATAATTTATATAGGAGGACTTTTTGGTATGTTTTTATTTCTCCATCTAAATAAATTGCAAAATGACACAAATTAAATGCATGTCTGGATGTTAAATTACTTAATTATGTTGGAAAAACATTTTTGTTGTTTTAGGAAAATGAACTAATGCAACATATGAAATGTTTGAAATTATTAAGACATAATGCTGTGCTGTAACAAATAATGCATTTTGTGTGCCATTTCAATGTATTCGTAAATACATTGTCTATAAGTGAAAAGTCTACTGAAATTAACAACCTACGATTTGTATGGGTACCTCACAGAAGAAACACTAACATTGGTGGCAAAAGACTAAAACAGCTTTAGATTGTGAAATGACTCAGCAGTGAAAGGGTTCAACATTTCATTGTCCTTGGTTCACCGTTCCTAGAACAATCTGCCTTTCAATCAATATTTTCTGCTGCAGTGCCACCTTTTTTGCTCTGTCTTTCATGGGAAATCATAAACAAAGCTTTTCATGCAGTGAAGCCAGCTCTGTAAATTATTTAGACGTGTGCTGCAACTAATAGATGAAAAAAAAATCAATCCTTTGCTTATGATTAATTCATCTTGAAAGTGTTTTGTTGTTTACTGCTTCATTTCTAATGGAGGAAAATAAGTTTTTGATACTGCACTAAATGCTATTCAATGGGTGTCTCTCTGCACTTCAAACATGCAACTTTTAAAACAAAATGGCAGTTTTAAAGAGACAAAAAAAACACAATATTTTTTTTCATCGTTCAGATAGAACATGCAATTTTAAACAATTTTTTAAATTTACTTCTATTACTATATTTTTGTTCTCTTGGTATCTTTTGTTGAAAAAACAGTGGAGTGGTTCTCAACCAAAGTGACCTCAAGGCCCAGTAAGTTTTAGCTAGACATGTCCAGGGCCCGGTAGTTTTATATATATATATATATATATATATATATATATATAGTGAGCAGCAGGGGCAGGCTGATCAGCCAGGCAAATAGGACCTGGGCGGAGGGACCAGCAAGTAGGGGGGCCCACTAATGGCATCTCCATGGATCCTGGTGCATTCCTTAAGCTGGAGTTCTCTATTGCCCTATCAGTAACTAAGCAAAAAAAAGTGTGGGTTTAGTGGGGACCCTGGCGGGGGTCTGTCGCTTTGAGGACCATGGAGTGTGGGATCTGGCCCTGGAGGTTGGGTGCCCTTCACTGGACCTTAATGTTGGGGGTCCTGGCTCTGTAGGTTGAGGGGCCTGTTGGGGGCAGGGCAGGGAGGCTACCATGTTCATTTGCATAAAATTGAATACATTTTGGTCAGTGTGAGACAGTTTTCCTGGGGCCTTGATTGGTATCAGTCTGCCCCTGGTGAGCAGTGGGGTAAGAGTGTGCAGTGGGGGCATGACAGGTCGGGGCCCACCAGCAGGGCTATCACGGCCCGGTACTGGGCCACGGCCCGGCTGTTGAGAAACCAGGGTCTAGAGCACTATATTGCATCAATTTTGCAAGAATGTTATCCATTTGCCACGAGCACTAGATGACAGCACTATTTCCTGCCATGTAGTTTTACAGAGAGCCACCTAGGCATTTTTCAACAGAGAATACTATAGGAACACAACAAATTTGATAATAGAAGTAAGTTTCATTTTTTTTTAAATTGTATGCTCAGTCTGAATCACAAAAGAAAATGTTTGGGTTTGATATCCATATTAAGAACTATTAAATGCAGTAGAATTGCATATTTAGCAAATGCATAATAAAAAGACAATTCGATAGCAGTTGAATTTGAATTTCAAATTAGCACTAGAGTTTGTTTCTGACAAATATCAAAGTTTCATTCCATTTCCTTGTCATTTGTATCATGTGACAGCCATCAGCCAATCACAGACATATATGTATATAAATATACTGTATATATGTGTGTGTATATATATATATATATATATATATATAAACTGTAGCAAAGAAGCACTCACTGAACGATTCCAACTGTGACAAAAGACTTTAATTCAAACAAGTGACGTTTCGGGACAATAACAGTCCCTTCCTCTGACAAGCTAACAATGTGAAAAAGCAGGCCTTAAATAGGCTCCAAAAATACCCTCCCCATAAGTGTGACCAATCACGGTCAAGGTAACAAAACCTATCTTACCCAGTAACAAATAGTGATCGATATTACAATAGTGCAAAGTAAGTTAATCAAGTGAGTTAAAACATAGGACCCCGTGTTGCTAATAGAGTGGGGGGAATAATCACAGTTCAACCCTTTCTAATCAGCTGCTAAACGACCATAAACAAAGGAAAAAATGAAGAAAAAACGAAGAAAAAAACATATTATGTGAGGATCGTAATTCAACCAATCAGTGTGATCCCAGTCATGTAGATCGTAATTCCACCAATGGGCCGTCATCAGACTTGTGGGAATTATAATAGTACCAATCAGCAGCCTAATAGCATTCTGTATCAGAAGCGTCATACCATTACGCTTTCCAGATACGCCCACCTGTCACTGACTATGCCCGTTGCCTATAGCAACACAGTAAAAACATTTTGCTAAATCGGATCAGATCGCTACTTGCCAGTCATGGACAGATGCAGCGATACGCTCGCCATAGAGATCACAGCGGCTTTCGCATATCGGATAACAAAGGCGTTGCACAGCCAAAATAATGCTGTTAAAGAGATGGCGAGATCCGACCAATCAGCCGTGTGTCCACACCCCCATGGGCGTAACAAGATCATCACTGTGTTATTGTCCGCCTCTGTGCCTCTGTATCAGAGATGGGCTAATCTATTAAAATAATCACACTCGTCTAAAGGTGACAAGCAGTTTCCATCCTGGGCCACACATAGACTGTCAATGGCGAACACGACTATATTCGTGTAACACTACCAATAAATTTCAGCTGTTTATTTCACAACAACAAACTGTTATTTATAATACCTGTCTGTTTCAACGGTCGCTGCATGCAGACTCCTATGCTGTGCATCAAACAACATCCTAAGAATAAAGTGTAAACAGTGTAAATAGAAACAATATATTTAAAAAAGGGGGACCTATATGTATAAAACCTATATGTATAAAACCACATATAAGCTATTATATATCCATAGAGAGTAATCACAAAAAAGTGAAAAGTATAAACAAATCTTAGTTGTATATTTCATAACAACCAACTGTTGTTTCTAATACCTATCTATTTCCACGGTCGCTGCATGCAGACTCCTATTCTGTGCATCAAACAACATCCTTAGAGTAAAGTGTAAACAGTGTAAAAAAGGAACTATATATACAAAACGGGAAACCTATATACATATAATCTATATGAATAAAACAACATATAAGCTATTATATATCCATAGTAAGTAATCACGAAAAAGTGAAAAGTATATCACTGTCGGTTCCTTGTAAAGGCTCCGCCAGCCTTGTATCTAACCATAATTGTGGCACCGATTATGGGATTGGTGTGAAGTTGACCACCCAAGCTAAAAAGCAACACGGGGTAAGCACAAAGTGAATATAATTAAAATTAAAATTGAAATAATGTTAAAATTAATTCGTCTATATAATGGACACAATATTAACAACATGATGTCAAGAGAACCACCTATGGATATTACATAGGGGCAATATAGGACAGAGAAATCAGCATTGTCTTCGGTTACATTGTGCTTTTAGATCAATCAACTGTATTCAGGGTCTGGAAAAATAGTAAAATAAAAATAATAATAATAATAATAATAATAAAGATAAATAAATAAAATACAATAAAATAATAATAAAACAAAATGAAATGAGATGATAAATCAATGAAAGTAAATAAAATGAACTAAAATCAATAAATCAATACATAAATCAAAATAAATAAATAAAGAAAATAGACTAAAATAAAATAAAATAAAATGAGATAAATTAAATAAAATGAAATAAAATAAATTAAAATAAACTAACCAAAACAAAAATAAAATAAATATAAATAAAATATAAAAATATAAAATAAAGAAATAAAGAAATAAAGAAAAATAAAGAAAGTAAATGAATAAGATATAAAAGTCGAGGGAAAACAAGGGGGGAAGAAACTGTAGAAGAAGAAAAAGCCAGTAGTAAATAAGACAGAAACAGCCACCATACAGAAAATGAAACCACATTAAATAAAATACGGGGGAATCAAGAAGTCAAGTTCGAGAGGAAAGAGAAATAGAGATAGAATAAAGACTAAGAACAAATGGATCATGAGCTCTCATTGAAATGGACATCAATATTCATATAGACTGGGTCTCAGCGTTCATAAATAACATTGCCATCCTGTGTGGGTGTTGAGACCCCTGGGACTGAGGGTACCAAGTTCATAGATCCACCTTGATTCTTTGCGGAGTAGCATGTTATCTCTGTCTCCCCCCCTCCGTGGGGTCGGTACGTGGTCGATCAGTCGAAATCTCAGATCGTTGACAGTGTGGCCTGACTCCAGGAAGTGCCTTGCGACCGGTTGATCTGCCTTTTTGTTTCTTATGGCCAAACGAATGCTGGACCTGTGGTTGGCCATTCTCGTCCTTGCATCGTCGGTTGTTTTGCCAATATAAAATTTCCCACAAGGGCAGTTCAAAAGATATATTACATATTGGGTGGTGCAAGTCAGATAGTACTTGATCTCGTATGACCTGTTGCTTTCAGGGTGGTGAAAGTGGGAGCCAGTGATCATCCCACTACACGTCACACAACTAATGCAGCGGTAGCACCCTTTCTTTTTCGTCCTCAACCATGTCCTTACACCCCCTTCTGGATTGACATCTGCTTTCACAAGATGATCCCTCAGATTTCTTCCTCGACGAAACCCTATCCTTGGTGCCTTCCAATTCTTGAAAGGCAGGGTATGGTCTGCTTCAATCAGTTTCCATTCATCCTTAATCGTATGGGTTAGGGGTATAATGTCTGGTGAATATGTGGTCACAAAGGTGAGTTGATCTCCTTGTTTAGATTGGGACTCTTCTCCTGGTACACTCGTACATAACACTCCTGATTTAATCTCTAGCAGATCCTTATGCTTGTATCCTCTCTCCCTAAAGCACTCTGTCATATCCTGTAGTTGTTCTTCACACAATACCTCATTGGTATTATTTCTAATCACCCGTTGGTACTGGGCTTTAGGGATATTGTGTATAAGGCTAGGCTGGTGGCAGCTTCTGGCATGCAGTAATGAGTTTCGGTCCGTAGCTTTACGGAACAAAGTTGTACCCAATCTCCCATTCACCTTGAAGACCCTCACATCAAGGTAGTCCACCATGGAATGACTGATTGTGTGGGTAAATCTAATGGGGCTTTCAAGTGTATTCAGATCCTCAATCCATTGTGTTAGGCTATCCTCTCCATCAGACCATACCAGGAACAGGTCGTCAATATATCGACAGTAGTACCTGATGTTAACATTGTTGAAGATCTTCATAATGGATGTCTCATAGAATGCCATAAACAGGTTGGCCAGCGATGGGGCCACATTGGACCCCATCGCTGTCCCTGAGATTTGTAGGTAAAATGTAGAGTCAAAAAGGAAGTAGTTCTCCCTCAGGCATAATGAAAGGAGGCAGATGATAACTTCTTCTGATGGGCCAATGTATGCTGCCTTCCTGAGTGCATGTGTAACTGCTGTGATGCCATCTTGATGTGGGATGACCGTGTAAAGGCTAGACACGTCAAGAGTGACCAAAAGGTCTCCATCAGTGATGTCCTCCAACTTCTTGATGCCCATGATGAAGTCATTTGAATCCCGTATGTATGATGGCAAGGATTGCACCAAAGGCTGTAGGTAATGGTCAACAAATTGAGCTAGTGGTTGAAGTAGCGAACCCCTCGCTGAGACAATGGGTCTCCCAGGAGGGTTATAGGCATTCTTATGTACCTTCGGTAGAGTGTATAGCAGGGGGATTATTGGATGTTTCCGACTTAAGAAATTATAATCTTGTTGTGTGATAAGTGCCCTCTCTTTGAACTCCATTAGTATAGTGTCAATTTTCAGTTTAAGTTTCACAGTTGGATCGCCCCTGAGTGGTGTGTATGTCTTTTTATCAGACAGTTGTCCAAGAATCTCTTGCTTATAGTATGCGGTGTCCAGTAGGACTATCGCCCCACCTTTGTCCGCTGGGCGGATCACTACTGAGGTGTCTTCTTTCAAGGTTTTAAGAGCTGTCCTCTCACTCTTGGTGAGATTATCTCTGATCCTCATTTTAGGTCTGTCCTTGATGGATGTAGTAAGAAAATTAGTATAAGTGTGGATAGTGGAGTTATTGGAAGAAGGATCAAATGAGCTCTTGGCTCTAAATTTACACTCTTGTTCTTGATCATAATTAAAGAATTCTCTGAGTCTTAGGTTCCTGCCAAACCTCTGGATGTCTATGTAGGCATCAAATTCATTGACTTGCATGGATGGCACAAAGGATAAACCCTTATTTAGTAGGCTCACTTCAGACTCAGTTAGAGTGCGTGAACTGATGTTAATTACGTTGTTCTCTATATTCTCCGTTGTTGGTGGCGGCGGGCAATGCCCCCCCCGCCTCGTGTGTGGCCTCCGCCTCTTCCTAAAAAACGATTGGCTGTTGGATGAGCTGCCAGTGGAGGTAAGGCTGCTCGACTGGCACCAGATGTCTCCCATTCGCCTCTGTTGCCCCTTGAACGGGTCATAACTCCTCTTTGAGTAGTGGCGGAATTTTCCAGTGGGGTCTCTGGGCCTGAGCTATCACCAGAGCTAGTGTCCACTGTTGTCATCGATTTTTTAGTGTGTCTACGTTCACGTCTCGGTCGGTATGTCCTCCTATCTTCTGGGGACAGCATCCACCTGTAGATAGATTTATAGGTGTAATCCTGTGTGACCGTCTGCAGCTTACGGTTCTTAAAGGCTATCAGTTCCTGTTTGTAACTCTTAATCTGGAGACTAAGGCCTAGATTTAGAGTTCGGCGGTAGCCGTCAAAACCAGCGTTAGAGGCTCCTAACGCTGGTTTTGGCCGCCCGCTGGTATTTGGAGTCAGTGATTAAAGGGTCTAACGCTCACTTTACAGCCGCGACTTTTCCATACCGCAGATCCCCCTACGCCATTTGCGTAGCCTATCTTTTCAATGGGATCTTCCTAACGCCGGTATTTAGAGTCGTTTCTGCAGTGAGCGTTAGAGCTCTAACGACAAGATTCCAGCCGCCTGAAAATAGCAGGAGTTAAGAGCTTTCTGGCTAACGCCGGTTTATAAAGCTCTTAACTACTGTACCCTAAAGTACACTAACACCCATAAACTACCTATGTACCCCTAAACCGAGGTCCCCCCACATCGCCGCCACTCGATTAAAATTTTTAACCCCTAATCTGCCGACCGCCACCTACGTTATACTTATGTACCCCTAATCTGCTGCCCCTAACACCGCCGACCCCTGTATTATATCTATTAACCCCTAACTTGCCCCCCACAACGTCGCCGCAAGCTACTTAAAATAATTAACCCCTAATCTTCCGACCGCAAATCGCCGCCACCTACGTTATCCCTATGTACCCCTAATCTGCTACCCCTAACATCGCCGACCCCTATGTTATATTTATTAACCCCTAATCTGCCCCCCTCAACGTCGCCGACACCTACCTACACTTATTAACCCCTAATCTGCCGAGCGGACCTGAGCGCTACTATAATAAAGTTATTAACCCCTAATCCGCCTCACTAACCCTATCATAAATAGTATTAACCCCTAATCTGCCCTCCCTAACATCGCCGACACCTACCTTCAATTATTAACCCCTAATCTGCCGACCGGAGCTCACCTCTATTCTAATAAATGTATTAACCCCTAAAGCTAAGTCTAACCCTAACACTAACACCCCCCTAAGTTAAATATAATTTTTATCTAACGAAATAAATTAACTCTTATTAAATAAATAATTCCTATTTAAAGCTAAATACTTACCTGTAAAATACATCCTAATATAGCTACAATATAAATTATAATTATATTATAGCTATTTTAGGATTAATATTTATTTTACAGGCAACTTTGTAATTATTTTAACCAGGTACAATAGCTATTAAATAGTTAAGAACTATTTAATAGTTACCTAGTTAAAATAATAACAAATTTACCTGTAAAATAAATCCTAACCTAAGATATAATTAAACCTAACACTACCCTATCAATAAAATAATTAAATAAACTACCTACAATTACCTACAATTAACCTAACACTACACTATCAATAAATTAATTAAACACAATTGCTACAAATAAATAAAATTAAATAAACTATCTAAAGTACAAAAAATAAAAAAGAACTAAGTTACAGAAAATAATAAAATATTTACAAACATAAGAAAAATATTACAACAATTTTAAACTAATTACACCTACTCTAAGCCCCCTAATAAAATAACAAAGCCCCCCAAAATAAAAAATTCCCTACCCTATTCTAAAATACAAATATTACAAGCTCTTTTACCTTACCAGCCCTGAACAGGGCCCTTTGCGGGGCATGCCCCAAGAATTTCAGCTCTTTTGCCTGTAAAAAAAAACATACAATACCCCCCCCCCAACATTACAACCCACCACCCACATACCCCTAATCTAACCCAAACCCCCCTTAAATAAACCTAACACTACCCCCCTGATGATCTTCCTACCTTGTCTTCACCATGCCAGGTTCACCGATCCGTCCTGGCTCCAAGATCTTCATCCAACCCAAGCGGGGGCTAGACATCCACTGAAGAAGTCCAGAAGAGGGTCCAAAGTCTTCCTCCTATCCGGCAAGAAGAGGACATCCGGACCGGCAAACATCTTCTCCAAGCGGCATCTTCTATCTTCTTCCATCCGATGACGACCGGCTCCATCTTGAAGACCTCCAGCGCGGATCCATCCTCTTCTTCCGACGACTAGACGACGAATGACGGTTCCTTTAAGGGACGTC
Source organism: Bombina bombina (assembly GCF_027579735.1). Classification (NCBI taxonomy): domain Eukaryota; kingdom Metazoa; phylum Chordata; class Amphibia; order Anura; family Bombinatoridae; genus Bombina; species Bombina bombina. The sequence goes on along the minus strand of NC_069502.1, from coordinate 955,662,130 downwards.
ATCCAAGATGGCGTCCCTCGAATTCCGATTGGCTGATAGGATTCTATCAGCCAATCGGAATTAAGGTAGGAATTTTCTGATTGGCTGATGGAATCAGCCAATCAGAATATAGTTCAATCCGATTGGCTGATCCAATCAGCCAATCAGATTGAGCTCGCATTCTATTGGCTGATCGGAACAGCCAATAGAATGTGAGCTCAATCTGATTGGCTGATTGGATCAGCCAATCGGATTGAACTATATTCTGATTGGCTGATTCCATCAGCCAATCAGAAAATTCCTACCTTAATTCCGATTGGCTGATAGAATCCTATCAGCCAATCGGAATTCGAGGGACGCCATCTTGGATGACGTCCCTTAAAGGAACCGTCATTCGTCGTCTAGTCGTCGGAAGAAGAGGATGGATCCGCGCTGGAGGTCTTCAAGATGGAGCCGGTCGTCATCGGATGGAAGAAGATAGAAGATGCCGCTTGGAGAAGATGTTTGCCGGTCCGGATGTCCTCTTCTTGCCGGATAGGAGGAAGACTTTGGACCCTCTTCTGGACTTCTTCAGTGGATGTCTAGCCCCCGCTTGGGTTGGATGAAGATCTTGGAGCCAGGACGGATCGGTGAACCTGGCATGGTGAAGACAAGGTAGGAAGATCATCAGGGGGGTAGTGTTAGGTTTATTTAAGGGGGGTTTGGGTTAGATTAGGGGTATGTGGGTGGTGGGTTGTAATGTTGGGGGGGGGGTATTGTATGTTTTTTTTTACAGGCAAAAGAGCTGAAATTCTTGGGGCATGCCCCGCAAAGGGCCCTGTTCAGGGCTGGTAAGGTAAAAGAGCTTGTAATATTTGTATTTTAGAATAGGGTAGGGAATTTTTTATTTTGGGGGGCTTTGTTATTTTATTAGGGGGCTTAGAGTAGGTGTAATTAGTTTAAAATTGTTGTAATATTTTTCTTATGTTTGTAAATATTTTATTATTTTCTGTAACTTAGTTCTTTTTTATTTTTTGTACTTTAGATAGTTTATTTAATTTTATTTATTTGTAGCAATTGTGTTTAATTAATTTATTGATAGTGTAGTGTTAGGTTAATTGTAGGTAATTGTAGGTAGTTTATTTAATTATTTTATTGATAGGGTAGTGTTAGGTTTAATTATATCTTAGGTTAGGATTTATTTTACAGGTAAATTTGTTATTATTTTAACTAGGTAACTATTAAATAGTTCTTAACTATTTAATAGCTATTGTACCTGGTTAAAATAATTACAAAGTTGCCTGTAAAATAAATATTAATCCTAAAATAGCTATAATATAATTATAATTTATATTGTAGCTATATTAGGATTTATTTTACAGGTAAGTATTTAGCTTTAAATAGGAATCATTTATTTAATAAGAGTTAATGTATTTCGTTAGATAAAAATTATATTTAACTTAGGGGGGTGTTAGTGTTAGGGTTAGACTTAGCTTTAGGGGTTAATACATTTATTAGAATAGCGGTGAGCTCCGGTCGGCAGATTAGGGGTTAATAATTGAAGGTAGGTGTCGGCGATGTTAGGGAGGGCAGATTAGGGGTTAATACTATTTATGATAGGGTTAGTGAGGCGGATTAGGGGTTAATAACTTTATTATAGTAGCGCTCAGGTCCGCTCGGCAGATTAGGGGTTAATAAGTGTAGGCAGGTGTCGGCGACGTTGTGGGGGGCAGATTAGGGGTTAATAAATATAACATAGGGGTCGGCGATGTTAGGGCAGCAGATTAGGGGTACATAGGGATAACGTAGGTGGCGGCGGTTTACGGAGCGGCAGATTAGGGGTTAAAAGTGTAATGCAGGGGTCAGCGATAGCGGGGGCGGCAGATTAGGGGTTAATAAGTGTAAGGTTAGGGGTGTTTAGACTCGGGGTACATGTTAGGGTGTTAGGTGCAGACGTAGGAAGTGTTTCCCCATAGGAAACAATGGGGCTGCGTTAAGAGCTGAACGCTGCTTTTTTGCAGGTGTTAGGTTTTTTTTCAGCTCAAACTGCCCCATTGTTTCCTATGGGAGAATCGTGCACGAGCACGTTTTTGATGCCGGCCGCGTCCGTAAGCAACTCTGGTATCGAGAGTTGCATTTGCGGTAAATATGCTCTACGCTCCTTTTTTGGAGCCTAACGCAGCATTTGTTTGAACTCTCGATACCAGAGTTAAATTTATGGTGCGGCCAGAAAAAAACCCGCGGAGCGTTAACAGCCCTTTTACCGCCGAACTCCAAATCTAGGCCTTAGTTTGGAGAGCCAGTTGGTGTTAGTATCTGATTCGAATATATTCAGTTTTTCTAATTCAAATGTCTGTATTTCAGCTTTGACTGTTTGGAGCAAGCGACCCACTTCCCTGATAACCAGTAACATTAAATCAAAGGAGCACTTATTTAGAATTTTGCACCAGTTGATGCAAAATTCATTATTGGATCTCCCAATCGTAGGGATGTTTCTGATTCTAAACCCCCTTGGTATCATCCTCTTTTTATGATAATCTGAGAGGTACGAGCCGTGTAGGTTTAGGTCTATTTCCCTTTGTTTTAACTTAATCAGTGTATTATACAGGGACTGTGTAGATTCCTCAACTTGTTGCTCCTCAATGGAGCCAAATCTTATCATTTCCGCATCTTCATCTGTAAAAGTGAAGATATCCTCGTATCTATCCTCTGAGGTGATGCCACTCTGATGTATCGGGGCCTCAATGTCCATATTGACTGTATCTTCTCTGTTCATCATGTTGTAGGTAAGACAAATCTGTTGATACAGAATGCTATTAGGCTGCTGATTGGTACTATTATAATTCCCACAAGTCTGATGACGGCCCATTGGTGGAATTACGATCTACATGACTGGGATCACACTGATTGGTTGAATTACGATCCTCACATAATATGGTTTTTTCTTCGTTTTTTCTTCGTTTTTTCCTTTGTTTATGGTCGTTTAGCAGCTGATTAGAAAGGGTTGAACTGTGATTATTCCCCCCACTCTATTAGCAACACGGGGTCCTATGTTTTAACTCACTTGATTAACTTACTTTGCACTATTGTAATATCGATCACTATTTGTTACTGGGTAAGATAGGTTTTGTTACCTTGACCGTGATTGGTCACACTTATGGGGAGGGTATTTTTGGAGCCTATTTAAGGCCTGCTTTTTCACATTGTTAGCTTGTCAGAGGAAGGGACTGTTATTGTCCCGAAACGTCACTCGTTTGAATTAAAGTCTTTTGTCACAGTTGGAATCGTTCAGTGAGTGCTTCTTTGCTACAGTTTATCTATTATCTTACAGCACCCTGACAAGTTGCATAAGTTGGTGAGAGTGCACTTACACCATCACTTGAAATATATATATATATATATATATATATATATAGCGCTGCAGAATCTGTTGGCGCTCTACAAATACCTGATAATAATAATTTAATATATATATACTGTAAACTCCTGCACATGTTCAGTAAGAGCTAGTGCCTGAGCCATTAGAAAAGGATGGGCACAGTTTGATAATGGAAGTATATCTGTGCAATTAAATGTGCCTGCAGCATTATAGCCATACAGTTACTGCACTTTATTTGCTAGGAAACTGGAGCCACTTTAAATGTACATTAGAGTGATTATATTACATATTCATAGCAAAGATCAGTAATTGAGTTCCGCATTGCAAAGGAACTGCAAAGCAAAATAAATTAGAGAAACTTTTGTTGTTGTTCTTTTTTTTAAACTATGAATAAAAGTTTTTTTATGGGGATTGTACCTTTAATGTAGGACCTTAAATTGTAAACGTAGCAAGTTCTTAAAATGGTTCAGTATCTATAAGTTTCTTAGTTCTGTGCTTCTTTGTTTTGATTCTGTTCTGCCTGGAAGGAAGTCTCCTTTGTTGCCAAGTTTCTTAGTATTTAGCTGTGAGTCTGGCCACAGTTTTCTTGCATAGCTGCCAAAAACTGGTTATTGTTTTACAGTATATTTTCAAACTAACCAGCACAGCTCACTTCTCCTAATATCTCTCTTTCCACTTAAAGGACCAGTCAACACTGTAGATATGCATAATCAACAAATGCAAGATAACAAGACAATGCAATAGTACTTAGTCTGAACTTCAAATGAGTAGAAGATTTTTTTTCTGACAATTTTAAAAGTTATGACTTTTTGCACTCCCCCTGTACCATGTGACAGCTATCAGCCAATCACAAATGCATACACGTACCATGTGACAACAATCAGCCATTCGCAAATGCATGCACACTTATTCTTGCGCATGCTCAGTAGGAGCTGGTGACTCAAAAAGTTTAAATATAAAAAGACTATGCACTTTTAGTTAATGGAAGTAAACTGGAAAGTTGTTTAAAATTGCATGCTCTATCTGAATAATGAAATTTTAATTTTGATTGAGTGTCCCTTTAACCTTTTTGTGGACCCATGTGCATGTTAAAGCAACCAAATACAAGTTATTTCTTGTCAAGCCACCATCTCGCCAAACCAAAAGAGAACTGGTTTTGGCACAAACAGTGCACAGTTGACACTGAACTGAAACAAGCCAGTGAGCGTTTGTTCAGTTTCATCTGTGCACTGTTTTTGCCTAAACCAGTTTTTTTTTGGCTTGGGGAGCTGATGTTTTAAGAGACAATTAACTGGTTTGAAATTGTATATGGGTCCTAAAAATGGTTAAGTGATAAGGCTGGGTCAGTTCACAGAATATTTTTCCCAGACTGTAGTACCCCAGGTGGTAAAATGCACAAGCTTAATCCCACGTCCTGTCAGCTTCCTTAAGGGGACAATGTACTAAACATTTAATCTCCAAATTTCAATATACACTCATTATTTATTTTGTCTGTTTTTGCTGTAAATAAAATACATCTGAAAAGTGTACATGTGTTCCAGTCTCGCCAGAGAGAGCTGAACTAACGCCATCATACCTCCATCAGTGTATAAAGATAAGGGAATCTGCTCTTCATGCAAGCTCAGTCCATGCAAATAGGTTATGGTTTCATTTAGCATAAACAGCTACTTAAAGGGACATGAAGCCCAAATGTTTATTTCATGATTTAGAAAGAGCATGCGATTTTAAACAACTTTCTAATCTACTTCTAATATTTAATTTTCTTCATTCTTTTAATATCATTTGCTGAAAAGCATATCTAGATATGCCCAGTAGCTGCTGATTTGTAACGGCACATAGATGCCTTGTATGATTGTCTCACCCATTTGCATTGCTATTTCTTCAACAAAGGCTATTTTAAGAATGAAGCAAATTAGATAATAGAAGCAAATTGGAATGTTATTTAAAATTGTTTTCTCTACCTAAATCATGAAAGAAAAATGTGGGGTTTAGTGTCCCTTTAATATTCAAAAACAAATTCAAAGGAGATTCCCCTCCCCCTAATTTAATAACAACTGGTATAACAAGTCATTGGTACAGTGGCCCTTTAAGTATCATCTGTCTCAGTCTGCAACAGTGATTGGTTAGCTCAGAGCACAAGCTCATTTACACTAAACCCTAACTGATCACAGAAGAGGATACTAGAGTATCCCTGAACCAATCTTGATTTTGAAAAACCTTGCAAATTATTTAGTATTTGCTTAGATGTTTTCCTTCCCCCTTTATTTTCTAAAATGTATTATATTTTTTATATAACTCCCTGATGTTTTGTTTACTTAAACATTTCTTTGTCTTTATGTTAAAGGGACATGAAACCCACAATTTTTCTTTTGTGATTCAGATAGAGAATACCATTTTTAAACAACATTCCAATTTACTTCAATAATCTAATTTGCTTCATTATTTAGATATCCTTTGTTGAAGAAATAGCAAAGCACATGGGTGAGCCAATCACATGAAGCAAATTAGATAATTGAAGTTAATTGGAAAGTTGTTTAAAATTGCATACTCTTTCTAAATCATGAAATGAAAAATGTGTGTTTCATGTTCCTTTAAAGAAGGCTTTCTCACTGTCAATTAATACAGCTATGTGAACTTTCTTTATCAGCGAATGGACAATTGATCTATGAGCAGCACTTGTATACTAATATATATTTAGTGTAATATAACAAGAGAACTCATCCTGGAAAATAACCAGGTTGAAAAAAGACAGGGAAACAGCACTCTTTTGAAAATAATCAATATTTACTAGCACAATTTATATACATAAGTAGTAGAGGAGATGGCATTCGGGAGTCCTGCCTCCACCCTTGCACCGCAAGGATAGGAAAAATACACTGTGTGAGAAGTACAAAATCGGTTTGCAACAGTAATATTCATCAAAAGGAAACAGATACTATGGGACCTTTCGAGTCCAATAGACAGAACCTGACCGGTCAGGGGATGTGCGGAGCAAATTGCCAAATATAAAAATACAGCACAATACAAAGCTGACTTTAAGTAAAGCCTGTCATACTTCCTACACCCAGCTGCTCACAGCACCTCACTCAGGAGGTATAGCAGTCGGGCAGGTAGAGTAATGGGATCTAAGTGATCAAGTGGAGACACGCCCTCAGGATATGTACAAAAGTAGATAAACAAGACATTTCAATCTTCATGTATGGATAACATGTTTTGCAGACAAGGTATTAATAAGCACATTTAAGCAGACAGCGTTATAGCATGCTATGCAGGGAAGCAGATGAATGTGTTAGTATTAAGCATGTATCTGTCCATATGTTATTCGATAAACTGTGATCCTAGTAAGTTCCTAGAAAAAGCTGCGCCCCCTCTCGACAGAGTGGCGTTTGCCAAGTGCGAAATTCATGCACATATGCTAGAGCTGATTAATGCGGTTAGCGGCAAGGAATCTAGTAACAATATGGAACCATACGACCTGATAGCTTCAGTGACAAATCGGCCGTGCCGAATAGCTGTGAGTCAATGACCATGAAAGCCAAAAAATGCCGAGTATAGGTCCTGACTTTGCTTTAAATGTGCCTGGTAGACAACCGCAGGACTTGTTTGCAGATTCTTTGCTTTGAGATCCTCATACGCACATCACGTGATCCGGTCGGCTGGACCTATGCCGACGCGCGTTTCACGTGATGTGCGTATGAGGATCTCAAAGCAAAGAATCTGCAAACAAGTCCTGCGGTTGTCTACCAGGCACATTTAAAGCAAAGTCAGGACCTATACTCGGCATTTTTTGGCTTTCATGGTCATTGACTCACAGCTATTCGGCACGGCCGATTTGTCACTGAAGCTATCAGGTCGTATGGTTCCATATTGTTACTAGATTCCTTGCCGCTAACCGCATTAATCAGCTCTGGCATATGTGCATGAATTTCGCACTTGGCAAACGCCACTCTGTCGAGAGGGGGCGCAGCTTTTTCTAGGAACTTACTAGGATCACAGTTTATCGAATAACATATGGACAGATACATGCTTAATACTAACACATTCATCTGCTTCCCTGCATAGCATGCTATAACGCTGTCTGCTTAAATGTGCTTATTAATACCTTGTCTGCAAAACATGTTATCCATACATGAAGATTGAAATGTCTTGTTTATCTACTTTTGTACATATCCTGAGGGCGTGTCTCCACTTGATCACTTAGATCCCATTACTCTACCTGCCCGACTGCTATACCTCCTGAGTGAGGTGTCGGATGCAGCAGGGTGTAGTTGATCTCTGGTATACGCTTCCCCTCTGAATATAATTTCTTTAATGTACAGATTGCAAGGTATAGTTTTGACTAGTATATCCCGCATGTAATAAAGCTGTCATTACTTTCTTAGATCCCTTTTCACGCTTTTACCTGCCCAGCAACTACCTCTTCACAGAGGTGCTGTGAGCAGCTGGGTGTAGGAAGTATGACAGGCTTTACTTAAAGTCAGCTTTGTATTGTGCTGTATTTTTATATTTGGCAATTTGCTCCGCACATCCCCTGACCGGTCAGGTTCTGTCTATTGGACTCGAAAGGTCCCATAGTATCTGTTTCCTTTTGATGAATATTACTGTTGCAAACCGATTTTGTACTTCTCACACAGTGTATTTTTCCTATCCTTGCGGTGCAAGGGTGGAGGCAGGACTCCCGAATGCCATCTCCTCTACTACTTATGTATATAAATTGTGCTAGTAAATATTGATTATTTTCAAAAGAGTGCTGTTTCCCTGTCTTTTTTCAACCTGGTTATTTTCCAGGATGAGTTCTCTTGTTATATTACACATTATAATACTATATAAGGGCCTGCACCATAAGTATTTATGAATTAAACAAGGACCGATTTGAGGTAACCTTGTACACTAGCCTATATATATAGCATTTGCTTCTCTCCCGTATCTATTTCTCGATAATATATATTTAGGCCCAGATTACAAGTGGATCGCAAAATATCACGATATTTGCGGTCCACTGTGTAATATCAGCACACGCTAATGTGCGCTGGTATTACAAGTTGTCACCAATTGGAGCCTCGTTCTGATGACCTGAGAGAACCTAAGCGCAGCGATTGCAGCAAATTTAAATATATATGTATATGCTTATACCTATATATTTATCCGTTAAAGTGCTGCAGCATAGCTGTAAAAAGCTGACTAGAAAATATCACCTGAATATCTCTATGTAAAAATAGATATTTTACCTCAAGATTTCACAGTAAAACAATGCATGACCTCAGCACTGCTGCCGCTGATTGGGGGAGGTTGTGTTTTTTTGTTTCCAACTTGCAGCTGGGCAATAGCTGAATGATAATTGTTCACAGAGTACTAACTCTTGTGGGCTGAATAAAGGCTGTGACACACTGCAAGCGATGTGGCGTGAGGTGAAGTAGCTGCTTCGCGCCGCGTCACATTGCTTCTAAAGTTCAAATATTTCAACTCTGAGCGCTCAGCTACGCGACCTGATGCGAATTATCACTCTCCGCGCCGTGCCGCTCCCAGTGTGTCACAGCCTTAAATTTTGAGGTAAAATATCTTTCTTTTTTACATATTTTCTTTTTCAGCTTTTTGGGTATGCTGCATCAAGTGATTTAGCATATCAGTATTTATGTCCCTTTAAAGAATTTCACTATAAAATCTCTCAAGATTTCAGTAAAATCTCAAGAGATCTCAGTAAAGCAAAGTGTGACATCAGCACTGATGAAGCTGATTGGCTGTTGTTGTTTCCGTCTTTCAACATGCCACTGACAGTAGCTGAAGAATAACTGTTAAATGTATTGCTGTTTTACACAGAGATGCTCATTTGATATTTTCTTGTCAGCTTTTTAGATTTATGCTGCATCAAATTATTTAGCATATGAGTACTATGTCCCTATAAGTTTAAAACACTTCATACATATACACACACAAACACACAGGCTCCATTGATTTTTCCCTACTTCCACCCCTTGTTATATACCATAAGTGATGTCTAAATATAACTTAAAACCTTTATTTCTCCAACATAGGTGTGTCCGGTCCACGGCGTCATCCTTACTTGTGGGATATTCTCTTCCCCAACAGGAAATGGCAAAGAGCCCAGCAAAGCTGGTCACATGATCCCTCCTAGGCTCCGCCTACCCCAGTCATTCTCTTTGCCGTTGTACAGGCAACATCTCCACGGAGATGGCTTAGAGTTTTTTAGTGTTTAACTGTAGTTTTTATTATTCAATCAAGAGTTTGTTATTTTGAAATAGTGCTGGTATGTACTATTTACTCAGAAACAGAAAAGAGATGAAGATTTCTGTTTGTATGAGGAAAATGATTTTAGCAACCGTCACTAAAATCCATGGCTGTTCCACACAGGACTGTTGAGAGCAATTAACTTCAGTTGGGGGAACAGTGTGCAGTCTCTTGCTGCTTGAGGTATGACACATTCTAACAAGACGATGTAATGCTGGAAGCTGTCATTTTCCCTATGGGATCCGGTAAGCCATGTTTATTACGATTGTAAATAAGGGCTTCACATGGGCTTATTAAGACTGTAGACTTTTTCTGGGCTAAATCGATTCATTATTAACACATATTTAGCCTTGAGGAATCATTTTATTTGGGTTTTTTGATATAATAATATCGGCAGGCACTGTTTTAGACACCTTATTCTTTAGGGGCTTTCCCAAAGCATAGGCAGAGTCTCATTTTCGCGCCGGTGTTGCGCACTTGTTTTTGAGAGGCATGGCATGCAGTCGCATGTGAGAGGAGCTCTGATACTTAGAAAAGACTTTCTGAAGGCGTCATTTGGTATCGTATTCCCCTTTGGGCTTGGTTGGGTCTCAGCAAAGCAGATACCAGGGACTGTAAAGGGGTTAAAGTTAAAAACGGCTCCGGTTCCGTTATTTTAAGGGTTAAAGCTTCCAAATTTGGTGTGCAATACTTTTAAGGCTTTAAGACACTGTGGTGAAAATTTGGTGAATTTTGAACAATTCCTTCATGTTTTTTCGCAATTGCAGTAATAAAGTGTGTTCAGTTTAAAATTTAAAGTGACAGTAACGGTTTTATTTTAAAACGTTTTTTGTACTTTGTTATCAAGTTTATGCCTGTTTAACATGTCTGAACTACCAGATAGACTGTGTTCTGAATGTGGGGAAGCCAGAATTCCTATTCATTTAAATAAATGTGATTTATGTGACAATGACAATGATGCCCAAGATGATTCCTCAAGTGAGGGGAGTAAGCATGGTACTGCATCATTCCCTCCTTCGTCTACACGAGTCTTGCCCACTCAGGAGGCCCCTAGTACATCTAGCGCGCCAATACTCCTTACTATGCAACAATTAACGGCTGTAATGGACAATTCTGTCAAAAACATTTTAGCCAAAATGAACACTTATCAGCGTAAGCGCGACTGCTCTGTTTTAGATACTGAAGAGCATGACGACGCTAATAATAATGTTTCTTCTGTTATGTGTGATCAGTCCACGGGTCATCATTACTTCTGGGATATAACTCCTCCCCAACAGGAAATGCAAGAGGATTCACCCAGCAGAGCTGCATATAGCTCCTCCCCTCTACGTCAGTCCCAGTCATTCTCTTGCACCCAACGACTAGATAGGATGTGTGAGAGGACTATGGTGATTATACTTAGTTTTTATGACTTCAATCAAAAGTTTGTTATTTTAAAATAGCACCGGAGCGTGTTATTACTTCTCTGGCAGAGTTTGAGGAAGAATCTGACAGAGATTTTTTACTATGATTTTAACCGGAGTCGTTAAGATCATATTGCTGTTCTCGACCATCTGAGGGAGGTAAAGGCTTCAGATCAGGGGACAGCGGGCAGATGAATCTGCATTGAGGTATGTGGCAGTTTTTATTTTCTGAATGGAATTGATGAGAAAAGCCTGCCATACCGTTAAAATGACATGTATGTATACACTTCAGTATTCTGGGGATGGTATTTCACCGGAACTACTGTGTTAAAGGTCACTAATCCTTTTAATAACTATTCTCATGTTAAACGTTTTTGCTGGAATGTAGAATCGTTTACATTGCTGAGGTACTGTGTGAATAAATATTTGGGCATTATTTTCCACTTGGCAGTTTTTTGCTTTAATTGTGACAGTTTCGTTTCTCTTCACTGCTGTGTGGGAGAGGGAGGGGCCGTTTTTGGCGCTCTTTGCTACGCATCAAAAAATTCCAGTCAGCTACTTTTATATTTCCTGCATGATCCGGTTCATCTCTGACAGATCTCAGGGGTCTTCAAACTTCTTTGAAGGGAGGTAAATTCTCTCAGCAGAGCTGTGAGAATTCTTATAGTGACTGTGTATAAAAAACGTTGTTTTGTTTTCTTATGTACAAATTTAATTAGTGTTGTTTTTTACTAATGGGAACAAACCTTTGCTAAAAGTTGTGTTGTTTTAAAGTTTGATGCAATAACTGTTTTTCAGTTCATTATTTCAACTGTCATTTAATCGTTAGTACCTCTTTGAGGCACAGTGCGTTTTTTTGCTAAAAAAGATTATAACCAAGTGGTAAGTTTTTTTGCTAGTGTGTTAAACATGTCTGACTCAGAGGAAGATATCTGTGTCATTTGTTCCAATGCCAAGGTGGAGCCCAATAGAAATTTATGTACTAACTGTATTGATGCTACTTTAAATAAAAGTCAATCTGTACAATGTGAACAAATTTCACCAAACAGCGAGGGGAGAGTTATGCCGACTAACTCGCCTCACGCGACAGTACCTGCATCTCCCGCCCGGGAGGTGCGTGATATTTTGGCGCCTAGTACATCTGGGCGGCCATTACAGATAACATTACAAGATATGGCTACTGTTATGACTGAAGTTTTGTCTAAATTACCTGAACTAAGAGGCAAGCGTGATCACTCTGGGGTGAGAACAGAGTGCGCTGACAATGCTAGGGCCATGTCTGATACTGCGTCACAGCTCGCAGAGCATGAGGACGGAGAGCTTCATTCTGTGGGTGACGGTTCTGATCCAAACAGATTGGACTCAGATATTTCAAATTTTAAATTTAAATTGGAGAACCTCCGTGTACTACTAGGGGAGGTCTTAGCAGCTCTCAACGATTGTAACACTGTTGCAATACCAGAGAAACTGTGTAGGTTGGATAAATACTTTGCGGTACCGGCGAGTACTGACGTTTTTCCTATACCTAAGAGACTAACTGAAATTGTTACTAAGGAGTGGGATAGACCCGGTGTGCCGTTCTCACCCCCTCCAATATTTAGAAAGATGTTTCCAATAGACGCCACCACTCGGGACTTATGGCAAACGGTCCCCAAGGTGGAGGGAGCAGTTTCTACTTTAGCTAAGCGTACCACTATCCCGGTGGAGGATAGCTGTGCTTTCTCAGATCCAATGGACAAAAAATTAGAGGGGTACCTTAAGAAAATGTTTGTCCAACAAGGTTTTATATTACAACCCCTTGCATGTATCGCGCCGATTACGGCTGCGGCAGCATTTTGGATTGAGTCGCTTGAAGAGAACCTTAGTTCCTCTACGCTAGACGACATTACGGACAGGCTTAGAGTCCTTAAACTAGCTAATTCTTTCATTTCGGAGGCCGTAGTACATTTAACCAAACTTACGGCTAAGAACTCAGGATTCGCCATACAGGCACGCAGGGCACTGTGGCTAAAATCCTGGTCAGCTGATGTTACTTCTAAGTCCAAATTACTTAATATACCTTTCAAGGGGCAGTCCTTATTCGGGCCCGGTTTGAAAGAAATTATCGCTGACATTACGGGAGGTAAGGGCCACGCCCTACCTCAAGACAAGGCCAAAGCTAAGGCTAGACAGTCTAATTTTCGTCCCTTTCGGAATTTCAAAACAGGAGCAGCATCAACCTCCACTGCACCAAAACAGGAAGGAGCTGTTGCTTGTTACAGGCAAGGCTGGAAGCCTAACCAGTCCTGGAACAAAAGCAAGCAGGCCAGGAAACCTGCTGCTGCCCCAAAGACAGCATGAACCGAGAGCCCCCGATCCGGGACCGGATCTAGTAGGGGGCAGACTCTCTCTCTTCGCCCAGGCCTGGGCAAGAGATGTTCAGGATCCCTGGGCACTAGAGATCATATCTCAGGGATACCTTCTAGACTTCAAATTATCTCCCCCAAGAGGGAGATTTCATCTGTCAAGGTTGTCAACAAACCAGATAAAGAAAGAAGCGTTTCTACGCTGCGTACAAGATCTGTTAACAATGGGAGTGATCCATCCGGTTCCGTGGTCGGAACAAGGACAAGGGTTCTACTCAAACCTGTTTGTGGTTCCCAAAAAAGAGGGAACTTTCAGGCCAATCTTAGATTTAAAGACTCTAAACAAATTCCTAAGAGTTCCATCGTTCAAAATGGAAACTATTCGGACAATCTTACCCATGATCCAAGAGGGTCAGTACATGACCACAGTGGATTTAAAGGATGCTTACCTTCACATACCGATCCACAAAGATCATCACCGGTATCTAAGGTTTGCCTTCTTAGACAGGCACTACCAGTTTGTAGCTCTTCCATTCGGATTGGCTACGGCTCCAAGAATCTTCACAAAGGTTCTGGGTGCCCTTCTAGCGGTACTAAGACCGCGAGGGATTTCGGTAGCTCCGTACCTAGACGACATTCTAATACAAGCTTCAAGCTTTCAAACTGCCAAGTCTCATACAGAGTTAGTTCTGGCATTTCTAAGGTCGCATGGATGGAAAGTGAACGAAAAGAAGAGTTCTCTCTTTCCTCTCACAAGAGTTCCATTCTTGGGGACTCTTATAGATTCTGTAGAAATGAAGATTTACCTGACAGAAGACAGGTTAACAAAACTTCAAAATGCATGCCGCGTCCTTCATTCCATTCAACACCCGTCAGTAGCTCAATGCATGGAGGTGATCGGCTTAATGGTAGCGGCAATGGACATAGTACCTTTTGCACGCCTACACCTCAGACCGCTGCAATTATGCATGCTAAGTCAGTGGAATGGGGATTACTCAGATTTGTCCCCTACTCTGAATCTGAATCAAGAGACCAGAAATTCTCTTCTATGGTGGCTTCATCGGCCACACCTGTCCAGGGGGATGCCATTCAGCAGGCCAGACTGGACAATTGTAACAACAGACGCCAGCCTACTAGGTTGGGGCGCTGTCTGGAATTCTCTGAAGGCTCAGGGACTATGGAATCAGGAGGAGAGTCTCCTTCCAATAAACATTCTGGAATTGAGAGCAGTTCTCAATGCCCTTCTGGCTTGGCCCCAGTTAATAACTCGGGGGTTCATCAGGTTTCAGTCGGACAACATCACGACTGTAGCTTACATCAACCATCAGGGAGGGACAAGAAGCTCCCTAGCAATGATGGAAGTATCAAAGATAATTCGCTGGGCAGAGTCTCACTCTTGCCACCTGTCAGCAATCCACATCCCGGGAGTGGAGAACTGGGAGGCGGATTTCTTGAGTCGCCAGACTCTTCATCCGGGGGAGTGGGAACTTCATCCGGAGGTCTTTGCCCAAATACTTCGACGTTGGGGCAAACCAGAGATAGATCTCATGGCGTCTCGCCAGAACGCCAAACTTCCTCGCTACGGGTCCAGATCCAGGGATCCGGGAGCAGTTCTGATAGATGCTTTGACAGCACCTTGGAACTTCAGGATGGCTTATGTGTTTCCACCCTTCCCGCTGCTTCCTCGATTGATTGCCAAAATCAAACAGGAGAGAGCATCAGTAATTCTAATAGCACCTGCTTGGCCACGCAGGACTTGGTATGCAGATCTAGTGGACATGTCATCCTGTCCGCCTTGGTCTCTACCTCTAAGACAGGACCTTCTGATACAGGGTCCATTCAAACATCAAAATCTAACTTCTCTGAAGCTGACTGCTTGGAAATTGAACGCTTGATTTTATCAAAACGTGGTTTTTCTGAGTCGGTTATTGATACCCTGATTCAGGCTAGGAAGCCTGTTACCAGAAGGATTTACCATAAAATATGGCGGAAATACCTATACTGGTGCGAATCCAAAGGTTACTCCTGGAGTAAGGTTAGGATCGCTAGGATATTGTCTTTTCTACAAGAAGGTTTAGAAAAGGGTTTATCAGCTAGTTCATTAAAGGGACAGATTTCAGCTCTGTCCATCTTGTTACACAGACGTCTGTCAGAAAATCCAGACGTCCAGTCCTTTTGTCAGGCTTTAGCTAGGATCAAGCCTGTGTTTAAAGCTGTTGCTCCACCATGGAGTTTAAACTTAGTTCTTAACGTTTTACAGGGTGTTCCGTTTGAACCCCTTCATTCCATTGATATAAAAATGTTATCTTGGAAAGTTCTGTTTTTAATGGCTATTTCCTCGGCTCGAAGAGTCTCTGAGTTATCAGCCTTACATTGTGATTCCCCTTATCTGATTTTTCACTCAGACAAGGTAGTTCTGCGTACTAAACCTGGGTTCTTACCTAAGGTAGTCACTAACAGGAACATCAATCAAGAGATTGTTGTCCCATCCTTGTGTCCAAATCCTTCTTCAAAGAAGGAACGTCTTTTACACAATCTGGATGTAGTTCGTGCCCTCAAGTTCTACTTGCAGGCAACTAAAGATTTTCGCCAAACTTCTTCCTTGTTTGTCGTTTACTCTGGACAGAGGAGAGGTCAAAAAGCTTCTGCTACCTCTCTCTCTTTTTGGCTTCGTAGCATAATACGTTTAGCCTATGAGACTGCTGGACAGCAGCCTCCTGAAAGAATTACAGCTCACTCCACTAGAGCTGTGGCTTCCACTTGGGCCTTTAAGAATGAGGCCTCTGTTGAACAGATTTGCAAGGCTGCAACTTGGTCTTCGCTTCATACTTTTTCCAAATTTTACAAATTTGACACTTTTGCTTCTTCGGAGGCTATTTTTGGGAGAAAGGTTCTTCAGGCAGTGGTTCCTTCTGTATAATGAGCCTGCCTATCCCTCCCGTCATCCGTGTACTTTTGCTTTGGTATTGGTATCCCAGAAGTAATGATGACCCGTGGACTGATCACACATAACAGAAGAAAACATAATTTATGCTTACCTGATAAATTCCTTTCTTCTGTTGTGTGATCAGTCCACGGCCCGCCCTGTTTTAAGGCAGGTAAATATCTTTTAAATTATACTCCAGTCACCACTTCACCCTTGGTTACTCCTTTCTCGTTGATTCTTGGTCGAATGACTGGGACTGACGTAGAGGGGAGGAGCTATATGCAGCTCTGCTGGGTGAATCCTCTTGCATTTCCTGTTGGGGAGGAGTTATATCCCAGAAGTAATGATGACCCGTGGACTGATCACACAACAGAAGAAAGGAATTTATCAGGTAAGCATAAATTATGTTTTCTGAAGGGCCCCTAACCCAGTCTGATGGGGCCAGGGAGGTTTTGTCTGAGGGAGAAATTACTGATTCAGGGAACATTTCTCAACAAGCTGAACCTGATGTGATTACATTTAAATTTAAGTTGGAACATCTCCGCATTCTGCTTAAGGAGGTATTATCCACTCTGGATGATTGTGACAAGTTTGTCATCCCAGAGAAACTATGTAAAATGGACAAGTTCCTAGAGGTGCCGGGGCTCCCAGAAGCTTTTCCTATACCCAAGCGGGTGGCGGACATTGTTAATAAAGAATGGGAAAGGCCCGGTATTCCTTTCGTCCCTCCCCCCATATTTAAAAAATTGTTTCCTATGGTCGACCCCAGAAAGGACTTATGGCAGACAGTCCCCAAGGTCGAGGGAGCGGTTTCCACTTTAAACAAACGCACCACTATACCCATAGAGGATAGTTGTGCTTTCAAAGATCCTATGGATAAAAAATTAGAAGGTTTGCTTAAAAAGATGTTTGTTCAGCAGGGTTACCTTCTACAACCAATTTCATGCGTTGTCCCTGTCGCTACAGCCGCATGTTTCTGGTTCGATGAGCTGATAAAGGCGGTCGATAGTGATTCTCCTCCTTATGAGGAGATTATGGACAGAATCAATGCTCTCAAATTGGCTAATTCTTTTACCCTAGACGCCACTTTGCAATTGGCTAAATTAGCGGCTAAGAATTCTGGGTTTGCTATTGTGGCGCGCAGAGCGCTTTGGTTGAAATCTTGGTCGGCTGATGCGTCTTCCAAGAACAAGCTACTTAACATTCCTTTCAAGGGGAAAACGCTGTTTGGCCCTGACTTGAAAGAGATTATCTCTGATATCACTGGGGGTAAGGGCCACGCCCTTCCTCAGGATCGGCCTTTCAAGACAAAAAATAAACCTAATTTTCGTCCCTTTCGTAGAAACGGACCAGCCCAAAGTGCTACGTCCTCTAAGCAAGAGGGTAATACTTCTCAAGCCAAGCCAGCTTGGAGACCAATGCAAGGCTGGAACAAGGGAAAACAGGCCAAGAAACCTGCCACTGCTACCAAGAAAGCATGAAATGTTGGCCCCCGATCCGGGACCGGATCTGGTGGGGGGCAGACTCTCTCTCTTCGCTCAGGCTTGGGCAAGAGATGTTCTGGATCCTTGGGCACTAGAAGTAGTCTCCCAAGGTTATCTTCTGGAATTCAAGGGGCTTCCCCCAAGGGGGAGGTTCCACAGGTCTCAGTTGTCTTCAGACCACATAAAAAGACAGGCATTCTTACATTGTGTAGAAGACCTGTTAAAAATGGGAGTGATTCATCCTGTTCCATTAAGAGAACAAGGGATGGGGTTCTACTCCAATCTGTTCATAGTTCCCAAAAAAGAGGGAACGTTCAGACCAATCTTAGATCTCAAGATCTTAAACAAGTTTCTCAAGGTTCCATCGTTCAAGATGGAAACCATTCGAACTATTCTTCCTTCCATCCAGGAAGGTCAATTCATGACCACGGTGGATTTAAAGGATGCGTATCTACATATTCCTATCCACAAGGAACATCATCGGTTCCTAAGGTTCGCATTCCTGGACAAGCATTACCAGTTCGTGGCGCTTCCTTTCGGATTAGCCACTGCTCCAAGGATTTTCACAAAGGTACTAGGGTCCCTTCTAGCTGTGCTAAGACCAAGGGGCATTGCTGTAGTACCTTACTTGGACGACATTCTAATTCAAGCGTCGTCCCTTACTCAAGCAAAGGCTCACACGGACATAGTCCTGGCCTTTCTCAGATCTCACGGATGGAAAGTGAACGTGGAAAAGAGTTCTCTATCTCCGTCAACAAGGGTTCCCTTCTTGGGAACAATAATAGACTCCTTAGAAATGAGGATATTTCTGACAGAGGCCAGAAAAACAAAGCTTCTAGACTCTTGTCGGATACTTCATTCCGTTCCTCTTCCTTCCATAGCTCAGTGCATGGAAGTGATCGGGTTGATGGTAGCGGCAATGGACATAGTTCCTTTTGCTCGCATTCATCTAAGACCATTACAACTGTGCATGCTCAATCAGTGGAATGGGGACTATACAGACTTGTCTCCGAAGATACAAGTAAATCAGAAGACCAGAGACTCACTCCGTTGGTGGCTGTCCCTGGACAACCTGTCACGAGGGATGACATTCCGCAGACCAGAGTGGGTCATTGTCACGACCGACGCCAGTCTGATGGGCTGGGGCGCGGTCTGGGGATCCCTGAAAGCTCAGGGTCTTTGGTCTCGGGAAGAATCTCTTCTACCGATAAATATTCTGGAACTGAGAGCGATTTTCAATGCTCTCAAGGCTTGGCCTCAGCTAGCGAGGGCCAAGTTCATACGGTTTCAATCAGACAACATGACAACTGTTGCGTACATCAACCATCAGGGGGGAACAAGGAGTTCCCTGGCGATGGAAGAAGTGACCAAAATCATTCTATGGGCGGAGTCTCACTCCTGCCACCTGTCTGCTATCCACATCCCAGGAGTGGAAAATTGGGAAGCGGACTTTCTGAGTCGTCAGACATTGCATCCGGGGGAGTGGGAACTCCATCCGGAAATCTTTGCCCAAGTCACTCAGCTGTGGGGCATTCCAGACATGGATCTGATGGCCTCTCGTCAGAACTTCAAAGTTCCTTGCTACGGGTCCAGATCCAGGGATCCCAAGGCGGCTCTAGTGGATGCACTAGTAGCACCTTGGACCTTCAAACTAGCTTATGTGTTCCCGCCGTTTCCTCTCATCCCCAGGCTGGTAGCCAGGATCAATCAGGAGAGGGCGTCGGTGATCTTGATAGCTCCTGCGTGGCCACGCAGGACTTGGTATGCAGATCTGGTGAATATGTCATCGGCTCCACCTTGGAAGCTACCTTTGAGACGAGACCTTCTTGTTCAGGGTCCGTTCGAACATCCGAACCTGGTTTCACTCCAGCTGACTGCTTGGAGATTGAACGCTTGATCCTATCGAAGCGAGGGTTCTCAGATTCTGTTATCGATACTCTGGTTCAGGCCAGAAAGCCTGTAACTAGAAAGATTTACCACAAAATTTGGAAAAAATATATCTGTTGGTGTGAATCTAAAGGATTCCCTTGGGATAAGGTTAAGATTCCTAAGATTCTATCCTTCCTTCAAGAAGGATTGGAAAAAGGATTGTCTGCAAGTTCCCTGAAGGGACAGATTTCTGCCTTGTCTGTGTTACTTCACAAAAAGCTGGCAGCTGTGCCAGATGTTCAAGCCTTTGTTCAGGCTCTGGTTAGAATTAAGCCTGTTTACAAACCTTTGACTCCTCCTTGGAGTCTCAATTTAGTTCTTTCAGTTCTTCAGGGGGTTCCGTTTGAACCCTTACATTCCGTTGATAGTAAGTTATTATCTTGGAAAGTTTTGTTTTTAGTTGCAATTTCTTCTGCTAGAAGAGTTTCAGAATTATCTGCTCTGCAGTGTTCTCCTCCTTATCTGGTGTTCCATGCAGATAAGGTGGTTTTACGTACTAAACCTGGTTTTCTTCCAAAAGTTGTTTCTAACAAAAACATTAACCAGGAGATTATCGTACCTTCTCTGTGTCCGAAACCAGTTTCAAAGAAGGAACGTTTGTTGCACAATTTGGATGTTGTTCGCGCTCTAAAATTCTATTTAGATGCTACAAAGGATTTTAGACAAACATCTTCCTTGTTTGTTGTTTATTCCGGTAAAAGGAGAGGTCAAAAAGCAACTTCTACCTCTCTCTCTTTTTGGATTAAAAGCATCATCAGATTGGCTTACGAGACTGCCGGACGGCAGCCTCCCGAAAGAATCACAGCTCATTCCACTAGGGCTGTGGCTTCCACATGGGCCTTCAAGAACGAGGCTTCTGTTGATCAGATATGTAGGGCAGCGACTTGGTCTTCACTGCACACTTTTACCAAATTTTACAAGTTTGATACTTTTGCTTCTTCTGAGGCTATTTTTGGGAGAAAGGTTTTGCAAGCCGTGGTGCCTTCCATTTAGGTGACCTGATTTGCTCCCTCCCTTCATCCGTGTCCTAAAGCTTTGGTATTGGTTCCCACAAGTAAGGATGACGCCGTGGACCGGACACACCTATGTTGGAGAAAACAGAATTTATGTTTACCTGATAAATTACTTTCTCCAACGGTGTGTCCGGTCCACGGCCCGCCCTGGTTTTTTTAATCAGGTCTGATAATTTATTTTCTTTAACTACAATCACCACGGTACCATATGGTTTCTCCTATGCTAATATTCCTCCTTAACGTCGGTCGAATGACTGGGGTAGGCGGAGCCTAGGAGGGATCATGTGACCAGCTTTGCTGGGCTCTTTGCCATTTCCTGTTGGGGAAGAGAATATCCCACAAGTAAGGATGACGCCGTGGACCGGACACACCGTTGGAGAAAGTAATTTATCAGGTAAACATAAATTCTGTTTTCCAACCCTAGTCAAAAAGGATGATCTTCCTCGAGTCATTCTGAAGTAATCAATGACTTCAAACTAGTCATCAGATGCCATCCTAAAGTATGCCCACAGGCCGAAATATTTAAATGAGATGACTCTAGAGTCATTCACTGGCTGCTCATGCTTGTAAAGTAATCAGCAAGGTAATCTGCTAATCATCACCCAGATTTTTTACCTTAGCTAATTAATTTACAAGCCTCATGATGTCTGATGATGTGCAAATTACTTCTAAAGTACTCTGTGTTTTTTTTTTATACAAACTGGAATACTAAAGGTTCTCTTCATGTCTCAAAAAAAAAAAAAGGCAACATTTTTAGCAGTATTTTGGATAGCACTCAAGCGCAACACTTTAAACACTTAATACATTTCATGCGCCTACCTCTAACTATAATTGCCACAATTTTGGAACCTAAGTTTCACTGCAGGTATCTGAAGGAAAGTTGCTACACATGTGAAAACACGTCAGAGAAAGCTATATTTAAACATGGCGGCACCCATGACTAAAGGGAGGTGGAGAATAACCTCAATACTTTACTTAGAAAATGTTTTAGTATTTAACATAAAAGTAAGGGGCTATGCTTAGTGTGAATCCTGTATATAATATAGACAAATTCTTGCACTAAAAGGGACAGACTACTTACAAACTTTTATTGTTTAACAAATAGATAGTCCCTGCATTACCCATTCCCCAGTTTTGCATTACTAACACTGTTATATTAATATACTTTTACCTCTGTGATTGCATTGTTTCTAAGCTTCTGCAGACTGCTTCCTTATCTCAATTCTTTTGACAGACTTGCATTTTAGCCAATCAGTGCTGATTCCTACTTAACTCCATGGGCGTGAGCACAATTTTATCTAAATGGCATACATGGACTAGCACTGTCTGGCTGTGAAAAGCTAATAAAATGCACTGAGATAAGAGGCAGCTTAAGGGGTTTAGAAACAGGTAGAGATTTAGAAGTTTCAAGGTTATAAAGTATGTTAATATAACAATGTTGGTTGTGCAAAGCTGGAGAATGGATAGTAAATCTATCTTTTTACATAAAAAAATCAAGTAGACTGTCTCTTTAAGTGTATTTTGATTGTTAATAAAATATATTAATACGGAACATTGTAGTATCAGTTTGACATTTGTTTGATTAAAATTACATTGTACTTATTTGCCACCTCGGCCATGTTTTCATGGTCTCTTATAAGTTACACATGCTGCAGGGTGTGCAGAGAGTAATATGAATAGTGCATATAAATAGTGCTGTTCAGAAACACAATACATCCCAGAAGTATGTGTAACTCATAAGTGTTCAGGATAACATGGCTGAGGTGGAAACCCTAATTGTACTGCAAAATGTTGTACATGCTCTAAATTGTAAGAGGTTGCACTTTTAGCACTCCTGGCCAAGCCCATATGTCTAACCCCTGCAAAGATAAAGTCTAACTTGGGAGCCACAGAGAACTGCTGGTCCTGAGCAGGCACAGTCGGTGATTGATGGGTTTGTGCAACTGCCACTACTGATTGGCTCACCATGCTAAATTAACATGAGCGCATGTAATTTTTGCACTGCAATGTCCCTTTAACTTTGCAAATTTCAGGACAAAGGTTGCCCTATACCATATGTTTCTCATGAATTGTTTGTTGCAGAATTTTCCTCATTAGCAGATATGAAAATTAGCTCTGCATTGTAAAAGCTGGGTGAATTATTTGTTTAACCTGTTGATTGCTACATGGCTCACAGCACTGCGTTTACGATAATTATAACTGGTAAAGGGAAATTATACACTTTGAAATATTAATATAAAATGTTTAATTCTATGTAGTAAAACAACTTTGCAATAGACTTTCATTTTTTATTTTGTTTCCTTTTCCTTTAATTTAATTCTTAACATTGTTGGCTTACCAAATTCCTGTTAAAAGTGGAAGTGCAGACACAGCTGTATTCCACACAGTCATTGGTTGCACACTCTAGTAAGCCATTTATAAATGTCCCTTATTGGCCCTAGCAGAAAAAGAAACACAAGTTACAAAATGGTGGAGCCCACTGCTCTATGGATAGTAAAATGTTACCCTATGTTTTTCAACATTTAAACAACTAAAAGCATTTTAAAACATATATACAGTATCTCACAAAAGTGAATACACCCCTCACATTTTGTAAATATTTTATTATAGCTTTTCATGTGACAACACTGAAGATATGACACTTTGCTACAATGTAAAGTAGTGAGTGTACAGTCTGTATAACAGTGTAAATTTGCTGTCCCCTCAAAATAACTCAACACACAGCCATTAATGTCTAAACCGTTGGCAACAAAAGTCAGTACACCCCTAAGTGGAAATGTCCAAATTGGGCCCAAAGTGTCATCTAAAGGAGAAGAGAGTCCACGGCTTCATTCATTACTTGTGGGAAATAAGAACCTGGCCACCAGGAGGAGACAAAGACACCCCAGTCAAAGGCTTAAATACCTCCCCCACTTCCCTAATCCCCCAGTCATTCTTTGCCTTTCATCACAGGAGGTTGGCAGAGAAGTGTCGGAAGATTCAGAGTAGTCTCTTATGGAGGGTAGTACTCTTCAAAATGGGACTGGAGGAGTTTTAAGTAGTCCTGTCAGCCTCTCAGTGAGAGCTTGGGTGAATGTTAGAGTCCGGAGATGCAGGGAGAGTCTTTCTGCAAAACCATCCTGACTCATTTTAACAGCTCCATAAGCAATCAGCGTTGATAAGTTTCTCTGCCTGCTTTCCTTACTCAAGTCCATGTCAGGAGCGATGCTACTACACTGTCACATTTGAGAGGCCGTGTTCCTGTTCCATGGCATAGATTCTGGTAAGATTGTTTTATTTTTTTTACATGTAATGAAAACGCAGAATACAGGGTCACAGTGTGATACCTTTTATCTTTATAGAATCAAGGTTTAATATCCCTGGTAGGGGGATTATTGAACAGGGGTGTTTGTACATGATATTGTTTATTGAGTCATTGCTGCGAAATGCGTGAGATGAGGCTCTGGCAATGGGTGGATTTTTAGTTTCATTTCCGGAAGTATTTGCGCGCCCGATTTGGTGCATTTTTCTCTCTAATGCAGGGGCAGTACTGTGAGGCATTCCTTCTGACCGGGTGTGGCCTAATCGTCTTCCTCTGCTTGTCCGGCGATTGCAGGAGACATATCGGTTTCTGTGGTCCGGGTCATAGGAGGTGGTGAATGCCCCGGCCATTGGAGGTTATAAAGGTGCATTTTATATATAGTATATCTTGTCCGTAATAAAGGCGCAAGCTATGGAGGACTCTGACGCGTTAGAGGGTACTCCCTCTTTAACAAAGTCTAGTACTTGTGTTTATTGTGAGGAGGTTCTGGTAGATCCGCCTGCTCAACTATTTTCCACATGCCTTGATAAAGTTACGACATCTAGAAAGAATAGAATGTCTACTACTACTGAGCAGTCCACCTCTGAGGGTTCTCCGTGAGGTGCGTTCCCTACATTCATCTCAGATTATACATACAGCGCCCCAGGGCACGACTATTTCTCCTACGGGAGAAATCCGTTGGCCGCCATTTTTTTTTCGGATCAACTGCAAATGGCGGTGTCTAAGGTGATTAGTGCTTTACCACATTCTGCTAAGCATAAGGTAAAATATGGCGATCCGACCCAGGGTCATCTACTCCAATGGATATTTTGGAAAGATTATCCGCTGACTCCGACAACTCCGACTCTTCAGCAGACGTTCCTTCTGGGTCGGAGTCTATGTCATCTAAAGCTCCGACTGCAGAGGAGCCTGACTTTAGGTTTAGGATGGAAAATTTGCACTTTTTGCTGAAGCAAGTGCTTGCTACCCTTGAGGTTCCGGAATCGAAACTACTGGAGGAACCTTCGATTCCTAAGCTTAATAAATTATATGAGGACAGGGTGGTGCCTCAGACCTTCCCGGTTCCTGTTAAGATGGCTAACATTATTAAGAATGAATGGGAGAGATTAGGTTCTTCCTTTTCCCCTTCTTCCTTTAAGAAGCTGTTCCCCGTCCCGGACTCTCAGCTCGAGCTATGGAGGACTGTCCCTAAGATGGATGGTGCTATCTCTACGCTCGCAAATGATAGTTCGTCGTTTAAAGAGTCCATGGATAAATAGTTTTAGAACATGTTAAGAAAAATGTTTCAACACACAGGGTTTGTTTTTCAGCTGGCAGCTGTGGTAGCTGCGGCTGCCGGAGCTGCGACATATTGGTGCGAAGCTCTGTCTGACATGGTCGAGAGGGAGACTCCCCTTGACGAGATACAGGAGAGAATTAAGGCCTTGAGAGTCATTAATTTCTTTTATTTGTGATGCCGGTATGCAAATTATTCGCCTGAATGCTAAGGTGTCAGGTTTTTCTGTATTAGCCCGCAGGACTCTGTGGCTAAAGTCATGGTCTGCGGACATGACCTCTAAGTCTAAACTGCTATCGCTTCCATTTCAGTCCAGGATTGGACTCAATCATATCCACGGTTATGGGAGGCAAGGGCGCTTTCCTACCGCAGGTTAAGAAGTTTAAGCCTAAGGGATCTACTTTTCGTCCCTTTCATGCCAACAGCCAGCCGCGAAAGCGGATCAGTCCAAGAGCACTTGGAAACCAGCTCAGTCTTGGAATAAGTCCAAGCAGAACAAGAAGCCTGCCGAAACAAAGTCGGCATGAAGGGGCGGCCCTCGACCGGTCTCCAGACCAAGTAGGGGGCAGATTATCTCTCTTCTCAGAAGCTTATTTCAGGATGTTCAGGACCCTTGGGTTCTGGAGGTTATCGCCCAAGGATACAGGATAGGGTTCAGATCTCTTTTGCCCAGGGGCAGATTCCTCCTGTCAAACCTGTCTTCCAGACCAGAAAAGAGAGACACCTTTCTAAAATGTGTGAGGGATCTCTCTTCCCTCGGAGTAGAGAGTGGTCTAGGCTACTATTCAAACCTTTTCTCCAACATAGGTGTGTCCGGTCCACGGCTTCATCCTTACTTGTGGGATATTCTCTTCCCCAACAGGAAATGGCAAAGAGCCCAGCAAAGCTGGTCACATGATCCCTCCTAGGCTCCGCCTTCCCCAGTCATTCTCTTTGCCGTTGTACAGGCAACATCTCCACGGAGATGGCTTAGAGTTTTTTGGTGTTTAACTGTAGTTTTTATTATTCAATCAAGAGTTTGTTATTTTAAAATAGTGCTGGTATGTACTATTTACTCTGAAACAGAAAAGAGATGAAGATTTCTGTTTGTAAGAGGAAAATGATTTTAGCAACCGTTACTAAAATCGATGGCTGTTTCCACACAGGACTGTTGAGAGGAATTAACTTCAGTTGGGGGAAACAGGGAGCAGACTTTTGCTGCTTGAGGTATGACACATTTCTAACAAGACGATGTAATGCTGGAAGCTGTCATTTTCCCTATGGGATCCGGTAAGCCATTTTTATTACATAAAGAGAAAAAAGGGCTTCACAAGGGCTTTTAAGACTGTAGACATTTTCTGGGCTAAAACGATTTATATATAAGCATATTTTATACTCCATAGCCTTGAGGAATTATTTTAATCTTGGGAACTATGTAAAATAACCGGCAGGCACTGTATTGGACACCTTATTCTCTAGGGGCTTTCCCTAATCATAGGCAGAGTCTCATTTTCGCGCCTCTATTGCACACTTGTTTTTGGGAAGCATGACATGCAGATGCATGTGTGAGGAGCTCTGATACATAGAAAAGACTTTCTGAAGGCGTCATTTGGTATCGTATTCCCCTTTGGGCTTGGTTGGGTCTCAGCAAAGCAGATACCAGGGACTGTAAAGGGGTTAAATATAAAAACGGCTCCGGTTCCGTTATTTTAAGGGTTAAAGCTTCCAAATTTGGTGTGCAATACTTTTAAGGCTTTAAGACACTGTGGTGAAATTTTGGTGAATTTTGAACAATTCCTTCATACTTTTTCACATATGCAGTAATAAAGTGTGTTCAGTTTAAAATTTAAAGTGACACTAACGGTTTTATTTTAAAACGTTTTTTGTACTTTGTTATCAAGTTTATGCCTGTTTAACATGTCTGAACTACCAGATAGACTGTGTTCTGTATGTTGGGAAGCCAAGGTTCCTTCTCATTTAAATAGATGTGATTTATGTGACACAAAATTTAGAGAAAATGATGCCCAAGATGATTCCTCAAGTGAGGGGAGTAAGCATGGTACTGCATCATCCCCTCCTTCGTCTACACCAGTCTTGCCCACACAGGAGGCCCCTAGTACATCTAGTGCGCCAATACTCCTTACTATGCAACAATTAACGGCTGTAATGGATAATTCTATCAAAAACATTTTAGCCAAAATGCCCACTTATCAGCGAAAGCGCGACTGCTCTGTTTTAGAAAATACTGAAGAGCATGAGGACGCTGATGATATTGGTTCTGAAGTGCCCCTACACCAGTCTGAGGGGGCCAGGGAGGTTTTGTCTGAGGGAGAAATTTCAGATTCAGGGAAAATTTCTCAACAAGCTGAACCTGATGTGATTACATTTAAATTTAAATTGGAACATCTCCGCGCTCTGCTTAAGGAGGTGTTATCTACTCTGGATGATTGTGAGAATTTGGTCATTCCAGAGAAATTATGTAAAATGGACAAGTTCCTAGAGGTCCCGGGGCCCCCCGAAGCTTTTCCTATACCCAAGCGGGTGGCGGACATTGTAAATAAAGAATGGGAAAGGCCCGGTATACCTTTCGTCCCTCCCCCCATATTTAAGAAATTGTTTCCTATGGTCGACCCCAGAAAGGACTTATGGCAGACAGTCCCCAAGGTTGAGGGGGCGGTTTCTACTCTAAACAAACGCACCACTATACCCATAGAAGATAGTTGTGCTTTCAAAGATCCTATGGATAAAAAATTAGAGGGTTTGCTTAAAAAGATGTTTGTTCAGCAAGGTTACCTTCTACAACCAATTTCATAAAATGAACTGAGATAAGAGGCAGCTTAAGGGGTTTAGAAACAGGTAGAGATTTAGAAGTTTCGAGGTTATAAAGTATGTTAATATAACAATGTTGGTTGTGCAAAGCTGGAGAATGGATAGTAAATCTATCTTTTTACATAAAAAAATCAAGTAGACTGTCTCTTTAAGTGTATTTTGATTGTTAATAAAATATATTAATACGGAACATTGTAGTATCAGTTTGACATTTGTTTGATTAAAATTACATTGTACTTATTTGCCACCTCGGCCATGTTTTCATGGTCTCTTATAAGTTACACATGCCGCAGGGTGTGCAGGGAGTAATATGAATAGTGCATATAAATAGTGCTGTTCAGAAACACAATACATCCCAGAAGTATGTGTAACTCATAAGTGTTCAGGATAACATGGCTGAGGTGGAAACCCTAATTGTACTGCAAAATGTTGTACATGCTCTAAATTGTAAGAGGTTGCACTTTTAGCACTCCTGGCCAAGCCCATATGTCTAACCCCTGCAAAGATAAAGTCTAACTCGGGAGCCACAGAGAACTGCTGGTCCTGAGCAGGCACAGTCGGTGATTGATGGGTTTGTGCAACTGCCACTACTGATTGGCTCACCATGCTAAATTAACATGAGCGCATGTAATTTTTGCACTGCAATGTCCCTTTAACTTTGCAAATTTCAGGACAAAGGTTGCCCTATACCATATGTTTCTCATGAATTGTTTGTTGCAGAATTTTCCTCATTAGCAGATATGAAAATTAGCTCTGCATTGTAAAAGCTGGGTGAATTATTTGTTTAACCTGTTGATTGCTACATGCCTCACAGCACTGCGTTTACGATAATTATAACTGGTAAAGGGACATTATACACTTTGAAATATTAATATAAAATGTTTAATTCTATGTAGTAAAACAACTTTGCAATAGACTTTCATTTTTTATTTTGTGTCCTTTTCCTTTAATTTAATTCTTAACATTGTTGGCTTCCCAAATTCCTGTTAAAAGTGGAAGTGCAGACACAGCTGTATTCCACACAGTCATTGGTTGCACACTCTAGTAAGCCATTTATAAATGTCCCTTATTGGCCTTAGCAGAAAAAGAAACCCAAGTTACAAAATGGTGGAGCCCACTGCTCTATGGATAGTAAAATGTTACCCTATGTTTTTCAACATTTAAACAACTAAAAGCATTTTAAAACATATATACAGTATCTCACAAAAGTGAATACACCCCTCACATTTTGTAAATATTTTATTATAGCTTTTCATGTGACAACACTGAAGATATGACACTTTGCTACAATGTAAAGTAGTGAGTGTACAGCCTGTATAACAGTGTAAATTTGCTGTCCCCTCAAAATAACTCAACACACAGCCATTAATGTCTAAATCGTTGGCAACAAAAGTCAGTACACCCCTAAGTGGAAATGTCCAAATTGGGCCCAAAGTGTCATCTAAAGGAGAAGAGAGTCCACGGCTTCATTCATTACTTGTGGGAAATAAGAACCTGGCCACCAGGAGGAGACAAAGACACCCCAGTCAAAGGCTTAAATACCTCCCCCACTTCCAATATCCCCCAGTCATTCTTTGCCTTTCATCACAGGAGGTTGGCAGAGAAGTGTCGGAAGATTCAGAGTAGTCTCTTATGGAGGGTAGTACTCTTCAAAATGGGACTGGAGGAGTTTTAAGTAGTCCTGTCAGCCTCTCAGTGAGAGCTTGGGTGAATGTTAGAGTCCGGAGATGCAGGGAGAGTCTTTCTGCAAAACCATCCTGACTCATTTTAACAGCTCCATAAGCAATCAGCGTTGATGAGTTTCTCTGCCTGCTTTCCTTACTCAAGTCCATGTCAGGAGCGATGCTACTACACTGTCACACTTGAGAGGCCGTGTTCCTGTTCCATGGCATAGATTCTGGTAAGATCGTTTTATATATTTTTTACATGTAATGAAAACGCAGAATACAGGGTCACAGTGTGATACCTTTTATCTTTATAGAATCAAGGTTTAATATCCCTGGTAGGGGGATTATTGAACAGGGGTGTTTGTACATGATATTGTTTATTGAGTCATTGCTGCAAAATGCGTGAGATGAGGCTCTGGCAGTGGGTGGATTTTTAGTTTCATTTCCGGAAGTATTTGCGCGCCCGATTTGGTGCATTTTTCTCTCTAATGCAGGGGCAGTACTGTGAGGCATTCCTTCTGACCGGGTGTGGCCTAATCGTCTTCCTCTGCTTGTCCGGCGATTGCAGGAGACGTATCGGTTTCTGTGGTCCGGGTCATAGGAGGTGGTGAATGCCCCGGCCATTGGAGGTTATAAAGGTGCATTTTATATATAGTATATCTTGTCCGTAATAAAGGCGCAAGCTATGGAGGACTCTGACACGTTAGAGGGTACTCCCTCTTTAACAAAGTCTAGTACTTGTGTTTATTGTGAGGAGGTTCTGGTAGATCCGCCTGCTCAACTATTTTCCACATGCCTTGATAAAGTTACGACATCTAGAAAGAATAGAATGTCTACTACTACTGAGCAGTCCACCTCTGAGGGTTCTCCGTCCTGTGAGGTGCGTTCCCTACATTCATCTCAGATTATACATACAGCGCCCCAGGGCACGACTATTTCTCCTACGGGAGAAATCCGTTGGCCGCCATTTTTTTTCGGATCAACTGCAAACGGCGGTGTCTAAGGTGATTAGTGCTTTACCACATTCTGCTAAGCATAAGGTAAAATATGGCGATCCGACCCAGGGTCATCTACTCCAATGGATATTTTGGAAAGATTATCCGCTGACTCCGACGACTCCGACTCTTCAGCGGACGTTCCTTCTGGGTCGGAGTCTATGTCATCTAAAGCTCCGACTGCAGAGGAGCCTGACTTTAGGTTTAGGATGGAAAATTTGCACTTTTTGCTGAAGCAAGTGCTTGCTACCCTTGAGGTTCCGGAATCGAAACTACTGGAGGAACCTTCGATTCCTAAGCTTAATAAATTATATGAGGACAGGGTGGTGCCTCAGACCTTCCCGGTTCCTGTTAAGATGGCTAACATTATTAAGAATTAATGGGAGAGATTAGGTTCTTCCTTTTCCCCTTCTTCCTTTAAGAAGCTGTTCTCCGTCCCGGACTCTCAGCTCGAGCTATGGAGGACTGTCCCTAAGATGGATGGTGCTATCTCTACGCTCGCAAATGATAGTTTGTCGTTTAAAGAGTCCATGGATAAATAGTTTTAGAACATGTTAAGAAAAATGTTTCAACACACAGGGTTTGTTTTTCAGCTGGCAGCGGTGGTAGCTGCGGCTGCCGGAGCTGCGACATATTGGTGCGAAGCTCTGTCTGACATGGTCGAGAGGGAGACTCCCCTTGACGAGATACAGGAGAGAATTAAGGCCTTGAGGGTCATTAATTCTTTTATTTGTGATGCCGGTATGCAAATTATTCGCCTGAATGCTAAGGTGTCAGGTTTTTCTGTATTAGCCCGCAGGACTCTGTGGCTAAAGTCATGGTCTGCGGACATGACCTCTAAGTCTAGACTGCTATCCCTTCCATTTCAGTCCAGGATTGGACTCAATCATATCCACGGTTATGGGAGGCAAGGGCACTTTCCTACCGCAGGTTAAGAAGGTTAAGCCTAAGGGATCTACTTTTCGTCCCTTTCATGCCAACAGCCAGCCACGAAAGCGGATCAGTCCAAGAGCACTTGGAAACCATCTCAGTCTTGGAATAAGTCCAAGCAGAACAAGAAGCCCGCCGAAACAAAGTCGGCATGAAGGGGCGGCCCTCGACCGGTCTCCAGACCAAGTAGGGGGCAGATTATCTCTCTTCTCAGAAGCTTATTTCAGGATGTTCAGGACCCTTGGGTTCTGGAGGTTATCGCCCAAGGATACAGGATAGGGTTCAGATCTCATTTGCCCAGGGGCAGATTCCTCCTGTCAAACCTGTCTTCCAGACCAGAAAAGAGAGACACCTTTCTAAAATGTGTGAGGGATCTCTCTTCCCTCGGAGAAGAGAGTGGTCTAGGCTACTATTCAAACCTTTTCGTGGTCCCAAAGAAGGAGGGCACGTTCCGCCCGATTTTGGACCTAAAACGTTTAAACACATTTCTGGATGTTACATCGTATAACATACGATTATAACGACAATAGACTTGAAGGATGCCTACTTTCATGTGCCAATCCACAGGGACCACTTGATTTGCATTCCTGGACCAACATTTCCAGTTTGTGGCCCTTCCCTTTGGTCTGGCGACGGCCCCGAGAGTCTACACAAAGGTTCTGTGGGCACTTCTTACAGTGGTCAGATCTAAAGGCATTGCTTTGGCGCCCTATCTGGAATACATCCTAGTCCAGGCGCCGTCGTTCAGTCTCGCAGAGGATCAATCAAGGGCTCTTCTTCTTTTGCTCCAATCTCACAGTTAGAAGATAAACTCAGCAAAGAGCTCCCTGATTCCCAGCAACAGGGTGGAGTTCCTGGGAACGATAATATATTCTATATCCATGAGGATATTTCTCACAGATCAGCGACGCAGGAAGATTGCGTCCACCTGTCTTGCCCTTCAGTCTTCCTCCAATCCCTCGGTGGCTCAGAGTATGGAGGTGATTGGGCTCATGGTGTCCACTGGACACTGTCCAGCATTGATGTAATTCCATTCGCCAGGTTCCACCTCAGACCTCTTCAATTATGCATGTTGAGACAGTGGAAAGGCGATCATACAGACCTATCCCAACAGATTTTCTTGGACGATCGGACAAGGGAATCCCTCTCTTGGTGGATCCATCCGGAAAAGCTGTCCCAGGGGACATCCTTCCTGAGACCATCCTGGAAGATTGTGACCACGGACGCGAGTCTGGC
Source organism: Bombina bombina (assembly GCF_027579735.1). Taxonomy (NCBI): domain Eukaryota; kingdom Metazoa; phylum Chordata; class Amphibia; order Anura; family Bombinatoridae; genus Bombina; species Bombina bombina. Next base: position 955,629,234 of record NC_069502.1, on the reverse strand, counting down.
AGGATGGAGAGCTGTTTGGGGTGTCAGGGTGGCACAGGGAAAATGGTCTCGAGAGGAGTCTCTCCTCCTGATCAATATTCTGGAACTTCAAGCGATCTACAATACTTTGAAGGCGTGGCCTCTTTTGGGGTCGTTCAGCTTCATCAGATTCCAGACAGACAACATTACCTCGGTGGCTTACATCAACCACCAGGGGGGGAACAAGAAGTTCTCTGGCAATGAGGGAGGTTTCTCTGATATTGGAATGGGCAGAGTCCCACAACTACTCGCTCTCAGCAGTCAACATTCCAGGTGTGGACAACTGGGAAACGGATTTCCTCAGCAGACAATTCTTCCATCCGAGGGAATGGTCTCTCCATCCCGAGGTGTTTGCAGAGATTTGTCACAGATGGGGGACGCCGGAGATATACCTCTTGGCATCCAGACTCAATTGCAAGCTACCCAGATACGGGTCGCAGTCCAGGGATCCCCAGGCAGAGCTGATAGAAGTAGCAACGGTGGAAAAATTTAAACTAGGTTGAACCCCCAAGGCACCACTAAAGCATCTACCTCGTGTAGTGGCCCGCATCAAGCAGGAGCAAGCTTCGCCTATTCTGATTGCTCCCTCGTGGCCGCGAATGACGTGGTTTGCGGATCTGGTGGGGATGTCATCTTCTCCACCATGGAGGGTACCTTGTCGCAGGGATCTGTTGGTACAGGGTCCCTTTCAACATCAGAATCTAGATTCTCTGAGACTGACTGCGTGGTGATTGAACGCTTAGTCTTGGCCAAGAGAGGTTTCTCTGAGAGAGTGATTGATACTCTTGTTCAGGCTAGGAAGCCAGTCACTCGTCACATTTATCATAAGGTGTGGAGGACTTACTTGTCCTGGTGTGAGAAGCATGGATATCCTTGGCACAAGGTTAAGGTATCCAGGATTTAGTCCTTTCTTCAGGATGTTTTGGAAAAAGGACATGCCGCCAGTTCCTTGAAGGGACAGATTTCGGCATTATCTGTTTTGTTGCACAAGAGGCTCGCTGAATTTGCTGATATTCAGTCCTTTGTTCAGGCTCTGTCTAGAATCAGGCCTGTTTTTAGACTGTCCGCTCCTTCCTGCAGCTTGAACTTGGTTCTGAGGGTTACGATTGAACCTATGCACTCTATTGACATTAAGATTCTTTTCTGGAAGGTTCTCTTTTTGTTGGCTATTGCATCGGCTCGCAGAGTCTCTGAGTTTGTGGCCTTGCAATTTGAGCCTCCTTTTTTGTTTTTTTTCACGCTGATAAGGCTGTTCTGCGCACTGGTTTGGGTTTTCTTCCCAAGGTTCTGTCTAACCGTAACATCAATCAGGAAATAGTAGTTCCGTCTTTGTGTCCTAACCCCTCTTCTCCTAAGGAGCGGTTACTTCATAATTTGGACGTGGTTTGAGCTTTGAAGTTTTATCTTCAGGCTACAAAGGATTTCAGACAATCTACGTCTCTTTTTGTGGTGTATGCAGGGAAGCGCAAGGGGCTGAAAGCCTCTTCTACTTCTTTGTCCTTTTGGTTGAGGAGGATGATTTGCTTAGCTTATGAGACAGCGGGACATAAGCCTCCTCAGAGGATCACAGCTCATTCGACTAGAGCTGTGGCTTCTTCTTGGGCCTTCAAGAATGAGGCCTCTATGGAGCAGATTTGTAAGGCGGCTACCTGGTCTTCCTTACATACCTTTACAAAGTTTTACAAATTTGACATTTTTGCTTCGGCGGAAGCAGTTTTGGGAGAAAGGTTTTACAGGCTGTGGTTCCCTCAGATTAGGGTCCGCATTTTTTTTGCTCTCCCGTTTTTCATTCATTGTCCTCTAGAGCTTGGGTATTTGTTCCCACAAGTAATGAATGAAGCCGTGAACTCTCCTCCCCTTTAGATGGGAAACAAAATTATCAGGTAAGCATAATTTATATTTCCATCGAGGGGAGGAGAGTCCACGGCTTCATTCATTACTTGTGGGAACAAATACCGGTGGGCTGGACAATGAAGGAAGTGGGGGAGGTATTTAAGCCTTTGGCTGCGGTGTCTTTTGCTTCCTCCTGGTGGCCAGGTTCTTATTTCCCACAAGTAATGAATGAAGCAGTGGACTCTCCTCCCCTCGATGGAAATAAAATTATCAGGTAAGCATAATTTAACCCTCTTGGTCATGGAGTTCAGCAGAGCTTCACAGGTTGCCACTGGAGTCCTCTTCCACTACTCCATGACAACATCACAGAGCTGGTGGACCTTGCTCTCCCCCACCTTCCGTTTGAGGATGCCCCACAGATGCTCAATAGGGTTTAGGTCTGGAGACATGCTTGGCCAGTCCATCACTTTTACCCTTAGCTTCTTTAGCAAGGCAGTGGTCGTCTTGGAGGTGTGTTTGGGGTCATTATTATGTTGGAATACTGCCCTGCGGCCCAGTCTCTGAAGGGAGGGGATCATGCTCCGCTCCAGTATGTCACAGTACATGTTAGCATTCATGGTTCCCTCAATGAACTGTAGCTCCCCAGTGCCGGCAGCACTCATGCAGGCCCAGACCATGACACTCTCACCACCATGCTTGACTGTAGGCACGACACAATCTGTCTTTGTACTCCTCTCCTGGTTGCCGCCACACGCGCTTGACAGCATCTAAACCAAATAAGTTTATCTTGGTCTCATCGGACCACAGGACATGGTTCCAATAATCCATGTGCTTAGTCTGCTTGTCTTCAGCAAACTGTTTGCAGGCTTTCTTGTGCATCATCTTTAGAAGAGGCTTCCTTCTGGGATGACAGCCATGCAGACCATTTTGATGCAGTGTGCGGCGTATTGTCTGAGCACTGACAGGCTGACCCCCACTCCTTCAACCACTGCAGCAATGCTGGCAGCACTCATACGTCTATTTCCCAAAGACAACCTCTGGATATGACGCTGAGCATGTGCACTCAACTTCTTTGGTTGACCTTGGTGAGGCCTGTTCTGAGTGGAACCTGTCCTGTGAAACCGCTGTATGGTCTTGCCCACCGTGCTGCAGCTCAGTTTCAGGGTCTTCTTATCTTCTTAAAGCCTAGGCCATCTTTATGTAGAGCAACAATTCTTTTTTTCAGATCCTCTGAGAGTTCTTTGCCATGAAGTGCCATGTTGAACTCCCAGGGACCAGTATGAGAGCGATAACACTAAATTTAACACACCTGCTCCCCATTCACACCTGAGAACTTGTTACACTAACGGGTCACATGACAACGGGGAGGGAAAATGGCTAATTGGGTCCAATTTGGACATTTCCAAAGTGTACTCACTTTTATTGCCAATGGTTTTGTCATTAATGGCTTGCGTGTTGATTTATTTTGAGGGGACAGAAAATTTACACTGTTATACAGGCTGTACACTCACTACATTGTAGCAAAATGTAATTTCTTCAGTGTTGTCACATGAAAAAATATAATAAAATATTTACAAAAATGTGAGGGGTGCACTCACTTTTGTGAGATACTGTGTGTATATATATATATATATATATATATATATATATATATATATATATATATATATATATATATATATATATATATAATTCTCTGACTAATCTTTGCTCCATTTAGTGTTTATTGTCCATTTAATCTAGAAGTGATAATGGGACTTCACAGGTTCTTGGAGCTAATGATATATATATTTACACATACACTATATGGCTGAAAGTATGTAGACACCCGACCATCACACCTATGTGTTTGTTGGACATCCCACTCCATTACCAGGGACATTAATATGTTTTTATATTTTTGTAAAAAAAAAACATAGCTGAAAATAAACCTTAAAAGGACTCCTTTAAGACTGTCTTATAAAAATAGAAATACTCAAGGAGTAGAAGGAGTTAATTGGACAATTCCTCTTCTATAAATATCCAGCAATGAAAGGACTATTCAAGGCTTGAGAAAGGCTACTTAAAGCCGAAATGCGTTGCCTGATTGTCGTCCCGCAAGGACGCGGTACTCATAGGAGCACTGTGTGTAAAGGACGCTGATTAAACAAACCAATTGGTATAGAGCGAACGGGCTAGCTGAACGTAGAGCTGGGTGGCTTGAACAGACGTCGGGTGACCAGGATTGTTATAGTCGCATATACGTTAATACACAGCGAGGTACGGAGATATGACATTGTGTTAATGTTAGTACTCACAAGATTTAAAGTACTTTCCTGTCACTTGAATAAGAGGAAAATTAAACAAACATGATTAGGATTAAATCCATGTTTTGGATTAATTCTGTGTTTTGCATTTTTAGTAATTTTTTTAAGCTTGTGGATGGTCTAAAGGACGTACTATTAAATTGGTAGAAACCATTTAAATAACCACATAAACTGTTCTTTGGACTCTACATTGGTTTTAAAATGTATAATATTGTTATTTGGACTTTTAATCAAATACTCTTTTGTATTAAGATATTTTTTTTACCAAGGATCCTTGACTTTATATGAATGTATATGTAAAGTTTACTTTTGATTAAGTATTTATGATTGTAAAACATTGAATTATAAAGTGTTAAATGTTGAGTCCTAAGAAACTTCATACCTTTAGGAGTTGCGCAAACTTAAAAGGTCAGTTATTTTAATACATGGGGGCATATTTATCAAAGTGCGAGTGGACATGATACGATGTAGCGTATCATTTCCGCTGCACATCGATAAATGCCGACAGCATACACTGTCGGCATTTATCATTGCACAAACAGGTCACCAGAACTGCTTGTGCAATACCACCCCCAGCAGAATCGCGGTCAGCAGGGGGTGTCAATTAAACCGGATCGTATTCTCTGCTTCAGAGCAGGGGGAGAAGTTATGGAGCAGCAGTCAAAGGGGTATCAAGGGGTCCAGGGGTATCAAGCTCTATTCGGAGCTTGATAATTCGGCCCCATGGGGATAATCCAAACGTTGGATGCCGAGGGTATAAGTCTAGGAGCCAGTCACTCCATGGCTCCTGGGATTTTCGAGCCCTGATAGTTTATATAGAAAAAAATCTTTGTCTGACATCCAAAAATTGCGTGGCTTCCTTTTCTATATTCATGCTGGCTCTTGACAGTAATTATTAGATAAATGCTAAATAATGATGCATTCAGAGCCAAGATTAGCCTGAGAATATTATGCAGATGTATTTTTCAAAATCTTATTAGTTGTTTAAAAATTTAAAAGATCAACTGTAACATTTTAGTGTCCATAAGGCTATGGGCGCCGCCATATTGTAACCTTGGTTTCCTTCTCTTCTAAAGCCAATTAGGGACAGTTATAAATGGGTCACTAGAGTGTGCAACCAGTGACTGAGAAATAATGCAATATTTGGAGTCTTCACTTCCACTTTTGACAGAAATCAGAGAGCCCACATTTTTTTTTACTAAACAGCTTTCCAATTCACTTCTATTATCAATTTTGCTTAGTTCTCTTGATATTCTTAAAGGGTAATCCTAGGTGAGCTCAGGAGCGTGCACCTGTAAATAGCCATCTGGCAGCAGTTTTTGCAACATTGTCTATAGCAATGTTATACATAGTTGCAAACATTGCGGCCATAGGGCCAGATTACGGGTGGAGCTCAAAGGTTTGCGCCCAAACTTTAAGGGGTTTATCGTGGGGGTTTGCACTCGTCGGGTTTTATTGAATGGTTTTACAAGTTGAAAGTAAACACTGTCGCTTAAACGCAATCGCAATTTATACTAAAATGATTAACGCAACTTCAGAGCTCTGGTTAACTGTTATGCTAAACAACAAAGTTGCACAAACACATTAAAAATACATTATAAAGTATAGTTACATTCATAATAATACTATCTAAAAAAGTATTAAAGAAATATATTGCAAACAAAAGTTATAATGGCTCAAAGATTTGAGATCTCAGGTGTTAGAAGAAAAAGGCAGGCAAATAGCTTTAACATTGAGATACATACATATGCATGTCTAAATATGTATATGTATGTATATTTATATGTTTATATGTGTGTAAATATGTATATGTATGTATATTTATATGTTTATATGTGTGTAAATATGTATATGTATGTATATTTATATGTTTATATGTGTCTAAATATGTATGTATATTTATATGTTTATATGTGTATAAATATGTATATGTATGTATATTTATATGTTTATATGTGTGTAAATATGTATATGTATGTATATTTATATGTTTATATGTGTCTAAATATGTATGTATATTTATATGTTTATATCGGCTAGATTTAGAGTTCGGCGGTAAAAGGGCTGTTAACGCTCCGCGGGTTTTTTTCTGGCCGCACCATAAATTTAACTCTGGTATCGAGAGTTAAAACAAATGCTGCGTTAGGCTCCAAAAAAGGAGCGTAGAGCATTTTTACCGCAAATACAACTCTCGATACCAGAGTTGCTTACGGACGCGGCCGGCCTCAAAAACGTGCTCGTGCACGATTCTCCCATAGGAAACAATGGGGCTGTTTGAGCTGAAAAAAAACCTAACACCTGCAAAAAAGCAGCGTTCAGCTCCTAACGCAGCCCCATTGTTTCCTATGGGGAAACACTTCCTACGTCTGCACCTAACACTCTAACATGTACCCCGAGTCTAAACACCCCTAGCCTTACACTTATTAACCCCTAATCTGCCGCCCCCGCTATCGCTGACCCCTGCATTACACTTTTAACCCCTAATCTGCCGCTCCGTAAACCGCCGCCACCTACGTTATCCCTATGTACCCCTAATCTGCTGCCCTAACATCGCCGACCCCTATGTTATATTTATTAACCCCTAATCTGCCCCCCACAACGTCGCCGACACCTACCTACACTTATTAACCCCTAATCTGCCGACCGGACCTGAGCGCTACTATAATAAAGTTATTAACCCCTAATCCGCCTCACTAACCCTATCATAAATAGTATTAACCCCTAATCTGCCCTCCCTAACATCGCCGACACCTACCTTCAATTATTAACCCCTAATCTGCCGACCGGAGCTCACCGCTATTCTAATAAATGTATTAACCCCTAAAGCTAAGTCTAACCCTAACACTAACACCCCCCTAAGTTAAATATAATTTTTATCTAACGAAATAAATTAACTCTTATTAAATAAATGATTCCTATTTAAAGCTAAATACTTACCTGTAAAATAAATCCTAATATAGCTACAATATAAATTATAATTATATTATAGCTATTTTAGGATTAATATTTATTTTACAGGTAACTTTGTATTTATTTTAACCAGGTACAATAGCTATTAAATAGTTAAGAACTATTTAATAGTTACCTAGTTAAAATAATTACAAATTTACCTGTAAAATAAATCCTAACCTAAGATATAATTAAACCTAACACTACCCTATCAATAAAATAATTAAATAAACTACCTACAATTACCTACAATTAACCTAACACTACACTATCAATAAATTAATTAAACAAAATTGCTACAAATAAATACAATTAAATAAACTATCTAAAGTACAAAAAATAAAAAAGAACTAAGTTACAGAAAATAAAAAAATATTTACAAACATAAGAAAAATATTACAACAATTTTAAACTAATTACACCTACTCTAAGCCCCCTAATAAAATAACAAAGACCCCCAAAATAAAAAATTCCCTACCCTATTCTAAATTTAAAAAGTTACAAGCTCTTTTACCTTACCAGCCCTGAACAGGGCCCTTTGCGGGGCATGCCCCAAGAAGTTCAGCTCTTTTGCCTGTAAAAGAAAACATACAATACCCCCCCCCAACATTACAACCCACCACCCACATACCCCTAATCTAACCCAAACCCCCCTTAAATAAACCTAACACTAAGCCCCTGATGATCTTCCTACCTTGTCTTCACCATGCCAGGTTCACCGATCCGTCCTGGCTCCAAGATCTTCATCCAACCCAAGCGGGGGCTAGACATCCACTGAAGAAGTCCAGAAGAGGGTCCAAAGTCTTCCTCCTATCCGGCAAGAAGAGGACATCCGGACCGGCAAACATCTTCTCCAAGCGGCATCTTCTATGTTCTTCCATCCGATGACGACCGGCTCCATCTTGAAGACCTCCAGCGCGGATCCATCCTCTTCTTCCGACGACTAGACGACGAATGACGGTTCCTTTAAGGGACGTCATCCAAGATGGCGTCCCTCGAATTCCGATTGGCTGATAGGGTTCTATCAGCCAATCGGAATTAAGGTAGGAATTTTCTGATTGGCTGATGGAATCAGCCAATCAGAATCAAGATCAATCCGATTGGCTGATCAAATCAGCCAATCAGATTGAGCTCGCATTCTATTGGCTGATCGGAACAGCCAATAGAATGCGAGCTCAATCTGATTGGCTGATTGGATCAGCCAATCGGATTGAACTTGATTCTGATTGGCTGATTCCATCAGCCAATCAGAAAATTCCTACCTTAATTCCGATTGGCTGATAGAATCCTATCAGCCAATCGGAATTCGAGGGACGCCATCTTGGATGACGTCCCTTAAAGGAACCGTCATTCGTCGTCTAGTCGTAGGAAGAAGAGGATGGATCCGCGCTGGAGGTCTTCAAGATGGAGCCGGTCGTCATCGGATGGAAGAACATAGAAGATGCCGCTTGGAGAAGATGTTTGCCGGTCCGGATGTCCTCTTCTTGCCGGATAGGAGGAAGACTTTGGACCCTCTTCTGGACTTCTTCAGTGGATGTCTAGCCCCCGCTTGGGTTGGATGAAGATCTTGGAGCCAGGACGGATCGGTGAACCTGGCATGGTGAAGACAAGGTAGGAAGATCATCAGGGGCTTAGTGTTAGGTTTATTTAAGGGGGGTTTGGGTTAGATTAGGGGTATGTGGGTGGTGGGTTGTAATGTTGGGGGGGGGGGTATTGTATGTTTTCTTTTACAGGCAAAAGAGCTGAACTTCTTGGGGCATGCCCCGCAAAGGGCCCTGTTCAGGGCTGGTAAGGTAAAAGAGCTTGTAACTTTTTAAATTTAGAATAGGGTAGGGAATTTTTTATTTTGGGGGTCTTTGTTATTTTATTAGGGGGCTTAGAGTAGGTGTAATTAGTTTAAAATTGTTGTAATATTTTTCTTATGTTTGTAAATATTTTTTTATTTTCTGTAACTTAGTTCTTTTTTATTTTTTGTACTTTAGATAGTTTATTTAATTGTATTTATTTGTAGCAATTGTGTTTAATTAATTTATTGATAGTGTAGTGTTAGGTTAATTGTAGGTAATTGTAGGTAGTTTATTTAATTAATTTATTGATAGTGTAGTGTTAGGTTTAATTATATCTTAGGTTAGGATTTATTTTACAGGTAAATTTGTAATTATTTTAACTAGGTAACTATTAAATAGTTCTTAACTATTTAATAGCTATTGTACCTGGTTAAAATAAATACAAAGTTACCTGTAAAATAAATATTAATCCTAAAATAGCTATAATATAAATGTAATTTATATTGTAGCTATATTAGGATTTATTTTACAGGTAAGTATTTAGCTTTAAATAGGAATCATTTATTTAATAAGAGTTCATTTATTTCGTTAGATAAAAATTATATTTAACTTAGGGGGGTGTTAGTGTTAGGGTTAGACTTAGCTTTAGGGGTTAATACATTTATTAGAATAGCGGTGAGCTCCGGTCGGCAGATTAGGGGTTAATAATTGAAGGTAGGTGTCGGCGATGTTAGGGAGGGCAGATTAGGGGTTAATACTATTTATGATAGGGTTAGTGAGGCGGATTAGGGGTTAATAACTTTATTATAGTAACGCTCAGGTCCGGTCGGCAGATTAGGGGTTAATAAGTGTAGGTAGGTGTCGGCGACGTTGTGGGGGGCAGATTAGGGGTTAATAAATATAATATAGGGGTCGGCGATGTTAGGGGCAGAAGATTAGGGGTACATAGGGATAACGTAGGTGGCGGCGATTTGCGGTCGGAAGATTAGGGGTTAATTATTTTAAGTAGCTTGCGGCGACGTTGTGTGGGGTAAGTTAGGGGTTAATAAATATAATATAGGGGTCGGCGGGGTTAGGGGCAGCAGATTAGGGGTATATAAGTATAACGTAGGTGGCGGTCGGCAGATTAGGGGTTAAAAATTTTAATCGAGTGTCGGCGATGTGGGGGGACCTCGGTTTAGGGGTACATAGGTAGTTTATGGGTGTTAGTGTACTTTAGAGCACAGTAGTTAAGAGCTTTATAAACCGGCGTTAGCCAGAAAGCTCTTAACTCCTGCTATTTTCAGGCGGCTGGAATCTTGTCGTTAGAGCTCTAACGCTCACTGCAGAAACGACTCTAAATACCAGCGTTAGAAAGATCCCATTGAAAAGATAGGCTACGCAAATGGCGTAGGGGGATCTGCGGTATGGAAAAGTCGCGGCTGAAAAGTGAGCGTTAGACCCTTTAATCACTGACTCCAAATACCAGCGGGCGGCCAAAACCAGCGTTAGGAGCCTCTAACGCTGGTTTTGACGGCTACCGCCGAACTCTAAATCTAGGCCTATGTGTGTAAATATGTATATGTATGCATATTTATATGTTTATATGCATGTCTAAATATGTATGTATATGTATATGTTTATATGTGTGTAAATATGTATATGTATGTATATTTATATGTTTATATGTGTGTAAATATGTATATGTATGAATAATTATATGTTTATATGTGTGTAAATATGTATATGTATGAATAATTATATGTTTATATGTGTGTAAATATGTATATGTATGTATATTTATATGTTTATATGTGTGTAAATATGTATATGTATGTATATTTATATGTTTATATGTGTGTAAATATGTATATGTATGTATATTTATGTTTATATGTGTGTAAATATGTATATTTATGTATATTTATGTTTATATGTGTGTAAATATGTATATGTATGTATATTTATATGTGTGTAAATATGTATATATATGAATAATTATATGTTTATATGTGTGTAAATATGTATATGTATGAATAATTATATGTTTATATGTGTGTAAATATGTATATGTATGTATATTTATATGTTTATATGTGTGTAAATATGTATATGTATGAATAATTATATGTTTATATGTGTGTAAATATATATATGTATGAATAATTATATGTTTATATGTGTGTAAATATGTATATGTATGTATATTTATATGTTTATATGTGTGTAAATATGCATATGTATGAATAATTATATGTTTATATGTGTATAAATATGTATATGTATGTATATTTATATGTTTATATGTGTGTACATATGTATATGTATGAAAAATTATATGTTTATATGTGTGTAAATATAAAATATAAATATCAGATGCGCCCTCTAAAATTGCTATAAAAATATTGCCAGTGTTAAAGTGATGTGCACTGCAATAATGCGATGTCTATGTGATGCTACAAATAATTGCTATAATGTGTATCAAGATATTGATTCTATTAAATAACGTATCAATCTATAAAATGTTACATTAAATAGATGTGGATAATTGATATGTTCATAATATGACCATCTCATATACTATTTTAACAAAGATAGTCCACACTCTAGGAGATATTTCACAGATCTCCAGGCAGCAAACTCATTCCAGATCGATGTTGGCAGTCGTAGGTTCTGTTAAGAAGAAAAAGAGAAGAGGCGCCAAATGGTGTGTATCGTTTGAACTACAGAAGGCCAAGCCCCCAAATGAATCTTACTTACAAGATTTCCAGCACTTGAGAAGTGCCACATATGCCTTCTGAACTATTTGCAGCCGTCCAGCTAGCTGAATTGAGGCCAATGTTGCTTCAGTGTTGAGCTGTGCAAGACAAAATCACAAAAGTGCCACAATAGTGTGTATCAGTGAGAACACTAACAAATGCGCAAATAATGAAATGTACTCACGAGATATAGGGCACTTGAGAAGTGCCACAAAGACCTTCTGGGCACTTATCAGCTGTCCAGATCACTATGTTCACAGGTAATCCTCTGGGCTAAAGCGTTAGATTCACAATGGCTCCAAAAAGCAATTTGGGATTTAACCTCCAATCACTAAAAATATCAGTGCATAATTGGCAGAAAATAAATAATATTATCAGTCGAACCAGAAACGGTTACCTATGCACCTGAAACAGTTAGACAGAACGCCAATAAGAGAAGAGTATATTCCACTATCAACCCCAAAAAAGAGAAGCTACGCAAGCGTGGCTGCAGAGGCAGAGCAAAATCAACCAAAAAACAAAAACTCGCGAAGATGAAGGATGGTATTTTTAATCTATCCAGCCATACATTAACTAATGAAGAAATCTGTGTTTTAAGCAGAGGGCTTTCATTTTGTCCCTCTAATAAACATAGTATGTTTGAATTATTTGTTGACCTTAATAGGTTTGTGAGAAAGCTAAATTTACAGAGATATTTTTGTGACAAAAAATTGAAGTCAACAAATCTAATTCCTATAATTACAGATGATATGCCTGAACGACCAGTTAGGGATATTGTGTATTGTGATCCTGAAGAAGTTTGTGACTCATTATTTGATGATTACATACATTCTAATCTTGCACCTAAATCCAATTACAATCCCCCCACTACATGTCCAAATATTACTCTTTTTCAGAATTTAGTGTTGGAAGAGTTTGGAGCTATGAATAACCAGATTACTAAACACAATCTGAATATATTTGAATATAAAGCTCTTTTAAATCTTGCCCGGAACAAAGATTTGGTCATAAGGCAGGCGGACAAGGGAGGGGGGGTAGTTTTACAAGATATGCCAGATTATATTGCAGAAGCGAATAGGATTTTGTTAGATCCTTGTTATTACAGAGAACTTACTTTTAACCCCACTTTGACATATATGGTTAGACTTACCAAATTGATTGATAAGGGTTTTTCAGAAGGGATTCTAAATAAAAAAGAGAGAGATTATTTGATTCCAACATCTCCAAATTTGGCCTACTATTTATTACCATCTCCCGAAAATACACAAAGACTCAAGTTGTCCACCAGGGAGACCTATTATTTCGGGTATTGGCAATTTAACCTGCAACTTATCTGAATATGTAGACACCTATCTTAAAAAACCGGTAATGGGTCTGACCTCCTACATTAAAGATACCCCAGACCTTATATCTAAGATTTCTAAAATTGAAAAAGCAGGGCGTGATTTAATTTGGTGTACCTGCGATGTATCCTCCCTTTATTCAAATATTAATCATGATTTGGGATTAGACGCAATAGATGAATTTCTAAAAAGGGATCAATTTTTACCTTCCAATCAAAGACAATTTTTATTGGAGGCTATATCTTTTGTGTTAAAACACAACTATTTTGTATATCAGGAAAGGTTTTTTCTACAGATCAAGGGAACAGCCATGGGCACCAGGTTTGCCCCCAGTTTTGCTAATTTATTCATGGGGTTATTCGAAGAGAAATACATTTATAATTCCCCTGTGGGGGCGAACCTGGTGTTCTATGGCCGTTTCATTGATGATCTGTTATTAATATGGAATGGTACAGAGGAAACCGCACAGGAATTTATCTCATCTTTAAATAATAACAATATGGGTCTAAACTTTACATCCAATATAAATAGAAATACAATAGAATTTCTAGATCTAGTTTTAAGCTGGGATAACAGTGGACGAGTGACCACAAAAACATTTTTTAAGTCAGTAGACACAAATAGTTATTTAAATTATAAAAGTAATCACTACAAAGCATGGGTGAAGAATATACCCTATAATCAATTTTCTAGGGTACGCAGGAATTGCACATCCTTAAATACTTTTGATGATCAGGCTGATATTCTAAGGTCCAGATTTTTAGAAAAAGGGTACCCTAGGGATCTGGTAGAAGAGGGTTATAGCAAAGCTAGAACTAAAGACAGAGAGGAGTTCTTTAAAAATAAAAATAAAAACATTAACAATATTGGAGATGTAGAAAAATGTAATATAGGCTCTAAACCAAATAATTTGAGATTTATAACTAAATTCACTAGCAACCATAACAAGATCAAACATATTTTACGAAAACACTGGTACATTTTACGCAATGATTGCATCCTCAAAAATATTCTGGATGAGGTTCCCATTTGCACTTTTAAGAGTGCTCCGACTCTAAAAAATAAATTAGCCCCTAGTAAGGTAGTAATGAATAAATACACTAAAGGGAAAAATACTAGAACAATTAGGGAGAATTGGCTAATTGGAAAAAGGGTTTTTTTTAGATGCAATCGACCAAATTGTGGCCTTTGTAGTTATACATCAGGAAGTAGGTTAAAATTTCAATCTTTTTCCACAAAAGAAGAATTTGAGATAAATTCCAGATTTACTTGTGACTCTAGTTATGTGGTATATCTTCTTGAATGTCAATGTGGGATTCAATATATAGGGAGGTCCTCAAGACCCCTAAAGAAAAGATGGGGTGAGCACAACAGAAACATAAAGAAAGGGATTATGAATCATAGTGTTCCACGACATAGTATAAATTGTCATGATGGACAAACGGATATTTTCAACATTTATCCTTTGGAATATATTGCTCCCAAATGGGGTAGAAATAGGCTAGTCCACCTTAGACAGAGAGAAACATTTTGGATCTGGAAACTCAAGACCCTTGTACCACACGGCTTGAATGAAAATATAGACATGGCCGCTTTTAGTTGATTATTATATAGTGTACCTGTTAGCCAATATCAATATAATCTACTTGTTTGGACAGTTAGGTATCTCACATCTAAAACAGCAGTTATTGGTATCAAATACAATAGATCAGATATACACACACAATCTAGTATATGAAATTATTATGGTTCTAACGATTTCTTAGAAATGTATATTTTAATATTTTTTTAATATGTATTTTTATTTTATTTTATAATTTATCATATTAGTTTATGTATTTAGTATTGTATATATATATGTCATTTAGGACACTGTAGGTTCATTTTGTTAACCTTTGTAAATGCATGAGCAATTATCCGATATCCTATCATAGCAATTTTGTTAACCTTTGTAAATGCATGAGCAACTGTCCGATATCCTATCATAGCATTATCGAAAAACATCATAAATAATTGGAATGTCATTTTAATATGGGCAATACATAATTTTTATCATTAGGGATATTCACATTTATAAAATATATATTTTATAATTCCCATAAGTGGCTACAAATAGTTCCGACATTGGATTTAAATATTACATCAGCCAATTGGCTAATAATTAAGGCTGGACAAACCAAGCCTCCAGTCTAGTGACCTATCAACACTTAGCCGGTTTTTCGAATGATGCCGATTGGTTATACGGGCCAGAAGTTGCTCACGCATGCGCTCTGTGTCGGGGTAGACGCCGACATAGACTATAAAATTGTGCTACTTAGTATCTTAATACACACCTGAGGAAACGGTCTTAGCAACCGGGAAACGCGTTGTGAAAATTGTTTTTATTAAACATTTTATATTTTACTAGTAGCACGGCATTCTTTGGTATTTTATTTTCTGCCAATTATGCACTGATATTTTTAGTGATTGGAGGTTAAATCCCAAATTGCTTTTTGGAGCCATTGTGAATCTAACGCTTTAGCCCAGAGGATTACCTGTGAACATAGTGATCTGGACAGCTGATAAGTGCCCAGAAGGTCTTTGTGGCACTTCTCAAGTGCCCTATATCTCGTGAGTACATTTCATTATTTGCGCATTTGTTAGTGTTCTCACTGATACACACTATTGTGGCACTTTTGTGATTTTGTCTTGCACAGCTCAACACTGAAGCAACATTGGCCTCAATTCAGCTAGCTGGACGGCTGCAAATAGTTCAGAAGGCATATGTGGCACTTCTCAAATGCTGGAAATCTTGTAAGTAAGATTCATTTGGGGGCTTGGCCTTCTGTAGTTCAAACGATACACACCATATGGCGCCTCTTCTCTTTTTCTTCTTATGTGTGTAAATATGTATATGTATGTATGTTTATATGTGTGTAAATATGTATATGTATGTATATTTCTCCAACATAGGTGTGTCCGGTCCACGGCGTCATCCTTACTTGTGGGATATTCTCTTCCCCAACAGGAAATGGCAAAGAGCCCAGCAAAGCTGGTCACATGATCCCTCCTAGGCTTCGCCTACCCCAGTCATTCTCTTTGCCGTTGCACAGGCAACATCTCCACGGAGATGGTTAAGAGTTTTTTGGTGTTTAAATGTAGTTTTTATCCTTCAATCAAGTGTTTGTTATTTTAAAATAGTGCTGGTATGTACTATTTACTCTGAAACAGAAAAGAGATGAAGATTTCTGTTTGTAAGAGGAAGATGATTTTAGCAAACGTTACTAAAATCGATTGCTGTTTCCACACAGGACTGTTGAGATGAAGTAACTTCAGTTGGGGGAAACAGTTGGCAGACTTTTCTGCTTGAGGTATGACTGGCCACATTTCTAACAAGACTATGTAATGCTGGAAGGCTGTCATTTCCCCTATGGGGACAGGTAAGCCATTTTCTTAGATTAAGTAAAAGAATAAAGGGCTTCATAAGGGCTTAAAAAACTGGTAGACATTTTTCTGGGCTAAAACGATTACTTTGCTAAGCATATTTTGCAGATTATAACTCTTAATAATTATTATAATCTTGGGGATTGTTTTAAAAAACGGCAGGCACTGTATTGGACACCTTTTTCAGATGGGGGCCTTTTCTAGTCATAGGCAGAGCCTCATTTTCGCGCCACTAATGCACAGTTGTTTTTGGAGAGCAAGGCATGCAGATACATGTGTGAGGAGCTAAGAACCACTGAAAAAGCTTATAGAAGGCGTCATTTGGTATCGTATTCCCCTCTGGGCTTGGTTGGGTCTCAGCAAAGCTGATAACTGGGACTGTATAGGGGTTAAATGTAAAAACGGCTCCGGTTCCGTTATTTTAAGGGTTAAAGCTTTCAAATTTGGTGTGCAATACTTTTAAGGCTTTAAGACACTGTGGTGAAATTTTGGTGAATTTTGAACAATTCCTTCATACTTTTTCACATATTCAGTAATAAAGTGTGTTCAGTTTAAAATTTAAAGTGACAGTAACGGTTTTATTTTAAAACGTTTTTTGTGCTTTGTTGACAAGTTTAAGCCTGTTTAACATGTCTGTACCATCAGATAAGCTATGTTCTATATGTATGAAAACTAAGGTTTCTCCCCATTTAAATTTATGTGATAATTGTGCCATAGTGTCCAAACAAAGTAGGGACAATGATGCCACAGATAATGATATTGCCCAAGATGATTCCTCAAATGAGGGGAGTAAGCATGATACTGCTTCATCCCCTTCTGTGTCTACACCAGTTTTGCCCACACAAGAGGCCCCTAGTACATCTAGTGCGCCAATACTTATTACCATGCAACAATTAACGGCCGTAATGGATAATTCTATTGCAAACATTTTATCCAAAATGCCTACTTATCAGAGAAAGCGCGATTGCTCTGTTTTAAACACTGAAGAGCAAGAGGATGCTGATGATAACTGTTCTGACATACCCTCACACCAATCTGAAGGGGCCAGGAGGGAGGTTTTGTCTGAGGGAGAAATTTCAGATTCAGGAAAAATTTCTCAACAAGCTGAACCTGATGTTGTAACATTTAAATTTAAATTAGAACATCTCCGCGCACTGCTTAAGGAGGTATTATCTACTCTGGATGATTGTGACAATTTGGTCATTCCGGAGAAATTATGTAAGATGGACAAGTTCCTAGAGGTTCCGGTGCCCCCCGATGCTTTTCCTATACCCAAGCGGGTGGCGGACATAGTAAATAAGGAGTGGGAAAGGCCCGGCATACCTTTTGTTCCTCCCCCTATATTTAAGAAATTATTTCCTATAGTCGACCCCAGAAAGGACTTATGGCAGACAGTCCCCAAGGTCGAGGGGGCGGTTTCTACTCTAAACAAACGCACTACTATCCCTATAGAAGATAGTTGTGCTTTCAAAGATCCTATGGATAAAAAATTAGAGGGTTTGCTTAAAAAGATGTTTGTTCAGCAAGGTTACCTTCTACAACCAATTTCATGCATTGTTCCTGTCACTACGGCAGCGTGTTTCTGGTTCGAAGAACTAGAAAAGTCGCTCAATAAAGAATCCTCGTATGAGGAGGTTATGGACAGAGTTCAAGCACTTAAATTGGCTAACTCTTTTATTTTAGATGCCGCTTTGCAATTAGCTAGATTAGCGGCGAAAAATTCAGGGTTTGCTATCGTGGCGCGCAGAGCGCTTTGGCTAAAGTCTTGGTCAGCGGATGTGTCTTCCAAGACAAAATTGCTTAACATCCCTTTCAAGGGTAAAACACTGTTTGGTCCTGATTTGAAAGAGATTATTTCAGACATCACCGGGGGAAAGGGCCACGCCCTCCCTCAGGATAGGTCTTTTAAGGCTAAAAATAAGCCTAATTTTCGTCCCTTTCGCAGAAACGGACCAGCCTCTAATTCTACATCCTCTAAGCAAGAGGGTAATACTTCACAACCCAAACCAGCCTGGAGACCGATGCAAGGCTGGAACAAGGGTAAGCAGGCCAAGAAGCCTGCCACTGCTACCAAAACAGCATGAAGGGATGGCCCCCGATCCGGGACCGGATCTGGTGGTGGGCAGACTTTCTCTCTTCGCTCAGGCTTGGGCAAGAGATGTTCAGGATCCTTGGGCACTAGAAATAGTTTCTCAAGGTTATCTCCTGGAATTCAAGGATCTACCCCCAAGGGGAAGGTTCCACAGGTCTCAATTATCTTCAAACCAAATAAAAAGACAGGCATTCTTACATTGTGTAGAAGACCTGTTAAAGATGGGAGTAATTCATCCAGTTCCAATAGGAGAACAAGGGATGGGGTTTTACTCCAACCTGTTCATAGTTCCCAAAAAAGAGGGAACATTCAGACCAATTTTAGATCTCAAGATCCTAAACAAATTTCTCAGGGTTCCATCGTTCAAAATGGAAACCATTCGAACGATCCTTCCCACCATCCAGGAAGGTCAATTTATGACCACGGTGGATTTAAAGGATGCGTACCTACATATTCCTATCCACAAGGAACATTATCAGTTCCTAAGGTTCGCCTTTCTGGACAAGCATTACCAGTTTGTGGCACTTCCATTCGGATTAGCCACTGCTCCGAGAATTTTCACAAAGGTACTAGGGTCCCTTCTAGCGGTTCTAAGACCAAGGGGCATTGCAGTGGTACCTTACTTGGACGACATCCTGATTCAAGCGTCGTCTCTGTCAAAAGCAAAGGCTCATACGGACATCGTCCTAGCCTTTCTCAGATCTCACGGATGGAAGGTGAACAAAGAAAAAAGTTCTCTGTCCCCGTCAACAAGAGTTCCCTTCTTGGGAACAATAATAGATTCCTTAGAAATGAGGATTTTTTTGACAGAGGTCAGAAAATCAAAACTTCTAAGCTCTTGTCAAGTACTTCATTCCGTTCTTCGTCCTTCCATAGCACAGTGCATGGAAGTAATAGGATTGATGGTTGCAGCAATGGACATAGTTCCTTTTGCACGAATTCATCTAAGACCATTACAACTGTGCATGCTCAGACAGTGGAATGGGGATTATACAGACTTGTCTCCGACGGTTCAAGTAGATCAAAAGACCAGAGATTCACTCCGTTGGTGGCTGACCCTGGACAGTCTGTCACAGGGAATGAGTTTCCGCAGACCAGAGTGGGTCATTGTCACGACCGACGCCAGTCTGGTGGGCTGGGGCGCGGTCTGGGAACCCCTGAAAGCTCAGGGCCTATGGTCTCGGGAAGAATCTCTTCTCCCGATAAACATTCTGGAACTGAGAGCGATATTCAATGCTCTCAAAGCTTGGCCTCAACTAGCAAAGGCCAAATTCATACGGTTTCAATCAGACAACATGACGACTGTTGCATATATCAATCATCAGGGGGGAACAAGGAGTTCCCTGGCGATAGAAGAAGTGACCAAAATAATTCAATGGGCGGAGGATCACTCCTGCCACTTGTCTGCAATCCACATCCCAGGAGTGGAAAATTGGGAAGCGGATTTTCTGAGTCGTCAGACTTTCCATCCGGGGGAGTGGGAACTCCATCCGGAAATCTTTGCCCAAATAACTCAATTATGGGGCATTCCAGACATGGATCTGATGGCGTCTCGTCAGAACTTCAAGGTTACTTGCTACGGGTCCAGATCCAGGGATCCCAAGGCGACTCTAGTGGATGCACTAGTAGCGCCTTGGACCTTCAACCTAGCTTATGTGTTCCCACCATTTCCTCTCATTCCCAGGCTGGTAGCCAGGATCAATCAGGAGAGGGCTTCGGTGATCTTGATAGCTCCTGCGTGGCCACGCAGGACTTGGTATGCAGACCTGGTGAATATGTCATCGGCTCCACCATGGAAGCTACCTTTGAGACAGGACCTTCTTGTTCAAGGTCCATTCGAACATCCGAATCTGGTCTCCCTCCAACTGACGGCTTGGAGATTGAACGCTTGATTTTATCAAAGCGTGGGTTTTCAGATTCTGTAATAGATACTATGATTCAGGCTAGAAAGCCTGTAACTAGAAAAATTTACCATAAAATATGGAAAAAATATATCTGTTGGTGTGAATCTAAAGGATTCCCCTGGAACAAGATAAAAATTCCTAAGATTCTATCCTTTCTACAAGAAGGTTTGGAGAAAGGATTATCTGCAAGTTCTCTGAAGGGACAGATCTCTGCTTTATCTGTTTTACTTCACAAACGGCTGGCAGCTGTGCCAGATGTTCAAGCATTTGTTCAGGCTCTGGTTAGAATCAAGCCTGTTTACAGACCTTTGACTCCTCCCTGGAGTCTAAATCTAGTTCTTTCAGTTCTTCAAGGGGTTCCGTTTGAACCCTTACATTCCATAGATATCAAGTTACTATCTTGGAAAGTTCTGTTTTTGGTTGCTATTTCTTCTGCTCTGCAGTGTTCTCCGCCCTATCTGGTGTTCCATGCAGATAAGGTGGTTTTGCGTACTAAGCCTGGTTTTCTTCCGAAAGTTGTTTCCAACAAAAATATTAACCAGGAGATAGTTGTAACTTCTTTGTGTCCGAATCCAGTTTCAAAGAAGGAACGTTTGTTACACAATTTGGACGTAGTCCGTGCTCTAAAATTCTATTTAGAGGCTACTAAAGATTTCAGACAAACATCTTCTTTGTTTGTTGTTTATTCTGGTAAAAGGAGAGGTCAAAAAGCAACTTCTACCTCTCTTTCTTTTTGGCTTAAAAGCATTATCCGATTGGCTTATGAGACTGCCGGACGGCAGCCTCCTGAAAGAATCACAGCTCACTCCACTAGGGCTGTGGCTTCCACATGGGCCTTCAAGAACAAGGCTTCTGTTGACCAGATATGTAAGGCAGCGACTTGGTCTTCTCTGCACACTTTTGCCAAATTTTACAAATTTGATACTTTTGCTTCTTCGGAGGCTATTTTTGGGAGAAAGGTTTTGCAAGCCGTGGTGCCTTCCATTTAGGTGACCTGATTTGCTCCCTCCCTTCATCCGTGTCCTAAAGCTTTGGTATTGGTTCCCACAAGTAAGGATGACGCCGTGGACCGGACACACCAATGTTGGAGAAAACAGAATTTATGCTTACCTGATAAATTACTTTCTCCAACGGTGTGTCCGGTCCACGGCCCGCCCTGGTTTTTTTTAATCAGGTCTGATGAATTATTTTCTCTAACTACAGTCACCACGGTATCATATGGTTTCTCCTATGCATATTTCCTCCTGTACGTCGGTCGAATGACTGGGGTAGGCGGAGCCTAGGAGGGATCATGTGACCAGCTTTGCTGGGCTCTTTGCCATTTCCTGTTGGGGAAGAGAATATCCCACAAGTAAGGATGACGCCGTGGACCGGACACACCGTTGGAGAAAGTAATTTATCAGGTAAGCATAAATTCTGTTTTCTCTTGTAAGGTGTATCCAGTCCACGGATCATCCATTACTTGTGGGATATTCTCATTCCCAACAGGAAGTTGCAAGAGGACACCCACAGCAGAGCTGTCTATATAGCTCCTCCCCTAACTGCCATATCCAGTCATTCTCTTGCAACTCTCAACAAACATGGAGGTAGTAAGAGAGAAGTGGTGAAATGTAGCTGTTATTTTACTTCAATCAAAAGTTTATTATTTTTAAATGGTACCGGAGTTGTACTATTTTGTTCCAGGCAGAAAAATAGAAGAATCTGCCTGTGATTTCTATGATCTTAGCAGGTTTTAACTAAGATCCATTGCTGTTCTCACACATGACTGAAGAGAGAGATAACTTCAGCGGGGGAATGGCGTGCAGGTTATCCTGCTATGAGGTATGTGCAGTTAAGATTTTTCTAGAAGATGTGAATGCTAGAAAATGCTGCTGATGCCAAATTTATGTAAGGTAAGCCTGAATACAGTGATTTAATAGCGACTGGTATCATGCTTACTTTCTGAGGTAATACTCTTTTATATTTACAATATAAAACGTTTGCTGGCATGTTTAAACGTTTTTATATATACTTTGGTGATAAAACTTTTTTGGGGCCTAGTTTTTTCCACATGGCTGGCTTAAATTTGCCTAGAAACAGTTTCCTGAGGCCTTCCACTGTGTTACTATGAGTGGGAGGGGCCTAATTTAGCGCTTTTTTGCGCAGTAACTTTTACAGACTGAGACATCCAGCTTCCTCCAAGGGTCCCCTGAATGCTATAGGACATCTCTAAAGGGCTCTTAGGCTTTCCAAAATCGTTTGTTGGGGAAGGTAGGCCCACAGCAAGGCTGTGGCAGTTTGGTGTGACTGGTAAAAAACGTCTATATCGTTTTTTTTATCCGGTTTTTGAACTAAGGGGTTAATCATCCATTTGCAAGTGGGTGCAATGCTCTGTTAGCTTATTATACACACTGTAAAAATTTAGTTTGATTTACTGCCTTTTTTCACTGTTTTTCAAATTCTGACAAAATTTCTTTCTCTTAAAGGCACAGTACCG